>NC_082662.1:40037500-41408333 GCF_025265405.1 Mesoplodon densirostris | reverse complement strand
TTTAATACTGTGGTAATATGAGAGCAAAAACATAGTAAACATGAAAGGTTTTGGTGTATAATGCAATATTTTGTGTTGCTCAACAGAGCCGTGACTTGAGAGAAAATATATTGCTGGGAAGAAAGTGTGACTTTTCTCAAGGAATCTTGGGAGAATGATGTAATATGCCAAAGTAACTTGTTTTTAAAGAGCAGCCAAAAATTATATTTCCCATCACTTACACTTTTAATATTTGAAACATCTTACCTTTGATATGAAAAACTATATTTGCTGCTTCTTCTCTCTACCTTCTTCTTCTTATTCAGTAGTGAAGTTTTCATGAGATGTTTTTAGGTATATAGAAGGAAGAAATTGGAGGTACAAGAGTAAAGCCCAATGCCTGGGCAATAAAATCAGCCAATTTGCTTTACCTGAATAGTGTCAGTTTTGGGTTAGTCTGTATTGTATAATTCCCATTTTTCTTCTCTGTACTCACCTCACCTCGTTACCTCACTCAAATTATTGATAGCAATGAGGCAAAGAGATCTGGGTACTTTTCAATCACAGTTCATCTGAATATTCGTGATCGTTTTCTGGTTTCCTTACTCAGTTATGCTGCAGTTGGTGGTAAATTTCCCTGGAATACAGACTTTTTAAAAACTTTAACTCTAAAGTACTTCAAACTTACAGAAAAAGAAAACCTAAATACTGTGATCTACCCCCATCCTGATTTAATAAATCCTCATTTTACATGTTTCCTGCAAATTTTTATTTTTAAGAAATAAAATGTTACAGATGTAGTTAAGGCTCCTTTGCACCTCTTGCTGAAGCCAATTTTCCTCCCTCCCTTCCTAGAGGTAACATAATCAATATCCTGAAGTTGGAGTGTATTCTTTTCATTCAGGTTTTTGTAAGCTTACTACATATTTGTGTACGCCTACGTACTACGTATACTATTGTTCTGTTTTAAAACTTTACACAAATGGTTTCATACTGTAGATATCCTTCTGCAGATCTGTTTTTTCCACTTCACTGTTTCTGAAATTTGTCAGTGTTGATTCTTACAGATCTAGTTAATTTCCTTAATTGTTATGTAATGCTGTATATTTATATGACAGTGATTTAATTCTTATTCCCCTATTGATGGACTTTTAAATACCAGTTTTCCTCTTTTTTAATATTACAAACAATGTTGCAATGAGAATATTTGAACATACCTTCTGGTGTCCATGAGTCAGTTGTTCTCAAGGGCAGGTATTGTGCCCTAGGGAGCATTCTAGAAATTTGTGGGCTACCTTGTTTGCCATAGTGGTTGGGAGAGATCCTACTGGTGTTGATTATCTGGTATTCTGCATGACTTGACTGTCCCATTGAATATGTATATGAAAACTTGTTTATAATTATTAGAGATTAAGAACATAACTCTGTTTTATGTATAAGCACAAAGTCTGTTTTTTTTGGGAAAAAAATGTTTTAAATACAGTGAATTTTCCAGTAATGCAATTACCATGTAAATTGAGGAAAGAGTGTACTTTGTTTTGTTCGGAACTCTGGTAAGAGTTTACTCTTTCAGAAAATCATGGCATCAGTGGCAACTCTGCTTGTGTTTGAGCTGCCAATACGTGACACCTATCATTCAGCTTTTGAAACAGACCAGTTCATGTTGATTCTGTGAATAAGTGCAAATATTGTATCTTCTAGCTTAGTTCTGCCTGAGCGTTTACACATAGAAATATATAATTTATTATAAATTATTTCTGTATTTTTTTCAGTTATGGCATTGGTTTATTTTTTACTTATGTGTATGGGTAAACTGTAAAATATTAGTTGTAAAAGGAGGGTGTTGGATCTTGTAGAGACCCAGTGCTCTAGGGAATAGATTTAGAAATGGAACTACCAAGTCTTAGGGAATTGGTTTAATTTCCTAGGGCTTCCATAACAAATTTCCTCAAACTTGGAGTCTTAAAGGACAGAAATTTATTCTCTCACAAGCCAGAAGTTAAAACAAAGGTATTGGCAGGGCAGCGCTCCCTTAGAAGGCTCTTCTAGCTTTCAGTGTCTCCAGGCAGTTCCAGAATGGGGCTGCATAACTCCAATCTCCAATCCTAGAGGTTTCCTTTTCTGTGAATAGCCAGTTCATATCCTTTGCCTTTAGGAACATAAGAGTTTTTTTTTTCTTGTTAAATATATTTTGAACACCACCAACCTTTGTTGGTTATATGTAATGTAAATGTCAAAAATCTTCTAGTTGAAGCTTATTTTTCACTTGTTTTTGCTCTTTTTAGTAATGCCTTTTGTTTTTATTTTCTATTTTTTGTTGTTATTGTTGCTGGTAAACAAAGAATGCTGAGTCTTTAAGTTAACTTTTTTTTTTTTTTTTTTTTTTTTTGCGGTACGCGGGCTTCTCACTGTTGTGGCCTCTCCCGTCGCGGAGCACAGGCTCCGGACGCGCAGGCTCAGCGGCCATGGCTCACGGGCCCAGCCGCTCTGTGGCATGTGGGATCTTCCCGGACTGGGGCACGAACCTGTGTCCCCTGCATCGGCAGGTGGACTCTCCACCACTGCGCCACCAGGGAAGCCCTAAATTAACTTTTTACAGAACTATAGCATATATTCAGAAAGTGCACAAATCCAAAGTGTGTAATCACCACCCAAATGGATAATTAGAATATTATCAGCACCCCAGGTTGCTTCCTTGTGCTCCATCCCTTCCAGCCACTCCACCTGCCCACCCCCTTCCCCTCCCAGAGGTAACCACTATCTTGACTTCTATCACAACAAATTTTGAACTTTTGAAGTCAGCCTCTTTCTTTCTCCCTCCCTTCTTCCCTCCCCTCCCTCCCTCCTTCGACGTTTACGTATAACTTCTTTGTGAGAATTCATCCATGCTGTTATGTGAAGCAGTAATTCTTTATCCTTTCTATTGTTCCTCCCCCAGCTTTACTGATATATAACTGACAGATAGCATTGTATAAGTTTAAAGTGTACAGTATGTTGATTTGATATGTTTATAAATCGCAAAATGATTACTACCATAGTATTAGCTACCATCTCCATCCTGTCACGTAGTTGCCATTTTTTTTGTGTGTGGTGAAAACAATTAAGATCTACTCTCTCAGCAACATTCAAGTATATAATAGTGTTATTAGTTATCGTCACCATGCTGTACATTAGGTACCCAAACTTGTTAATCTTATAACTGGAAGTTTATACCCTTTCACCAATATCTCCCCATTTCCCCCACCTCCTGAATCCTTGGTAAATACCATTCTACTCTCTGTTTCTCTGAGTTTATCTTTTGTAGATTCCACATATAAGTGATATCTTACAGTTATTTGTTTTTCTCTGACTTGTTTCACTTAATGTAATGCCCTCAGGGTCCATCCAATTTGTCACAAATGGCAGGATATCCTTTTTCCTGATGGCTGAATAATATTGGTACATATATATCACATGCTCTTTATCCATTCATCCATTATCCATTGACAGACACTTAGGTTGTTTTCATATCTTGGCTGTTGTGAGTAATGCCATTGTGAACATGGGAGTGCAGATATGAGATCCTGATTTCATTTGCTTTGGATGTATATACAGAAGTGGGATTGCTGGAGCATATGGTCATTCTATTTCAAATTTTTCGAGGAACCTCCATACTGTTTTCCATAGTGGCTATGCTCAATTTACATTCCCACCAGAAATGTCTTAGGGTTCCCTTCAGATCCTCACCAACACTTGTTATCTCGTCTTTTTCATGATAGTTAACTCTGACTTGTGTGAGGTGATATCTAATTGTGGTTTTGATTTGCATTTCCCTGATGATTAGCGATGCTGAGCATCTTTTCATGTGCCTATTGGCCATTTGTATGTCTTCGTTGGAAAATTGTTCTGTTCCATTTCTTTTGTTGATGACATTTTCATTTTTCTTCCGGTATTGAGATATTACAGATTGTGCTCCTGTGAACATTTTTGTACATGTCTTTGTTGCATATTTTGTATTCAGCAACTTGCTGAAATCTCATATAAGATATTTGGATTTTCTATGTGGGAAATCATGGTTGTAAATAAAGTCAGTTTTGACTTCTCTTGTACAATGTTTTTTCTTTTTTCCCCTTTTTATTACTTATGTCCTTGATTAGAATCCCCAGTATAATGTTAAATAGTGGGAATAATAGCACATATACTTGTCATTTTATTTTAAGTTATCCCGCTGATGTTTCACCAGTATTAGATTGAATCTTATGAAATTGCTGACAATGGGCCATTTTTTGACTAAAAAAAAATGACAATTTCATATATTGCAACCTAATATAATATTGGCTGTAGGATTTTCATTTATTGAGTTAAGAAAGTTCCCTTCTATTCTTTTTTTTTTTGGCTGCACCGTGGCTTGTGGGATGTGGGATCTTAGTTCCTGCCCAGGAATTGAACCTGGGCCCTCGGCAGTGAGAGTGCAGAGTCTTAACCACTGGACCGCCAGGGAATTCCCCCTAATTTTTAAAATATCCTGAGCTTTGAATTATATTGAATGCTTTTCCCTCAGTCTAATGAGATTATTATATAACATTGCTCCCATGTTCTATAGAAGGGACACATTTTGTGATGTTGCACCTTCTCCATTCCTATGATAGATTCTTTTTAGTCAGGGTGTATTATTTTTACTATATTTTGTTGGATTTGATCCATAATTTTATATTTAGCATCTTTCATTTGTGTTCATAGATGAGATATTAGCTCTATAAGTCAAATATTTATTTAACTTTTGCTTTTTATTATTAAAACATTTATTTTGAAATATTTCAGACATACAAAAAGTTATAAAGAGTAACATAATGAACACCCATATTCCTCCCCATCAGCTTAAGATGTAAAACATTACAGATAAGGTGAAGTCTCCTGTATCTCACTCTCTAATAGAATCCCTCCTCCCTTCTTCCTTTGGCTAGTCACTACTATGAATTTTGTGTTATTCTCCCTATTTTTCATTGCTTTTCTCATTTTAGTATCTGTCTTTAAGGCATTGGATTTACTTGCAAGTGCTGCTTAACTGGCATCCTAAGGGGATTGATGAAGCTGTTTTAAAATTATTTGGTTCTAGATATTTTATAATTTTTATAAAATTTATTTTATGCGTTTTACTTTACCTTATGAGCTATTTAGGAGTTTGTTTTAATTTCAAGATGTATAGGATTTATATGTGTGTATATACTCTTTTTCTCCCTCACCTTCCCACCACACATACATACACACACATACATACATTCTTTTATTGTAGTATTTTAATTTAATTGCATTGGGGATATTGAATGAAGTCTGTGTGATATTGATTACTTTTGTTGGCAATTTCTTATGTGTTATTATCCAATTATTATATATATAATATATTTATGAATAATCCAATTATTGTGAATATTCTCTATGTACTTTAAAATAATATATAAATTTATTTGTTGGATGTAGGGCTCTATCTGCCATTATCAGATCAAACTTATTTTCTCTGAAATATCTTCAGTTCCATATTAAATTTTTTGTCTGCATGCAATCTCTCCCAGACTGTAATGGAGATATTAAAATCTTTACTATCATAATGTATGTTCATTTTATCCTTGTTGTATTCTAGTACACTATGATTATAGAACTATAGATTCATTTCTGTTTATTGTTTTCCACTGAGTTTGTACTTTCCATCTGAGAATTTATGGAATTCTGCAGTTTGGGGAAATTCTTAGCTTTTATATCTTTGAATATTGTTTTTCTGCTGTTCTCTCTTTTCTTCTGACAGTGCTATTAGACATATATTGGAACTTTTATCTATTCTGCTTTCTTAAGTGCTTTTTTTGTGTGTAATATTTTTATATCCTCCTGTTCTGGGAGAATTCTTCAGTATTATATTCTTATTTACTTATTAAATTAAATTTTTAAATCTTCTCTATTGAGATTTTTAACTTCATTGACTACATATTCCATGATTTCTCAGTGTCTCTTTTTAAACATATGCCAAATATTTACATTTTTACCTGTTTTAATTACATAAATTTTGTTTTTTATGGAGTTTTCTCCCCTTATTAGATGAAAGATTCTAAATACTTATTTTAAAATTATTTTCAGATTGTGTAAATTAATTTTCATGTAAAGTGGATTTATCTCCTGATGGTCAATTTTGTTGTTTTTCTTAGTGCTTGGGATTTCACTGAGATTATGGACCACTTTTGGGAGAATTAACAATGAACCTTTCAATCCATTAACTGGTATATTTTTCCATCTATTTAGGTTTTCAGGTTCTTTCAATGATGTTTGTAGTTTTCAGAATACATGTCTTACACATATTTTGTTAAATTTATACCTAGGTAGTACATGTCTCAGATTTTAATGATATTATAAATGGTATTAAATTTTTTTTTTTTTTTTTTTCTTTTTGCGGTATGTGGGCCTCTCACTGTTGTGGCCTCTCCCGTTGCGGAGCACAGGCTCCGGATGCGCAGGCCCAGCGGCCATGGCTCACGGGCCCAGCCGCTCCGCGGCATATGGGATCCTCCCAGACCGGGGCACGAACCCGTATCCCCTGCATCGGCAGGCGGACTCTTAACCACTTGCGCCACCAGGGAGGCCCGGTATTAAATTTTTTAATGTGCTAATATATAGAAATAAAGTTGATTTTTTTGCCTATTGACCCTATATCGTTTTGTTTATTGAGACTTGTTTTACGGTTCATGATATCATCTATCTTGATGAATGTTTTCATGTGCACTTGGGAAAAAATATGTATCCTTCTGTTGTTGGATGGAGTATTATGTAAATGTCAGTTAGGTCAAATTACTTGAACGCTGTTGTCCACATCTTCTATACCCTTTATGATTTTTGACTGCTTATTTTATCAGTTATTGACAGGGAAGTGTCAAAATTCAGTTATTTTTTTTGCTTCATTACTTTGACATTGTATTATTAGGTGCATACAATTTAATTTTGTATATCTTTTCATAAATCCGATTTTTAATCGATATGAAATGTTCCACATCAACGTTGGTAATCCTTCTTTTTCTGAAGTCTACTTTATATCAAGATAGCCACCCCAGCTTTCTTATGATTAGTGAATGCATGGTGTATCTTTTTCTATAATTTTACTTTAGTCCTGAATTTTTAAGTTTAAAAAAATTGAGATATAATTCACATATCATAAAATCCACTCTTTTAAAGTATACAGTTCAATAAATTTTTATATATTCACAAAGTTGTGCAACAATCACCACTAATTTCAGAACATTTTCATCACCCCATGAAGAAATCCCATTCCTATTTACTGTCATCTCCCTCTCCCCCCAGCCCCTGGCTACCACTAATCTAATTTCTAGGTCTATGGATTTGCCTACTCTGGACATTTCTATAAGTGGAATTATACAATATGTGGCCTTCTGTGTCTGGCTTCTTTCACTTAGCATAATGTTTTTAAAATTCATCCACGTTATAGTATATATCAGTACTTTATTTCTTTTTATGGCCAAGTAATATTCCATTGTATGGATATACCACATCTTGCTTATTCATCAGTTGATGGACATTTGGATTGTATCCACTTTTTGGTTATTATGAATAACGCTGTTATTCTCTTGTACCTATTTTTGTGTGAACGTATGTTTTCAGTGCTCTTGGATATATACCTAGCAAGTTGCTGGTTCTTGTGGTAACTGTTTACTTTTCTTGAGGAACTACCAAACTTTTTACCACAGTGACTACACCATTTTGCATTTCCACCAGCACAGTAGGAGGGTTCCAATTTTTTGGCATCCTCCCCAGCACTTGTTTTGTCCATCTTTTTTTACTTATAGCCATCCTAGTGAGTATGAAGAGCTATCTCATTGTGATTTTGATTTATATTTCCCTAATGACTAATGATGTTGAACATATTTTCATGTGCTTTTTGGCCATTTGTGAATCTTCTTTAGAGATGCCTGTTTGTTTTTGCATCATGTATTTTGGGGCTCATTTAAGTACTTAAATGGTTATATTGTTGTGTCTTCTTGGAATATATTTACCTATGTTTTTAATTGTCACATCATTATAAAATGTCCTTCTTTGCTTCTAGTATCAATTTTTGTTTTAATGTCTAGTTTGTCTGATGTTAGGATAATCACTGCAACTCTCCTTTGGTTACTTCTTGCATAGATTATTTTTTTCCCATTTGTGTCTTTGAATCTAAAGTGTGTCTCTTGTAGACAACATATAGTTGGATTATAGTTGGTAATCAATTCTGCTAAACTCTACCTTTTGATTGGAGTGTTTAGTCAATTTACATTTAATGTAAGATAAAGTAGGATTTGCCTCTGTCATTTTGCTGTCTTTTCTGTCTTAATGTCTTTTTCGTTTCTCTGTTTCTGCATTAGTGACTTCTTTTGTGTTAACTATTATCAAGTGGACCATTTTAATTCCCTTGTTTCTATTACTAGGTTTTTTGAGTTATTTTCTTAGTAATGGTTCTGGGGCTCACAATTAACATTTTAATTTTTAACAATATAGTATGGATTAATACCAATTTAATTTGAATAATACATAAAACCTTTGCTTTTATTTAGTTCTGTTCTCTCTCCTCTTCTTATAATTTTATAATCATACAGATGACATATTTATACATATACACCCTTCAACACAGTTTAATAATTGTTGCTTTATGTAATTTTATTTTAAATAAGAATGGTTAAATGAGAGAAAATACATTTATACTGTCTTAAATTTACCAGTGTAGTTCCCTTATTGGTGTTCTTTACTTTTTCATGAGCATTTTAGCTACTGTCTAGTGTCCTTTCATTTTAATATGAAGAATTCTTTTTTTTGTTTATTTTAACATCTTTATTGGAGTATAATTGCTTTACAATGTTGAGTTAATTTCTGCTTTATAGCAAAGTGAATCAGCTATATATATATATATATATATATATATATATCCCCATATCTCCTCCCTCTTGCGTCTCCCTCCCACTCTCCCTATCCCACCCCTCTAGGTGGTCACAAAGCACTGAGCTGATCTCCCTGTGCTATGTGGCTGATTCCCACTAGCTATCTATTTTACATTTCGTAGTGTATATATGTCCATGCCACTCTCTCACTTTGTCCCAGCTTACCCTTCCCCCTCTCCGTGTCCTCAAGTCCATTCTCTATGTCTGCGTCTTTATTCCTGTCCTGCCCCTAGGTCCTTCAGAACCTTTTTTTTTTTTTTTAGATTCCATATATATGTATTAGCATATGGTATTTGTTTTTCTCTTTCTGACTTACTGCACTCCGTATGAGAGACTCTAGGTCCATCCACCTCACTACAAATAACTCAATTTCGTTTCTTCCTATGGCAGAGTAATATTCCAATGTATATATGTGCCACATCTTCTTTATCCATTCATCTGTCGATGGACACTTAGGTTGCTTCCATGTCCTGGCTATTGTAAATAGAGCTTCAGTGAACATTGTGGTACATGACCATTTTGAATTATGGCTTTCTCAGGGTATATGCCCAGTAGTGGGACTGCTGTATTGTATGGTAATTCCATTTTTAGATTTTTAAGGAACCTCCATACTGTTCTCCATAGTGGCTATATCAATTTACATTCCCACCGACAGTGCAAGAGGGTTCCCTTTTCACCACACCCTCTCCAGCATTTATTGTTTGTAGATTTTTTGATGATGGCCATTCTGACCGGTGTGAGATGATACCTCATTGTGGTTTTGATTTGCATTTCTCTAATGATTAGTGACGTTGAGCATCCTTTCATGTGTTTGTTGGCAATCTGTGTATCTTCTTTGGAGAAATGTCTATTTAGGTCTTCTGCCCATTTTTGGATTGGGTTGTTTGCTTTTTTGATATTGAGCTGCATGAGCTGCTTGTAAATTTTGGAGATTAACCCTTTGTCAGTTACTTCATTTGCAAATATTTTCTTCCATTTTCTCCCATGTTCCGCCCTCTGCTATATTTTGGAAGAGTTTGAGAGGATAGGTCTTAGCTCTTCTGTAAATGTTTGACAGAATTTGCCTGTGAACCCATCTGGTCCTGGGCTTTTGTTTGTTGGAAGATTTTTAATCACAGTTTCAATTTCAGTGCTTGTGATTGGTCTGTTTATATTTTCTATTCCTTCCTGATTCTGTCTCAGAAGGCTGTGCTTTTCTAAAAAATTGTCCATTTCTTGCAGGTTGTCCATTTTATTGGCATATAGTTGCTTGTAGTAATCTCTCATGATCCTTTGTATTTCTGCAGTGTCAGTTGTTACTTCTCCTTTTTTATTTCTAATTCTATTGTTTTGAGTCTTCTCCCTTTTTTTCTTGATGAGTCTGGCTAATGGTTATTATCAATTTTGTTTACCTTCTCAAAGAACCAGCCTTTAGTTTTATTGATCTTTTCTATCATTTCCTTCATTTTTTTCCATTTATTCCTGATCTGATCTTTATGATTTCTTCTGCTAACTTTGGGTTTTTTTGTTCTCCTTTCTCTAATGGCTTTAGATGTAAGGTTAGGTTGCTTATTTAAGATGTTTCTTGTTTCTTGAGGTAGGAGTGTATTGCTATAAACTTCCCTCTTAGAACTGCTTTTGCTGTATCTCATAGGTTTTGAGTCAACATGTTTTCATTGTCATTTGTTCCTAGGTATTTTTTGATTTCCTCTTTGATTTCTTCAGTGATCTCTTGGTTATTTAGTAGTGTATTGTTTAGCCACCATGTGTTTGTATTTTTTACATATTTTCTCCAGTAATTGATATGTAGTCTCATAGGTTTGTGGTTGGAAAAGATAGTTGATATAATTTCAATTTTCTTAAATTTACCAATGCTTGATTTGTGACCCAAGATATGATCTATCCTGGAAAATGTTTCATGAGCACTTGAGAAGAAAGTGTATTCTGTTGTTTTTGGATGGAATGTCCTATAAATATCAATTAATTCCATCTTGTTTAATGTCTCATTTAAAGCTTGTGTTTCCTTATTTATTTTCAAATTGGATGATCTGTCCAAAGGGGAAAGTTGGGTGTTAAAAGTCCCCTACTATGATTGTGTAACTGTCGATTTCCCCTTTTATGGCTGTTAGCATTTGCCTTATGTACTGAGGTGCTCCTATTTTGGGTGCAGAAACATTTACAATTGTTATATCTTCTTCTTGGATTGATCCCTTGATCTTTATGTAGTGTCCTTCCTTGTCTCTTGTAATAGTCTTTATTTTAAAGTCTATTTTGTCTGATATAAGAATTGCTACTCTTGCTTTCTTTTGATTTCCATTTGCATGTAATATCTTTTTCCATCCCCCCACTTTCAGTCTGTATGTGTCCCTAGGTCTGAAGTGGGTCTCTTGTAGACAGCATATGTATGGGTCTTTGTTTTGTATCCATTCAGCCAGGCTGTGTCTTTTGGTTGGAGCCTTTAATCCATTTACATTTAACGTACTTATCGATATGTATGTTCCTATTACCATTTTCTAAATTGTTTTGTGTTTGTTATTGTAGGTCTTTCCTTCTCTTGTGTTTCTAGCCTAGAGAAGTTCCTTTAGCATTTGTTGTAAAGCTGGTTTGGTGGTGCTGAATTCTCTTAGCTTTTGTTTGTCTAAAGGTTTTGATTTCTCCATCGAATTTGAATGAGATCATCCCTGGATAGAGTAATCTTTGTTGTAGGGTTTTCCCTTTCATCACTTTAAATATGTCCTGCCATTCCCTTCTGGCTTGCAGAGTTTCTGCTGAAAGATCAGCTGTTAACCTTATGGGGATTCCCTTGTATGTTATTTCTTGTTTTTCCCTTGCTGCTTTTAATATTTTTTCTTTGTATTTAATTTTTGACAGTTTGATTAATATGTGTCTTGGCGTGTTTCTCCTTGGATTTATCCTGTATGGGACTCTCTACGTTTCCTGGACTTCATTGACTATTTCCTTTCCCATATTAGGGAAATTTTCAACTATAATCTCTTCAAATATTTTCTCAGTCCCTTTCTTTTTCTCTTCTTCTTCTGGGCCCCCTATAATTTGAATGTTGGTGTGTTTCATGTTGTCCCAGAGGTTTCTGAGACTGTCCTCAATTCTTTTCATTCTTTTTTCTTTATTCTGCTCTGCAGTAGTTATTTCCACTATTTTATGTTCCAGGTCACTTATCCATTCTTCTGCCTCAGTTATTCTGCCATTGATTCCTTCTAGATTATTTTTTATTTCATTTATTGTGTTGTTCATCGTTGTTTGCTTGTTCTTTAGTTCTTCTAGGTCCTTGTTAAAAGTTTCTTGTATTTTCTCCATTCTGTTTCCAAGATTTTGGATCATCTTTGCTATCATTATTCTGAATTCTTTTTCAGGTACATTGCCTATTTCCTCTTCATTTTTTTGGTCTGGTAGGTTTTTACCTTGCTCCTTCATCTGCTGTATGTTTCTTTGTCTTCTCATTTTGCTTAACTTACTGTGGTTGGGGTCTCCTTTTCACATGCTGCAGGTTCGTAGTTCCCACTGTTTTTGGTGTCTGCCCCCAGTGGGTAATGTTGGTTCAGTGGGTTGTGTAGGCTTCCTGGTGGAGGGGACTGGTGCCTGTGTTCTGGTGGATGAGGGTGGATCTTGTTTTTCTTGTGGTCAGGGCAGTATCCGGTGGTATGGTTTGGGGTGTCTGTGACCTTATTATGATTTTAGGCAGCCTATCTTCTAATGGGCAGGGTTGTGTTTCTGTCTTGCTAGGTGGTTGGCATAGGGTCTCCAGCACTGTATCTTGCTGGTCGTTGAGTAGAGCTGGGTCTTAGCATTGAGATGGGGATTTGTGGGAGAGCTCTTGCTGTTTAATATTACATGGAGCTGGGAGGTCTCTGTTGGACCAATGTCCTAAACTCGGCTCTCCCACCTCAGAGGCACAGACCTGACACCTGGCCAGAGCACTAGACCCCTGTCAGCCACACAGGTCAGAAGAAGAGGGAGAAAGAAAGAAAGAGAGAGAAAGAGAGAGAGAGAGAGAGAGAGAGAGAGAGAGAGAGAGAGATGGAGGGAGGGAGGGACAGAGGGAAAGAGGGAGAGAGGGAGGAAGGGAAATTAAATAAAATAAAGTTATTAAAATAAAAAATTAAAAAAATATTAAAAATAAAAAATATTGAAAAGTAATAAAAAAAAAGGAATAGAGCAAGCAAACCAAAAAACAAAGCCACCAATGATAACAAGGGCTAAAAATGTATGCTAAACAAAAAAACGGACAGACAGAACCGTTGGACAAATGGTAAAAGCAAAGCTATACAGACAAAATCACACAAGGTCCATCACCTCAACTTTGGGATGATTCGTTTTCTGTTCATGTATTCCAGAGATGCAGGGTACATCAAGTTGAACGTGGAGATTTAATCTGCTGCTCCCGAGGCTGCTGGGAGAGATTTCCCTTTCTCTTCCTTGTTTGCACAGCTCCTGGGGTTCAGCTTTGGATTTGGCCCTGCCTCTGTGTGTAGGTCGCCTGAGGGCGTCTGTTCTTCGCTCAGACAGGATGGGGTTAAAGTAGCATCTGATTAGGGGGCTTTGGCTCACTCAGGCCAGGGGGAGGGATGGGTACAGAATGCGAGGCCAGCCTGCTGCGGCAGAGGCCACAGTGACGTTACAATAGCCTGAGGCGTGCTGTGTGTTCTCCCAGGGAAGTTGTCCCTGGGTCACGGGACTGGCAGTGGTGGGCTGCACAGGTTCCCAGGAGGGGAGGTGTGGATAGTGACCTGTGCTTGCACACAGGCTTCTTGGTGGCTGCAGCAGTAGCCTTAGCATCTCATGCCTGTCTCTGGTGTCCACGCTGACAGCCACAGCTCGCACCTGTCTCTGGAGCTCGCTTAGGCGGTACTCTGAATCCCCTCTCCTTGCGCACCCCGAAACAGTGGTCTCTTGCCTCTTATCCAATTCCAGACTTTTTCCCGACTACCTCCCGGCTAACTGTGGCACACTAGCCCCCTTCAGGCTGTGTTCATGCAGCCATCCCCAGTCCTCTCCCTGGGATCTGACCTCCGAAGCCGAAGCCTCAGCTCTCAGCCCCCACCCACTGAGAGCAGACAAGTCTCTCAGGCTGGTGAGTGCTGTTTGGCACTGATCCTCTGTGCGGGAATCTCTCCGCTTTGCCCTTTGCACCCCTGTTTCTGTGCTCTCCTCCGTGGCTCCAAAGCTTCCCTGCTGCCACCCCCATCTCCACCAGGGAAGGGGCTTCCTATTGTGTGGAAACTTCTCCTCCTTCACAGCTCCCTCCCAGAGGTGCTGGTCCCATCCTAATTCTTTTGTCTCTGTTTTTTCTTTTATCTTTTGCCATACCCGGGTACGTGGGGGAGTTTCTTGTGTTTTGGGAAGTCTGAGGTCTTCTGCCAGCGTTCTGTAGGAGTTGTTCCACATGTAGATGTATTTCTGATGTATTTGTGAGGTGGAAGGTGATCTCCATGTCTTACTCCTCCACCATCTTGAAGGTCTCTGAAGGATTCTCTTTAATAATTCTTTTAGGGAAGTTCTGCTTGTGATGGATTATCTGTTTTTGTTTGAGAAAGTCTTAATAGTCTTTCTTTTTGAAGGAGAATTGCCTGGATATTGAACTATTGAAAGTCTTCTTTAAGTACTTTGAATAAGTCATTGCACTTTCTTCTGGCTTCATATTTCTGATGAGAAATCAGCTGTTATTCCTGTTGAGGATTTCTGGTACCTACTGAATCATTTAACTTTTGCTGCTTTCAAGATTCTCTCTTCATCTTTGTCTTTGAACAGTCTGTTTACAATGTGTGTAATTTGGAGCTATTGGAGTTTGTTGGATGTATAGATTGTTTTCCTTTAAATTTCAGAAGTTTTCATCCATTATTTCTGCAAACATTGTTTCTGGCTGTTTCTCCTCTACTTTAGGGCTCCCATTATATCTATGTTGCTGTGCTTGATGGTTTCCTACAAGTCTCTGCGACTATTCATTTTTCTTTTTTCTTTCTGTACCTCAGACTGGATAATCTCAATTGACAAATTTCCAGGTTCATTTATTCTTTCTTCTGCTATCTTATATCTGCTCTTGAGTTTCTCTAGTGAATTTTTCATTTGTTTTGTACTTTTCAACTCTAAAATCTCTATTTTTTAAAATAATGTCTGTCTATCTATTGATATTACTTATTTGATGAGACGTCTTTGCCACATTGCCATACTTTTCTTTAGATCTTTAGATAAGTTTTCCTTTAGTCCTTTGTACATATTTATAATAGATGATTTAAAGCTCTTGTTTAGTAAGCCCAACTTCTGGGCTTCCTCAAGGACATTTTCTGCTGACTGCCTTTTCCTCCATGTACAGGTCATACCCTTGTTTCTTTAAATGTCATAATTTTTGTTGAAAACTGGACATTTTAAATAATATAATATGGAATGGTGTAAATCAGATTTCCTCTATTTCCCAGAGTTTATTGTTTTCTTGCTGTTGTTGTTGCTTTTTGTTTGTTTATTTACTTTCCTGAGGCAATGTCTATATTCTGTAAAGTCTATGTTCTTTGTTGTGTGTGGCCACTGAAGTCTCTGCTCAGTTAGCTTCATGGCCCTCTAATGACAGGGCTTATATTTCCTTAAATGTTTTGAACCAGTGAGTCCCCCAGTCTTTGCTGAGTATGTCTATTGCTGAGTATGTTGGGACATACTTTCTATGCCCTGCAGGTAATGTACAACTCTGTCTTAGTCTTCACTTCCAACATTTTCAAAGCCTCAAGATCAACCAGAGGTGAGAGATTAGGACTTCCTTAAGTAATTTCTGGGTATGCTTGTAGCCCTGCATGTGTGCATGACCTTCTGAATTGCCAAGAATGTATCATAGCTTGTCAAAGACAGCCCCCCAACACACACACACACACACACACACACACACACACACACACACACACACACAGAGTTCTCCAGCTTTGCCTTTTAAGTGTTTTGGTCACTTATTGTTTGCTCCAACTGGCACTGCCTCAGGCATCCATGATGTTAAACAATAGTTGCTTTTTTTTTTCTGACAAATGCCTTGCAGGTAAAGGATGTTTGTTGTGACTAAGCTCTGATTCAAGTCAAATAAACAGAAGCCCTGTGAATGGGGGTTGACAATTCCTTAGGCATAGGGCTTTTGGGTAGCTTTATACCTGATTTCCTACAGTGGCTGTAGGGCTGCTAGTTTTCATGGCTACCATGATTGTAAGGGTCTTGGTTGTCAAGGCTATAGCAGACCTGAGTAGAGGAGATTGGGAATAAAGTATGTTAAAACACCACAATATCACTGTTTTTACCAAAATTCAGCTATTTTTCTTGAATAAATGCTCCTCAGATTGTTGCAAACTTCTGGTTTATTTCTAGACCTCTAACAAGTTGATTTTGACAGTTTTTGTTGGTGTTCTCATTGCTTTTACAGAGGGCTGATTTTTTGTTTGTTTCACATATGATTTATTTATCTCTCTCTATGATACAAGTAGAGATATAGGCATAAAAATATATTGATGAAACATTTGAAGTTGCTTACATTCAGACACTTTACCACTAAATATTTTAGGGTAAGTCTCCTAAGAACAAGGACATTCTCCTATATAAATTATAATACAATCCCCCACACAATAAATTTAGCGTTTATACAATAGTGTCTAATTTAGGGCTCATAGTAAATATTCACCATTTGCTACAATAATTTTTTAATTATAATTGACATACAATATTATATTAGTTTCTGGTGTATAACATAGTGATTCAATATTTTTATACATTATGAAATGATCACCAGGATAAGTCTAGTTACCGTCTGTCACCGTATGGAGTTATTATAATATTATTGACTATATTCCCTATGCTGTACATTAATTCCATTACTTATTTACTTAATAGCTGGAAGTTTGTACCTCTTAATCCCCTTCACCCACTTTGTCTGTCCCCCCCCCAACCGCCTCCCCTCTGGCAACCAGCAGTTTATTTCTGTATCTATGTGTCTGTGTTTTGTTCATTTGTTTTTTTTATGGTATTTTTCCTTCTGTATCTGACTTATTTCACTTAGCATAATACCTTCTAGGTGCATCCATGTTGTTGCAAATGGCAATATTGTATTCTTTTTTATGGCTGAGTAATATCCCTATGTGTATGTGTGGGGAGATGTGTTTGTGTGTATCACCTTCTTTATGCATTCATCTATTGATGGATATTTAGGTTGCTTTCATATCTTGCTATTGTAAATAGTGCTGCAATGAACATGGTACATATATCTTTTCTTTTTTAAAATATTTATTTATTTATTTATTTATTTATTTTTAATTTATATTTATTTGTGGCTGCGTTGGGTCTTTGTTGCTGTGCATGGGCTTTCTCTAGTTATGACGGGGGAGGATACTCTTTGTTGTGGTGCACAGGCTTCTCATTGCAGTGGCTTTTCTTGTTGTGGAGCACGGGCTCTAGGTGCTCAGGCTTCAGTAGTTGTGGCATGTGGGCTCAGTAGTTGTGGCTCGCAGGCTCCAGAGCACAGGCTCAGTAGTTGTGGCGCACGGGCTTAGTTGCTCCATGGCATGTGGGAACTTCCTGGACCAGGGCTTGAACCCGTGTCCCCGCATTGGCAGGAGGATTCTTAATCACTGCGCCATCAGGGAAGTCCCCATATACCTTTTCAAATTAGTATTTTCTTTTTTTTCAGATAAATACCCAGGAGTGGAATTGCTGGATCCTATAAGTGGTTCTATTTTAGTTCTTTGAGGAACCTCCGATATACTGTTTTCCATAATGACTGCACCAGTTGACATTCCCACCAACAGTGTGTGAGAGTTCCCTTTTTTCCATATCTTCACCAATACTTGTTGTTTCTTGTCTTTTTGGTAATAACCATTCTGTCGAGCATGAGGTGGTATCTCCTTGTCGTCTTGATTTGCATTTTCCTGACAATTAGTGATGTTGGACATCTTTTCATGTGCCTGTTGGCCATCTGTATATCTTCTTTGGAAAAATGTCTATTCAGCTTCTCTGTGGAGGGGCTGATTTTGGAGATATTTACTCTACTATTATGAAAATACTTTTTCTATGTATGTCGTAATCTTTAAAATTGTGGTTTTGCAGACTAGCATATTGTGTTTTGCTCTTTTATCCAGTCTAATAATTTCTGCCTTCTAGTTACAATACTTAAGATATTTACATTCATGTAATTATCCATATGATTGGTTTAAGCCAGCCAGTGTGCTATTTATTTTATATTTGTTCCGTCGGATTTTCTTTAACCCCTCTTTTAATGCCTTCTTTTTGGAACTTTCCATGGTATTCCTTTAAAGAATGGCAGAATTTATAGAACTGTGGATAAGGAAAAATGTCATGTCTTCTTAAATATACTACAAATTGGAAAGAGACTCAGTATTTTCCATTGAGGACAGTTAGAGCTGTGCTGTCCAATAGAAGTATAATTTGAGCCAAGGATATAATTTAAAAATTTCCCCTAGCTACATTAAATAATTAAAAGAAGTGATAAAATTAATTTTAACAGTAATTTTATTTAAGTCAGTATATTATAAGTATTATCCTTTCAACATGTAATTAATATAAAAGTTGTTAATGAGTTTTTTTACACTTTTTTTGTAAATATTCTTTAAAATATTTTTGAACAAGTCTTCAGAAATCTTCAAAATCTTGTATTTTACATTAACTGTCCATCTCAATTTGGACCAGCCACATCTGTAGGCATAACACAGACTTAGAGGGACTCTAACAGGTTTGGTTTAAATGAGGCAGGCAGAGTAGAAAATGAAGCTGATGGACAGAATGAGATTTCTGAGGGCCTTGATTTTAATAATCAATAATGAATTATTAGAACAGAAGTAGAAAATAGAATAAGGGGAAGATGGAGTCAAAATAGCTAGCATAGAAAATAATCTTAACTGCTGTATACAGAGGGACATGAAGTCTTAGTCATTTATTCAGTGCAATAGTCTATATTAAGATGGTAGATGATAGTGGTTTTCATTCTAATAATAACTATAGCTAGTATTTATTTTTTTATTTTATTTTTTCAATACATTTATTTTAATTTATTTATTTATTTTTGGCTACGTTAGGTCTTTGTTGCTGTGCGTGGGCTTTCTCTAGTTGTGGCGAGTGGGGCCTACTCCTCTTTGCGGTGCATGGGCTTCTCATTGCAGTGGTTTCTCTTGTTGCAGAGCACGGGCTCTAGGCGTTCAGGCTTCAGTAGTTGTGGCACATGGGCTTAGTTGCTCTGCGGCATGTGGGATCTTCCTGTACCAGGGCCCAAACCCGTATCCCCTTCATTGGCAGGTGGATTCTTAACTTCTGCATCACCAGGGAAGCCCACTAGTATTTATTTAATGCACTGTCAGGCACTGTTCTAAGTACTTTGAATGTATTGTATTGACTCATTTATTGTGTGACTTTAAGTAAGTAAATCACCTTCACTTTAGTGGGGCTCTATTGTTTCCCTATATAAAAAATTCGAAGCTGTACTAGATAATTTCTAAGCTGCTTCTTAATATGGGAAGTCTGTGTTTTTGGATACATTGATGAGGAAATTAGAATTTCTGTTCTCAGGGAATTTATAATCAAATAAAATAGGTGAGGTGTACCCACTTCATTAAAATGCATAGAGACAATAATTAGGGCCTTAAGAGAACTATAAAATGCTGTGAGAATTTAAAACTATTTACTTGAATATAATAAATTCACAATAAATGTTTGAATTAGATTGAATTGAATAGTGATAGTTGGTGAATCAAGAGAAGTTTTGTGTATGAGATGGCAGTTAATGTAAGCCTTGGGAGGTAGAAGTAGATGAGGAGGAGATGGCATGGAGTAGAAATGAGTAGTAATCCAGATAATGGAAGAATGAGAGGCAAGAAAGTAATGTGTGTGTTCAGAAAACAATAACAAATATACTTTGATTGTATTTTTAGGAGGTGTCAAGTAATATTGCTATGTGATAAGTTGGATTCAAATCTTGGAGAATCTTCAATAGCCTACTAAGTGTATGGTTGATCACTGACAATGAAATACGGCAGGAACTGGAGAGACTGTGCTATGTATTTTTTAGAAACCCTACATCTTATACCTATACTTTTTTTTTTTTTTTTTCTTTTTTTGCGGTATGCGGGCCTCTCACTGTTGTGGCCTCTCCCGTTGCGGAGCACAGGCTCCGGACGTGCAGGCCCAGCGGCCATGGCTCACGGGCCCAGCCGCTCCGCGGCATATGGGATCCTCCCAGACCGGGGCACGAACCCGTATCCCCTGCATCGGCAGGCGGACTCTTAATCACTGCGCCACCAGGGAGGCCCTATACCTATACTTTGTGTCAGTCCTGAGAATAGTTAAGTGCAGTTTTATATTTAAAAAATATTTCATTGGGTTAGAAACTTACAGTTCACTTGCTTTGAAAGTTTGTCATATTTCTTTTGATGAGGGTGTGTATGGGCTATGACTTAGGGTGATACAGATCAGATTTGTGCTTTTTTTGTATTTTTTTTGTCCTCTAGTATTGTGCTTTATTTCTGCTGAGTCTTAATCCTTTGTGATTAAATGATGCTGAACAAGTTTATGTCAGCATTCTACATAAAGTGGGAGCCTGAGGCTTACTGTTTAAAACTATTAGTATCTGTCCCAAGAGCCAGTACATAGAGCACAAATAACCAAGTGGAAAGTCATAGATTTCTCAGAGGGATGGAAGTTATAAAGGCATTTCATTTAACTCTGTAAATACTAGAATCTCTTTTTTTTTTAAACTTGTGCATATTTTTATTAGCTTAGCAGGCTAGTGTTTTTATGTAATGTTTGGTAAGTTATTTTAGTACAGTAGTTCAGGGAATTCATGAAGCAGTCACATTCATCTGTCTAATTTCTTTCAGGTAACTTGCCCAGGAGTGGTGCTGAAAGACAAGGAGGACATCTATCTTAGCATCTGTGTGTTTGGCCAATACAGAAAGACACAATGTGTCCCAGCCAATTTTCCACTGGTCTTCAATGCCAGAATGGTGTTTGAAAAGGTGAGTTCAAATATCCAGTCAAATGTTAACCAATAAAAAATCAAAGTGGTTCACAATTTTGAATAACACATATTACTATTGTTGACTATGCACTTTGATTTAATTCAAAAGGAGATTTGTAACTTAAATCTGGAAGCTTGAAAATAAATATGCATTATATTATACATTGAATCAGTTGCCTCTTTTTCGTGATGGATCAGTTTACTTCTAAAATTGTCTTAGTGGTCTTTATATAAAATATAGCACCTTGAATTCTAAGTAATCATTTTCATAAAAGAGATGGGGGAGATATTAATAGGTAAGAATAGGTCATATTTTGCTTATGGCTGTCATGTGGTGCTTCTTTCTATAAGTCTCTTTTCTTTTTTCCCCCTGAATCTGGTGCTTTTGGGTAATTATTACCAATTGTATTTCTCACTTTTTTCTTTCCTTCTCTCCTTGTCTACTTCCCTCTTTCCTTCCTTCCTTCCCTCCTTTCTTCCTTTCCTCCTTCCCTCCTTCCTTCCTTTTTCTCCTTCCTCTTCTCCACAGTTAGTTACTGAGTACCTGCTCTGTTCCATGCACTGTTCTAGGCACTGGGTAAAAAAAAACAAACATGCTCCCCTCTTAGAGCTTTCATTGTAATAGGTGAAACAGACAATAATCAAGTAAATAGTAAGTGTCATGAAGAGAATAAAGGGAGGGTAAGGGAACAGAAGGATTAGGGGGATTGTTTATTTTAAAGGGTGGTCAGAGAAGGCAATGACATTGAAACCGAGCCTGAATGATGAGACAGTATCAGTTATTTGAAGGTCTAGGGTAAAAGCATTCTAAGCAGAGGAACAGAAAATATAAAGGTGTCTTGTTGGGAATAAGCTTGATGAGCTGGAGGAACACCAAGAAGGCAAGTATGACCATGGTAACAAAGGGAGGACTGCTAGCAGATCAAATTGGAGAGGGAGGCAGAGCCAGCTGTAATTTTTGTTGGTTGGTAAAATCTTGTATAGTGATCCTGGGAAGCAGAGAGGAAGTGACAGTTCTCAATAATGTCAGAAGTTTCTTTGGTTGGGAAAGGAATATTTTGGGAATGAGAAGGAAAACACAAAAACTATTTCATGTATGTCTTCCTTTTACGTTCTCTTCTCTATCCTGCTTCCCTCTGCCTTCTCTCACTCTAGGTGTTCCCTGAAGCAGTAGACCCTGGAGATGTGGTTGCACAGCTTGAATGTAAGTTTTCAACTTTTAATTTCTGATTCTAAGAGATTTTAGAATCATGCTCTTTAATCCTGAGTTAGATAAAAGTCAAAAAGGGTCAAACAAGAACTTCAAAAATCTTGAGGTGAGAAGTTTTTTACGCTTTTTAGAATTTTGGAATATACCTGGAAATAATAAAAAATACGTGTGCTGCAGAGAGATGGGGAATTTTTCCTTTTTCTGTGTTTGATCTGTGAATAACAAAAAGACTTATCTGAACTATTTATTGATTAAAATGATATGGGCTGTTAATGATGTAAGAACCGAGATTCATGTTAGGTGGGACTTTGCCCTGCAAACAAAAATATGTCTTTAACCTCACTGTGTTGCAAATCAAGAGAGTAAATAATAGAAGACTGAAGTAATAGTAGCTTAAAATATATATGCTTTTGCATTTTGTATTATATACAATATGTTAATAAATTATTTGAAAGTGACGTATTCAAGGCTTTGGTTAACAGTAAATTCTTCAAAGTACTAGGGATCAACTATAAAAAGATCCAGTTTTTTGTGAGAGCAGCAATGCAAAGGTATACGTTTGGGAATACGTTATTTGAGCTCTGAGTATGAAATGAAAAGCTCTGTTATTTATCCTTGTAATCTGAAAGGGATTAGGGATTACCATATTGGTCTAATATATAATTGTGGCTCAAAACGCCAACAATATTGAGCATCATCAATGTCAACTGTCCCTTCCATACCTTTTGCACCCCGTTGGGACTCTAGCAATATAGGAACATGCAGCCTGGAACCATGCTAGAATCTGGGCATATGGGTAGAAATAGGGCTGGCTCATTGTTTTACCATCAGGGAGTTAATAGTTTAAAGAACTCTTTATGGCTAATGTCAATATCGTATTTTTTTTTGTAGCTGTTCTTGCACTTGGTATTCTGTCTTCCACTATGGCAGACCAGTGAGGTGGCAACTTGGTGCCAGTGCGTAATGACTTTTAATTTTCTTGAACATCTTGTTCAGTATCTGGGAAATTGTGTATCTTAGAAAATATGAAGATAATTATTTCCCTTATCATTCTGAAATTCTTTTGTTAAAAAAGATAATTTTTCCTATTTTATTTGAAATTCAGAGTCTCTAAGAGTACTTGGTGGTTATTATTATTTGCAATCTTTCTTGTCTTGATTTCCCTGATTCAGTTTTTCTCTTAGGTTTCCTCCTTCATCACTGACATTCCGCTTTTTGGTATCTTTCTCAAATTCCTCTGGCTTCACTTCTCTGATCTCTTTTTACTTAGTTTCTACTCTGACATTCCAATTTTTGGTATCTTTCTCAAATCCTCTGGCTTCACTTCTCTGATCTCTTTTTACTTAGTTTATACTCTCTCCTTATATGATATTCTCCAAAGACTTGGCTTCATGTTTTACCTATCTTCTGATGACTTCCACAGCAGTCTTTATTCTGATCTCTCTTGTAAGCTTTGGGCCCCTTTTCTTTTACTTTTATTTTCCTCTCAGCTTTGCAGTTTTTTGTTGTCCCCTAACCTTATTAATATGAAAAATTAAAGCTATACTAAAAGTGGAAAAGATGGAATGATGAAGTCTCATATACCTGTCAGCTTCAACAGTTTTTGACATTTTGCCCACTGTATTATATGTTTACCCTGCCACTTAAAAAAATGTTGGAATATTTAAAAGCAAATTCTATACATACATTACTTCACTGCAAATATTCTGGCATGACCTCTAATTGATAAAGGCTTTTCTGAAAAAAATATAACCACTATATTGGTATCATACCTAACAAAATTAATAATAATTCCTTAATAACATCGAATACTTAGTCATTATGCAGGTTTCTCCAATTGCCACCAAAATGTCTTTATACAGTTGGTTTGTTAAAAATCAGGATCCCATCAAGGTGTGGTTCACATATGTATATGGCTGTTTAGCTCTTAAGTTTATTTTTTTCTGTAGTAGTGTCCCTCACTTTTTTTTTTTCTAATGCTGTGAATTTGTTAGAAAAATCAGGTCCTTTAGAATGTCCTACAGTTTGGATTTGGCTACTGCTTCCTTAAAGTGTTGTTTAGCTTATTCATCACTTATATTATGTAAACTGAAAATTAGACCTAAAGGTTTGGTTCGATTCAGGCTTATTTTGTTTTTTTGGCAAGAATCCTTCATAATTCGTGCTCTGTACTTATTATTATTATTATTTTTTTACGTGGCAAATGAACTATGTTTATTAACACAGACCACTAAATTGCATCAAGAAAAAGAAGCAAAACAAAATCATGAAGACAGATAGGACGGTGGGGGCCAGGGGCTGGAGGGGAGGGGGTGGGGGAGGGGGAGTTAGTGTTTAATGGGAACAGAGTTTCAGTTTAGGAAGATGAAAATGGGTGATGGTGGAGATGGTTGCAAAACAACATGAATGTGCTTTAATACCTCTGGAACCTGGACACTTGAAAATGGTTGATGGTAAATTTTATGTTAGGCGTATTTTAACACAATTAACTAAAAGACAGGACTTCCCTGGTGGCGCAGTAGTTAAGAATCCACCTGCAACGCAGGGGACACAGGTTCGATCCCTGATCCAGGAGATCCCACGTGCCGTGGAGCGACTAAGCCCATGCGCCACAACTACTGAGCCTGCACGCCACAACTACTGAGCCCTCACACCTAGAGCCCGTGCTCTGCAACAAGAGAAACCACCGCATTGAGAAGCCCGCGCACCTCAACGAAGAGCAGCCCCCGGTCACCACAACTAGAGAAAGCCCACGTGAAGCAATGAAGACCCAATGCAGCCAAAAATAAATTTAAAAAAAATACCCACCTAAAAGACAATATCTTAAAAATATACAGTTTGGGAAGATAAAACAGTTCTGGAGCTGGATGGTGGTGATGGTTGCACAATGTGCACAATGAATATACTTAATACTACTGAAATGTACACTCAAAAAGGGTTATTAACATGGCAGAATTGTTGCTATGTGTACTTGACCACAATTTAAGAAACTGATAGGACTGAAAGGAAAAAAATCAGAATATAACTATCCATGAAGCAGAAAAAGACTAGGCGGATCTAAAACATCAACTCTTAATGATAACCCTGGTGGTGTTTCTGTAACTTATTTTTTTAAACATTGAATTGGGATTGATTTTGGATAAAGAAGGAAACGGAATGTGGAGCTTCTGGCGGGAGGTGGTCAGCCACCTGGCTGCTTTCTCCCAGCCCGGCCTTCTCTCAGCTCTGAAGCCAGGCCACTTGATGGGGGGTAGTCCTGAGGGTCTGGGTTGGGGGAGCCTCCTCTCTCTATCGGGGGCACTGAGGCAAGTAAGAGGGCTCTGGGGAAGCTGGGGGCAGCCGTGGGCAGGCGGTCTCTCCATCCTGGGCTCTCCTGCCCCAGCCCCTGTGCCGACCACCAGGCCCACTGACTTCGGCTCTGCAGGGACCAAGCCCGGTTGCTGGACCCTTCGAGGGGTCTCCAGCCCAGGGCGGCTCACCACCTCCACTGCTGACCCCCACCCAGCGTCACCAGCAGCACTCGCCTGGGGCTCCGCCGTCCCTGCTCGTGTGTCCCCCAGATGGGTCTACTTAGAACCCTCCAGAGTCCTCTGCACTCGGAACAAAGCCTTTGCCAACCTCAGGACCTTGTCTCACCCCCATCCACTGCTGCGGGAGGGCTGGGCCCCTGACCCCCATCTGACCGGCTCCTCCAAGAGGCCTGGGGTGTGGGCAGGTCAGGACAGGCCTCTCAGAGGAGGGGACATATAAGCAGAGCCCAGAAGGACCCAAAGGAGCCGGCGAGGTCTGGGGCAGAGTGTCCAGGCAGCGAGCACGTACTCTTACCGTGGACATATTTCTATTTGGGAATATTTCTGATGTTGGTGGGGCATTCGCTGGGTCAGATGAATGGGCTATGATTTACCCGGGCTCTAGGCCCCCCGCCCGCCACGGCTGAGAGCCTAAGCCCCCTGGCTCTGGGCGCTCCGTGTGCTGCTGGGACAGAAGGGAGACGTACCGCTGGGCGTGGCGAACTGGATGAGGACGCTGTTGCAGCCCAGGGTGATGATGAAGGACTGCTTGCCCACACGGCTGCACTCCGTCTCCCGGGACACCGAGCACTTGAACACACAGACGTCTTCATGGCTGTAGAGGGCGATGCCCGCCGCGTCCGGGCCGGCGCGCACCTCGAGGCGCAGAGCCTGCTGCTCCGCGTGCCGCTGGACCTCGCCGTTTGCGTCGCCGATAGTGAGGAGGCGGGCGCCGGGGAACACGGACACGGCCCCGCAGGGCCCCGTGACACCCGGGCCGGCCACCCCCGGGCCGCCCACGCCCGGCCCCGCCGCCGCCGCCGCCGCCGTTCCTGCCATCTTAGATCCGGCTCCAGGCCCCGCCGCCGCCGCCGCCGCCGCCGCCGCCGCCGCGCCCGGGCCCAGGCCGCCGCCGCTGCCACCGCCGCCGCCGCCGCCGCCGCACAGCTGTACTTATTATTGCATCATATCAAGTGGCATATAATGTCTGATTTTCTTAAGTTTAGTGATATTAAGATTTATCTTTTGCCTCCAGGCAGCATCAGCCTGATTCCTCCATGATTAACCTCCCCTACTGCCTTTCATCAAACAGCTTCAGCATTCCTTGAGACCCATCTTTTCATTAGGGGTTACCAAATGTGATTTTTCTAATACTGTTAATTTTTTCTATATGTGTTACCTGGAATTCTTCTGTAAAAGATATTTTCCTTATCAGCAATGTGATGACCCTGAAATACTGTTCTTGTAGGAAAGGTAGTGTCATCTTTCCTTTCCTTACGTTAATAGCTTTAGTGAGGTATAACTTACATATCACAAAATTACCCACTGTAACTGTAGTTAAGTGATTTCTAGAAAATGTATATAGTTGTGAGCCGTCATCACAATCCAATTTAGCATGTTTCCATCACCCCAAAAATTCTGACGCCTGCTTGTACTCAATCTCTATGCCCACTTCCAGTCCCCACAACCACTGATCTATTTTCTATCTTTGTATATTTTTCTTTTCTAGAAATTTTATATAAATGGATTCTTATAACATTTAGTCCTTTGTGCCTGGCTTCTTTTACTTGGAATAATGTTTTTGAGGTTTATCCATGTTGTTCTACATATTAGTAGTTCATTCCTTTTTATTTATGAATAATATTCATCTTGTATGGAAATTTTTTCCCCTTCCATTCACCATTTGATAAACATTTGGATTGTTTCAAGTTTTTGGCTATTATGAGCAATGTTGCTATGAGTATATGGATACATGCTGGGTTGTATCCTAAGTATATGTTTAACTTTTTAAGAAGCTGTCAGCCTGTTTTCTAAAGTTACTGTACCATTTTACATTACCACCAGCAATGTATGAAGATTTTCCATATCACCCCCCAAGACTTGATATTTTTTAGTCTTTTTGGAATATATAGATGTGTAGTGGTATCTCAATGTATTTTTAATTTGCATTTTAATACTGACTAATAATGTTGAGCATCTTTCCAAGTGCAGATGAGCTATTCAGGTAGCTTTTTCTTATAAAATGCTTGTGCAAATATTTTGCCCATTTTTGAACTGGGTAGTTTGTCTTCTTACTGAGTTACAAGTTTTTTTTTTTTAATATTCTAAATATAAGTTCTTTATGAGATATATGATTAGTAAATATTTTCTCCCAGTCTGTGGCTTATTTTTTTCATTCTCTGAATGGGGTGTTCTGAAGAACAAAAGTTATAAAGTACAGGTTATTAGTTTTTTTCTTTTATGTATCATATTTTTGACAAAGTCTTTGCCTTACCCAAGGTCACAAAAATTTTCTCTTTTCTTCCACAAATTTTATAGTTTTATCTCTTACATTTAGGCCAATGGTCCACTTTGAGTTAATTTTTGTGTATGTTGCGAGGTAAGGATCTATTTTTTCTTTGGTAGATGGTACAAATGCTCAAGGAGATTCAAGGACCCCCTTAATTGGGCAGTCTGATAAATGGTCAGATACTTGAATAACCTCAGATAAAATGCTTAGAACAGTCCTTGGCACACAGTAAACACTTAAAATGTCCCTTGTTTATTTTTATTGGTGGTGTGTTATTATTATTACTCTTATTATTGGGGAACTGCCAAGTTCCATTCATACCATATCTGCACCCTAGAATCACCAAGCTTCTGGGGAAATATATATTTATGATATATAAATATAAAGTGATATTAAGGGCCAATGACATTAAAAGCCAGATAGGGCTATTTTACATTCATAGAGAAGGCATTCTCTTTAGGGAAATGGTTTTAATCCTGGAATCTACCAGACTAAAATTAATTATGACTAAAGCCATTTCCTGGGAACCATTTTTAGGCAAGAAAGAGAATGAAAAGTTTTCTACTTTATAGACTACCCTATTGAAACTGGAGTTTCATCCTTTCTCACTGAAGCTTTGTAGATTTTCTTCTACAGACACACACACACACACACACACACACAAACATACTCTGTCACACGTACACAGTACACTCGACCCTTGAACAACGTGGGTTTGAGCTGTGCAGATCCACTTATACATGGAGTTTTTTCAATAGTAAATACTACAGCACACGATCTGTGGTTGGTTGAACCCGTGGATGCTGAACTGCAGATTCGGAGGAACTGCAGATATGGAGGAACCATTTATATGGAGGAACTGATATGGAGGGACGACTATAATCTATATGCGGATTTCAACTGCAGGAGGATGGTCACCCCTAGCTTCTGCATTGTTCAGGGGTCAGCTACATACTGCCACAGATACACTGCCTGAAAAGCTCCTCCCACAGATATGGATTTGCCTGCTCCCTCACTTCTCTCCAGGTCACTCCTCAAATTTATCATTATAATGAGAGATCTTTTCTCACCAAAGTATTTAAAAATAGCTCACCCTTTTGGTCAATATCTCAATCTCTATCCCATTATCTTTAAGGTTATTATATCTTCTACATCAGAATACTCTGAGAGTAAAAGAGTGTTTTTTTAGTATTTCCCCCAAGACAACAGCTGTGAAAAGGGTACTGCTCAGGGCAAATATGGATGAATGGTCCTCCTGTTTTTCTTCCTAGCACTGATATTTTATTTATTTATTTATTTATTTATTTATTTATTTATTTATTTATTTATTTTTTGCGGTACGCGGGCCTCTCACCACTGCGGCCTCTCCCGCTGCGGAGCACAGGCTCCGGACGCGCAGGCCCAGCGGCCATGGCTCACGGGCCCAGCCGCTCCGCGGCATGTGGTATCCTCCCAGACCGGGGCACGAACCTGCGTCCCCTGCATCGGCAGGCGGACTCTCAACCACTGCGCCACCAGGGAAGCCCTATTATTTATTTTTTAAAATTTCTCTCTCATTAGAATGATAATTTCATAAGAGCATTGACTTTTCCTTTTTTGTACCTGCTGTGTGCATATGACAATACTTGGCACATACTAGGTATTTGATGTTCAAGGAGTTAAATAAAATATCATAAATGCATCGTAGAACTGCCTCTCATTACTGTTTTCATGAGTGTTGGAACTGTCCTACTGAGAGATACCTGTTTGTAGTATATAATCCTTTGACTAGGAAATGTATTTTGTATTTGAAAATTTGTAATATAATAATAACTGCTCTGGCTTCATTCTAGTTTGGATAAAGAGAAGATGCAATCTTTATTTATATTGCAGTAGATTACTAGCTGTCCCTATTGTTTTCTCTCGCCTGTAGGGAAATATAGCAGTTTCATTATAGCCTCTGCTTTTCAGCTTCTGGAAATTAGTGCTTACCTGGTGTCTGGGGTATTCAAAATGCTTTCAGGTGAAGATTTGAAGGCTGAGAATAAATCCTTCAGTGTCTATGAATGAGAGAGTCCCTGCCTCAATGGTCAGGAGAGCTTGTAGGACTCAGGATTCATATTTTAAATCCATGATGGCAGATGCATTCCCAGAAGTTCGCCCTTGCAGTTAGGGCAGGTAAATAGGCATTTATTGAAAATTGTTATAGCAATTACTCTTGCTGGTACAGAGTGCTAATGGCATTCTGGCACTCTCTCTCAAGGTGTTTATGGTAGCTTTTGATTTGCTCCATGTGACTAAGATTTCTGGAGTACTGGAGTACATTTACTTTGTAATTTGGGTTGAAAGTACATGTGAAAATGACAATTTTTACAGAAGAAGGAGGGAAATTGTCATTATTTAGTTATAAGAAAGAACAACTGTAAAATGGGATTAATTATACTATATGTTCCAGGAGATGTAATTTACATGAACCTACTATTTGGTTTCCAGGCACATTAGTTCTCTAAAAACTTTTCCATTAATAAATTAAGGTCCTTTCTTCTTGAAGTATTTTTGCCAAAATATATATTTTTTAAATATAAAAGAATAGAAATTCTTTATAGAAATTAGGAAATAGTTTTCTCTTTAGAAGTTAATCTATGTTCTTGTGATAAAATATAAACTAATTAAACCCAAGCAATTACTTTTCAGGCCACTTCTTTACAGTTGAGGAGTTTCAATAACAATTCTACCTGTATTGCTTATTTCATTACTTCACTTTGTGTGGCAGTGATTCATTGTGTCAATGGTAGATTCAGAACGTATATAGTATATTGACACAAATCTTAAATTTGTTTTCTACTTAAACCCTTTGTTTTTAAACTTTATACTCTTCTTGAAATCACTGATACTTCTGAGACCACTGATACCTTTAGCAAACTTACTGGAATTAACAACTATATTTGGAAATATATTTTGTTAACAGCTGTGTTTATTTTTCTTTCTTCACTGTAATTTGTTCACAGAAATAATACCTGGCAATACTAAACACCCATGTAATATTTTGATGGACGTTTTATTGGCTATATTCTGCTTGTGTTTGGCCCCTTCCAGAATGATTCTGGCTAGTGTGGGGTACTTTTGTTTTGCTTATATCCCTTATAAAAGGGCTATTTCCTTCTTTGGCTTTATTATTAGCCTTTTACTTTCCTTTATGAAATGGTTTTTGTTTTTAATATTTTTTTATTTATTTGAAAAGAAAGTGGACCTTTTTCTTCTATCCAATTTACAAGTACTGAATTTGCAGTGTCAAAGCAAGGCAAGTTCTTCAGATTGGAAAGGATAAGCACATTGTGCACATGGTGTTAGAACTTTTCACCCAGAGAACTACCAGGCAATTAATTTTATTATTCTGTAGGACTTGCTCTCAGACAAGGTATATACATACATATATATGCATATATGTAAATATTAATGTCTTAAGTCTGGTTTTTACTTATATTGAAATTATATTTTTAATTGGTTATAGAATTATTTTATTTTTCTTCATAGCAGAGTTACATATAGTCTACAGAGCTGATTGCAACCAGCAGTCCTGTAACATCCCTATCCTCCATCATTTCCTACTCCCCTAAGGACTGCTTTTCTTTTTTTTTTAAATTGTTTTTCTTTGTATTCACCTCCGTGTCTCCAACATGCTTATACTGCATTCGAAACGTTTGATCTTTAAATATTGGACATTATTTCTACTTTCCCTTATGGAAAATGAGGATTTAAACACTTTTCATGTGTTCTCTCTTTGCTCTCAAAATATATACATGCCTATTTTCTGTCTTTCTCTTCTCTTAATACAGTTATAGCATAATTTTAGATTATCTTGTTAAGATCATGTAAAAAGTATTATAGCTGAACCATGTGGTATATATACTATCATACTTTTTCTGCAAGGATTTTGTTTTCACTTGAACTAAAAATTACTTTCCTTTGCTTAGTTTTATAGTTTTAGTTTTTTTGTTTTTGCTTAACCCCAATTCTCCCTCAGGTATTTACATTATTTTCTCACAGTTTAGTGTTCTTTCACTTATGAATCATTTTTGTTTTTTTGCCTAGAGGCCTAAAACTTTTTAATTTATTTTTAAAGTCTAGTAATGTTACTAGAAAAGATGCTTTTTATGGCTTGGTACTCTTAGGTACAGTGCATTCTTCTTCATTTGTAGTTTGTAATCTTTTTTCATTTCTGTAAAGTTTCATGAACTATATATACCATTTAATATTTATTTTCTTTCTTTGCCTTAGTGTTTTTCATCAGGGTCTATGTTGGATATTTTTTGCATGTTTAGTATTTGTTATTTTTACTCGTATTTTAAAATCTTTTTGTTTCTTTTTGATTAAAAAACTTTTTGTTCTTTTATTTCTTTTAAGATACTATCTGTTGTGATTATTTGCTTTTGTTTTAGTTTAATCTTCATTTCTGAAACAACTTCCTTCTCTATTGCTGCTTGTTTCCTAAGTTATACCATCTTTCTTCTTGATTTATGTAGTTGCTTAGTATCTTATATTACTTCCTTAATTTTCAAGTAGTAGATTATAGTTTTTATTTATTTTGCAAGCATGTCTTTTGGATGCTTTCACTGTAGGAACTTTTTTCTTTTGCTCATTATTATTATCTTTTAAACAGGAACTTGGTATGTGTTTGACTGTGATCCTTTTCTTTGCTTATTCTTAATTTAGATTTTTTCCCGTGAATTCTTAGAAGGAAGCATGATTTAGGATAATTTTTTATAGTTTCACCAAGCTCCCTTATGTAGTGTTCAAAGTATGGTGGCTTGCTTTCTGGAATTTTCTGCCTTTGTTCCATTCCACTTTTGTTAGTTTTTTTCTGCTGGTGTTTCTTTTTCTGCATTGTCTCTTTCAACATTTTTATCCTGTTTATTTTGTATTCTGTTCTCTACAGTTTTTCCTGGTTTCTTGTGCTCCATCCTGTCCAGGAACCCTGGGTGTTCAGTTTCTATAGTTCTTACAGGCTACCAGACTACTTTACCACCTTTGGACCTTACTGTACTCTTTTGAATTCACCCGCTATTGGAATGGGCAAATACCCTTCCAATTTCAACTGCTTTTCTCAGGTTGATCTACTACTTCCTACTGAGTACCAGTTGGGTATTTAGGGTATCTCTTCCCAGGTCCTTTAGGTACTCCCTTACTTTCTTCTGCTTCTCCTGCATAGATAGATGCTGATACCTCACAGGTTTTGTGGTTGTTGGTGGTTTGTCATCATCTGCTTTATCTTAGGGTTTGTGGAGATATCTTGTCATCTTATTTTATTATAAACGTCTGTAGTTTTCTGCTGTGTAATTGCTGCACATGTTTTTATGGAAGGGAGGTTTGGAGAGACTTGAAAAATCTTGTCTTTGCTTTTATTTTGTGTTTTGTGTTTTTGCTTCTGCCTTTCATATTCTGCCTTTCATATTTCATCAACTCATTGGCCATCTATTCATATTTAAGAGTAGAAGACTGAAATGCTTTTGAAAGTTATGTGCCAGAGGTGCCTGGTACCACTAATTGCTAAGTCTGTTGGGGCTCCTCCTGGATGCAGATTGTCAATGTGTACTTTATTGTAGGTGATTTCTCTGGGTCATTTTATTGGAAATTATGTCACTATCTTTTTATGTCTTTTCTCTTCAGCTGGTCATATTCAGTAGAAGAATCATTCACATATTTCTCCTAGAGGCTATATACTTGGAGACCTGTTTATAGAACCTTGTAGTGGAAGAAGCTGTAGTAAAATCTCATTGTATAGCCCAGACTCTTAATCTACCTGTTTTCATATAGTATTACCCCTGCTGTCAGTTGTACCTGCTGTTTCCATTCCAATGAAGACAGCTACTACTACTACTACTTCTACTCTTCTTTCTCTTCCTCCTAACCCTCTTCTTCCCTCTCCTTCTTCTTTTCCTTTCCCTAATAAACTTCCATTCCTCCCCTCACTCCCACCTCTGCTCCAACTCTCTAGAGAATAACTTCCAGTCACCTGCCTGGGAATGGGGAAGGGCAGTTTCCTACCGGTGTAAATTGGAAGAAGGATCTGGGGTTTGACTGCTTCTTCAACTTTCAATTATTACTCTAGTTTTTAGCCCCACTGATTCTGTCATTTCCAGAGGTACCTAGCACCACCAATTGCTACGTCTCTTAGGAGTTCCTTAGTATAAAATGGTTTGCTTCTAAGCTTTCCTCTCTATTGGCTTAAGATTCTTTCTCCAGGCTGCTAACTCAGTTACCACTTTTGTTCAAACTGTTTTCTCTTTAGTTTTGTCATTGTGAGTTGGTATGTGTGTGTGTTTAATCCTTTTATTCTTTTAGTGAGGGTTCAGAAGGGAACAAAAGCTAATGCATACATTTAACCTACTGTCTCTAACTGGAAGCATTCATTTGTAGCTCACTGAAATATTACAGTGTGAATACCCGTGTAACTACAACCTAGGTCAAGAATTAGAACATTGCCAAAACTTCAGAAAGCCTTCCTTATACCACCTCCTAATCTCTATTTCCTCTGTGTTCCACAAAGGAATTTCCATTTTAATGTCTAATATTGTCGTTTAGTTTTGCCTATTTTTGAAAACTAAATAAATGGAATTGTAATGTGCAAATTCTTTTGTTCCTGGCTTCTCTTGCTCAGCATTTTGCTGAGAAATTGATTTGTGTTTTGATAACTAATTCATTTATCTTTATTGCTATATAGTATCTTCATTATGTGACTCTACTCCAATTCATTTATTCTGTTATTTACAGATATTAATGGGCATTTAGGTTATTTCTAGTTTTTGCTGTTATGAATAAAGTTGATATGAACATTCTTGATTACATGCCTTGATGTTCATGAGCATGCACACCTATTTGGTATATATATAGAAGTGGAATTGCTGAGTCTTAGGGTCAATGTGAGTAGACAATGCCAAACAGTTTTCCAGTGTTTCTCTATCAGTATACACTCTGCCATTGATGAAAGTTCTGTTCTCCACATCCTTGCCAACTCCTGGCATTGCCAGACTTTTTCAATTTAGTCATTATGATGAGTGAACAGTGGTTTCATTTTGCATTTCCGTGAAAATAAATGACATCATCTTTTTTGGACATCTTTTTGTATTTGTGTGTGAAATGCTTGTCTATTACTCATTTCTCCTTTTGGTTGTTTATTACTTTATTACTAATTTGTAGGACTTCTCTATATTTTCTAGTTAACAGCTTTATGTCAGTTATATGTGTTGCAAGTAGCTTCTCACTCTGTGGCTTGCATTTTTAATCCATTAGTGATTCTTGTTCTTTTGGTGAACAAGTTTATTTTTAATATAGTCTGACTTAATAATGTAGTTTGATTTATTAATCTTTTCCTTTATGTTTTGTGCTTTTCTTGGGTCATGTTAAAGAATTGTTTTTCCCTACCCCAAGTTATGAAGATATTCTATATAATTTTCTAGAAACCTTATTTCTTTACCATATACATTCAGATTTACAGTCCCCTTGGCTCTTATTTTTATATATGGTATGAAGAAGGGATAACATTTTATTTTTATTTTATGTATACCTAATTGGGCAATGCCATTTGGTGAAGAAACTTTTATTCCCATTGCTCTGTAATGTTTACTTTATCACAAATTAAATGCCTACATACATGTGGATTTTTAAAAATAGATCTTCTATTTTTGTTTCATGGTCCTTGCATAAATATTTTGCTTTCTTAATTACTGGAGCTTCAGTTTTGGTATCTCATAGTTTAAGCCCTCCAGGTTTATTCTTTTTTTTCACATTTACTTGTTTATTTTATTTATTTATTTATTTTTTTCTTTTTGCGGTATGTGGGCCTCTCACTGTTGTGGCCTCTCCCGTTGCGAAGCACAGGCTCCAGACGCGCAGGCCCAGCGGCCATGGCTCACGGGCCCAGCCGCTCCGCGGCATATGGGATCCTCCCAGACCGGGGCACGAACCCGTATCCCCTGCATCGGCAGGCGGACTCTCAACCACTGCGCCACCAGGGAGGCCCCTGTTTATTATTTTTTAATTGAAGTATAGTTGATTTACATTGGTGTGCCAATCTCTGCTGTACAGCAGAAGGACTCAGTTATACACATATATACATTCTTTTTTAAAATATTCTTTTCCATTGTGGTTTATCACAAGATATTGAATATAATTCCCTGTGCTATACATTAGGACTTTGTTGTTTATCCCAGGTTTATTCTTTTTGAAGATTTTCTTAACTGTTCTTAGTGTCTAAAGTATACTAATTTTAATCCTTAGTGTACCCTTCAATGATTATTCACATTTGTGTACATCCATAAGCACCATTCATCAAGATAGAGAACATTTCCAGCATCCAAAAATGTTTCCTTGTGCCTCTACCAGTCACACCCCCCTCAAGATAATCACTATTCTGACTTTTGTCAGCATTGATTACTTTTGTCTGGTTTTGGACTTCATATAAATTAAATCATGAATATGTATTCTTTGAATATGGCTTTTTTTTCACTCAGCCAAATGTCTGTGAGAGTCACCTACGTTGTTGTATTTCAGTAGTTCATTCTTTTTTATTGCTCTTTAGTATTCCATTATATCAATGTACTGTAATTTATTCATTTCTTGTTAATGAGGATGGTTTTTAGTCTTGGCTTATTATGAATATTCTTATAAATATCTTTTGGTAAACATTTATACTAGTTCTCTTGGAGTGGAATTTCTGAGTCATAGAATAGGTGTATACTTAGCTTTTGGTGATACTGCTGAACAGTTCCCTAAAAATAATTGTACAATTCCTTTTGTGTACTGAACATTATATGTGAAAAATTATAGAAGTAATTGGAGGTATAACATCATGCTGTCATTCTCCAGGTAGGCTTTATGTTTGACTTTTATTTCCCTTCTGTAGGCTGCTAGTGATACTAAGAATCCTCAATCATGTCAATCTAATGTCAGAGATTAAGATGATTTGATGCTGGGCTTCAATCCGTGTACAACACCAGGGTATTTCCAGTTCATCCTTATTCCTGTGATGTTGTCTTTTACAGGCTCTATCCAAACTGTGGAGAATTTATGAAGACCTGTCCTTCTTGGTATAGCCCCTGTAGTGATAGTTTGCTTCTAGGTCTGTGAGACCATCAAAATCTCAGCTAAGTTTACCAATCCTTCATTTGCCATTTCTGGAATTAGCAGATGCCCTTGGGGAGAAAGCAGCTCCAGTGTTTGTCTCATCTCCCTGGCTTTTCTTTCTTCTCCTACAACTTGACCCTGTAATTCTTCACTGCCGTATTATCTTCTCTGTGACTTCAAGTGGATTTTAAAAAATAACTTGACCTGATTTTCTTAGTCTTCCTAATAAGATGATTGGTCTGCTTTATGTAAATTGCCATTATCTGAGGCAGAAACCTGTTCCCCGTTAATGTCCTTTCTACCCTCATCCTGTCTCTGTGTACTCTCCCATTTGTCCCCCCCCCCCATTATATCTGTTTAATTATTCTAAGTATCTGTATTTGGGCTAGTAGTGCACAGTTAATTATTACAGCTTTATATAATCCATGTTCTTTTCATTTAATAAACACACATTTATATTCCTACATGTTTATTTTTCTAGATGAACCTAAAATCATTTTTTAAGGTCTAAGATAAACCTCTTTGAATTTTAATTTTAATTGTATTTTGGGAGAATTGGCATTTTTACATTATTCATTCTTACCATGTAGATAGATGATGTATATTGATTTACTAAAGTTATGCTTTCTTTCAACATATTACCAAGATTTTGGGGTATGTGTGTGAGTGTGTGTGTGTGTGTGTGTGTGTGTGTGTGTGTATACGTATACTTGCCATACATTTCTTATTATGTTTATTTCTAACTGTTATATATTTTGTGGCCTTAGAGAATAAGGTTCTTCACCTAATTTTCCTTTTTTCCCTTTTTTATCACCAGAAAGTGATAAAAAATATTTGTGTATCCAGTCATTTTGCTGAACCTTCATATTGAAGACTGCTAATGTCTTTTCAGTGTATTTCAAATATTTATCCATGATTAGTTTAAATATTAAAAATATTGTTAATTTGTCTTTCAATCAGAGCACACCCTATAATATTACTGCTTCTTGGAATTTATTGATGTTTTCCCTGAGCATCTGGGATAGGAATCAAATATAATCATGACATGGTTGCTTAAAAAGTTATATCCTTTTTGTGTTGGTAAAAACATTTGAAACTTTCTATATCTTACTTTAACTTATTTATTTCATTATGTCAGGTATTACATCAATGCTGACATATAGGAGATTCTTAATAAATGTCCATTCGTGGGTCAGTGCTACAACTTGCCTTCCTGGCTTTTTATACTAGGTTAATCTGGTATTGCTGATGGGCTCTCATAACGTTCAGATTGATGCTAACACAAGTTATTTCTCAGTGCTACCTTTCAGTCCTTTACTTCTTGGAGAACTTCCTTTTAAATTTATCTTGTAGATATTTTAAACATATTCATTTCTCTTATTAGATGTCTCTGTTTAAACTCCAGCCTTCTTAAGATGAACAGATGACTACTTCCTACTTCACTAACTAAAATTGAGGCCATGTTAGTGAATCACTTCAGTTCACTGCTCCCTTGTCCTAAAAGTCATCTACATCGTTTCTCATTCTTATCGCCTTTCTCCTGGTCCTGGAGGATGAGGTTTCTGCATTCTGCTCAAGATTATTCTACTTGTCCCTCTTATTCATCTCCTTGTACCATCTCTAGTATCTTGATCATTAGATTTTTTTTCCCTCTGTGTTTGCAATGTCTCTCTTGCTAACCCTCACACTAAATAAATATGTTGTATGTTTACATCTTTAAAAGATATTTCCTGTCTTCATCCTCACCCTCATTTAGCTACTATCCTATCTCTTTATTCTACTCCTCATTCAAAATATAACTTCCTTACCTCACTGTATATTTTGTAAATTACTGCTTTCTAGTTCTAGTAGAATTGTTAATGAAAACAGTGCAGGCTGAGCTCAAATCTCAGCTCAGGAATTTATGTTTGGTAACCTTAACCATTAGTCTCTATTTCTTATCTGTAAAATGGAAATAATGGCTTGTTAGGGTTGTTTTAGGGATTTGTTTGAAGCTCATAGGAACTCAGTCAGTCCTGACACACAGAAGATGTTCTCTAAATGGTAGTAAATACTATTATTTTGACTACCCATATCCTTTTTTAAAAAATGTAGTTTTCTACTTTGTAATAATGTTTTTCAAATAGTTGAGATTACAGAATAAGTGACATCAGAAAAAATATAGTGTTAGTATGTTTATCCTAAGTTTGTTTAATTTGTTTGATTTCTAATAAAATTTTATGTTCAGATATTTTCTAAAGGATAGGGTTTTACTTTGTGATCAGATATTAAAATTATTGTAAGTGCAATAGACCAAGTTTCTTAAATGCCAATCTCTTATTTCAGTATCATCTTTAGCATTAGTTCTTTTCTGTTCTTCCATTTATTGATAATAGGATGAGAAACAGCATGATGTATTCATGGAATATGCTGTGTGATTCAAGGGGTGATAGAAAAGTCTTCCAAAACAAAACTTGCTTATCCACTGGCTTATGATAAAATTTGTTTTTTTAAACTTTTGGATTGCCTGTGCAGATTCAGTCACTGTGAGAGAATATAGGGGATTCAGAAGTGAATAAAATATAGGCCGTTGGTTCAAATGGGCATCCATCTTAATAAAATAAGGATCAGACATGTAAATCAATAATCAGAATCCTTGTATATGTGCACTGGATTTGAGGAGGTCAGAGAACTGTTGGATACAATATTCACATGGAAGTTGACGTTGTTCAAAATTATGGCAAGTCTTAGGTTTGAGAGGAAGATAAGCCTGTTTTATCTTCGGTGAAAAAGTGGTAGGGACCTTGAAGTTAAGAGATTGTAGTGAGAAGGAGGATGAGCAGTTGACAAATCAGATGGCATGAGACTAAAAGGAGAGGATTAACTTCTTGTTAAGAGCCTAGTGCTTGTACTATCCTCTTTTTAAAACTTTTATTATTGTTATTTTAAAGAAAAATTAATATATGTTCAGTTTACAAATTATAGGAAATATGGAGGAATTCTGAAAATTTTAAACTGATTTTATTTAGATAACTAAATAACATTTGAAGGAGGAATGTGAAGTTGAACATGTAGAATGTGTGTCTCTTATTTTAGAATTTCTGATGGAAAAGGCAGAAGAGAACTTTAACAAAAAACAGCATAATGGGAGCTCTCACGGTGATGCTATTAGAGCACACACACACAACTTTCTCTAATCAAAAACATTAAAAAAACTTTTTTAGAGAAAATTTTATAAATATACAAAAGTGGACACTAAAAGAGAATAATGAACCCCCTCGTACTCATCACTCAGCTCAATAATTATCAACTCATGGCTAATGTTGTTTTAACTATATCTCTTACTTCATCACCCTTTTCCAGATTATTCTGAAGCAACTCTCAGACATCATATGCTTTTATCTATTAGATATCAATATCTAAAATATAGGAACAGTACCATATCATACCTAAAAATGAACAATTTTTTAATATTAAATATCAATTCAGTTCACATTTCCTCAACTATCTTATAACTTAAAAAATAAGTATTTTATTTGAATTGGGGTAAAGATAAGGTCCATACATTATGATTGGTTGATGTCTCTCAAGCATGTATATTCCTCTGTTAATTTTTTTCTTTTATGTATCAGTCTTTAATATCTTTAATTCATTATTTTTCTAGGTATTTCACACTTTTAAACAAGATTATAATGTCATTTCTAACTGTTGCTGATATATAAAAAAATATTATTTGACATATTTACCTTGTTTCCAGCAACCTCGCTATATGTATTGATTTAAAAAATGTCTTTAGATTCCTTTGGACTTTTTATGTACACAGTCACATTGTAAATGATGAGAATTATAGTTTCTCTTTTGTTATAGTTATATCTTTTATTTCTTTTTATTGCTTTATTATGCTTTCACTGGTTCAGAACTCCAATAAAATGTTGAAGTGAATGATAGTAGTGATAGCAGTGAATGAAGTGAATGTCTCATTCCTGATCTTAGAGAGACAGCTTCAACATTTCATCACTTGGTATGATGTTTGTTTTAGGTTTTTGGTAGATAGCCTTTATTAGATTTAAAAAGTTCTTTTCTATTTCTAGTTTGCTAAGATTTTTATTTGAAAATGAATGATTATTAACTTTTATGAAATACTTCTTTATTCTGTTTAGGTGGTGAATTATGTTGCTTTAGTTTTGAATATTAAACCATATTAATATATTGATGGATTTGATTAGATAATATTTTATATAGGATTTTCACATTTCTGTTTATGAAATAGATTGCCTGTCATTTTCCTTTCTTTTAAGGTTCTTGTCAGGTTTTAGTATCAAGGTTTTGCTGGGCTTATAAATTAAGTTGAGAAGTGTTCCTTCTTTTACTGGTCTGCAAAAGAGTATGCATGTAATCAGCATTATTTTCTTCCTTAAAAGTTTGAAAATTCACCAATGAAGTCATCTGTCTTAGTGTTTTCTTTGTTGTAAGGTTTTAAATAATGGATTGTGTATGTGTGTGTGCATCTACACATATATCTGTATATACACATATATATACACAACTATTCAGTTTTTTCTATATCTGCATAAGTTTTAAGTTTCCTTTTTGTAGGAACTTGATTTTTTTAATATATCAGATTATTTTGAAGTAAATCTCAGATATCATATATCCTTTCACTTATAGATATGGATATCTAAAATAAAGGAACACCTAAAAATTAACAGTTTCTTAGTATCATCAAATATCCACTCAGCTCACATTTCCCCAATTGTTCTATAATTGTTTAATCATATTTTGTTTGACAGTGATTCAGATAAGACACATTCAATACATTTGTAGCATAAAATTATTCATAATGCCTTAGGATTTTAAAATATCTCTATGTCTTTCTTTTCATTCCTGATATTAGTAATTTGTGTCTTTTCTCTTGACCAGTCTTGCCAGGCATGTATCAACTGGTGAATTGAACCTTTTATTATTTTGATGCTTTTGCTTTAATGATGACTTTATCTTTTATAGTATAACCAAACCAGCTTTCTTTTAGTTGTCACATGTTATATATTTGTCTATATTTTTGTTTTCTGTTTTTCTGTATTCTTACATTTTACATGTATCTTATGAGTGGTACTTGGAGAGAGGTTTTTGTTTTGTTTTGTTTTGTTTTAATCTAATCTGTCTTTTAATTGGACCATTTAGAGTACTTCTAAAAATGCATGATATAATTATAGGGATTAGTGGTTATCAGGGGTTAGGGATGGGTTTGGGAGGGAGGTGGATGTGGTTACAAAAGGGCAACATAAGAGATCATGTGGTGGTGGAGCTATTCTGTATCCTGGCTGTGGTGGTGAATACACAAACCTACACACCTGATAAAAGTGTATAGAACTAAATATAGACATACACATTCACATACAAATGAGTACAATTAAAACTTTTAATCTGGATAAAATAAGTAGATTGTATCAGTGTCACAGTGGTTGTGATATATTTTATTATAGTTTTGCAAGGTGTTACCACTGGGGGAAGCTGGATAAAGGGTATATGGGATCTCTGCATTCTGACAATTTGTTGTGAATCCTCATTATCTAAAAACGTTAAATTAAAAAAATGTTTTTACTGATGTATTTTGGTATAAATCTACCATATTGATATCTACTTTTTATTTGTTTGGATTGTTGAATATTAGTGCTTTTCTGTTTCTACTTTTCTTTTTTTAATAGTTTAAAAAAATATTTATTTGGCTGTGCCAGGTCTTAGTTGTGGCACTCATGATCCTTAGTTGCGGCATGAGGGATCTTCAGTTGTGGCATGCAAACTCTTAGTTGCAGCATGTGGGATTTAGTTCCCTGACTAGGGAAAGAAACCGAGCATGGAGTCTTAGCCACTGAACCACCAGGGAAGTCCTCTACTTTTCTTTGAATTAACTATTTTTTGCTTTTTCATTTCTGCACTTTTATTAGCTTGAGGGTACATGTTCTTTAACTATTTTTTTAATGGTTAGTATAGAGATTACAGCATGCATGCTTGAGTTTTCAGAGTTGTGTACATATTTTAATTTTAACCTCTTCTAGGACAATGAAGAACCTACAGCTACTTAACTTCTAGATTATATGTTATTTTTTGTTATGCATTTTAACTTAGTGTGCAATGAGACTACACAGAATATTATTGCTATTATTGTATAGGCATCATTTATTTCACTTTACAACTGTATTTTACCTTTTTGGTTGCTCTTTATTTCCTTTCATTTTTTGAGCTTCTCAGTTTATTGTGTCTTTCTGAAGAATATCCTTTCATAATTCCTTCCTTATAGTCTTTTGATGATACATATCTTGATTTTTATTTATCTGAAAATGTCTTTATTTTACCTTTTTTGAAGTATATTTTTGCTGAATATTGGTATGACTGTCTTCCAGCCCTTAGAAAATACTGTTCCATTGTCTTTTTGCTCCCTTAGTTTCTGTTGAGAAATCATCTGTTAATTTTATTGTTACTTCTTTGAAGGTATTTTGTCATTTTCTGCTGGCTTCTTTTAACATATTCTCTTACGTCTTTGTTTTCCTGTAGTTTTACTTTGATGTGCCCAACTCTGTGTGTGTGTGTGTGTGTGTGTTTTAAAAACTTGTTCTGCTTGGTATTTGTATCTTGGTATCTTTCTTCAGATAAATTCTGAGATATTAACTTCTCAAATATTTCTTTTGCCCTTTTCTCTTCTCTCCTTTTATAAATCCAGTTGCACATTGTTAGAACCTCTTACTCTATCCTTTTTTTTTTCTTTTTTTTTTTTTGTTACTCCAACCTTCAGGCTTTCTGTGCCTCTCTCAAGATATTTATTTTTGTCTTCCAGTTCCATAATTCTCTCTTGGATCATTTGTAATCTGCTGGTAAATCCGTTCATTGTGGTTAATTTTTGGTTATTTTTTAGCTAAAAAATTTCCACTTGGTTCTTTGTAACAGTTTCTAGTTCTCTGCTGACATTCTCAATCTTATATTTTATTTTCTTGAGCATATTAAGCATATTTTAAGTTGCAGTCTGATAACTAATTTTTCTGGATCTCTTGTTGATCTGTTTTTATTTCCTGTATTTCTCTTGTGTTTTGATCCCAATGGTCTTTTTTTCCTATATACCTGGTCAATTTTCATTAAATGTCAGATTTTGTATGTAAGAATTTTAGAAATAATTTGAAACCTTAGATGAAGATATTTTCCTTCAGACAAGATTTATGATTATTTCTAGAGGGCACTAGCAATTCTGAATCAACTTAATTTAGACAGGATTTGGGATGATTCAGATTTAAGCCTAAGTTCTTAGTTGGCTGTCTTAGTCCATTTGGGCTGGTATAACAAAATACCATAGACTGGGTGGCTTATAAATAATAGAAGTTTATTTCTCATACTTCTGAAGGCTGGGAAATCCCAGATCAAGGAGCCAGCAGATTTGGTGTCTGGTGAGTGTCCCCTTTCTGTTCATAGAATGCCATTTTCTCTCTGTGTCCTCATGTAGCAGAAAGGGCAAGGAAGTTCTCTGAGGTCTTTTGGGCACCAGTGGCACTAATGGGCACTAATCTCTTTAATGAAGGCTTTTCCCTAATAACCTCCCAAAAGTCCTAACTCTAAATATCACATTGGGGGTTATGATTTCAACATATGAATTTTGAGGGGATACAGATATTCAGTGTATAACATTGGTTATCTATTTTTAGTTTACTCTTTACTCTCTTTTTTAAAACTTTTTTTAAATTAGAGTATAGTTGCTTTACAATATTGTGTTAGTTTATACTGTACAGCAAAGTGGATCAGCTATATGTATACATATTTCCCCTCTTTTTTGGATTTCCTTCTCATTTAGGTCACCATAGAGCACTGAGTAGAGTTCCCTGTGCCATACAGTGGGTTCATATTAGTTACCTATTTTATACATAGTGTCAATAGTGTATATATGTCAATCCCAATCTCCCAATTCATCCCACATCCCCCTTTTTCCCTTGGTATCCATGTTTGTTCTCTACATCTGTGTCTCTATTTCTGCTTTGTAAATAAGATTGTCTCTACCAATTTTTTCATATATGCATTAATATATGATATTTGTTTTTCTCTTTCTGACTTACTTCACTCTGTATGACAGTCTCTAGGTCCATCCGTGTCTCTACAAATGACCCAATTTCATTCCTTTTTATGGCTAATATTCCATTGTATATATGTACCACATCTTCTTTATCCATTCCTCTGTCACTGGATATTTAGGTTGCTTCCATGTCCTGGCTATTGTAAATAGTGCTGTAATGAACATCGGGGTGCATGTGTTTTTTTGAATTGGTTTACCTTTTCAAGATTCAGTCCTATAGCCTAGCCATTTTATCAGGCCATTTTCTCTTACCTGCAGACCTCCCTTCTCATCTCTTCCCAAGGTCATGATACTCCAATTTTTGTATGAGCTTATCAAAATCTATACTCAGCTTCTTAGCCTCTTAGCTACCTCTGTCAGAACTGTCAGATACCCAAAAAGAAAAGTAACCTCAAATACCAGGCTTATCTCTCTGTGTTTACTTCTGTTTTTTAAAATAATACAGATTTTTTTAAATTTTATATATATTTTTGGCTGCATTTGGTCTTCGTTGCTGCATGTGGGCTTTCTCTAGTTGTGGTGAGCGGGGGCTATTCTTCATTGTGGCGCACAGGCTTCTCATTGCAGTGGCTTCTCTTGTTGTGGAGCATGAGCTCTGGGCACACGGGCTTCAGTAGTTGCAGCACACAGGCTCAGTAGTTGCGGCATGTGAGCCCTAGAGTGCGTGGGCTTCAGTAGTTGCGGTACGCAGACTCAGTAGTTGTGGCGCATGGGCTTAGTTGCCCTGTGGCATGTGGGATCTTCCCAGACCAGGGATCGAACCCATGTGCCCTACATTGGCAGACAGATTCTTAACCACTGCGTCACCAGGTAAGTCCTGTGTTTACTTCATATACTGAGTTTCAGACTTGTAATTTTTTTACTTACCTTGTTAGGTTTCTCCTGCCTTCAAGCAGATTTTTTAGTTATCTACCTTTTCAAGTCAATTTTAGCAGGAGGTTTGTTTTTGAACCTTCTAATCTCCCACATTACCCTTCTATGTTCCATTTACAGCCTTCATACATCCTGTTCCTCCTGCTTGAAAATCTCTAGTTTCCCACCCCCCTAACTCTTAGTTTACACCTATTCATGCTATGGGTCAAGTCCTGAAGAGCTCTTCCTCAGCCTTCACTGACTCCCTGACAAGATTATCTTGTTATACTCTCTTATAGCACTACCTGAATGTCTTTATTGTACTTGTAGTTTATAATTACATATTTATTTGTGTCTTTATTTCATTTAATGTTTGCCTTTTCAACACAATGTCAGGTGCTTGAGGAATAGGACTGTTACCAATTTTTTTTTCTTATTACAGACCCGAATGATAAGCCACAAGGAATATTTAATATTTCTTCAAAAACTGGACATATAAGTATTGGGTTAAATGACTGAGATTTCCCTTGGAAAAAAAATAGCAGAATTTAAAGAAAGAAAAAGATTATATTCATGGGTTCTTAGAAGGTAGAAAGGGCATAATTTATATTTTATTTTTATTTAAAAAATTTATTATAAAGTACTTCAGACATATTAAAAGTGTGAGTTATGTAATACACCTAGCTGTACTCACCACTCTGCTTAAGAAATAGACATAATTTATTTTTATAAAAATATACAGAGAGCCCAGAAATATACCTCTATAGTCAACTGATCTTTGACAGAGGAGCAAAGGCAATACAATGGAACAAAGACAGTTTCTTCAGTAAATGGTGCTAGAACAATTGGACATCCACATGCAAAAAAAAAAAAAAGTGAATCCAGATACAGACCATACACCCTTCACAAAAATTAACTCTAAATGGATCATAGACCTAACTGGAAAATGCAAAACTATAAAACTCCTAGAAGATAGCATAGGAGAAAACCTAGATGATCTTGGGTATGGTGATGCCTTTTTTGATACAACACCAAAGACACCATAGTGTCGTCTTTGAAAGAAACTATGAAAAAAATAATTGATAAGCTGGATTGCAGTTAAGTTAAAAATTTTTGCTCTGGGAAAGACAAAATCAAGAGAATTAGAAGACCAGCCACAGGTTGGAAAAAATGTATTTGCAAAATCACATCTGATAAAGGACTATTATCTAAAATATAAAAAGAACTCTTAAAATTCAACCATAAGAAAACAAACAGCCCTTTTAAAAAATGGGCTAAAGACCTTAACAGACACCTCACCAAAGAGGATATACAGATGGCAAATAATCACATGAAAAGATACTTCACATCATATGTCTCTAGGGAAACGCAAATTAAAACGAGATACCTGTACATTCCTAGAATTGCCACAATCTGGAGCAGTGACAGAATCAAATACTGGTGAGGATGCAGAGCAACAGGAACTCTCACTTATTGCTGGCGGGAATGCAAAATGGCACAGCCGCTTTGGAAGACAGTTTGGCGGTTTCTTCCAAAACTGAACATACTCTTTCCATATGATCCAGCAATACTGCTCTTTGATATTTATGCAAAGAGTTGAAAATTTATGTCTACACAAAAACCTGCACGTGGATGTTTATAGCAGCTCTGTTCATAATTGCCAAAACTTGGAAGCAGCCAATGTCTTTCAGTAGGTAAATGGATAAATAAACTGTGGAATAACCAGACAATGGAATATTATTCAGCACTAAAAAGAAATGAGGGCTTCCCTGGTGGCGCAGTGGTTGAGAAGTTCGCCTGCCGATGCAGGGGACACGGGTTCGTGCCCCGATCCCGGAAGATCCCACATGTCGCGGAGCGGCTGGGCCCGCGAGCCATGGCCGCGGAGCCTGTGTGTCCGGAGCCTGTGCTCCGCAACGGGAGAGGCCACAGCAGTGAGAGGCCCACGTACAGCAAAAAAAAAAAAAAAAAGAAATGAGCTATCAAGCCATAAAAACACATGGAGGAACCTTAAATGCATATTACTGAGTGAAAGAAGCCAATCTGAAAAGGCTACATACTGTATGATTTCAAGTATATGACATTCTGGAGAAGGGAAAACTATGGAGACAATAAAAAGACAGTGATTGTGGTGGGCGGAGGGTGAGTTGTGGGGAGGAGAGAGATAAATAACCAGAGAACAGAGGAGCAGGGCAGTGAAAATACTTTATATGATATTATAAAGATGGATAATGTCATTATATATTCATCTAAATCCACAGAATGTACATCACCAAGAGTGAACCCTAAGGTAAACTGTGGACTTTGGGTGATTATGATGTGTCAGTGTCGGTTCATCCTTGGTAAAAAATGTACCATTCCTGTGAATGATGTTGATAGTGGGGAACCTATGCATGTTTTGGGGGGCAGGGGATATAGGGGAAATCTCTGTACCTCCCTCTCAATTTTGTTGTCAACGTAAATAAAACTGCTGTAAAAAAATAAAGCCTTAAAAAAATCAGAAAATAACCTAGAAAGATTAATTTCTACCAGAGATTAATAAATCCACAAGATACATAGCAACCAAAAAATATACACAGTATACTAATATATAAACATATATGTAGTCTACTGGGAGATTACTTTGGCTTTTAGGTACTTCTGTGATAAAGTAATTAGTTATTGTTTATTATAAATTTGTTTATTTAAGGAAATTTTTCTTTAAACTTTCAGATGATACAGCATTGTTTGAGTTGATTCAGCTAGTTCCACCAGGTACTGTATTGTATTTTGATAAGATAATTGACATCTGAACTCATTTCAATGAAATGCTTTTTAAAAAATCTCATCTTTTCCCCTTCTTCCCAAATTAAGAGCAATGGCGAGTCTCTAGCATTTGTCTACTATGTGTAAAATGTCAGTAGGCCAAAATAATATATACAGAAAGATTGACATAAATTATATTTGAACATATTGTTCTAAAATTGAATAGTCATAATTTAAAGTGGGAAATAACCCGATATGATCCTAGCATATTATGTGACATTCATAAAAATTAACTTCTTTAAGTTTTGGTGATTTTTCTAAACCAATATGCTTTTGCTGATATAGTAGTTCACTATCTTTGTTTTTGTGTATTGACTGTTTTGGGGAATGTAGGGGAATTAAAACTGTACCTACTTAATAAACAGTACAGACCTCTGCAGTAGTTAGAGTTAAAATCTGAAGGATAGTTTTATTTTTATTATTGATTTCTATGATTATAGAAGACTCTATCATAAATCCTTATTTTATATGAGAAATAGGGAACTATATTTTATTGAAAGCTAGTAGTCTAAAATTTTTGAATATCACATGTATACCTAATTCAGGTAACCACAAATTCTATAAAATGTCTATATTTTTTTCAGTATGTAATCTAATATCTCATAATGGCAGGCAGAAAAGAATGGAAGATAGAAAAAAAAATCTGGAGATGGTAATTAAGTTTTATATGTATAACTGTTATGTCAGTTTGATATGTTTAAAAGGATTTTCTTTTTTAGGAACTCATGCACTTAAAAAGTTTACATGAACATCCCCTTTCTACAAAAGGGGGAGGGAGAATTAGTAGTATGTATGACATTTTTGAATAAGGAAATGTGTTAATTCATTTAACATAACTTTATTTTAATTTCCCTTTCATAGAGAAAAAATTAAGTCCATGACCCTGAAGCAGGTATTTCATTAAGGCATCAGGCATTATATATTTGTACTTGATGATATTGTTTTTAAATAGCATATTTTGTTATAATTTGAATCATAGGATATCTTTCTTGTAGTGAGTGAAACACTGTCTACATATGATGAGAATACACGAGATTTCATGTTTCCGGGTCCAAATCAAATTTCTGGACACCATGACTCAAACCGCCAGGTTACCATGAGGAGGATTTCTGGCCTTTGCGTAAGTGCTTACTATTTTCTGAATCAAATCGTGATGCAGGATCATTGTCAAAAACCACCACATAGCCCTCAATATCTGAAATGTGAAGACCTAATTCAAAGTTTAATTTAGTTTAAAACATAATTGCTTTATGAAATTATGATGTTATTTTAAACATACTGAAACCTAAATGAAAATACTTTACCAAAATGCACGCATCTACCTTCCAAAATTAACAAGCATTATTTTATATTCTTCAGATTTCTCTCCTCTTCTTCTCCCCCTTTCCTCCCCTCCCCACTGTCCCTATGTCTTTGTCTCTCTTCTCTTTATTTTTCTCCCAAAAGAATGGCCAATAAATATTTGAAAACATGAGCAATCCCATTAACATTTAGGAAAATTCAAATTAAAACAATCATATGATTTCATTTTTATAGCCATAAGATTGGTAAAATTTAATAAATCTGACAAATGTCAAAAGCATGGAAAAATGGAATCTTGTATATGTTGCTATGTCATGTAAATTGGAACAACCACAATTCAGGATTATCTAGTGAAGGCCAAGATTCTCATAGCCTATGACCTTCTAGGTATATAGCTTTAAGATGTATTCTGTCTGGCATACTAAGAGCCTTCTTAGGAATGTTCGTTTGTAGCATTGTTCATAATAATAAAAAATGGAAATAATTGAAATGTCCATTAGTAGGAGTTTGGATAGAATAATTATTATATGTTCATGTAATGGAAATACTTATTCATACACCTAAAAGTGAAAGCTGCATTAAGTGATAGCCAGCTCTCATCTTTTCCTGCAACTTCTTCAGTTTTATTGGATAATTAATAATATTTTTATTCCTGAAAATGCCTTCTGCCTAGAGAGACTGAGTGAAGCCCCTGCTGTTTCAAAGAAAAAAAAAGTAAAAGTTGTCTAGGTTGAAATTATTTGGACAAATATTTTTCACTAACTTTAGGAGATATTAGAGCAGTAAGGAAATTGGGGTGCTTCATAAGCCAATATGGTGAATTAAGTAACTTCTCATGTATTTCCTGTAGGAAATAACAAATTTTAGCTTGCTGAAAGTATAAAAGTTGACTAGCAAATCTATTAAAATATACCTCCTTTGGGATATTTTCAGTGTCCATTAGCCCAAAAAGTCTTCCAAGAATGTTTCAGGGACTTTCTAGAAGCCTGCAATGAAAAAAAAAAATCTGATTTTAAAATTAAAATTTTTTTAAAGTAATTTAAAATGCTGTATTATACCAAATTGGCAATATAAACATAAGAATATGGACCATTAGCAGGTATTTTTCTTTACTTAATTTGAGTTACTTTCACATATATCAAAAAAGTTTGGATTACTAAGGCAAAAAGTCTATATATATTGTTAAAAAATAAATTGGGGCATATTAAAATTTTTGAGTTTATTTGAGCAAAAATTGATTTGATTCAAGCAGCATCCAATCTAGCAGGTAGAAAGAAGCTCCAAGGAGCTGTGCAAAATGAAAGATTTTTATATCCAGAAGGGAGCAGGAACAAGGAAATTATACTAGGCCAAAAAGTATGTTGATTATTGCAAGGTTCCTTTCATTTAGGGGATGGCAGAGGGTCTAATCTAGATGGATTACCTAGTGAGTGCTAATCAGGCGATTCCTGATTGACTGGTTTAAAATTCCATTTCTGGGGGATCCGAAACTGAATTAATTTAAATCTGTTTGGTGACATGGGGCTTAGTGTAAGCAACTCAATTTGGGGCCTGTTGTTTTTAACAATATAAAAAGTGAGACTTCTGGTGCTGATGGTGTGAAGGGGCTGTCAATTACTCTCTCCACACAAGTATAAAACTGGACAAAATTGTCACAAGCTGCAGTTTTAGGGCACTGGAAACTTATTGGCAGTTAAGACAAGTAAGACAAATTAAGAAGTATCCGTGCTTGAATAGCTGCTAAAACTTTGGGTAAAAATGGCAGAAGTATGTGGTCATCTTGACTAGGACAGCTCTCATACCCTGCATAGCCAGTGAGAATTGTAGCTTCACTAAGCCTGGGGCATGTTGCAAAAATGAGTAGCTTTGCTACCAGAGAGGTCAGAATCAATTTGACGCAGTAATACTGTGATTTGTAATAAGAAACATACATTTGGTCTTCTTGACCCATTCTTGGCATAGAGCTCATAAAACCTTTGGAATTTCCTGTGTTTAAGAGCTATAAAGGTGTCTTTTGTTACGTTAATGAGGAGACTTTTGGAAAGCTCCTTGGGAACCTAAGGATGGGGCTTGATGCCAGGGGAACCAACCAGGTGATTAGAGGGTTGGAACTTTCAGCCCCACCCCTGAGAAGTAGAGGTGCTGGAGATTGAGTTCAGTCACCAATGGCCAGTGATTTAATGTCATGCCTGTGTAATGAAGCGGCTATAAAACCCAAAGGATGGGGTTTGGAGAGCTTCCATGTTGGTGAACACGTGGAGGTACTGGGAGAGTGGCTCACCTGCTGAGGGCACAGAAACTTCTCCCCGCTTCCCACATATCTCACCCTAGACATCTCTTCCATCTGGATGTCATCATATCCTTTTACATAAACTGGTAAACTAAGTAAACTCTCTCCTGAGTTCTTTGAGCAGCTGTGGCAAATTGATCGAACCCAAGGAAGGGGTCGTGGGAACCTCTTATTTGTAGCCTGTGGGTAACAACCTGGACTTGTGATGTGCATCTGAAGTCAGATAGGAGTGGTCTTGTGGAACTGAGCCCTTAACCTGTGGGATCTGACACTATCTCCAGGTAGTGTCAGAGCTGAGTTAAATTGCAGGACACCCAAATGGTGTCGCAGAGACTTTTCTTGGTGGTGTTGGAAAACCCACACATTGGAATTGGTGTCACAATCATAGGGGCAAATATTGTGTCTTTGCCAGCTAAATGTGGTGGATTCGGTTAGAAGCGCATGAGAAAAACCCACAGCTTTGCTAAGCCGATTGCAGTTCCAATCTGAGTGAGCAGCACACCTGCCAGAAAGTTGACAGGAGACCCTGGAAGTAAGGGAGCAATAGAAGGGCTGAGATGAGCTTTCCACTCATTCCTGGCTGACTGAAACTATGCACGTTCAGGGGAGACAGTGGGAGTCCAGCAAAAAGTGAAAGCCAAGGGAGACTAGAGACCTGCTGTACCTTTGAGTGCATTCCCCAACCCACACACTGATAATCAACAAAGAGTGGAACCCTTACACGTTCATTGGATGACCACTAAGCTATGCATACTCAGATGAGATCACTAGAACGAATACAAGCATAAAAAGACATGGCATATATATAAATTGAACAGCAAAATAGCAGTTGTAAATTCAGTCATATCAGTTACTGTATTTAGATGTGAGTGGACAACACACTCCAATCAGTAGTTTGCTGTCCTGGCAGGCAACAATGCACGCTTCCTCAGAATTCTGATGATTCTGCATAGACATCTGAGTCTTAGGCTGTCTTCCTGAACCCATCACTGTGGCAAGGATTCAAGTCACATCTGGGGTTAAATCCTGGCACTATCACAGGCTACAACTATCACTATACCATGGAGATAACGTTGTTTGGTGGGTTAATGAAAACTTGTAAATGGTTATTTTAGTACCTGGTGTCGGAAGCCATCCTGGAGCCATTGCACCATGACAAAGTCATGAGCAACGGAAGGCGAAACTGCAAGGCAGTGCCGTGCCAGGAAGGTGGACTACAGCTCCGTTGTTACGTTCTATGATAATAAATTTACATACAGGGGCAGTTTTGGGGGGATGTTGCTCCACGTGAAAGAAAAATTCCTCTAGGACTCCCCCTCCTGAAACTACCATAGAATGGGAAGTACCAACTAAAGCTCCGGGGAAATGGGTAAAGAACTAAGAGCCTGGAACTAAGGGGATGTTTTTATGAAAAACACCCTCTAGTATGGAGTTAGGCCATGGGCCGGAGTTCCTGATGACGACATAGGAAATTTATGGTTCTATTATAAAGGAAGATTAATTATAGAAAAACAAATGACTAGAGCAGAATTCGTTGCCAGGATAGGGAGAAAACACTGTCTCAGTTGAAGGAAACAACGGGAAAGAGCATGCAGGTACATTGTAAATATTTTCATGGAACCATTGTAAAAGGTTGCTCATGCAAGAAGAAAAATAGGAACAAGTAGCTCCAACTTTTACAATTGAAATAATCATATAACTGCTTGGCTTGGTTACTAAGAAACAACCTGTGATTAATGGGAACTTGGGGAAATATTTTAATAGGACATCTAGAAACTAGGAGATATTTGTTTTAAAAAACCTTTATAGAACATTTTGAGGTTTGATTGTGCTAAGGTTGTTTGGCCACGTACCTGGTAGTGTAATCAACTACAATATATAAACCTGTGATCGTAAACAATAAAGAAGAATGAAGAATAAAGAATGAGAAAGAGAAACATGCAATGCTGATACTTTAAGAAGTGTAATAGAATTATTTCCTTTGCCGAGGCTATCCATCCCTCAAGTATCCCTGGACTCGCTGGAGCTGGACTCCGGCAACCTGGCACATAGAGAATGATCAGTAAATGTTAGTGATACGATGATGGCCATGGAGATCATGACAAGGTGCTGTTGTTGGTGGCAGTGATGTTAATCAGAATCTGTGACTTTCTCATCTTTGATCTTACCTCTTAGCACAGATCTTTGTATGTACTTAAATGACTTGGTTGAATTGAATGAATTGCATCTTATTGTAGACTTCATAGAGGAAAGTGACATTTCTGATGTATGATGCTTAAATTTATTTTGGTTAGGTTGTGGCTAGATGTTACTCTGAAGGTATTGTGTAGATTTGACTACCATTTACAATCACTTGACTTTAAGTGTAGGAGGTTACCCTTGATAATGTAGGTAGACCTCATCCAATTAATTGAAGACCTGAAGAGCAAAAACTGAAGTTTCCAAAAGAATAAGGAATTCTGCCTCAAGACTGTAATATAGAAATCCTGAGTTTCCAGCCTGCTGGCTTGCTTACATATTTCACACTCAAGACTACAGTATCAACTTTGCCTGAGTTTCCAGCCTGCCAACTTTCCCTGTGGATTTTGGGCTTGTCACTCTCACAATTGCATGTACCAATTCCTTAAAATAAATATCTCTCTGTGTATATATTCTGTTAGTTCTGTTTCCCTGAAACCCCAGTTGATACACATGGGTTTTGAAAGATCTAAAAATAATGGCTAAAACACTGAGTATTTACTATATGACTAGCAATATATGGGGAGGGGTAAAGTGATAAGTTGCAGTCCAGGCTGTGGTACATATAAAATATGTCCACAAATGATTTGACACTCCTATCTTCCAAAGGCAGAGTTTCTTAAGTATGGACTCTACTTAGTGACTCTAACAGATACACTGTGGTGAAGTGACAGTTTTAGACTTTTGAGACCAGGTCATTAAATGCACTGTGGCTTCCTCCTTGCTCTCACTCTTATATCACTCACTCCTGGGGAAGCCAACTGCCATGTGTGAGGACACTCAAGCCCCTGGAGAGGGCAGAAGCTGGGACAGCTTTGCTGGAGTGTGTATGAAAGCTTGAAGAGCCTTGAAGAAACTGTCAGATGAGTGTTTGGAAGAAAATGAGGCAAATTTTATTGGAAATTAAGGGAGAAAAGAGCCCTTGTTATGTAATGGTGTAAAGTTTAGCTGGAATGTGGGATATAGAAAAAAATACCTGATGGAATGGGTGGTCTTTGTAAGGAGACTTTCAGACAGAGTATTAGAGGGGCTGTCTGGTTTCTTTTTGCTGCTTATAGCAAAATATAAGGGGAGAGAGAAGCAAAAGGAAAGCCTGTTAATAACACAAAAAGGAGTTGGAACTTACTGTTTTTGAGGATTCTCAGCCTTCCCCAATGGCAGATAATGTTGAAATTAAGGAATGACTTATGAGCAAAAATCATTCTAGGGTATGTTCAGGAAATTTTGGTCTGATGGTGAAACCAAGGGGGTGTGACTGTAAAATCCTTTATTAAAATCTCCAAAAGATCCAAGATGTTGCCTCAGAAAATAATTAAATTAAACATAGGTTTTATTTTACTTTATTTTTTACATTTAAAAAAGTTTTTAATTAAAAATATTTTTCATACAATTTTTATAATTGAAGTATAGTTGATTTACAACGTTGTGTTAGTTTCAGGTGTATAGCAATGTGATTTAGTTATATATCTACATATATATATATATATATATATATATATATATATATATTTCAGATTCTTTTCCATTATAGGTTATTACAAGATATTGAATATAGCTCCGTGTGCTATACAGTAGGTCCTTGTTGTTTATCTATTATATGTATAGTAGTGTGTATCTGCTAATCCCAAACTCCTAACTTGGGAGTTCTGACCAGTGTGAGGTGATACCTCATTGTAGTTTTGATTTGCATTTCTCTAATAATTAGTCATGTTGAGCATTTTTTCATGTGCCTGATGGCCATCTGTATGTCATCTTTGGATGACATACAGATGGCAGTTTAAGTCTGTTTAGGTCTTCTGCCAATTTTCTGATTGGGTTGTTTGTTTTTTGATATTGAGCTATATTGAGCTGTATGAGCCCTTGTTGGTCACATTGTTTGCAAATGTTTTATCCCATCCTGTACATTGTCTTTTCATTTGTTTATGGTTTCCTTTGCCATACAAAAGCTTTTAAGTTTAATTGGGTCCCATTTGTTTATTTTTGCCTTTATTTCCATTACTCTAGGAGATGGATCCAAAAAAATAATTGCTGTGATTTATGTAAGAGTGTTCTGCCTATGCTTTTCCTATAGGAATTTTACAGTATCTGGTCTTACGTTTAGGTCTTTAATCCATTTTGAGTTTATTTTTGTGTATGGTGTTAGATAATGTTATAATTTCATTCTTTTACATGTAGCTGTCCAATTTTCCTAGTACCACTTATTGAAGACACTCTTTTCTCCATTGTATATTTTTGCCTCCTTTGTTATAGATTAATTGACCTTGAGTGCATGGGTTTATTTCTGGGCTTTCTATCCTGTTCCATTGATCTATATGTCTGTTTTTATGCCAGTATCATACTGTACTGATTACTGTAGTTTTGTAGTATAGTCAAAAGTCAGAGAGTGTGATTTCTCCAGCTCCATTCTTCTTTATCAAGATTGTTTTGGTTATTCTGGGTCTTTTGTGTTTCCATACAAATTTTAAAATTATTTGTTATAGTTCTGTGAAAAATGCCAATGGTAATTTGATAGGGATTGCATTGAATCTGTAGATTGCCTTGGTAATATGGTCATTTTAAAAATATTGATTCTTCCAATCCAAGAACATGGTATATATTTCCATCTTTTTGTGTTGTCTTCAGTTTCTTTCAAGAGTGTTTTATAGTTTTCAGAGTACAGCTCTTTTGCCTCCTTAGGTAGGTTTTATTCCTAGGTGTTTTATTCTTTTTGATGCAGTGGTAAATGGGATTGGTTCCTTAATTTCCCTCTCTGTAGTTTGCTGTTCATGTATAGAAATGCATCAGAGTTTTGTATATTAATTTTGTATCCTGCAACTTTACCAGATTTATTGATGGGCTCTTGTAGTTTTCTGGTGTGTCTTTAAGATTTACTATGTATAGTATCATGTTACCTGCAAATAGTGAGAGTTTTACTTCTTCCTTCCAATTAGGATTCCTTTTATTTGTTTTTCTTCTCTGATTGCTGTGGCTAGGGCTTCCAAAACTATGTTGAATAAAAGTGATGAGAGTGGGCATCCTTGTCTTATTCCTGATCTTAGGGGGAATGCTTTCAGCATTCCTTTTCACCGTTGAGGATGATGTTAGCTGTGGGTTTGTCATATATGACCTTTATTATGTTGAGGTGTGTTCCCTCTATGCCCACTTTCTGGCAGAGTTTTTATCATAAAAAGATGTAGAATTTTATCACATTTTTAAAGGCTACTTTCCACTTATAGTTATTACAAAATAGTGGGTATATTCCCCGTGTGGTATAATACATCCTTGAGCCTATCTTATACCTAGTAGTTTATACTTCCTACTTCCCCACCCCTATATTGGCCCTCCCCCCTTTCCATGGTAACCACTAGTTTATTCTCTGTATCTGTGAGTCTGCTTCTTTTTTTTTGTTGCATTCACTAGTTTGTTGTATTTTTTTAGATTCCACATATAAGTGATATCATACAATATTTGTCTTTCTCTGTCTGACTTATTTCATTTAGCATAATGCCCTACAAGTCCATCCATGTTGCTGAGAATAGCAAAGTTTTGTTCTTTTTTATGGCTGAGTAGTAGTGTATTGTGTGTGTGTATGTATATACTACATGATTTTTATCCATTCATCTCTTGATGGACCCTTAGGTTGCTTCCATATCTTGGCAGTTGTAAATAATGCTGCTTAAACATATGTTCTTGAAGACAATTGAAGACCAGCAGAAGCCCTGTAGAGGTGGGTGTGGCTTTTGTCTAAGGAAGTGAACTCCAATTATGTTCACATGAGAACCAAATACATTTTTAAGAGCATTATATTGGCAGAAGCACCACCAGCATGGTCTGAAATTGAGAGAGACCTTACAAAATGAAAAGGCTTTTGGGCCCCCAAAATTCTATTGACAGGACCCAAGCTCAGAACACTGTATAACTCTAAACATTGTCTACCTCTTGTTGCAAAGGAATGATAATTCAAAGGATGGAAGCAAGGGCCCAGAGAGTGGAGCCAAAAACTATGGATAGTTATTTCTGAGCAGAAATAGGACTAAACTTCTAAGTGAGAAACTTCTAACATTTTCCTGGCTGATTTCAGAATTGCTGTGGACCAGTGATTTCTATTTGCCTCTTATATTCTCTTTTTTTGAATAGGAATGTCTATAGTGATTATCCTCTGCCTGCTGCACATGTGTACCTTGAATATATGTGGGGCACATAACTTGTTTCTTTAGTTCATAGGTCTTCTAATTGTGAGGAACTGTATCCTAAAAACTGTATTTAAAGAATCATACCTGAGACAGCTGAAGAACAATTTGATTTAGATGCCAATATCCTGGATTTCAAGCTGAAGTTATAAAAGGATGAGACTTTTCCCCTTTCCTTTCCTTTTCCTTTTCCTTTTTCTTCAGTAGGACATGAGTTTAGTTTACACATGAGAGGAATTTAATTTGTGGTCAGAGAGTGAACTGTGGTGGTTTAAAAACATGTCCCCCAAATTTCTGATACTCCTCTGCTAAAAAGGTAGTTTCCTTTGTTCTGGAACATGGGCTGTACTTAAGAGCTCTAATGAATAGAATGTGACAGAAGTGACAGTGTTAGAATTCTGAAACTAAGTCATAAAAAGGATGATGTCTTCCTCCTTGCTTTGCTTTGGGTGAACTAGTTACCATGTCATGAGGACACTCAGGCAGTCCTATGGAGAGATTTGTGTGATAAAGAGCTGAGTTCTCTTGCTAAAATATAGAAAATAAGTGAGTCTTCCAGCCAACAGCTGTGTGAATCTCAGGAAGCAGATCCTCCAGCCTCAGTCAAGCTTTCAGAAAACTACAGCCCAAACAACATCTTGACTGCAATCTCATGAGAGATTTCAAGCCAGAGCCAACTAATTCAGCCTCTGCCAGATTCCTGACCTTAGGAACTATGTGAGATAGTATGTACTGATGTTTTAAACTGCTAAGTAATATGCTATGCAGCAATGGATAACTAACAAGTAAGCATTATCAATAAAAGTATGTTTGCAGAAAAACAGTCATCCATTTAATTCATAGGTAACTCATATTTAACCTTTTTGTAGTGTGTAATGTTTGAAACTTTAAAGTTAGTAGGTCAAAGACTGGGTAAGATATCTGACCTCCAATATATTAGAGTGAAGCTGCCCTGGGCACAGACAATACTGTACCTTTTAGTGTTTTGGTGAATATGTAACTTGTGTGCTTCCAAATATTTTCTCAGGTGCTTTGTGGACTGTTCCTTTGAATTTTACTATTTGTCTCTGCTTATCTCAAAACAGTGTTTAAGCTGATGATTGAAATGTTGCAAGAAATAGAAACCAGATTCATTCATTCATATATCTGAATGTAAGCTACATTATGGGAAAAACTGTTGGAAGAATTGGTAGAGACTTCTCTCTCTTCTGTTTTCAAAAACTGCATACCCAGGAGCTGTGATTTTTTTTTTTTTTTTGACACGTGGAGACTATGCAAAGTATTTATGGATTATGTAGTTAAGTACATCTTAATCTGTAAAAGTAAAAAGAGACAGAATCCATTAAGTATTTTCAAATATTTAGGACTTTAATATTATTAAAAATCTTTAAAAAATTGACAGGGAAATACTTGAAAATGAAAAATATCTGAATTTTTCCATAAAAGTGATATAATCACTTGTAAGTGAATCATCAGCAGTGAAACTGTTTCTTGATAACATTTAACATTCATTTGTTGTCTTTATCCTTAATAATAAGTTCAAACTAACAAATAAAGCAGCTGAACCTTGGTAAGTGTTTGTTACTATAGGTTGTGTTTTCACCAGTAATAATTAGCTTTTTAAAAATTAAAATATCTACTAATACCCTCTCTTTCTTCCTCAGGGAATTGCTCCAAAGCTGGAATTTTCTACAACCTCAGTGATTACCGAATGTCTGATAAATTCAAGGAAGTGCCACACTCAGGTTAAAATCATTTATTTAAAATATCTAATGGTTTAATTTATTTGTATTTATTGGGCATTTGGCAAGCATTATTCTTTTATTTTGGCTACAACTCTTTTCACATTTTTTTCATCAATCTCTAGTTTAAGTAAAACAATTATCTTAGGTATTTAGCTGTTTGGTTACATGTTAATAAGTGTGGAAGTGAAAAGCTTGGTATACATGGTAGATGGTACTTTTTTTTCTTTAATGGAAAGAAATCAGGCTGCCAGAAAGATGTTGGTTTCAAGAAGTTCCACAGAGAACTTGATTGGAGGCTTCTATGAATCTTAAAGAAGTTAAAGTTCAAAGGATACCTTTTTAGCAAATGGGACCAGAGGTTCTCAGGCTGGGATATAGGTGGTTAGTGGGTATAGCTTCTTGAGTGTCTCTAATTCCTTAAGGGACTGTTGCTTAGTTTGGTGGCTGTTCTAGTGCTATCAGATCAAGAGAAGCTTCGATACTTCAGCCTAATAAGTACCTTTTATGTTTGTAAAAACTGCCTTCAGTAAACTCAGATATCTGGATCTAATATTACATTCTGGTCTAACTTCCTACTGAGTCACAGGATCATCTTGCTACCCTGACCGCAGGTTATCTAATAATGTCTAGGCATCACTCATACATATGTGACTGCATTATGACCAGGTAACAATGGCCAGCCTGTGATGATGAGCCAGTAATATATAAAGCCTAGAGGACCCAAACAGGGCAGAACTGGACCTATGGTGGAAAAAGTAGAATGTTAATTTCCTGCATTATCAGTTTCAGAGTGAATTTGCTCAGGGTGGTAACTTGACAAGCTAACAAAAGTAAAATATAATTGTAAGATTATCAAGGGGATCTTTCTTATTTTGTGTAGCAAGACATTTGGTATGTTAGAGTTTGGCCTAATTATTTATCTTTTAAATGCAAGCTGAAACACTGCTACTACAGATCTAATGATACATACTTGCCAAATGCAGAGCTGGGTTACTGACTTGTTTGGAGATATGCACTGTGCACATTTGTAAATTGTCAGAAATGCTTCCTCTGGATTCACAAAAGATTCCTCTCCAAACTGGGGTATGCCTTTACCGGGTGGGTAGAAATTTCTTTTTTTGTCAGGAGTGTAGTATATGCACAGAAGAGTACACACATTCTAAGTGTACAGCTTGGTGGAAGATTCCTTACTAAATGTAGAACTTTCACCCCACTAGTAGTTTCATTGGACTAGCATTTTCCTCTGTAAGCTTTTGGCTAACTTGCTATTTCAATGTTTGTCATTTGTTTTTTGTTGAACAAATTTTTTGTTGAAGAATAGGCTTTGGTGTTATTAAGAAAATATTCTTGAGAATCAGACAGATTTGGGTTCAAGTTCCTCAAAAGACTCAAAAGGTTTAAAGATTAAATTAGAGAATATATATGTCTGCACATAATATATAATTAATAAATTTTGTGGCTGTTACTGAGGTTATTAGTGTTTTTTTTTTTTTTTTTTTTCGCGGTACGCGGGCCTCTCACTGTTGTGGCCTCTCCCGTTGCGGAGCACAGGCTCCAGACACGCAGGCTCAGCGGCCATGGCTCATGGGCCTAGCCACTCCACGGTATGTGGGATCTTCCCGGACCGGGTACGAACCTGTGTCCCCTACATCGGCAGGCGGACTCTCAACCACTGCTCCACCAGGGAAGCCCGAGCTTATTAGTTTTTTGATTAAGATAATTGAGATATAGAAGACATAGATGAAATATAAGATGAAGACATTGTATGGTAGGCACAACAGAGTATACACTTTTACATTAAAATTCTGAATGGTAACAGCCAGAATTTTAATCTTATTTGATCTTATTTGAGAACATGCTAAATCCACTTTTTTTCCAAGTGGATATTAGTTACAATTAAAATTTTAATGGCTATAAAACAGCATTTTCAGGTTCAAATACAGTTTAATAATTAGACAAACCATTTTTGGTTTTTAAGAGAGGAGTGAGTGAAATAAACTCTTTAAAATCATTTAGGTTTATAAATATTTATAATGATCTTTATTCCTTTTGGCACATTATTTTCAAATTTTTTGTCACAATTGATGTTTTGCCACCAATTGAATGGACTGAAAAAAATAAATATATTATTGAGATTTTCTGGAATATATCTAGTTTTCTATGTAGTCTATTTTACCTACTGCAAAGTAGAATTTATTAGTAAATAGTTAAATATTACTAGTAACTTTATTAATATGTTTGATAATCTATATCAGGTAGCTTTTGCTGTGTAACAAGCCACACTAACTTAGTTACTTAAAATAAGATGTTTCTCACAGTTGTGTGGATTGGCTGGGTGATTCTTTTGGTCTGGGCTGCCTAGGCTAGGGCTGAGTGGTCTAGGAGGGCTTCACTTGCATGTCTGGCAGTTGGCTGACTTCTTGGTGTGAGAGGGACTTTACATTCCTGGTGTTTGGCTTGATTTCAGCTGGGGTGATGGCCACAGACTCTCATCATCTAGCAGGCAATTTCAGCTCATTCACATGGGGCAGGAAGGTTTTCTGGAGTAAAAGAAGACTAGCACTTTTCAAGTCTCCTTTTGTCACAAGTACTATTGTCCTCGTGGCTGATGTAGGGAGCCATTTTGTGTAAAACAGTATGAAACAGCCACTATTTTAAGTTTTATTGGGCATTAATAGGATGCATTAAGGATTGATTAGGTTAGAAAATATGAATCTGTGGTAGATACAGCACCGTTTCTAACTTCTTCTAGTGGTATTCAGCATTCAAAAGCTGTAATCAAAAAAAGAAGATGGAGTTCCTTTCAGTTTGGTATAAACAAGAGGTGGGCAAGAAGGAACTTTACAGCATTGCTGAAATAGGTGATGATGGGTTCATCCGGGTCTAAAGGTAAGAGATCCTAAAAATGTATGAGGATCTGGGGAAAGGAGATCTAGGGGCTGAGGGAGATGGGGAGGACAAGTAACAGATTCAGTGAAAATAAAAGAAGTAGGTTGAGGAAAAGGTTTGGTCAGCAAGGGGTTTTCAGAGTTTAGGGTGCAATGGATCTGTATAATGATAAAATCTAAGATGAAGTAGAAAAAGACAGTTAAAGCTCAGAAATAGAAAGTCTAAGTTCTTGGAAAGATCCATTGCTTGAACATTTTATTAAACCTCAAAGGTTCTTTTCATGTGTTAATAATGCTGCTTCTGTGAGTCAGTGTGATGTCATAGAGATGGGTGAAGTGGGATGAAAAATTCTGAATTACTTGTTGAAGTCATTGAACAAGGTGGGAGAAGGTCCAGGAGCATAACAAGAGCTAGAGAAGAAAGAAAGATGATGAAATAATCTGATGCTGCTGGTCTGTATGAAACTTGTGGACTTATTTTTCTAATCAGGAAAATATGTTTTCTTGTTTTCCTATTTTCTTTCCTGTTTAAAAAAAAAAGTAGTTTCCTACTTTAAAAAATATTTGACTCTTCTCCTATTTCACATTTGTATTTTATTTACTTAGAAATAGATACCCTCAGCAAGTAGGGAGGGGGATTGAGAAAGTAGAGAAGAAGAGGGGAGGTAGGATTGGTGGGTTTTTTTTTTTTTTCTTTTTTGCGGTACGCGGGCCTCTCCCGTTGCGGAGCACAGGCTCCGGACGCACAGGCTCAGCGGCCATGGCTCACGGGCCCAGCCGCTCCACGGCGTGTGGGATCTTCCCGGACCGGGGCACGAACCCGTGTCCCCTGCATCGGCAGGCGGGCTCTCAACCACTGCGCCACCAGGGAAGCCCGGTGGTTTTTTAATGTGATAAAGTTAGGACATTCAAAGATTCTCAACTGTCCATTTTCTCTACTATTGGAAAGCTTATAAATCTAGACAAAGCTTGACGAGGTCTTAAATTATTTACTTGTAATCCAACTTTTTTAAGGCAGAGACTATTTGAATAAAGTATCCTAATGACACAAAATATTTAGAAATATCATTTGTGTTTAAAATTTTAGAGTGTTAGCGGTTTTACTAGAAGACAGTACTAGTCATTAAAGTTTGTAACGTGTCTTTTGTACATTTTTACTTTTATAAAAATACAGAATTAAGATGTTATGGTTATCTGTCATTGAATTGTAAAGTTTTAGCTGGGAAGAGATCTTAAAAATCCTAATCACCTTGTGTAATCCAAATTATACATTTTATGAAAATATGTATAAAGCTTTTCTTCAGATTTTCACATTGTGCAAATGTATGTAATCATAATAGTATGAATGAAACGTATAGTTTTCTCCATAAAGATTTTATAATCAACTAATTAGACATGTGTGTTGCTAAGATTACTAAACAAACTCTCTTAAATTATATAGCCAATTATTTGAATACATAATTATAAATGATAAACCAATGTTTGCATTAGTTTTTTAGTATACTAAAAAATAATTTTTTTAACTTTTTTTCTTAGATTTTTCAAATGATTAAATATTGGGCTTTAACTTTCTTAAAGTACTTGTTATACTTAAGAAGTGTGGTACAGTATATTTTATTAACTACTAGACAGAATTATTTCGGAGGATATGGATTTGACTTCCCTCAGGATTTACATGGATAAGAGAGCCTGATCTAGTTGGCTTTGATAGATTATATGTGCCTTAAATTACTTTTTAAGGTTTTTTCTACCTGTAGTTATATATATATATATATATATATATATATATATATATATATATATATATGTGGTTTACCCAAGGGTCATAATATGTATAAAATATATCTCTCCTGACCAAATGAATTTTTATTTTTTATGTTTAGGATAAATTTATTCACCATACGGCTCCAGTTGAAAAATCACATGGCAGACTGCAAACCAGAACATCAAGGTCACAAAAGAAAAAATCCAAATCACCTGAGAGAAATAAATATTGCATAAATGCAAAAAACTACGAACAGCCTACAATTTCTTCAAAATCACACTCTCCATCTCCTTACACAAAAAGACGCATGTGTGAGCTATCTGAAGACACAAGGCAGCGGCTGGCCCATTTAAATCTGGGGCCCTATGAATTCAAAAAAGAAACAGATAAACCTCCGTTTGTGATTAGACATGTATGTGTTCTCTGAAACATTTCCATTTGAAACTGATCTAATCTGTTCTTCCACTAAAATATTATTCTCAAATTTCTTTCAACTTCTAGCTTATATTAATAATTTTCTTTCCTGAACTGTTAGCCTAACAATCTAAAATGGAAAATTAACTTGATAAAAGAACATTCTTTTGCAGCCTTTTTAACCTGACAGAGATCAAGCTCCATTATGAATGCCACGTTAAATCCTCTCAGTAGCCATTTCCTTTCCTCTCATACAGTGGACTGTGTAATAACTTTACAAATTGAACCGAGATGTAATTGACATTAGTTCTAAAATGGCAGAGTAGGGTATTAAAAGAGGACCAAGTTTTCTTTGTGGAAAGGAAGACACCCTCCTCCCCCAGCCTTTTAAAAAATTATAATGGAAAAGTAAGTTTCTCTTGAAATTATGTCCCTTGGATAAACCTTATATAATGGATCTTTGAAGTAAATCTTTATTTGATGGGAAGAGGAAGGGCTTTGAAAGAAAGAGTTAACTTCAAGGGTAACATAGTTGCTAATCTTTCTATATGGAAGCCTGTTTTGGTATGGTTTGAGTTTAGAGCTTGTGTCCATATGATAGTCAAATAGACTCTGGCTAATTTTAAGGGTCTATAATCAGAATATTTAATAAAAGACTTTCTCAGAATCTTCATAATTCCTTTAATTTTTATCAAAAGATTTTACCTTAAAAGTATTTCTTTAAGAAAAGATTGCAAATTAATAAAAATTGCTTTATATAATAATAAACTTGAAGATTTAAGTGCCTATAGAAGCAAAACAACTTTTTGGGATGTCTATGAGACACTTTCTGACTTTGTCTCTAATGCATTTTTTCCAAATTTTAAAATGTAAATATCAATACAAACATGTAAACATGCTCCTGTGAGGGTCGAATAGCTTCTTTAACATACACCACCTAAGAGTTCAGATTTTCTTTGTGATACCTTTTTAAAAAAATTTAGCTGTGCCTTAAATAATATTTCATTCCATTTTCATATTTTGACTATGAATCCTTTATTATTTTAGCCTAAGTAACAGATTTTTTATTGTAAAAAAGAAAATTTATAATATGGACACTTTTAAATGATAATATTTTATTGAGATTATTGTGATTATACTTGTCTTATTCCTATAGAACTTGTTTATAGCTTCTGGTCACATTTTTTTGTTGTTTGAACAATATCCAGATATGTTTACTTGCTTGTTTGACAGCAGTTTTGGAATGCCTTTAATTCTGTTTGCTCATAATTGCAAATTAAATTGAAAAGAAAGGACATGCTAAATTCTAATGTGAAGGAATATTAGCATCTTAATTAAAATGCCTATGTATGAAGATAACCAGGAATATTTTGAGCTTTAGCCACATAAAAGTTGCTTAGGGAAATAACTGCTCTTAAAATGTTTATTATTATTTTCATGTCACTGTTCAAAATAGAATAATTTTAATAATGCTTGGTATAAATCTTCACATTTTTATTTAAATGATTTCCCTTTCAGCTTTCCATTGAACAGAAAGAAATACATACTTCTAAGCTTATAATTAGAAAATTGCTTACGTTATTGTATAGGACTAGATTTTTTCCAACTGTATTTATAAATGTATGCCTCTCTTGGCCCCATAGGCATTCATGATTTTAAAAGCACTTAACAAAATTGGTAACCAAACAAAATTTTAATTTGATACGTAAATATGCAAAATGTAATATGTTTAGGAAAGACGTTCTAGTTTTACAAACACTGTATAAAAAGTAATCTTAAAGAATAAGAAGCTGTTTCAAGAACCTAACTAGTACTCTCTCAAACTGGCACAACCATCCTATAAGAGTTAAACTGCATTCTTTGCTTTTTTATTTATGTAGAATAGGATTTTTTCTATTGTGGTAAAATACTCATAACATAAAATTTACCATTTCAACCATTTTAAAGTGTATAATTCAGTGACATCAAGTATATTCATATTGTGGTGCAGCTGTCACCACTATCTAGTTCCAGAACTTTTTCATCACCCTAAGTGGAAACCCCATGCTCATTAAGCATTCACTCCCCATTTCTTGCCCCAGCCCCTGGCAACCACTGATCTGCTCACTATCTCTATGGATGTACAGTGTTTGGCTTTTTGTGTCTTTTTTCATTTAGCACAGTGTTTTCTAGTTTCATCCATATTGTAGCATGTATCAGTACTCGATTCTTTTTATGACTGAATAATCCATTGTACATTTTGTTTATCCGTTAATCTGTTGATGGACATTTGGGTTTTCAACTTTTAGTTATGTGAATAGTACTTCTATAAACATTCATACACAAGTTTTTGTTTGAATACCTGTTTTAATTCCCAACTGCTTTAATACCTAGGAGTGGAATTGCTGGGCCATATGGTAAAAATTCTATGTTTAACTTCTTGAGGAATTGCCAAACTGTTTCCCACAGTGGTTGCTCCATTTTATTTCCACCAGCAATGTGTGGTGGTTCCAATTTATCCACATTCTCACTAACATTCTCACCACATTCTCATTTTGTTTTGTTTTATTTTTACTGTAGCCATCCTGAGGGTGTGGAGTGGTATCTCATTATGGTTTTGATTTGCATTTCCCTAATGACTAATGATGCTGAGCATCTTTTCGCGTGCTTGTTGCCATTTGCATATCTTCTTCGGAGAAATGTCTATTCAAGTCCTTTGCCCATTTTTAATTGAGTTGTTTGCCTTTTTGTTAAATTCAGTTGTAAGTTTTCTGTTATATATTTAGGATTCTAGATCCTTATCAGTTATATGATATGCAAATATTTTTTTCTCATTCTGTGGCTTGTCTTTTCACATTCCTTTTTTAAAAGTTAAATTTTAAAAAAATTGTGGTAAAATATGCACAATATAAAACTTACTATTTTAACCATTTTTAAGTGTACATTTTAAAGTGTACACATTAAGTACATTCACGTTGTGTAATCATCACCACCCTCTATCTCCAGAACATTTTTCATCTTGCTAAACTGAAACTGTACCCGTTAAACAGTAACTCCCCATTCCTCTTTCCCTTCAGCCCTGGCAACTACCATTCTACTTTTTGTCTCTATGAATTTGACTATTTTGGGTACCTCATATAAATGCTACCTAATATATGTAATATTTGTCAATTTGTGAATTGCTTGTTTCACTTAGCATAAAGTCATCAAGGTTAACTCATGTTACGGCATGTGTCAGAATTTTCTTCCTTATTATGGCTGCATAATCTTTTACATGTATATACCATATTTTGTTTATTCATTCGTCTGTTGACGGACACAGGTTGCTTCTACCTTTTGGCTGTTGTGAATAATACTGCTGTGAAAATAGTATAGAAATATCTATTCAGGGCCCTGGTTTCAATTCTTTTGGGTATATACCCAGGAGTGGAATTGCTGGATCGTATGACAATCCTATTTTGAGTTTTTTGAGGCTCCACTATGCTGTTTTCCATAGTGGCTACACCAATTTACCTTCCTACCAAGAGTGCACAAGCGGTTCAATTTCTCCATATCCTTGTCGACACTTGTTATTTTCTGGTTTTTGATAATGGCCATCCTGATGGAGGTAAACTAGAATTTTGATTTGTACTTCCTTTATGATTAGTGATGTTGAATGATTTTCCATGTGCTTATTGGTCATTTGTATATCTTTTGGAGAAATGTCTTCTTAAGTCCTTTGCCCAACTTTTAATTGAGTTTTTTAGATTGAGTTTTAGATGTTTCTTTATATATTCTGGATATTAATGCCTTTTCAGATAATGATTTGCAAATATTTTCTCCTACTACATGGGTTGCCTTTTCACTTTCTTGATATTGTTCTTTTATGTACAAAGTTTTTTAATTTTGGTAAGTAGAGCTGTCTTTTTTGCACAGACTTATATCATTCTGACTTTTTTTTGTTAGAAAATGTGGATAACTGTTAATATCTTTTATTACTATACTCAGAATGCTGACTCCTGAACACAACCAAGTAAAGACACTAAATTCAAAATCTATATGCTAAGGAGATAAGTAGTAAATGGCTAAACTTGTTTTTTAAATGTGGCAAAGTAAGATTTCCCTGTTTTTAACTTTGTAATAGGAAGCAAACTAGGCAATAAAGTAATGGACATTTCAACTGTAAATCTGTTCATTTTAGAGTGGATTCAAAATATAATTTAAAATTTCTGGAGTTTAACTTAAATTTTATTTAAAAACAAACAGCAAAATACTCGGCTAAGCTCTGATCTTGGAACATCCTTCAACTGTATAGGCAGTATCATGTTAACTTGATGATATGGGATCTATGTACTACAATTGATTTTCTGATGCTATGAGACTGAAAAAAATATTTAAGCTCTTTTTTACATTGAAATCTTCCTTATTCTAGGTTGATCCCCCAAGTCCCAGGGCTGATGCTTTATTTGGATCTTCTGGCAGAGACTGTGAAAGAGATGGATGGTCCAGGCTGCACAATGGTTAGCTACAAGTTATCTCTCTTCATCTGTTTTAGTTCTCTTGGCTACATTCAAGTCTTTATCTTGGCATCAATTAATAAAACCGGAATCTTGGCTGTATTGGAAAATATGGTATAATGCCACCTTTTACAACTTGTGGGACACCCATGTCAGTACTCTCTAAAAATAATAGAATTTCTGTGCTGCTATAAACCATCTTCATCTTTGAGATTCAAAACACATATTAGCATATTAAAGACTATATACCTTTTAGTAAAAAAATTTTTTTTAAAAACCTTTTGTTTTGCTCAACAATTTCTAAATTTATTTGACCATGAAAGCTTTTCCTCTCCTTAACATATATTACTTAGTTTATGGAACAGGCTTTGAGAAACACCGTTGTAAAAAGAGTTCAGGTTTATAGGTTTTGGACATACATTTACACATATATTTGAATACTTTCTCTACCACTTATTTATAAGCTGGGCACTCTTGAGCAAATCACTTTAACTACTCTGATAATCAGTTAGTTTATTGAAGAATGATGATAACATGATAAATATTACCATGTAAAATGCTCTAGCACACTGGACACTTAATAAATATCAGCTGTCAAAATAATACTTATTATTTACATTTCTGGAAAGATAACATCCTTTAGATTTAGTTTATAATAATTTTTTTTCATTTTTAGGCCTGGTCCTGATGGTTAGATAAGTTGTTTCTTTTTTTTTTTTTTTTTTTTTTTTGCTGTACGCGGGCCTCTCACTGTTGTGGCCTCCCCCATTGCGGAGCACAGGCTCCGGACGCACAGGCCCAGCGGCCATGGCTCACGGGCCCAGCCTCTCCGCGGCATGTGGGATCTTCCCAGACCGGGGCACGAACCCGTATCCCCTGCATCGGCAGGCGGACTCTCAACCACTGCGCCACCAGGGAAGCCCATGTTTCTTAAGTTTAATATGAAGATGATTTTTATGAAGGAGATTAAATAGTATTTTATAATTAGACATATGTAAGTGTTAATATCTGTAGACATTAGCTAGTCAGTTTACCAAGTATCTACCAGCAGCCTTTAAGTTAATTTACTGCACACTAAAAAAAAAGGCATAGAAAAGTGAGAGTGAAAAAATACAATCAACATGTAGTGAGCTCTGTCTCTTTTTTGTTTCTAAACGCTAGTGTATAATCTGTCTGTTTTTAAAAATTGGGATATGAAACATTCTTATCTGAGAACATGAAGAGTTTGTGCTCATTTATTTTGCTTTTTCAGCACTAACTGGGAGATAAATGGGGTGATCAATAAGTCTTTCATACTCAGAATAGCAGATTATATGAAATTAGGAACAGATGTTATACTCTTGGACTTTCCCCTCCAAGGGATATTCCCCATCCAACAGATGTTTCCCCTCTTGGACTAAATTTATAGACATAGAGTAAATAAGTTTTCAGAACCAGAAAAATGAAAATAGCTTCAATATAGACATTTCTTTGGAAGATGTTTGTAGAATGCACTTAAATGTCTGATTTCCCTTGACAATTATGTATTTGCCAGCAGAACTGTTATAGTTTCTGGTAACTTCTAATCAAAACAGTCAGCTGCCTGTGTAGAGGTACAATCAGAGAGGTCAATAATGAGGTGCTTTTTTTTCTTGTTAATTTGACATAATTTCAGACTTACAGAAAGTTGAGATAGTACAAAGAATTCCCCTACACCTTTTACTCAGAGTCCACAAATATTAATATTTGCTTTTCTCTCTTCCTCTCTCTCTTTCTCCTCCCTGCCTCCATCTCTGTATGAGTGTCTGTGTATAAACTTTTCTTGACAAGGACATTGCCATGGGCTGAATTGTGTCCCTCAAAGTTCATATGTTGAAACTCTAACCCCCCAGTGATGGTATCTGGAGACGGGTCATTACCTTTGGGAGGTAATTAGGTGTAGATGAGTTTATGGAGTGGGGTCCTCATGATAGGATTAGTGCCCTTATAAGAAGAGACACCAGAGATCTTGCTTTTCTCTCTCTCTCATGTAAGGACATAGCCAAAAGGCAGCCATCCTCAAGCCAGAATGAGAGATCTCACTGGAACCTGGCTGTGCTGGCACCCACATCTCAGACTTCCAGCCTCTAGAACTATGAGAAATAAATGTCTGTGGTTTAAGCCACCTAGTCTATGGTAGATAACAGCCTGAGGAAACTAATACAGTTGTTTTCTTAATGTGATGCAAGTATCAGAACAGGAAATTAATGATATAATGTTAACTAAACTGTAAACCTAAGTCATATTTTGCCACTTGTTCTAGTAATATCTTTATAGCAAAAGAAATTCCACAACATACATAAGGTTCAGTTGCCATGTCTCTTTCTTTAGTTTTCTTTAATATGGATCAGTTTCTTAGTCTTTCTTTGTGTTTAATGGTGTGATAATTTTGAAGAATAAGGGCCAGTTTTTTAATAGATCTCCCTCAATTTGGGTTTGTTTGATTTTTTTCCCTCATGATTAGATTTATTCATTTTCTCCCAGAATACAACAGAAGTGATGTATTACTCTCAGTGCATCATGTCAGGATGTATGTGATGTTGCTTTGTTACTGGTGATGTTGATTTGCTCACTTGGTTAAGATGGTGTCTGCTCGGTTTCTCCAGCATGAAGGTGCTATTTTCTTCCTTCCCTTTGTAATTATGGGAAGATTGAAACTATGTAATTCTCTTCGACTTCGACCCCTTTAGCATCATTGATGATTCTTGCCTGAAACAATTTATTACAGTGATGTTTACCAAATATTTTTTAAAATTTCATTTTTCTTTATACATTTATTATTTGCCTTTTACTATAAAGAGTTTTCCCTTCTCATTTCTCTAATTTTAATGCCCCTATTCTTTGGACTACTTTTTTTTTTTTTTCTGGTTGGCAGTTGAGCAATTGTGCTTTGGGTTCTTATCAGCTATTTAAATACATATGTGAATTTCTTATGATAGAATATCTTACACATAGTGAATTTTCACTTATGACTATCTTTAATGAAAATTCTTCTTGAACATTTTCTTACCAAATTATCTTGCCTAATAATTCTTAAGTTCCTATAGGTTACCATTTTCACCAACATTGATTTATTTAGTCCTCATAATAATGTGAAGATGGATGTAACTATATTTGATCAGGAAGAGTGACAGAGGCTTAGAGAGGTTACGTAACATTTTGGAGAGCTACAGAATAGCCGTGTACAGTGTAGAACCCAGGTCTTCTAACCCCAACTTCCTTTCTTTTCCACCACTTTCCTACCACTTTTCCTACTTTCATTTGAGTGTATTTTTTTAAATAAAATTTTCAAATTTTCTCCGTCTGGAATTTCCTTGATATATAATTCTAATTGTAATTTGTACAGTCCTTTTGAAGAAACTCAGTATCTCTTACACCTCAAGAATATATGGAAGCTTTATCCAATCATTTGTGCATTTTAAAGAGGAAATCAAGAGCAACATCCTGGCCTTTTTAAAATTTGCTTAGGATTTAGGAAAGATATTAGACTCTTGTCTCCCCCTTGGAGGAAACGTCTCTTATTCTCTTCATTTGAAGATTCTGTCATGAGTTTCAATTCTACACAAGACTGTAATCTTTTATGAGCTTCCACTAGTCCCTTTGTTAGAATGGTTATTATTTTTATGTCAAATAAATTGGAAATAACATCCCAAATCCTAATAGGTCATATCTTGAGTAGATAGCAATAAATGGTAATATTTTCTTTTCTGAATAAAATGCATGTAATCATCATGTATATACTTACCAGCAAAATATCTCATTTGTTTGTGTGCCTCCTTAATTTGCAGAGTGTCATTTTTAGGAACTCCTTTTTTAGTTTCTTTAATTCTCTATTATTTAAAAAACATTTTTAACAGCTTTATTGAGGTATAATTTATATATCATAAAATGCACTTGTTATAAGTTTACAATTAAATAATTTTTAATAAATTTGCACAGTTGTGAAATCACTAATATCTATTTTTAGAATAAAAGGGGAGAGAGAGCATGAGTGAATGAGTGAGCACACCAGAGCTCAAGTGCAAGATCTGACTGTCTCTTCTTATAAGGGCACTCTTTCCATTATGAGGCCCCACCCTCATGACCTCATCTAACCCTAATTACCACCTAAGGGTCTCATTTCCAAATACCATCACTTTGAGAGGTAGGGCTTCAACATATGAATTTTGGGAGGACACAAATATTCAGTTTGTAACACTGATTTCATGAGATTATTGGAGAATCAAATAATAACTAATATTATTGTGTTTCCTGCTAGCCACTATTCTAAATGCTTAATATTTTATTGATTAATTACTCACAGTAACCTCAAGAATTTTAGGTGCTATTATTTATCCTCATTTTATAGATGAAGAAATCTGAGATTTAAGGAAGTAGAGTAAGTTGTTCAAGGTCGTGCATACACGTGCGCGTGCACGCGCACACACACACACACACACACGATCTAAATTAGCTCTTGTTCTTCATACTTTTCTTAAGTGTGACCCACTCATTAAGGCCCAGCTCAACTTTTTCCTCCTTTAGGAAGTTTTTCCTGATGGCCTTCAACTTTGAGAGATGTATCCCTGATATGACTTTTTAATAGCATTAATTGCCTGTACCATTCTGATTTAGCCTGTTCTTTTATGCTGCTGTTATTCAACTTCGTATAACTTAACTAAAGTAAATTATAAGCACTTCATGACCATGGGCCGTGACTTTTATCTCCTCTATCTCCTGCATTTAGAATATAGTTAATACCTAATTGTTGGTAAAGGTGATTAAATGTGAACATTAGGAAACCTCAGATCAAAGTAATAGCTTAATTTATAAAGGTGAAAGAAAATTATATAAAATTGTCTGAATTAGGATAAGTTTATAAATGGTTTGTGGAGAGCAGAAGACATTCCTGTGTTTTAATATATTGATATTTTGAATATTACATTAGCTACCAAAACGAATATATATTATGTATAGAAATTATTACCTTAATTTTCAAAGTTAGCATGTTTGGAGAATTAGACTCAGTGTGTCCTTATCATTCTTTTATTTCTTCTGCTACTTGTGGCCATGTTGTACATTAGACTTTACAGAAGAGGAGTTAGGTTGGGAGTTAGTTTTATTTTGAATTTTGAAAAGCAGTTGAAGTAAGTTGGATCTTACTGAATTAAATGGTGAAGTTGACCTTGTGTGAAAGACACTAATGTTTCAGCTACCCTCTATAATGGCTCAGGACACTTGGAAAACAAACATCTTGTGCTATAAATGAAAGCTAATTGACTGAATATAGACTATCCTGGGTCTCTATCCATATAGCATTTTTTTTTTTCTGTACAAGGTGGTTTGGGAAGGTAAAATATAGAATGTTTTTGACTGGAATGTATTAGTAAAGCAGTAGAATTGCAAATTATGGTTCTGATTTTCTTATCTATCAATATAACAGAGATTATAATACTTAAAACTTGACTCCTTCAAGTAATGAGTAAAACCCCAGATCTGCATCTACAATGTAGTGGTCTTTGGCTTAGGGAGAGATTTGGAATAGCTTTATAGTCCACTGTTGTAGATGCTATGCTAGGTACTTTTATAAATTGTATAATTTAATCATCACTATAACTCTCTGAGGTAAGGTAAGCATTGTCTTCATACTCTTAAAATGAGGAATGAAAAACAGATTAATTGTATAACTTGACGAAACTAACATGTATGATAAGTGGTGGAAGTTGAACCTGGCCTTGTTTGACTTAGAATTCAATAGTAATGATGTTGATGATGTTGTTAGTAATAATAGTTAACATTTATGGTATTGCCTTACATGTAATATCTAATGTAATAATCTTTAAAACAATATTACGGAAGAGGTACATTAGACCAGTGGTCCCCAGCCTTTTTGGCACCAGGGACTGGTTTCATGGAAGACAGTTTTTCCACTGGCGGAGGTGGTGGTGGGGTGGGGAAGGGGGATGGTTCAGGCGGTAATGGCGAGCAATAGGGACTGGCAGATGAAGCTTTGCTCACTCACCCGCTGCTCACCCCTCCTGCTGTGCGGCCTGGTTCCTAACAGGCCAAGGACCAGTATCAGTCTGTGGCCTGGGGCTTGGGGACCCCTGCATTAGAAAATTGAGGAATCTGAGACTTAGAAAGATTAGATAATGTGCCCAGGGCCATATTGGAAGTGCTGGAGCCTGCACTGTAATGCACATCTATTTGTCAGCAAGAGCTGTACACTACAGGACAGTATGCTCCCGCCCTCTAAAGCTGGTCCTGTTTCCATTACGCTCACTTAATTCAAGCATGGACTCCAAGATTAGGAACACATGTAGTTTGGCAGTATCTATCAAATCTATATATTCAAATTATATTTCATCATAAACTGGTTTGTCAACTAAAAATTATCCATTTCATGTAGACAAATTGGTTTATCAACTAAAAATTAATCTGGCCTGTATCAGATATCTCCTACTGTAATGAAAATACTATTTGAAATCACTTAATTGCTGAAGAACTGATACAGATTTTAACTTGTTGCTTATCATCTTTGTAACATTATTGAAGAATTTTTAAGTTATTTCTGAAAACTGCTGTATGAAGTATAATTGTAGAAACAGAGTGATTGTAGGAAAAAATCAAAGATGAAAACAAATTTCTTCTTTTTGATAGGAAATATTTATAGTTTCTTTTGTACATCCTTTTTTAGATCATTCTCATCTTGGCTGCTACCGACCCAAGGATTATAAGGTATGTAGTATAAATTGCAGAACAGTAATTATCCTGGCTTTCAGATTAGAGCATTAGTAAATTTCTTATATGTATGGTCAAATATTATCATATTCATTTAGTCAAGAAATTTACAAACAATAATTGTCATATTATGGAATATCATTATGTTGTGTATGTTGTCAGGTGGTAGGATAGACTTTTCATTGAGTGTCTTGCTACAAATATTTTGTGACTTTTGATTGTTCATTACTTGTTTATGTATGTGCATATGTGTGTGTGTGTCTGTGAGAGAGAGACAGAGACAGAGAGAAATTGGTTGCTACTTTTAGTGATACCTCACACAGTAGTATTTCTAAATTTCAGTCATTCATAGAGCATCCTCATAATTTTTACAATACCTGCATGTAATTTATGCTGTCTTTTAAAAATTCACCTTGTTTTTATTTATTTCACCAGTGTAAATGAAAAATCAGTGTCGTATACTTTAAATGGATGATAGCCTTAAAAATACAGCAAAAACAAAACAACGTTACTAAATTCTGGCTAGAAAACTATTGTTTTCCAAAGGCTCTGAGACATGTTCTCTTTTTCTTAAAATGAGATAAACAATGATAGACAGGTATAGGAGACATACCAACAGCTAACTGAAGATTTCTGATTGAAAGAGAATTGAAAAGAAAATATATTTTTTCTTTTGGGATTCAGTACCCTTTTAGTGTATGTCCATGTGCTATATAAAATAATCTTGTGTATCATCTAAATTCATTTTGGGTACCATACTAAGTTATTTGCTATACCACTAGTAGTTCATGTTCTACATTTTGAGAAGCACTGCCCCAGAGTTTTTCTTTTCTGTCCCTAAGTGTAAGCTTCTTAATAAGAAGAGGCATCATAGTTGGGAAAACAAAACAAAACAAAAAACATAGCTTTCGTTATAAAACCCTTGTTTATTTACTTGAAAACAATTTATCCCATGCTTACTGGCACTGAACAGCATAGCTCTTTGCCATGCTTTGATTGTGATAAAAGAAATATGGAACAAGCCAAGGCACCATGTGACTAAGGGGCCAGATCTACCAGATTGTCAGAATCATCAAGGTGGAACTTTATAAAAGTTTATTCCAGGCCTACTAAATTAAAATTGTTGAGACTGTAGACTAGAAATTTTTATTTTAAACAAGTTTCCAGGTCATTCTTATGCAACTCTTTTGCTGTCTATCCAAGGATTGGCATTTGAGAACTACTAGTATAGACGTGGATATGGCACTTGAATAGAACGGTTCCTTGTATAGCATTTGTATAGGGTCATGCCCTTGCTTAAGGCTGTCCTTAGAGGAGTGTGGGCCTGGCATAATTCCCCTGGTGCAGACCCACCCTATTATGTGGAATTTATTCAGACACATACATGGGTACTGATCTGTGTGATATATATGTGCATGCATGCACACGCACACACACGCATCAAAAAGCATAATGTTTATTGTCTTGCATGGGGCCCAGGGAAGTTACCTTAGTTGTAATACCTAAGGGACAAGCCTATCTTCAAGTCATGTTTCACAAGTTTTATTTATTTTCTTCTTTATTTGCATCTTTGTTTTTTTTTTACTAATCTGTAAGTTCCAGAATGGCAAGGATCTTATTGATCTTGCTTATTGACAGTTGCTAGATATTGTCTGATATACAGTGTGGATTCCTAAAATATGTGTTGTGTGAGTGGATTATGAAGAGAAAACAAGTAAACCAAATATACAAAAGTATAGAATGGGGAGAAAGGTATAAAGTTTATAGGACACTAATCTTTATCCTAAGGTAACTATAATCCAGTTCTACATTGACTGGTCCATTTAAAGGTAGATGATATATTTATAATCCTCTTTTCTAAATGAACTCTTTAAAAGAACTTCACTTCTATTTATCTTTTTTTTTTTTTTGTGGTACGTGGGCCTCTCACTGTTGTGGCTGCTCCCGTTGCGGAGCACAGACTCCGGACACGCAGGCTCAGTGGCCATGGCTCACGGGCCCAGCCGCTCCGCGGCATGTGGGATTCTCCCAGACCGGGGCACGAACCCGCGTTCCCTGCATCGGCAGGTGGACTCTCAACCACTGCGCCACCAGGGAAGCCCCTATTTATCTTTAATATCCACCCACCCTCACCTCTGTATTCTTCACTTTTAGAGTTGGAGTAGAAGTTGATCATTCATACTACCTTTGTAAGGCTGTGGGTGGTAAGTGCACGGGATTATTTCTGTATTGAAGAGGTAGATTTTCACAGAAATACATATGCAGCATTGAACAGTTCTGTCTTTTCTATGAAAAAACTTAAGGGCTATTTTCTTATAGGCATACAGTAACTGGTAGTGGAACACTATAGGATTTCTACAAGGAGAAGAATTATGAAACTAGGAGTGCTTGCAAAAATTTTTTAGAAAAGTGGGACTTGGCCTGAGTTCTGTTGAGAAATACATTCTGCAGAGGCAAGGGAAAAGAGAGAAAAATGTCTTAGAAGGAAAACAACATGAAAAAGCCTTGGAGTTTAAGTACATTGTCCTGGAGGCAGGGGGGAAACTACTGGTCTGGCTTGAGTGGAGGGCATATATTGAGGGATAATGGCTATTTAACATATTTATTTTCTGTCTTTCCTACTTCTTCATACCTATTATATCTTCCACCTCCCTCTTTAAGATTTCTAGTTACTTGGTCATTAGCTGTTCTTTTGGCCAAAGTCACCTCTCTTCACCCTGGATGCATTATAATCAGCTGTTCTATAAATACAAAGTTCTCAGAAAAAGAACACACCTCTCAACCTGCCTCCCTATATCTTTATTGTTCCCTGTTTCTTTGTCCTTTCATTGCTAGACATTCAAATGAATGACCCAATGCAGCCAAAAATTAATTAATTAATTTTAAAAAAACCCTGGAAGTGAATTAACTCACTTCTTATATTCCATTGACAAGAACTAGTCACATCTAGAAGCAAGATGAGGAAGGTGGCTGGCAAATAGAGATCCTAGTTAGGCAGCTGTTTTCCACTGAAGAGGGGTCATAGATTTTAGTAGACCACTGACCATATCTGTCATAGTCTGCCTATCTGCCACCAAATATCCCTTTCTTCCCTCACACAGAACATACTTTTGTCCTCTTCCAGGAAAATCACTTGAAGTTCCATCATTCAAGTTCCACTTGAATCTAGCTTGAAGTTCAGGATCTTTGAGTGTTGGATAAGCCAGATCCAGGTAGACTCCCTGTGATCCAGTGACCTGTGAACCAAGACAAGTTACTTCTCCCCTCCCTCACCTTCTCACTCTACCTGAACCTCATTTCTGGTATGTTTTGTTAGAGCAGGGATAGGATAACTGGAAAAAAATGGTGCTCTTACTTGCAAAAGGGAGAAATAGAGAATGAAGAGCAGTTACTAGTCTACAGCAATGTTAAATGCTGATAGTAGAGGAATGTCCTTTCTTAGACCTTACTCTCCATGGACCCTGACTCTACCCTGCAGCTGGTTTTTCCATGTCCATTTATTATCCCACATGGCAGTGAGTTATCCTCTCTGAAATGGGTTTGGAGGATTTGATCTCTTGGGACTGCATAGTTTTCTAGCCCACTTCCTGCTGTTAAAAGTTTTGGGGCCTGAGAGCTATTTTATAGACTTAGGGTCTTAAAGGCCAGGTTCTTGATTTCTTAGGCAATATAGACTTAGGCAAGTATCAACTTCTCATTTATTTGCCTCCAGTCAGTTTAATGTTTCAGTAAATACACACAAAGTTGTTTTTTTCCCTCTAAATACAATTCTGAAGTCTGATTTATTTCTTTAGTTCTTATGCCTTTTAATGGCACTTACCTTGAGGCCCTTTGAAGTAGGCTCAGATGGGAAGCAACCTCCTCAATCTGATTTTTGTCTTAGGATTTCATTTCTCTGTTTAAAAGTTTTAATGGCCCTTTGTTCAAAGCTCAAAGCCTTTTTCTGTCTTAACCTTCCACATTTTGTGTCCACATGCAGTTGGCACTCACTTTTCCTGGCCCTGAGAGGCCCTCGATTACTAAAATCTTTCTATACTATTTCATTTCTGCTCTCAAACCAATCTCTCCTGAGCTCGTCATTCTTGAAATCCCTTGCTCAGTATAAGTAAAATCCAACACTACATCTCTTGCCCTTTACAGCTATTTTCCTAGAGATAATAAGCTTGAAAGTTATGTGGTCTATCTTCCAAGCTGTTGCAGGCCACAATTTTATTTTGCTACTGCATTATTGGATCTTAAATTTTCAATCCTCAAGTATCTATTCCCTTGCTTCTTGTTCCTGACTTACAAGCCAATACATATTTAGGTCTATGTTAATACCAGTACAGTAAGATACTGATTTCTGAATTGTTTGGGATAATGCTATTTGCTATAGAAATAAACCTACAAACTTCAGGACGTTAATATAATAGAAATTTAGTTTTTATTCACATAATAGTTAATTTAGGGTGCCTCTAATCTGCATACTATTTTTCCGTGCAGTGACCCCATTCTGTGCCTTTGCCTTACTCTAGAGCTTTGCTGTCCTCTTCACATGGTGGAAAATGAAGGAGAATCTGAAGAGGCATATCTCTTTCTTAAAAACTTTGGCCTGGAATTGACACATAACATTTTTACCTACACTCTGTTTGCCAAGAACTAATCAGATGGCCACACCTAGATGCAAGGATTGCTTCTCAGCAGTAATTCTGCTCTGGAGGAGGGAAAGATGAATTGTGATGGAAAGCTAGTCATTTCTTCTGTCACCTCTAGAATGCCTTGTCCCTCTCCACTCCCAACTTCTCTCTTACCATTAGGAAAGATTATGTAAAATTACATTTTTATGTGTTTTACTGATGTATGGGTCTTCAATACATTTTTATGTAACATTCTTGTCTTAGATATTCTTGAATTTTTTAAATAGAGAAAACCATATCCTCAACAAACAATGAATTTTATTTCTGCCTTTCAAATTATTTATTTGTCTTGACTTACTAGGATTTTCAATACATTGTTAAATGAAAGTAGTGATCAGGATGTGGCAGAGACATTTATTGCTTATTGGCTATTCATGTCCTCTCCCATATTTTCAAGCCTTCTTGCAGGTGTATAGGGCCTAGTTCCAGCCAATGGACTATACATGTAAATTATGTGGATCCCTTCCAGGGTGCAGCATAGAAGAATTGATATGAACTCTCTCTTGTTAACAGTGATAATGAGGTCTCATGTTCTAGATGGTACAGCTATAAGTTGTTCAGCCTGTCTCATCAGCCCGGGTCCTTGGGCAATTTTGTGAAGTGTGATTCTCTTGCTAACCTAGCATAGGGAAAAATGAACCTTTATTATGTTAAGCCACTAATTTTCAAACTTAATTTGCTCTTTCAATGCAGCCTGATATGCTGCAGCATGAACTAATACTGTGTTGTCTTGATCCTGTCTTTGATAAGATCATGTCGAAGGTTTCACACCTATGAATGTTATTTGCAGTAGATTTTTGTTAGATATCCTTTAGCAAGTTAAGGAAGTTCCCTTTGAAATTCCTTGTTTGCAAGGTATGTATATTTTTTAATTACGAGTGGATGTTGGATGTTATTGAATAATTTTTTCAGCATCTATTGAGTTGATAATGATTTTTCTATAGTGAATTAATAGATTTTCTATTGATAACCCATTCTTGTATTCTTTGAATGTACCCAGCTTAATCATGTTGTATTCTTTTTTTGAACATCACTAAATTTAATTTGTTAATATTTTACTTAAGATATTTTCTCACATATGGTCACTAGTAAGAGTGGTCTCTAATTACCTTTCTTGTACTTTTCTTGAGTGGTTTGGTAGCAATGTTATGATCACATCATAAAATTAATTTGGGGATATTTTATTTCTTCCTTGGGAACAGTCTGTCGGTTTATTCCTTGGCTCTTTTTATTGGGTTGTTAGTAAATCAGATTGTTAGTGCATCTTCTGTGGAACTTTCCTTATAGGCATCCTGTGAGGCCTGGGCTGTGGGAATTTTCCATTTTTTTCTGCTGTGGATCTCTCATAGTTCACTGGCCTGGGACCCCTACCACTTAATAGCTGTTTGACTTTGCTTCAGTTTCCTCTCTTGTAAAGTGTAGGTAATAAAAATACCACATAGGGGGCTTCCCTGGTGGCGCAGTGGTTGAGAGTCCGCCTGCCGATGCAAGGGACACGGGTTCGTGCTCTGGTCCGGGAGGAACCCACATGCCACAGAGCGGCTGGGCCCGTGAGCCATGGCCGCTGAGCCTGCGCGTCTGGAGCCTGTGCTCCGCAACAGGAAAGGCCACAACAGTGAGAGGCCCGTGTACCGAAAAAAAAAAAAAAACCACATAGGGTCGTTGTGAGGATTAAACAAGTTACTTATATAAGTGCATTGAACAGTGGTCTAAGAAAGGAGGAATTTCCCCCTGCCCCCTAAAGATGGACACACTTAGGAATTACTTATCATTTTCATTGCATTATTTTGGAATTTCTTCTAAATTTTTCTTCAGTGTAACGAAAGTACATCTTCCTTAAACCAAACCAGATAGTTGAGCATATGTATTTTTAAATTGGATAAGGTAGGAATGGATCATTCCCTTCAGTAGGATTCAAAAGGAATGTTTTCAGCAAAATTGAGAAACTGATCTCAGTTGCCAATATCTGCTTCTCTCCCTTTTGAATCAGAACTGTGCTTTGTTCTTACTATCCTGAAAATAGTACCTCTACTGCACTTCTTTCCTATAGTCTTCATTCTCAACTACTTCCCAGCAAATTCCATTAGAATTATTTTTATTTATTTCTTAAGTTTTATGTCCCATGACAAAGGAGAAATTTTAAAGCATGGTGTGTAGTACCAGGCACTAAATGGGCTTTCAACAAATATTTGTTGGATAAGTGAATTTCCTGGTTCCTATTTATACTTAGTGGTTCTCTCTTCCATTAATTTGACCTTGAAGTTCCTATAAATATAAAATTTTCATGGGCATAAATATTATTTAACTTATGAACTTATTGTGTAAACAACTTTTCAGGAAACTTATTTCATAAGTATGGTATAACCAAACCATTATGTATCACATATTTGAAAAGTATGTCATTTAATTACATTACATTTATATAATTACAATGAGTTTGGGGTATGAAATTTTCTTTTCTAACTGTAACAATTTCAGATTGGTTTAAAAATGTTAGATTTTATCTTGATACATTGCAACATTTGCAATATTGGAATTATTACATTTCTGAGATCTTAGAAATGGCATTTAAAGAACTATTTCCATAAATGTAAAACAAAAAAAAACCTGTTTATGCTAAATATGAAGGTTGCTGTAAACAGAGAAAATAAATACTGTTGTCTTTCATAACTCGAGCCCTCTGCTTTGTGTTTGTACTAATTTTGTCTCCTTTATTTTCTGTAGCAAACCTGTAAGATAATTTCCCCAGTTTATAGAGAAGGAAATGAAAACTTAGAGTACATGACTTGCTCGGGGTCACATAACAAGCAGGGATTTGAACCCTGTTCTTTGAACACTCTAAGGCAGGGTTCTTGAGGAGTCATCCAAGAAATGTAACTCTTCTGTTATGAGCCAAAGAGATAACATTCCATTTGGTTTTTCGAAGTGAATAAGCAACCTATGGAAAACTCACAAGAGCTACGAAAACGTTTCTTAAGCTGAGTTTTAAGGTTGAAAATTTGAAGTGGATTCTTATCAAAGACTTACCCCCTTATTATACCTTCCATTCCCCATTTAGATAAATAATTTTCCAAAACAAATATTTATTCTAATTCCATGGAAATAATACATCCCAGCTGTGTCCCCACTGCACAATTACTTATTGTATATCTATTTAGTTCTAATTTCCTTCCTCATTGTTTCATCATTACTTGTTTTTTCATGTCTCTCATTCTGGATTGTAGTATCTTTGAGGTCTCCTGTTATATTTACCTGTGACTACTGTCTCCTACCTTGTTCAGTACTTGATACATAGAAGATGCTTAATAAATGTCAGATAGTATTGAGTTGCAGCATTGAAGGTTCTCTACAGTGTGCCCCTCCCCACCTCTGTCATATTCTCTCTGATTACTTTCCTACAGAACTAGCCAAGTGACTGTACTCATTGTTTATCTTTCCTTGTGCCTCTTCCTCTACTTGGAATGCCCTGTTTGCCCCTTTTCTATACTTATGGGCTTGATTCCAATCCACCTCCTCCATGAGACCTCCACCATTTAGACCATTAGAAGTCTATAAATGTCCTTCTGCATATATTGTCGTTAGGATATAGTTGCCACCTAGCATATCTCACTGTCAGTTTTCTTTGTGTTAATACCCTGTCTCATCTGGTTTGTGAGTTCAAATCCCTGTACCTCTCTAGATCTGTGTGTTAGCTAACATGTTGTTCAAGAGATTCTCAGTGAATATTCTGATAAAGAGAAAAAAAGTCAGTTGTAGTCACCTAGAGGAGGCTTTATTTAAAGCGTTGCTGACTAGTTTGTGGAGAAATTTTAGTACACAAAAAATGAAATGGTCTGCCAGCCAGCATGACTCAAATGGCATTGAAATTAATGAAGAGAAAATAATCTCTCTACTATAAGCCAAGTGGCTCATGTTTGAATATAATTCTAGAAACAGCATTATAGCACTTTTTTTTCTATTCTATCAGTCTCTTAATATATACACTTGTATTTATTGGTCATGGACCTCTTTGATCTTGTTTTTGACATTCACTGTGTTTTTACTTTGTATCTGTGAACAGCTAACAACAATAGAGCACTTTTCAGTTTTTTCTTTTATTCAATCTGGATCACATATTTCTTGGTCAGTTATTTGGGACTGTAACTGAGTCATTTGAATTACATGCTGTTTGATTCTGGGCTGAAAGCTTGATTCTCTCAGCTGACTGCTGGCTCACCATATGTTGCTGTAATTCTGGAAAACAGTGAAAATTGTGGTAGTGTTGAAGTAAGAAGCCGTGTTGGAATGGTGTCTTAATAATGAAAGACTTATATTTGTTGTATAACTAATTCACACACCTAGGCATTCTGCAAGATACTTTAAATAAATGACGGAAGATCTGTAAGGTAGCTGTTATTAACCCTGTTTTACATACAAGGGAAATGAGTCTGAGAAAGATTAAAGGTCAAATTGACCTTCTTAAAAGGGCAAATATTTCGTTGATAGTAACTGCTAAGACATAAGCTCATAACGGCAGGGACTTCGTTGTGTTCACTGTTATAATCCCAACATTTAACGTGGTGACTGGAAGTTAAATATTTGTTAATTAAATTCAGTTCCTCTCTCTCATTCTCTTTTTTTTTTGTGGTGTTTTTGTTCTTTTAATTAATGTTGCTAGTTCATAATATCCCCTGTGATGTATCTCATTAGTTCAGGAAAGTTTTTCTTCTATTTTGTCTTTCAATAATTTTTCTAGTCTTAGAATTTTTAACTCTTTCACTATATTTTGGGAAAGTTCAAAACTGTGCACATTACATTGTCAATTTGATAAAGCCAGTGCCAATTCTACTTTTTCCTATGTCTAATGCCATTTAAATGATATTATAGAGTTATTACTTTATTCAGTTCTTTCATTTGATCTGACAGGTCCCCTACATTTTCAATCAATCATCTCAATTTTCTTTTTTTTTCATTGATAGAATTGACATTTTCTTGAATTTATTTAAGATTTCAAGACAGCAGAATTCTAAAATTTATGTTGTCCATAAATAGCTTGCTCTGGAGTGAATAAAGAGATGGACCATACTTGGTGTTGTGGAAATACGAATTATGGATTTTTAGCTTAGGTCTAAGATAATGATGAAATCTGGAATAGCAGATGTAAGAGCATGGTGGAGATAAAAATTTTAAATTTACTGAGTTTTGGTTACATGTGGAAAATCCAAGTAGAGCTGCCTAACAGAGAAATGGATATTCAGTTCTGGATTTCCAGAGATAAGTCTTGGAAAGCTAAGTCTTGTCCAGAGATAAGTGTTTCAAAGATTACTATACACTTGATAATAGAAGCAAAGGAAATCAACCAAAGAGAAGGTACATGAGACAGGGGCAGAAAGTGTGACATTGGAGAACAGCCACTGATTTCAGTGATGAGATGAAGGATGAAGAATGTCCACTGGACCATAAAAAGAGGTGACTAAGGAAACAGAGGAGGAGAAATTCAGAAGAGAAAAGCTAAAAGAGGACTGATCAGTGACAAATGCTGCAGAGGCCAAGTAGTATGAGAACTGGGAGGAAAGGACAGGATTTATAAAATAAGTTGTGGAAGAGTAGGTTTTGATGAAACATTATAAGTACAGGAAAGGTAGAATAATAGCAGCAATATGTTTAGTCTGCACCTTCAATGAGTTTTTTTTAATGTACAAAAGAAGAGCCATAAAAATGGGAGAGATCAGGCATGAATTGCATTAAAAGTTGGGAGCCAGTTGAAGGGAAGAAGCTGGAAATACAGATAGCATGCTAGTAATTAATGGAGGGAAGTTCAAAGGATGTGAAAAAGAATTGGGATAAAGCACAGATGGAGGTAGGTGTTATTCTTGGATCGAAGAAACTTCTGAGATTAGATAGAAGGGAGCATACATGTTTGGAATCAGTAGATTCACAGGAGAGCAGAGGTAGCATGTTAGAAACATCTGTGTGAGAGTGTGTCAGAAGATTTAAAGAACATTATGGGAAGGATGTATTAATTCCAATGAGGATGCTGGCATTGGAGAATGTCAAAGTAATTTGAGTGTCCATATCATACTGACAATAATAAATTCATAATAAAACTAACCAATCTATATGGTTAATTTAATTTTTTTTCTAGAAGCATTTAGTGTCTTGGGTACATTGGCATAGTATTTGCAGGGAATATATGCCAGAGAAGAGATAAGAAAGCTGGGTCAATACAAAAGAGGGTTTGAAGTCTACCCTAATCAGGATCTAGGATGGTTAGGTTTACCAGATAACTGCCATATCTCTGGGGCCTCTAGTGAAAACGCAGCCATGTGTCACCATGTTTTGAGTTACGTCAACACTATCATCCAGACACCATTGGATCAGGAATAGGAACCCAAAGGCAACCAACAAAGGATGGGGCTATGAGATGTGCCTGGTATGAAAAGTCTGCCCAAGGGTGATGTTTTTGTGTATTACAACACAACTAATCCACTTTCTCTGTGATATGTACATGATATAGTAGGGATGTGCATTATAAAACAATACCTGAACTATGGGATAAAACCATAAGATAAAAAAGGAACAAAAAGAACATTGGTGGATTGGAAGCATAAAGAAAATAAATGTAAGAAAAAGGGCAAGTTAAATTTTAAAATTTTACCTAGCATAGCTTAATTCTAAATTTTTTTTAAAATGGCAGTTCTTTTTTTTTTTTAGAGCAGTTTTATATTTACATAAAAAACACAAAGATAGTACAGAGAGTTCTCATATACTCCATACCCAGTTTCTCATATTATTATCATCTTATTTAGTATGGTACATTTGTTATAATTAATGGGTCAGTATAGATATATTATTATTAACTAAAGTCCTTAATTTACTCAGATTTCCTTGGTATTTACCTAATGTCTTTTTTTTAACATCTTTATTGGAGTATAATTGCTTTACAGTGGTGTGTTAGTTTCTGCTTTATAACAAAGTGAATCAGTTATACATATACATATATCCTCATATCTCTTCCCTCTTGCATCTCCCTCCCTCCCACCCTCCCTATCGCACTCCTCTAGGTGGTTACAAAACACCGAGCTGATCTCCCTGTGCTATGCAGCTGCTTCCCACTAGCTAGCTATTTTACGTTTGGTAGTGTATATATGTTCCATGCCACTCTCTCACTTTGTCCCAGCTTACCCTTCCCCCTCCCCATATCCTCAAGTCCATTCTCTAGTAGGTCGGCGTCTTTATTCCCATCTTGCCCCTAGGTTCTTCATGACCATTTCTTTTTGTTTTTTAGATTCCATACATATGTGTTAGCATACGGTATTTGTTTTTCTCTTTCTGACTTACTTCACTCTGTATGACAGACTCTAGGTCCATCCACCTCACTACAAAAAACTCAATTTCGTTTCCTTTTATGGCAGAGTAATATTCCATTGTATATATGTGCCACATCTTCTTTATCTATTCATCTGTCGATGGACACTTAGGTTGCTTCCATGTCCTGGCTATTGTAAGTAGAGCTGCAATGAACATTGTGGTACATGACTTTTTGAATTATGGTTTTCTCAGGGTATATGCCCAGTAGTGGGATTGCTGGATCGTATGGTAGTTCTATTTTTAGTTTTTTAAGGAACCTCCATACTGTTCTCCATAGTGGCTGTATCAATTTATATTCCCACCAACACTGCAAGAGGATTCCCTTTTCTCCACACCCTTTCCAGCATTTATTGTTTCTAGATTTTTTCATGATGGCCATTCTGACCAGTGTGAGATGATATCTCATTGTAGTTTTGATTTGCATTTCTCTAATGATTAATGATGTTGAGCATCCTTTCATGTGTTTGTTGGCAATCTGTATATTTTCTTTGGAGAAATGTCTATTTAGGTCTTCTGCCCATTTCGGGATTGGATTGTTTGTTTTTTCAATATTGAGCTGCATGAGCTGCTTGTAAATTTTAGAGATTAATCCTTTATCAGTTGCTTCATTTGCAAATATTTTTTCCCATTCTGAGGGTTGTCTTTTTGTCTTGTTTATGGTTTCCTTTGCTGTGCAAAAGCTTTTAAGTTTCATTATGTCCCATTTGTTTATTTTTGTTTTTATTCCATTTCTCTAGGAGTTGGGTCAAAAAGGATCTTGCTATGATTTATGTCATAGAGTGTTCTGCCTATATTTTCCTCTAAGAGTTTGATAGTGTCTGGCCTTACATTTAGGTCTCTCTCATTCTCTCTTGAACTTAACTCCAGATTGTCACTCCCGTCATTGCACCACAGCTACTCTTTTTTAAAAATTATTTTTATTTATTTTTGGCTGTGTTGCATCTTTGTTGCTGCACACGGGGTTTCTCTAGTTGCGGCGAACGGGGGCTACTCTTCGCTGTGGTACATGGGCTTCTCATTGCGGTGGCTTCTCTTGTTGCAGAGCATGGGATCTAGGCGCATGGGCTTCGGTAATTGTGGCACACAGGCTTAGTATTTGTGGCTCACATGCTCAGTAGTTGTGGCACATGGGCTTAGTTGCTCTGCGGCATGTGGTCTCTTCCTGGACCAGGGCTCAAACTCGTGTCCCCTGAATTGGCAGGCGGACTCTTAACCACTGCGCCACCAGGGAAGCCCCCACCAAAGCTACTCTTATAAATATTATTTATGATCCCCCTGCTGCTAAAATCCAGAATTTCATTCCTAGCCTTTTCTGCCTTGACCTGTCAGCAGTACTTGACCAAGCTAGTTACTCCTCTTCCTTGAAATACATTATTTAATTGACTTCCAGAATAACACATTCTCCTTTTTCTTCCACTTCTTCCCTGGCCATTCCTCAGTTTGTTTCCTTCTCATCTTCCCAGCCTCTAAACAATGGAGTCTTCCCAGGTCTCAGTTTTCAGATGTTTCCTATTTATGCTCACTTCCTTGGTTATATCACCTAGTGCCATACTTTTAAATGCCATTTAGACTCTGGAAATTACCAGCTTGTATGTGTATCCTGGACTCTTCTCCTGAACCTCTGCTCTAATAGTTTGGATGATTAATAGATGTGTGAAGCTCAACATGTCCAAAACCAGACTCCTAATATCTTACTCTTCCACCTGTCCAGTTGGAAGGGTATAGCTAATTCATACAAACTCAACTCTTCCAGTTGATTTCACCAGAAAACTTTGATGTTATCATTGATAGTCAGTCTGTGCAAATCCTGTTGGCTGTATCTTCCAGATGACTTCTGGATCTGATCACTTTTTGCCTCCACTGCTATCACTCAGAATCAAGGCAGCATTCTTTCCATACTTTGTTGTAATAGTTTCTTAACTGATTTCCTTGCCTCTGCCCTTGTGCCCACTATAGACTGTTCTCGACACAGTAGCCGAGGAGATCCTATTTACAAAAAAATAAAAAGAGCTTATTTTTCCTCTGTTTAGAATAGAAGGCTAAATCCTTAAAATTTACCTTTTTACTTTATTTCCTACTATTCTGTCTAGCCCTGTTGGCTTCCTTGCTATTTCTAACTATCAGGCATGCACCCTACCCCATCCACAGGATCTTTGTGTTTATTTTTCTCTCTTTCTGGAATGTTCTTCTCACAAATGTCCCCCTGACTTAGGTCTTATGGTCTTCACTAGGGTCTTCAGGCCTTTACTCCCTAGATCTTTACTAGGACAGTCTTCTCTGTGAGGTCCCAATTGACTACTGTATTTAAAATTACAGCTCCTACCCTACATACCCCTGCCACTCCACCCAGCAGCACTTCTTACCTCCTTTATTTTCTTCCCATGGTATTTACCTCCTTCGATATACTGTATATTTTACCTATCTATTTTGGGCGGGCAGGTGTGTGTGTGTGTGTGTGTGTGTGTTTTAACATCTTTATTGGAGTATAATTGCTTTACAACAGTGTGTTAGTTTCTGCTTTATAACAAAGTGAATCAGCTATACATATACATATATCACCATATCTCCTCCCTCTTGCATCTTCCTCCCACCCTCCCTATCCCACCCCTCTATGTGGTCACAAAGCACTGAGCTGATCTCCCTGTGCTATGCAGCTGCTTCCCACTAGCTATCTATTTTACATTTGGTAGTGTATAGATGTCCATGCCACTCTCTCACTTCATCCCAGCTTACCCTTCCCCCTCCCCGTGTCCTCAAGTCCATTCTCTACTTCTGCGTCTTTATTCCTGTCCTGCCCCTAGGTTCTTCAGAACCATGTTTTTTGGTTTTTTTTTTTTAGATTCCATATATATGTGTTAGCATACGGTATTTGTTTTTCTCTTTCTGACTTACTTCACTCTGTATGACAGACTCCAGGTGTGTGTTTTTAAATCTCTCTCTCCTTACTAGAATGTAAATTTTACTAGAATATAAGTTCTACAAGGGTAGGAATTTATTCATTTATCTACCCTGATTTATTATGAAGCAATGAATGAGTATAAGGACTAGAATTCTGTTCTGTTTGGCCTCATAGATAAACTAGACTATCATTAGTTCATGTGTATTTGTCCTTTGTTTTATATATACATCCCTACCTTTACCCTATTCCTACTCAAAAGCCATTGGAATTGATAAAGTTCTGTAGATTTTGGACATGTGGAATGAATAATCATATGTATTTAATGTCTAGTCATATAGTGGTAGTAATGATTGCTACATTCTGAAATTTACCTTCAAATATAGCTGTGGCATTATATTTGATTTTTTTACTTTTACAAAGGGTGTTTGTGTGTGTATAATGTCACTATATATATCCTGTGTGTGTGTGTGTGTGTGTGTATATATATATATATATATATATGTATGTATATATATATAAAAAATTTTTAAACAGGTCATCAGAACACCTCATGGGAGAGACTTCGATGACTCTTTGGAAAGATGTGATGACTATTTGAGTTCAAGGTCATGTAGCAAGCCCCAGCATTCATCCAGGACCTTACTCGTTCATTCAGCACCCTCTGCAATGCCGAAGCATTCTCCAAGCCCTGTGTTAAATCGTGCTTCTCTCAGGGAAAGGTAATGCTTGGTCTCTATTTCTGTACTAAATTTTTGAATAATCATCATTAGAAAAGAGCAGGCAGTAATTATGTATGTGATGTGATTATTTGTAAAGGGATAATCTGATTTTAAGAGACTTACTTTAAATTGTTTTTGTTTAGAACATATTGCATATTATACAATGTTAGATACTCCTCCCCAGCCCAGTTCTCTCAAAGTGAGTTTATTAATTATTAGTGAGTTTATTAATTAGGGTCACTCTAACCCTAATTAAATGTTGTAGTTCCCAAAGTAAAACATAGAGAACATGATAGTTTGTTTTTAGTGGATTCATAGAGATTTAATATTATAGTCATGGCTTATGTATAAAAATAGCATAGGTTATATTTTCCTTTTAGTGATAATGATGATACTATATATTATTGGTACATGGCGCCTATTTTCCTCAAATTATCTACCCCCAACTTGCCAAGAGAATCTTAATAGGCTATCTTTCTTAACCTTATGTAAAGATTCTAGTTCTCCCTCTAAAAATGTTTTGGCAAACAAAGTTAGACACTTGTTATAATTTGAATGTGAAAGAAATAATTCCTCTTCATCTGTTTTTGTTGTTGTTGAATCCAAATTGGAAATTCCTTGCCTCCCTCACAGTAACATAAAAACAAGAGTTGTCATAAATTAAAAAACAAAACCAAAAACCCCACCCTGGGTATTTAAGAAATTTTATAGAAATTTGAAAACCTAAGAGATATGCCTTCAACACATAGAAATAAAACCTATCTTTACAAATGGTATCAAAAAACTAAAGTAGCACACTAAATTCCTGCAGCATACTTAGCGCTACCAGGCATAAATAAGAAAGTTTAAATTAGCTGTAGAGAGTCTATCAAAAGTTCGTCTCAAAACTGATGATTCAAACAAGAGTATATCAGTTTGGAAACTGTATTAAAACATCTCTGTCTTGAACAGATAGATTTATCTGTTTCCTCATTAGCCCTGTAAGCATTCGAAATGGGCATATGAAGGTATGCTAGAGACCCTCATCCTGAGATAGGGAATTTTGATGAATGTTCCTTCAAGTGTATTAGAATTATGCCCATAGAGGTCAAGTTCAGATAGGTAGGTAGGTAGGTAGGTAGGTAGATAGATAGATACATAGATAGATAGATACATACATAGATACATAGATAGATACATCTGAATATTTACATAGGGAGATATATGTCTGTAGGCTTTAAATAAATAAATATAAATAATTTAATATAAATTTAATATAAATTTATTTTATTTTAAAAATTATTTATTTAATTAAATAAATTTAATTTATTTAAAGTTACTTATTTAATTAAATAAATTTAATTTAATTTTAAAAATTTAATATAAATATATGTATCTATAGGCTTTAAAAGTTCAAGAGAAGCTCTTGAAGAGAGGTTTTTCTACTGAAGTCTGGTAACTTGCATCTCAGTTTATCAGGGACTTTCTTTGATTTCCATGTCTGCTCAGATGTTCAGATATTCAGTTGGTGCTACACTCTTTTTCCCTACTTTTAGAACTAAACACTTTTGGTTTTCTTGATTAGATTCTTTGCCATAACTGTAGGTTTTCAAGAATTTTTTTTTTACCTGTATCTCCTTGGATATGTTTTTATAAATATTGATTTATTTTTCTACCTTTCTGCATATTTTGCAGAACTCTCCAGTTGTCTACTACTATAGTAAAATATCAATTTTAGTCTTGTGTTATTTTATCCTTGTATATAATTGTCCCAGCTTTTGAAGCCAGGTTGATAAATTCTTCACTGAGGCTATTTTCAAAAATTCTTTATTGAAGATATCTAAAGTCAACTGTCCCTTTTTCATATTTCAATGCAGGGGATGGTTTAGATTAGGTAACAGCATTTACACATTTATTTTGATGTTGGATAGTAGATAAAGATAAATAATTTCTTTGCCAGAAGGATATCTGTCAGTGATTCAAATATTAAACATTACATATTTTACTTATGACTTGAGGAAATCTGAGGTACTTTTAAAATAAAAGAATATAATGGCAATTTAGTTTGAATACATCTAAATAAGTTAATAAAATTTTATTGGGGTACTTTCCAGGGTAAATAAACTTTTTTACTTTCACTAACGTAGAACACCTCTACTTTGAGTGTATTTTCTAAAAAAGATCTAGATCTAGTCTATAGAATAAAGTAAAATATGTCAAACAATATGTCTTTAAGACATTACTAGGAACAAAAAACATTTTGTTCTTTGTAGCACACTCAGTACCACATCTTTAAATGTAAGACATTCTCTGATCTGGCTTTTAGGTCACTGAGAAATATGCTATGTTTATACAATCCATTGGAATCAATAAACAATTTAAACTGATGTAAATGTAGATTTCATGTCCCAGGCAAAATTGGGAATATGACAGAACATACAGCTCTAGTTTATCTGGGTAAATATTCATTAAAATTAAATAAGTTTTCCTCTAAGATTGCTGTAAAAAGCGGACTCCTTAATCATGTATATGAATAAACAGACTTTTGACAACTTTATCAGTGACTCTAAGCAAATGAATTTATTTGTAGTGAAAGTACTTTTTGCTTTAAGCCTATTTAAAGAATATCTCCAGTAGGGTTAGCACACCACACAAGGGTTTCAATTTTCATTATAAGTGTTACATTTCAGAAGCAGTTTTCTCCTTGAAGTATAAATATTAATATTATGACTTATAATTTATATTAGCTTGTAGTGTTATTACTAAAATCAGACTAAGAAATAATAGAAAATCTAATTTAAAAGGAGCTGATATTCTTTTTAATCATGCTAAAGGTTTTGCTTTTTGTAAATGGAGTTAGATTGCTAGGTAATCATTTCTTATACCACAGCACAGACTAGTGGATCCTCTCATAGTATTATTGAAGAGATCCTCTTGGAGCTGCATATTTGGGTCTCTGATTTTCAAGATGTGTTACATATGTACCAAATAGCAAGGTCTGCCAATATATTTCCATAAATGCAGCAACACTTCCTATTACAAATGCAGGAGATAAAATTTATATAGTTGATCATCCATTACTGATTGCATTCTTTAAAACATATTATGTAAATCATTTATCCTGCTTAACAGTTTATACTTTGTGTAAAGACATAAAATTATAACTTTGTAAGAACAAACTGGGAGATAGAAAGTTTTAAGCAACCTATTAACATTTTAGTACTCATTCCTTTATAAAGGAATTATCAAGAATATGTCATGTAAAAAAAATTTTTTTAAATAAAAAAATAAAAAAAGAATATGTCATGTAGATGCATTATAATCAGATGGATGTGGAAATTTTCATTATTACTTGTATAAAACAAATAAAGTAGCTTAATTATACAAGTGCCAGTTTTGAGTTTGAGAAGGGCATGAGAAAGAGGAATAGTTGCTTTCCTTCTTCTTTGACATGTTTAATTCCAAGACTGGAAAATAAGAACTAATTTTAAAGGCACTATAGGTGGAGTTATTGCTCTAATATAAAAATTTATATCTTTATTTAAAGATAAACCTCTAAAGAATTATATATGGAAATTGTTAAATTGGTCATATATATAGATATGCTCTCCCCAAATCATGTCAAACTTTATTATTAAGACTGTTAATTGAACATATTGTGAGGACTTAATACTACAGTTGAGAATTAGTACCTGATTTTATATCTGCCTCTCATCCTCAGTCAAAGAAAGAAAATATGTTATTTTAATCTTTTTATGTTATCACATAGAGATAAGAAAAAATAACTTTCTTTGTCTGGCATTTGGAAAGATTTACTTTTCTCTCCCTCTGGCTACAAGTCACCTTTGTTTTTTATGTCTACAGATTCCATTCTGATTGGTGTTCAACTTCAAACTGTGATGAGATCCATGACCGGGTAAAGAATGTCTTGAAATCACATCAGGCTCATCAGAGACATTTATATGTTAGTTTCTAAATTTTTCTTTTGAAGGCTTTTTATAATTAGGCATGAAAACCACCCAAAATGCTTAAAACTCGCAAAGTTTAATCACTGGGAAGGAATAGAAAAGATACAACCTCCATTTAATGGAAGTCAGTGGTTTTGCTAAAGGCTATGTATCTAACTTCCTGCTTGACCTGTCATTATGCAAAATGTTTGACACAGATCATGTGAACTATAAAAAATGTTAGTGATAACTATCTCATAAAGAGTCAGTAGCTAGTGACTTTATGATAATTTTTTCACAGCCTTCAAAATATGGGAACCCTTGTTTTGTGGCCCAGAATAAAGCAATTCCATTTCCTGCAAACAGATTTGATTAAATGGTAGAACGAGAGATGGGATGAGACATATGTATTTTGGAGAAGTTTCCCAGCTGATTTTTATGTTAATTAAAACTTAAAAGAGGAAAAGAAGAGGTCAGGTTTATCAGTTTTAATATTAGAGAAGATGAGTATGAGAATACTTTCTGACTTAAGGCAAATAAACATATATATGAACAACAGCTGGGAAATAATTACAGTATATTATTCTTTTTGTGTTTGATTTCTTGTTTCAGTCATTAATTTAAAAACAATTGTTTATCATGAGTCATGTTGGATACCAAGCTTAGTCCTGGGGATATAACTGGATTATGTGACATTGACATCAGTTTGTACTGTTGAAAATTTCTGTATGCATATTGATTTTAAATTAAATTTGTTTTCAAAGTGTAATATAGATAGTCCCAGTGACTGTCACTCCCAGGGTTAACATTATCCTAACTTCTAATAGCAAGATTAGTATTGCATATTTTTGATCTTTATACAAATGACATCCAACCATGTCTTTTCCCTTTTTTTCTTAATTATTTCATTTTGTTTTTTCAATTCAGACATTTTTGCAATACAGACATCTTGTTATATAGTTGTACACTCTTGCTGCTGCATGGTACTTCATTGTGTGAAAATACTGCCATTGATTTATGCATTCCTCTATTTATGGACATTTGGGTTGTTTCTGGTTTGAGCTATTTTAGAACTGCTATGAACAGCTTATGTATCCCTGGGTAACATTGTATACATTTTATTTGGGTATGTCCCTACCAGTGGAATTGCTCACAGAGTGTGTAAACATTAAGCTTTACTAGATACCACCAAAGACTTTTCCAAGTGATTTTAACAGTTTACACTCCCCCTACCAGCGTGTGTGAGTTCAATTTGTCCTCACTACTACTATAGGTTGTGTGTGTGTGTGTGTGTGTGTGTGTGTATTTTAATTTTGGCATTTTGTTAGTGAGAAGTAGTTTTATAACATAATGGTTTTAATTTGCTGTTTCCTGATGACTAGTACATATGTTTATTGGCTATTTGGATATTTGCTTTTGTGAGTACTTGTTCAAGTTATTTGCCCATTTTTGTACCAAGTTGTCTCTTTTTTTGTTTTGTTAAAGTTCCATATTGATTTTTGGTATGTCAGGTATATGTTTTGCAGTTTTCTTTTTCCATTCTGTGCCTTGCCTTTTCATTCTCTTAATGGTATCTTTTGATGAAAAGAAGTTCTTAAGTACAATGAATCAAATTTATCTTTTTATTAGCGTTTTTACAATTTTTGTCTTGTCAACAGAAATAATAAACAATCCAAAATAGGAATAGAAAAGAGTTTTATTAGAGCCAGACTGAGGACTATAGCCGAGGACACTTGAATTGTGAAAGAGAAGCACTTGAATTGTGTTCTGCCAGACTACAAAGTGGAGGAGGCTTATATCAGCAAAAACCGCAGAGTTACAGTTAGATAGATGAGTTAAGTAAGGATTGGTTAGGGTCCGAAATGGCTGTATAGTCACAGGGGGAGACGTTGAGAACTTAAGGTTGCAGCTGGCTGCTGCTGCAGATGTTGTTTTGAGAACTGCTGGTGGTATCCTTGAGTTTGATACAGTTCAGAAAATTTCAAGGTCTTAGTGATGCAGGAACATGTCTGAAACCACATCCACAGTGACCAACTGGCTCCATTTTGGATGCCTGAACCGCATTTTCATATCCTGTCAGAACAAAGAACAAACATCAGACATGACAGGGGTACAGTCCTTCAAAGTTTCCAAAGAGACTGATTAGCACATACACAGCGAGTCAGCATGACCACAGTGTCTGAGAAGGGAACTGCATCTTCGAAGGAGTACTAGCATTAGTGTCATAGAAAGGGCCCACATTTATCCCTATCTTCCAAGTGGATATTCTAAACAGTCTAGTAAGTGCAAAGTGCATTTTTGTTGTTTGTTGTTGTTGTTTTTAGTTAAAACAATTGTACAATGTACATTTGACAGACCATAAGACTGCTTGCTCTAGTTAGCATAAAGTTCAAGCCAAATGATGTACAAGCCAGAATGATTCCCCATACCTCAATATGTGAAAATTTCTTCCATCAGTCTAGTTCAAGATTCTATCATGTTTTCTTCTAAAGGCTTTTTGTTGGAATTATTTTTTTCTGTATAGCGGTAGGTAGGTGTCAAATTTCACGAAAGTTTCAAGTTTTATGATTGTGAATATGTCTGTTTTTCTTTCTAGTTCTGTTAATTTTATTTTATGTATTTTGAAGCCAAATTTTTAGTTGGATACAGATTTCAGACTACGATACAAACCCCTTATGTAAAGGTTCCCTTTTTGTTTCTAGTAATATTTCTTGTTTCAAAGTATGTTTTGTCTACTAGTTGTATAGTTATAGCAGCTTTCTTTTCCCTAGTATATGCATGGTGTATATATTTCCATCCTTTGCTTTTTATCAATATATTTAAAGTGCATATCTTGTGAATAGCACATGAGATTTTTTTCCAATAATGAAAATCTATAATTTTTATGTAGATTGATGCAGCTTTTATTTGGATTAGTAACTTTTTAATTATCCATTTCCTTTTTATTAACTCGTTATTCATTTTTTTACTATTCTGTTATTCATTTCCCTAGAGATTTCAACTTGCATATATAACAAATTATTTCTTTGTTGACCTCCCCAGTAATGTTGGGACCTAAAAACATTTAACTCTTTTTTTTAACCCACCTCTTCTTTTTCTTTTTTTTTTTTGCCGTACATGGGCCTCTCACTGTTGTGGCCTCTCCCATTGCGGAGCACAGGCTCTGGACACACAGGCTCAGTGGCCATGGCTCACAGGCCCAGCCGCTCCGCGGCATGTGGGATCTTCCCGGACGGGGACACCAACCCGTGTCCCCTGCATCAGCAGGTGGACTCTCAACCACTGCGCCACCAGGGAAGCCCCCACCTCTTCTTTTGAACATCTATTATCATGAATTTTGATTCTACATATATAAAACACACAACAAATTAATTTTGTTTGCATAGTAATGTTTATTCATTTTAATCACATATTTACCCTTTCTATTATTCTTCATCCTTTCCTGCAATTCCATATTCCCATTTGGATTTTTGAGTCATTTTCCTCCTGCCCAAAAAACTCCCTTTAGTACTTTCTTTCATGTTATTATCCTGGCTTTGAATTCCAGTTTTGTTTGTTTGAAAACATCATTGTTTTACTTCTATGTAGGGTGGTTTTCCTAGATATAAAGTTATAAATTTCTAGGTTGGTGGTTATTTCCTTTGGCACTTTTTTTTTGGCCACACCACATGGCTTATGGGATCTTAGTTTTCTGACCAGGGATTCAACCTGTGCCCTCGGCAGTGAAAGCAGTGAAAGTGGAGTCCTAACCACTGCACCGCCAGGGAATTCCCTCCTTGGGCACTTTAAAGAAGCCATTCATTTGTGTCAGTTGAAAAGTCAGCTGTCATTCCTTTGCAGTAATGTGGGGTTTCCCCCCTCTGTTGCAATTAAGATTTGCTCAACTTTGTGTTTAGTAATCATACTGTGATATACCTAGATGTAATTTTCTTGGATCAATTCTACGTTAAGTTTGCAGAGCTTCTTAAACTTTTAGGTTGATATCTTTCATCAGTTTGGGAAAACCTGTTCATTCTTTCTTTAAACATTGCTTCTGCCCGAATATCTATTTACTGTCCCTCTGGAATTTCCAATTACATTTATATAGGGTCTTTAGACTGTATATCATATGTATCTTATGCTTATTTTGATGTTTTTAATTCTTTTTTTCTCTCTCTCTCTTTCTAGTTTAGATACTTTCTTTTGAAATGTCCTCTAGTTTGCTCATCCTGTCTTCTGCTCTGCTTACATTGCTGTTGAAACTATTTGAAACTTCTTGAAAGACATAACTTTCAAGAACATCTTGAAAGACATAAGCTACCAAGGCTAACTCACAAAGAAATAGATAATTGCAATGGTTGTATATCTATTAAAGAAATTTAATTTAAAGTTAGGAATCTTCCATAAAAGAAAACCCTTAGCCCAGAGGCTTTCTCTAGTGAATTCTACCAAACCTTTAAGGAAAACATAATGCCAGTTTTACACATTCCTGAAAATAGAAGAAAGAATACTCCCCAGGTCATCTTATGATATCAACATTTCTTCTGATGCCAAAACCAGACAATGACATTACAAGAAAAGAAAAATACAGACCAAAATCCTTCATGAACATATATGTAAAAATCCCTAACAACATATTAGCAAATTAGAACCAGCAGTATATAAAAATGAAAATACATCCTAATCATGTGGGCTTATTCCAGAAATGTAATGTAAATTCCTCCTATTAACAGATTAAATACATATTTGTTCTCAGTGTCATTTCAATAGGCAGAAAAAGTATCCAACAAAATTCAATTCTATTCATGATAAACACTCTTAGTAAAGTTGAGGTAGAAGGATACTTCGTTAACCTAATAAAGACCATCTTTGAAAAACCTACAGCTAACATTATACTTAATGGTGAAAGACTAAATACTTTCCCCCTGAGCTCAGAAGCAAGGCAAGCATGCCCTCTCTCACCATTCCTTTAACATCATACTGGGAGTCTTAGATATTGCAGACAGGCAAGAAAAATAAATAAAAGACATAAAGGTTAGAAGGGAAGAAATAAAATTGTATTTGCAAAGGATATGGTTATCTATGTAGAAAATTCCAAACAACCTAAAAGCTCCTAATAAGTGAGTTTAGCAATGTCACAAAATACAAAGAAAGTAATATTTCCTGTATACCAGCAATGAACAATTGGAATTTTAATTTAGAAAACCCATACAGTTTACAATAGCACCAGAAATTGAAGTACTTAGGTATAATTCTAACAGGATTATACCTAATGCAGGATCTGCATTCTGAGAACTACAAAACACCATTGAAAGAAATCAAAGAAGATAGAACTAAACAGAGATATACCATATTCATGGATTGGAGGACTCCAAATTAAGATGTCAATTTTCCCCAGTTTGAACTCTAGATTCAATGAAATCATAAAACTCCGTCAAGCTTTTAAATAGATGTTGACAAGCTGATTCTAGGATGTATAGAAAAGCACAGGAACTTGAAAAACCAAAACAGTTCTGAAAAGAACAAAGTTGGAGGACCCACTACCTAATTTTAAGACATACTGTAAAGCATAGCAATGAAGACTGTAGTATTGACTAAATTATAGACACAGATATCAAGGAATAGGAGAGATACTCTGGAAATAGACCCACACAAATATTGATTTTTGACAAAAGTACAAAGTCAATTAAATGGAGTCTTTGCATTTGTTGTGTTTTTAACACATGGTTGTTGATAAACGAAAAAAAAAACCCAACTCCTTGACACATAATTCAAAATATATCCTAGACCTAAAACCTAGTAGAAAATCCATTTAATTTATATTTAGCAATGACTTTAGATATGACACCAAACACATGATCCATAAACAAAAAGCAAAATTATTGATAAATTAAACTTTATTGAAATTAAAAACTTTTGCTCTGTGAAAGACACCGTTAAGAGGATAGAAAGACGAGGCCTTGTCTGAATGAAAATATTTGCAAATCACATTTATAATTAAGGACTTATATCCATAATTAAAATATATAAAAACAACTCTTCAGACTCAACAATAAGAAAATAAATAACCCAATTAAAAATGGGCACATGATCTGAACATTTTTATCCAATTAATATATGAAAAGATGCTCAATAGTCGTTACAGAAATGCAAATTAAAACTACCTGAGATGCACTACACACATATTAGAATTTGTTAAACAGAAACATCCCCTGACCCCAGCGCCGTAAAGAAACCCTGCAAAACTTGCAGTAGCAAATGCTATCAAGGATATGGAACAACAGGAATTCTCATTCAATGCTGGTGGGAATGCTCAGAGGTACAGCCACTTTTGAGGACAATTTGAAGGTAGTTTTGTATAGTTTAAACATACACTTATATGACTCAGCAGTCCTTTTCTTAGCTGTTTATCCAAGTGAATTGAAAGCATATCTTCACACAGAAACCTGTACATGAATGTTTATAGAAACTTTATTCATCATTACCAAAAACTAGAAGCAAACAAGATGCACTTTAATTGTGAATGGTGAACAAACTATGGTATAGCCATTCAATCGAATATAATTCAGCAATAAAAAAGAATGAGCTATTAATGTATGCTACAACATGATGAATCTTAAATTTAGTTTGCTAAATGAAAGAAGCCAGAACCCCAAAGCTACACATTGTATGATTTTATTTATATGACATTGTTAAAATAGCAAGTTAGCAGATGCAGAAGCTGTCGACTACAAAGAAACCAGCCTCACAGGAGAATTTTTAGGGTACAGGAGCTGCCTGATATACTGGTGTGACTGATATATAATTTTATGCATTTGTCAAAACTCCTAGAAAAATGTACATTAGAAAGAGTTAAATTTATTGTATTAAAAATTAAAAGTGTGATGTTGGGTCTTCTGAAGATTTAATGTAGATTATAATACACTAGCAGTATTAAAAATACAAGACATCTTTAAATTAGCTTATCTAAGTTACTTTGGAATATGGTATTTTGGCTGGATACTGTAACACTAAAGCCAAAAAGAACTACATGATCACTATATTCTTGTTTAGGGATCACCAAACTTTTTCTGGAAGGAGCCAGATATAAATATTTTGTGTGTCTGTGTGCCATAGGATCCCTGTCACAACTACTCAGTTCTGTTGATACGGCACGAAAGCAGTCATAGACAACACATAAACAAATGAGCACGACTGTGTTTCAATAAAACTTTATCCATGTGCACTAAAATGTGAATTTCATGTAATTTTCATGAAATACTCTGTTTTTCCCCCCAGTCATTTAAAAATGTAAAAATAACTCAAAGCTATCAGCCATACCAAAACAGGCAAAGGGCCAGAATTGCCCTGGGAGCTGTTTGCCAACCCCTGCTCTAGTAAATAAATGTGTTTCACACAGGGATATGGATTAACAATTCTGAAAATACATGTATATGAGAGTTGGATAAATAAGTAAATAAATTGTGGATAAAACAACCAGGTTTCTTATTGTCAGAAAAAAGAAGTTATAAAGAAACAGGATGGGAAAAAGCTAGAATGAACCGTGGGAAGTTGGATTAGAGTCTGAGATGACAGTTTTAATTCATGTTCATTTTAATATATACAGATAGGTTAATTCAGAGATATAGATATATGAATATACGTGGGTTAGTATACACACATATTTCCTGTCTTTGCCCTCTGAAAGGGCCTAGAAGGAGTGACAACCCAATAGCAACAAGGACACCCAGCTCCCAGATCTAATACCTATCACGTATTTCTAAATACCTATTTTCTATGAAAGTTACCAGGGCTTTTTTCTTGGAGCAATAGCTAATTCTCGGGGTGGAGCAGGAAAAACAGAAGATTAGCATAGAACATCTTGTAATGTGGAAAGTGAGGAATTGTTCAAGAAAGGTGAGAGGAATAGGGGCATATCAAAATAGAGACATAGATGTAGAGAACAAACGTATGGACACCAAGAGGGGAAGGTGGAGCGGGGGTGATGAATTGGGAGATTGGGATTGGCATCTATACACTAATGCATAAAATAGATAACTAATAAGAACCTGCTGTATAAAAAATAAATTAAAATTCAAAAAAATAAAGTACACAGGAGTAACCTGAATGAGCCCCAGTGACCATTTCTGGAATAATTTGAGCAATGAAATAAACAGCATTAGTATCAATTATAATCCAAACAATAAAATAAATATCCATGAGTCCACACTGATGTAAGTGAAACAATGAATGACTAACGGTGAGAATGGACCAATCTTCCTTACAGAAGAATCCTAAATAATAATTGTTGATATTGCCCACTCCAGGAGATAGAGCTTAATTCTTCTCCTCTTGAGTGTGGGCTGGACTTGATTTATGTCTAATAATAGAGCATGGAAAAAAGAAATAGTAATTTAGGTGGAGAAATCTGGCAAATGACACCACCTTATTATCAAAGTGATCAAGATTAACATCACTAGTGATAACTCATGTTGATAGCATGTATCCTTTGATATCAGGGGATGTGAAGGGCACATCTGTGTCATATGGTTCCCCCAAACCCATAACCTTAGTCTAAACATGAGAATACATCAGACAAAACCAAATTGAGAAATTTTTTACAAAATACCTGACGAAAATGTCAAGATCATGAGAAACACGGAGAACAGAAACTTGTCACAGATTAGAGGAGACTAAGGCGAAATGATGACTAAATGCAACATGGTATCCTGTATTGGATCCTGGAACAGAAAAACTACATTATTGGAAAAACTGGGGAAATCCAAATAAAGTCTGCAGTTTAGGTAATAGTATTGTACCAATGTTAATTTCTTGGTTTTTGCAAAATTTACTGTGGTTATATGAGATGTTAACATTAAGAGAAGCTGCGTGAAGGATGAAGTTCCTGTGTACAGGAACTCTATCTTTGCAGCTTTTCTCTAAGTCCTAAATATTTAAAAAAAACAAACAAACAAACAAACAAAACTGTCGAGTTCTTAATTTTCAGCCCTTTGGGCTTTTACCTGAGAGTTGGTGTGGTTCTAGGCCCCTTCCTTCTCATAGGTACTATTTATGACTCACCTTCTCAGGCAAGACAGCTGAAAATCCCTTCTGCTTTTCAGAGGCTTTTGCTGAGCTTTTTTTGTCCCTTCACCCTGCATAGTTTCAGACATTCTGCGAGTGTCTTGAGGGACCCATCATCTCAGTTTAGCACCCATCGTGTCTCATTGGGTTTTGGCCCCTCAGATTTTTAACTTTGTCCATCTAGCATAGTAAGACTGCCAAAACACTGCTGGTTTATTTGTCCTCTGGCAGTGGACCTGGGACAAAGCATAGATTCTCAACATTTTGTTCTATTCTCAGAACCCACAAATGCCCCCAGGAAAATAACAGCTGCAGCCTATTAACTCACCTCTCCCCTCAGGAATCTTGGCATCACTAGTACTGTTGTTTAAGCAGCTTTCTAATGCCTTAAAATATATATATATATATATATATATATATATATATATATATATATATAAGTATACATGTACACACACACACACAAACAACCCCCTACTACTCAGAAGTTAAAGACATTCACATCACTTCTTTTTTTTTTAACATCTTTATTGAAGTATAATTGCTTTACAATAGTGTGTTAGTTTCTGCTTTATAACAAAGTGAATCAGTTATACATATACATAAGTTCCCAAATCTCTTCCCTCTTGCGTCTCCCTCCCTCCCACCCTCCCTATCCCACCCCTCTAGGTGGTCAAAAACCACTGAGCTGATCTCCCTGTGCTATGCGGCTGCTTCCCACTAGCTATCTCTTTTACGTTTGGTAGTGTATATATGTACATTCCACTCTCTAACTTTGTCACAGCTTACCCTTCCCCTTCCCCTTCCCCATATCCTCAAGCCCATTCTCTAGTAGGTCTGTGTCTTTATTCCTGTCTTACCCCTAGGTTCTTCATGACCTTTTTTTTTTCTTAGATTCCATATATATTTGTTAGCATGCGGTATTTGTTTTTCTCTTTCTGACTTACTTCACTCTGTATGACAGACTCTACGTCCAACCACCTCACTACAAATAACTCAATTTCATTTCTTTTTATGGCTGAGTAATATTCCATTGTATATATATGCCACATCTTTATCCATTCATCTGTTGATGGAAACTTAGGTTGCTTCCATATCCTGGCTATTGTAAATAGAGCTGCAATGAACATTTTGGTACATGACTGTTTTTAAATTATGGTCTTCTCAGGGTATATGCCCAGTAGTGGGATTACTGGGTTTTATGGTAATTCTATTTTTAGTTTTTTAAGAAACCTCCATACTGTTCTCCATAGTGGCTGTATCAATTTACATTCCCACCAACAGTGTGAAAGAGTGTTCCCTTTTCTCCACACCCTTTCCAGCATTTATTGTTTCTAGATTTTTTGATGATGGCCATTCTGACCAGTGAAAGATGATATATCATTGTAGTTTTGATTTGCATTTCTCTAATGATTAATGATGTTGAGCATTCTTTCATGTGTTTGTTGGCAATCTGTATATCTTCTTTGGAGAAATGTCTATTTTGGTCTGCTGCCCATTTTTGGATTGGGTTGTTTGTTTTCTATTGAGCTGCATGAGCTGCTTATATATCTTGGAGATTAATCCTTTGTCAGTTGCTTCATTTGCAAATATTTTCTCCCATTCTGAGGGTTGTCTTTTTGTCTTGTTTATGGTTTCCTTTGCTGTGCAAAAGCTTTTAAGTTTCATTAGGTCCCATGTGTTTATTTTTGTTTTTATTTCCATTTCTCTAGGAGGTGGATCAAAAAGGATCTTGCTGTGATTTATGTCATAGAGTGTTCTGCCTATGTTTTCCTCTAAGAGTTTGATAGTGTCTGGCCTTACATTTAGGTCTTTAATCCATTTTGGGTTTATTTTTGTGTATGGTGTTAGGGAGTGTTCTAATTTCATTCTTTTACATGTACCTTTCCAGTTTTCCCAGCACCACTTTTTGAAGAGGCTGTCTTTTCTCCACTGTATATTCTTGACTCCTTTATCAAAGATAAGGTGACTATATGTGTGTGGGTTTATCTCTGGGCTTTCTATCCTGTTCCATTGATCTATATTTCTGTTTTTGTGCCAGTACCATACTGTCTTGATTACTGTAGCTTTGTAGTATAGTCTGAAAGCAGGGAGCGTGATTCCTCCAGCTTCATTTTTCGTTTTCAAGATTGCTTTGGCTCTTCGTGGTCTTTTGTGTTTCCATACAAATTGTGAAATTTTTTGTTCCAGTTCTGTGAAAAATGCCAGTGGTAGTTTGATAGGGATTGCATTGAGTCTGTAGATTCTTTTGGGTAGTAGAGTCATTTTCACAATGTTGATTCTTCCAATCCAAGAACATGGTATATCACTCTATCTATTTATATCATCTTTAATTTCTTTCATCAGTGTCTTATAATTTTCTGCGTACAGGTGTTTTGTCTCCTTAGGTAGGTTTATTACTAGATATTTTATTGTTTTTGTTGCAATGGTAATTGGGAGTGTTTTCTTAATTTCACTTTCAGATTTTTCATCATTAGTGTATAGAAATGCCAGACATTTCTGTGCATTAAGTATCCTGCTACTTTACCAAATTCATTAATAAGCTCTAGTAGTTTTCTGGTAGCATCTTTGGGATTCTCTATGTATAGTATCATGTCATCTGCAAACAGTGACAGCTTTACTTCTTCTTTTCTGATTCGGATTCCTTTTATTTTTTCTTCTCTGATTGCTGTGGCCAAAACTTCCAAAACTATGTTGAATAATAGTGGTGAGAGTGGGCAACCTTGTCTTGTTCCTGATCTTAGTGGAAATGGTTTCAGTTTTTCACCATTGAGGACGATGTTGGCTGTGGGTTTGTCATATATGGCCTTTATTATGTTGAGGAAAGTTCCCTCTATGCCTACTTCCTGCAGGGTTTTTTATCATAAATGGGTGTTGAATTTTGTTGAAAGCTTTCTCTGCATCTATTGAGATGATCATATGGTTTTTCTCCTTCAATTTGTTAATATGGTGTATCACGTTGATTGATTTGCATATATTGAAGAATCCTTGCATTCCTGGAATAAATCCCACTGATCATGGTGTATGATCCTTTTAATGTGCTGTTGGATTCTGTTTGCTAGTATTTTGTTGAGGATTTTTGCATCTATGTTCATCAGTGATATTGGCCTTTAGTTTTCTTTCTTTGAGACATCTTTGTCTGGTTTTGGTATCAGGGTGATGGTGGCCTCGTAGAATGAATTTGGGAGTGTTCCTCCCTCTGCTCTATTTTGGAAGAGTTTGAGAAGGATAGGTGTTAGCTCTTCTCTAAATATTTGATAGAATTTGCCTGTGAAGCCATCTGGTCCTGGGCTTTTGCTTGTTGGAAGATTTTTAATCACAGTTTCAATTTCAGTTCTTGTGATTGGTCTGTTCAAATTTTCTATTTCTTCCTGGTTCAGTCTTGGCAGGTTGTGCATTTCTAAGAATTTGTCCATTTCTTCCAGGTTGTCCATTTTATTGGCATAGTGTTGCTTGTAGTAATCTCTCATGATCCTTTGTATTTCTGCAGTGTCAGTTGTTACTTCTCCTTTTTCATTTCTAATTCTATTGATTTGAGTCTTCTCCCTTTTTTTCTTGATGAGTCTGGCTAATGGTATATCAATTTTGTTTATCTTCTCAAAGAACCAGCTTTTAGTTTTATTGATCTTTGCTATCGTTTCCTTCATTTTTGTTCATTTATTTCTGATCTGATCTTTATGATTTATTTCCTTCTGCTAACTTTGGGGTTTTTTTGTTCTTTTTTCTCTAATTGCTTTAGGTCCAAGGTTAGGTTGTTTATTTGAGATGTTTCCTGTTTCTTAAGGTAGGATTGTATTGCTATAAACTTCCCTCTTAGAACTGCTTTTGCTGCATCCCATTGGTTTTTCGGTTGTCGTGTTTTCATTGTCATTTGTTTCTAGGTATTTTTTTTTCCTCTTTGATTTCTTCACTGATATCTTGGTTATTAAGTAGTGTATTGTTTAGCCTCCATGTGTCACATCACTTCTTTTAATTACCTTAATTTGTTTTGTCCCTGACCTGCCTTTCTCAAATGGAAGGCAGTAAGGTGGCTCATGTTGGCTTACACTGGACACTAAATCTCAGTATCTTAAATAGTTTTACATTAAGAGCAGCCTGAACTCAAACTCTTTAAATTAGTCTTTTTTTTTTTTTGCCTATGTTCTTTCATTAAGTATATATTTAACTTTTTTCATCTAATATCTACATGCTCTCTGCCTTGTGCTATGCAAAGCACTGGTGATATTTTCATGAAATCACATTTTCCATAAGGAACTTGTATAATCCAATGATTATTTTATAAACTACAAAATGAATATGAAAGGTTAAAACAGTGTGGCACAGTATACGATTAAGTATATGAATAAAAAGCATAAGTAGGAAATGTTATTGTTCTTCCAGAGAAAAATTGAAGTTGATTATATAGGAATAATAACTTTATTAAACACTCACTATAGTCCAGCCACTATGCATGTATTTATTATTCCAGTTTATCCTCACAATAATCTTACAAAGTACGTACTATTAAGAAGTACTATTTTAAAGATGAGGAACTGAGCCTCAGAACAGTTGTGACTTCTATATAAGGTCATATGGCTACTTAGGTTGGTTGGAGCCAAGATTTGAATCCAGATTAATGCTCTTTGAACTTAACCACTAAGCTCTACAGAGATAAACCCACAAAGTACAATCTGATACATATAAGCCTAATAATATGCCTAAACCTAAACATGTGAAAACAAGATCCATGTTCAGAAACAAACAGTAACATACCAGAGACACACATTGTGAGCCGTACACTGAAACACACTCCCTAGACACAGGTCAGACCAAAGTCCACGTTGGTCCTATTGAAGGATACTCACAGGAAAAGGTAGAGCTTATTAAATATAAACACTAGGTTTTTTTACATTATGTCACAAAGAATTTTTAAAAGTAAAAAAAGTATTTTTATTTCACAAAGAATTTAAATATGAGCCTCTTCTGGGACATTGAAAAAGTCCTTCAAAAATCATTAAATATTTGATTAGTACAGAGAAGTGTAAAACATAGTTTGCCAATTATTTATAAATGAAGAGAACCGACGTCAAACAAGCTAATGGAAGTCAGTGATCACAAAAGATCCTATTGAAAATAAAACCCAGTTGAATGAGGAGAAAGCACTCAGCATTTTGACTTAATTCAACAAAATCTAATATCATTTCAACAAAGACCCCAGTCCTTTTGCTATCACATCTGAACCCCAGTTTCTGGTGCCTTTTGACAGAAATAAAGAGAAGGTGGCTTAATCCTATAAGCCTATACTCTCTAGAAATTCATGTTTTTATATAAAACTCATTCTGGAAATTGTTAGGTATAATTCAGTTAAAGCAGAAAGTTCTTGTTGGGCCAAATCATGGAAAAAACAGAATAGGAAGCATAGACTTTATCCTGAAATCCAGGAAGTCATAAAGTCAGATGCATTCAAAAGTTAGGGTAGGTGTTGAGTACTGTGACCAATAGAGAAAGTAGTCTGTGACCTCTCTGCAGGAGAAAGCCACTACTCAGCCCTAGTTAAGTGTTGCCATATAGGTATTCAGGCACAATGTTGCCAGATCTTCCAATTATTTTTAAAAGTACTGATTTTTATATAAATATGCCAAAATAGTATAATGAAAGAATAAATCAGGAAGGATAGCATATGTGATTTGCCAGGGAATAGTATGGTTTAAATTTTAATAGTTTGAAGTTGATTAGTTAGTTTAGCTGAGATGAATTGAGTTGCTACTACATACCAGCTGTGTGCTGTTTTATGAAGGCTCTGTCTGGAACCAGTTTGTTCAACAAATTACTCCTCTGTTAACAGTTTCCTGATAGGCTTCTTGTATTAGTAGAATTAGTGTATGTAACATACTTAGAATGACACTGGCATATAGAAAGTGTTTAATAAATGTTTGCTCTTTTTTTTAAATCATTTCTCTATGATGGTAATAAAAGGGAGATTATTATAAGTCTCACAAAGGAATTTATTACTTTTTTTCCCCTGAAAAACCAACTTTTGGTTTTATTTCTCTATTGTATGTATTTTTCCTACATTATTAATTTTTGGTCTATATAATTTCCTTTCTTCTCCTTTCTTTGGAATTAATTTGCTGATCTTTCTCTTAAAAACTTTTGCTGACTATTCACATCATTAAATTTAAGCTTTCTCCTAATGTATACATGTATTTAAGACTATAGATTTCTTTCTAACTAGTGTCATATTTTCACTACTATTTCTAATTGCCATTGTAATTTTTCTTTTACCTTTGGGTTATTTAAAAGTGTATTGGTAGATTTCCAAACATTCTTTGGGTGGGGGAATTTTATTTTTTTCTTTTTAAAAAAAATATTTTCTTTATTCCGCTGTGTCTTGAGAACACTTGATTTTTCAGTCTTCTGAAATTTTTGAGATGTTATTTATGCCCAGATATGGTCATTTTTTATTCCAAGTGCACTTAAGAAAAAAACACATGATATCTGTTTTTGTTGAGTTTAGTGTGCTTGACAACTAGGTCACATTTGCTAATGTGGTTCAGTTTTTCTTTATCCTTACTGACTTTTTCTTGTCTGCCAATTCTATCAGATACTGAGAGACACTTCTTTAAAATCTCCCAATATAATTTGCCTGTTTTAATTTCCCTGTTCTAACAATTTCAGCTTTGTATATTTTGTAGCTATGTGATTAGATGCATATAAATGGAATTATAGTATTTATTTAATGTCTTTATTTCTAGTAATAATGTTTCTTTAGGTCTGCTTTATTTGATATTGCTATAGCTAAAATAGTTTTATATGCTTAGTGTTTTAGAGGAATGAAAATATATATTTTCATTCTTACACTTTGAACCTTTCTGTTCATATTTAAGGGGATTTTTTAAATAGCATATATTGACATTTTTATACAATGTGGCAATCATTGTGTTTTAATTGTAGTATTTAGTCTGTTCATATTAAACATACCTACTGATATATTTGGATATAAATCTACTGTTTTCTATTCATTCTACCCATTCTATATTCTGTATTTCCTTCTATTTTGCCCCCTTTTGGCTTGAGCATGTATTATTTAATTTTCTACCACATTAACTTGTGCTACTTTCTTTTTTTATTCTTTTGATGGTTACATTAAAGATTAAAACAAGTATTTTTTAAAAGTTGAATATAAATGAACATATTAATTTTATTTCCCTCCTCACTTAACATACTATGATTATCCTGTTTTTATTGTTTGTATGTTTTAAGTATCATATTGCATCATTATATATTATATAGGTGATGCTCATTTAGATTTAATCATATTTTACCATTTTGTGGCTCTTCATTCTGCACTGCATCTCCAGACTTCCTCTTTCATAATACTCTAGTTATTTCCTTTAGCATGCAATTCATTATTGAATTCTAGTATTTCCTTTAGCCTTCAATTCATTATTGCAGATGAATTCTCCCAGGTTTATTGTTTTGTTTTTTCTTTTGTTTGAAAGTTTATTTTAACTCAGTTTATGGAAGATACTTTTTTCTGATTATGGAATTCTAAGTTGGCAGTTATTTTCTTTCAGCACTTTCAAGCTATCATTCTATTGTTTTGGTAAACTTATCAGTCATATTGTTGCTACTTTGAACACGTCATTTTTTTTAAATTTATTTATTTATTTGGCTGTGTCAGGTCTTAGTTGCAGCACGTGGGATCTTTTAGTTGTGGCATGCGAACTCTTAGTTGTGGCACATGAGATCTAGTTCTGTGACCAGGGATCGAACCCGGGCCCCCTGCATTGGGAGCACAGAGCCTTAGCCAGTGGACCACCAGGGAAGTCCTGAACACGTCATTTTTAATTTTTATGCTTTTAAAACTCATAACTATAACTCAAATACAGAATATTGCATAAGATATATGTTGCTAGATGATTTTTTCCAAGATGAGCATCTTAACCACCTGTCCCATCAGGATATAGAATCTAGCCAGCCATCCCAGTAGCCCTCTCTGTAGTCCCTTAATATCACAACCCTCCCTCATCCATAAGAACAATCCAGTATCCTGATTTTTATGGAAATTATTTCTTTACTTTTATAATATTATCCCCCAAGTGAGCATTTCTTTCTTTTTAAAAAAAGTTTTTAATACAGTTTTTAAAGGCTACACTTCATTTACAGTTATTATAAAATATTTGCTATATTCTCTGTATTGTACAATACATCCTTGTATCCTATCTTACACCCAGTAGTTTGTACATCCCTCTCTCCCATCCCTATATTACCCTTCCCCTCATTGCAAACCACTAGTTTGTTCTCTACATCTGCGAATCTGCTTCTTTTTTGTTATATTCACTGGTTTGTTGTATTTTTTAGGTTCCACGTGTAAGTGCTATCATATAGTGTTAGTCTTTCTCTGTCTGACTTATTTCACTTAGCATAATGCCCTCCAAGTCCATCCATATTGTTGCAAATGGCAAAATTTCATTCTTTTTTATGGCTGAGTAGTATTCCATTGTATATATCTATACCACAGCTTCTTTACGGCCACTTCTTGATGACTACTTACGTTGCTTCCATATCTTGGCAATTGTAAATAATGCTGCTATGAATATTGTGGTACATGTATCTTTTTGGTTTTTCTTTTTCTTTCAGATTTATACCCAGGAGTGGAATTGCTGGGTCATATGGTAGTTCTATTTTTAGTTTTTTGAGAAACCTCTATACTGTTTTCCACAGTGGCTACACCAATTTACATACCCACCAACAGTGTAGGAAGGTTCCCTTTTCTCCACATCCTCACCAGCACTTGTTATTTGTGTTATTTTTGATGATAGGCATTCTGACAGTTATGAGGTGATAACTCATTGTGGTTTTGATTTGCATTTTCTGATGATTAGCGATATTGACATGTGCATGTTGCCCATCTGTATTTCCTCTTTGGAAAAATGTCTTTTCAGTTCTTCTGCCCATTTTTTAACTGGATGTGTGTGTGTGTGTGTGTGTGTGTGTGTGTGTGTTGAGTTGTATGAGCTGGTTATATATGTTGGATATTAATCCCTTATCCGTCATATCATTTGCAAATATTTTCTCCTCCCATTCAGTAGGTTGTCTTTTTGTTTTGTTGATTGTTTCCTTTGCTGTGCAGAAGCTTTTCAGTTTAATTAGGTCCCATTTATTTATTTTTGGTTTTATTTCCTTTATTTTAGGAGGTGGATCCAAAAAAATTGCTGTGATTTATCAAAGAATGTTCTGCCTATGTTTTCCTCTAGGAGTTTTATAGTATCTGGTCTTACATTTAGGTCTTTAATCCATTTTGAGCTTATTTTTGTATGTGATGTTAGAGAATGTTCTGATTTCATTCTTTTACATGTAGCTATCCAGTTATCCCAGCATCACTTATTCAAGAGACTGTCTTTTCTACATTGTATATTCTTGCCTACTTTGTCAAAGATTAATTTACCATAAGGGTGTGTGTTTATTTCTGGGCTCTCTATCCTGTTGCATGAATCTATGTGTCTGTTTTGTGCCAGTACCATATTTTTTTTTTATTACTGTAGCTTTGTAGTATAGTCTGAAGTCAGGGAGTTTGATTCTTCCAGCTCTGTTCTTCTTAAGATTGTTTTGGCTAATTGGGGTCTTTTGTGTTTCCATACAAATTTTAAAATTATTTGTTTTATTTCTGTGAAAAGTGCCATTGGTATTTTGATAGGGATTGCATCGAATCTGTAGATTGCCATAAGTAGTATGGTCACTTTAACAATATTGATTCTTAATGTATTTTTTTTTTATTATTCAAACAGAAAGTCACAAAATTATAATCATCCTCATCAGTTCACTCAGTCCCATGTAATTAATTTTTTTATCTTGATCTTTTGTTAGCACTTTTATGAATTCATCAGTTTTCCATTAGAATTCTGAAAATGCTTATTCATTCTGTTCAGCAGTATAATCAGTTACCAGAAACCTGTACTTGTCAGAGTCTTTTCCATGAATTCCTTGAAGATGAAACCCTTTTGTAGGAATATTTTTGCAAAAGCATCAGAGTACACCCAGAACTATCTGTAAATGACAAAAGACTTTAAAATGACCACAGTTAAAGATTTGATGAAAGTTCATAATAATGCAATTGACAAGGGAATTTAGTTATTTCTGAGATATACATTTTAAAATAACTAGAATTATGACTTATAACATTATACCAGAACATATAACATTTTTAGGAATTTCACGTAATGTCTGAAACATTTATATTAACATATTTCCATACAAATAGCCCAAAGAAAGTTTAGTATTAGTGTTTTTTATAATTTATTTTTTATACAGCAGGTTCTTATTAGTCTTCAATTTTATACACATCAGTGTATACATGTCAATCGCAATTGCCCAATTCAGCACACCACCATGCCCACCCCCCCACGGCTTTCCCCCATTGGTGTCCATATGTTTGATCTCTACATCTGTGTCTCAACTTCTGCCCAGCAAACCGGTTTATCTGTACCATTTTTCTAGGTTCCACATACAAGCTTTAATATACGATATTTGTTTTTCTCTTTCTGACTTACTTTACTCTGACTTACTTCACTCTGACAGTCTCTAGATCCATCCATGTCTCAACAAATGACTCAATTTCGTTCCTTTTTATGGCTGAGTAATATTCCATTGTATATATGTACCACAACTTCTTTATCCATTTGTCTGTCAATGGGCATTTAGTTTGCTTCCATGACCTGCCTCTTGTAAATAGTGCTGCAGTGAACATTGGGGTGCATGTGTCTTTTTGAATTATGGTTTTCCCTGGGTATATGCCCAGTACTGGGATTGGTGGGTCATATGGTAATTCTATTTTTAGTTTTTTGAGGAACCTCCATACTGTTCTCCATAGTGGCAGTATCAATAATGTACATTCCCACCAACAGTGCAAGAGGGTTCCTTTTTTCTCCACACCCTCTCCAGCATTTGTTGTTTGTAGATTTCCTGATGATGCCCATTCTAACTGGTGTGACGTGATACCTCATTGTAGTTTTGATTTGCATTTCTCTAATAATTAGTGATGTTGCACAGCTTTTCATGTGCTTCTTGGCCATCTGTATGTCTTCTTTGGAGAAATGTCTATTTAGGTCTTCTGCCCATTTTTGGATTGGGTTGTTTGTTTCTTTAATATTGAGCTGCATGAGCTGTTTATATATTTTGGAGATTAATCCTTTGTCCTTTGATTCATTTGGAAATATTTTCTCCCATTCTGAGGGTTGTCTTTTCGTCTTGTTTATGGCTTCCTTTGCTGTGAAAAAGCTTCTAAGTTTCATTAGGTCCCACTTGTTCATTTTTGTTTTTATTTCCATTACTCTAGGAGGTGGATCAAAAAAGATCTTGCTGTGATTTATGTCAAAGAGGGTTCTTCCTATGTTTTCCTCTAAGAGTTTTATAGTTTCTGGTCTTACATTTAGGTCACAAATCCATTTTGAGTTTATTTTTGTGTATGGTGTTATGGAGTGTTCTAATTTCATCCTTTTACATGTAGCTGTCCAGTTTTCCCAGCACCACTTATTGAAGAGACTTTTTTCTCCATTGTATATCCTTGCCTCCTTTGTCGTAGATTAGTTGACCATAGGTGCATGGGTTTGTCTCTGGGCTTTCTATCTTGTTCCATTGATCTATGTTTCTGTTTTTGTGCCAGTACCAAATTGTCTTGATTACTGTAACTTTGTAGTATTGTCTGAAGTCAGGGAGTCTGATTCCTCCAGCTCCATTTTTTTCCCTCAAGATTGCTGTGATTATTCAGAGTATTTTGTGTCTCCGTACAAATATTAAGATTTTTGTTCTAGTTCTGTAAAAAACGCCATGGGTAATTTGATAGGGATTGCATTGAATCTGTAGATTGCTTTGGGTAGTATAGTCATTTTCACAATATTGATTCTTCCAAACCAAGAACATGGTATATCTCTTCATCTGTTGGTATCATCTTTTACTTCTTTCATCAGTGTCTTATAGTTTTCTGCATACAGGTCTTTTGTCTCCCTAGGTAGGTTTATTCCTAGGTATTTTATTCTTTTTGTTGCAATGGTAAATGCGAGTGTTTCCTTAATTTCTCTTTCAGATTTTTCATCATTAGTGTGTAGGAATGCAAGAGATTTCTGTGCATTAACTTTGTATCCAACAACTTTGCCAAATTCATTGATTAGCTCTAGTAGTTTTCTGGTGGCATTTTTAGGATTCTCTATGTATAGTATCATGTCATCTGCAAACAGTGACAGCTTTACTACTTCTTCTCCAATTTGGATTCCTTTTATTTCTTTTTCTTAACTAATTGCCATGGCTATGACTTCCAAAACAATGAATAATACTGGTGAGAGTGGACATCCTTGTCTTGTTCCAATTTTAGAGGAAATGCTTTCAATTTTTCTCCATTGAGAATGATGTTTGCTGTGGGTTTTTCCTATATGGCCTTAATTATGTTGGTAGCTTCCCTCTATGCCCACTTTCTGGAGAGATTTTATCATGAATGGGTGTTGAATTTTGCCAAAAGCTTTTTCTGCATCTATTGAGATGATCATATGGTTTTTATTCTTCAATTTGTTAATATGGTGTATCATATTGATTGATTTATGTATATTGAAGAATCCTTGCATCTCTGGAATAAATCCCACTTGATCATGTTGTATGATCCTTTTAATGTGTTGTTGGATTCTGTTTACTAGTATTTTGTTGATGATTTCTGTATCTATATTCATCAGTGATATTGGTCTGTAATTTTTTTTTTTTTTGTAGTAACTTTGTCTGGTTTTGGTATCAGCATGATGGTGGCCTCATAGAATGAGTTTGGGAGTGTTCCTTCCTCTGAAATTTTTGGAAGAGTTTGAGAAGGATGGGTGTTAGTTCTTCTCTAAATGTTTGATAGAATTCACCCGTGAAGCCATCTGGTCCTGGACTTCTGTTTGTTGGAAGATTTTTAATCACAGTTTCAATTTCATTACTTGTGATTGGTCTGTTCATATTTTCTATTTCTTCCTGGTTCAGTCTTGGAAGGTTATACCTTTCTAAGAATTTGTCCATTTCTTGCAGGTTGTCCATTTTATTGGCATAGAGTTGCTTGTAGTAGTCTCTTAGGAAGCTTTGTATTTCTGCGGTGTCTGTTGTAACTTCTCCTTTTCCATTTCTAATTTTATTGATTTGAGTCCTCTCCCTCTTTATCTTGATGAGTCTGGCTAATGGTTTATCTTCTGAAAGAACCAGATTTTAGTTTTATTGGTCTTTCCTATTGTTTACTTTCTTTCTATTTCATCTATTTCTGCTCTGATGTTTATGATTTCTTTCCTTCTGCTAACTTTCGGTTTTGTTTGTTCTTCTTTCTCTAGTTCCCTTAGGTGTAAGATCACATTGTTTATTTGAGATTTTTCTTGTTTCTTAACGTAGGCTGGTATAGCGATAAACTTCCCTCTTAGAACTGCTTTTGCTGCATCCCATAGGTTTTGGATCGTCGTGTTTTCATTGTCATTTTTCTCTACGTATTTTTTGATTTCCTCTTTGATTTCTTCAGTGATCTCTTGGTTATTTAGTAATGTATTGTTTAGCCTCCGTGTGTTTGTGGGTATTTTTGTTTGTTTGTTTTTGTTTTTGTTTCTTTTTGCAGTACACGGGCCTCTCACTGTTGTGGCCTCTCCCATTGCGGAACACAGGCTCCAGACGCGCAGGCTCAGCGACCATGGCTTACAGACCCAGCCGCTCTGCAACATGTGGGATCTTCCCGGACCGGGGCACAAACCCGTGTCCCCTGCATTGGCAGGCATACTCTCAACCACTGCGCCACCAGGAAAGCCCAATTTTTTTTGTTTTTTTTTTTTTGGTGTTTGTGTTTTTTACGTTTTTTTTCCTGTAATTCATTTCTAATCTCATAGTGTTGTGGTCAGAAAAGATGCTTGATATGATTTCAATTTTCTTAACTTTACTGAAGCTTGATATGTGACCCAAGATGTGATCTATCCTGGAGAATGTTCTGTGTGCACTTGAGAAGAAATTGTAATCTGCTGTTTATGGATGGAATGTCCTATAAATATCAATTAAATCTATCTGGTCTATTGTGTCATTTAGAGCTTCTGTTTCCTTATATATTTTCATTTTGAATGATCTGTCCATTGGTGTAAGTGAGGTGTTAAAGTCCCCCACTATTATTGTGTTACTGTCGATTTCATCTTTTATAGCTGTTAGCTGTTGCCTTATGTATTGAAGTGCTCCTATGTTGGGTGCGTATATATTTATAATTGTTATCTCTTCTTCTGGGATTGATCCCTTGATCATTATGTAGTGTCCTTCCTTGTCTCTTGTAACATTCTTTATTTGAAAGTCTATTTTATCTGATATGAGTATTGCTACTCCAGCTTTCTTTTGATTTCCATTTGCATGGAATATCTTTTTCCATCCCCTCACTTTAAGTCTGTATGTGTCCCTAGGTCTGAAGTGGTTCTCTTATAGACAGCATATATGAGTCTTGTTTTTGTATCCATTCAACGAGCCTGTGTCTTTTGGTTATAGCATTTAATCCATTCATATTTAAGGTAATTATTGGTATGTATATTCCCATTACCATTTTCTTAATTGTTTTGGGTTTGTTTTTATAGGTCCTTTTCTTCTCTTGTGTTTCCCACTTAGAGAACTTCCTTTAGCATTTGTTGTAGAGCTAGTTTTGTGGTACTGAATTCTCTTAGTTTTGCTTGTCTGTAAAGCTTTTGATTTCTCCATCGAATCTGAATGAGATCCTTGCTGGGTAGAGTAATCTTGGTTGTACGTTCTTCCCTTTCATCACTGTAAGTATATCATGCCACTCCCTTCTGGCTTGTAGAGTTTCTGCTGAGAAGTCAGCTGTTAACCTTATGGGAGTTCCCTTGTATGTTATTTGTCATTTTTCCCTTGCTGCTTTCAATAATTTTTCTTTGTCTTTAATTTTTGCCAATTTGATTACTATGTGTCTTGGCATGTTTCTCCTTCGGTTTATCCTGTATGGGACTCGCTGCCCTTCCTGGACTTGGGTGGCTATTTCCTTTCCCATGTTAGGGAAGTTTTCGGCTATAATCTCTTCAAATATTTTCTCTGGTCCTTTCTCTCTCTCTTCCCCTTCTGGGACCACTATAATGCCAATGTTGTTGTGTTTAATGTTGTCCCAGCAGTCTCTTATGCTGTCTTCATTTCTTTTCATTCTTTTTTCTTTATTCTGTTCCACAGCAGTGAATTCCACCATTCTGTCTTACAGGTTACTTATCCATTCTTCTGCCTCAGTTATTCTGCTATTGAGTCCTTCTAGTGTAGTTTTCATTTCAGTTATTGTATTCTTCATCTCTGTTTGTTTGTTGTTTAATTCTTCTAGGTCTTTGTTAAACATTTCTTGCATCTTCTCGGTCTTTGCCTCCATTCTTTTTCCAAGGTCCTGGATCATCTTCACTATCATTATTCTGAATTCTTTTTCTGGAAGGTTGCCTATCTCCACTTCATTTAGTTGTTTTTCTGTGGTTTTATCTTGTTCGTTTATCTGGTACATAACCCTCTGCCTTTTCATCTTGTCTATCTTTCTGTGAATGTGGTTTTTGTTCCACAGGCTGCAGGATTGTAGCTCTTCTTGCTTCTGCTGTCTGCCCTCTGGTGGATGAGGCTATCTAAGAGGCTTTTGTAAGCTTCCTGATGGGAGGGACTGGTGGTGGGTAGAGCTGACTGTTGCTCTGGTGGGCAGAGCTCAGTAAAACTTTAGTCTGCTTGACTGTTGATGGGTGGAGCTGGGTTCCTTCCCTGTTGGTTGTTTGGCCTGAGGTAACCTAACGCTGGAGCCTACCTGGGCTCTTTGGTGGGGCTACTGACAGAGTCTGGGAGGGCTCACACCAAGGAATATTTCCACGAACTCCTGCTGCCAGTATTCTTGTCCCCATGGTGAGCCACAGCCACCCCCCACCTCTGCAGGAGACCCTCCAACACTAGCAGGTGGGTCTGGTTCAGCCTCCCCTAGGGTCACTGCTCCTTCCCCTGGGTCCTGATGCGCACACTACTTTGTGTGTTCCCCCCAAGAGTGGAGTCTCTGTTTCCCCCCGTCCTGTCAAAGTCCTGCAATCAAATCCCACCAGCCTTCAAAGTCTGATTCTCTAGGAATTCCTCCTCCCGTTTCTGGACCCCCAGTTTCAGAAGCCTGCAGTGGGGCTCAGATTCTTCACTCCAGTGAGTGAACTTCTTTGGTGAAAGTGTTCTCCAGTCTGTGAGTCACCCACCCAGCAGTTATGGGATTTGATTTTACTGTGATTGTGCCCCTCCTACCATCTCATTATGGCTTCTCCTTTCTATTTGGATGTGGGGTATCTTTTTTGGTGAGTTCCAGTGTCTTCCTATCAATGATTTTCCAGCAGCTAGTTGTGATTCTTGTGTTCTCACAAGAGGGAATGAGAGCATGTCCTTCTACTCCACCATCTTGTTTCCTCTTTTAATGTATCTTTTAATTTTCTATTAGTCCATAGGCTCCTTCTCTATTTCTCTTTTGTTCTGCACTGTATTTTCCTCTGGTGTATTTTATTTATTGAAAGCACTGTATCATTTGTCCTGTTGAATTTCTCATAAGATTTTGCTGATATCATTCCCTTGGTGTTGTTAAACATGTTCTTTTGTCTTCAGTATTACCTTTAAATTTGTCAGGGTATCTAGAAGCTTAATCAGATTCAGTTTTTATTTTCAAGAGTCATGGTGTGTCTTTCATCATTGACCATATAATGCCTGATCCATTCATATTCATTCATATTCTCTCTCTCTCTCTATCTCTACCTCTATGTCTCTCTGTCTCTTCATAGCAATTCCAATTCCAAGATGCATTGCATAGGACATACAAAACTGTTACTATTACAATTTTGACATCCATTCTTTATTTTCTGGAATACTTCTAAAAAGAGAAACTGCTTCATCTGTTTGTTTTCTCTGTGGCACTGTCCATATTTGAGAAACAAAATAAATTATCTCTTTTCTAGTTTTCATAATGAAGATTTTTTTGTCTTTTTTTCCCCTCCTAAAACTTTTTATGAAGTTTACCCATGTATGATGATTTGTGTGTGTGTGAATTTTTTTTCCTGAACTTTTAGAAGGGACATATGATTTAGATTTACTCTTCTAACTTTGTAGCTTGAGAGCTCTTTTCTTCTGTTTTTGTCATTTGTTCCTAAATATGGCAACTTAGAGATTTCCAGGCTTGCTTTTTCTTCCCAACTTTTATATAGAATTTTTCTTCTTTTAATTTTGCTTCCCTGATCGATTTGGATTCTTTTCCCAGATGTTTTTATTCAATGTAAAGTTTTATCTTGAAAGGTGACTTTGGCATGTTAGTTTTGAGAGGTAATGGGTCCCAGACTGCTCTAGCTCCTTCAGAATTTCCTGTAAACCCTTCATACTCATCACTATGGAAGTAGGAAAACTTCTTCCAGTTGCTCTTCTTAAATTGGCCTACTGATGGTTTTTTTCCCCACTTCTGAGCTTTTGAGTGAAACTCTCTTTTGTTATTTTGAAGTTACCTGATATATCAGATACCTCAATGCTTTCCTCTGATTTCTCCTCCAGAGATAATGTTACCAAAATGTCTCTTGTAACAACTGTGGTTTGTTCTCATCTCATATTTTGGGGTTCATGTGAATATCTTGTCACTTCATTTTGTTGCAGATGTTTTCCATTGATTTTTTTAACGTACTATATTCTAGGTCCTTAACTTTTTAAAAAATTTCAGTATAACATACTTTAATCCTAAATTCTACAGCATAGGTTCTCACAAAGTGAACCCATGTGTGAACAGCATCTGAGTCAGAGACACGACATTACTAACACCCCAGAAGTGCCTCTGGTGCCTTGTTTCCATCATCATGTGCCCCACTGTTCTAATATCTAACCACATATAGATTAGTTTTGTGTGGTTTTGAACATTTCGTAAATGGAGTCACACAGTATTTCTTCTTTTGCATCTGGTTTCTTTGGTTGATCATTATGTTTGTGACATGCATATACTGCATTTTTATTGCTATATAGCAGGAGTCAGCAAACTATGGCCTATAGGCAAAATTCAGAGTTTTAAATTTCATTTAAAATTTTATTGGAACATTGGTAGGCTCATTTATTTATATGTTATCTATGGCTGTTCTTAAGCTACAACAGCAGTTGAGTAATTGTGATAGAGACCACATAACATACAAAACATATATACTATCTGGCCCTTCACAAGAAGAGTTTGTCAGCCCCTGTTTTAATACTATTCTAATAATAATACCACAATTTATCAATTTATTCTACTTTTTATTTGGGGCTAATACTAATAGTGCTGTTACCAACATTATTGTATATGTTCTTTGATGAACATGTGTACATATTCCTCTTCATCATATACCTGAAATAGAATTGCTGAATCATAAGGAATGTGCATATTCTTCTCTAGAAGACACTGCCAAAGAGATTTTCAAATTGTTCCAGTATCAGTGATTGAGAGTTCCAATTTCTACATATCCTTGCTAATTCACTGTACTTTGTAGGTTTTTTGTTTGTTTGTTTGTTTGTTTTCATTATAGCTATTCCAGAAGGTATGAATTGATAATGTCTCATGGTTTTGTTTTGCATATTCTAAAACTATTATTGGGTACATACAGGTTTAGAGTGTGTTTTTGTTCTGACTGATAGACCTATTCATTGTTGTAAAATGTCTTTATCTCTAGGAAAGATTTTGCCTTCAAATAGTGTTTATCTGACTTATTATAGCCAACCAAGTTTCTTTTTGTTAATGTTGCTTTTTATTTTTCATCCTTTTACTTTCACCCTTTCTCTGTCCTTACATTTAAGGTATGTGTCTTATATAGTTGGGTTTTTCATTATTTAGTTTTCCCCTGCTTTATTTGGTGTCATCATTTAATTTACTGATATTGTTGGGCTTTTATCTCCTTCATGCCTCCTTTAGCAAGCAGACTTTTTATTCCCTTTTTTCCTTTTAATTTAGGGTATATATTTGCTTATTATTATTTTAATAGTTTTACTATAAAATATATCTATCCTTTATTATAGTCTAAGTTTTTTATTTTTCCAGTTTCCTGATAAAGCTAGAATTTTAGAACACTTACACCCCATTTACATCACTTTCCCCTTTAAAGTTATTGTTGCCATGCATTTTAGATCCCACAATGCATTGATAGTACTGATATACAGTAATATTCATTTATATTTGCCTCTATATTGTTTTTTATAGTAATAATTATATTGTTCTACATATTCATATTTTTTGTTGCTCTTTATTTTTGGATTCTTTTTTTAATTTGGATCATTTTCCATTTGCCTGAAGAATTCTCTTTAGTGTTTTTGATGCAGGCCTACAGTTGGAAAATTTGCTTATTTTCATTTACTTACTATTTATTAATTATTTATTCACATATTTACTAAATCTGTGAAAGATTGTTGGCAGATGTTTTTCTTCCTGTACTTTAAAAATGTCATTCTGTTATCTTATGGCTTTATCATTTCCTTGAGAAGTCAGTTGTCAGTCTTACCCCTGCTACGTTGAAGGTAATGTCCTTTATCTCTGGCTTCTTTTAATATTTTCTCTTGCCTTTGTTTTCAAAAATTTGGTTTTATGCTCAGGATGCTCAGAGCTTTTTGAATATGTAAATTCCTGACATAAATTAGTTTGGGAAATTCTATCCTGTTATCTCTTCATATATGCTGTATGACTGCTCCTTTATTCCTTACTTTTTGTGTGTCCGGTTACATCTGTTATTCCTTTTGATTGTCTCCCACATGTGTTTTGCATTCCTTTCTGTATTTATCATTCTGTTTTGTCTTTTTTTGTGAATGTTTCCTGTGAACCTATCTTCTAGTTCACTGATGTTGTCTTCTGCTGTTTCCAATATGCTGTTCACCCATCTATTAAGTTTTTTTTTATTTCAGCTACTTAATTTTTAGATATAAAATGGCTCTGATGTATTTTTATAGATGCCAATTTTTTGAACTCCTTAATCTTTATTTCTATTTTGTCCAAATTTTCATTTATTTTCTTAAACATGTTGATCATAATTATTTTAAAGTTCTTGTTTCCTGACTCCAATACCTGGATTAAATTTGTGATCTGCTTCATCTTTTTACTTTTGCTTACTAGTCACGTTGTTCTGACTCTTTATGTACCACTTATTCTATAATTAAATTTTAGATATTATGTTTACAACAAGTTCAGATTTTTCCAGGTGATGAAAGGGTTCCCTCTTTCCTCTACTAGACATGTAGCATCATAGACAGATAACCTTGATTTAAAAGAGACTGAATTGGGTTGAGGCTATGTTGATATTTTGGTAAATCTCAGTTTACCTTTAATCAAACTTTGGCTGAATCTCAGTTCAGCCTTCTTTTTTAGGCATGAGCCTCCAGTGTTTTCAATTTAGAGCTTTTCATGTCTTTGTCTTCTCGGTACCAAGAAACTGAGACAGTTTCCATCTTGCTTGTCAGAGGTTTTAGGCTTAGTTCCTTATATTTCCACAGCAGGGAGCTTCAGAAATTATTCATGTATTTGAGTCCCCTCTAGTCTCTGTTTTTGTGACACCAGTTCTGCATAGTCACCAAGATGTCTGCTGGTTTCTCTGTCCACCAGCACCAGCTTTATGGCTAGTTCCAGCTATTCTCAGAAATAGGTGTCCTCAGGGAAAATGTGATTGCAAATGGTCAACTGTCAATTCGCTACTTTCCAGGGCTTTCAACTCTCACCTGCTGTGTTATCAAAGTCTTTCTTCCTGATGGATGTTTGTCTTTTAAGTACTATCTGATTATAAGAGATAGTTCTTTTGCTTTTCAGTCATTTTTGGATTAACTTTTTGCCCCCAACCTGGCACACCTTCAAAATTTAGCAAATATCTTGACAAGGACCTTTCATGTGTTTGAGGCTCTTCTAGTCTTCAGTTTTACCTCTCTAGCCTAGTGTGATCCACAAAAAAAAAAATTGCTGGGTACTCTGTCCCCAGAAATAAGCTTTGCCTGAGCCAAGACCAAGTTTTTTAGCTTAGCTAGTCCAGATTGTTAAGAGTCTTCAGTCTAAAAATACAGTTCCTTAAGTGTCAATATTACTTTTAGAGTTTTTGCTTCTTGTGTTTTTAAGGCCTCTTGCCCTGGCAGATCTTTATTTCTTAAGCACCATAAGACTGTACTAATATCTGCTCTACTTTTCAGATACTTTTGAGTTATCTACCTAGTAGTCCCAGGCAGCTTCATAAATCAATAAATGTCATGATTGAGAAACCAGTTGTATATCTAAGGCCTCATAAAACTCTAGTTTCATCACCCCACTCTCCTACAGCCATCAAAAGCTTTCTTAATTTCTCTCTGTCACAGCAATGACCCTTGTCCTAATCCAAGCCCTGATTCTCAGCCTCTTGTCCATGCTCAGAATGTGCAAATGCTTTGAAGAAAAACAGAAGTGCATATCGTTAGCCCACTTGTCTGCACCTTTCTAATAACTTAAACAATATAAACTTTTAATTTTTTTCTGGCTTTTCTAGTTTTTAGCAAGAGCATTGGTCTGCCATGAATTATTTCACCTAACCTAAAAAAAATTTCTATGTGTTTTACGAGGAGAGTTGTACCTCTTGTGTGTTTGTTTTTTATTGCTGCCATAACAAATTACCATAAATTTGGTGGCTCAAATTAATTATATTACATTTCAGTAGACCTGAATTTCAACATGTGTCTCACTGGTCTAAAATCAAGGTGTTTGTTTTCTACTTAGTGTTTCCAGGGGTGGATCCATTTCCTTGCTTTTTCCAGCTTCTGGCAACCACCCACATTTCTTGGCTTGTGGCCACTTTCCTCCATTTACAAAGCCAGCAACATTGGATCTCCCTAACTCTTATTCTTAGTCACATCTCCCTCTGTCTAACCACAGCCACAAAGTTTTCTCTGCCTTAAAGAACTCATTTGATTAGATTGGGCCCACCCAAATAATCCAAGGTAGTTTCTTCTTATCAATATCCTTAACCTTAATCAAATCTGCAAAATCCCCTGCTGCCATGTGAGGTAACATATTCCCTGATTCTGGGAATTAAGGCATGGACACCATTGGGAACCATTATTTTGCCCACCACAATGCCACTAACATCTTCCTGGAATACCCTTCTCTGGCAATTGTTAAAAGATTTGTTTTTCTTTGTCATATATTTTGAGCAGTTAAATATTATACACTTAGGTGTGGTTTTCTTTCTATTTATTCAGTTTGACATTTATAGTGCTTCTCAAAAAGCACACATTAGACTTGGTTTCTGTGTGCCATATGTCTCTTAAGGTCTTTTATTTTCATTCCTGGGCATTTTCTGATGGGCATGTTTTATATTATGAATATATTTCAATCTATGACTTGCATATTTGTTTTTTTAACAAGAGTCCTTTTGTGAATACAAGTTCTTAATTTAATGTAGCTAAGTTACTTTTGGTTACTTTGGTTCTTTGGTTACTTTGGTTCTTTTGGTTAGTATTTTGGTTAGCACTTTCTTTACCCCATGTAAGAAAACTTTGGCTAACCATGGTTCTAAAAATATTCTCCTATTTAAAAAATCTTTAATTGTGTTGCCTTTCACATTAAATCAACAATGCATGTGGATTTGATTTGTATGTATAATGTGAGATTTGGATCAAGATTCATTTTATCCCCATATGATACGAGTCTGTTTCTGAATTTTCTTCTATTTCATTGGTTTAATTGTCTAATTTTGTATTAATACCATACTTTCTCAATTGCTGTAGGTTTATAATAACTCTTGATATCCCATGGCATAAGTCCTTCAGCTTTATTCTTGCTTGCAGATTGCTGTGATTATTCTTGGTTCTCTGTATTTTTATCTGCATTCCAGAGTCAACTTTTCAGTTTTAAAAACCCTGCTAGGATTTTGTTGGGATTACATTAAATCTGTGCTTTGATTAGGGGAGAACTGATATCTTACCAGCACTGAGTCTTTCAGTTCCTAAAAATGGTGACTTTTAAAATTAAAGAATTTCTTCCAATTATGTCACAGATTTATTTTAGAAGGCATGCATGTATTTCGGTAGATTTAATCCTAGATGTTTGATATTTGTTATGCTATTATAAATTGTATCTGTCAAAATTCTGTCATCTGTTTATTCTTGGTATGATGACTTCTTAGAATAGATTTTTGTATAGTGACCTTGTATCCAGTGACCTCCTTAAAGTCACATATTAATGTTAATAGATGGTAGATTTGGGGGTATTTACATATGTAATCATAACATCTGTAAATAATGACATTTTTATTTCTTCCTCTTTAATCTTTATGCCTTTTATTTATTTATTTATTTATTTATTTTGCCTTATTACACTATCCAGGGTTTCCAATATCCAATAAAAGTGGTTATAGAAAGGGTATCTTGTCTTGTTTGCCATCCAAAGAAGAAAGCTTTTTATAATTCAACATTAAGTATGATGATTTCTGTAGATTTTTTATGGGCATTCTCTTCCTGATTACAGAAGTTTCTTATATTCCTTATCTTCTAAGCATTTTTTAAAAATTACAAATGTATGAGTTTTATCATATTGCATCTATTGAGGTGATTATATGCTTTTTCTCCTTATTTTAATGCAGTAAATTACTTAATTTTCAAATGTTAAACCATACTTGCATACTTGGAACAAAATTCTTGGTCATAATTTTTAAAAAATATACCACTGGTTTCAATTTGCTAATATTTTTCCCAGGATTTTTACATCTAAGTTAATGATAGTGGTTGGTATGTAAGTTTCCTATCTTGTGATGTCCTTCTCAGGTTTTGGCTGGCCTCATAAAAATGAGTTGGAAAATATTCCCAATTATTCTCTGCAAGAGTTTGTGTAAGATTATTTATTTCTTAAATGTTTTAAATAAGCCCATCTTTGACAGTTTTCAATAATGGATTTAATTTGCTAATTTCATTTTATTGTGGCCAGGAAACATCTCTGTATGATTTTAGTCCTTTTAAATTTATTGAGCCTCATTTTATGATCTAACATAATATGGTCTCTTCTGGAGAATTTCCCATGTATATTTGAGAAGAATGTATATTCTGCTGTTGTCTGATAGAGTGTTCAGTAGATGCCTGTTTGGTCTCATTGGTTTATAGTGTTATTCAAGTCTTCTGTTTATTTGTTGATCTTCTGATTGTTCTATCCATTGTTGAAAGTGAGGTACTGAAGGCTCTAACTGATATGTGGCAGGAGTTTCTCATTCTCATGCTGTAATAGGGTTCTCCAGAGAAACAGAAGAAACAGGATGTGTGTGTGTGCGTGTGTGTGTGTGTGCATGTGTATAACAGAGAGAGAGAGAAAGAAATTTTAAAGAACTAGCTTATGTGATTGCAGAGGCTTAGTGAGTCCAAAATCTGATACGCAGGCTGGTTACTCAGGAGAGAGTTGTAGTTCAAATCCAAAGTCAGTCTGCTAAGCGTTTTACAGTGTCCAGTCTCACATTTAGGTCTTTAATCCATTTTGAGCTTATTTTTGTGTATGATGTTAAAGAATGTTCTAATTTCATTTTTTTACATGTAGCTGTCCAGCACCATTTTTTGAAGAGACTGTCTTTCCACCATGTATAGTCTTGCCTCCTTTGTTGTAGATTAATTAACCATAGGCATGTGGGTTTATTTATGGGCTTTCTATCCTACCATTGATCTATATTTCTATTTTTGTGCCAGCACCATAGTATTTTGATGACTATAGCTTTGTAGTGTAGTCTGAAGTCAGGGAGCCTGATTTTTGTAGCTCCATTTTTCTTTCTCAAGATTGCTTTGGCTATTTGGGGTCTTTTGTGTCTCCATACAAATTTTAAGATATTTTTGTTCTAGTTCTGTGAAAAATGCCATTGGTAATTTGATAGGGATTGCATTGAATCTGTAGATTGCCTCGGGTATTATAGTCATTTTGACAATATTGATTCTTCCAATCCAAGAACATGGTATATCTTTCCATCTGTTTGTGTTGTCTTCGATTTCTTTCATCAGTGTCTTATAGTTTTTGGAGTACAGGTCTTTTGTCTCCTTAGGTAGGTTTATTCCTAGGTATTTTATTATTTTTGATGTGATGGTAAATGGGATTGTTTCTTAAATTTCTCTTTCTGATCTTTCATTGCTAGTATATAGAAATGCAACAGATTTCTGTGTATTAATTTTATAACCTGCAACTTTACCAAATTCACTGATGAGCTCTAGTAGTTTTCTGGTAGTGTCTTTAGGATTTTCTATGTATAGTATCATATCATCTCCAAACAGTGACAGTTTAATTTCTTCTTTTCCAATTTGGATTCCTTTTATTTCTTTTTCTTCTCTGTTTGCCATAGCTAGCACTTCCAAAACTATGTTGAATAAAGTGTCAAGAGAGGAAAACATAGGCAGAACACTCTCTGACATAAATTGCAGCAGTATCTTTTTTGATCTGTCTCCCAGAGTAATGGAAATAAAAACAAAATTAAACAAATTGGACCTAATTAAACTCAAAAGCTTTTGCACAGCAAGAGAAATCATAAACAAAATGAAAAGACAACCCACAGATTAGGAGAAAATATTTGCAAATGAAGTGACCAACAAGGGATTAGTCTCCAAAATTTACAGACAGCTCATACAGCTTAATATCTTCAAAACAAACAACCAATCAGAAAATGGGCAGAAGACCTAAATAGACATTTCTCCAAAGAAGACATACAGATGGCCAAGAGGCACATGAAAAGATGTTCAACATGCCTACTTATTAGAGAAACGCAAATCAAAACTACACTGAGATATCAATTCACACCAGTCAAAATGGCTATCATCAAAAAATCCATGAACAATAAATGCTGGAGAGGGTGTGGAGAGAAGGGAACCCTCCCACACTGTTGGTCAGAATGTAAGTTGGTACAGCCAGTATGGACAACAGTATGGAGATTCCTTAAAAAGCTAAAAATTGAGCTACCATATGATCTTGCAATCCCACTCCTGGGCATATATCTGGAGGAAAACATGGTCCAAAACGATACATGCACTCCAGTGTTCATTGCAGCACTGTTTACAATAGACAGGACATGGAAGCAACCTAAATGCAATCAACAGAGGAATGGATAAAGCAGATGTGGTACATATGTACAATGGAATATTACTCAGCCATTAAAAAGAATGAAATAATGCCATTTGCAGCAACATGGATGGACCTAGATATTGTCATACTGAGTGAAGTAGGTTAGACAGAGAAAGAGAAATATAGTATAATGTCCCTTATATGTGGGATCTGAAAAGAAATGATTCAAATGAACATTTACAAAACAGAAACTGAAAATGAACACAGACTTAGAGAACAAACTTATAGTTACCAGGGGGGAAGAGTGGGGGGAAGGGATAGTTTGAGGAGTTGGGGATTGACAAGTACACACTGCTATATTTAAAATGGATAACCAACAAGGACCTACTGTATAGCACAGGGAACTCTGCTCAATATTATGTAAAACCTAAACAGGAAAAGAATTTGAAAAAGAATAGATACATGTATATGTATAACTGAATCACTTTGCTCTACACCTGAAACTATCACAACATCTTTAAACAACTATACTCCAATATAAAATAAAAAGTTAAAAAAAACAAAAAAAGGCAGTTTGCTGGCAGAAATCCTTCTTCCTGGGGAGAGATCAGTCTTCATTCTATTAAGGCCTTCAACTGACTAGATGAAGCCCACCCACATTATGGAAGGCAATCTGCTTTATTCAGAATCCAGTGATTTAAATGTTAATTTCATCCATAAAAGTGCCACAGAAATATCCATTATAATGTTTAACCAAATGTCTGGGTACCATGGCTAAGCCAAGTTGACACATAAAATTAACCATCACATGTGCTTTTCCACACTCTGCCTCCAGAAGTTTGTAAAAATTAGCATTTAAGTGTTCTTTAAGTGGTCTTCCCTTTAGACTTTATTATCCTCTGTTATACTTACAATATAAATCAGTTTATAGAATTAGAAAAACCTGGTTCAAGGCTGGCTCTGCAACTTCTTATCTTTGTGACTTTGAACAACTCTAAATTTTCTCTACATTACGATTTAGGAAATTGAAGCATTAATTGTCCAGGGTGATAATGCAAATTAGAACTAGTGGTTAAATTCTATTGGAATTCTTGTTCTTGTACACACTTCGTTATAAATAATGTTTTGAATTTGATAGCAATGAAACACATCTTATAGGTTTTTTAGCTATATATGAGAATTTCATTTGAGAATGACAGGTGTATGTTTTATTAAGTACTATTTAATTAGTGAGATGACTACCTTTTAGTTCTTGCTTTATCATACATAGACTTTTTTTTTTCAAACTGACTGCAGCTGTGGATTGGCTGCTGCTTTATTTATTTATTTATGGCTGCATTGGGTCTTCGTTGCTGCACTCAGGCTTTCTCTAGTTGCGACGAGCGGGGGCTACTCTTCACTGTGGTGCACAGGCTTCTCATTTCGTTGGCCTCTCTTGTTGCAGAGCACGGGCTCTAGGCGCACGGGCTCAGTAGGTGTGGCTCGCGGGCTCTAGAGCGCAGGCTCAGCCATTGTGGCCCATGGGTTTAGTTGCTCCACGGCATGTGGGATCCTCCCGGACCAGGACTCGAACCCATGTCCCCTGCACTGGCAGGCAGATTCTTAACCACTGCGCCACCAGGGAAGCCCTATCATAGACTATTGAATCACTTTTGTCCTAAATTTTTCAGTTTGCAAGCATGTATGGGTATCTTTTATTTCTTTGTTCCAGGGGTGTTCTAAGAATGATGTCAGTTACATGTATAAGATAGTGATCGTTGGTGACAGGAATCTTAAGAGAACATTTAACTTATTGCCAGTTTCAGGGAAGGAGAGCCCACAGCTTCTTTTAATAATACGTCATTTTATTAATGACTTTCGCTGAAAGAAAACTGTTTCTTCATGGAAATCCTAAAAAAGATTCTTCTGGGCTAAATTATTTCAGAATACCCTCATAAAAAACTAACTGAAGAGATATTAGCTGAAAGAGTTTGAGCTTAATTTTCATACAGGAAAATAATCTAATGGTTTGGAACGGAGATTTTGATTTTATAGTCCAGCTTATTTGCATTTCAGGAGGCAGCATAATGTAAATAAAGTTAGATCTGGGTTTAAGTTCCAGCTCTGCCACTTAATAACTTGTATCTTTGGGCATGTTGTTAATTTTTCCAAGTTGCAGTGCCTTTTTCATAAGGTTATTGAAGGCTTACAAGATATTCATTTAAGAAGTACCTAACTCAGTCCTAGATACCGTGAAGGAACTGAACAAATATTGGTGTCATCCATCTTTTCCTGTGTTTACATGTGGACAAATGGGAATGTTGATGAGAAATAAGAGGGGAATCACTACCCTATGCTCTGGAAATATATTTTTCTGGCACTAATGGGAATGATATATCTCTTCTAGTACTTGTTTTAGTCATAGTTAATGGCTTATGATAAGGTATGATGTTTGTTGCCTCTCTGCTTTTTTATAACTTGATCTTTTAAAAAAATGCTTACACAAGGATGCTTATAAGAGATATGTATGTGTTTGAATATATATAAATGTCACAAAATAGTCTTGAAATTTGAAGAGAATAACCATGAAGGCCATATAGTCCATTTTGTTTCTTGGGGCAGAATTCCCCTCCCTGAACTCCTTGATTCTAGATAGGTATTAGTGCTCTATGCGAATAGCTTTAGTGATTGTGATCTTACTCCCTCTTAAGACAGTCATTCTGTTTTTAGAATGCTCTATTAACTAGGAAGTTCTTCCTCATTTTTTCCTTTATTATATCTCATAATAATTCTACCTGTTGATCCATTCTACTCATAGAGATTCACGGAATAGACAAACTTTATTCCACATATGTGCAGGAATCATGTCTTAGTCATCTTTCTATCCTCAGAGTCTAGGATAGTAAGTACCCAGCTCAAAATAGGGATATTATTCAATGAATAATTGAGGTTCAGATTTCTAAGGCCCTTTTGTATTTTTTTCATATATAAACTTTTAAAATTTAGTCTACATTTTTTACTACTCCTGGTCAAAAATTATTTTTTTCAACTGTATTGACAAAATTAAACAAGGAATATTGATTTATGTTTATGTCTGATATCACTTATCATATAGTCTAGAAATTAATATTTCTTCCAAGGATAGAATTTTAAAATTCAACATCATTTAAATCTCTTTCATTTATTTTTTCTTGCAATATACTCTATTTCTGAAGATTGAAAACATATTAACATAGTGTCTTATTTCTTACACTTTCCTTTGCAGTGTCTTTTGTACTCATTACAGTTGATTATATTTTCTGTGATATTAATGGAGTAAATGCTCTACTTCATTGGCTTATCAGACTGGACAAAAATAAGCAACATCCATGTATATACTATTTAAGTAAAAGATGTAAACATAATAATAAGGAAAAGTTAAAAATAAAGTACAAATATATATCATCCAAGCACTGACTAAAGGAAAGCTATTGTAGCTATATTAATGGTAAACCAAAAAGATGTTAAGGGAAAAATCATTAATAGAAATAAATGGAGTTACTTCATAACGGTAAAAGGGCTCAGTTCACCTAGAAGTTATAATAATTCTAAATATATATTCATATTTTCTGTGATTTTTGAACTTGCTCTATTATTTATTGCTTAACATTTTTTAACTCTTCCTAATTTCATGCCATCACCAAATTTTTAGAATCATTTTTCTTGATAATCTTTGTTCAGCTGATTTCTTACATAAAGTGAATGACCACCTTATTAATACTAACCCCTACAGCAATCTGTTTGTGCTTACTGGTTCCTTTTACCATCAGTTCTCTTTATTTCTGTTCCTGTTTGACTACAGAACAAGGGTATTAGCTAGTAGTTGAGAAAGATATTTGATACTAAATTATATAAAATTACCATATGTGAGAACATCCTTACTGTGAATGACATAGTTTACAAAGCTATCTCTTTAGAATTCTATTTCTTATGCCCTTGAGTTGATCTCTCAGAAGTAAAGAACAGGCTGCCCATAGAAGGAGGAGGAGCCATGTGTTTTGATTCCAACTTCCCTGCCTTTCATTTTTACTTCTTGTGGCTTGTCACTGCATTTTGGTATACAAGTAATAACTCTAAATCACTTCCTTTGTAAGTCATAGGTATGTGTTAAAATGCTTAGATTTACATAGTTTTCCCAAATACTTATTTTTCAGAGTGCAGGTATAATCTTTAGGAGTCTACATAACAATGTGTAAGCTATTACCTACTACACATCTTATTACATATCTTGACACAGTATCCATTCCTATTTATTCATTGATTCAAGAAACATCTGCTGCGTTTCTATTCTTTGATAAGCAATATTAGTGATACTATAATAAAACTCTATTAGTTTCATTGAACAGAATAGTAAATTCTCACTTACCCTTTTGTTCCTTTCCTAAGAAATCTAGCATTTAATTCAGTTCCTTACATTGGGGGAGGGGGAGAACAATTACCACAGAAACATGAGTATCATTTAATTATAAAATAAATTAATGGAAATCTTTAAATTTTTCAGGATGAGGGAGACCCAGAAAAAGAAGATGAACTGGAACTGAAAAGAGGTCTTTTATATAGAGACTCTGCCTATGACAGTGACCCAGAGTATAGGTATGAGCTTGATTAATACAGTATATAGAGATCTTCTCATAGTTAGTATAAAAATAACCTGCTTTTTAATCTGCAGGATTTGTGGCAAATTTAGACTCAATATTTATTTATTTATTTATTTATATTTTATTTTAACTATATAAAATCCTATTATAGTATTTTAATGTTTGCCTTACTGAAAATTTTCAGTGAAAACAAATATAGTCAATTAATGGTGGTGCCTTTCATCCTACTTAAGATTTCTAGTGTATTTGGCTGCCTTGCAAATCCACATATTCAGAACTTATTTCAGGATGTATTTATTCTCATCCTGAATAAATGAGGAAGCAACAGGTTTCAAAATTTAGATCATGAGGGCTTCCCTGGTGGTGCAGTGGTTGAGAGTCCGGGGACACGGGTTCGTGCCCCGGTCTGGGAAGATCCCACATGCCATGGAGCGTCTGTGCCCATGAGCCATGGCCACTGAGCCTGCGCGTCCAGAGCCTGTGCTCTGCAACGGGAGAGGCCACAACAGTGAGAGGCCCGCGTACCACAAAAAAAAAAAAAAAATTTAGATCATGAGTAAGCCTTTTTTATTTTTATTTTTTTATTTTTCTCTTATGTTAATAAGAGAAATTCAGTTCTTCTAGCCTAAAATTTCAGAAATGTTAGTAATAATACAATTTTTTCAAAATTATACTAGCAAATCTCATGAAAGCTTTTGAAAACTTTGTGTTAATTGCCAATAAGTGTGGTATTAAAAACTGAATGTAAATTGTGAGTTTATATAACTAAAGTTTCTCTGAGGCCTTTGATGCTATGCCACTGATTACTATATGGCTTCCACCTTCCTGAGTTTCCTGAAAAGCACGTGTAAGAAAAAAGCTCCAGATAGTGGAATATGTTTTATTGCTAACTGGTGTTTTGGACTGAAATCTCTGATCTTTGCCCTGGTAAACTAGGCTAGGCATTCCTTAAACATGTGAGGACTCTTCCTTCTGTCCCTTACACAGAGTATAAGTGTGAACTCCTGTCCAAAGTTACTGCTTCCCATCCTTGAGGAAACCTGGGTCTCTCATGAAGGAAAGTAGTGTATTTTAAATGAGTTTGAAGAAGAAGCAATCCAAATGGGAAAATGAAGGGCCAAGAAAGTGCATACCTTGAGGAAGAATTTGTACCCTTTATTGTTGTTACTTACACTTCTAATTCTTAGATTTCCTTTATATGTATTAACATCCCAATTTTGGGTTCTGTATCCACGTAATTAATTCTAATTAGGGTAAGAAGTGAGTAGGGTTGATAAAGCAAAGGGTCTGATTTTCAAACTTTTGTATGAATAATATGCTCCTTAAAAATATAGATTTCTACTTTCTACCTCCATAGATTCTGGTTCCTAACATACAGAGGTGTGACCTAGAAATCTGCAATTTAAAAAATATCATGAATGATTCTAGTGAAGGTAATATAAGGACCATATTTTGAAAAACATTGGTTTCTATTTAAAGTTTGCCATAAACCTTAGTATTGGTTCTTTTTCCAGTTCACCAAGCAATGTTAATGGCTAAGCTTTTGGTCACCTGAGACTGTTTTAGTACCTCTCAAGTGAGAGAGTTAAGCAGAGCATCAGGAAAGTTCTGCTTACACATTTCTGAGATTACTTTATATTCCTTGCTGCTTCTCTTGGACCAGTAGGACATACTTGGACCAATAGGACACAGTGGTCAGTGCTTCAAGACATTTTATAAGAGTATCTTTGATATTAGCTCCAGAAGCTACTGAACTGATCAGGGTATTATTTTAGTTTTATCCCCAAGTCATATTATATAGTAGGCCAAGAAGTCACCCCATTCTACTTTCCATCTCAAAGATGAGAGAACCCACACTCAAAGTAGTCACCCACTTGCCTGCCTTAAGGCTTCTATCAGCAGAAATCAAGAGGGAACTTGAGATCTTGGCTAAAAATTACCCCTCTGCAGACATCCATTGACACAGGGGTCAAGAGGAAGTCTGCATGGACCTCTGGAGTGGCTGAGTGAGGAGCTCAGCAAATCCTCTCCTCCGAAAGCAACAAAATTGAACAGAATTGTCAAAAACAACAATTTAAGAACTCTGGAAATTGACCAAAGGAATATAACAAATTAAGAAGCGTTTATCAAGAAAATCTACTGAAGCTCAATGAGGGCAGAAGGAGTCTGTGGCATTTTGCCTGGAGCTCCAGTCCCCACCCCCCAACCCCCAGCTCCTCAGCACAAAAGTTCTACTGGGGCAGTCACGCCAAAAGACAGGCAACTCTGCTGCTAGAGGGGACTGACTTTATATGGCGCATAGCATAGGAAATTTCATGTGTGGGGGGATTAATGGAAACAATAATGATCCCACTGGCAAACAATAAGGGAGGGCTTGAGGTCTTACTGCTTACTGGGGCAGACAACAAAAATCCAAGGACAAGATAGCCACAGTTGTCCTTGATTAAGTTCTATGTATCCCTGGTAGTCCAGAACATTATGTGTATGTATAAGGCTGTAAATGTGTTCAGGAGAGACCAGAGAGCATGTTAGGGAGCCATTACTCCATGGCTGAGTGTGAGGCCTTATGAAGGCAGAAAGCAAGTTCCAGGGCAGGTTTATCAACCAGATAAACTTTGAATGTATTCCCTAAACCACACATAGGTCCACTGGCAAAAGATGGAAACGTTATAGGGTTATTGACTCTGACCAATCATTTGTTGGTCATCAAGCTGTGTTGACGCAGGGGCAACCCCTAGGAGGCCAAGCTTAAAAATAGAAACAATAATTGAAAAAAAAAGAAAAAAAATGAAGAGACACCAGCAGCTACACAGTGCAAGGGAAACAGACTTCACAGCATAGGTCCAGGCAAGTCACTGAACAAATAATCCAAAACAACTTGGTAAGGAGTGAGAACCCAGAGTTGCTACAATTTTTATCTAAATTGTTGTTTTCAACAAAAAATTATGAGACATGCAAAGAAACAGTAAAGTGTGATCCATACACATGAAAAATGTGTTACTAGAAACCCCCTGAGGCAGCCCTGGGGATGTAGCAGCTATGTTTAAAGAACTAAAGATAAGTATAATGACAGTCAAATAGAGAATATTCATGAAGAGATAGAAATTATTTTCTTTCATATTTTTCCCAGTAAAAACTATGCCCAGGAGTCAATCCTTTATCTTATGATCTAGATATACATTGTGGCTATCAGCCATGGAGTACAGCAGATGTTCCATGTTTTCTGCAGGAAGAGCAGAATGGCAAATTAGAGTGCTTGTTATTTCATCTTCCGGGCATCAGCCTATCCATGCTAGCTGTCCTGTGTTTTCCATCACCTTTGAGAATGAAATTCTTGAAAGAAATCTCTTATCAAGGAGTTATTAAGTGACCTTTTATGTCCAATAATTTCGGATTTGAGAGCTGGATTGGGGAAAGAATTTACTACCCATGAAGACATCCTTTTCAACTTTCATATTGCCTATGTTTCAGAAAATTTTAGACATTTGCTATGGTAGCCTTGCCAGTTTCCAGGGCCCTGGGATGCTCTTTCTCCTTTTAGTACCTTCTCTATATTTTTCAAATTTCTTCAGTTTTCAAGATGTTGAAATTTCTCTATACTGTAGTACACTTCTGGCATCATTATTCAATTTGATCATTAGTCCTAACTAAAGACCAGGCATGAGGTGATGCTTCATGTAGATGGGAGTTGGCCACAAAAAGAGAGGGGAAGATAAAAATAATTTTAATTTCATGTTTAGAACATGACTTGGCCTTTTATGACTATTGCCCCAAATTTTTAGCTGTGTTATTCTTTTATGGAACTAGCTATTGATATAAACTGTTTTCTATTGTGCATGTTTTGCAGGTTATTAACAGTAAGAATATGCTCAATATAAATGCTTTAATTATGAAATTGTTTATAATAGAATCTCAAACTGAGTAATTTAAACTTTGACTATATATTTTTGAATAACACAGATTGACTATAGTTTTCATTTCCTGCCCATTGCTCACTATCTGATTAACTTGATGAATTTACCAAGATGTCTTTAGTACTAATAAATGAAAGAAAAGAAGTCTAAATAATATATAGACTTAAAGTCTCTTGAATAACTAAGAATAAGCTTTCAGTTTTAAGTGAGAAAATATTGCTCAAATCTAATTTGAATTCTTTGGATTTTTTGTTACCTGGTATTTTTATTGATATTTCAGACTAATTTGTGCCTTGGTTCTGTTACAGTATGATGTCTGGAATAACCAGTGTCTTCTTGTTCATCTAATGAATGCCTACTCATTCTTTAGGACTAAATTCAAGTTATTCCCTCTTCTGAGATACCTTTTATGACCTCAGCAGACTGTTAGTCATTTTCTCCTTTATCCTGCCACTTCCTCTCACATATATAATTTCAATTAGCAATATTTATCTCACAGTGATCACTTCATTATATGTCTGTTTTGCCCCCTTCTGTTAAGTGTGAGGCACAGATGTTTTGCTTACTTTTGTTTTTTGACTGCCCATCAAGGTCTCTGACATGTAGTAGGAGCTCAATTTAAAAAAACTAGTTCAAATATTATAATTGGGTCTTTTATTAATAATGATCAGTTGCATTTGCTGAAACTCTTTATTATTAAATATCACATATTACGGTTGTGATATTTAATAACATCTCTAGATAAGGAATCAACAGTGGAATTAATAATGATGAAAGCTGTTAGAACTTATTTGTTGTCAGTGGCTCATTTCTGCACATCCTCACTCAGAGAAGGGCAGTAAATAACGTATAAGTAACCAGTCTTCAGTATATTCATTTGAATAGACTTCTATCAATGTTTACTGTATAGTTTCTGTGAATAATAAAAGAAGATAAATGGTAACATGCAATTTTTTTCCTGAAGCTTTTAAAATTTTATAGAAAAGCCACTAATTTAGTTCTTTATAAAGTGTAGTTCCTAGACCAGCAGCATCAGCATGACCCTGGTACTTGTTAGAAATCCAAATTCTTAGACCCATCTCAGACATCCTCAATTAGTAACTCTGGGGGTGAGGCTCAGTAATGTGAGTTGTAGTAAGCCCTCCAGATGACTCTGATGTGTGTTAAAGTTTGAGAATTACTGCTATAATTTATCAGTAAATTTTGATGTCTTTAATGACATTTTATCTTTGTGTGGTGTATTTAAAGATACAAAATGCTTTACAGATTTTATTAGACCATAGTTTAGTCTCTCCCTATCATCTATTCTGAACTCCAAGATTTTGAGTATTTTCCTTCCTACATTCCATCCATCCATCCGTCAATCTATCCATCATCCATCCATTCAATGTCTATAGAGCATACATAACATCCTCAGTACTATTGTACATGTTTTGTCAAAGTTTTGCTTGATAGGAACCTTTATAGAGTATTATGGGAAGGAATTCATCTCTTATATTATGTCTTTATATTGAATCTTAGATCACAAGTTTAAAGTATAGAATATGCATCATCATCTTTTTTTTTTAAAGGAATTTTGCTTTTTTTTTTTTAAATTTTTATTTATTTATTTATTTATGGCTGTGCTGGCTCTTCGCCTCTGTGCGAGGGCCCTCTCCAGCTGTGGCAAGTGGGGGCCACTCCCCATCGCGGCGCACGGGCCTCTCACCATCACGACCTCTCGTTGCGGAGCACAGGCTCCAGACGCGCAGGCTCCATATTTGTGGCTCACGGGGCCAGCTGCTCCGCGGCATGTGGGATCTTCCCAGACCAGGGCTCGAACCCCTGTCCCCTGCATTGGCAGGCAGACTCCCAACCACTGCGCCACCAGGGAAGCCCCCATCATCATCTTTTAATGTTACTTTCAACTCTAGTTATTTGAGTACAAATGGCAAATGGCCAATTTTTTTATTCTCATGACCTTCCAGTTATTTATTAGAATTAATATTATCTGTGTGGCATATCCATCTTACCCTCTGACCTTCGTTTTCATGTATATCACCTTATAGATATTTTATCTGAAAACTATGTGTAAAGTAGTATGTACTTGGTCTTCATTTCATACTGATATAGAAAGCACTGTCAGGGTTTCAAGTGAGTTTACCCTTCTGTAAGCAAAATACTAGTATCCTAGTCCATGTTAAGCTGCCTGAGACCTTTCTCTTCTCTGTATATAATTTATAATTTGTACCTTAGCAACATTTAAGATTTGAAAGTGCTCGGTTCTCAGATATTATTCTGGTCTCTGTTCTTTTTTGTCTTTTTTTTTCTTAATAGCTTTGTTATTATTAAATAGAGGGCTCCCTATTCAAGTAACAAGAGTAAATTGCCGAAAAATGTACTGCATTTAATAAAATAGCAATTTTATCCCTGCTTTAAAGATAATCATTTTATGTTATATAGCACTAATGCAGTGTTTTGTAGAGTAGGAACTTTGAATGCTTTGAATGAATGAATGCTGGAGATACTCATGGTAAAATACAGAAGTGTAGTCTTTAAAAGTGTTACTATAATAAGACTTTTTAAGTGTCGCTTACACATTGTAAACTTATTAATATTCCCAATAATGGAAAATCAGAACTGACTCATTATGTTCACAGTTTATTAGTTAGATAGCCAGATACTTCCATGTCTAGAAGTAAATGTTGCTTTTAAGATTCTGCTACTCTTTGTTTGCACCTGTCCATGCATATTAGAACCTGTTCTGCAAACACCTCTGTTTTGCAGACACCTCTGTTTTGCAATTCAGACTTCTAGGATGAGCCAATTCCCAAATTCTCTCTAGAGAACTACAGTACTGTTTACTAAATTGAAAATTTTGCAATTTTAAATAGAAATAAACTTCCTGTCAAAACTTGCAAGATTTTAAAAGCATTAGGATGTCTGTTTTGGCCACTTTAACTCTTTTTTACAGACCCTTATCAGGTTCACAGTTACTCCTAAAAAGATTTCTGAATTTTATTTATTCATTTATTCATTCATATGATAATTTATGACAGGGAATAGGAATTTGATTTACAATCTCAGAAAAACCTACACAATGATTTTTAAAGTTAGCAGCCCTACTATTACTTACCTTTCTGAGATTTGGGTAGTAGCTTAATAAAAATTCAAATTTCTGTTGACTAGGTTTATTGTGGTAGAACTAACTAGCCCGGCAAATATAGAGTTCAGAAAAGAACATTATCATCTGACCATCAGTATGCAGTAAAGTTGATGACTGTGGACAACAGGGAGATTAGGGACAGATCTGTGTTTTGTGAAATATTAATTAGTGCATGACTTGACATAAAACAAAAAAAGCAATAAATAAACCAAATACAGCTAAACAAACAAAACACATGTGGGACTCCTGAAGTAATATCAGGGAACAGAGGCAAATGTGGGGACTTAGGCTGATAGATATACTTGCAGAGGTACAAAGTACGTGCAGAAGAAGTTCTATTAATGTATTTGTGTGTGTGATTTCTCTATCACTTGACTCAAATTGTCCAAAAAAGTGTTTTGAGTGACTGTTTCAGCAAGAGTTAGGCTTGGTGAGAAATTTTATGAAAGACATTGTATTCAGTTGGCTAGACTATTTCTTAAGCAAGGCTAATGAAAGAAAGGTGGAAACTATATGAAAGCAATAGCCTTGAGACTTGGCTAAGGCCTTTTGAAAAATTTTAAAGATTATACTAACATTATTAGAAATTGTGTTAATTACCTCTCTGAAGCTGAATGAACAAGGTAAAAATAAGGATAATCATGTTTGTTATTTTCAAAATTTTCCAGTGTGAAAGAGATGGTGCCAGGTGTAAAGAAAGTTTGATAGGATCTAGTAATATTGCTGGAAAGTATGAAGTAGAATCCCATTTTAGCAAAGCCATCAGGAAATAGACCTATTGTCATTATTCACAGAAGTGAATTTTTAAATATTATTATAAAATATATCAACTGTAACAGAGGAATATATTTAAGATTGGTGTGTCCTAAATAACAACAACAATAAAATGAATATCCATTTACTCATCATCCAGCTTAAGAAATAGAACTTAACCTATACCAATAAAGCCACCTATGCCCCTAACCAATTGCACCTCTTTCCATAGAGATAACTGTTATTGTGACTTTTCTGATAACCCTTCTCTTTTTTTTCTTTATAGTTACACCACACATGTATCTATCCTTAAGCAATAAATTATTTAATTTTCCTTGTTTTAAACTATTCTATATAAATGTAATTATAACTGTGTATTGTGTTTCCTTTTTTTCCACTCAGTTGATTTTTCAGTTTCATCTATATTGATGCATGTAGCTATAGATAGTTCATTTTCTCTGCTGTATACTATACTGTTGTATACATTCACTACAACTTGATTTATTTGTTCTAAGGTAGATGGATATTTAGGTTGCTTGCAGTTCTTAGCTCTATTATGAAGAGTGTGATTATGAACATGTTTGTACATGTCTCCTAGTACACATACGCAAGAATTTTGCCAGGGTACCTAGGAGCCAAGTGGTTAGGTTGAAGTTGCATATTTAACCTTACTGACTCATGCCAAATGGTTTTACAAAGTACGTATGTAAGTGTTCTCATTACTTTACATCCTCATTGACACTGTGGAAAGCTCTAAGAATGATAACACAGCCACTTTGTGCCTTTTTTTGTGACCACTTTTATTGAGTTCAGGTGGTAGGTTGACTTCGGGTGAAATAGCAAATTCTTTTTACAGATATCCAGCTCCAAGAGTTGATATTTCACAATTCACAAGTAACATCATGGGACTGATAAGTCAGGGAGGAAATTGTTTGCTTTGTGTGGAGTGAGATTCCAAATATATGAAGACAATATTTGTAACATTTAATAGCAAGGACATACAGTTTTATATGGCACAAACTCCATAATCTCTAACATGCCTGAGAGGTCTTATCTATAACAAGTACTTAATTTGTTAAATTAGGTTCATTATTTGTTTAAAAAATAAAATAAACTCAGTCTTTTAAAAAGTCAATGTTTTATTTCTAGCAAATTAAAAAAAAAAGCACTATCAAGCCTTCAGAAAGAGTTGCCTTTTCTTCTCTATTCCCATTACGATGAGCCTAGTCCTGGTCTATTTTATAGCTTCTATCTGTTCTCTCTCTTTTTTCTTCAACACCCTCAAAATAACAGTATTTCTCTATCGCTTCAAATACAGACTATTCCACCTTGTTTTCCGTTTTCTAAAACTGATTCATATTCAGTCGAATTTTCTACTCCTCCTTGAGGACAATAGCATGCCACAGTGGAAAGGACATTAGAGCCACAGAAATGGTATCCTTTTCCATTCTGCCGCTTACTACCTGAATAGTCTTAGGCAAGTCACTTGACTTCACTGAGTCTCAGTTTCCACAGTTACCAACTTCAGAGGGTTGTAAGATTTTTTATAAATATGTATAAATATATATAAAGTACCTAGTAGTTCAGTGCCTTATATTTAATAACTTTTGTGTGCCAGGTAAGCACTGTACTATTCACTTTACATATTTACAACAATACTGCAAAAATACAATAAAGGAAGCTGAGACCCTGGACAATTGAATAAATCGCCCAGGTTCCCACAGCTTACAAAGACGGAGCTGGAATTCAGTTCCAGGTCTGCCTGACTTTAGAGGCCAAGCACTCTCACAACTGGCCATACCATACCATCTGTGCCCTGCTTTTACCTTGCCGCACCTCTCTCTCTTCTCAGAATTTCTTTTTAACTCTCACATACCATTTTCATTTTATTGTTTCGTAATTGTTTCATGCAAATAGTGTCACTCTTTGAAGGCATAAGCCTTGTCACATTTTATATCTCAAAGCCCAAACAGAGTACCACCCACCTATAAAGTACTTAGTAAATATTTGATTTATATAGTACTACCTCTCATTTTGTTTCCTCATTGTTTTAATCTTTTATATCCTTTTTCATAGCTCACTTCAGCAGCCACATGGCACTCTCCATTTGGATGATGGCGAATACTGGTCCAACAGGGCAGCCTCTTATAAAGGAAAATCCTACCGACCCATCTTTGAGAACAGCATGGAGAAGATGTACAGGAACTTATACAAAAAGGCCTGTAGTTCTGTTTCTCATACACAGGAAAGCTGCTGAGACCAGTGGTGATAAACTGTATGAGTGTCCTTGTCAACTTCTCAATGAAAACGTTTGATGTGATCAGTCTCTGTATTCCTTTTCTTTTAAACAGGTGGTTCTAATTGAGTACAGTAGTTAGACTTGAATAAGTTTATTACTTCAAATGATAAACTATCATGGGCAAACCTTCTTTTTCCAATCACAGTAAAGAATGCTATATTCTAAAAGTCAAAGCTCTGCAACACAATCACAACCTCCATTCTGATTCTGAGAAGGCTGTTCTGTCACATCTGTCTCATATCACCAGCTACAAATCCAAAAACAGATTCTCTCTAGAAATGTTCTTCTGCCTTAATCACCTTGTAATTTTCTTTTCACCTACTTGACTGGTTATCTTGTCTAAGATTTAATTATTATTATTAACTCGCTTTTCTTGGTCATGAGCAAAAAGATACACTGTACGAAGGTGAATTTCCCAGGAGTTTAAACCCTGTTTTAACCAGTATTTTCTACCGTTTGCTCCATCAGAAAAGGCTATTGATATGTCTTAGCTCCTAAGATACAGCTTTCTTTTTAAAGTTTCTATAATCATTCACTCCCTCTTCTCTAAAAGAACTACCTAAGTTACTTAAAATGCTTAACAGTTAGCTAGAAATAGGAATGGCCATGGGTGATCCACAATGTGAATAACTGATTTTTAAAGACAGAATTTTTTGCATGATTTTCTTCTAGAGCCATATCTTTGGTGCATCCAGAATCAGCAAATAGCCTTCGTTAATAAGCCTGTAGAGACTCAGAAAGAATAAGGGACTTATATTGTAATTTCATCTCTTTAGAGTTTTCATAGGTATCAAATAGCCCAAGAAAGTAGCATCCTTACTTTAAAGGACACTTGGAACCATAAAGGGGAGGAAAATATTAGAGCGTAACTCTTTGTACTAGAAAGTTGTTAGTTGATAAAATTAGCTTCTCCCCCACACCCCAAACACACCTGTGAGGCCTGTGAGGCTTTGAAGATATGAAGAAATCGTTACCTTGTATTCACCAGAGTGAGTGGAAGAAAAGCAGAGAATAGGAAATGGTAAACTTGGCTTATAAGCTTAAAGAGTTGACTACAAGGTAATGTTTTCTCATTGACTCCATCTTTGGTTAATTTTATAGTTATGATCTTAAAAGAAAAAACTTGAGTTAAGCTCTATTTAAATTGGAATCAGCATGTAAAATAGGGGGATTTATTTTTGTAATAGGAGAAAATACATACTACTTGTTATCCAATAATAAGACTTTTTTACTTTGTGTTTGAGTGTTTTATCTGCGGCAATCTGCAAGGTATTGGAAAGCACATCAGAGATAGGAGCCAGGTGTCCTAGGCTTTAGATCTCTGGTCCTTAGTTTCCTCAGTTATCAAATGGAGAGAATGGAGTGGGTCAGCATTTCCTGAACCATGTTCTGTAGACCACTGTTCTAGGAGATGTCTATAGGAAATATAAGTATTTCATTGGTCATGTAAGTTTAGGAAAAATCTATGCACTATATTCACACCCCTCAAACTTAGAGAGTCGTGCATATGATAACAGGAGTGAAAGGGGGTGCTACTGATGCTGAAAAAACAGTGGTAAACTGGAGCTGTCCGGGCAAACTACATATGGTCATCTTAGTCATAGTAAACAGTAGCACATTAGAGGCTCTAAGAAATCTTGGCATAAATATGTTTTGCTCTAGCATCTAGAAGAAAGTCTGACACATAGTTGGTGCTCATTAAATATTTATTGAATTAACCCAGAATTTCCTAAACTAAATTGAGTGTGTAACAATATCTGTTGTTATGGTTATCTTTCCCTTCCCATTCTCCTCCCCTAACTCCCCATACTTCCTCTGAAATGCCATCTGCAGGTACATGTGGACACAGTCAGGGAAATACTGGACTACACAATCACTGAGCTACCCTCTGACTATAAGTTATATGTTGATGTTTTGTATAAGCTTTTGAAGGTCAACACTGAATGATGTTTTTTTAAAAAAATCATATGTTCAACGAAACTTAGTATTTTTTCCCCTTTGGTAGAAACAAATGAAAAATTCCTCCCTTTAACAGTTGCTTCTGGTGAAAAGAACAAATACGAACTTTAAGGAAAATATTTGCTCTCATATAAAATCTCCTGAGTGAATAAGTATCACAAAAATTACTTATTGCACCTATATTTGCCATTGTCATACAAAGGCCACCAAAAAATGGGTCTCAAAGGGGAACTTTAGAAAGTGATATTTTGAAAGACATTTTCTTATGGATTAAATTTGACATCTCTCTGAAGGATCAGATGTAAATTTCCACATATGTAACATCTTTGCTAAGTGTCTATTTCCATTCCCTGGGGGAAAGAGTGGTTTTTGTTGCTATCCTTAACTATTACTGTGAATTCTTATGTTGTATTATCTTTTTTGTTGTTGTTGTTTTTTTTTGCGGTACACGGGCCTCTCACTGTTGTGGCCTCTCCCGTTGCAGACGTGCAGGCTCAGCGGCCATGGCTCATGGGCCCAGCCGCTCCCAGGCATGTGGGATCTTCCCAGACTGGGGCACGAACCCGTTTTCCCCTGCGTCGGCAGGCGGACTCTCAACCACTGCGCCACCAGGGAAGCCCTGTATTATCTTTTAAGAGTAAAACCTTTAAGTACTAATAGTTGCCTTTTCTCATTGAAAGAATCAAAAAGGTACAGTAGTTTTTTCTCTTAATCTTTTTTTAATATCCCCTAAAATCTAGTAATAGCTACTAGGCTTAATATGAAAGATAAATAGGTCTGTCTTCTTTTTTTTTTTTTTTTTTTTTTTTGCTGTACGCGGGCCTCTCACTGCTGTGGCCTCTCCCGTTGCGGAGCACAGGCTCCGGACACACAGGCTCCGCGGCCATGGCTCGCGGGCCCAGCCGCTCTGCGGCACGTGGGATCCTCCGGGATCGGGGCACGAACCCGTGTCCCCTGCATCGGCAGGCGGACTCCCAACCACTGCGCCACCAGGGAGGCCCTTCTTTTTTTTTAATGTAACTTTTCCTTTAAGTTAAAAAAAAAAAAAAGAACCTGGGAATTTTAGGAAGGAAAATGTTAATTCAACTAAGAAAAAAGATGAATCATTGGACTGAGAATGAGTTCTCCCTGGTTTCACTGCTAGTTGTATAACTTTAAGTCATTTATCCTTCTTGGAGCTCAGTTTTCTTACCTGTAAAGTGAGGAAGGGGTTAATTTAGAATGACCTTTTAATGTTCCAACATTTTTCTAGTTCTATAACTGATCAATATAGAAGATTAGGAAATTCTAGGCAGCAGAGTTGTGTTGTGATTTCAAAGATTAAGCCCTTGCTTAAAAATCTGTACCAAATGGAGAATTTTCATTATTGTGTTCATTTTCTAATAATAGGTTTTTTGAGATAGTTAATATACTACAAAATTCACCCTTTAAAAGTATACAGTTGATTGGTTTTTAGTATATTCACAGAGTTGTGCAACTGTAACCACTAGCTATTTATAAAGTATTTCATCACTCCAGAAAGAAATCCTGTACCCATTAGCAATCACTCCTCATTCCCTTCTCCCCTCAGCTCCTGGCAACCACTAATCTGCTTTCTGTTTCTATGCTTATTCTGGACATTTCATATAAATGGGATTATATAATATGTGACTTTTGTGTCTGGCTTCTTTCATGTAGCATAATGTTTTCGGGACTCATCCCTATTATAACATGTATCAGTACTTCATTTCTTTTTATTACTAAAAAATAATCCATTGTATGGATATATCACATTTTATTTATCCATTCAGTTGGTGGGCATTTCATTGTTCCCACTTTGGGGATATTATGAAAAATGCTGGTACTGTTAACATTTGTGAAGTTTGTGAGGACATATCTTTTTATTTCTCTTGAGTATACACTTAAGAGTGGAATTGTTGGATCATATGGAAACTCTATGTTTAACATTTTGAAGAACTGCCAAACTGTTTCCCAAAGCGACTCAACCATTTTACAATTATTATGTTTATTTTTATCTTACCTTAGGAACTTAGGCTAGTTACACATTCAAGCACCCATTTACCTATTTATCACATATTTATTGAGCACTGTGTTAGATATAGAGTATAAAATTTTTAAATATATCTTTCCACAAGCATGCAGATTCTATTGAGAGAGACAAATAACAGTGTATTTCAACATTTACAGTGGTTTGGTAACTTCTGTGATATAAGAATGCAAGAATGAGGATAGGGCATGCTAACTTGATGCAACAGAACCTGCAAAAGTGTGAAAATGGGAGAGAGTATGATTGTTCAGGAAGCTCCAAGTGCTTTAGCTGGAGATTGTGCGCAAGGTTGCAAACGCTTTGGTGGGAAAGTTAAGAGGACCGTAAAGAGAACAACAGGCCTGGAGCAGCATTAGATGTAGTAACCTTTGAGCTGGACGTTGAAAGATGGGAAGGACTTTTGTGAACAGGAAACCAAGATGGAATGAACTCAATATTGATCAGCTTTTATGAGGGTGGAGGTGGGATTGAGGAAAATATCCAGTAATCAGTTAAAGATCTAGAACTTGGGCGAACTCAAGAATACAAAATGGATTTTTGAAGTCAGATCAAAATAATGAATTCAGATCAAAATAAACAAAAGCTCTATGTTGTTCATGTCCTAATTTGTATGTGACCATAATAGGCGCCCTGAGAGTAGTGGAACCCAAGCAATTGTGCTTTTTACTTATTACTGAGGCCATCGTGGTAGTGAGTTAGTTTGAGGGCCACCCTTTTAGAAATTAAGAAAGATATTCTCCTCCCAATCCCAGATTGTCTAACTAGCTAGAAATTTATGTACAAAATGAAGAGGTAAGAGGGAAAAGCAAACTTTCTGTTATTGAGTTATGAGTATTATTTATCTCTGAATGATATACTTTGAGTTTATGAAGTTCCTTAGACAGCCAGAACTTGTGACTATTCACCCATTTAACAAATATTATTGAAGGTCTACTCAGTTTCGGGCAATCTGCAAGGCACTGACTGACATCTAGAGATAAACATAAACCTAGTTCCTGACCCTAGTTTGTGGGAGGAGACTGGCATTTACTTATTAACGGTGAGAGAAGTACTATAATAGATAGAAATGCTATAAGGTTTGCAAATATTTTCTCCTATTCCATTGGTCATCTTTTCATTCTGTTGATTGTTTTCTTTGCTGTGCAGAACCTTTTTAATTTGATGTAGTTCCACTTTGTCTATTTTTCCTTTTGTTACCTTTGCTTTTGGTGTCATATCCAAGAAATCATTGCCAAGACTGATGTCAAGAAGATGTACCCCTATATTTTCTATAGGAGTTTTACAGTTTCAGATCTTATGTTTAAATCTTTAATCCACATTGACTTGATTTTTATGTATGGTGTAAGGTAAGGGTCCAATTTCTTTTTTTTTCTTTTTTTTTGCATGTGGATACTACAATTTTCCAAACACCACTTTGAAGAGACAATTTTTCCCAATTGTATGTTCTTGGCACCCTTGTCAAAGATCAGTTGACTGTATGTGTTACTTTATTTCTGGGCTCTCTATTCTGTTCCATTGCTATTTGTCTGTCTTTATGCCAGTACCATACTGTTTTAATTACTATGGGTTTGTAATTTAGTTTGAAATCAGGAGTGTGATGCCTCCAGCTTTTTTGTTCTTTCTTAAGATCACTTTGGTTATTCTGAGTCTTTTGTGGTTCTATATGATTTTATGATTTTTTTTTATTTCTATAAAAAATGTCATTGGATTTTGATGGGCATAACAATGAATCTGTATATGATTTTGGGTAGTGGACATTTTAACAAGCCACATGGTAACCACAAAAAACACCTAAAAACATAAAGAAGATACACAAAATAAAAAAAGAAAGGAATCAAAGAATGTCACTATAAAAAAATCAACAAAGCACAAAGGAAGACAGCAAGAGAGGAATCGAGGAACAAAGTAAATATAAAACAGAAAACAACAAAATGGCAAAAGTAAGTCCTTTCCTATCAGTGATTACCTTAAACATAAATTAATTAAACTCTCCAATCAAAAGACATAGAGTAGCTGAATGGATAATAAAACAAGATCCAACTATATGCTGTCTATAGGAAACTCACTTTATATTTAAGAACACACATAGGCTAAAAATAAAGGAATGGAAAAACACTATTCCATGCAAATAGTAAACAAGAGAGCATAGGTGCCTATATTAATATCAGAAAAAATAGACTTTAAGTGTCAGAAGCATCACTACATTTCTGTTGCAGTATAAGTTTAAAGAAGTTTAGCTTTCTGAGTTTATGATATAGTTCAGAAATAAAGTGAGAGAAAATCTTTAATGCCTTATATATGTAATAGAATTGAGATTAAGTGTATCCTGTTAGAGGCTTACTTTTATCAGTGAAAGTCATTTTTCACTGGAGTTTTTGTGTGTTTGTTTTTTAGTAAAATTAGTGATATATGCAAATAAAATGTTGAAGAAGGATTTATGTATATATGTTTTCAGAAAGTTTTATTTCTAGGGCATTGACAACAACATTGAATAGTAGAAAAAGCACTTTCTTCACAACTTTTCTGAACCTCATTTTTTTTACCTGTGAAAAAGGATATTAATAAACACTGCCCTCCATTTCTCATAGAGTATTAGGATTAAATAGGAAAGTAAATGTGGACATTCTTCTACATATATTAGGCACTATCCTAATTACTTTTTGGAAGTGATCTGGGAAAAGAAATTTGCAGTTTGAAAAATATTCCATCTGGCATAATAGCAATACTGTTGTTTGTAGAGTTGAACAGACCTCAGATTTCTTTCTCTGTTTCCTTGTCACCTCTGTGTTACTTAACTTTTCTGAACTTGTTTTCTCACTTGTAAAATGGAAGCTATTTTCATAGGTTTCTTGTGATCATTTAAAGAGTTAATGCATGTGGAACATGTTGTACACTGCATGGTGCTCAATAAAGGGTAACTTTAATAACTAAAATTCCAGGTCAATATATAGGTGGTATTCTGAAAGATCTTGAGGATCTGATTGGAGGAAAAAAATGGAATAAATGTAAAATTTTTTTCAAAATTATTTTAAGACATAAGACCAAATTATTCAGATTTGTTTGGTATGGCTTTTAAATTTACCAGGTATTTAGTTTATGTAGGTTGTATAGTATTATGAGAAGAGTCATATACCTGGGTTTGTATTCTATACTGTGGTGCTGTCTGGAGATATTAAACCTTAATTTTATTATTTATAAAATGAGAATGATACCTACCTAGGATGGTTACTATGAAGAACATATTAGGTAAATGATGCAAAGTGACTAGCATTGTACCTGAAAAATAGTACATGCTTAAAATTGATTTAATACCCTTTCCCTTTCATTAGTTTCATCATTTTGTGCATAAATCCACCCAAGCATAGACAGCTACCTTAGCATCATTATTTTTACTATAATATTTAAAATCCTGTTAACCTTGTATATGTTGTGCACTTCGGTAGAGGTTTTACATAGATTTTACAAGTGAAACTAAACACATGACTTTAGTCTTTGAGAATATTGTCCACTTCAACTTTATATGTGACTTCTCTCACTTGTCAAGGTATTATTTTTAAAACAAAAATAAATTTAGTTTGAGGGTGTGTCCTATTAACCAGTTTTGATAGTAGGAAGTTTATTTTGTCCTTCGTTTATTTTGGATTTAGCACAGTTATGTTTTGTAAATTAACCATATCCTTTTGATTTGGGGGATGTTAGAGGTAGAAGTTAAAGTAAATCACCCTAATTCAATAGAAGTAACCCTGGATCATCTCAGCCAGATGCACATCCCTGCAAGTCTTAAGAATTTATAATAATGTGATTGAGCAATCACGTTTTTCAGAAAACTATACTGTTTGACCCTAGTCACAGAGATATATGTATGTGTGTGTGTGTGTGTTTGTGTGTGCGCGTGCACTTACATACATATACACATGCACACAAAACTTTTTTTAAATAGACTAAGGTTTACCAGGTAATTTTTTAGAAGTCTTAAATTTAAAAAATGTTAATTACAAAAATTTTCTTTAGCGATCTCAACCTAAGATATACGTAAAATAAATTTTAAAATATATTTACATGTTTTTGGAAATTGCTGGCTAATGAGTGTTATATTTTAGTTATTGCATCTTACTGCATATAAATTATTCATAGCCTAGTGGTTAAATACACAGCCTCTGGAGTCACACTGATAGATTCCAATCACACTTCAACCACTTAATAACTGTGTGACCTTAGACAAATTACCTGATTTCTTTGTTTCTAGTTTTGTCATCTATAAAATGAAGATACTATTACCAATCCCATGGGGTCATTATGAATATTAAATTAGTTAACAAATAGAAAGTGCTTAAAACAAGGCCTTGAACATGGTAAGGGCTGTATAAACGATATGATTTACTACAATTATTATTGTTGTTACATAGCTGACTGATTATCTATTGGACTCATCTGAAACATGTATGTTTTCTGAAACAGTTATTTAGTATAGCCTCCTTTTCTCTATTTATAATAATATTCTGTTGCTAAATAAAAAAACTATATTTGAAAGGAATCTACCACTCAAGAAGAACGTGTTAAAAATAGTTCAAGTTATCCTGGAGGATAGAAAAAATATTCTATCTTGACTGTCCTTTGTGGCCCAGCAGTTGTTCACTTATGATACATTCCTACAGCTATGCAGCATAAAGAATGTGTTTTGCAATAGAAACTGCATAATTTGGAGAGGTTTTTGTTGATAATCTTAAACAAAAACAGTCAAACTAATTTCAGTTCCACGGGAAACCCAGGGGGGTAATTGTTTTTACTAACTGAGAGAAAAGATACCAGCTTTTGAATTAGAAAGTATTTTCAAGTGTTTATGTTGGGAAAATGGAAGAAAAAGAACATTTGACTTCAGTGAATTTTTATCCACCAAACATTTAGAAAAACTGTTTCCACTAAACTTTTGTGATAAATAATAACTTCTATTTCTCCATACATGTTTATGAATTAGGTAGGGCAGGGGTTGTAATCTATACTTTTACAAATGAGAAAACTCAAATTTGGGTTAAATGTCTCTTGCAGGTCACACAGTGCGGGGTATAAGTGGCTGAATGAGTACTTAAACCCATATATTAGTATTTTCTCATAAATATTCTATTGAACTTTTTCCTACTATTGCTTGATTTTCCTTAAGTATTGGATTTCATCTTGAATTTTAAGAGACGATACTTGATTCTCAGTGATTGATCACCCCTATATATGGAGGAGGCTTATTTTCCATTATTCAGACTTTTTGGTATGTTTGTAAATAGCTTGAACCATTTGTTTTTCCTTCTCCCTGCTCTGTCCCTACTTGTTGGCCAATTCACCCACTTAGGAACACACCTCCAGTCCACTGAACAGTGAGGGAAATTAAACTAGCCAGCTTATAACTAGTTAACAGCTCTACTAGAAAGATTTAGTAATAAAGCGTTCCATGGGGGCTTCCCTGGTGGCACAGTGGTTGAGAGTCCGCCTGCCGATGCAGGGACGTGGGTTCGTGCCCCAGTCTGGGAAGATCCCACATGCCGCGGAGCGGCTGGGCCCGTGAGCCATGGCCGCTGAGCTTGCGCGTCTGGAGCCTGTGCTCTGCAACGGGAGAGGCCACAACAGTAAGAGGCCCTCGTACCACAAAAAAAAAAAAAAAAAGTTCCATGGGATTTAAAGAATTCAGTGATCTAGCTACCACAAATAATTGGAAATTGTCATAATTTGGAAGTAACTTTTCCTCAGGCATAGGATGCAGATGTAGAGTACCTGAGATGTACGTAACATTCATCTCATTAGTGGAACATGCATGACTATGTACCATCCAGATCTAAAGCTGGTAAAGATTTTGGTTGTGTTCCAGTTCAGTATTTCCAAATCCTGACTGATGAGAGTCACTTAGGAAGCAGTTAAAAACAGTTTCCTCATCTCAGCCTCTGGAGATCCTGATGCAGTAATTTTAACTTTTTTAAAGAGTCTTTAAGAGTTTTGAGCTTCTCTAGGTGATTGTGATGTTTGCCCAGGTTGGTGAACCATGAGTCTATCACCTCTTCATGGCTTCCTCTCTATTAAGAAGAAAGAAGGCCTTTTTTCAGCTGGTTTAAATTTCTCCTTCTTAAAATGTTATCATTTTGTTAACCTCTTCATCATCTGAATGTTTTTGTATTGTAGGCACAAAATACCTTGAGCTCCAAGAAGGTTTATGGCTGTCTCTTGATTTCCATGTGAATTATATACCTTTGGGGGTATCAGTGGCTAACCTTTAAATACCAGGTTTTTTTCTCCCTTCATCTAAACAGTTATCAAGCTCATACATTTATTTATGCATTCATTAAGCAGACATCAAGTACCTATTATGAACTAAATATTGTGAGTGGCATTGGGCAAATATAAAATATGTCCTGACCTCTCACAGACATATTATAATACAGTCTGTTATAAAATGTTTATTGTAGATATATATATATATATATAAACAAATATATATATTATAAATATATAATACAAGTAAATATATGAAGGAGATGTTTGGGTGGGTTCTTTAGGAGCATGGAAGAGGGAAGCAACCACGTCCTTAATGAGTGAAGGAAGGCATCACAAAGGAATCAGTCTCTCATCTTGATCTTAATGGATGATTTCATCAGAAGAGGAGGTGCAGGGCATCGGGGCTGGCGTGGGCATGAAAGAAGCACAGCATCTTCAAGGAACTGCAAGGAGTTCACTGTGGTTAGAGTACAAGGGTGTAGGGTGAAATGGGGGCCCAAGATAAGGGGGAAATGTATGTTGAAATTACATTAAGGCACTTCTTCATATGCCTTGCTATAGAATTTGAATTCTGTACTCAAACCAAAAAAAATATTTAGGGGCTCAAGTAATGCCATTTCATCCTCATAATATCATTAGTAGATATATTTGACACCCCAAAGGTCATATTAAGACCAAAGGTAAGAGTTTTTTAACCTGTGTTTCTCCAGCCATTTTTCATCTTTCAACATATTAATTGAGCACTTGCATGTCAAACACTTTGGATGACATAAAAAATACTTCTTAAATGTTCTCATGTAATTTTCAGTCTAATTTAGCAGATGACATAAATACTTGAAAAGACCACAGTAAAGAGATAGGAATCTATAATTACTGAAGAGTCAGTGAGTAATAAGGGTTCAAAAGATGGAGAGAACTAGTCATTTGTCTGAAAAGGCTTCATGAGTACAGAGGAAGGATATGAGTTCAGTCTGCAGCATGGGTTGGGTTAGAATAGCTAGGAAAAGAGAAGAGTACTTTAAGTGGAAAAACATTGCACAGTGGCATAAAGGTGTGGAAATAAGGGTTCACGAAGTGTGTTTGAGGACAGCAAGTTGATCACTTGCCTGGATAGAGTTTCACATAGGGAAGGAGCATTGACGATAAGTAAATACAGCTTCAAAATGAAATGAAACCTTTAGAAAACCTCGTAAGAAAGGCTATTCCTGAATTTGCTTTTGATCCAACTTAAAGATATCAAATAAAACTCAAACCGCAGCTGAACTTTAAAAAATAAATATTTTGTAATAGAAGAGTATTTCCTGGCACTAAGATACTTTCAAACACTAAAATCATTGCCAGAGATTTTCCAGCTTAAACTCAGTTGTTGAAATGCATTGGAAAGAGCTTTAGATAGCTTTTTATGTTTGGTTTAGACTCTTTTTTTTTTTTTTTTTTTTTTTTTTAGTGCCCATAGGTCATTTCTTTTTTTTTTTTTTTTAACTAATTTATTTATTTATGGCTGTGTTGGGTCTTCGTTTCTGTGTGAGGGCTTTCTCTAGTTGTGGCAAGCAGGGGCCACTCTTCATCACGGTGTGCAGGCCTCTCACTATCACGGCCTCTCTTGTTGCAGAGCACAGGCTCCAGACGCGCAGGCTCAGTAATTGTGGCTCACGGGCCCAGTTGCTCCGCGGCATGTGGGATCTTCCCAGACCAGGGCTCGAACCCGTGTCCCCTGCATTGGCAGGCAGATTCTCAACCACTGCGCCACCAGGGAAGCCCCCTAGACTTTTTTTTTTTCAAGGAAAAAACAGAAAAGTGTAGCCATTGGTCCTGTGTACACAAAGAGCATAACTGTCATGTCTTTGTCTGCTAGATATCTGCATTTCATTCATTGTTTGCCCATAGCCAGTGAACCTTAGGGATAATTCTTTCTTACCTTGGACCAAGAACAAAACTATAGATAAGTTCCACAAGTCAGACATCAAAGATTAATATAAAAACATTTTCCAATAAACTTATAATCATTGTTTTTATATCAATTTTTCTAGGAAAATATTGCAACTTTAATTGGACTTTTCAAATGTTATTATTTTCTGATCTTAAAAAACAATACTGCATAAAAATTGGAAGATTTATAAAGTACTCATGTGAAAGTATCAATAAAAACTTGAGATAACTTGCAATATTTTTGTATGTTTTATTGCAGTATTCTGTGCATTTCTACAGTCATTTGTTTCTTTAAACAGATTTCATATCTTACTAGTTTAATGGTGACACATACACATGTCTTCATTTTTCTAAAATGATGCATAAATGTATGTTTAATAGCTCACATTGCACTGATGTGCTATGAATTAATTTAATCATTCCTCTGTGGTTGGACATTTCAGCTGTTTCCTAAGTGTGTGTGTCTATTATGTATTTAAACCAAGAAGAAACATGTTTGCACCAAAGGTAGGTTATATGATCTACTTATGCAATGTGCAAGCAGAAAATGGGTGACAGAAGGATTGTTCTTCCTTTCTTGTTTGTTTGTACCAGAATCGTCTATTGTTTACATACATTTTAGCCTCTGTGTCATTTTCAGAAGCTTTATTTTTCTCACTTACTTTTTGGTTTGGATAAGACTTAAATATAAGATCCATCTGCGAAGCATATTGTATATTCACATTGAAGGCTAAAAACCCATTTTTAATTAAAACTTTATTCAGCACTCGTGGTTCACTTTGTCCTGTTTTTATTATGAAACACTTCAGCCTTCTTCCTAAAACACATATGTCTTGTACATTTCAAGATGTTCCTTGTTACTCATGCAGAACTAGTTTCTTTATGCTGTCAGCTCATGCCATATGTTCTGGCTGTTCATTTTGCTTCCTTTTCTGGTATTTGTGTGGGCAGCATCTTGTATGTAATGCAAGTTAGCTTTATTCCCGTCTCTTTCACAAAACTTGTCAGAAGTTAAACTAGCAAACTGGAAACACCAAATATTCTCTGACATGTTAGGTTATACATGATGCTAAAGGATGTAGCCTCTCTTAAGTTCCTAATGTTTATAAAATATGAAAAGAAAATGTGTCCAGTGAGATCTGAAGTCTTGCCAGATGTGAATAATTACAATTAAGATACTACTGATGCTGCTCGGCAATAGCATACACTATATAAACTGCAATTCTTTAGTACTGATTTTTTAAACCAAATGTGAAGATTGAGTGGAGGGGGCAGGAGGCATAAAAATCAGATTATTTTTCAGCCCCACACCATCATGCTCTCATCTGAAAGTCTCTTTGCAGGATTGTCCGCACCATATAAGTGGTTTTTGAGATGACTGGTGTTACACTTCAAAGTAGGTGTAGTCAGAGACGAACTAAGTTAAAAAGCAATGATGTTTCAAGTTGAATCTGAATTGGAAAAGGGATTAGCGCTGATGGCATTAGAAAGTTCGCTTTGCCTTTAAAGAAAACTATTAGTCAGGATAGGACATTCTCCATAGTGCAAAGTCCTCAAACTGAAAACCTCTACTGTTTGAATCCTAATGAGTGTTTTCTGAATATCTGAATTTTCCCAATAGTTCTGTTATACTTTAATTATAATATTCTTCTAACTATTGACTGGAATATCTTCTAAATGTTTCACATTATTTCCTAACCTCCGTAAAACAAAGGATCCTGGATATATTTCTGTGCATTCTTGATGACTTTGGCTTCCCAATCTGAACATCAGTTATTGTATCAGCCAATGTAAATGCAGGGCTATGAAGGTAGAGGAGAGCCATTTGTGCCAGCAATGACTGCCTCCACACTATTCTGACTCTGTTTTGTTTAGTTTTTAGCATTTATGCTGCTTTGGTGTTAGTCCTTCCCTTGTTGACACTTTGTCTCATTATTTCAGAATTTCTTTCCTCCTCAGATTTTCTGTTTATGATGTAGAGTGGGCTTGGGGACCAGGTTACCAGTTTGATATGACTGTATAAAACAAGAATGAAAATGTCCTGTTCGGGAGCTTTTAGGTACTGATCTTATGTCATCAACTTGGCTATTACGAGGAGTTGTTTGCTTCTTACTCCATCCACACGTGGATGAACTGCTGTGTCCAGAGTGTAGGTGTTAGTGTAACTCTTAGCAGTCTCTCCAAATCCATTTGAATGTCTAAGGATAAAATTACTTTGGCCTAATGTTCTAATTTCACATAAGTTTTAATATGAGAGAAGCATAAGTGCATTTAGACTACACTGAGTTTCCTTTATATGATGATTTACTATATCATACACCTTCCACCCTCAGATGGATTACAATTCATGTTTTTAACTATGGTAACACACAACCTATGATGCAAGATTTATTGAGTCCTAAGGAGAAAGGGACAGACAGGTGGGTTACACTTCAACAAGGAAGATACTATAGTAAGTATAAACAAGTCCAGTTGTGAATTCTAGAGGCTAAAGGAAGAGTTAAGAGAGAGGTGGGGGGTGGCGGGTGGGTAAAGGGACAAGAGAAAATGCTCCTTTCTTGTCTCAAGGAACAAGATAATTCAGTGCTACAAATACTAGAGTTGCATTCATTAAACATTTTTTTTTAATTTTATTTTTTTTATTTTTGGCTGTGTTGGGTCTTCATTTCTGTGTGAGGGCTTTCTCTAGTTGCGGCAAGCGGGGGCCCCTCTTCATCGCGGTGCACGGGCCTCTCACTATTGCGGCCTCTCTTGTTGCGGAGCACAGGCTCCAGATGCACAGGCTCAGCAGTCGTGGCTCACGGGCCCAGTCGCTCCGCGGCATGTGGGATCCTCCCAGACCAGGGCTCGAACCCGTGTCCCCTGCATTGGCAGGCAGACTCTCAACCACTGCACCACCAGGGAAGCCCCATTAAACAGTTTTGAATGCTCCTACTACTCTATCTTGGAAAACCAGAAAATATTCAGGTACAGAGTACTTTGGGGACAAAGGGAAGGTGTCATTAATTCTGCTACAGGAAGAGGGGGTCCAGGAAATTTTTACAGACATTTTCTGTGGACCCTAACGGATGCATGGGATCTTGGGAGACAGAGATGTGCAAAAGGACAGTGTAGGCAAAGGGAACAGCTAGGACAAAGAGGAAGTCGGATAACAGACATGACACTGTCTCCTTTGCCACAATGAGCTCTTGTATCTTATAGCAGAGGACAAGGTACAGTATAATGTAGTAAGAGCCCTGGCTTAGTTAAATCAGCCTAGTTTTGAGTCCTATCGGTATCATGCACCAATTGTGTGAGTTGGTGGCAAGGTGCTGAATCATTCTGTGCATCCATGCCTCACTTCCTCATCAGAAGAAGAGAAAATGAACCTATCCCCAGGGCTACCATGTTGTACAACTGTGGGTGGCATCACTCACATTGTACCCAGAGGCCCTACCTGTCTCAGGTGGGTAGGGGAATTAAACAAGACAATACATATATAACATTTAGCATGGTAGCTACAGAGTCAATGCTCAATAAACATTTGCTCCTGTTAATCAGGCAGCTACAATTTTAAAGAATGAATGCATTTGAAATCCCTTCTTTTATAAGGGTATATATATATATATATATATATATATATATATCCTTGTTAATCAATCTATGTGTTCCTGAGATTATTTTAAATACAATGCAAGATTTACTTTGCTTCATTTACTGGGCTTTAAAATGTATTGTGAAAGAAGTAACCAAAGACCAAAGCAAAACAAAACCCAAAACATTAAATCGCTCAAAGAGGTTTTGAATGAACAATTTTTTTTTTTTTTGTCTTCCGTCTTGGTTCATTTGATTCATGCCAAATGCATGAACTTCTCAACTATATTGATTTTTATTAATAAAACCTATAATCTGTGACTATCCAGTGTTTCCACTGGGGACTTTTTCTAGTGCAATTTTGTGACCCTGAAGTTTAAAGAGGTTTATTTTTTCTTCCTTCTTTATATCCAGGAGCAAGGTTGTTTAGAATGTTGATTAGAACATCTGATTCAGAAAATGGGACAGCCATGAATTTGCCTGAAGATTCAGAAACATGGCTGGGGGACAATGATTATTACCAGACTTCAAGTGTCAGCCAACACTTCAGGGTTGCAGGAGAGAAAATAAAACACATTAAGGTTTAATGGCTTTTGCTATGGGGAGTCTTTGGGGCAGCCAGGATGGAATTATTTTCTGAACACATGATGGTCTTTTTGTTACTTGTCCAACTGGATTAATTGAAGCCTGTTAACACTATCTTATAAAACAGAAAACAGCCATTAGCTACTCACCAGTACATGTGTGGAGAATCCAGAGTTAAGGGCTGCCTTCAGGGATCTAGTCAGCATAGTTTGGGATTATAGTGAGTACCATAGTAGGTAAAGTCAAAGGAGCTGGGTTAGTCATTTGGACCTCTGTCGCAGGTGAGGTTCATGCTCTGAGACTGGAGTTTAACGTGCAGGGTGTTTATGAGGGAGTGCCCTGGATCCATACCAGTGGAATGGAGGATTGGTTGAGCTGTGATGTAGACCTGATAGCAGCCTTGGCCGACCCCACCGCGGGGCTCTGGAACAAAATGACCCATCAGAGTTGTTTCACGTTAGGCTGACATGGCTGAAACATCTGAAACATGTTTCATGGCTGAAACATCTGCCCGGGTGGGACCCCGGGCAAGGTGGCTGTGCAGCTGAGGCCGTCCCTGCTGGGGCTGCCTGCCCCCAGAACTGCTAGCAGCTGGGCAACAAGCCCTGTCCTTGTCTCCCCCCTCCACCTCCACATTCTATTATAACATATGTGAACCAACCAGTTCCCGGAAGTCTAACTGGACAAAGAGAGGTTCCACCCCTCCCTTTCCCAGTTTCCCTCACAAAATAAAGTCTCAAGTAACTCACAGTCCTAAAATTATTTTACACCACTAGGCAGTACTATCACCCCCAACACAGAAGCACAGATCTAATACGAGTTCTATGAGGTAGGTTACATTTTTCCCAAGCAAGAATTTTAAGGAAGTTTTAAGCCCTGATCTCTTCACCAAGCTCCAGATCCACAGATACAAAAAGTTCTTTTGCAATTCCGGTGGGCTATCCTGCAGATACCTCAAGGTCAGTGTGCTCAAATACTTGCTTTAGGGTATCCATCCACCAATCCTTATTATTTTAATTGTGGTAAAATATATAACATAATTTTAACCATTTGTACGTGTACCATTCAGTGGCATTATATACATTCACATACTGTGTGTACCCATCACCACTATCTATGCCGACTTTTTCATCATCCCCAACATAAACTCTATACCCATTAAACGATATCTCCCCATTCCTGCCTCTCCCCCAACCCTGTAACCTCTATTCTATGTGGTGTCTCTGAATTTGCTTATTCTATGTACCTCATAAAGTAGAATCATACAACATTTGTCCTTCTGTGTCTGGCTTATGTCACCAAGTATAATGTTTTCAAGGCCCATCCAGGTTATAGCATACATCAAAATGTCATACTTTTTATGGCTGAATAGTGTTTTAGGGTATGTGTACACCACATTTTGTTTGTCCAGTCATCTGTCAATGGACTTTTCCTTATTTCTTTTCAGTGATACTGCAAAAACCTCATAAATTTCCCTCCCTTAACAGCCTCTGACCCTTTAAGTTCTTCTCTTTCTGTGGCCATAATGCTCTTTCTAAAACAAATAATAGGATGCTCCTTGGATCTGTTCATTGCCTTTACTCACCCTCCCTGACCCTGTCCCATTCTTGGTTACACCACACGCCCAATTCATAGTGACATTCTGTGTCCTCGGGATCACATCTACTGATTTCTCTGAGCTGATCTGCTTTATTCTCTTACACGCCAGATGATTCAGTCACACCATGTACCTCAGTCTACCCCAAATACGCCATGCCCTTTGCCCTCCTTGTCTCACTTTGTGCTGTGTCTTCTGCTTGAAATAGAATTGATTCCATTTCTCCACACGGAAATCTCTATTCGCCCTTCAAAATCCAAGTTCAGTGTCATGTCTGTGAAGCCCTCCCCACCCTACCAGGCAATTGGTTGCTCCTTTCTCTGTTTTCCCAAAGTACTTGGTTCCTGCCTCTAATCTCAGTCCTTATTGCAATGGACTTCAATAACTTACTTACTTATCTGCCTTTTTTATTAGATTGACCTCTGTTGGGGCTGTAGATTTTTTGCACATTTGTTTCACGTATCCAGAACCTAGAGTGGCATTTCCCAAGAATGCTGCCCACATGAGTAGTGCAAGGGGCGGAGGCCTGAAGGTGGAGACGGAATTCTGGTTTCAAGGACCAACGCAGCTGCTGAGTGGCAGGCCTCGGCCACATCACTTCACCTGTCTGAGTTGTTTCTTCAGTTGTAAATAGTTCAACATCCTAGAGTGGGATTGAGGGCTAAATGAGATGATTGAAATGAAAGTGCTCTTTACAAAATAGTTATGAGGGCTTTTAAAATGACCTATTTCATTAGTCTTCGTGTACTTCCCATCCCAGATAAACGTGAACTTCTGCAGGGTGTTCCCAGTTTTGCGAATTATTTGTTTAAGAATAAATCACGGGGCTTCCCTGGTGGCGCAGTGGTTGAGAGTCCGCCAGCTGATGCAGGGGACACGGGTTCGTGCCCCAGTCCGGGAGGATCCCACATGCCATGGGGCGGCTGGGCCCGTGAGCCGTGGCCACTGGGCCTGCGCATCTGGAGCCTGTGCTCCGCAACGGGAGAGGCCACAACAGTGAGAGGCCCGTGTACCGCAAAAAAAAAAAAAAAAAAAAAAAGAATAAATCACAACTAGTGGGGGTGTAATTTTAGAGTAAACTGTTCATTTAACATTGTTTGGTTTGTGGTATAAATGGTGGAAATTCAGGGATGCAAAGCTTAGGCAGCAAAAGAAAGGACTTTCTTATCGTCAGTGTCACCTGACGGTGGACGCTCTATCTCTGGGAGCAGTCAGTTTCTCTTCATTGGAGGCGGGCAAGCAGATGCGGGCTAACCTTGCCTGTCAGGGAAGCTGTCAGAGCTATTCTGACCTGGACTGAGGAGGGAAAGAGGCTAAACTAGCTGACTCCTGAGGGTCCTTCCCATTCTGGATGTATATTATCCTAAACGTTACATACAAACTATCCCAAGAGATGGACCAAGGATTTTGTATTCTATTCTGGGGAAGTTATAATGGTGGTTTTTTTTCCTTTTCTCTTTAAGTGAAAGTTGTAGAGTTTATGTGAGATCACAGTAAAAAAAATCTGACATTTCTACTTTGTGAATCCTGGCTAAAGCTGAGTTTGATCTTGAAATATGAAAGTAAACTGTAACTACCTAAATGAAGGTCTCTAGGATTTATATTTATATCAGCTTTTAAAGTTCTCCCAACTTTTCACCCTGGAGAAAAGAAGAAATTACAGTCATCTTACTTAGGGCTGGAAGTCTAGAGAGACACTTAGGTTGATGGAAAACTGACACTGTTTTGCCTGGGCTTCTGGCAGTTTCCACCCCCTTCTAACTGATGTGAACTCTCACACGCAGGGACATAGTTACTAGTCTCACATATTAAGTTGAGTGCTTTTGGGATCTTAGCTCAATTGCAAATCACTTGAAGAAACATTTCTTCATGGTATTTTTAACACCTATTTGTCTTTAAACATCGTCCTTTCACCGTCCAAAGCTGCTTCTTAATGTTATTATTGCTCATGACAAGCCCATTTCAGTTCTCTGAAAACTGCTTTTCAGTTTTTCTCTTTGTGCTGTTTCCCCTCAAGTGTGCCAGCTCGTGACTTGCTTTCCCTGTTCCCCCTCCACTGCCGCTCACCCCTCTGCCCCCGACCCCGAGGAGACCCCTGTGAAACTGAATCAGAAGCACACAATGTCAGCATTAGAGGGCTCCCAAGATTTCATCTCAACTAATTCAAACCCTTGCACCTCCCTTATTAAGGACAAAGAAGCTGAGGTATGGGGTGTCCCAAAGCAAGTAGCAAAATTAAGCCAGGACGTGAGGGCCTTCTAGTCCCTAAAGACTCTCTTAGTTTGGTCTCCCCGGAAGTAGTACATGAAACCAAGTGCAAGTAGTTTATTTAGGAGGTGATCCCAGGAAACATAGCAGGGGAGTGGGGACATGGGACAGGGAAGAGAAGGCAGCTTTTTGGGATGTGGTAATGAGCACGTTAACTCTGTGGGCACCTGGGGCTCAATCCCCCTGAGAACCTCTGAAGATGGTTTAAAACAAGCCTCAGAGTTGTCCCACTGGAGGGGCAAAGAACTAGTGGTTCCACAGTTACCCACCAGCTCTTGTTTGTCGTTGGTTGAAGCCTGCTGTCAGGTTCTTAATTCCCCAGCACTTCCAGCCTATGTCCTATGCAGGGGGTCAAGCATTTTTCTGCAGCTGGGAAAGCCCTCAGCAGAGTTGCAGGGTCTTTCAATGGAAGTCACCCAGCAAACATGCCTAAGGGGATATGCGTGGGGCAGTGACACCCTCTGCTGCACCCGCCAACTGCTCATTCTCTCCTGTCCCCGTCAATAAACTTTGACTGCCTTAGAGGTGAGAGGCCGAAACAAAACATGATTTATAAGGAGAAATGAAATGTTCAGGTTGGTATTTGCAAATGAGTAAATAGTATCCTTATTTTACAGAACCCAGCATGCACTTTTGCACATGCTGTCCCTCTACCTTGTATGACCTCCTAGAAAACTCCTATTCATCCTACAGACTCCAGCTCCAATAAGAACTTTCTGTTATTTCCTTTCCTGATTGCTCAGGAAGAATTAATTGCTCTCCCACTTTGCTCTGACAGCATGTCGGGCCAGCTCTAACATGACTGTGCAGTGCCCATCTCACCTACTACTAACAGTGGTAATAATAGCTAATGTTTATTGACTTTAATTTTGTTCCAGGCACATTTTAAAATAATTTATGTGAATTAACTCATTTAATCCTTTCAACAGCTCTATGAAGTGGCTACAATCACCATCTCCATTTTGTAGAACGGAAACTAGGGCAGAGATTAGCAACTTTCCCAGTATCATGTAGTCAGCAAGTGGCATAGCTGGGATTTGGTTCCAGAAGGTCAGGCTTCCAGGCCCCTGCTCCTAACTACTGCACAGAATAAGCTCTCTTTCACCGGAATAGAGAAGGGGGACCAAGGACTGGACCCTGGGGGTATTTCTGGCAGTTTTGGTAGGGCCTCAGGCCAGGCTAGGAAACATTGTCTACAGAGAATCTTAAACAGGTAGGTGACCCAAGATATGCGTTTTACAAAGATCACTCTCACCACTGTGCATAGGGCGACTTGGAGGAGGAGAGATTGAGAACAGAGATAACAGTGTTTTGACTGGTGCAATAATCCAGGGAAGAGATGACGAAGTCCCAAGTTTAGCAGGGATCTTGTTCCCTGGACTAATCCCCACTCACCTCCCCAGCCTCTCCCCAACATGGCAGGGCTACTACTACTGCACCTGGCCAAGGGCCAAGTGGGGGCAGAAATGCAGCCTGGGCTCTGGCTACCACCCTGAGCCCTGGTGAGGCGTCACAGATACAAAAAGGAAGGGTGGTGCCCTTTGCTTGCTTGCACAGAGAAGCCATGTGGACTAGCAGTGGCCCTGCCCGATCTTCCCTCCAATCCAGACATTTTAAACAACTTTCTGTTTCCTACTTATGTCATGATTTTCCCCAGCTCTGTTGTGAATATTTGCTTTCCTCTGCTAAGGATGATCTTCCACTCATTCATTCATTCATTCTTTCACTTATTCACAACACAGTTTTTAACACCCAACATGGGCCAGGCACCTTTCTAGGTGATGGGGACTTTACAGTCTAGGGGATGAGATAAATGTTAATGTAATACTTATAAAAATATGTCATTCTGACACTTTCTTTGAAGGTAAAGTCAGGGGACCATGAGACTATATGTTGGGTGCTGGAGACTTATCCACTCTGGGATGCAGGTGGCCAAGGTAAGGTCGTAACTGGGATGACATAGCTTCCCTTTGTAGAGACATGACTTTTATGCTGAGATGTGAGGAATGAGTAGGAATTAACCAGGCAAAGAGTGTAGGGAAGGAGAATGGCCACGCTTCCTGAAGTCCTCCTATGTTTAACAGCGTGCTCATGAATCCTTGGGTTAAAGCACATAGGTCTGGAGCCCAGAGGAGACCCAGCATAACAAAGGGAGGGGGAACCAAGGGGGAGGCAGCCAACAGAGAAAGGAGAAGAGGGACTCAGTGAGAGCGGCTGCAGGGAGAGGGGGCTGGGGACCACGGCCGGGAGCGGGAGGCTGGACACTGCGAGACCTGTGGGAAGTTCTGAGGAGCTCTGGGAAACAGGGGTGTTCAATATTTCATCTTAATTGTGCTTCTGTGGTTTACAATTCTTCCCCTCCCCCGACCTTCAGAATGATCGGTTGCACACAAATGCCTTATGTAGATGGTTTGGGGGAAATAGCTGAGTTCTCATTAAGGGTCGCCGAGAAACAATGAGGACTGCACAGCCACGTGAGGTGACACAGAACGAGAAAAGGTCAGTGGACACAGAAATGTGGAGGGGACAGCAGCAATAGGAGGTATTCATAGACTCAGATGTATTTAAACCCTCAAAACAAGAATTTTATTTGTATTCAGTTATGATGAGTGATTAGTATAAAGTGATCAGGGGCAGCATTAAAGAGGATCCCATGAAAGTAGGGACAGCCTAGACAGGAAGATAGAGGAAGGAAGGGACATTCTCACGGATGACTTTGGCAATGGGACGAAGCTCTGGTTTTGTTCTAGACATCTGAGACTCAGCGTGTAAACTCCGACTGAAGGAGATTCCTCCCCACTCCTGGTTCCCAAGCTCACCACCCAGCCAGCTGCAGCACAAAGCCTACCAGGACTTTGGAGAATTACCCATTCAACATTTACTGTTACTAAAGCAACACCTGTTACTTTCTGGGTACAAAGTCACTTGGCATGCGGCCCTTGGTCCCTATCCCTTGGAGCACTCAGTCTGGTCCGGGAGGCAAACCTCACAGCACAGCGATCAGTACTGCCACAGAAGCAGGTCCAGAGGCTGTGCGAGCAGGAACGGGACTCTGATCCAGTTGTGGGCATCGGGCAGCTTCCTGGAGGAGGGACAGCCAGGCAAGGTCATGGTGTTTTCCAGAGTAGCCAGATATCTGGCAGGCAGAGGGAGGGGGCACAGGCGCAGCAGTGGGGCCTCCTAGGCTGTCCGTGTTGCCCCTCCACAGGGCTTGCTCATAGCACCGAGCAGCCCGTCTTGAATCCTCTGGTCTCCAACAAGTCGTGTCTTTCCAGCTGGCCTCTAAGTTCCTCGAGGCCTGGAGACTTGGTGCATGTTTGGATGTGAGGGTAGGAAGAGGCAGATTTGAGTGGTGCCAAGGAGAGCTCCCTGCCCACATGCCATCTGCCACCTTGTTTACCCTCCACCCCGGTCCCTTGCTCCTTCAGGTCTGACAGCCACCCATGCGGAGCCACCAGTGAAAGTGTAAGGCCTCCCTGGGGAGATTCTCGCTGGAAATAGGTGACCGGGGATTGGGAGCCAGAGAGTAAAGGAGGGAGAAGGGGGGACAAGGAAGGGAGCAAAGATGCATGAGGATTTTTGCAACTCTCTTGCCACTCTTTTTCTTGTATCTTCCACTTTTTTGACCTCATGACACACGTAGAGTAAAAGCTCCTGCACAGACTCACCAGAAGGCAGAAATAGTGTTTTTGAGGTAGGAGTGAAAGGTACTGTAGTGGAGAAGAGATGGAGTCAGGCAACCCAGTGCGAGTCCTACTGTGTGGCCTGAGCAGACCCAGGGCCCTCTCTGGGCCTCCTGGCTCCACCCGTCAGTGTACTGGCCAGATGGGGTGCTCTTTAGGGGCTTCTGCAGGCTCAGCCTCTGAGGGCTCAGTGTGGACAGCAAGGTGGGAAGGGAGCCTGTCTCCGGCCAGCCAGGCCTGGCTGTGTTTAACCTGCCTTGGCTGATACCAGGCCTGCAGAGTCACGCAAAATAGCCCCAGAGGAAGATGTTGACGGCCAGCAGGAGGACGGCGTTGATGTTGCAGACGCTTCTCCAGAGCGGCTCCTCCTCGATGCTGGTCAGTTTCTGCTCCAGCGCGGCCTTCTCCGCGGGGCTCAGCGCTTGCTCCGGGGCCGGCGAGAGCCCACACAGCCAGCCCCAGAGCAGCTGTCCCCATGACCTGCGTGGGGCTGAGAGACAGAAGTCAGAGGGGAGGAAGGCAGGGGCGCGGCAGGGCGAGCTTGGAGAAAGGAGGTGATGAGAGAGCAGGGCCAGGACAGAGATGGCGAGAAACCCAAGAAAGGAATGAGGCGCACAGAAGGGGGCAGAGGCAGGGGGAACAGTCAGCTTAGCCCGGGTGCCAGCCGCAGGCTGGGCGCTGAGCTGGGGTGCCACGCTGAACCCCCAAACCGTCATCTAGCGGAAGCATCCCCGTGTGGCAGGGAGAGGGGTGTTAAGGGGCGAGGATAACGAACACAGTTCAACCCAGTTCAGAGCGCACGGCCCGGCCTGAGGACCGAGCAGCTCAACGTGAGGAAGCACACTTCACAGTGATATAAACCAAATCCTTGCACTAAGCTTTATCAGTAATGAGGGCAATATTTCAACTCTCATCTGCCTTACGCGTTGAATAGCCATCTGGGAAGGGAGGAGGGGTGATACTTTGGGGACTCCCTTAGAGACCCCATCCCCAGTGACCCCCCAGATGGGGTCTTTGGGACCCATGACCTGGTGTCCATCCCCACTGCTCCCCCCATGTGCCCTCAGCCTACCTGCAGGCTGTTCCTGGCCGTGCCTGGGGTTTTCTGTCCCTCCGGCCCCTGTAGGACCCTCCCCAGAGGGCATGTCCGCTGCCCCTGCTGTGTTCTCCCGCGCCTCCGTCTTCAGCTCAGGGTGAGGATGGTGTCGTGTCCACCACGTCAGGCGAGCGAGCTGGAGGAGAGCAAACAGCCTCGGCTCAGGGACCTTTGGAAGGAAGTCGGGCTGTAGAAAGAGAGGACTCGGGCTTCCCTGGTGGTGCAGTGGTTGAGAGTCCGCCTGCTGATGCAGGGGACACGGGTTCATGCCGTGGTCTGGGAAGATCCCACATGCCGCGGAGCGGCTGGGCCCGTGAGCCATGGCCACTGAGCCTGCGCGTCCGGAGCCTGTGCTCCACAACGGGAGAGGCCACAGCAGTGAGAGGCCCGCGTACCGAAAAAAAAAAAAAAAAAAAGAAAGAGAGGACTCCCCTTCCCGGGAGGCCGGCAGAGCAGCAAGGAGAACAAGAAAGGAGCACAGGGCTGGAGGACGAGGCCAGCCTCTGAGGCCCGACTTCCCTGTCCTTGGAAAATCTGAATTCCCTGCACCTGTTCCATACAGGGCTCGTGCCGGGGGCCGAAAACACCACGGGTCAGGCTGGGCCCCTGACCTCCCACAGCTCACGGGCAGGGAGAAGCAAGGCCGGACACAGGGAGGCAGGCAGCCCACAGCAGCAGCTCCCGAGGTCAGGCTGAGAAGCTGAGACTACGTGCAACTAGTAGGCAGTGGAGAGTCACCGCACGCGGGAAGCAGAGGGAAGAGGCTCAGTTCTGGGCTTCGGGAAGATCTCTCGGAGCGAACTGATGAGATCCAGCCTGGAGACAGTTGCAAAAGTGAAACCAGAAAAAATGAGCATTTGAGGTCACGGGGTGGGGGGCAGTGCCAAGGCTGAGGAGTGAGATCTGCAGGCCGTGGTGACTGACTGGAAGCAGCCGCCGTGGCTCTCAGGGCTGCCCTGGACCTTCAGATGGGTAGGGGGACCCCTCATGGAGCTCGAGACTGCAGGGGGACGACTGGGCTTGGTGATGGTGGGAGCGAGAGAGAGTGAGAGAGAGAAAGCCTGGGGGCAGGGGAGTGGACATTCACACACACACACACACACACACACACAGCAGAAGCTTGAAGAGCCTGGAGGACCTCAGAGCGGAGACGTCCACGGGTCCCTACGGAACAATGATATTTAAGGGGCAGGAAGAAAATCCCATGAAGATGACAAAGGAGCAGTCAGAAGGGTAGAAAAAAATACAGTGAGCAGAAGAGAGGTCTCCAAGATGCAGGATGTGGGCAATAGTGTCTGGTTCTCTTCAGAATTCGCTTGAGATGAAGATGGAGAAGTGACCAGTAACAAGGTTGTTGGGAATGTTGGTGTGAGCAATGCCGGAGGGCACTGGGACCAGGCCGACTCTGCGGGTCGAGGAGTCGATGAGGGGGAAGTGGAGGCTGGCGATGGACACCACTCTTCACAAAGTTGGCTGTTGAGGGTCAGAGAGGGAGACAATGGTACCTGGAGGAGAACAGGAGCAGGGAGGCGATTTTTAACTGGGAAGGATTTCAGTGTGGGAATGAGACATCAGACAAAGGGGACGCTGAAGGATCAAGCAGTGGGGGGAGATCATTTCAGGAGTGAGCCCCTGGGGAAGTCAGTCTCTTGGCTCACCTGTGAATACGCTGCTTGTTTGTAGGAATTCGTGACACTAAGGGTATAGGTCATTTTGCAAACTCTAAAGGTAAGGAGTGTTATTAATTATTTCCACCCAGTGTTTCAAGGACCAACTTCTGGCATGGGCTCTCTTACGGGCTGAATACTGTTCCCCCAAATTCATATGTTGAAGTCCTACCCCCCACTTCAGTGTGTAACTGTATTCGGAGAGAGGGTCTTTAAAGAGGTGATTAAGGTTAAATGAGTTCTGATGAGTGGGCCCTAAGGACACCACTATGACTGGTGCCCTTAGAAGAGGAGATTTGGACACAGGCACAGGGGAAAGACCACGTGAAGACAGAGAAGATGGCCATCTATGAACTAAGGAGAGAGGCCTCAGAGGAAGCAAACCGACCAACCCCTTGACTTCTGGCCTCCAGACCTGTGAGGAAATAAATTCCTGTCATTTAAGCCACTCACCCTGTTGTACTTTGTTATGGCAGCCTGAGCAAACTAATACCCTTCTGCTCTAAAGAAAAAAGCTTTCAAAAGACTGAGCATCAGTGTCTGAGGACTGGTGAATCCATCAGCATGGGAGCGGAGAGGGCTTCAAATCGAGCTCTTACTCTGCTAGACTGTTTCTTTTCTCATAAACCTGTTTCTTCAAGGTCCAACTCAAGTGACATTGTCGGGGACCCTCCCCCTCCCCCCAGGGGTGACTACCTCTCCTCTGCCCTCAGCCGCTCCCTTTGAGCTTGGGCCTTCTCTACCTTCTCTTGGGAGAGTAACTGTTGGTGTTGGGGTCTTCCTCCCCCCCCTCCCCATCCCTGCTCCCCACGGGCAGTTGCTGGCAGGGACCATTCATCTTTGTAAGCCCAGTACAGTGCCTGGCACAGAGTAGGTGCCCACTGAGTAATTTTCCAATTGAATGAATTACTTTTCACTTGGGAATTAACAGCCCAAGGAGCTCACCATCCCCAGCCATCTGTGATCACACCTCAGTGGAGTAAAAGTCGATGGTGGAATTCTAGGCACTGTGGGTAGGGGAACACTTGGTGGGAGGGGGACTCGTTCTGAACACTCCACTTGCCTTTTCCTCAGGGATGGGGATTGTGCAGAGGCTGACAGTAACGATGACGATGGCCGTGAGCCCACAGAGGAGGAGTGCAAAGTAGAGGTAGTGGAAGTCTTTCAGCACGGCCGGCCTCGGGTCTGCCTCCCCACAGGCTGGGGCTGGGTACGAGAACTCCAGGATCATGCGCAGAAGCCCCACCACCAGGCCAAATAGGAGGCCCCAAAAGGCTCCCTGCGGAGAGAGGGCAGTCCAGGGGTGGGATCCAGCAGGGAAACCCTAGGAAGCTAAAAGCCACGGTTTGGTTTATCTCCGTGTTTGCTAGTCTGCCTGAGTAAGTTCCCCATGAATGCCGAGGCTTTGTCTTAACCTAAAGGCAGGCAGAGCAGTTTATTGGAAAAGGCATGGGTTCCAGAGTCAGACTAGGCTCCACTGCAGAACTATGACTGAAGCAGTGACTCGACCTCACTCGCATGCAATGATAAGCAAATTAATAAGTACTAAGGGTAGCTGCTTAATATTCAACTAGAATGGAATTTGCTTTTGTAATCAGCAGGGAAAGCCAGGATCTTCCTCCCCAGGTTTCTGACAAACCAGAAATCAGAATTAGAACTCTTCCTTTTTTATTCTTAAAGAAAAGCTCTGACACCTCCTGTATCTTCTCTGTAGCACTGTTGGACCCTAACCTCTACCTGTTCCCCATGTATAAGGGTCAGAAGGCTTATATTTTCAAAAATTCTGGAATGAACAGAAACCTCTAGAATTCAACCGAGTCCTGGCGTGCACTCTGGTTATCAGCAGGGGGCTCGAGCTCTGCAAACAGTAGACCCAGCAGAGGCCTGGCTTAACTACTCCACTGGGGGAGGGGTTTCTACGGTCCCCCTTTTGATGACCCTGGGCTCTCACGTGGCCCCTGTGCAATCATGTCCATGATGCTCCTTACCTTCCCAAGGTACAGCCAGCAATTTGGGCATGTCTTTTCTAGGCTATCCTGGGGAGTGACCAAGGTTACCCTCCTGGTACCTCCCAGGGTCTGTTACATTTCAGGGCAGTTTCATAAATGGCACATGTGCAGGCTCCCCTGTAAGCTCACACTTTGTTTCATCACCCTCTTTGCTGTTATTTTGCCGACACGTAGAGCCCTACCGTGTTAGAGAGCTTCCCATCTGCTTGGGCTTTTACACACACTGTTCCTCATGTCTGGAAGACTCTTTCCTCTCCCATTAATCCTTCAGGTCTCAGCTCAGAAGTCACTTTGTGACCCCCCTCCCAGGCGTCCCATAGGTTAGGTGTTCCTGCTCTTTGCTCTCATGGCAGCTATCATACTTTGCTATTATTGCATATCGAAACCTCTTTCCTCCCGCTGGCCCAGTGATGGCAGACCTAAGTGAACTTTGTAAACCACTGCATCCCTGGAGCCTCCATAGTGGGATTGATTAATGTTTGCTGAGTGAATGAATAAATCTAGACCTGATGCTATGGCTGGGGAGACGGAAGCCTGGAGGGGGCAGTCCAGGTTATGGACAGACTAGCTCTCCTGACCCTCTGGTGTTCTGGGAGAGACAGGTGCGCTGCTGCACTCACAGGCTCTGTGACCCTCTTGCAGAAGATGGCCAGCAGGAAGAGGGCAGTGATGGGCGGGGCCAGGTAGCTGGTGACAGACTGGATGTAGTCGAAGAGCTGCCCGCTGTTGGAGCTTTGGATGATGGGGACCCAGAGGATGCTGATGATGACGAGGAACACCACAAACACTCTGCCAGGAGAGAACAGGGCACCGTGAATAGCGCTCAGAGCGGCATGGCAGGGGGGCAGGTGAAGGTGATGTACGGGAACCAGGAAGGGAGAAAGGAGGGGAACGCATGGTCGCTGAATCAGAGAAGACAAGATCACAAATGCCAAGATTCCAGAAAGTTAGACTCTTAGAATCCCAGAGTATCAGAATTATAGAATCCAAAAACCCCAAAATTTTAAATTAGGTCCCTTTGAAGGTGTGTAGCCCATCTGCTTTCAGGAAGAAATCCGTTCCTTTCCCCTTCACCACCCACCTGAGTAAATGGCCTCTGGTTGAAAAACTTTTCTTGGGTGTGTTGGGTGCAATGATGTATATTGCCAGGAGATGGTGCCCAAACCTCACTGACTGATGAAATCAGGTGCAGTAAGACTTGGCAGGTGAGCAAAGAGATAAAAGGATTCTGCACACCTGTCCTCTTCTCTCCTTTCCCTCCCATTTTCTCTCTCTCAGGCCACACTAGAGCAGCAGCCAAACCTGCCGTTCACTCCCCTCTTATCCCCCACCTCTTTGTACAATCTGTCCTGCACTCAGATCCTTTGATGGTCAGTCCCTGTGCATAGGGCTGGGATGCACAGATGAGTGGGACGTAGGGATCCATGGCAGCCGTAGGCAGAAGGCATCGTGATGGAAGGAACAGTGAATGCAAAGGCAGGGAGATGGAAAAGAGCAAGTTATCTAAACTCAAGTAGAGAATGAACACGTTAGTCCAGAAACCTGAGTGATAGAGCCTTAAATTATGAAGCAAAGATTTCAGAAAGGGCCTCTTAACTTTGTGTAAGCTATAAATGCCCAACCCAGGGAGAAAAAGAAAAAATAGCCACCAAGTTATATTTTGAAAGGCATAAAATGAATACCTATGAGATAAAGTTCAAAATTTTCAGCTGAGTGTTCAAAGCCCTGCACCCTTGGGAGACAACCTTCCTATGAACACCTCCATCGATGCGGGCCCCTCACTGAATTACATGTTTCTGATTTTCTCATTAAACTGCGTGCACCCTCAGGGCAGGACCATATAAGTCGCCCCTGTGTCACCAGCACAAAGGTATGATGCAGGACGCATGCTCGGGGTGAGACTGAAGGAGTAAATAGTCTTCCTGTTATCCTGGGATGACATCCAGAGCTGGTCTGGAAGACACTGGGGGCGAGCTGCTTGCTAACTGCTTTCCATCGATACAGTTCATCTTTCATTGATTCAATGCTTTGTCAGCTTCTCTCATTTACCCTCTTGATCAGTTCCAAGATAAAGTTGAACAGGCAGGGAAGAGATTTTTTTCTCCTTATCCTGGAGGGAGGGGAGTGGTCCAGAGCTGGGGAGGAACTCACCTGAGATCATGTAGAAAGTTGACGCTAGGAACCAGGGGCTCTGACTGCCAGGGCAGGGCCCAGACCCAGCCGCATCTCCTTGGGGGTAACCCGGGGCAGGGAGGAGAGGGGAGAGAGGTTTTGCCTACAGGGAGGGGGTGCTCCGGAAGGATGGGCCAGCGCACCTGCCCACCACCATCAGCTCCTGCTCCGTTGCCTGTCTGCGGAAGCGCTGCCACACGTCAATGGCAAACAGGGTACTGCTGCTGTTGAAGATGGAGGTGAGTGAGCTCATGAGGGCGGCCATGATCACTGCGATCATCAGGCCCCGCAGACCTGGGGAGAGATGAGGTCTCTGTGGACAGCTGGCCTGTTAAGGTCAGCTCTGCCAGCAACCATGGAGGCTGCCAGCATCCAGCAGAATCAGTGTAGGGGAGGGGAAGGGATGGGGACGGTGTTGAATGAGGTGCCCAACCAGGAATCCTGGAGACCCATAGCACTAGAGGCCGGGTTCTGGCCACACGCTACCTCTGCCGCCACCTGTGGCCTCGGCCGAGTCATCTGCCCTCCCTGAGCCTCTGTTTCCTCATCTGCACTATTAAGGGATGTGAGACTAGCTGGTCTTTAAGGTTCTCTGCAGACTGGACATCTCGGTCTGGGTTTTAAACCTTGTAGACATTTGGTTAGTGGGCCCTGATAGGGAGGAGGGTGACTATTAATTATTGAGTGTTTTTTTTCAGTGTTTTGTACCTTTTTCATTGACGCTATGATACCAGGCTAAAGCCCCAGCTTGAGAGGCAGAAGCCCTGGAATTTTTTGAAGGTTTTATTTTAATTAATTATTTATTTATTTAAATTTTTAGTACAAATGTTAAAGGTTACTTTCCATTTTCAGTTACTACAACACGTTGGCCATATTCCCCATTTTGTACAGTACATCTTTGAGCCTATCTTACACCCAGTAATTTGTGCCTCTCAGTCTCCCACCCCAATGTCCTCCCCCTCCAGGAACCACTAGTTCCTTCCCTATATCTGAGTCTGCTTCTTTTTTTGTTATAGTCACTAGTTTGTTGGGTTTTTTAGAGTCCACATATAAGTGATATGATACAGTATTTGTCTTTCTCTGTCTGACTTATTTCATTTAGCATAATGCCCTCCAAGTCCATCTATGTTGCTGCAAATAGCAAAATTTCATTCTTTTTTATGGCTGAGTAATATTCCATTGTATATATATATATATATACACCATCTTTATTCATTCATCTGTTGATGGACACTTAGGTTACTTCCATATCTTGGCAATTATAAATAGTGCTGCTATAAACATTGGGGTGCATGTATCTTTTTAAATTAGTATTTTTGAGTTTTTTTGGATATATACTCACAGGAGTGGCATTGCTGGGTCTTACGGTAGTTCTACTTTTCATTTTTTGAGAAACCTCTATACTGTTTTCCACAGGCAGAAGCCATGGGTTTGTTTCCTGGTTCTGCAAGAAACTAGCTGTGTGATCTTTGGACTAGTTCTGACCCTTTCTGGGCCTGTTTTCAACCTGTAACAAGGGATGGGGGGGCCCACTGATATCTCAAGTCTCTATGATTCTGATGAGGAAGCATCTAGAAACACGACTCCCTGGCCAGCCCCATCTCAGTCCTCTTTCTCCTCAGTCCAAATATTTAACCACCTCCTGCATGACTCAAAGTCTCCCAAATCTAGGCCAGCATCTTCCTCTGGGGCCCCTGCTTCTTCCTTTGATTAATGATATGTTTCTGGTCTCTAACAAGCCACCTCCAAGTTATTCTGGACCCCTTCCTCTGCCTTCCTCCTACCCCACCTCCCTCAGCCAGTCCCTCTGTGGCTGCTCTATCATAGCTGGGTCTCCACCCCCATCTCCACTATTTCTTTTATTCATTTCTTGTTTTACTGGAGGGAGGGAATAACTCAACTTCCCTCCATAAACCTCCCTTTCTTTCTATGTCCCCAGTCTCAATATCATTGTAAACTCAAGACCTGCAAGCCCTGTTTGGATCCCTCTGTCTTTCTTGTCCTTCAAATACAATCAGTCATCAAGTCCTGCCAATTCTATCTCACAAATATCATCTAACCCTTTCTGTCCATCCCTAAAGACACTGACCTGGTCCAAGCCACCACTACTGCCTTGACCACTGAAAATCCCTCGGGATCTACCTCCCTGCCTCCCCCTAAGCTGAATCCTCCATGCAGAGTGATCCTTCTAAAGAACACATCCAATCATGCATGCTGGCCTGAAACCCCCAGTGACCCTCCACTGCCCTCAGAGTAAAGGTCACGCTGCACAGTGGGGCATGGCCACCAAGTCCTCCCCACGAAGGCGGTCTTCATTCCTGCTGCATCTGAGCCTGCAATGGCGACTTTCAGTTCAGACTTCACACTCTCTCATCCCTGGGCCTTTGCACATGCGGGCCTTCATCCCCGGAATGATATTTCCCATGCCCCTCCGCCTTTGTCTGCCTAAGATGTGCCCCGGCACTCAGTTCCATTTCCTCTCCTCTGGGAAACTTTCCTCCACATTCCTCCAAAGTGGGTCAGGTGCCTCCTTAGGGCTCCCTCAGCCGCACCGTGTCCCCACACTGGTCCCATTGTACTGTGCCTTCTGCTTGGGTACCCTGCAGCCTGCATTGAGCCCAAGAGCAGGGGCCTGCCTTTTATCTCTGCATGTCCAGAACCAGGAAACAGAGTAGTGTCCTACAGATGCTTGTGAAAAGTGTGTGTGTGTGTGTGTGTGTGTGTGTGTGTGTGTGTATTAGGAACGGGGGTGTGGAGGTGAATGTTTTCATTTTCTCTTCCCATCCACGACCATCCTAATGCAATCCCTCTTGGGAAGTGGGGATTGGATGAGGCTGGAAAGCTGGTGTGCAGCCTGGTGTGGGGGGATGGGACTTACCCACGGGCATGAGACCCATGACCAGCTTGGGGTAGGCAATGTTGGAACATCCCACGCGGGCCCCACAGATTCTCTGGCAGACGTCAGGGTCCACGCAGCCCACTTCATCTGCAGAAGAAGTGATGGCAGTCAGAGCTAAATCATCCCGTGCCTTCTCTGCTGGCCCAGTACCTGCTTTCTGACCCCATAGGGAAAGTGTTCACTGGTGAGTGCCGGGAGTCAGCATCTAGAGGGTCAAAGGGCAGGTGGATGTTGGGTCCTGTGATTTCAGAGTGTCTGGTAGACTTCTCAACCACATACTACCCTGCAAAACCTGATAGACTCCTCTGGGTTTTAGGCCTTATATCATTTTTTTTTTTTTTTTTTTTTTTTTTTTTTGTGGTACGCGGGTCTCTCACTGCTGTGGCCTCTCTCATTGTGGAGCACAGGCTCCAGACATGCAGGCTCAGCGACCATGGCTCACGGGCCCAGCTGCTCCACGGCATGTGGGATCTTCCCGGACCGGGGCACGAACCCGTGTCCCCTGCATCGGCAGGCGGACTCTCAACCACTGCGCCACCAGGGAAGCCCGGCCTTATATCTTAATAAAAGGCAAATATCCTTATAAGGCACCATGAATGCCTCAGTTGGTCTTTCCCTTATAGAGAGAAAGCAGGATGTTAAAATGACATTCAGATAAATATTTCTTCTACTGATATAAATACTGTATGTTTGGCCCACAAAGCCTAACGAACTTACTATGTGTTCTTTTTTTATATATAAATTTATTTATTTATTTATTTTTGGCTGCGTTGGGTCTTCGTTGCTGCGCGCAGGCTTTCTTTTTAGTTGTGGGTGAGCAGGGGCTAATCTTCGTGGCGGTGCATGAATTTCTCATTACGGTGGCTTCTCCTGTTGTGGAGCACGGGCTCTAGGCGTGCAGGCTTCAGTAGCTGTGGGACGCGGGCTCAGTAGCTGTGGCTCACGGGCTCAGTAATTGTGGCTCACAGGCTTAGTTCTCCGTGGCATATGGGATCTTCCCAGACCAGGGCTCGAACCCATGTGCCCTGCATTGGCAGGCAGATTCTTAACCACTGCGCCACCAGGGAAGCCCTTACTATGTGTTCTTAATAGAAAGTGTGTGGCCCTTGCTCTGGTCCAACTTTGCCCAGAGGGAGACTAGCTCTTACCTGGGTACAGGGCCCGGCTGATCATGCCAGGCATGACGATGAAGAACATTGGAAGGATCTTCAGGTAGCCCCCCAGGACGGAGCCCCCCTTGGCGTGGGACAGACTCTTGGCGGAGAGAGACCTCTGCACAATGACCTGAAAAGACAGCAGTGCAGGAACGCCAGTCGGGCCTGCTCGGGTTTCTCTCGGCTCCGGCGAGCCCCAGCATGGGGACTGTGCCCCATACCTGTTCCCGAACCAGTCCCAGCCCTCTGTGCATCCACATGCCCAGTTTGCCCGCAGGAGCCACCCCAGTTTGTGGTGGGCTGGGCCAAGCTTGGTTAGGGCATCACCTGGTCAGTGCACCAGCACCATGTGGCCAGCACCGTGAGCCCGAAAATGAGGCCTGGCCAAGGGATGTCTCCGCTCACAGGGTCCCGGAGCATGTGGAAGGCGTCGGGCTGGGGGAGGTGACAAGTGGTGTTGGGGACTGTGACATTAGGGATGGCCTGCCTGTACCTCTGCTCCAGGCCTGGGTACCAGCCCACCTCTTGAAAGCCTGCAGGGAGAGACCACTGCGAGTGAAACAGCCCTGAGGCCCCACTGGGTCTGTCACATGCCCCAACTCGCTGGATCCCAGTGCTCTGTGGGACCCCTGAGCTTGGAACTCATATGGGACTTGGGAATGAGAGATGGAGTGGCACTCAGGCTCAAGACCCCTGGTTTGGAATAGAGGGAATCCTGCTGTTTGGGAGGCCTGGCCTGGAGGGGGGACCTGGCTCTGTGCTCTGCAAAGTTCTGATCAGACCGTGATGGTGACAGCCAGAGAGAGATCAGAGAGGAGTTTACAGGGGAGGGTGGGATGTATTCAGGACTCTTCCTTACCCAGAAACATGAGGACCAGGGCTCCCCCCACCATGATCACCGTCTGCAGAGTGTCTGTGTAGATCACGGCCGTGAGGCCCCCTGGGGACCCAAGGAGAGGGCTCATCAGCACCAGCAGGGGGTTTCTCTCAAGGTGCCCGCCCTGTGCTGGGCCACACTGGGGAGACCAGAGAACACATGGAGTCCTCAGCGGATGGACCCTGGCCACTGCCTTCTCCGCCTCTCGTGCTCCATGGGCCCGCCCAGAAGGTAGAGGCTGGTCCAGCCACCGGCCCTCAGGTCCCTCTCTTTCCGTCCCGACGGCCTCTGGCTGTTGTTGGGTAAAATATCCCAAGTCTTTTCCTTTACTGTGCCGTTAGCTCCACCAGGAGGCCCGCCTCCCTCCCCACCCCAATGCCCATTTAAACTCCCCCATCTTTCCAGGCCACCTCAGCCAGGAGTAAGTCTGCCGGAGCCTGTGTCCCGGGAGCCCAGGCCTGTGTGAGGGGCTCTGGAGGAGACGGGAGAAGGCATGCTTTTGGCTCTTGTCTGGAGCAGCCCGTGGTGACTCTAGCCCGGGTGACAGTCCCCCGACCTCCACCCTATTCCCTGCTGTCGGTCTTCCTCTGCATCTCCTTCCCTGGCTCTCTCGGGCTGGCTGTTTCCTCCTGTTCCTGCCCTTCCTGTCTCCCCTTTTCTCGGTTGCACTGTGTCTTTCCGCCTTTTCCTCTGATTCTGCATCTCTGTCTGCCTCTCTCTTTGTTCCCTCCAGTTTCTCTTTCTCACTCTCCCGGTCAGTTTTCACTCTGTTCCTCCCTGGACCTCTGTGTCCCTGCCACCCGGGGCTTCCCTCTCCACCTGTCCCTGTCTCTGCTCCTGGCACCTGCACCCGACGTGACCTCCCCTCAGCCCTACCTGTGATGGTATAGACGGCCGTCACCACCAGCAGGATCACAGTGGAGAGGTAAAGGTTCCAGCCCAAGGCCATCTGGATGAAGAGGGCTCCAGAGAAGATGTCAGTCTGCAGAGACAGCGACCCAGGAGTCCAGGTCACCCAAGGCCCTCCGTGTGGTCACCGGGGTATGTCACCTTCCTGCTCAGCAATACCAGGTGCTGTCGGCCCACACGGTGCGATGAAGATGAGCCTTACGTGCCATGCTCAGGAGGATGGGCTTGGCCTACAAACACTGAGGCGCTGTGGAAACTGTAAAGCAGAGGATCACCGTGGACAACTCTGAGCCTGAGAACCGTGTGATCTCGCAGCACTGCCAAGGTCATGTGCTGGCGGGGAAGGGATGACGTGGCACACCGAGGAAGTGAGACGGGACCTGGGGTCGGGGGGCGGGGGAAGAGGCCACTGCGGGAGAGGGCGGGAACCTAGGGGGTTCCAGACTTGTCCCTGAAGGAGCACCAGCCCACTCAACTGCCAGATGGGCCCGTGGCTGACCTGACGGGCAGGCGCCCCAGTGCAGATGACACAGGTCCTGGATACCCACATGTTTGGGTTTATTGGAGGACTTGGGGTCGCAGCCTTTGCCTGAGCTGATTTAGGGTTATTTACAAGCATTGATGGAACAAGAGGCTGTAATTTTTCCAGCCCTGGACCTGGCAAACCTGAATGATTCAGTTCCCTTCAGGACATGCTTGCTGGTCCCTTTACATGAGTGTTTTGTGACCCATGACAAGGGCTACTACATGAAAAAGCCTCAGGAGACCTCAACTTGGCCACAGAACCCAAACGTTAGTTCCAGCCCCAGAGCTAGTGCTCTGTGTGGACCTGGGCAAATCGTTTGACCTGGGTTTGTCTTCTGAGTTTAGGTCAACAGAGGAAGAAGAGGTCCTTTCTAATGGTAACATTCTAGGCAATTAATGCTCGGTGTTGAATGAAGAATCAATGAATGGGAAGATAAATGAGTGAATGAATTCTAGATTGTGACTTCTTTGGATAGAGGGACTCTCATTCACTCAACAAACATTTATCATTCATCTCTAATTACCCTACTGCTGAGGGGGGGCATGTGAGGAAGGGGTGTGGATTTTTTTTTTTTCGGTACGTGGGCCTCTCACTGCTGTGGCCTCTCCCGTTGCAGAGCACAGGCTCCTGACGCGCAGGCTCAGCAGCCATGGCTCACGGGCCCAGCCGCTCCGCAGCACGTGGGATCCTCCCGGACCGGGACATGAACCCGTGTCCCCTGCATCGGCAGGCGGACGCTCAACCACTGCGCCACCAGGGAAGCCCAGGGGTGTGGATTTATCCTCCCTTTCTATTATCCTTCCTCTTCTAACCATCCATGCATTCATCCATCCATCCATCCATCCATCCATCCAGCAACAAGCCGTGCCCTCTCCTAAGCATTTTCAGAGAGACATGATGGCCACACGGGAGCAGGTACTCACTGAAATCTTGGTGAAGATGTAGAGGATGAGAGAAAGGACAGACATATACACCTGGATCCTCTGGCCCCCGAATCGCTTCTTCAGGTACTGCGGCATTGTGACCACACCGGCTGTGATGTACACGGGGACGAAGACCCAGCCGAGGGCCAGAAGCAGCCAGGTTGCCTGGGAGAGTGGGGAGAAGAAGGGATCCATGTTCTAGGTGCAGAGGGAGGGGTGGTCTGTGCAGAGGAGAGCCCTGGGCGGCGAGGTAAGGGACCAGAGGCCTGATATCAGTCCTGTGTGACCTCTGATGAGGTCCTCCAGGCTTTGGTTTCCTCATCTGTAAAATGGGTTCTCGATTCAGCATGCAGCTTCCCCAAGTGCCTCTGAGGTTCCTCTTAGCACTAAGGCCGGGGAGGGGGTGGGGTGGGGTGGGTTAAGACCCCCGTTATCCATGAGAATCCTCCAGGCCAACTTCCTTACATTCCACTCAAAGCCACCCACAGCAAGGCCTCCAGCGGCCCCTGTCCCAGCCAGGCCGATGAACAAACCGCTGCCCACATTGCTGGACATCAGAGATGCTCCGATCTGCAAGGCACAAGTGGGGTCAAGGGTCAGAGGTCAGTTTTCATTTGAATCGATCTGTAGTCAGGACTATGGGCTTCAGGATCTGGGAAAGAGGCAGAGAGAGAGCAAAACCTGAACTCAGGAAACGTGAGATCAGAGGGAGGAGATGCAGTGGGGGAGCAATGAGAAGAGGAATGGAACTGATATTTATTAGGCACTTACTGTATGCCAGAGAATGTGCTAGGCATTTTATAGGCACGAATACACTTAATCTCCACAAATATTTAGAGGGATGGGTATTTTAATATTTCCACTTTACAGAGGAAGGAGCTAATGTTAGGAGAAATGAAGTCACTGCCTCCAGGCCACCCAGTGAGGGAGAGGCGAAGTGGGAAAGAAGAGAAGCCATGGGAAGCAGGGTCCATGTAGGGAGGATAAAGCTCTGCTCTGGGGCCATGGATCTAAGGGCCTCCAGAGAGAAGGAAGCTGAAGGGAGAAGGGGAGTCCCCCACGAGAGGGATGGGGGAGGCCCTCTGCCACCCGGTTCCGGCAGGTCACAGGGCAGGGCCAGGCAGCGGGAGGAGCCGCGGGGTTGAGCACAGCCCAGGCCGGTCCCCCAGTTAATTCTTCTCCAGGAGGCAGCCAACTCCCCGAGGCAATAGGAGGCAACACCAGTTAGATAGACGATGTCCACAGTCCCAGCAGCCAGTACTTGAATGGCACGGCCAAGTGCCTGCTTCTGTTCTAAATACATTAACTCACGAACTCCTCACGCCAACCCCATGAGGAAAGTTCTGCTATTATCCCCATTCTACTCAGGGAAACTGAGGCACAGGCAAAAAACTTGCTCAAGTTCCAGAACTGATAAGTGACCGTCGAAATGAGGATTTCGACTCTGGCCATCTGCCTCCTGTAATCACTGCTTGATGGGTGCTAGGCCTTAGTAAGCATCCATTAGCATTATCTGTTATTGTCAGATGGGATCCTGCATTGGGAGGGGTGAGGAATGGGAGCTGGAGGGGAAGAGCCTGTCTTGTACCCTGTGTCACCTTAATACAATTGTGGGGCTGGGCAGTAGAAAGTGAGAACAAGGGGGCTTCCCTGGTGGCGCAGTGGTTGAGAGTCTGCCTGCCGATGCAGGGGACAAGGGTTCGTGCCCCGGTCCAGGAAGATCCCACATGCCGTGGAGCGGCTGGGCCCGTGAGCCATGGCCGCTGAGCCTGCGCGTCCGGAGCCTGTGCTCCGCAACGGGAGAGGCCACAACAGTGAGAGGCCCGCGTGTCACAAAAAAAAAGAAAAAATAAATAAAAAGAAAGTGAGAAGAAGGGAAAGCACCGAGACATTCAGCGAAGAGGCAGCGCAGTGCAAAGGCGCAGAGATAACAATCGGCCTGACGTTGCTGAGGACTTTGAGCCACCCCTCCGCCCCTGCGCGCACACAACACGTACACGCACACACTCCCTCCCTCTCGTAGGTGGTCCTGGGGATGCTGCAGGCTGGGCTGGATCACTCAGTCACAGCAGAGAGCACTGGGCCTCCTACTGTGGAAGAAGAGGCTCCCCAGGCTGCTCTCGAGGACCCTGCCCAGGGCTCCCAGTGCATCACTCAAGGAGCCATCAACAAGGTCGGCAGGGGACCCCACAGGCCCCTCTGAGACGGGGATGCTGCTGCGCCTTCTGCTATCAGCCCCCAACCACACTCCTCTCAGGCCACAGGGAGGGGAATGAGGCACCTCTCAGGACTGGCTGAGTAGGGAAGCGCGCAAAGCTATTAGACGATCATCACAGACACCAGACGCACACGTCCCAGCGGGGCAGTGGGACTGAGATTCCCTCACCCACAGCTGGTTCTGCCCCGGCCTTGGGCCAAAGCTGCTCTCAATGCAGGCGGCTCAGCTCACAGCCCCGTCCCCCCGAGGAGGGCACCACCACATCCTCTTTCCCACGTGCACATGCCCACGTCCCACTCCGCCACCATCTCTGGGGCACCCCCTCCTGCTCGGAGGCCTCAGGGTTCCTCACACCCCAGAGCTCTGCTCTCCGCAGGACTGACCCTCCAGGCCAGCCCCCTACTGGTTCTCCTGGATGGACCAGAGGACACCTGATCTGTCCCAATTCTGTGCCTCCCACTGACTCGTTTCCAGGGCTGTGATTTGGGGGTGGGGTGGGGGGACCAGATGATCAGAAAGGCTTCCGAGGGGTTTTCATTCTTCTGATGAGGGGGGTCTGACGGCACCAGAGACCCTGTCCCCATCCCTGTGAGCTGCCAGGCCCACAGCACCCTGCATCCCTGGGGATTCTGTCATGCTCCTTTTTTTTTTTTTTTTTTTTTGCGGTACGCGTGTCTCTCACTGCTGTGGCCTCTCCCTTTGCGGAGCACAGGCTCCGGACGTGCAGGCCCAGCGGCCATGGCTCACGGGCCCAGCCGCTCCGCGGCACATGGGATCCTCCCAGACCGGGGCACGAACCCGCGTCCCCTGCATCGGCAGGCAGACTCCCAACCACTGCGCTACCAGGGAAGCCCTGTCATGCTCCTTTTGTCCTCACCTCTCCCTGTCCCAGACACCTGAACCTTTCAGAGAACCTGCAGGCTTCCTGGGTTCCTCTGCTCTTCGGTGAGTCTGTCGCCAGCGGTGGGCAGGGAGGGTGGCGAGAACAAAGACAGGGACGTGCAGAGGGCCGGTGGTGTGTGGGTGCGTGTGCGTGTGTGCACTCACACACCATGTGTGAGGTGTGCGTGCCTGGGCTTGTGCCCAGCCTCAGTGGCCCCTGGGGCTGAGGACTCTGCTGTTAGTTTGGAAGCAGGCCTCACCTCCCTCTGTCCTATTTCAGGAAGAAGAAGTTAGCTTTGAGGACCAAAAGGAACAAGTGGGGAGGCCTGATGTGAGGGACTGGGGTTCAAAAGATCAGTTCCTGGGGTGGGTGGGATTTTACCTCTAGGATTTCCCTCATTTAACTGCTCTTCAGTATTTATGTGTCACTTTCCCAAGAAAATCTTTCCTAATCCCACTTCCGCTGTCTGGAGGTTAGAGGCCTCCCCCAGACATTCACAGGCCCCATGCTGCCCTCCAGCTCGGCAGCCATCAGGTTGTTTATGAGTCTGTCTGTCCCGCTCAGCCCTGAGGTCCTCTGGGATGGGAACACTCTGAGTGGCTCTGAGGTACAGTGTCCAGGTCCAGTGTCCGGCCTGGGACCCACACTTAGGAGGCGCCCAGGGCACGCAGGTCCAAGCTGTGGGTTTGCAAGGTCTCTCAGGTTGCTTGGTGCCTCTGGAACAGAGAGAAGGAGCACAGAGCCAGGAACCCCCCTGGGGGCTGTAGCCTTGGTCCAGGCAGGAGTAGGTGAGGCGGGAGATGGGAGATAGGGGGAGGGGCGGGAGGGAGGTCGACTCACTGGCCACCAGCTCATGGACCTTCCCGCCAGGAAGTAGCCGCCAATGGTCCCTCGGCTGGCACGGATGGACGACTGGAAAGGAAATGACAAGAGTGAGGATTTCCCGAGCCTCCCCCAGGCTCTGCCCTCTGCCCCAGATTCCCTGCCCCTCAAGGTAGGCACCGTGGGGACACTGGGGGTGAGAACTGAGGCTGAAGCATTCGCCATCTTTAAGCTACGTGGCTTTGGGGGTGTCAGCTCCCCTCTCTGGGCCTCCCTGCTCATCACCCAGGGCTGGTGTGAAGAACAAAGGAGCTAATGGCGTGTGTGTGTGTCTATGTGTGTGTGTGTGTGTGTGTGTGTGTGTGTGTGTGTGTGTGAGTGAAACGCTTTCATGAACGTACAGCGCTGTTCATGTGCACAGATTATTGCCATTGTGCACTTTTGTGTCCTATCCTGCTCCCCCGTCCCCGTCCAAACGTTGCTTCAGGAAATGAGTTGGGGTCTCATCCTCAGGCTACCGTGGCAGGGAGACTGCCTTGTCCCCTTCGCCCAGCCAGACTCCCACTTGGGGGGCTGGGAGGATGCAAAGCACTCAGGCCCCAGACAGAGGCAGGACTCTCCTGGGGGGGAATCTCCTGCTCCGGCCTGATGTCAGACCACACCACTGAGGTCCACCCATGACCCTGGAGCAAACCCTCTCCTGCAGTGGGAGGTGGTCAGTAGTGGCCTGTTTGAGGAATTACTCCGAAGACTGAAAGGGGGTGGGGAATGAAAGAACTTTCTCTCGGGTGCAGGGGGTGAGTACAGGGCAGCGGGTTGGGGAAGATAAATTTAAAGCCCTTATTGGATGCTGAAGCCAGGCATCTGATTGGGTCTGCAGACAAGAGAAATACCTGAAGGAGTGGAAGGGTGAGGGAAATTGAAAGAAGCTTCTCTTCCCCCAAGAGAAAGTGACAGATTAGTCACTAGGGCATGACTGGTGTGCAGGGCTTGCTGCCTTGGACTTTGCTGTGCCACCTCTGGTCCTTGGGGAGGACAGATGAACAGAAATAATTTACGTTACAGGTGAGGAAATGGAGGTCCCCTAATGGGAAGCAACTTGTCCAAAGTAACAGGGGAGTTTCTGCTTTTCACGGCTGTCCACCTCCCGGGAGCCAGCAAGCCTCTGTTTGCCCATCTCTTCCTCACACACCCTGGGAAGCTCGGACAGTTCATCCCACTTTACAGATGAGGAGACTGAGGCCCAGAGATGGTTCTTGACCTTGCCACAGCCTCATAAGTGACCACCTGGGGCTCAAATCACTCTCTGCCTCACAGTGGAGTCTAAAGGTGCTGGCATTTCCCTCGAATGCTGCAGAGATAACAGCAGTCATTTATTGCTGCAGGCTGTGTGCTGGGCGCTGTGCCAGATCCTTAAATGTGTCACGCTCCTAAATGGTCAGGGCCACTTTACCTCATAGACCTTTATACTCTCATTGACCAGATAAGAAAACTAAGGCTCCGTATGTTCCCAGGGCCATGTGGCCCTACCTGTTGGAGTTGACATCTGAACTCAGAGCTCCCCAACCTCCCTGGCGCCCGTCCAGGGCATTGAGGCTCTGGTGAGCAGTGGAGAACAGAAGCATGTTGGGATCCACCTGGCTCCCTTCCTGTGAGACACGCACCCCAGCTCCTTTAGAAAGCACAGCTCCTTGCCAAGGCACCATCTGGTGGAAGGTGTGGTGGGTCCAGGAGTCAAGCATTCGCATAGCTGGGGATGCTGGCATGTGGAAGAGGGCAGGAATGGGACGCGGGGAGGCCAGGGATGCATGGGGCCAAAGGAGCAGATGCACAGGGATAGGGAGTCGGGCGGGAGATGGGGGCTCGCTGTGTGAGCTCTGGCAGGTCACACCCATTTCTGGGCCTCAGTTGCCCATCTCTAAAAGGAGGGGTTGGAGAGGATGATCCCTTAAGGTCCTTCCACATCAGCCCCTGTGCTTCCTGGACACGCCTTCCTTCCGCCCACCCCTGCCCCCAGCTCCATGACCAGCCATCGATGAGAGCCTGCCTTTGCCTCCCTTGCCCACCCCCAACCTCCGGGCTACTCACCCAGACTCCCACGCCAATGACGAAGACAAAGTAGACGACCAGGACCGCGATGTCGTAGGCATGCAGGCTGCCTCCAGGGCCCGGTGCTGAGCGTGGAACTGTCGCAGTGCTGACCCCGTTTCCCGAAGCTCCAGGCCCCATTGCTGCCAGCTCCACGCTCATCTACTAGTCAGTCACCACCAGGCTGGACTTTGAGGCGCTCCTGGTTTCATTCCTTTCCTTTAATGATTAAACAGCCCCAAGCGCCACTGGCCAACGAGAAAGCTCTGAGCCCCATTGGCACATATAGTCCTGGCCTGCCTTTTCCCCTTACTGCCAGCTCTATCTTCTGCAGGCCTCTCTCCCTTTCTCTGACGCCACTACACACACACTTGCACACTCACACACACATGCACATGTACACATGTGCACGCATGCACGCTCCCACCCCGGAGAGGAGCAGGAACAGGAGGGAGAGCAGAAAGGAGCAGAGTCTTGGCAGCCTGGACCGGGGGGACTTCAGAGTCAAGGTGCTCGAGCTCCTGCTTGTGTGGAGGAGCAACTGAGGCCCAGGGAGGAAAGGGATGCAGGGAAGTAAAGGCAGAGCTGGGCCTGGAGTCGGGGTTTCTTTTTTTTTTTTTTGCGGTACACAGGCCTCTCACTGTTGTGGCCTCTCCCGTTACAGAGCACAGGCTCCGGACGTGCAGGCTCAGCGGCCATGGCTCACGGGGCCAGCTGCTCCGCGGCATGTGGGATCTTCCCGGACCGGGGCACGAACCTGTGTCCCCTGCATCGGCAGGCGGACTCTCAACCACTGTGCCCCCAGGGAAGCCCAGGACATTTTCTGTCTCACTTTTGTCTGAGGTCGAATGGGTGAGGACAATATAACAGGTGCCTAGTACCCTTACTCCAATTCTAAAAGTGAGTTAGGACACTCAGGGAGCCATGCCACAGAGGCCGTGGCAATGGCTAAGCCCAGGGCCCCTGCTGCCCCAGCTGACCCTGTAGGTATTGAACACTCGCCCTGAAATCTCACTTGCCTGGCTGCTCTCAGCCAGTGACTGAGCCCAGCTGATGCCGTACATGCTCTTTCCTGCAGGACATGTGGCTTACATAATGGGCATTTTTGGCTGGAGGACACTCCTTGGACCAGCTGAAACTTTCTTAGAACTGCACTAGAGCCCCGTGGCAATTGCTTTGCAAAACGTTGTTGGAGTGACCCAGCGACCCCTCTTCTTCCCCATCTACAGGGTGAGGAGGCGGCCCCTTTCAGGCTCTAGTGAAGCCAAGAGAGAAGAGTGTCAGAAGGTCTATGGCAGAATTTTATGTGTGTCCAAGGGCCTGGTGACTTAAGGAAAACAATGGTCTAGGCTGGGGACATCTCAAAAGGGGGAGTGACACCAGCAGAGGGTTAGGCCAAGGTCTGGAGCCTGGAAGCTGGACAGCGCCCATCGGGAGGCTGCACAGAGGGTTCCTGCTCCGGCACAGGAGACTAGGGTGTTTAAGGCCCTGGCTGCACTGCCCTTGCCCGTCCTGCTGCTGCTGGGGGGCCACTGACCAAGAGATCATTTCTTGCCTCCCCTCCTCTCCTCTGGCTGCTCTTTGCTGCCTTTCCTGGTGCCCAGGCTGGGGGTCATGTGCTCCCTTTCACAGCACTGACCACACTGGGCTGCTCCTGGCTGTGTCCACAGCTAGGGCGGCCGTGGCTCTGACGGGTCCCTGTGAGCTAAGTCCCTGTGAGCTAAGACCCCGAGCAGCCTGGGGGCTCCCCGAGGATTCAGGGAAAGGACCGCGGGAGGGTGGTGAGTGCCTGACATTGGCTGTCTTCTCTGCAGACCTCACTTTTATGAGGAACCAGAGCTCAATCCAAGAGCAAACAGCTGAGCCCGAGTGGCAGAAGGCAGCAGTGACGCAGAGGAAACAGGGGTGGCCCGGGAGCCGGAGAGCTTTGCTTCTGCCACCAGCACGTTGGTGACCCCTAACGCACGGATGCACGTGGCACACATCACTGCGAGCGCCTTTCCTCACCTGTGAAACGAGATGTCTGGAATCGCTTGTAATGACCTTGGAGCGCTAAAGTGCTACAAAGCAAATTACTGACCTGGTCTCCTCTAGCCTTTCGGTTCTAAGAGTCCTGGGGGAAGTGGGATCCAGCTGGAGCTGTGATTGAAAAGTGGGAGAAGGGTGAGGGCTCGAGTCCATAGCTTTAGGCCAGGCACCCCTGGACCCCGCCCGGCCCTGGTACTCATGAGTTGTGCTCTCAGCCTCCGTGTCCTTGTATGTGGAGTGGGGATAATGAAGTTCACCTCGCAGGGGCATCCTGAGGAGTGTGTGCAAGGCACAGAGCCCTCGGCCGGCGCAGGGCTGCTCTATCACGAGCCATGTCACTGGCACCGTGCTCTGTGTGGCGAGATGGCTCTGTGGGACTCTGCCCTGGTGTTCACCTAGAGCACTCAGGCCCCTGGAGATGTCCTTGGTCCTGACAAATTCCAGAGCCCCAAGAGGCCCCAAGTGGGGTCGGGGGGTGGCTTCATGCCTGAGCCACTGCCACCCACCTTGCCACGTCCTCCTCAGAAAGCAGAGCCTGAAGCCACCCAAGCAAGGCTCTGGAGCGCTCGCCAGCGAGCATCCGGATCTTGCTGGGGAGAGACTAAACAGGTGGCGAATTCTCTGCCGCCTCACGCGAGAAACAAGCCAAGGAGATTCAGAGGATCCTGGGATTAGCAACTAGAGGCAGAGCCTGGGACCAGGGCTCATGCTCCTTCCACCGGCCCGTCCCCACCCCCGCCATGTCCTTTTCCGGATTCTGGGTTACTTGGTACCCACGGTTGCCTGTTCCTCCCTCCATTATAACTCCTACCAACTGTGCTATAATTGCTTGTCTGTTCCCCCTGCTAGTGGGGGACTCCTGGAAAGCAGGGGCTTTATCAGGTTCACTTCTGTCTCTAGCACATGGCAAAGGGCCTGGCACACCGTGGATCCTCATTACATTTTCATCAAATAAATGAATGAATGCATATTACATCAGTTTCCTCCTTTCCCATGCAAGCTCTTCATAAACTCAAAAGCTCAAAACCATGCCAGTTGTCACTAGCCACACCACCTATATCAGCTAGGGTTAAGTTTGGCTGTGATATACATGCAACTTAAAAGTTGCTTAAATAAGAAAGTTTTTTTCATGTTCATTTCTAGAGATACAAAAAACAGGACCGGTAAGGCGGTTCATAATTTTTTAAGAGACCTCAACTCCTTTTTTCTTGCTGTTCTACCATCTTCCATCTCATTGTTTAAAATGGAATTCCAGCCATTGCCTCTGTATTCCAACCATTGCCTCTATATTCCAGTGTACATTTCCTGGAAATGGCACACAACACTTCTGCTAATATCCTGTTGCCCAGAACTTAGTCATGCGATCACACTTAGCTACAGGGAAAGACAGGAAATGCTATCATTATTTGGGGTGGCCTGTGCCCTGTCAAGAGTCTGGTTTTTTTACTCATTAACAGAGAAGAATGGATGCTGGGGGGACATTAGGAGTCCCAGCCATGCCACACTTTATAGTCTAAATGGCACACCCTTCTCTTCCTATCTTCACCCACAAACCCTGTGTGGTACTTGGGAATAAGAGGCATTATCCCCACTTCACAGTTGAAGGAACAGAAGCTCTGAGAAGTCAGCAAGTTTTCCGAGGCCACAGAGTGAATTATGGCAGGGCTGAGATGGGCACCCAAGGCTGCCAGCTACAAGGTTAGTCCTCTTTCCTCTTCATCACCTTGCCCCAGGGCTTCTTGGAAATGGTAGAGCTTGGGCTCCTTCCTCACAATTCCCTCAAGAAGCATCCAGCAGACACCTGCTGTGTGTGCAGAAAGCACCGAGTACTCGGAGAGAAACCAGACCCAATCCCTCTTGAGGACCTCATGGTCTGTCTTTACACAAGTCTTAGAATACAGTGTGATGGCTGGAGTGTTGCTAGCACAGACAGCTCTCTGACCCCAGAGCCAGGGAAGCCAATCCTTCAAGCTGTGTGACATTCCATTTCAGGTTCTTCCAGCCTCCAGTTTTCTGTCTGGAACCAGAGATGGGGTTGGAGAATTCGGGCTGAGTTCAAACCTCAGACAAAGGACATTGGTGTTTCTGTTTGATGGGATGTGGTAGTACAGCTAAAAGTGTAGGCTCTGAGATCAGAAAGCGCTACTTCTCTTTTCATGGAAAACAAGTTACAGTCCTGTTCTTCATGTGAGAAAACTGAGGCTCAGCGAGTTCCAGTCTCTGTCCAAGGCAAGTGTGTGTCGGAGCGAGACTTGAGCGCAGTCTCCTGATGTCTAAGCTGGACCTCCTCCAGCACAGGGCTTTGGGCGGCTCTCCAGACCACTCCCACTGCTCCAAACCCTGGCTGGGGCTCACTACCTGCCAGGCTAGACCAGGCCCCCCCACCTGGATTTTATTCTGCAGCTAGAAGCCTGATCACCTGTAAGGAGCTGTCGGCATCGTGTCTGAACAACTGGAGAGAGGGAGTCTCACCAAGGGAGAGATTTGCCCCTTGTAAGGTGTGTAATGTTTGCTCTGTTAGACTCCATTGTGTGAGGCCAAGACTCTGCTCTGGCTAGTCTGTGGCATTCATCCCTCCTCTCCTTTTTCTGCAGGAATTATATCTTGAAGTTTACCCACTTCTGTAGGGCTCCTGGCTCCTCTGTATCCTGATGGCAGCAAATGGGATGGGAAAAAAATTGCCTTTGTATCATGCAGCAAATGGAGGTATATCATATCTCAGTAGCCTCACCGAGCCTGTTAGTTTTCAGGAAAACCGTCTGGCTTTCTAAGCAGTCACTGACCCCAATTAGGCATTGATCAATAATGATCAATAAATGATCAATCAATCAATCATCAATTAGTTTTTGTTTTTTAAAAGTATTTATTTAATTTTGGCTGTGTTGGGTCTTCATTGCTGCACGCAGGCTTTTCTCTAGTTGTGGTGAGCGGGGTCTACTCTTCGTTGTGGTGCACGGGTTTCTCATTGAGGTGGCTTCTCTTGTTGCAGGTTTCAGTAGTTGTGGCTCGCGGGCTCTAGAGCACAGGCTCAGTAGTTGTGGCACACAGGCTTAGTTGCTCCGCGGCACGTGGGATCTTCCCGGACCAGGGCTCGAACACCTGTCCCCTGCACTGGCAGGCGGATTCTTAACCACTGCACCACCAGGGAAGTCCATCAGTTAGTTTTAAAGTATCAGCATTCACCAAGTTTATACTGTCTATCCAACCCTGTGCTTGGCCTGTGACTGGCAGAAATAAAGGGGAGCCTGGTTGCCTTCCTTTAAGGGAATTCAGCTGAGAGATTAGAGGTGGAAACAGAGAAAAGAATGAGGGACTTGAAGTAAGACAGAGGTAGGTGTGAATGACAACACTTCAGCTTATTAACTGTGTGACTGTAGGCAAGTGCTCAGGATACCTGGCTTGCTTGTTGTGAATATTAAAGGAGAGAATAGAAAACACTTTGCTCACTACTGGATCCATGGGAAATGCTCTGTTGGTGGTTAAGTGTCAAAAGCAGGATGAATGCACACAACTATAACTATTTAAATTGAGACAGGAATTCAGAGAAGGGAGATATTCATGTGTGAATTCTCTTTTAAGGCCTAGACTTGTAGAGCAGGTAATTTGGACCCTGGCAGGTCTGGGACTGGGGCCCTGAAAGATCCTACTTTTCAGAACGTGCAGTACAATGGATGGCCACAGGGGGAAGACATAGGACAAATTTTAGCATCTTCCATTTCACCGTCCCTCTGGGCAGAGAAACCAGTAGGTTTCCACACCCATGTTATAATCAGAGCTAAACTTCCACACACAATATCTGTAGATAGATGAGGGATTCGCGGGGCTTTTCAATTGCAATAATATGTCAAAAGTTCTCTGAGACATTCCTGGCACATAGGAGCCATTGTGTCAGAAAAGTCTTTCAATCTTGCTCTGATTTTTTTTTTCACATTCTCCGATCAAGTCTCCCAATATATCTCTGAAATATGCAAATATCTATAGTTTTCTGTATCTCTCTTAAACTTTTGGGACACCAACTATCTCACTGAAATATTCTGAAACTCCTTGAAATGCTGACTTTCTATAAATCTCTCAAATTATAGATCTCTGTGTGGATGTCTTTTTTTGACCCTCTCTACCCTTTGACAGCACACATTCTCTCTGAATCTCAGAGACTCTCAGTCCATCTGTCTACAACAGCTTGTTATCATTTTGCAAGTGGATATCGGACAAAGACAGACACGTGCTATCTGTGCTAAACTCCAGGAATTTGCACCTCCTAGTTCCAGGCTACAACTGTCTTTGTTCTGAAGAAGGTGGACATCAGAGCCCTTCCCACAGGAAGTTTCAGCTAGAACTGGAGCCAGAGAAAAGAGCCAGGCATTTGGAGTCAGGCAAACCTGGGTTTGATTCTCTATTCCTCATCTTACTGTGTGGCCTTGGCAAACTGCGTTTCCCTCTCCAAGTCTCTCTTTTCTAATCTAGTAAAATAATCCTGCAGCCTTCGAGACTGTTATGAGGACTAGCAGCTGTATGAGGTAGTCAAGTGTAAAATGCCTGGTGAACGCCCATGACTATCCTGACTTTAAGTAAGATGTGAGTCCGGAGGATGGAGAGATTCATGTGTGTGTTTCATTAGCCCTTGACATGGAAAGGAAGTATTCAGTCTGCTGCATTTAAGAAGTCGCTTTGTGTAAGCCCGCGTTATTGCTTCCTTTACAGATTCTGTGGGGCTGTGGACTTGCAAGAATTAGTCGTACTTTTCCCCCCACCCAACTTTATTGATGTATAATTGACAAATAAACTTGTACTATATTTAAAGTGTACAGCGCAATGATTTCATATACGTATAAACTGTGAAATTAGTCCCACAATCAAGTTAATTAACACATCTATCACCTCACATAGTTACCCTTTTGTTTTGGTGAGAACGCTTACTATCTACTCTCTTAGCAAACTTCAGGTATACAACACAGTATTATTAGCTATAGTCATCATACTGTATGTTAGACACTCAGAACTCATGCATCTTACAACTGAAAGTGTGTAGCCTTGACAAACCTCTCTCCATTTCCTCCAGCCCCCAGTCTCTGGGAACCGCCATTCTATTCTCTATTTCTATGAGTTCAACTTCTTTTTGGTTCCACATACAAGTGATAGCATATGGTACTTGTCTTTCTCTGTATGGCTTATTACACTGAACATAATGCCCTTCAAGTTCACCCATGTTGTCACAAATGGTAGGAGTCCCTTCTTTCTTGAAGAACAATATTCCCATGTGTGTGTGTGTGTATCTATATATCACATTTTCTTTACCCATTCATCCACTGGTGGACACTTAGGTTGTTTCCCTATCTTGGCTATTGTGAATAATGCTGCAGGGAACACAGGAGTGCAGATATCTTTTTGAGATACTGATTTTGTTTCCTTCAGATATATACCCGAAGTAGGATTGCTAGGTCACATGGGAGCTCTAATTTTAATTTTTTGAGGTACCTCAACACTGTTTTCCATAATGGTTGTACCAATTTACATTCCCACTAACGGTGTATATCCTCAACATCTTCAACAACACCATCTCATGTCTTTTTGATAATAGACATCCCACCAGGTGTAATGTGATATCTCATTGTGGTTTTGATTTGCATTTCTCCAATTAGTGATGTTGAGGATCTTTTCATAAACCTGTCGGCCTTTGTATGTCCTTTTTGGAAAAATGTCTATTCAGTACTTTGCCTATTTTGGGGGGGAGGGGGGAAGGGAATGTCTATTGAGGTCTTTTGCCCATTTTTAAATTGGATTTTTGTGGGGTTTTTAGGTTTTGGTTTTTTTGGTTTGTTTTTTTGCTATTGGGTTGTAAGGTTTCCTTATGTATTTTGTATATTAACCCTTTAATGGATATAATAGTTTTGATACAATCCTGATTATTTATTTTTGCTTTCATTGCCTGTGCTTTTGGCAAGAAGATTCAAAAATTGCCAAGACAAATCTCAAGGAGATTGTCTCTGTTTTCTTCTAGAGTTTTACAATTTTAAATCTTTCCTTTAAGGCTTTAACCAATTTTGAATTGATTTGGGAGGGACATGATGTAAGATAAGGGTCCAATTTCATTCTTTTGCATGTGAATATCCAATTTTCCAAACACTGTCTGTTGAAAAGACTATCCTTCCCCCACTTGTGTTCTTGGTGTTTGTCAAAAATTAATTGACTGTATATGTGTGGGTTTACTTCTGGGCTCCCTATTCTGTTCCATTGTTTTGGGTGTCTGTTTTAATGCCAATACCACACTGTTTTCATTACTATAGCTTTGTAGTATGGTTTGAAATCAGGACATGTGATACCTCCAGTTTTGTTCTTCTTGCTCAAGAACAAAACTTTAACTATTTGGGCTCTTTTGTGGTTCCATATGAATTTTAGGATTTTTAAAATTTCTGTGAAAAATGCCATTAGAATTTTTATAGCAATTGCATTTCATCTAGAGACTGCTTTGGGTAGTATGGACATTTTAACAATATTAATTCTTCCAATCTATTAACAGGGCATATTTTCCCATTTGTGTCTTCTTCAATTTCTTCTGTCAACGTTTTATAGTTTCCAGTGTATAGATCTTTCACATCCTTGGTTAAGTTTATTCCTAAGTATTTTATTCTTTTTGACACTATTATAAATGGGATTTTTTCTTAATTAATTTTTTCAGATAGTTCGTTTTTAGTGTAGAGAAATACAACGGATTTTTGTATGTTGACTTTGTAACCTGAAACTCTACAAAATGCATCTATTATTCTAACAATTTTTTGGTGGCGTCTTTAGGGTTTTCCATATATAAGATCATGTTATCTGCAAACAGAGGCATTTTACTTCTTCCTTTCTGATTTGGATGTCTTTTCTTTTTCCTGTCTAGTTGCTCTGGCTAGGACTCCAGTACTATGTTGAGTAGAAGTGGTGACAGTGGACATCCCTGTCTTGTTCCTAATCTTAGAGGAAAAGCTTTGAGCTTTTCACTGTTGAATACTTCTGTTAGCTGTGGGCTAAGTTCAAGGTCTTTATTACGTTAAGGTACAATACATTCCATCTTTACCTGATTTTTTGAGTTGCATTTCATTTATATCTAACTTGTTGAGAATTTTTATCACAAAAGTATGTTGAGGTACATTTTTATCTAGACTTGATTTGTTGAGAGGTTTTTTAAAATTTATTTATTATTATTTTTTTATTTTTACAGCACGTAGGCCTCTCACTGTTGTGGCCTCTCCTGTTGTGGAGCACAGGCTCCGGACGTGCAGGCTCAGCGGCCATGCTCATGGGCCTAGCCACTCCGCGGCATGTGGGATCTTCCTGGACCAGGGCACGAACCCATGTCCCCTGCATCAGCAGGCAGACTCTCAACCACTGTGCCACCAGGGAAGCCCAAGAGGTTTTCTTTTATCATGAAAGGGTGTTGAATTTAGTCAAATGCTTTTCCTGCACCTATTGAGATAATCATATAATTTTTATCCTTTATTTTGTTAATGTGATGGATCACTTTTATTAATTTGCATATATTGGATCATCCTTGCATCCCAGGGATAAATCCCACTTGATCGTGGTGTATGATCCTTTTAATGTGCTTTTGAATTTGGTTTGCTAGTATTTTGTTGAGGATTTTTGCATTTATGTTCATCAGGGATATCAGCCTGTAATATTCTGTTATTGTAGTGACCTCATCTGGCTCTGGTATTAGAGTAAACAAGCTTTGAAAAATGAGTCTGGAAGTGTCCCTTTCTCTTTGATTTTTGGGAAGAGTTTGAGAAGGATTGGTAGTAATTCTTCTTTAAATATTTGGTAGAATTCACCAGTGAAGTATCTGTTGTAATATTTCCTCTTTCACTTATGATGTTATTTATTTGAGTCTTCTCTCCCTTTTTCTTAGGTATCCTAGCTAAAGATTTGTCAATTCTGTTATCTTTTCAAAAAGCCAACTCTCAGTTTTGTTGATTTTTCTATTGCATTTCTAGTCTCTATTTCATTTATTTCTGCTCTAATCTTTGTTATTTCCTTCCTTATAATAACTTTGGGCTTATTTTGTTCTTCTTTTTCTAGTTACTTGAGGTATAACATTAGATTCTTTATTTGAGATCTTTTTTTCTTAACATAGGCGTTTATCACTATGAATCACTTACTTTGAATGTGCAATATCAAGAGTTGGACACAAGCTGGGGCAATAGAGCAGATTTCAGCATCTTCCACTGCAGTTTACCTTTAGTGATGAGGAGTAAAGCCTTTGGTGCACTTCATACACTATCTTATGTGCGACCCCATCTGCCTGCAGTGTTTAGCATCGGTGGGGATTGTGTGGGCAGCTGGAAATCTGAGCTGTTGTTTGACAATATGTCTCTGTATTTAGCATTTAGACTAGTGTGTTCCAATAGAACTTTCAGCTATGATGGAAATATTCCAAACCTGTGCTGTCCAAAATGGTAGCTATTTACCACATAGGGCTATTGAACACTTGAAATGTGACTAGTACAACTGAGGAACAAAAACTTTAACTAAGGGGCTTCCCTGGTGACGCAGTGGTTGAGAGTACACCTGCCGATGCTGGGGACACGGGTTCGTGCCCCAGTCCGGGAAGATCCCACATGCCACGGAGCGGCTGGGCCCATGAGCCATGGCTGCTGAGCCTGCATGCCTGGAGCCTGTGCTCCACAACAGGAGAGTCCACAACACTGAGAGGCAAGCATACCACACACACAAAAAAAATTTAACTTAATTTAATGTTAATTAATTTGAATATAAATATTTAGCTACATATAGGTAGAGGGTTCTGGATTGGACAGCACAGAATTCCAGACAACTTCAGTTTATCTAGGAGTGAATGAACACTCTCCATCCCAGCCTCTTTCTGAGGCTGAGCTAAGATTAATTAGTGAAATTGTCTCCCAAGGAGCTCACAGTGGAGGAGTGGTGGGAAGTGGGCGAGGAAGCAAGGATGAATTCATAAACACTATAATATAAGCAAGCCTAATTACTACAGTAAGAGATATAAATCATACTGATGGTTGCTTCCACTTTTGAGAGCCTAACCAGGGGCAAAACACATTATAGTGTGATGTAGGTCTCAGGGCATCCCTATGAGATTTTGCAGGTGAGGAAACCAAGGTGCAGAGTGACCAAATGGTTTATTTATGACAATTTAGATGTCAACCTAGATGGATGTCTTACTCTAAAATCTTTGTATAATGCTTATGAGGAACCTAAAAGAGGACTACATCACATCGAGTGAGGATACTATTCAAGCTTTCTAAAGGAGTTTGGGTTTCAGCTATAGCAGGAAGAATAAATAGGGTTTTAGTAGAAAAGGAGAGAAGACAGAGTCCAAGCAAAAGGATAGCATTAATCAGTGAGGCAAGAAACCTTGGGGGCTTTTTCTGCTCATTAACATTGTAATTAACCAAAATTTGGGCTTGGCCTCTCCTTTGTAACAGGTTTGGCTGAGTCCAAGAAGAGGAGATTGGTCCCTGACTAGAGGAGTCTGTGCGTATGAGGTAATTGAGAGGGTGTTGTCCATGGAACAACATCATCTAAAACCACTGGTCTGGGAGGGAGACTAGAGAGCCCCCAACAGGGCTGGAGGGATGTGGAGCCCAGGGTGGAGGGCAGCAGGGGCGGGGGAGAGGGTGTCTCCCTTTGAGGTGAGTAAATACATGGAGTGCAAGCATACACCCTTGTACACTTAAACATCAAAGGAGACTCCCAGCTTCTTAAAGATGAACTGTGGATACTGGGAGAGAGACACGGGGAATGACGGGAACCATGAGGTTCAAGTCGTGTTAGACTCACTCTTTTGCCTGTATTTTCAACAGATGTAAGAGAATCTATTGATGGAACAATCAAGTTCTTTGACATCAAATATGTGGTGGAGTCAGCAGACAAAGTTTTTCATGTTGGGATTTCAAAAAGACATTTTCCATAATCTCTTGGAGACACGATGGTATGTTTGGTGGACTTGTGATAGTTGACGCTACTATGAAAACCTAGAGGCAGGTCTCTAGCGACTTAACCGTTCAGCTCTATTCTTGGCCATGTTCCTAACAAATGTACTGCATGATCTAAATAAAGACATTGGCTAAAGGGTTATCCTATTTGGTAAAGAGAACTAAATTGTTTTTCAGAGAATCAAAAGCCAAGAAGTTATTGTCTTCTGTAATTGATTTGACCCTATCAAGATTGTATTTAATTATGAGAGCTATAAAGTGTAGCATTTAGCCTCAGGAAAACCAAGTTGAGAAGGAAAGGAATGTTTGATTTGGTAATGTCAGTCTCAGTCAAACTTTTTTTTTTTTGCGGTATGCGGGCCTCTCACTGTTGTGGCCTCTCCCGTTGCGGAGTACAAGCTCCGGACGCGCAGGCTCAGCAGCCATGGCTCACGGGCCCAGCCGCTCTGCAGTATATGGGATCTTCCCGGACCGGGGCACGAACCCGTGTCCCCTGCATCAGCAGACGGACTCTCAACCACTGCGCCACCAGGGAAGCACTCAGTCAAACTTTTTTAGTGCTTGCTGTAGGGATTTTATAGTGAATAAACCACTGTTCTCACTGGTCATACATTCCCCACATCAGAGCCGATAGAATCACTTTTACACTTGCTACTTAAATGGGGACTACAAAATCTATAGTGACTTATGGTGTGAAGTGGAGTCCTGGCTGTGAATAAACCCAGTGGTAGCCTGGCTTTTCTGCTGGAAATATAGAATGTTTCTTTAAAAACTGGTTTAGGATTTTTAAGTTAAAAAAATAAAATGTGATGGGGGTGTGGGGGGGGGAGGTGATTGTCCTGTACTATTTTCCCCCTAAAGGCAGATCGCTGCTTAGAGAAATGAACAGACGATTATGAAAGCCCGGGTTTATTTACCAGGCTCAGTCCCAAGGGGTGTCTCCCCAAAGCAGCAGCAGATGGGCCAAAGACACACGTGGACAGAGGGAAAGACCTAGAGCTGCTTGAGTGTGAGGTCAAGTCCTCACCTCAGCTATGTCCTGCCAAAGGGTGTGTCCTGGCGCAGGCCAGAGGGAGTGTTTTTAAGTGACTTTTAAGTGCTTGCAGTTCCACTGACCTGGCCTTTCCTCCCTCCTCCAATCTGTTCTCCACACTAAAGCCAGAAAGACCTTTTCAAATGTAACTCTGAGCATGTCATGCAACCTACTCTCTGCTTAGAACCTACCAGTGTTTTTCCAGGAATGTCAGCACAGTTCACTGGTGCCTATGTGGTTTACCCTGCAGCTTCATTTGCCCCAAAGCTCCCTCCTTTTCACTCTCCACTCACTGTAGTCTTGTTTCCTGGCAACATGCTATGGCCTTCCACTGTGGGGCCTTTGCACATGCTGCTGCTTTTGTCCAGTGAACTTTCCTGGACACACCCCTTGCTTTGTGCTCTCATAGATTCATATTCTTCCCATAAACTACACAAAGGAGGGGTTGGCCTGATTCTGCTCATCGTATTATCCCTAGCATAATGCCAGTCACATAGTCAATAACTAGTTATTGAAAGAATGACTGAACTTTCTAGAGTGAAAGACTTTCATGCTATCAGATTTCGCTTCTAGGAAAGTATGTCATATTGATCTTCCATTCCCTTTTAATTTCTCAGGGTGGGGTGGGAGGGAAACCTTGAATCATGGCTGGGAAGGCTTAGGCATTGGCAAAGGGCCAAGGAGTAGGTGGGGGAGGTGGGAAGGCTTTTGGAGTGTCATGCAAAGGGGGAGGGAGGACTTTTTCCAGGCTGTCCTAAGGAGCCATCTACTTTGCCAGTGACTATGTTCTCCCCTGCCAGGCTACCCTGGGTCCCAGGAATTTAATCTTAATGAGTAGATGATAAGTGGATAAATACATAGAGCCCTAAAGGAGCTGGGACTCTTCACCAGCAGGATTCTCATATAACCTATGCCTCTTATACCTCACGTGACTTCAAGCCATGATGTAATCTCTGTAAATCTCTTTTCAACCCAATTGTGATCCAAAGCAGGATGAATGGAGCCAGAGGAAACTAAATTTGAGTGTCCGCTCAGCTACTTACCAGCTGTGTGATTTCAAACAATCCTGTTTGAAAACCTGTTTTTGCCACTGTAAAGTGGTGTTAATAATAGTTCCCATTTCACTGGGCAGCAGTGAGTATACATCAAAATAATGTTTCTAAAACACTGAACACCACTCTCGTCTCACTGGTTTGACACACAGAGGTTTATTTCTTGCTTACACTGCAGTACTGTGCCATGAGTAGTGGTGGCGGAAGTGTAAATCTCTGCATCCTTTCTGGAAGACAACTGGACAATATGTATGAAAAGCCTTAAATTACTAGTCCAGTAATTTCACACTTCTAGGAATTATTCCTAGCCAAATAACCAGAGACGCAGATATACCAGTTGATGTACGTGGATATCCTTATAACTTATTGACAACAATGGGCCTGGAAAGACTTAAGTGTTTAACAGTAATGGGGGAGGGCAGGAGGGATGGCAGGGGTGGTTGTAAGGGCTGTGATTCTCCCAACAGCTGACGTTTACTTCCTTGTGAAAGCAGCTTTTTCTGTTACTAGAGTAATTCCCGTGGCCTCTCTCTACCTCCTCACTTACTACTCACCATGCTTCCGTGGTATAAATTTGGGATCAGGAACTGAGATGTGTCTTCCTGAAACTTCTTCCCATCTATCTAAGGAATAGGCAAACCCCAGGAAACATGTGTTCTCAATTGCTTTCAGCCATGAAGCAAGTTTAGCAGTTAAGTCTCAGTCTCAATGGGACCAGGCTATCACTGCCTGTAATTGGGCAGATAAATCAGCCCAATACTGGAATTCATCATTAGGTTGTCCACCCACCCATTCACATATGCTAACTTTATTTTATACCAATGATTTATAAAGATGACATTTTAATGCACAATCTGCCTTAATCTTTTATTTCTCACTTAGTTTAGTTTTATTTAGGAGAATATAATTATGGTGTTTATCACTTATTCTAAAGGTGTAGTCTCTATATCAATAGTATCAACGTTACCTGGGAACTTCTCAGAAATACAGATTCTTGGACTCTACCTAGATCTACTGAATCAGAAACTCTGTGGGTGGAGCCCGGTGGTTTGTGTTTTAACAAATTCTCTAGGTGATTCTCATGCATGCTAAAGTTTGTAAGCACTCATTTTTTAGCACACATGCAATACTGGATGAAAATATACCAAAATGTTTCAGATACCGAATCAGGACTGGCTCCTTGCTGCTGGAACATCAATACCCAAGAAGTAGTTGTTGGTAGAAAGGAAAGTTGCTTTTAATCAGAATGCCAGCAATCTGGGGAGATGGTGGACTCAGTGTCCCCCAAAACCACCCCCGAAGATCCTGCTCGCCCATGAAAGTTTTTAAAGGGAAAAAGGGAAGTAATCTCAGTTCATTATTGAGATAGGGGGTCAGTATAGTCTTCATCCCCCACTGTGTGCAGGTTTGTTGATATATTGTACTTTTTCTTTAGATGCTGTCTTGTTCATACAGTTTGTTTACCAGGTTACTGAATGGGAAGCTAGGGAAGAGATCTGGTCATCTGTTAATTACTTATTCTTCATTTCTACTTCTTTGATCTACAGAAAGAACCAACAGATTAGACAAGGTATTGTGTGATCAAAAGATGTGAAAGATGTGCTAGGGCTGGAGATGGGGGTGCCTGTTTTAAGGTTAGTGACAAGACAAAGGCCTCCCGTAGGGAGCTCTTTCTTGCAAAAAGCTCTTTCCTGCCAAAAGCTACTTACATTACTAGTAATTTTCTTTGAGAGGTGGGGCTGCAGATGTGTGTGTTTCGGTATAAGTTAATTTTAAAATAAATTATCTTAATTTTCAGATATCTTTGTGGATTTCTTGGCTTACATCCCATCAATAAATCTCATAGGGTGGAGCAGCAATTCTTGATGTCATTCAATGAATTATCAGCTTTTAATTTATCAAAAGTAGGCAAGGTTACAGATATTTGTAGTTTATGAGAGTAGATAAATTTTTCCACTTAAGAATTTTAATTTTTAAATAATTACATATTCACAGGAAATTGCAAAGATAGAATCAAAAGCAATTGATTTCTGTATATTAACCATGTATCCTACAACCTTGCTATAACTGCTTATCAGTTCCATGAGTTTTTTGTTCTGTTTTATTTTTGCAGTTCCTTGGGATTTTCTTTATTGAGAATCTTTTCATACGCGAACAACATATCGTGTTTTACTATTGCTTCTGGCCAATGTTCAAAAACAAAATTCTCTAAGCTTTCCCCTAGTCAATATTTTCGCCTTTATCCTTTGTATCTTTCCCACTCATACCTCAGGAATGGGCTCTGGTAATTGTCAAGGAAATTCTAATGTAACATAGAGACAGGTAAACATCCCCAAGGGAAAGAAAAAACTAGTGGGAAGTGGAAAAATTCCTATTCTGAGCCAACTGATTATCAACTAATTTATCTTTCCCCACCCCTGAAAAATGGGGGTAGTCAGTAGAATCATTCCCGTGTTTATAATCAAGGTATAATTTAATACTACAGTGAAACAAGTAGACAAAAAAATGTGCAGTTCAATGAATTTTGAAAAATGCATATGCCTGTTACTTGTGTCCTATAACACATTTCCATTATCCTAGAGAGTTCTCTTACCCCTTCTAGGCAACCCCTCACTCCTCCAGTGACTACCACTCTACCATTTTGCAACATAGATCAGCTTTGCCTGTTCTAGAAGTTCATACACATGGAATCATACTGTACATATTTTCTGGTGTCTTGCCTCTTTTATTCAGCATAATATTTTGACATTCACCCACATTGCTGCAAGTATCATTAGTTTTTCTTTGTTGCTGCTGAGTAGTATTCCATTGTCAGAATACACCACATTTGCTTGTTGATGGGCACCTGGACTATTCCTAGTTTTTGTCTATTACGAATAAGATTACTGTTGGTTTGCGTTCTGCAGGCCTGCAAGGTCTGTACTTGCCCAGCTTCAAGACTGAAGAAAGAGCCTGGAGTCAGCAACAGACACATCAGTGGTTTAATGGATGGGGGAGCTTACACGTCTGAAGCAAGGTCCTGGAGCCACACCCCACCATGTGCTATGGATGGCAGGGCAGGACATGGTGGCAGTCTTTACTCCCGGGGGGCAGGGGGAGATTACCAGTTATAGGAGGAATTGATATCAGGTGGGCTCATTGGTTACCAGGGAAACCAGCAGAGGGGCATGCCCCTAACCACCCCTTTGATAAGCATAGTGGAGAGTTCTTATCTAAAGCTAGAACAATCATTAGCTGGGGCCTGGGCAAGTATGTAAGAAATTCAGTCATGTGAGCAGCGTGTAGGTGAGGCAGGACCTGATGGAGCAAGGGATGTACAGAGAGCAAGAGCACAGCCATCGAGTGGCCTGACCATACAACTATGAACATTCTTTTTTTTTTTTTTTTTTGCGGGCCTCTCACTGTTGTGGCCTCTCCCGTTGCGGAGCACAGGCTCTGGACGCGCAGGCCCAGTGGCCATGGCTCACGGGCCCAGCCGCTCTGTGGCATGTGGGATCTTCCCTGACCGGGGCACGAACCCATGTCCCGTGCATTGGCAGGCGGACTCTCAACCACTGCACCACCAAGGAAGCCCACTATGAACATTCTTATACAAAGAGATTTGTGGATATGTTTTCATTTCTCTTCGATTAATGCCTGAGAGTAGAATTTTGGGGCCATTGGGTAGATGTATACTTTATAAGAAACTGCAAATCTTAGACACAACAGCCGTGTATGAGAGTTCCAGTTATCACATCCTTGGCAACATATCGTGTTGTCAGTGTTTTCATTTTAGCTATTTCAGTGACTCTGAGGTGAAATCTTTTTTTTTTTTTTTTTTTTTTTTTTTTTTTGCGGGCCTCTCACTGTTGTGGCCTCTCCTGTTGCGGAGCACAGGCTCTGGATGCGCAAGCTCAGCGGCCATGGCTCACGGGCCCAGCCGCTCCGCGGCATGTGGGATCTTCCCGGACCGGGGCACGAACCCGTGTCCCCTGCATCGGCAGGCGGACTCTCAACTACTGCGCCACCAGGAAAGCCCTGTTTGTAGATTTTTTGATGATGGTCATCCTGACCGATGTGAGGTGATACCTCATTGTGGTATCAGATCCAGTTAATTGTTAGGAAAAATTAATTATCTCTAATCAGCAAGTCTTCTTTATCATGTACCCAGATTTGTGTTAGGTTCCAGGGAGAAGAAACAAATAAAGAAGACCTAATACTTGCCCTTGAGAACCAATATTCATATTTAGGAGACATGATTTACGTACCACTTATACTGTGAGGAAGTGGTCTAAGCTGCAGATCCATACTGGAATCCATGTGAGTTATCAGTGAAGTAAGGTGTCAGACGAGGAAGGATGGGATGGGCTAGTGGAAGCTTGACAGGTGATGAAAATTCACATTTGTCAAGGGATCTATGCAGAGAAGAAATAAAGATAACGTATTTAGAGATAGGTAAAAGAAAGCCTGAGACAACAAATGGAATATAAGATTTTAATGTTTCTAACAAAAGCTGCTTATTAAATGACGAACTCTTAGTGATGCACATTTAGGTGCTATCCAGCCTTTGGCTAGTAAAATAATGCTGCCACCAATCCTTGTCCACATGTTTTGAGCATGCTTGTGAGTACATAGGTAGGAAACATTCCAGTGAGTAGAACTGCTGCTCAAAGACTATGTACCATTTTATTATATATTGAAAATATCATTCTGAAATAGTTACTAGTCTACATTTCCACCAACAGATGGTATCACTATCTCAGATATTACAGGTATCAGAGTTTTTTATCTTTTCCAAACTTACAGATGAAAAGTAAATTTTCATAGTGATTGTATTTTACCCTTTTTATTAACAGGACTGAGTATCTTTCAGAGAAATTTTTTATTTCTTTTCTCTGAACTGCCTGTGTAGGTCTTTACTCCATGTCTCCTTTGCATTGTTGGTTTTTCCCTCATTGTTTTTTTTTTTAAATTATGAAAGAATCACCTTTTATTTTTTAATTTTTTTTGGCCACACCATGCAGCACATGGTATCTTTGTTCCCTGACCAGGGATTGAATCCACGGCTCCTGCATTTGAAGTGCAGAGTCTTAACCACTGGACTGCCAGACAAGTCCCTCCCTCATTGCTTTTTAAGAACTCTTAAATTTTTAGGAATTTTTATCTCTTATACCTATTCCACATGTTTCTGACTAGTTTATAATTCAGTCTGTTGACATATTAATTATATTTTGAACATCCAGAGGGGTTTTTTTGACTTTTTATTTTATTTTGTAAATTATGAAATTTCCCAAGTCCCACTTTATTTTTTCCTCCTTTTTATCCTCATTGACTTTTTAAATTTTACTACTTTATTTTCTAGACCAGTTTTAGAGTTACAGAAAGAATGTGCAGAAAGTACATAGAGTTTCCATATAACCAACCCCATTCTCCCTTCCTCACCCCGCCACTCCAAAGTTTCCCCTACTACTAACATCTTCCATAGTGTGGTATGTTTATTACAACTGATGAACAAATATTGATAGGTTATTATTGAATAAAGTTTACATTAGTGTTCACTCTTTGTGTTGTAAAGTTCTCTGGGTTTAAACAAATTGTTATATAAATGAGCACAAGTAGCCTCTGTATATTGGCCCTGTGTTACTTATTTCTTTAAGTCAGGCTGAGACCCATTAGCTCAAAAGCCTGCCAGTGCCAAACTCAAATTTTTACACATCCAATTGTTTTAGATATATCCCTGATAAGCATACTTTTAGCTATGTAATGCCTGTCTGCTTTGTGTGTCCTGTGAAACTGCACCCAACATCTGCTAGCCATAGGTAAGATAAACTCTGTAGCTACAGAGACCCCAAGCCACTGCTGCCCTGCAGAGCCCTCAACTCTTCACTGTTCTGTGATGTGACATTACTAGACACATAAGCCCTCTCTCCAACCCATCTCCTCCCTGGGAGTTCCCTTGCCCTCCTCCCCTTCTGCATGGTGTTCCCTGTGCCTCCAAATGGTCTCATACTGTGGGGATTGTCACCTGCGAAATCCTGTCAAAGTGCTGCTCAAATAAAGGCTTCTTGTGTGCTACCACCACCTCGTGGTCATACCTTTTTCCTTGATCAGCCCTGAAATCCTCAAATTTACTACATTAATACATGCATAATGCCATGTTTCTACCATTTCTGAATCATACAGAACCACTTTACCACTTTAAAAATACCCTATGCTCCACGTATTCCTCCCTCCCTCTTCCTAAACCCCTAGCAACCACTGCTCTTTTCACTGTTTCCATAATTTTGCCTTTTCCAGAATGTCATATAATTGGGATCATACAGTACATAAGCTCTTCAGACTGGCCTCTTTACTTAGCAATATGCATTTAACATTCCTGCGTGTCTCTTCGTGGCTTGATGGCTCATTTCTTTTTATCACTGAACAATATTCCATTGTCTAAATGTACCACAGGACATATTGGTTGCTTCCAGTTTGGAGGCAATTATGAATAAAGATGCTGGGAACATTTATGTTCAGGTTTTTGTGTGGATGTAGTTTTCAACTCATTTGTGTTATACCTAGAAGCCTGATTGCTAGAACATATAGTAAGCACATATTTAGCTTTGTAAGAAACTGCCAAACTGTTTTCCTATGTGGCTGTATCATTTTGCATTCTCACCAGCAATGAATGAGAGTTTCTTTTGCTCCACATCTTTGTCAGCATTTGATGTTGTCAGTGTTTTGAATTTCAGCCATTCTAATAGGTTTTTGGCAATATCTCACTGCTTTAATTTGCAATTCCTAATGACACATTATGTTGAGCTCCTTTTCCTGTGTTTGTTTCCCATCCATATATCTTCTGTGGTGAAGTGTCTGTTCAGATGTTCTATCCATTTTTATGTTGGGTTTTTTTTATTGTTAAGTTCTGAGAGACTTTGTATTTAGTAGTCCCCATCCTCATCCGTGGTTTTGCTTTCTGCAGTGTCAGTTACCCAAGATCAACCATTGTCTGAAAAAATTAAATGGAAAATTCTAGAAATAATTCATAAGTTTTAAATTGGGAGCCATTCTGAGTAGGTTGATGAACTCTCATGCTGTCCTGCTCTGTCCTGCCCAGAATGTGAATCATTCCTTCATCCAGGGTATCCTACTCCTTAGTTACTTAGTAGACATGTTGGTTATCAGAACGACTGTCACAATATCTCAGTGCTTGTGTTCAAGTAACCCTTATTTTTCTTAATAATGACCCCAAAGCACAAAAGTAGAAATGTTGGCGATTTGGACGTTCCCTTACTGTGGCTAATTTATAAATTAAACTCCATCATAGGTATGTATGTATAGGAGAAAACATAGTATATATAGGGTTTAGTACTATCTGGGGATTCAGGAATCCACTGGGTTCCTGGAATGTATCCCTTGCAGATAAGGAGGGACTACTGTATTTTGGAAATAAATCCTTTATCTGATATATCTTTTGCAAATATTTTTTCTCAGCCTGTAACTTATCTTTCCTTTCTCATAACAAAAGCTTTTGCAGATTAAAAAAAAAAAAAAAAAGCTTTTCCAGAGCAGACTTTTTCATTTTAATGAATTAAAATTTTAATTTAATGAATTAATGCTTGATCTGTTATACCTTTTATTGACCTTTATAATTCAATTTATTTACTTATTTTTCTGTTGCATAATTCAATATTTCTTCTATTCATGGTTTCCAGCTGGTGTGTTTGCTTAGAAAGAGTTTTCTAGGCCATGTTCCAAGTTATACAGCCACTTTTTCTATTTATTTTATGTTTGCAAATTAATCTATGCAAAATGATTTCTATTATAAAGATTTTGACAGAAATATAACATTTTTTTTCCAAAAAATACCCAGTTGTCCTTCCAGTTATTAAATAATCTATCTTTCTGTACTGATACCAAATTTCATCTTTGTCATAAACTAAAGTCCTCTATGTATTTGAAATTATAAACTGTTTCATTGAGCTCTCTTCTCATGAGCCAAATTCAGATTTTTCAAAAATGATAATATTTATACATTTTTCTAACTTATAGAACAATTCCATGCTCAGTACCTTTTTTAATAAAATATTTTTTCTATAAAAGTCTATAGAAAACAAAACAAACAAAACATGTTTTGCTTTATGAACAGGTTCAAAATATTTTTATTTGATGACCTCAAATTTCCACACTGAGTTACCTATGCTTTACAGTTGTTCTTAATAGAAAATGCTCTAATATTTTCCATTATATCTTTGAGAATAAATTTTCACTTTTTTCCTTGTTTCCTGTAAGATTGTTAAACCTGAAAATTTATGAAAATATGTATTATGTAACCTTAAAATGTATCAAATTATAAATCCAGCTAAATATAAAAATGAGTAGAAAATAATGATGAAATTATCGTTATTATTTTATAATAGATATAAAGGTAACTGGTAGTTAGCTTGTAATCACTCTATTTTATTTGTTACATAATGCACTTAAAACACATTCAAAATAATCAGTGTTTTGGATCCATAAGTAAAGTTTAATTGTTTAAGGGAATAAAATTAACTTCATTGGCAGTGTTCAAATAGCTCAAATTATTTTCAAATATTATTATACAAACATATCATAAAATGGGGATTAGACAGTTTACACCTAAAATAGTATTCCTTTCCACATACAAAATAATTTTTAATATTTTATATGTTAATTGATTAATCAATCAATTAATTAGTTGACACATTGGTACTGAGACTCTTCTGGCCTCAAGGATGAGAAATCCTAAATTTATTTGGTGGTCTTTTTCAAGTGGCGATATAACAGGAGGGATTGGGAGAGACAAGAAGGCCTTAATGTGGGGGAAACAGAGAGCCCTAGAGTTTCAACTATGTCTGCATCCTCCCCTCAGTGAGTGGGGCGGGGACAAAAATGTGAGGGTCTGGCATGTGTCCTATTCCCACACCTTATTCTAGTCAGGAACTAAATGTCAACTTTGAGAATTTCTGACTCTCTAAACTGAAAGAACATCTGTGGTAGCCCAGTTGTATCAGAAAGGCAAAACAAAAAATGAAATATTTTAACATGGGGACACCCATAGGAGCAGGCAGTGGTGGTTTAAGACATCTGCTGGTAATACCCAAGAGAGTTGAGAGGTGTTGTGTGGAACATAAAAATTTTATAAGAGCATATAGTGAATAAGAGAAGTAATAAAATTAAACATTTGTTTGGTGAGAATTTTCTGTACTTGAAGAAAGATGAGAATTATCCAATTCAAAAAGCACTATCAAGCTTAAGCTAGAAAAAGAAACATAAATTCATACATAGATTCATTACAACTAAAGTGCAATAAATCTTAAAAGCTGTCTGAGAGAAAGAATGTGAAGGAACAGTTATCAGAGTGGTAGCAGTTTTCTTAATGGCAGCAATGGAAACCATATATCATATTTCTTAAGGGAAACAGTCTGATGAACTAAAATTCTGGTAAAGTACAAAATTAAGGCATCTTCAGGAAAAATAAGAGACTTCACCCTCAACAAAGGAAGCTTAAAATTGATATATTCTCAAAAAATTAATCATGACTGATCAGTAAAAACGTGTTTTATTAAATGAGGTAATGTTAGTAAATTGGACAGTTTTATGTAAAAACAAAAAAGGATATTTACCAAATTTTGCTCAAGAAAATATAGAAAACCATTTAACGTCAATGTCCATTTGAGTTTGTAAAAGGGAAAAATACTTGTTGAATAACTATCCCAGAACAACTCAGAATCTAGATTTATTGTTGCACTTTTTAAAATTTTGCAGTTTTCACGCTTTGTGAGGAACTCAAGAGTATAAATAAAAGTAGGAAGGATTTTAGATGATATCACATTAACTATATAATTCTGATATCACAATCTGATAAATGAATTCTTAAAAAAGATAAATTTCACTATGGGTGTAAAATTAAACCTATTAAATAAAATATTATTAAACCAAATTCAAAAACTTGTTTAAAGTAATATTTAACAATTACTACATTACACTAATCTTCAAATTGCTGAACTTCACTGCTAAAAAAAATTGTGATTTAATACCGTATATTAACAATCCTAATTAGAAAAAAAAGGTGCAATTTTTTTTTTTTTTTTTTTGCGGTACGCAGGCCTCTCACTGTTGTGGCCTATCCCGTTGTGGAGCACAGGCTCCGGATGCGCAGGCTCAGCATCCATGGCTCACGGGCCCAGCTGCTCCGCGGCATGTGGGACCTTCCGGGACCGGGGCACGAACCCGCGTCCCCTGCATCCGCAGGCAGACTCTCAACCACTGCGCCATCAGGGAAGCCCCTAAACGGTTGAATTTATATTAAAGATTTTTAATATATTCAGCCTCCATTATATTTTCTCTTCTTCTTCCTCTTGTTCATTCTGCTTCCATATTCCTTATTCTTATGCATCCTCCTCTCCCTCTCCCTCAGTTGTGTCTTGACAATTCTTCAGCCTTTGCACATCGACATTGATTTGTGTCAATTTGTCAATTTATGGGAAAAAAAAACTATTGGGATATTGGAACTATCCTGAAATTATAATTTATCGGGGGAGAAAGATTTGAAACTTTTAAAGAAATGATTCTTCCCATTTACGAACATGGTATATCATTTTTCATTTACTTAAAATTTTCATGCTTAGAATATTGCCATGCACATTGTAAGTGCTCAATGTGTTTTAGCAATTATTGCAATCTTAGCGGTATCTGAACTTGTCTTTACTTTCCTCCCTACTCTGTTATTGGATGACGTGTGTCCAAATGTGAGCACTATTCCTCTATCATGCAAATTTTGGACACTTTTACTTTCCTCATTTAAATAATTCTGTATTTTAAAGTATTTCGGTATGAATCTATAATACAGCATAATTACAAAGAAATAAATTTAAAATGTTTACATGAATAAAGAAATATATTTTGTTCCTTATCACATAAAGGTTTACCATACATCCAAGTCATATTTTCTCCTTCAGTGAGTTGTATGGTATGTGGCTTTCTACTCTGGGGAAAAAAATCTAAGAAACTCATTTGGAAGAAATAAATTAATAACTTAGTAAACTTTTATTTTTCTCTGAGTCCATAGATTACAATCCCCCACCAATAGTGTAAGAGAGCATAGTCTAGATGAAGCAGAATTCCCCACAATGAGATCCTACAGAATCTGTTAAAGGGAAATATAATCCTTTAAGGGATACAGAGAAAACATCTTTTTTTTAAAAAAGCCCTACCCATACAGATGGCCAAAAAACACATGAAAAGATGCTTAAACATCACTAATCATTAGAGAAATGTAAATCAAAATTATAATGGAGTATCACCTCACACAAGTCAGAATGGGCACCTTCAAAAAGTCTACAAACAATTAATGCTGGAGAGGGTGTGGAGAAAACGGGACCCCCCTACACTGTTGGTGGGAAGGTAAATTGGTAAAACCATTATGGAGAACAGTACGGAGATTCCTTAAAAAACTAAATATAGAACTACCATATGATCCAGCAGTCCCTCTCCTGGGCATATATCCAGAGAAAACCATAATTTGAAAAAATACATGCACACAAAAGTCATGGCACCACTATTTACAATAACCAAGACATGGAAGCAACCTAAATGTCTATCGACAGAAGAGTGGATAAAGAAGATGTTGTACATATATACAATGGAATATTACTCAGCCATAAAAAGAATAATGAAATAATGCCTTTATCAGCAACTTGGATGGACCTGGAGATTGTCATACTGATTGAAGTAAGTCAGGCAGAAAGACAAATATCCTATGATGTCGCTTATATAAGGAATCTAAAAAAAGGTACAAATGAACTTATTTACAAAACAGAAATAGAGTCACAGATGTAGAAAACAAATGTATGGTTACCAGGGGGAAAGAGGGGTTAGGGATAAATTGGGAGATTGGGATTGACATATACACACTGCTATATATAAAATAGATAACTAATAAGGACCTACTGTATAGCACAGGGAACTCTACTCAATACTCTATAATGACCTATATGAGAAAAGAATCTAAAAAAGAGTGGATACAAGTATATGTATAACTGATTCACTTTACTGTACACTTGAAACTAATACAAAATCATAAATCAACTGTACTCCAATAAAATTTTAAAAAATAAAAATAGAAAAGCCCTACCGAGAAATACATTTTTGAGTTTTAAAGGGATGAAAGGAGAAATCTATCAGATGTCAGGGTCAGTGTGGATTTTTTCAGTCGAAATAAAAATGGTTGGTGGTTGGCCTGAGGTTAAGAGAAAAGGCAAGAGTAATGATCACACATATTTTTTAGAGAAGACTTTATTTGCCTGTGCAAATCAGTCAGTCTACATTATTTGATTAGGCACTTAGTGAGTGCAGAGATCTTTATTAAGGACTGAGCCTGATGGAATATCCCTCTTTTAACTGGTCTCTTCTTTATTTTCTTGAAATTTCTATCTTAATCCTATTTAAAGAGAATCAAATAAAAGGGAAATTTTGGGAGTCTCTGGAAAGATACTAGAAAGGTAAGGCATCCCTATAGGTGGTATTTGGAAGGAATGTTAAGAACCCGTTGATACCTAGAAAGCTAGGAACTCATCATGTACCTATATGAATCAAATACACAGTGACTCCTGGTTCATACTCTCACCTTTTGGTTACTGTCTTCCTTCACAGAGCAGTTCACAGTGAATGGCATTCAGGGGCCAATCATGGCTCCATTAGGTGGAAAAGTTGAGTTCAGTAGCCAGGTGTCCCCACCACAGAGTGCAGAACACATAGAAATATGCTGGTTCTGGAACCACTACACAAAACCTGTTCACCTGTACTAGAATGGTAAAGACTTGTATGGAGAAACCATCTCCAAGTATGTGGAGTGGACAGAGCTCCTTAAAGAAGCCACTGGAGAGGGTCAGGTGACCCTCAGGATCCTTAATGTGAATGCTGCTGCTGATGGGTGGTACCATTGTTTCTTCAAAGATGGTGATTTCTGTGATGAGGTCATCAGAGAAGTGAAGGTCACAGGTAAGGATGGATCCCTCTGAGGCTTCTAAGCATCCACGATTCTCAATCCATCTGAGGCTGAGTATTAGGAATATCCTTAGTGTTTCTGACCATTTTGTATTACAGGGTTTGGTTAGCAAGTTCAAATTCATTCATTTAGTCTTTAAATGGGGAAGAGTGTAGGATTAAGAATGCAAATTGTGTCTGTGCACATATTACCTTTATCAGCAAGAACTGTCTGTTTTCCCAGGTCCATGTGCACTGTTAGATCTTTAAAGTATCAACAGAATCCTTTCAGGGTTTGTTACTATTTGTTTCAATTATTTTTGACAACACTTTAGTAAAACTTGACTCTTTAAACCACCTAAATCTTTACAACTGTCTCCTTAATGATCATTCTTATTCCCATTTCTCCCTGACTCAATTTGCTGACTACTTAGTTCTTAAACCTAGTTCAGAAAGCCTTCATCTATAATCTTCTGTGTCCTCCAATATCACCTCAGTCTCAGTTTTCTGAATAACAAAGAAATGGTGGCAAGATGGAGGATTTGAAGTAAACTGAAAGGCTTCCAAATGTGAGGGCACAAGGGTAGGCACCTAGGCCCATTCACATTTAACATTTTCATTAGCTATTGTGACGCTCATCTGTATTGCCTAGAGCTAAGCTATTCAATATGATAGCCACTAGCCACATGTGGCTACTTACATTTATATTTAAATTAAATAAAATTAAAATTAGGCAAAATTTAAAGTAAAAAATTAAATAAAATTGAAAATTTAGTTCTTTAGTCTCACTGACCACATCTTGATCTTAGCCAAAAGGCCAAGAAGGGATCACTGACCACATCTTAGGTGCCAAAGTCTCACGTTGCAAAAAGCTACTGAATGGACAGCACGGATATGGAATATTTCCATCACTGCAGAAACTTTTATCAGACAGAGCTGCTCTAGAGTAACTCTTTAAATCTCTACTCATTCTTTCTTTGCCCACACATTAGGCAATTCTTAACATCCCCAGCAATGTCCTGAAAATTTTCAAAAACTTGTTTATTTTCTCTAAACTGATATCTACTGCTTTATTTTGATAATAGTAGTGTGTTACCTGTTTTATTCAAAGAGCACATAAATTAAAGTTTCAATTAAAGTTGCAAACTTGCCTTTATGCTATTTACTGCTTATTAATAAATTATGGTAGCTCATATGTGACTAATGACGAATATACAAGAAAAAATGTTACACTATAAATTCTATGAGGACTGAGATCTTGATTGTTCTTGTTCATCATTATGTCCATGGACCTAGCCCAGTCTCCTAGATTTAGTAAATAATCAATAAATATTTTTGACTAAGTGAATAAATGAAACAAACAGGCATTTCCTCTCCTGACTTTTTAGGACAAGGTTGTTAATTTGGATATCATAACCCTTCAGTCTGACTTAGCCTTTTTCCCTTTTGATTAGCTTGTAGAAGCCATCAGAGCCCCACAGCGCTTGACTATCAGTATATCTAAGGGCATAAGGTTTAAAGTAGAAGAAGGGGACTTTTCTTTCCCTCTAATGTTTCCCCATCCCTTCACCTAAATATTGTTTTCCCCTTTCTTTCCAACCAGCTACAAGCCTGGAAACGCAGATTCTTGTGCATCCTTCTAATACCAAAGGCCTTTTAGTGGAGTGTAATTCAAGAGGTTGGTTCTGGCAACCTCAGATGGAATGGAGAGACAGCAGAGGAGAGATCATTCTACCTTCATCAAAATTTTACTCACAGGATACTCACAAATCATTCAATCTGAAGATGACCCTTCTTCTAAGATGGAGCTCCTATGGGAATGTCACTTGCTACCTTCAAAACCTGTAACTGGTCAAGAGGAAGGAACAAGCATTGTCCTATCAGGTGAGATCTGTGTGTTTGTTCTTCAAATGATGGCCATTGTCATCAAATTTATAAACTAAAGAGAAAAATTAATACACTTTCTTCACTTGGTTTTTAGGATATTATATTCTCTTGGCTTTGTTCACCATCTTGCTTGTCTTCTTTCTTATTCTTTTCTGCTACTTCATATTTTTCACTCCACCTTCTTGATATATGAGTTTCCCAGGGCATAGTCTTTGAGTCTTTTTTCTCTATTGTGACTTAATTCTATCTCATGGCTTTACATAAAATCAATATGATAAGAATTCCTCGAATGATATCTTCTACCCAGATCTCTCTCCCAAACTCTAGTCTCATCTCTAAACTCAACATCTCAGTGTGGAAGTCTAGTAAATATCCTGAATCAAACAGATCAAAAACTAAACTCTTAATCAGCTGTCAACTTGTGTGATTTACTGCCTTCCCAGTCACACTTCTTATTTTTATTTTCTCAGAAAAAAATCCTTGAAGTCATCCTTGACTCCCATCTTTCTCTTATATTCTACATCACACGTGTCGAGAGATATGTCGAGAGATAATACTAGATTTACCTTTAAAATATACCCAGTGTCTCACCACTTCTTACCACCTTTGCTGTCCTCCAAGTCTGAGACACCATCACCTATGGTCTGAACATTGGCAATAGCAACTGAAAAGTTCTCCCTACTACTTCTCTTGTCCACTATGGTATATTCTCAACACATGGATAGGAGGATCCATTTAAACCATGAGATATATGTCACCCTCTGTTCAAGACCCTGCAACTGTTCCCCATTTTATTCAAAGTAAAATGCCCCACAATGTCCTGCACTATCTCTGCCCCCGTTACCTATCTGACCTCATCCCCTAATGTTCTCTGTGTCTCCTCTAGTCTAGTCACACAGAACTCCTTGCTGTTCCCCAACCGTGACAGAACTGCTCCTGCCTGGGGTCTTTGCTCCAGTTGCTCCCTCTTCCCAGAATGCTATAATTCCAATAAATTACCTATCTCCTTCAAATCTACACTCAAGTCTCACTTTGTAAGTAAGGACCACTTTGACAAACCAACTTGAAAAAATGCAACCTTTACCACCCCTTCCACCTGGCATTTCCTATCACCCTACTCTCTTTTAATTTTTATTTTTTATATAGTAGTATCACCTTTTAACTTGCTATGTAACTTATTTATTATGTTTATTGTCACTTATCTATCTCCCTTTCTAAAATATGAAGATAGAGATCTTTGTTGTAATATACCCCAGTTTCTTCAAATATTGCATGGCACATAGTAGGTAAGCAATAAATAATCAATACTTGAATGATTGAAATAAAATAAAATGAGTGCCTTGGAAACTGCTGAGTAAATGTACATGTATTAGTATTTGTATATGTCTGTGAAATTCATGTTGGACAGATGCTGAGAGGGTTATGCCAATTCAAGATTATTATAATAGGAATAAGTCCCCAACAGGTTTAGCAGTTTACTACTTTTAGAACATTTTTGTGTTTATTTCTCTGGGCAGAAAGACATCAGATTCCCAAACAAAGTGATAGGTGTCTATGCCCAGTATGTGCAAACCAGCAAACCAAAGCAGATGCTTGTTCACATGAATAGGAAAGGAGGAAAGCTTACATAAACGTATGTCTCAAAGTATTCAAGAAGAATAATGCCAGACCCAGTGAATACATTGGAGAATTCAGAACTGCGCATATATTGGTTGCTTAGACAAAAGGACTGAAGGACTGAGTTGGTCTGAGGCTTAGTAGGAAGAACCCAGCTCTGCCTTAGGGAGAACATGAGACAGAATGGATGGGAAGAATTGGGGTGAGCAGCCTTCATTCACCTTTGCTCCAGTCTTAAACTAATCACACTTGGCTCAGTCCCACTCCAGACCCTTTGTCACTTTTCACTCACCCAATTATAACTACCTCCCCAAACTGGCTTAGGTCTAATATCCCACTGTCATGGGGTCTTGAATGCTTTGGATGAATCTATTTCCGATAAACTGTTTCCATGGAATACAATTTAGATACTGATTCTGGTCATAATTCTGGTTCTGCTGCTGACATTTATCATGGTGCCCAGTGTCGATTTATATTACAGATTACAAGGTAAGTGGGCTTGAAGGGCAGGAGATATAAAGTGGGGGTGGGAGAGCTAAAGCTGCCTGACCCTTGATTCCCAAGCCCATCTACCTCAGGAAGTTCTAAACTCTCGGGACAAATGTTAGACATACGCCCTTCATCCTTCCTTGGTCCTAGATATTCTTTAGCCGTGGAGCTTCTGACAATGCTGTTTATCTGAAAGCCTGGGCTTTCTTGTACCTCAGTCAAATTGAAATCCTTTTTTTTTGTCCTGTATGGTGATAGCTTTCCCAACAAACTGGGAGATCTTCTTAACATTTAGCATTTAACATGTAACACAGTTTACACCTATTTCTTACTTGACTCCTTAAATGGTCCAATGACCCCGTCAGGGGCAGGAAATAAAGTGCTAATTACACAGGACAGAAACAGTGGAGCAGAGGTCACTTAATAGTCTGTGGAATCAGGAAAATAGAACATGCAGGGAGAGTTACACCAGGTGGCCTACCCTTCCTAGGGAGAAAGTTTTCATCCATCTCAACTATGTTGTATTGGGGGAAATGGACTTGGAGGATTTGGGGGGAAATTTTAAGACACAATAAAATAGCTTTTTGATTTGAGGGTGTGCTCAATTTTAAAAGCTTCAAATGCACAGATCCTTTCTGGTATAGCTCTATCTTTCAAGACTACATTCTTCTGAGGTCTCTTTCTGCCTGAAAACCTGGACTTCCACAAAGACTCTCTCTTTGGTAGGTCAACGTTCTGCATGTTCTCCAGGAGCACAGCTGAGAGGAGCCACAGTTCACAGTCTCTTGTATGTTCCAGAGCAGGTACCAAATACTGTCTGCTTATTACCTGACACACAGGTGAGCAAGACTCCTCCCGGGCCCCTTGGTGTATGGTGCTGTGTCCCACAAATCCTATAGAGGTACTTCTGTTTATGCATGGATGCCACATTTTTCTTGTTGATGGGGAGATAAAAATGAGGGCTATCTTATGCCACCATGATGCTCATGAGTCTTTGTATCCCATATTTTAAACACTAAGTTAGACTGTGCATAATACTCTCCAGCAGAGGACTGGGCACGACCTGTGGTAGTAAGCCCCCCAGTCATAGACTATTTTCATGGAAAGACTATATAGCCAAGTGATACTACGACATGTGCTGAATAAGATTTTAAACAAAATGCTGTCTAACCACACTTCCATTGATGAAATTCTTACTTTCAGAGCTCTTATGATCTCTTAGGCAGTTCAGACATCTCCAGACCTATCCTACTCTGGCCTATTTTGAACCTAGACAATACAAGGACTAGTGCATAACTTTGCCTCATCCTCCAAATGAGGGACATTGATTGATGGACTAGATAGAGAAAAAGAAAGATAAGTCGCTTTTCTCTGGGTCTGTTTAGGCTCAGCCCAAAACTGGTCCCATCTTAGAAACAGCTCTGCTTATTGTCCCAGTGACAAACAGCTTTAGACCTAAGACTTTAGATCCTTGGGATCCTCTAGTCCTAAGCCTTAGCCATATTTTTTTCCCTTGGTCCTATTCTAAATAAATACAAAGGGATGGCATTAAAATATAACTCTTGCTTTCTTGGTGCATTTCCCCCAGTGCAAAGTGTCTCCACACCAATTACTGATGATTATCTCTTTTTTCCTTCAGATTGCTCCTGCAATGTGATACCTCCTTGGCCAGTGGGCATACCGGTATTCTTGACGTCAATATGTGTGACTGTCTTCCTCATTATCTATTTGCATCACAAAAAAAGAGGTATGTGGGACAAGAAAGATGAGAACTTCATGAAAGTATCTCCTTTCCCAAGTGTTTAGTAGCTGGCAAAACATTTAGCTGAAGAAGAGTAACAGGCTATTTATCAGAAAGCCTGGGTTTCTTGTACCTCAAATATTTGTTTGAATTACATGAACAATAAACTTTTGGATCTCATGTCATTGAGTTTGGATTCCAGCCTCCAGAATTTATGGGCTTAATGATACAAACTGATGATGCTTCTCCTCCATAGCAAAAGAATATATTTCTTTCAGTGTAATAACTATATTTTTGCCAAAAATCCAGCCATCATTTCACATAATAAAATATGCCATTCTTCCTGTACTTTAATCTTAGAGGAGATAATAATTCAGTATATCTTAAACTTTTGGGGTCATAGATTATTTTAGAGACTGATGCAAAGTAAAAAAGTCCTCTTCTCGGGGGGTTCCCTGGTGGCGCAGTGGTTGAGAGTCCGCCTGCCGATGCAGGGGACACAGGTTTGTGCCCTGGTCCGGGAAGATCCCACATGCCGCGGAGCGGCTGGGTCCGTGAGCCGTGGCCGCTGAGTCTGCGCGCCGGCGTCCGGAGCCTGTGCTCCGCAACGAGAGAGACCACAACAGTGAGAGACCCGCGTACTGCAAAAAAAAAAAAAAAAAGACCTCTTCAAATAATTCATATGTCCACAGATATTTCACTTAAGTTTATGGTCTGTATGGACAACTGAAACTGATCCTTCTCCTCTTTGACTCTTTTTTTTTTGTGGTACGTGGGTCTCTCACTGTTGTGGCCTCTCCCATTGTGGAGCACAGGCTCCGGAAGCGCAGGCTCAGTGGCCATGGCTCATGGGCCCAGCCGCTCCGCGGCATGTGGGATCTTCCCAGACCGGGGCACAAACCTGTGTCCCCTGTATCGGCAGGCGGACTCTCTGACTCTCTTTGAGGGTGAAATTGAAAAGGTAATTGTGAAAGTTTGAGGATAACTGAACCCAACATATTTTAAAATGTGTCATCAGCTCTATCTTTGAGGTCCCCAAGGAAATTATGTATACATGTCAATGATCAGCAAGGTAAGGTAATTTTTTATTATAGCTGGAGCTGTAGCTATAACCAAAAATCACAATGCGGACGTCACAAAGTAGTGGTGAACAATTCAGAGGATTTTATTTATTAATTTTCTCCTATGAAATAAAGACAAAATACCCTAAACCAGACCAGACTGAAAGTGCTTTTATATTTTACTCTAAGAAAGTCCATACCTGAGTCTTGCTTATTAACCATGTTAGCAGACTAAATGCCATTTCCATCAGTGCTGGAGGAAAGGAGCAAGATGCTATGATAATAGCTAGTATATTTTAAATATTTATTATGTGCAGTATGCATTTTATAAGATTAATATATTTAATTTTCAGTGAATTAGATTTTACCTGTGATAAAACCTGGTACACAAAGAAGTTGAATAGCTATTCACACCGTTAAGTGATGGTGGTGCCAGGACCCCAACCAGGCACTTAGACTCCTTAGCCCTCTGTTTCAACAACTGTAGTGTACTGTTCCTCTATGAAAAGACTAAAAATAGAGTAAAAAAGAAAGAGATATTTAGTCATAGCAGCCTTGTGAAAAGGAATTTATCATTAAAGGGAAATATAGCCTGGGCATTTAGTGATTTATGAGGCTTCCATTGGATGTAACTGAAAGCCCCAAGAATAGGCAGCAGGTCACTGTCATTGTTGAAGCAGACCCAGAATCCTTAAGAATGAATCTGGGAATTAAAATTTTATTTTTGCTTACTCTACCTTGAGGACCTAAAATTGAGTCATTGATCACTGAGGCCTCCACCCACACTGCTCACAACTCCTAGTAATTATGCAGGTAACACCCATCCACTAACCTCTTTTATAATTGCTACTGAACTTTCTTCTCTTTACCTAAAATGGACTTTCCCCTGAAGGTAATGCTTCCTCTACAACTATCTCATTTAGCAGCCTTCTTCCCTATTTAGGCAACTTTCTGTTTGCTGTGCCTTTCTGGACTGATTTTCCTTCTTGAGGTTTATCAATTCAGAAATCTGTTATCAGTTCATTTAACAAATATGAATTGCCAGGAAATTCCACAAGCATTGTACATTTTAATTCTGCAAGAGATGCAGAAGACACTCAATCTGCAAGAGATGTATACCATTTATTTCCAAGAATCAGTGCCAGACTAGCGTCAGACTTCTTGGCAATACTATTACTTGTGTGAACTTGGGAAAGTTATTTTAAGTCTCTGAACTGCAGTTTCCTCATCCTTAAAATATTGATGATGATGCCTACTTCATAAGGTTATTTTAGGTTAAATTAGTCAATATATCAAAGTCATTTGGCCTGGATTCACACATAGTACAAACAACAATAATGTATGATATTATTGTGACTATCATTACTATTAGCATAATCTAGGGATTCTGTCTCAATTCCCTCTCTGATGTCTCACCTGCTACATGTGTTTGCCATCATCCTTCTCCCCTTTTCTCCTAAGCTTATGGTATGTCTTTCTTCACTCGCGCCCCACCATCATCTTAACTTTCCTTTTAAGCATGGACAGCTTTAGCCATGCTTAGAAACCATGCTTCCTAGCCATGTAGGAAGGAAAGAAAATTAAAAACTCAACTTAGATTTAAACACACACACACACACACAAAATCCTTTGAATAAATACTCTTAGCATCTTTGTACTATCTTCCAAGTTTTTCTTTCAATTTTGTTTTAAATTATTTTCTATCCCTTATGAGAAGAGGTTTGAAGTTCTCCTAAATGTTAATGTGAGAAAAATAGAGGTATGTGACCAAGAGAGAGACTTACAGACTCTCCACTCTCTGATCCTTATGCACACACTCCCAGGGCAATTTTGCTATTTTAAAAACTTTATGCTATTACCCTTATAAAAGGGATCTCTGATCTAGTTAAGGGCAGAGAATTTATATCAAATTATAGGGGAAAGTAGATATTAATTAGGTGAACACTTTACCCTTCATTTGTACAGTCTAAAACCATATGGAATATATCATGTGGGCAATAACCTTGGTGACTTCTGAGTTTTCGCTTCTCCAACAAGAATATTATCAATTATTTCAACTGTTATTTCAAGAACATGGATTTAAGACTCCTGACTTCGGCTTCCTCATCCTCACCATCTTGGTTGTCTTTCTCTACATGGTAGTATGAATCAGTGAACAATCATGTTAGTGAAACAAACTAGGGTTGATATACGAAAGTAATTTTTAATAGACATAGCTGTCCAGTAATGAAACAGATACCCTAACTGTTGGCAATGGTGTTCCCATCACAAGACATATTAATCAATATTATGAGTTAGGGGTGTTTTCCACTTTTATAATCACCCAGAAAACATACTTTACAGAAGACTTCTGCTCCAGATAAGAGGATAACTTTTGAGAATTGTAAGATCTCTTTCATCTCAGAGATTCTGTTCGTCTTAGACTATTCTATTTCACCATACTCCTCAAGAGGTCTAGAATTCCTGAGGTGCTACAGCACCACATAAAGAAGATAAAGGTATAATGTGTCTATATCTGTCCTTCAGACCCTGGCCAACCAGAGCAAGTGTCATGATGCTTGGGTGGAAGAATGGGTATCTTCCTCTTTGCAGCCTTCTTCCAGACTTAGGCCAAATGTACTCATCTCCAGGATCATCCACATAACCTAGCCTAATTCTCCTTCACCCTCACATAAGCCCAGAAGAATGGAGCAATAGGAATGTGAAAAGTAAATTTATTGGTCTGTAATTCAGTTCTCCTTTCCCTCTGTGACCCTTTTAATTCTTGCATCTCTTTCCAGTCCCCATTTCAGATCCACATTTCCAGTTGGATGTCATGTATTTGGAAGATATGACTCTGATCCTGTGTGTTCTGATGGTCTTTATCACCATGGTCATTTCCTTTATTTACTTTAGATTCAGAGGTAAATGAAATGGGAAGGGTGGTAACTCAGAAGGCATCTTTCTTCCAACTGGTCTCCAGATACAATCTCAGATTGTAGCCTTCTTGAGGCTCCTGGGGTTTCTACAAAAGTGACCTTTCCAGTCTTTGTGCCTTAATAACTGGGGAAAGGAACAAAGACCTATAGATTTTCTCTTGATCTGTTAATGTGCAAAGCTCTTGGTGGATTTGATGTGAGAATAATACACTAGAGATTTTCTTGCCAGAGTATGTACTTTTCTAACATGATATCTTTGGCACCTGTAATGAAACTACACATGTAATGAAGCTGCCCAAGCCAGGATGCAAATATTCTCAGGATAACTCTAAATTCAACTAAATATGATTATGGAGGAAAGAAAAAAGAACTGAGGGGGGTACCCTGTTTATTAAAACAAAAAAAAAGAAAGAAAAAATAAGGTGATTTTGAGACCAGGTTTTACTCAGGCTAGAGAAAAAAGGTTGCTTAATGAAAAGAACATAGTTTTTTGGATCCAGAGAGTTGGGTGTTTATCCTGTCTTAACCATGCTGAGTGACCTTGGGTTAATGGCTTATCCCTTCTGATCTACTTTTATTTCCTCCACGAAATGTGGAAGATAATTATGAGATTGTGAAGATTAAGAATTTTTATGTAAAACCTCTAACATTGTTCCTGGTAAACACTCAATAAATATCACATGCACACACATGCATGCATATACCTGCACATACACACACATCAGGTAGGCAATCAGAGGGGGAGAAGACCAGAAGTGGCCAGATTCTACCCCAGTGAAATCTGTCTATCTATCTCTTCCTCTCTGCTTCTATATCTCTTGAAACATCTACCTCTACTGCCTCTCACTGTCTCTACCTGTTCTCTCAAAATCTCACAGAGGTATCAGCTGATATCACTGAAAGAAATGCACACAATATAGTCCTTCTTAAAAAAGGAAAGGAAGAGAGAAAGAAAGAAGGAAAGAAAGGAAGGAGGGAAGGAAGGAAAGAAGGCAGGAAGGAAGGAAGGAAGGAAGGAAGGGAGGGAGAAGGGAGGGAAAGGAGGAAGACTTATGCCTTATAAGGACTTTCTGATTGTAGCTGCCTTGAGGCTCTGGGGTTTCTACAAGTACCATATTAGTGCCTCAAACTCCAGTGACAGTCTCATTTCTGACTTCACACCTCTGATAGTTCTCTCAAGTAAAAGTGGAAGGCCCAAGTGTTTCATCCAGAAATATTCAATACTGAGCTCTTTGTGAGGTTTAGATGTTTTCTTCTATTTTGATCTCAAAGGCAGAATTAAAAATTTAATATCATAGTTAATAATAATAATTTAATATTATAGAAACTGGTAGATGTCCACAAAGGCTGGACAGGAACTGTGAACATATGTTCACAGTAAGGCATGTGAACTAATGAAATCCCCTAACTAATTTGAAATCCCCTAACTAATGCCCAACGATGAAAGTCCTGGCTTTGTTGTGCAGATATAATCTTCTTATGAAAATGGAAGGAAATGTAGAATTAGTCACACGGGAAGAAACATTTTAATTCTCGTGTTCCACCAGTAATCTACAATCCTAAAACGTTCCATTAAAAAATGTATGCAAGGTTATGAAAACATGTACTGTTAATTACTAGCAGACTTTTCCCCCCGAATACAATGCAAATCCGTGATAAGTTATTATGGACAATACAGAGAAATTATTTTTACTTAAACCAACTAAAGGCCTATAACCTAGAACCACAGAAATGGGTATTTGTTTTTTCATCTTTACATCCATTGACTCTTGGCTTTCTCTGTACTACCTGTTGAGAGCTGCTAGATGTTGACGTGGCCAATTAGGACAACGAGTAAAACTAAAAGTAACAGTCAAGCTTTTATCCCCTTATTATGGGTGTATAAGAGGCCAAAAAAGGAAAGCTGTGGTGGCTCCTTACAGTTCCATTTCCCCCATAGAACAGCACTGGGTAAGGGTCAGGTGACATGCAGCACAGGTAGGGGAAATTGTGTCTCACTATAAAGAACAGTGAACAAAAGGCTCCTGCCATTTTATGGACCCAGGGGAGAGCACATGGGGAGGAGAGACAGAGAAGGGCTAGAATGGAAAAATACTGAGTCAGAGAGGTGAAGAAGCTTTTAGTCAAGACATCGTCTCCCAATAAAAGAAGGTCTCAGAAGAGGCGACTAAAAAGCATCTCAGCTGAGGACCCCAATAAGGAGGCCTCCAAATGGATGTACCTGGGCTGGGAATGCAGGTATGCATATGAGCATGGCTGCTGGGGGCCGGAGACCTAGTCCTTGACTGCAGCTCCCTCCAGAAATTGCAAGGCATTGACTGTGCACCAAGTCTGGTGTGGGGAGGACAGCTTTCCCGCACGGGGCCTGCTACACGAAGCCTTTGTAATTTCCTATGATCAGACATAAGGAATCACACATGGGAATCTGTCCTGGAGTGAGACCCTCATTACCTCTCCAATGTGGAGAAACATTCCACCCTTTGAGATTAAACAAAAGCGAGGACAAGTCAATGATTCCTACAGTGCAGATTTATGCTTCTCATGCCTAGTTTCTGCCACTAAGGAAAACAACCCAATCAATATCTTTGCATCCAAAGGCACGGGTTAATGATACAGGGAAGCAGAAAGGAGCCTGTACCCAGTATTCATCCACTCAAAAGTAAGGTTTTAATTTCATTCTTTTACATGTAGCTGTCCAGTTTTCCCAGTACCACTTATTGAAGAGGCTGTCTTTTCTCCATTGTATATTCTTGCCTCTTTTATCAAAGATAAGGTGACCATACGTGTGTAGGTTTATCTCTGGGCTTTCTATCCATTCCATTGATCTATATTTCTGTTTTTGTGTCAGTACCATACTGTCTTGATTACTGTAGCTTTATAGTATAGCTTGAAGCCCAACAGCCTGATTCCGCCAGCTCTGTTTTTCTTTCTCAAGATTGCTTTGGCTATTTGGGGTCTTTTGTGTTTCCATACAAATTGTGCAATTTTTTCTTCTAATTCTGTGAAAAATGCCATTGGTAGCTTGATAGGGATTGCATTGAATCTGTAGATTGCTTTGAGTAATATAGTCATTTACATAATGTTGATTCTTCCAATCCAAGAACATGGTATATATCTCTATCTGTTTGTATCATCTTTAATTTCTTTCATCAGTGTCTTATAGTTTTCTGCATACAGGTCTTTTGTCTCCTTAGGTATGTTTATTCCTAGTTACTTTATTCATTTGATTGCAATGGTAAATGAGAGTGTTTCCTTAATTTATCTTTCAGATTTTTCATCATTAGTTTATAGGAATGCAAGAGATCTCTGTGCATTAACACCATACACAAAGATAAACTCAAAATGGATTAAAGACCTAAATATAAGGCCAGACACTAAAACTCTTAGAGGAAAACATAGGCAGAACACTCTATGACATAAATCACAGCAAGATCCTTTTTGACCCACCTCCTAGAGAAATGGAAATAAAAACAAAAATAAACAAATGGGACTTAATGAAACTTAAAGGCTTTTGCACAGCAAAGGAAACCATAAACAAGATGAAAAGACAACCTTCAGAATGGGAGAAAATATTTGCAAATGAAGCAACTGACAAGGGATTAATCTCCTGAATATACAAACAGCTCATGCAGCTCAATATCAAAAAGACAAACAACCCAATCAAAAAATGGGCAGAAGACCTAAATAGACATGTCTCCAAAGAAGATATACAGATGGCCAAGAGGCACTTGAAAAGATGCTCGACATCACTAATTATTAGAGAAATGCAGATCGAAAGTACAATGAGGTATCACCTCACACGGGTCAGAATGGCCATCATCAAAAAATCTAGAAACAATAAATGCTGGAGAGGGTGTGGAGAAAAGGGAACACTCTTGCACTGTTGGTGGGAATGTAAATTGATACAGCTACTATGGAGAACAGTATGGAGGTTCCTAAAAAAACTAAAAATAGAGCTACCATACGACCCAGCAATCCCACTACTGGGCATATACCCTGAGAAAACCATAATTCAAAAGTGTCATGTACCACAATATTCATTGCAGCTCTATTTACAATAGCTAGGTCATGGAAGCAACCTAAGTGTCCATCAACAGATGAATGGATAAAGAAAATGTGGCACATATATACAATGGAATATTACTCAGCCATAAAAGAAACAAAATTGAGTTATTTGTAGTGAGGTGAGTGGGCCTAGAGACTGTCATACAGAGTGAAGTAAGTCAGAAAGAGAAAAACAAATACTGTATGCTAACACATATATATGGAACCAAAAAAAGGTTCTGAAGAACCTAGGGGCAGGACAGGAATAAAGATGCAGATGTAGAGAATGGACTTGAGGACATAGGGAGGGGGAACGGTAAGCTGTGGCAAAGTGAGAGAGTGGCATGGACATATATACACTACCAAATGTAAAATAGCTAGCTAGTGGGAAGCAGCCACATGGCACAGGGAGATCAGCTCTGTGCTTTGTGTCCACCGAGAAGGGTGGGAGGGACACGCAAGAGGGAGGAGATATGGGGATATATGTATATGTATAGTTGATTCACTTTGTTGTAAAGCAGAAACTAGCACACGATTGTAAAGCAATTATACTCCAATAAAGATGTTAAAAAAAAAATGTCAGGTTTACCTGCTGACCCAGTGGGATTAAAAGAAGGTTAGAATCAAGGAGAAATTTTACTGTCAATTCACAGTGGAGGGGGCCAGAATTGTTAAAAACGAATCCTGTTTTCATCCACTTGGTTCCCTAAGGCCATTTCTAAGCACTGCTCCTCTGTATCCCATGGAGACCAACGAAATAGTTGTGCTAGCCGCTCAAAGATTTTGTCAATTATCTTTTTGGTTTTCCCAGATTTCTACTTTAAAAAATTAAGACAGGGCCTCCCTGGTGGCGCAGTGGTTAAGAGTCCGCCTGCCGATGCAGGGGATACGGGTTCGTGCCCTGGTCTGGGAGGATCCCATATGCCGCGGAGCGGCTGGGCCCGTGAGCCATGGCCGCTGGGCCTGCGCATCCGGAGCCTGTGCTCCGCAACGGGAGAGGCCACAACAGTGAGAGGCCCGCATACCGCAAAAAGAAAAAAAAAAAAAAATTAAGACAATACATTAATTGATTTGAAAGAGAGATTATACAATGTAGTCAACTGAAAAGACCCAGTTCGCTCTACTTCTCACCATTTACACTCTATTAATATGTCTTACATTGCTAATATTATAGAGTTTATAGCAGCAACCTCATGACAGGCCAAAATTGAAAATGGTCAAACTTGACCATAAATTGAAATGCTCTAAATTAGCTATGAGATTTTTAAATTTAAAAAAATCAACGACTTCCCATAATCAAGTCAATTTTGTTTTACAAAGAAAAAATAATTTCCCCAAATTCATTTTCTACAATTTTTCTTGATGTTTTCTCTGGTTCTACCAAGTTTGTGTTAGGGTTTTGGTATGAATCTCATTGTTTTTTCAATAACTGATTTCTCTGCACCCTTTCATTGAATGAGTTTAGCTCTTCTCCTGTGTTGAAAAGTTGATTATTCCATTTTGATGTCTCTTATGTTTCACAATTTTTCAAGTTCCAGAAGGGTAAGGGAATGCATAAGAATATTTAGAAAAATTTTAAAAGCAAATCCACAAATCCACTGCAGTTTCTGATGTGTCTTATGATGTAAGCATCACTATTATTGTGCAATAGCCTTTTCCAAGCAAACAAACACAACATAGAGTGATTTATTGTTATCTGAGTTATGGGGGTACAGGAAGAGAATGGAGGAGGGAGAAGACAGAGGGAAAGAAAGAGAGAGAGAGTGAATATATATTATTGATTATATTGTCACCAGGGTATTCATTTACTTCAGTTGCAAAGAGATACTGTGCAAATTAAATCAGACTCCTTTCTAGAATGCGTTTATTCCTTGTACACTTTCTCCCAGCAAAGGTTACCCTCTCATTGATTTAAGCCAGGGAATTCAAGTTAATGACTTCTACATAAAAGTTTTTTCTCATGGCTTTTCCAAAGATGCTTTTGGCATCTCAGAGGAAATCAATTTGTTCTCAAACATGTTTTATTTCAGCTACTTGCCTTTAATAAAATTTGAATTTACAATACCTCAAGTACATTTTATTTCCTTGACAGGTTTCCTGCAAAATTAAGGGATTAAACAAGCATCAAATGTTTCATCTGGGAGAGTGGATAAAGAGACTACAGAGGAACAATATGCTAAGATTTTCAAAGAAATTAACTGTGGCTTTACAATTTTATATAAAGCCAAATAATTGCCAGGTGGAAAGCAAGTAAAATATATTTGTACACTCAAGTTTGCATTTTGCTTGTAGCTCTTGTGCAAACTATGTTAACTTTAAAAAAAAAAAGGATAGAAAGTAATCAGAAGACAGAAGGCAGCAAATTAGGGGAATGACTGGAATAAAAACAAATAATCTACAGGGCAAAATGGAAGTAACTCTGAAAATAGAAATAAATCTATACCCATCAGTAATTAAATGTCATGTCTATCCGTAATTAAACATGTCCATTGAGAGAAAACTATTTTCAAATCTATGATGTTTACAAGAGACTTAAGTAATGCTCAATGACAGAAAAGTTGAAAATACAGGGATGCAAAGACCAAAACTATGCAACTTTTACCAAAATATATGTTGAAAGATATATTAATATTCTGTAAAAAAAAATAATTAAAAAGAAATAAGCAGGAATAAAATGGTCATCCACAAAATAAAGATAAGAACCATGAACCAAAACTTTCTAAAAATTAGTTCATAGTACATAAACACTAATAATGCACTCTTAACCTTCCTACACTGTTGGTGGGAATGTAAATTGGTGCAACCACTATGGAGAACAGTATGGAGGCTCCTTTAAAAACTAAAAATAGGCCCCGGAGGAAGATGGCGGAAGAGTAAGACGCAGAGATCACATTCCTCCCCACAGATACATCAGAAATTCATCTACACGTGGAACAACTCCTACAGAACACCTACTGAACGCTGACAGAAGACCTCAGACCCCCCAAAAGGCAAGAAACTCCCCACATACCTGGGTAGGACAAAAGAAAAAAGAATAAACAGAGACAAAAGGATAGGGACGGGACCTGCACCAGTGGGAGGGAGCCGTGAAGGAGGAAAGGTTTCCACACACTAGAAGCCCCTTCGCGGGCGGAGACTGCAGGTGGCGGAGGGGGAAAGCTTCGGAGTAGCGGAGGAGAGCACAGCAACAGGGGTGTGGAGGGCAAAGCGGAGAGATTCCAGCACAGAGGATCGGTGCCCTCAGGCACACACCAGCCCGAGAGGCTTCTCTGCTCGGCCACCGGGGCGGGCGGGGCTGGGAGCTGTTATCGGGTTTCAGTCGGAGCGCAGGGAGAGGACTGGGGCTGACGGCAGGAAGAGAGCCTGAAGGGGTTCGTGCACCACGGCTAGCCCGGAGGGAGTCCGGGGAAAAAGTCTGGAGCTGCCGAAGAGGCAAGAGACTTTTTCTTCCCTTTTGTTTTCTCGTGCGCGAGGAGAGGGCATTAAGAGGGCTGCTTAGGGAAGCGCTGGAGACGGGCGCGAGCCGCGGCTAAAGGCGCGGACCCCGGAGATGGGCGTGGGACGCTGGGGCTGCTGCTGCCGCCGCCGCGGGGCCTGGGTGCGAGCGCTGGTCACTGTCCGCCCCGCCTTCCGGGGGACCTGTGCACCCCGCCACTGCCGGAGTCCCGGGACCCAGGGACGGCTTTCCCGGGAAAGCGCACGGAGCGCCTCGGGCTGCTTCAACGTCACGCCGGCCTCTGCCGCCGCAGGCCCGCCCCACACTGCGCGCCCCTCCCTCCCCTCTGCCTGATTGAGCCAGAGCCCCCAAATCAGCGGCTCCTTTAAACCCGTCCTGTCCGAGCGAAGAACGGACGCCCTCCGGCGACCTACGCGCAGAGGCGGAGCCAGGTCCAAGGCTGAGACCCGGGAGCTGTGAGAGCATATAAGAGACAGGGAAATCTCTCTGTGCAGCCTCGGAGGCAGCGGATTAAAGCTCCACGGTCCACTTGATGTGCCCTGTGTCTGTGGAGTGCATGAATGGACAGCGAATCATCCCAAATTGAGGAAGTGGACTTTGAGGACAAGGTTTAAGACTTTCCCACATTTCCCTCTTTTTACAACGAACTATCCCAAACTAAGGAGGTGGACTTAGAGAGCAAGATTTCAGACTTCTCGCCCTTTTCCTCTTTTTACAACGAATTATCCCAAATTGAGGAGGTGGACTTGGAGAGCAAGATTTTTGATTTTTCCCCCTGCTCTCTTTTTGTGAATGTGTATGTGTATTCTTCTGTGTAACATTCTCTCTGTATAGCTTTGCTTCCACCATATGTCCCAGGGTTCTATCTGTCCGTATTTTTTTTCAATAATTACTTTTTAATTTTAATAACGCTACTATATTTCATACTTTATTCTATTTTACTTTACCTGCTCTTTCTTTTTTTCCTACCTTCCCTTCCTCCCTCCCTTCTTCCTTTCACTCTTTCTTTTTCTTTCCTTCCTCCCTCCCTCCCTCCTTTCTTTCTTTCTTTCTTTCCATCCTTCCTCCCTCCCTCCCTCCTTTCTTTCTTTCCTTCTTCCTTCCTTCCTTTCCTTCCTTCTTCCTTTCTTTCTCTCTCTCTTTCTTTCTTCTACTAATTCTTTCTTTCTACTTTTTCTCCCTTTTATTCTGAGCCGGGTAGATGAAAGGCTCTTGGTGCTGCAGCCAGAAGTCAGTGCTGTACCTCTGAAGTGGGAGAGCCAACTTCAGGACACGGGTCCACAAGAGACCTCCCAGCTCCACATAATATCAGCGGCGAAAATCTCCCAGAGATCTCCATCTCAACACCAGCACCCAGCTTCAGTCAACGACCAGCAAGCTACAGTGCTGGTCACCCTATGCCAAGCAACTAGCAAGGCAGGAACACAACCCCACCCATTAGCAGAGAGGCTGCCTAAAAACATAATAAGGCCAAAGGCACCCCAAAACACACCACCAGACGTGGACCTGTCCACCAGAAAGACAAGATCGAGCCTCAACCACCAGAACACAGGCACTAGTCCTCCCCACCAGGAAGCCTACACAACCTACTGAAACAACCTTAGCCACTGGGGACAGACACCAAAAACAACGGGAACTACGAATCTGCAGCCTGCAAAAAGGAGACCCCAAACACAGTAAGATAAGCAAAATGAGAAGACAGAAAAACACACAGCAGGTGAAGGAGCAAGATAAAAATCTACCAGACCTAACAAATGAAGAGGTAATAGGGAGTCTACCTGAAAAAGAATTCAGAATAATGATAGTAAAGATGATCCAAGATTCTATTTCCAAGATCCAAAATCTTGGAAATAGAATAGACAAAATGCAAGAAACAGTTAACAAGGACCTAGAAGAACTAAAGATGAATCAAGCATCGATTAAAAACACAATAAATGGAAGGAAAAATACTCTAGATGGGATCAATAGCAGAATAACTGAGGCAGAAGAACGGATAAGTGAGGTTGAAGATAAAATAGTGGAAATAACTGCTGCAGAGCAAAATAAAGAAAAAAGAATGAAAAGAACAGAGGACAGTCTCAGAGACCTCTGGGACAACATGAAACACACCAACATTCAAATTATAGGGGTTCCAGAAGAAGAAGAGAAAAAGAAAGGGACTGAGAAAATATTTGAAGAGATTATAGTTGAAAACTTCCCTAATATGGGAAAGGAAATAGTTAATCAAGTCCAGGAGGCACAGAGAGTCCCATACAGAATAAATCCAAGGAGAAATACGCCAAGACACATATTAATCAAACTGTCAAAAATTAAACACAAAGAAATCATATTAAAAGCAGCAAGGGAAAAACAACAAATAACACACAAGGGAATCCCCATCAGGTTAACAGCTAATCTCTCAGCAGAAACTCTACAAGCCAGAAGGGAGTGGCAGGACATAATTAAAGTGATGAAGGACAGAAACCTGCAACCAAGATTACTCTACCCAGCAAGGATCTCATTCAGATTTGATGGAGAAATTAAAAGCTTTACAGACAAGCAAAAGCTGAGAGAGTTCAGCACCACCAAACCAGCTTTACAACAAATGCTAAAGGAACTTCTCTAGGCAAGAAACACAACAGAAGGAATATACCTACAATAACGAACCCAAAGCAATTAAGGAAATGGGAATAGGAACATACATATCAATAATTACCTAAATGTAAATGGATTAAATGCTCTCACCAAAAGACATAGACTGGCTGAATGGATACAAAAACAAGACCCATATATATGCTGTCTACAAGAGACCCACTTCAGACCTAGAGGCACATACAGATTGAAAGTAAGGGGATGGAAAAAGATATTCCATGCATGGAAATCAAAAGAAAGCTGGAGTAGCAATTCTTATATCAGACAAAATAGACTTTAAAATAAAGACTATTAGAAGAGACAAAGAAGGACACTACATAATGATCAAGGGATCGATCCAAGAAGAAGATATAACAATTGTAAATATTTATGCACCCAACATAGGAGCACCTCAATACATAAGGCAAATACTAACAGCCATAAAAGGGGAAATCAACAGTAACACACTCATAGTAGGGGACTTTAACACCCCAATTTCACCAATGGACAGATCACCCAAAATGAAAATAAATAAGGAAACACAAGCTTTAAATGATACATTAAACAAGATGGACTTAATTGATATTTATAGGACATTCCATCCAAAAACAACAGAATACACATTTTTCTCAAGTGCTCATGGAACATTCTCCAGGATAGATCATATCTTGGGTCACAAATCAAGCCTTGGTAAATTTAAAAAAATTGAAATTGTATCAAGTATCTTTTCTGACCACAATGCTATGAGATTAGACATCAATTACAGGAAAATATCTGTAAAAAATACAAACACATGGAGGCTAAACAATACACTACTCAATAACGAAGTGATCACTGGAGAAATCAAAGAGGAAATAAAAAAATACCTAGAAACAAATGACAATGGAGACACAACGACCCAAAACCTATGGGATGCAGCAAAAGCAGTTCTAAGGGGGAAGTTTATAGCAATACAATCCCACCTTAGGAAACAGGAAACATCTCGAGTAAACAACCTGACCCTGCACCTAAAGCAATTAGAGAAAGAAGAACAAAAAAACCCCAAAGTTAGCAGAAGGAAAGAAATCATAAAGATCAGATCAGAAATAAATGAAAAAGAAATGAAGGAAACGATAGAAAAGATCAATAAAAGTAAAAGCTGGTTCTTTGAGAAGATAAACAAAATAGACAAACCATTAGCCAGACTCATCAAGAAAAAAAGGGAGAAGACTCAAATCAATAGAATTAGAAATGAAAAAGGAGAAGTAACAACTGACACTGTAGAAATACAAAATATCATGTGAGATTACTACAAGCAACTCTATGCCAATAAAATGGACAACCTGGAAGAAATGGACAAATTCTTAGAAATGCACAACCTGCCAAGACTGAATCAGGAAGAAATAGAAAATATGAATAGACCAATCACAAGCACTGAAATTGAAACTGTGGTTAAAAATCTTCCAACAACCAAAAGCCCAGGACCAGATGGCTTCACAGGCGAATTCTATCAAACATTTAGAGAAGAGCTAACACCCATCCTTCTCAAACTCTTCCAAAATATAGCAGAGGGAGGAACACTCCCAAACTCATTCTACGAGGCCACCATCACCTTGATACCAAAACCAGGCAAGGATGTCACAAAAAAGAAAACTACAGGCCAATATCACTGATGAACATAGATGCAAAAATCCTCAACAAAATACTAGCAAACAGAATCCAACAGCACATTAAAAGGATCATACACCATGATCAAGTGGGGTTTATTCCAGGAATGCAAGGATTCTTTAATATATGCAAATCAATCAATGTGACACACCATATTAACAAATTGAAGGAGAAAAACCATATGATAATCACAATAGATGCAGAGAAAGCTTTTGACAAAATTCAACACCCATTTATGATAAAAAACCTGCAGAAAGTAGGCATAGAGGGAACTTTCCTCAACATAATAAAGGCCATATATGACAAACCCACAGCCAACATTGTCCTCAATGGTGAAAAACTGAAACCATTTCCACTAAGATCAGGAACAAGACAAGGCTGCCCACTCTCACCACTCTTATTCAACATAGTTTTGGAAGTTTTAGCCACAGCAATCAGAGAAGAAAAGGAAATAAAAGGAATCCAAATTGGAAAAGAAGAAGTAAAGCTGTCACTGTTTGCAGATGACATGATACTATACACAGAGAATCCTAAAGATGCTACCAGAAAACTACTAGAGCTAATCAATGAATTTGGTAAAGTAGCAGGATACAAAATTAATGCACAGAAATCTCTGGCATTCCTGTACACTAATGATGAAAAATCTGAAAATGAAATCAAGGAAACACTCCCATTTACCATTGCAACAAGAAGAATAAAATCCCCAGGAATAAACCTACCTAAGGAGACAAAAGACCTGTATGCAGAAAATTATAAGACACTGATGAAAGAAATTAAAGATGATACAAATAGATGGAGAGATATACCATGCTCCTGGATTGGAAGAATCAATATTGTCAAAATTACTACCCAAAGCAATCTACAGATTCAATGCAATCCCTATCAAACTACCATTGACATTTTTCACAGAACTAGAACAAAAAATTTCAAAATTTGTTTGGAAAAACAAAAGACCCCGAATAGCCAAAGCAATCTTGAGAACGAAAAACGGAGCTGGAGGAATCAGGCTCCCTGAATTCAGACTATACTACAAAGCTACAGTAATCAAGACAGTGTGGTACTGGCACAAAAACAGAAAGATAGATCAATGGAACAGGATAGAAAGCCCAGAGATAAACCCACACACATATGGTCAACTTATCTTTGATAAAGGAGGCAGGAATGTACAGTGGAGAAAGGACAGCCTCTTCAATAAGTGGTGCTGGGAAAACTGGACAGGGACATGTAAAAGTATGAGATTAGATCATTCCCTAACACCATACACAAAAATAAGCTCAAAATGGATTAAAGACCTAAATGTAAGGCCAGAAACTATCAAACTCTTAGAGGAAAACATAGGCAGAACACTCTATGACATAAATCACAGCAAGATCCTTTTGGACCCACCTCCTAGAGAAATGGAAATAAAAACAAAAATAAACAAATGGGACCTAATGAAACTTAAAAGCTTTCGCACAGCAAAGGAAACCATAAACAAGACCAAAAGACAACCCTCACTGGGAGAAAATATTTGCAAATGAAGCAACTGACAAAGGATTAATTTCCAAAATTTATAAGCAGCTCATGCAGCTCAATAGCAAAAAAACAAACAAGCCAATCCAATAATGGGCAGAAGACTTAAATAGGCATTTCTCCAAAGAAGATATACAGACTGCCAACAAACACATGAAAGAATGCTCAACATCATTAATCATTAGAGAAATGCAAATCAAAACTACAATGAGATATCATCTCATACCAGTCAGAATGGCCATCATCAAGAAATCTAGAAACAATAAATGCTGGAGAGGGTGTGGAGGAAAGGGAACACTCTTGCACTGTTGGTGGGAATGTGAATTGGTACAGCCACTATGGAGAACAGTATGGAGGTTCCTTAAAAAACTAAAAATAGAACTACCATATGACCCAGCAATCCCACTACTAGGCATATACCCTGAGAAAACCATAATTCAAAAAGAGACATGTACCAAAATGTTCATTGCAGCTCTATTCACAATAGCCCGGAGCTGGAAACAACCTAAGTGTCCATCATCGGATGAATGGATAAAGAAGATGTGGCACATATATACAATGGAATATTACTCAGCTATAAAAAGAAATGAAACTGAGCTATTTATAATGAGGTGGATAGACCTAGAGTCTGTCATACAGAGTGAAGTAAGTCAGAAAGAGAAAGACAAATACCGTATGCTAACACATATATATGGAATTTAAAAAAAATGTCATGAAGAACCTAGGGGTAAAACGGGAATAAAGACACAGACCTACTTGAGAATGGACTTGAGGATATGGGGAGGGGGAAGGGTAAGCTGTGGCAAAGCGAAAGAGAGTCATGGACATATATACAGTACCAAACGTAAGGTAGATAGATAGTGGGAAGCAGCCGCAGAGCACAGGGAGATCAGCTCAGTGCTTTGTGACTGCCTGGAGGGGTGGGATGGGGAGGGTGGGAGGGAGGGAGATGCATGAGGGAAGGGATGTGGGAACAGATGTATATGTATGACTGATTCACTTTGTTATAAAGCAGAAACTAATAAAAAAAACTAAAAATAGAGTTATCATATGATCCAGCAATCCCACTCCTGGGCAAATATCCAGAAAAGACAAAAACTCTAGTTTGGAAAGATACATTCACCCCAGTGTTCATAGCACCACTATCTACAATAGCTAAGACATGGAAACAATCTAAGTGTCCATCAACAGATGAATGTTTAAAGAAGCTATGGTATATATATCTGCATAAGACTAATCATGTACAAGGGAACCACACTCTTCATGGTTGACTTATCAAAATCAGTGGAGGATGTAAGGTAATGAGAGGACATATTCAAAGTGCTGTTAAAATTTCAAAGAATTTGCATATACTCCTTTAATTCTCCCTGTTTTTATATCGAGAGAGTCAGCCCATTTATTCTCTTTTTTAAAACTTTAGCCAGGTGTAATGATGTACATTATATCTCACACATTTAAAGTGTACAATATGACGAATTTTGACATATCCATACACCCTTCAAACTATATAATTAATATCCATTAATCCAAAAATTTTCTTCATACTTCTTAAAAATCCATTCTTTACTCTTTCCCCACCACCATCCTCAGGCAAACATTGATATGTTTTCTGTCAACAGAGATAAGTATGTATCTTTTTCCAAAAATACATTTATTTATTCATTTTTGGCTGCGTTGCCTCTTCGTTGCTGTGCACGGTCTTTCTCTCATTGCGGTGTGTGGGGGTTACTCTGTTGCGGTGTGCGGGCTTCTCATTGTGGTGGCTTCTCTTGTTGCAGAGCATGGGCTGTAGGTGTGCAGGCTTCAGTAGTTGTAGCACGTGGGCTCAGTACTTGTGGCTCAAAGGCTCTAGAGTGCAGGCTCAGTAGCTGTGGTGCATGGGTTTAGTTGCTCTGCAGCATTGGGGATCTTCTCAGACCAGGGCTCGAACCCATGTTCCCTGCCTTGTCAGGAAGATTCTTAACCATTGAGCCACCAGGGAAGTCCCTAGTATGTATCTTTTAGAATTTCATTTAAATGGAGTCATAAAGGGCATATTCATTTTTATCACACCTCTTTTATCCAGATTTATTATTTTCAGATTTGTCCTTGTTGTTAAATGTACAGCTGAATAGTGTTCTATTGTATGGACATGCAACTCTTTGTTTAACCATTCAACTGTTGATGGACTTTTGGATTGTTTCCAGTTTTTTTGCTGTGACAAATAGAGCTGCTGTGAACATTTGCGTGTAAGTTTTTGCATGATTGTATATGTCTTCATTTTCTTTGGTTAAATATTTAGTAGTGGAATGGCTAAGTCATATTATATGTGTAAGCTTCACTTTTTACAAAACTGCCAATTATTTTAAAAGTGGTTATACCATTTGAAAGTCGTACCAGCAGTGAATGAGAGTTTCAATTGCTCCACATTCTAGTCAACACTTGTAAGGCCAGTCTTTGCATTTTTAGCCATTCTAATGTGTGCATAACGGTAACTCACTGTGGTTTTAATTTGTCTTTCCTTAAAAACCATGATATTAAACATTTTTCATGTTCTTAACTTTCATTTCATTTTAGTTCTAAAAGTAACTACTACATCTAATAGCAGTAACTTTTATTTTCCAAAGTCATTTCTTCTGTTTATAAATCTTTGGTTTTTATTTACTTTCCTGAATATCTTAAATCTGTTACACTACTGTCTTCTAGCCTGAAGTATTACTATTGAAATATCTAATCATAATCTGATTTTATTTTCCTTTCATGTTACTTGTTGTTTGGCTAGGTGACCAGAGGGATATTTTTCTTTTACTTTAAATGTCCAGGAATTTTAATAGGACGTCTTGTTATTGATTGTTTTGAGTCTGAATTCTTCTGCATGTGATGTGCTTAGTTAATATGTAGCATCAAATCTGGGGGTTTTTTTTCGGAAGGTTTTCTTGAATTATAGTTTTTAGTATTTGTTTTTGATCTTGTTCTTTTGATTTGGCTTTGCATTCCAATGTCTGCTATTATACATATTTTGAATCTTCTTTGCCTGTATTCACTTATTTCTCACATTTTCTCCAATCCTTTTTATATCTTTATTCATGAATATACACTGGCACTTAGTTTTTGTTGGTAATGTTTCCCAATAGATTTTGTTTTAGCTATCCATTGGGTTGGCCCAAAAGTTTCTCTGTTTATTATTATGTGGGGAAAGAGGAAGATTTATGTTCTAGGTCACATTTTCTATCTTTCCCGAATTTCCTTTGTGTGTGAATTTTTATATATAATTTTCTTTATACCTATAATTATTTAAAATATTTTTGAATTTCTAAAAGACTTTAAATTGTTTTAATTTTTTTAAAAATTGATATCCAACTAAATTTCAGTGTCATCAGAAATGTGGCCTGTATGGTACTTATTATTAAAGTTTTTGGACTTCTGTAATTATAATATGTGATTACTGTTTGTTAATGTTTTATTTATGGTTGGAAGGAATGAAGTTTTTATCATTAGATATTGAAACTCGGTACTTCTTTCATCTTATTTTGTATATTATCCAACTATATCAGATTTCTTTTCATTATTACTTAGGGATTATTTTTTCCCTAGCATTTTATAATTAAACCTTCTGTAGTATTAAGTTTTAATTAGATTTAATTTAAGTAGTATACTGCTGGATTTTTTTAACTCATTTTTTAAGTTTTACTAGAGTTCCTAGTCCATTTAAACTTATTGTGATTATGAAGATAGTTAACTTTACTTCCACTATCTTATTTTGTGTTTACTATTTGTCTCATCTTTTCTATGCTTTGTTATTTATTTTCCTTAATGTTCTGTTTGGGATAGATTGGATTTTTCTCAGTATATATTTTTCTTCTCTTTGTTCAAATATTTTAATTCTACTTGTGCAATATTAGAGACCCCTTTAGAGATTTGGGAATTTAAAATTAAGTTTAAAATGTATACAATTTATCAGTCTATTAATTATTTTTCTCAACAACAAAGTTTCCTGAGCATTTTAACTTTGTCCATATTCTATCAATTTTTATGCTTTTTTCCCCTACTACATTAGTTTCCATCTGTCAGTTTTAACCAATGAGAAGAGATATTAGTGGCTTATAAAATATTTCTTAAATTGGATCTCACAGATATATTTTTATCTTTACATAAATATCATCAATCTAAATAGTCATTTGAATATATTTCAGGATTATAATGCTTAATACAAGTGAATTTTCAATTTCCCCTTTAACTCTGAGTTTGCATGTATTATGCCTCCTGTCATTTTCCTTCATTATTTGATCCATTCATGAAGATACTTGGCAGGTATATTTTATAAATGGCAGCTATATCAAGTAAAGCTGAAAATTCAAATAGCCTTTAATTCTGAAATTCCACATATTGTTATACATCTCATTGAAGCTCCTATACAAGGAGACACATTGAATAATTTTCTTAGCAGCATTGCATTTAGTACCAAAAATTGGAAATAGGAGAATGCCACACAAAGTGTTACATGCCAAGAATGCTGAGAAAAGTGCCTTAAAATGAAAGCTTAAATAGACATATGCATACAATGTTATAAAATATACACACACACTTATAAATTCACAGTAAAGATGAACCTTAATTCCTGCTTAATGCTGATAAGGGCGTTGAAGCAATAAAATTGTTACTGAAAGCAACCCCAAATAGCATGAGAACCTGGATACCTAGAACTCAACCAAGACTACTGAAGTAGAAGATCTTGGAAATGTAACCCAGAACAATGTTTTTCCTATCTGAACTTATCTGAGACAGGGAATCATATATCAATGACAAACAAATCTCAGAGGACTTTAAAATGAGGCAGAGAAAGAATACCTCAGAGCACCCACATTATCTGCCATGCACATTTATCAGTCCAAATAATACAGTAATAAAATTAGCATGGCTATACTAATCATGAGTATAAATATGCTTTATAGCACACTTTTCATCCAATAAGCATTTGGTGGGAATTGGAAATATGGAAGAAAGAGAAAGGAAATGTAAAAATTAGGAAAGCAGGATTTTCTAATAGGAACATGTTGAAAAAGCAGTATTAACCCTCATCTCTAAGTTCTTGTTTACTTTTAGTTCTATATGGAGTTATTTAGAAATTAGGATCAGTAAGGAAGAAGAGCAAGACCCAGAGATGTGGCAGAGCTTAGAGTTTCAAGTGATTTTGAGTAGAGCCAGCATATGGCTGTAATTATACATCACTCCCTGCATACAGATGTACTGAAAGATATGGGAAAATCACAGCTGTGGCTTAAGGATTTCTGAGGATGCTAAGATAAAGTAATTGGAGTCCCATAATAACACATAGACAAAGGACTTCAAACATCAATTTACCTAGCATAGGGAAGAAATTCTGTTAATTTCTTTTATCTTTTAATTAGGCTGTCAATTATTTGCTTGAATACTTCCAGGTATGGTGAACTCACGATTATCTTGAGACAGACTTCTTCCTGGCTGGAGAATTCTGAATGTTAGAATTTTCTTTCTAGGGTATGTTAAAATCTACATCCATGTAAAGGGGTAAGGAGAGTAAACTTTAAGACAAATTCGAGTAAATAATCATTTTGGAGAAGAAAATCAGACAAAAATTCCTAAGCAGAGAACTCTAAAAGACAATTCTCTACATCCTTCAATTATGGTTTATTGGTAGTTTTGGAGCTCATAAATTACATATCTATCAGAGGAAATCTGACATCAATCAGGGAAATGCATCAGAGGGCTGTTAGCATGAATCCACAGTTAAAAATTAAATAAACAGATAACAGGTCTCTTGTGCATTGAACTAAAAGAATGATTTTGTAAAATAAGTGTAGGAGGCATAAAGTTTCCAAATGAAGCCAGAGTACTTACTCTGATAAGTGACACAAGGGAAAATTTTAGTATATAAATTTATTTCAGGGTTGGCTTTCATAATGACTGAAGTTGTAACAAAGGCCAAGGGCAGAAACAAGTTCCAACTATAATCTAGAAGAAACTTGGAAGAAGTTTACATTCAGAGGGAGATCCACATGGTAGATATCAGGGAGATAGTCTTCCTAAAAAGTTAGAAGTCTTGAAGCAAAAATACTGACTTACAGAAATACAGTCATTGACTGAGCTTTTTATGCCAGGATAAAGGCATATAATGTTGTTTAATTTGATTCAAGAACCAGGAGATTTGGTTGTCTGTAAATTTCTCCTTAAACTAAAGTAGAATTACTTCTCTAAGGCCACTATGGAATCATCTTTATTTAACCTGCATTTTTAAAGGACAGTGTCATCTGGAACAAAATCCTGATTGGAACTTAATTCCTTCCAATGTGTCAAATAGATAATTCCATTATTTTCTGCCTTTTGTATTATCTGTTGAAAAGTCAGCTATCTGTCCTATTGTTGCTTCTTTGAAGACAATATGCCTTTTATTCTCAGACTGCTTTAAACAGATTTGTTTCAATTTGATTTCCATAGTCTGACTACGATGTGTTTGATATGGTTTATCCTGCTTGAGGTTCACATACCTCCATGAATACATGGGTTTAAAAATAGCATTCTAGTCATTATTTCTTCAAATACATCTGCTTTTGGGTGTCGAGTTACATATCTGTTAGATCCTTTCACTGTTTCTCTTATATCCCTATGCATTTTTCTTTATTTTATATTCTTTTTCCTCTCTGTTCTTCAGTTTGGATATTTACAATTAAATAGTCTCCCAATTCCCTAATCCCATGTTCTTTCTGCTGAATATGCTGCTAAACTCTTTTTAGTGAGTTTTTTTATTTCAGAAGTTATATTTTCTCCTCCTGGGAATCCCCAATATTTTCCTACCATAGATTCCACTTCTATGGTAGTGTTATCTATCTCTTCCTCTGCATGCTTGAACAAATCAATTAAAGTTATTTTAAACTTATCAGCTAATTTCACTATCTTAGTAACTTCAGTCTGTTAGGTCTGTTTCTATTGTCCATTTTTTCCCTTAGTTTAAGTTCAGAGGGTTCTGTCCTTTCTCATATGTAAAAATAAAAAATTGATCTAAGGACATTGTAATCGTGTCCTTAAATGTGTGTCAACTTGACTACACTTTCCAGAATGCCCTTTCATTTATGTTTCCAGTTAGGGTAAGCCATAAGGAAAATTACTGGGAGACGGAGGGTGGAAAGGAAGCAGCAGCCATTTTTGTAGCTTGTATATTTTGCTGCTGATCTGCTGATTCCTTTCATTGGCATGATGTGGAAGCTAGACCTGCAATTGCTCTACTTTCCCATGAATCCTCCTTCAACTTCTATGAGTCCTAAGCCAAATGTGTGTGTGTCAATTGTGATGAAGGGCTCTGGCTTCTGCAACATACTCTCTTCAACAAGGTCAAAAGCAATAAGAATACATATGGATTTCAGTCCATCCTAGTGAGGGTCTAGTTCATGCAGTGGGTTCCATCCTGCTTGCACCTTTGCTATTGAAGTCCATTCTACACCCTCTTCCAGTACTAATAGGGGAATTCAGGCTGTTATTTTCAAGGTTACCACTGAGCTGGAAAGCAGGGGATAAGAACAGGTTAAGTTAGAATGCCAGTTAGAATGCCACAAAGCTCACTGTTCTTACTGAAATTCAGCTATTTTTTTCTGATTAAGTGTTCCCCTGGCTGCAAGCTTGCAGTTAGTTTCCAGAGTTCTGAAAAAAGTTGATTTCTGGTGCATTTTTTCCTAGTTTACTTACTGTTTCATAAAGGGAAAGTATCAATCAGCTCAGGCTGCCATAATAAAATACCATAAACTGGGTGGGTGGCTTAAACAACAGGCATTTATTTTCTCACAGTCCTGGAGGCTGGAAGTCCCACATCAGGGTGCCTGCATGGTTAGTTTCTGGTGAGGCTTCCCTTTCTGGCTTGTAGGTGGCCACCATCTTGTTGTGTGCTCACAAGACCCCTTCTTTTTGTGCAAGCAAGGGGAGAGAGAGAGAGTGCATGAGTTATCATGTCTCTTCTTATACAGACACTAATCTTACTGGATCATGGCCCTATCTTTATCATCTCATTTAACCTTAATTACTTCTGTAAAGGCCCTATCTCCATATAAATTACATTAGGGGTTAGGGTGTCAACATATGAATTTTGGGCAAGGGCGTGGACCACAAACATTCAGTCTGTACCAGGGAAGGATTTTTGAAGTTTCTTACTTTACCAATTTCACTGATGTACTCAAGCATTTTATAAATATGTGTTTTATTCATCTTTTTCAGTAGTTCTCAAAGAAGAGTTCAGGAACCACTTGTTCTGTCATGGCTTGTGGCAGAACTATCTACTCCTTCCTGTTATATTTTTATATATGACCTGTCCCTTTTTTTCATAACAAATCTTAACAATGGTGTGTGTCTGTTTTACTAGGGGAAAAATCAGTTCTTTTTGTTGGGAATCTGAACATTTTTATTTGATTTCTGTTTTTATATTAATTGATTCTACATTTTACTTTCTGAAATTCATTTTCTAGTTTCTTGGTTTTTATCTAGCTTCTTGATTTGGTAAGGGTATACTCCCAAATGAAACATGACCCCTTTCTGGTGTATATAGAGTCAGAGATCTTCACCTCAGACTCCACTAGAAGTGTAGTATCAGTCAAGCCACAGGATACTCAGACCTTCTTCCAAAGTTTTTACCAATGGTAGCCAATATAAACAACATCTCAAAAATACAGGGACTTTTAGCTCTTTGATCTTGGACTCATTTTAAAATTCTTAGCCCATCTTAGCCCATCTCCTACAGGCATACCTACCTACCTTCTTAAATGAGTTAATGCCAGGAATAAGGAACATTCTCTCTAGCTACTTAATAATAATAATACTTGATATTTCCAATACTCTCTTTTTGAAAGTTAATATATGTAGTGTTAAATAGACATTTTACTTTTGATTAATTCTTGAGTTAGGAACTCATTTGAAATGTAATAACTCTAATGGCATCAACTGTATTAACATTATCATATTTTTCATCAGAATAATTGATGCATTATATTATGCTAATAAGTTTCCTAATAGTAAAGATCCTTCTGATCCTCTACTTGGATGAGCTAGAAGTTAATTTTCATGTAATGTTTAATTTCATTTACAAGTATTATATGTATAATTCTTGGCTAAATTCAAAAGTTGTATTTTTTTTTTGGTGCTCTTTGACAGTGTGCATATCAATATATGCTAGCTTTGTCAAATAATTAGGAAAATTTGCTCCTTTTTTTCCCCCTTCCTTTCAAGAAAAAAAAAGTGCACCATTGAAAAAGCTGTTATGAAAGATTTAAAAAAGAGTTATTTAAAAATAGCTCATCTATAACCTACTTAAGAGACAATTCTGTATGTTTTTAAATAAACTTGAGGTATCAAGAAATATATTTGTTGTAATCTATGACTCACAATATACTGTCACTAATATTCAATGTCTGCCCTACCTCAAACTCCAGGAATAGAATTTTGGCAACCATTTGTACCCCTTACTTTTCTAAGAATCATCCCTGATATACTCTGGTTGATATAATATGATTTTCAGTATTTTAAGTAAATTCTGTTCATTTATCTTTGTCCATAAAACAGTCTCTATCATCAGAATAATAGTTTTGAATAATATATTATTAATCATTTTCTTATATTTCACTGTCTTCATGTAATTTACCCCATTTTTTAAACATTTTTGTGGTATATTTTACATTTTATTTTAATTTGACAGCTAGGGTTGTCATCTGGAGATTTTTCAAATGCATGGTGTTAATTCCTATCCCATCCCTGTTCCAAAATTTCTAATATACTTGCTCTCCTCAGAGTTCCCAATGTGATTCATTAATTCCTTATTAGTGAGAAGTACTTCTAAAAGGCATATTTTGAGGGAAAAATGAACAGTACTGATTAAACAAGTGGATGTGTTGGGGGCAGGAAAAGAGTCTGAAAAGGTGAAAAAAGTTAAGAGCGATGCCCAGATTTATTTTTTGAGAGATCGTAAAAGTAGAGATACTAATAAGCAAGATAGAAAAATAAGAGTGTGGAAAACAGAATTACAGAGCATTGAAGGGGAAGGCGTACCAATTCTGGGTATTGATTTTGATGTGTCTATGGTAAAGAGAGGTAGCAGGCAATTGGATCGGGATCTACTCTTAGGTCGTGACAAGTGAGATAATAAAATCATCAACTTAACAGAAATATGTGAAAGCGGAAAATTAGATGATGTTGCACAAGAAAACAAAACTATAGAGTAGTAAATGCAAAAGAGTTCTCTGTAATACTAATATTTTAGAGAACCATCAGAATAGGGGATGGTGGGTACAAATATCTGAGACATATAGGGTTATTGAAGCCATTACTGCTTTTATCAGAAGCTTTGCTAAACTAAATCTCATGTTGCTCCTTTGGTGCAAATTGCTGACTGCTAAAGAGTTGCTCAGTCAAATAAATCTCCCTCTTGTGACTAGTTGTGTTGGCCATGATTCTTTAAAATCCAGTTCACTGAATTTTATACGACTGCTTTAACCAACCTCAGACGACTACTAAAATGTAATGGGACATTGCGGTAGAATATCATGTTTCAGGGATGACAAAATACTGACACTTCAGTAAAAATTAGTTTATCAAAACTCAGTAATGACCAATGAGGAAATGAGGCCCAAGGCAAGGTGACTTTAATGAGTTCATTTATTATCTTGTCACACATCTTGGCCATGAAAAACAGTACCGCATCTCAATTAATTGAAGTTCTTTTAGCCAAGAAGCAACATTGATGTTTAAATAAGTTTAAACAGTTATAGATGTGCCCAAGGAGAGGGAAATAAACAAATATTTTCCTAAGTCATTTTAAATATTTTCCATAACTTAATATAGTGTTTGTGATTCTAAAATTTATGTGTAACAATGTATAATAATGTATTAATATATATATTTTAAAATCAATATGTGAATTACTATACAGACCATGATTGTTTTAGGCTTAAAGAAAAGGAAATGAATAATCTGTGTACCTGTACAAGCCTAGAAAAAAATGCCCTTTTCAATTTACTCTTCAGACCTAATAATATTAAACAAAATATTCCTATTATGATAAAAATTTAGTCCTGCCGGAAAGCCAAGGATTTCCAGATACAACACATTCTCAGAAATATGCTGAACTCAGACTCTACAATTCATTTAACTGTGTCATCAGAGAAGTACATTAGCATGTTCCTAGTTCTCATCCACCATGCAGATCTTACAGAGGAACTTTTCAAGTCACCGGGGAACTAAGAGAGAAGCAAGACTGCTTAAAAACAAGCCATTCTTACAAAAATTCTATCCCTCAGCATCACTAAGTGTTGCCCCCTCTTGCTTTATTTTCTCCTAATTTCTAAGCCCAAAACATTAACTATCTTAAAAGTCCAATTTAAACCCCACCTTCTCCAAAAATCTTTCTTTGAGTTGTTAGATCCATGTCAAACTTTTCCTTCTCTGGTATTTTGGATTAAGGTATAAAAGTTCACTCTCTTAAAGTCTCATGTAGACACTCATACCTTTCCTTGGATTCATTTTGCACTGAGAAGACAAGTATATCATGTTTAAATGTATTCCTTTTCCCAATACATTTCACTAAGTTATATTTGTAGTCATGACATAAATACAAATTAAGACCCAGTGAGATAGCACCACATGCCAACCAGAGTGGCTAAAATTTAAAACACTGGCACCTATTACTAATGTGTAGCAATTATATTTTCTGTGTAATTACCAGTATTAATATCAGTATGCAGCATTATTTTTCAGGTATTTAGTTTTTCATCCCTTTACACTGAAACTGACTTCATCATTAAGTTTTAAGCATACACTCTAGTCAGGATTCTCCAGATGTAACAGGACATATGTTATAGGAATTAGCTCATGTGGTTACAGAGACCACGAAGAACCACAATCTGCCATCTGCAAGCTGGAGAACCTGGAAAGCTGGTGGTATAATTCAGTCCAAATCCAAATGTCTGAGAACCAGGGGAGCTGAAAGTGTAACTCCCAATCTAAAGCTAATAGCCTAAGAACTGAGGGTTATTGGTGTTAAGTCCTGGAGTATGAAGGCATGAGAACCAGGATCTCTGATGTCTGAGGGCAGGAGAATATGGACATCTCAGCTCAAGAAAGACAGAACTTGCCCTTCCTCCACCTCTTTGTTTTATTGGATTAGATGATTCAACAGATTGGGTGATTCCTGCCCATATTGGAGAGAGCCATCTGCTTTACTCGGTCTATTAGCTCAAATTCTAAACTCTTTGGCAACATGCTCACAGACACACCCAGAAATAATGTTTTATCAGTTATCTGGGCGTCCCATAGCCCAGTCAAGTTGACACATAAAATTAACCATCATAGCATATGCCCTGAAAACCAACCATCTTCTATTTTGTAATTTCATCCAATTTGAGTCTCAGTTTGAAAATCAGAGATTTTAGTCCATTTATATTTCTGATTATGGTACATTTGAATCATTTCAGGGAAATATTTAGATTTTATGATACATTTATTTGTTTCTTAACTTACCACTTTTCCTACATATGAGATATTCTCCCAGCTTGAGATCTTAACTATGGTACAATTACATTTGGCTCAGGTAATTTCTCATGTAAATTTGCAAAGAAGATACATAGGTAATATATTTTAGAAGTCTTTGAACATCTATGAAAATTTTCATTTGCTCTCATACATTGGAAATTATTTGGGCTTGCACAAAAGTGCAGGCTCTTAGTCCAAAATGCTTTTTCCTCAAAGTTTTATTTTACTGGGTCTACTGTCTTCAAGTGTCTTATATTTCAGATGAGAAGTTGAATGTCCATCACTGTAGAAAACCTGTTAGGGAAGCAGTGAGCATTACTAAAGGTGTATAGATTCAAGCCTAATTAAAGTTAGATATGGGGGAGAAGTGTACATCAGAGGCCATGCTGGTACTCACTGACATCCATAGGACAATGAAGATCAAGGTGAAAATCTACATTTTCTAGATAGAACAAAATTGGAGAAAGAAAAGAACCCCTTTGACTGTAATGTTTTGCACAGTTAAGTTCTAGAGTGTAAACAAGTACAAACAATCATTTTCATGTAAATTACAAGTGTCATTCAAGAAGCCTTAAATGATGGAGAGATACATAAAGACAAGCAAAGATAACGGTTTAAGTATCATGCAAGCTACAAAATTTGAGAGCTGCCTACTATAAACTTGGAGAATACAATTTTGAAAAGGGAGTAGAGTTTCTCCCAAGACATGTACAGTTCTAGTTCCACATTGGGATATTTGTAATACATTTGTCAGGGAAGAAGTTAAGTGATATGGTTTGGAAGTAGAACATTAACTCAAATATCATAGCTATGACCCATTCCTTTGACAATTGCAGTCCAAGTAAAGGAAGCCTGATACCTCTGCAATTGCTTGACTTAGATAGAAACAAGTCAGGACAAGACACACACTTTGGCCCCTCTCAGAAAAGGGGCATTCCTTCCAGACTTCCGGGTAAGATGGCGGAAGAGTAAGACGCGGAGATCACCTTCCTCCCCACAGATACACCAGAAATACAGCTACACGTGGAACAACTCCTACAGAACACCTACTGAACGCTGGCAGAAGACCCCAGACCTCCCAAAAGGCAAGAAACTCCCCACATACCTGGGTAGGGCAAAGCAGAGAGATTCCCGCACATAGGAGCGGTGCCGAGCGGCACTCACCAGCACGAGAGGCTTGTCTGCTCCCCCGCCGAGGCGGGCGGCGCTGGAGCTGAGGCTCGGGCTTCGGTCAGAGCGCAGGGAGAGGACTGGGGCTGGCGGCGAGAACTCAGCCTGAAGGGGGCTGATGTGCCACAGCTAGCCGGGAGGGAGTCCGGGAAAACTCTGGAGCTGCCGAAGAGGCAGGAGACTTTTTCTTCCCTCTTGGTTTCCTGGTGCGCGAGGAGAGGGGATTAAGAGCGCCGCGTAAAGGAGCTCCAGAGACGGGCGCGAGTCGCGGCTGAAAGCGCGGAGCCCAGAGACGGGCGTGGGACGCTGGGGCTGCTGCTGCCGCCGCCAAGAAGCCTGTGTGCGAGCGCAGGTCACTGTCCACACCGCCCTTCCGGGAGCCTGTGCAGCCTGACACTGCCGGGGTCCCGGGATCCAGGGGCGGCTTCCCTGGGAGAACGCACGGCGCGCCTCGGGCTGGTGCAACGTCACGCCGACCTCTGCCGCTGCAGGCTCGCCCCGCACTCCGTGCCCCTCCCTCCCGCCCGGCCTGAGTGAGCCAGAGTCCCCGAAGAGGCTGCTCCTTTAACCCTGTCCTGTCTGAGCGAAGAACAGACGCCCTCCGGCGACCTACATGCAGAGGCGGGGCCAAATCCAAAGCTGAGACCCAGGAGCTGTGAGAACAAAGAAGAGAAAGGGAAACCTCTCCCAGCAGCCTCAGAAGCAGCGGATTAAAGCTCCACAATCAACTTCATGTACCCTGCATCTGTGGAATACATGAATAGACAACAAATCATCCCAAATTGAGTAGCCAGGAGTCAGTGCTGTGTCTCTGAGGTGGGAGAGCGAACTTCAGGACACTGGTCCACAAGAGACCTCCCAGCTCCACATAATATCAAACGGCGAAAATCTTCCAGAGATCTCCATCTCAACACCAGCACCCAGCTTCACTCAACGACCAGCAAGCTACAGTGCTGGACACCCTTTGCCAAACAACTAGCAAGACAGGAACACAACGCCACCCATTAGCAGAGAGGCTGCCTCAAATCATAAAAAGTCCGCAAACACCCCAAAACACACCACCAGACGTGGACCTGCCCACCAGAAAGACAAGATCCAGCCTCATCCACCAGAACACAGGCAGTAGTCCCCTCCACCAAGAAGCCTACACAACCCACTAAACCAACCTTAGCCACTGGGGACAGACACCAAAAACAACGGGAACTACGAACCTGCAGCCTGCAAAAAGGAGACCCCAAACACAGTAACATAAGCAAAATGAGAAGACAGAAAAACACACAGCAGGAGAAGGAGCAAGATAAAAACCAAGCAGACCTAACAAATGAAGAGGTAATAGGCACTCTATCTGAAAAAGAATTCAGAATAATGATGGTAAAGATGATCCAAAATCTTGGAAATAGAATAGACAAAATGCAAGAAACAGTTAACAAGGACCTAGAAGAACTAAAGACGAATCAAGCATCGATTAAAAACACAATAAATGAAATAAAAAATACTCTAGATGGGATCAATAGCAGAATAACTGAGGCAGAAGAACGGATAAGTGAGGTGGAAGATAAAATAGTGGAAATAACTGCTGCACAGCAAAATAAAGAAAAAAGAATGAAAAGAACAGAGGACAGTCTCAGAGACCTCTGGGACAACATTAAACGCACCAACATTCGAATTATAGGGGTTCCAGAAGAAGAAGAGAAAAAGAAAGGGACTGAGAAAATATTTGAAGAGATTATAGTTGAAAACTTCCCTAATATGGGAAAGGAAATAGTTAATCAAGTCCAGGAGGCACAGAGAGTCCCATACAGAATAAATCCAAGGAGAAATACACCAAGACACATATTAATCAAACTGTCAAAAATTAAACACAAAGAAATCATATTAAAAGCAGCAAGGCAAAAACAACAAATAACACACAAGGGAATCCCCATCAGGATAACAGCTGATCTCTCAGCAGAAACTCTACAAGCCAGAAGGGAGTGGCAGGACATACTTAAAGTGATGAAGGAGAAAAACCTGCAACCAAGATTACTCTACCCAGCAAGGATCTCATTCAGATTTGATGGAGAAATTAAAACGTTTACAGACAAGCAAAAGCTGAGAGAGTTCAGCACCACCAAACCAGCTTTACAACAAATGCTAAAGGAACTTCTCTAGGCAAGAAACACAACAGAAGGAAAAGAACTACAATAACGAACCCAAAACAATTAAGAAAATGGGAATAGGAACATACATATCAATAATTACCTTAAATGTAAATGGACTAAATGCTCCCACCAAAAGACACAGACTGGCTGAATGGATACAAAAACAAGACCCATATATATGCTGTCTACAAGAGACCCACTTCAGACCTAGAGACACATACAGACTGAAAGTAAGGGGATGGAAAAAGATATTCCATGCAAATGGAAACCAAAAGAAAGCTGGAGTAGCAATTCTCATATCAGACAAAATAGACTTTAAAATAAAGACTACTAGAAGAGACAAAGAAGGACACTATATAATGATCAAGGGATCAATCCAAGAAAAAGATATAACAATTGTAAATATTTATGCACCAAACATAGGAGCACCTCAATACATAAGGGAAATATTAACAGCCATAAAAGGAGAAATCGACAGTAACACAATCATAGTAGGGGACTTTAACACCCCACTTTCACCAATGGACAGGTCATCCAAAATGAAAATAAATAAGGAAACACAAGCTTTAAATGATACATTAAACAAGATGGACTTAATTGATATTTATAGGACATTCCATCCAAAAACAACAGAATACACATTTTTCTCAAGTGCTCATGGAACATTCTCCAGGATAGATCATATCTTGGGTCACAAATCAAGCCTTGGTAAATTTAAGAAAATTGAAATTGTATCAAGTATCTTTTCCGACCACAATGCTATGAGACTAGATATCAATTACAGGAAAAGAGCTGTAAAACATACAAACACATGGAGGCTAAACAATACACTACTTAATAACGAAGTGATCACTGAAGAAATCAAAGAGGAAATTAAAAAATACCTAGAAACAAATGACAATGGAGACACGACGACCCAAAACCTATGGGATGCAGCAAAAGCAGTTCTAAGAGGGAAGTTTATGGCAATACAATCCCACCTTAAGAAACAGGAAATATCTCGAATAAACAACCTAACCTTGCACCTAAAGCAATTAGAGAAAGAAGAACAAAAACATCCCAAAGTTAGCAGAAGGAAAGAAATCATAAAAATCAGATCAGAAATAAATGAAAAAGAAATGAAGGAAACGATAGCAAAGATCAATCAAACTAAAAGCTGGTTCTTTGAGAAGATAAGCAAAATTGATAAACCATTAGCCAGACTCATCAAGAAAAAAAGGGAGAAGACTCAAATCAATAGAATTAGAAATGAAAAAGGAGAAGTAACAACTGACACTGCAGAAATACAAAAGATCATGAGAGATTACTATAAGCAACTCTATGCCAATAAAATGGACAACCTGGAAGAAATGGACAAATTCTTAGAAATGCACAACCTGCCAAGACTGAATCAGGAAGAAATAGAAAATATGAACAGACCAATCACAAGCACTGAAATTGAAACTGTGATTAAAAATCTTCCAACAAACAAAAGCCCAGGACCAGATGGCTTCACAGGCGAATTCTATCAAGCATTTAGAGAAGAGCTAACACCTATCCTTCTCAAACTCTTCCAAAATATAGCAGAGGGAGGAACACTCCCAAACTCATTCTACGAGGCCACCATCACCTTGATACCAAAACCAGACAAGGATGTCACAAAGAAAGAAAACTACAGGCCAATATCACTGATGAACATAGATGCAAAAATCCTCAACAAAATACTAGCAAACAGAATCCAACAGCACATTAAAAGGATCATACACCATGATCAAGTGGGGTTTATTCCAGGAATGCAAGGATTCTTCAATATACGCAAATCAATCAATGTGATACACCATATTAACAAACTGAAGGAGAAAAACCATATGATCATCTCAATAGATGCAGAGAAAGCTTTTGACAAAATTCAACACCCATTTATGATAAAAACCCTGCAGAAAGTAGGCATAGAGGGAACTTTCCTCAACATAATAAAGGCCATATATGACAAACCCACAGCCAGCATCGTCCTCAATGGTGAAAAACTGAAACCATTTCCACTAAGATCAGGAACAAGACAAGGTTGCCCACTCTCACCACTCTTATTCAACATAGTTTTGGAAGTTTTAGCCACAGCAATCAGAGAAGAAAAGGAAATAAAAGGAATCCAAATGGGAAAAGAAGAAGTAAAGCTGTCACTGTTTGCAGATGACATGACACTATACATAGAGAATCCTAAAGATGCTACCAGAAAACTACTAGAGCTAATCAATGAATTTGGTAAAGTTGCAGGATACAAAATTAATGCACAGAAATCTCTGGCATTCCTATATACTAATGATGAAAAATCTGAAAGTGAAATCAAGGAAATACTCCCATTTACCATTGCAACAAAAAGAATAAAATATCTAGGAATAAACCTACCTAAGGAGACAAAAGACCTGTATGCAGAAAATTATAAGACACTGATGAAAGAAATTAAAGATGATACAAATAGATGGAGAGATGTACCATGTTCTTGGATTGGAAGAATCAACATTGTGAAAATGACTCTATTACCCAAAGCAATCTACAGATTCAATGCAATTCCTATCAAACTACCAATGGCATTTTTCACAGAACTAGAACAAAAAATTTCACAATTTGTATGGAAACACAAAAGACCCCGAATAGCCAAAGCAATCTTGAGAACGAAAAATGGAGCTGGAGGAATCAGGCTCCCTGACTTCAGACTATACTACAAAGCTACAGTAATCAAGACAGTATGGTACTGGCACAAAAACAGAAAGATAGATCAATGGAACAGGATAGAAAGCCCAGAGATAAACCCATGGACATATGGTCACCTTATCTTTGATAAAGGAGGCAGGAATGTACAGTGGAGAAAGGACAGTCTCTTCAGTAAGTGGTGCTGGGAAAATTGGACAGGGACATGTAAAAGTATGAGGTTAGATCACTCCCTAACACCATACACAAAAATTAGCTCAAAATGGATTAAAGACCTAAATGTAAGGCCAGACACTATCAAACTCCTAGAGGAAAACATAGGCAGAACACTCTATGACATAAATCACAGCAAGATCCTTTTTGACCCACCTCCTAGAGAAATGGAAATAAAGACAAAAATAAACACATGGGACCTAATGAAACTTAAGAGCTTTTGCACAGCAAAGGAAACCATAAACAAGACGAAAAGACAACCCTCAGAATGGGAGAAAATATTTGCAAATGAAGCAACTGACAAAGGATTAATCTCCAAAATTTATAAGCAGCTCATGCAGCTCAATAGCAAAAAAACAAACAACCCAATCCAAAAATGGGCAGAAGACCTAAATAGACATTTCTCCACAGAAGATATACAGACAGCCAACAAACACATGAAAGGATGCTCAACATCTTTACTCATTAGAGAAATGCAAATCAAAACTACAATGAGATATCATCTCACACCAGTCAGAATGGCCATCATCAAAAAATCTAGAAACAATAAATGCTGGAGAGGGTGTGGAAAAAAGGGAACACTCTTGCACTGCTGGTGGGAATGTGAATTGGTACAGCCACTATGGAGAATGGTATGGAGGTTCCTTAAAAAACTACAAATAGAACTACCATATGACCCAGCAATCCCACTACTGGGCATATACCCTGAGAAAACCATAATTCAAAAAGAGACATGTACCAAAATGTTCATAGCAGCCCTATTTACAATAGCCCGGAGATGGAAACAACCTAAGTGTCCATCATCGGATGAATGGATAAAGAAGATGTGGCACATATATACAATGGAATATTATTCAGCCATAAAAAGAAATGAAATTGAGCTATTTGTAATGAGGTGGATGGACCTAGAGTCTGTCATACAGAGTGAAGTAACTCAGAAAGAGAAAGACAAATACTGTATGCTGACACATATATATGGAATTTAAGAAAAAAATGTCATGAAGAACAGAGGGGTAAGACAGGAATAAAGACACAGACCTACTAGAGCATGGACTTGAGGATATGGGGAGGGGGAAGGGTAAGCTGTGACAAAGTGAAAGAGCGGCATGGACATATATACACTACCAAACGTAAGGTAGATAGCTAGTGGGAAGCAGCCGCATAGCACAGGGAGATCAGCTCGGTTCTCTGTGACCGCCTGGAGGGGTGGGATAGGGAGGGTGGGAGGGAGACGCAAAAGGGAGGGGATATGGGAACATATGTATATGTATAACTGATTAAATTTGTAAAAAAAAAAAAAAAGAAAAGAAAAGGGGCATTCCTGATTCACAAGCTTAGGGCACTGGTAGATATTTTGGACACCACCAAATTAGGACAATTTGGAATCTACCTGATCCTCTTTTGAGAGAAGGGAAAAACCTAGAACAGTGGCAAGAAAGGGACAAAATGAACTTATGTTAGAGTGAGCACAGCCCGTTTCTGGCTCTTATGCTGTTTCTTTTGCTCTTTCTTTTTGTTGGCATGCTATTCTTACATGGACATTGTTTACTATTTGGATGATATGCTACCTCTCCCTGTATGTGGGCCTTCATTTTCATCTCTGGCAGGAAGCAGAGCCTTAACATAAGACTCCACTGGGGCAAACACACTTTTGTCCTGTCTTTCTTACCCTTGTCCTGATTTTCTTCCTGATTGCTGTGCCTTGTTGTACTAGCCTTCCTTCACAATTGTAGTAGTAAAGTCAACAGGGCAGGTCTTTGTTGAACTTATGGGTCTAAACCATTTGGTGCCATTTTAGTTCATGGTATGAGGCTTAACTCAAATTTAAATAGCAGTAGGCCCAATCTCCACTTGCTGAAGTTTAACTCTTTTGGAGAAAGTTCTTAATACTATGGAGTGCTAATTTTCCTAGCCATTCCTCTGTTTATTACTTCCCTTGGCAATATTGTCAGTATAATCAGTGGATAGTAAATAACAAGAAGTGAAGATTCAGATTCTGTAACCCTGCCCAAATATCTCTACCTCTTTTCTATTTCCAGTATCTAGAACTGGAAGAAATCATTATAAAAGAGACTAAAGTTTAGGTATCTATGGCCCACATGGGAGAAAAAACCTCTAGAATTAATTGTCGAACTTTAAGCAAAATGAGAGAAGTTTCACTACGTGGGATTTTTTTTTTTAAGTTTTATTTATGGGCTTGAAAGGGCAGAGTATGAAGCTTAATGTGGTCTCCATTCTTCCTCACTATGTAACCCCCAATTTCTTAAAGGAACTACACTTATTTATTAGTCCCAGAAAAGTACAATGGTTGAGTGATTAATTAGGGTTTGGAGCTATGGCATTCAGAAGGGTATGAAATGAATCTGCTTTTGTTGCTCTGGCTCTTATGCTATTGCATCTGCTCTTTCTTTTTGCTTACATGTGACTCACATGGGAATTGTTCATGATTTGGTTGATATGCTACCCCACCCTTGACATGTGTCTTCATTACCGTGTCATAAGTTTTAGGTGAAGGAAGAGTTACATGGAAATGTCAAAGAGGACCTTCCTGTGGAAAGAAAACTTTCAGCAATTAATTGGTCACCAGCTAGGTATGGCTGGGCTGAGGTCTTTCTCTGCTGATGCTGAGTCTTTAATGTAAATGTTAAAACCCCTATTGTCACAATTATGTGTTCTTTTACCAGTTAAGGGGGATTTTGGAATTTAGTGGAATGAGCACTTAGCAAGACATGAGGTAAACCCTAAAATGTCCTTGTTCTTCCTGCTGATGTAGAAGAAAACATTTGAATAACCCACGCTACCACTTTCTTCTACAGCTTATTTAATCCTGTAACAGAAGTTTTAAGAGTGTAGGCTTAACACTCAGGGGATTCAGGTGGGGTTATAGGAGACAACATCCTCAGAGCTCCTACCCTTGCTGCCTCCCTTACCCTTCAGGGTTTGCAGTAGATGAGAAATGAGTATGGCAAAAAATATCATCAGTACAGTCAGGATTACATGTATATCACACATCCAAGTATGATACAATGGGAACAGGTCATTGGAAACAGAGACTGGAAAAAAGATAAGATTAAAAAATATATATTTTTTAAACAAAATGAAATGGAGACTGGAAAAGATGCACAAATAAGGGAAACAGATGTGTAGAGCCCCCTAAACAAGGAGAAGAGGGAGCATTGACAAAGGAAAATCTGTCTTCTAGCCCTCATTTACTTGTCTTTTCTGAGCCTATTTTGTGACAGCAACTCCAGGCTTTATGACAAGATAAGACTTGGTAGTTTGGATGAGCCAGAGGGTGCATGCAATTTGGGCTGAACCATGAATGCAAACTGTGAGGCGCCATCTCTACTCACTTATCCACAGGTAACCAAAGACAGACTCTTATTTGCTTTTATACTCTTGGCTAGGAGCTGTAGAAGCAAAGAGTTCCAGAAATGTCATAGAGATAATACAATGGGCCACTGGGCAGTTCGATAAAACAAAATTATTTGTAATTGCAGCTCAGTGGTAGAAGGCAAAATTTGAATATGCAATATGCACTAGATATCATCACAATGTTGAAGGAGTTGTCAATGTCAATCTATTTAAGTAACAAATGGACAAATAGTGATAAAGAAAGAGCCATGATCATTCAATTCAAATCTTTAAAAGTCTGTCATATTCATAAGACCCTGATAGGGCCAATAGAGAAGTTAGAGATGGTAGTTTTCATTTCATTAATGCCAAATGTTGTCACTAAAATGTAAACTCTAGAAGGTCAGGATCTTTTAACTTTTTGTTTATTGTTGAATCCCCAGTATTTAGAAATATGCCTGGGGCTTCCCTGGTGGTGCAGTGGTTGAGAGTCCGCCTGCCGATGCAGGGGATGTGGGTTCGTGCCCCGGTCCGGGAAGATCCCGCATGCCATGGAGCAGCTGGGCCCATGAGCCATGGCCGCTGAGCCTGTGCATCCGGAGCCTGTGCTCCACAATGGGAGAGACCACAACAGTGAGAGGCCCGTGTACCGCAAAAAAAAAAAAAAAAAAGAAAGAAAAGAAAGAAATATACCTGGCACATAGTAGGCCCTTATTAAATATCTGTTAAATAAATTAGAGCTAGAAAGACAACGTTCAGCAGAAATCAGAAACAGATCCAAAACAATTTTAGATATTTCAATTATAAGACAGAATATTATAAAACACCTATACATATTATATTTCAAAAATTGAAAGAGACAAGCTAAGAAATATATGTAGGACAGAAAATGATAAAAAGTAACATGAGCAATGGTACATGTGAAAAGTAGTAAATAGAACTGATGGTGCTGAAACATAATACCTAAAATAGAGAATTTGAAGGATGGGTTTCACAACAAAGTAGTCATATTTCAGGAGGTAATTAATAAGCTGGGTATAAATGGGAAGACATGAACATGAAGAGAAAACGTGGCAAATAAAGAAGAGAAGGAAAGAGCCATATATCATGGAGTAGAATTTTCTGACTGATAATTATCTAAAGTTGTAAAAGAAGAAGAGTTAAAAAATGGAGAAAGGGATGTATTTGAAACAATGGTAGTTGATAATTTTTGAGACCGGATAAAAAACACTAACTTAGAAAATCAGGGAGCCCTACAAATCTCTATTATGAAAAATTAAAAGAATTCCACACTGAGGCATGCACACACACACACACACACACACAAAGGCAAATAAAATCTCTTTAATCAGCCAGAGAATAGAACAATTCACATTCAAGAGTCACAATCAAACCAACAGCAGATTTCTCAATAGAATAGCAGCAGTGAAAGCCAAAAGAGTGAAATAATATATTCAATGTACTGAAAGAAAATAACTTCCAACCTAAAATTCTGTAGCCATTGAAATAAAGTTGAGGTAAAGGTTGCCAGATGGAAAGAAAAGTCTGAACTGCAAGAAAGAATAAAGATTTTTTTTTAAAAGCTGTAAATATATGGATAAATATAAATGAAAAATGTTATATAAATCATGATTATAACAACCTCTTATGAGGCTTAACTATACCTAGAATTAAAATCCCCAATAACCACAGCATGTAACTGAATGGGGTTAAACGTTATTAAATTATTCCAAGGTCATTTTATAATCTGAGAGTGTTTAAGGTATTCATTCACTTTAAACTTGATAAGTTAAGTGTACCTGTTATAATTTCTAAGGGAATAACTTAAATAATAGAAATACTGTAAAAATTATATGCCAATTATAAGTGATAACTGATAGAATGATTGAAATTGTAAAAATAAAAATGGAATTACTAAAAATACACAATAAAATAAAAGTGAATGTAAGAATGGAAACATGTATATAAAAGAGGAAGGTCAAATAAGCACAAAGATTGTTAAAGATTTGAAACATCAATAAGCAAAAGAGATAAATGATCCATTTAAATGACAATTGTCAAAATAGATTTACAAATTAAAATTTAATTATATGAATTTTACAAAAGGAACATAAAAGCATAAGCACACAGACAAGTTTAAATATAAAAGATTTTATAAGATTGAAGGTTAGAAAAAGATACAATGCAAATATAAATCAAAAGACTACTTTGTTATAAAGCAGAAACTAATAAAAAAAAGAAAAAAAAAGAAAAAGAAAAAAAACAAAAAACAAAAGACTACTGGCGTAGCTGTACTACATTTGACAAAATAGCTACTGAGGTAAGAAAACATCATTAGCTACACTGTAATAATGAATGTTCTCTTTCATCAGTAACATGTATCAATTTTAAATGTGCATATACCTAATATGGCTTCAAACATGTAAAGAAAAAATTGACAAATTAGATAATTTATATTCAATGTAATTATTGATATGTTTGGATTTAAGTTTACAGTTTTATTATTTATTTTCTATATTTTCCCTATTTCTTATTTCTGTTTCTGTTCTCCTGAATTTTTGGAGTACTTTGAACTTTTTATTATTACACTTTATATTTTGTGTTTTGAAATTTATTATTTTGTATAGTTTTTGTCCATTTGTTTGGTTTCAGTGGTTGCTCTAGGTATTAAAATATACATACTCAACTTTCTACAACCTACTTAGAATCCCAATTTTACCACTACAGTTAGGTACCTCTACTGTCCCTATTTATGTTGTAGTTGTCTTATATATTACATCTATATCTAGATACATTAAATCCAATCAGACAATATTGATTTTTGCTTTCCACCATCAAACACGTTTTAAAGGTTTTTTTTTACTTACCTCCACTGTTATGGTCTAAATTTTTGTGTCCCTCCCAAAATGTACATGTCAAAATCCTAACACCAGATATGATGGTATTAGCAGACTTTCAGAGGTCATGAGGTTGGAACCCTCATGAATGGGATTAGTGCTACTATGAAGGAGATCATACAAAGCTCCCTGAATCCCTTCTTCCATGTTAGGACACAGTGGGGAGGTGCCAGCTATGAACCAGGAAAAGGACCCTCACCAGAATGTGACCATCCTGGCACCTTGATCTTGAACACTTCAGCCTCCAGAACTGTGAGAAATAAATTTCTGTTGTTTAGAAGCTGCCAGATTTGGGGCATTTTGTTATAGTAGCCTGAATGGACTAAGACATACAATTTGCTATACACTTCCTGTGACTATACCTTAATTGTATCCAGAGCCAATTAGTAGGACAACGTGGAGAAAAATAGTCAATGGTTTTTCAAGAACTCAAGAGGAGAAGAACATTCTAACAGATTTACCCAAATATTTACCATTTCTCTTACTCTTCCTTAATTCCCAATGTCCACATCTCCTTCTGGCATTATTTCCCTTCTGTTTGAAAAATTTCCTTTAGCAATGCTTCTCAATAGCTCAAAAATAACTTAAAAATAATGGTGTGTAGATACATGACAGATAGATGATAGATAAATAGATGATAGATAGATAGATCGATAGACAGATAGATAAATAGATAGGTATTGCAGCATATTTGTTGTAGTCTGAGGGTGGTTTAGGGTATTCAGACCTCCCATATGGCTGGAACAGAATTCCATTTTGTACACTCTTACATATTCTTACTACTTTCTAATTGACCTCATAGATCTGTCCTTTGTGTTCATCTTTGTTAAGATTTGAAACTTGAGTTTATAATTGGAGCTACAAAGAGATGTAATGTGCTTTGTTTGGGGGTGTTCAGAAATATGTAATAAATTTGAAAAAGCCTTATTAAATAATAAAGTGATTATTTTGCTTACTTTGATAGTCATTGTCTTATGTAAATACTTCCCAGTGACTGCAAAATAATGAAAGGTATTGCTAAATTCTCAGACACTATCACAATAAGGCATATGATATAGTATAATCTCACTTCTAAATGACTTCTAAATACATAGTCAAGAGGGTTAAATGATAGATTTCAATAGTCTTGAAACTGAATAGGAAATAAAATAAGTAAAATTTTGTATTTTAATTTTTTCATTAATTTCTCAAAGAAGATCTCTAATCCAAAAATGCTTATGAATCATGACTTGGAGCCAACCTGTAGGTAACATCAATAATTGCGTTTTATAATGGAAAAAAATATGAAAAGGATATATATATATATGTATAATTCAACCACTTTCCTGTACAGCAGAAACTAACACAACATTGTAAATCCGTTATAGTTCAGTAAAATAAATTTTAAAAAATAATTGCGTTTTGTCCCAAGTGCCCATCAACAGAGATTAGTTTAGGAAGGTATGAGAGGCTGCCAAGGGCCAAGGCCGCAGCAGCCCAGAGCCACTCCATTGCACATCCTTGGGGCCAGTTGTTCCTACGAGCAGCTGGGAGGGAAGGGAGGCAGCCTAATGTCTCAAGACAATATTGGGAGGATTAACACACATCAGAGCATTGTGACTATACCAAGGATTAGCACAGATGTCTTTTGTCAAAGACTCATGCATAGGAGGACCTTCAAGATGACAGAGGGGTAAGAGGTGGAGATCACCTTTCTCCCCACAAATACATCAGAAATACATCTACATGTGGAACAATTCTTACAGAACTCCTACTGAATGCTGCAGAAGACCTCAGATTTCCCAAAAGGCAAGAAACTCCCCACATACCTGGGTAGGGCAAGAGACAAAAGAATAGGGACAGGACCTGCACCTTTGGGAAGGAGCTGTGAAGGAGGGAAAGTTTCCACACACTAGGAAACCCCTTCAATAGTGGAGATGGGCAGGTGGGGGCTGGCGGGGGGAAGCTTCGGAGCCACGGAGGAGAGCACAGCAACAGGGGTGCAGAGGGCAAAGCGAAGAGATTCCTGCACAGAGAATCGGTGCCGACCAGCACTCACCAGCCCGAGATGCTTGTCTGTTCACCCACCGGGGCGGGTGGGGGCTGGGAGCTGAGGCTCGGACTTTGGTGGTCAGATCCCAGGGAGAGGACTGGGGTTGGCTGCATGAACACAGGCTGAAGGGGGTTAGTGCGCCACAGCTAGCCAGGAGGGAGTCCAGGAAAAAGTCTGGAGCTGCCGAAGAGGCAAGATACCATTGTTTTGGGGAGCGCGAGGAGAGGGGATTCAGAGCACCGCCTAAACGAGATCCAGAGATGGGCGTGACCCGCCGCTGTCAGCGCGGACCCCAGAGACAGGCATGAGATGCTAAGGCTGCTGCTGCAGCCACCAAGAAGCCTATGTGCAAGCACAGGTCACTGTCCACACCTCCCCTCCCGGGAGCCTGTGCAGCCTGCCACTGCCATGGTCACGTGATCCAGGGACAACTTCCCCGGGAAAACACACTGCGTGCCTCAGGCCGGTGCAACATCACACTGGCCTCTGCCGCCGCAGGCTCGCCGCTCATTCCCTACCCCTCCCTCTCCCGGTTCTGAGTGAACCAGAGCCCCCTAATCAGCTGCTACTTTAACCCCATCCTGTCTGGGAAGGGAACAAACGTTCTCAGGTGACCTACACACAGAGGCAGGACCAAACCCAAAGCTGAACCCCAGGAGCTGGGCAAACAAAGAAGAGAAAGAGAAATCTCTCCCAGCAGCCTCAGGAGCAGCAGAGTGAATCTCCACAATCAGCTTGATGTACCCTGCATCTCTGAAATACCTGAACAGACAATGACTCATCCCAAAATTGAGGTGGTGGATTTTGGGAGCAACGATATATATTTCTTTTTCCTTTTTCTCTTTTTGTGAGTGTGTATTTGTATGCTTCTTTGTGTGATTTTGTCTGTATAGCTTTGCTTTTACCATTTGTCATATGGTTCTGCCTGCTCATTTTTTGTTTTTTTTGTTTTTTAAGTACAATTTTAGTGCTTGTTATCATTGGTGGGTTTGTTTTTTGGTTTGGTTGCTCTCTTCTTTTTGTTTTCTTTTTTTTCTTTTTATTATTACTTTAAAATTTTTTTATTTTTAATAATTATTTTTTATTTTAATTATTTTATTTTATTTTATTATCTTTTCTTTCCTTCTTTCCTTTTCTCTCCATTTTCTTCTGAGCCGTGTGGCTGACAGGGTCTTGGTGCTCCAGCTGGGTGTCAGGCCTGCACCACTGAGGTGGGAGAGCTGAATTCAGGACATTGGTCCACCAGAGACCTCCCAGCCCCACATAATATCAAATGGTGAAAGCTATCCCAGAGATCTCCATCTCAACGCTAAGACCCAGAACCACCCAATGACCAGCATGCTACAGGGCTGGACACCCTAAGCCAAAAAACTAGCAAGACAGGAGCAAAACCCCATCCATTAGCAGAGAGGCTGCCTAAAATCATATCAAGGTCACAGACACGCCAAAACACACCACCAGATGCAGTCCTGCCCACCAGAAAGAAAAGATCCAGCCTCATCCACCAGAACACCTCCACCAGGAAGTCTACACAACCCACTAAACCAAACTTAGCCACAGGGGGCAGACAGCAAAAACAATGGGAACTACGAATCTGCAGCCAGTGAAAAGGAGACTCCAAACACAGTAAGTGAAGCAAAATGAGAAGACAGAGAAACACACAGCAGATGAAGGAGCAAGGTAAAAACCCACAAGACCAAACAAATGAAGAGGAAATAGGCAGTCTACCTGAAAAAGAATTCAGAGTAATGATAGGAAAGAGAATCCAAATCTTGGAAACAGAATGGAAAAAATTCAAGAAACATTTAACAAGGACCTAGAAGAACTAAAGAGAAAACAAACAATGATGAAAAACACAACAAATGAAATTAAAAATATTCTAGAAAGGATCAATAGCAGAATGAATGAGGCAGAAGAATGGGTAAGTGACCTGGAAGATAAAATAGTGGAAATAGCTACTGCAGAGCAGAATAAAGAAAAAAGAATTAAAAGAATTGAGGACACTCTCAGAGACCTCTGGGACAACATTAAATGCACCAACATTCAAATTATAGGGGTCCCAGAAGAAGAAGAGAAAAAGAAAGGGACTGAGAAAATATTTGAAGAGATTATAGTTGAAAACTTCCCTAATATGGGAAAGGAAATAGTTAATCAAGTCCAGGAAGCACAGAGAGTCCCATACAGGATAAATAGAAGGAGAAACACTCAAGGACACTTATTAATCAAACTGTCAAAAATTAAATACAAAAAAAATATATTAAAAGAAGCAAGGGAAATACAGCAAATAACATACAAGGGAATCCCCATAAGGTTAACAGTTGATCTTTCAGCAGAAACTCTGCAAGCCAGAAGGGAGTGGCAGGACATCTTTAAAGTGATGAAAGGGAAAAACCTACAACCAAGATTACTCTACCCAGCAAGGATCTCATTCAGATTTGACAGAGAAATTACAACCTTTACAGATAAGCAAAAGCTAAGAGAATTCAGCACCACCAAACCATCTTTACAACAAATGCCAAAGGAACTTCTCACGGCAGGAAAAACAAGAGAAGGAAAAGACCTACATTAACAAACCCAAAACAATTAAGAAAATGGTAATAGGAACACACATATTGATAATTACTTAGATGTAAATGGATTAAATGCTCCAACCAAAAGACATAGACTGGCTGAATGGATACAAAAACAAGACCATATATATGTTGTCTACAAGAGACCCACTTAAGACCTAGAGACACATACAGACTGAAAGTGACGGGATGGAAAAAGCTATTCCATGCAAATGGAAATCAAAAGAAAGCTGGAGTTGCAATTCTCATATCAGGCAAAATAGACTTTAAAACAAAGACTATTACAAAAGACAAAGAAGGACACTACATAAAGATCAAGGGATCAATCCAAGAAGATGTAACAATTGTAAATATTTATGCACCCAACATAGGAGCACTTGAATACATAAGGTGAATACTAACAGCCATAACAGGGGAAATCGACAGTAACACAATCATAGTAGGGGAGTTTAACACCCCACTTTCACCAATGGACAGATCATCCAAAGTGAAAATAAATAAGGAAACAGAAGCTTTAAATGATACATTAAACAAGATGGACTTAATTGATATTTACAGGACATTCCATCCAAAATCAACAGAATACACTTTCTTCTCAAGTGCTCATGGCATATTGTCCAGGATAGATCATATCTTGGGTCACAAATCAAGCCTAGGTAAATTTAAGGAAATTGAAATCATATCAAGTATCTTTTCTGAACGCAACGCTATGAAACTAGGTATCAATTACAGGAAAAAAATCCGTAAAAAATACAAACACATGAAGGCTAAACAATACACTACTTACTAACCAAGAGATCACTGAAGAAATCAAAGGAGAAATAAAAAAATACCTAGAAACAAATGACATTGAAACACGATGACCCAAAACCTATGGGATGCAGCAAGAGCAGTTCTAAGAGGGAAGTGTATAGCAATACAATCCTACCTTAAGAAACAGGAAACATCTCGAATAAACAACCTAACCTTGCACCTAAAGCAATTAGAGAAAGAAGAACAAAAAACCCCCAAAGTTAGCAGAAGGAAAGAAATCATAAAGATCAAATCAGAAATAAATGAAAAAGAAATGAAGGAAATGATAGCAAAGATCAATAAAACTAAAAGCTTGTTCTTTGAGAAGATAAACAAAATTGATAAACCATTAGCCAGACTCATCAAGAAAAAAAGGGAGAAGACTCAAATCAATAGAATTAGAAATGAAAAAGGAGAAGTAACAACTGACACTGCAGAAATACAAAATATCATGTGAGATTACTACAAGCAACTCTATGCCAATAAAATGGACAACCTGGAAGAAATGGACAAATTCTTAGAAATGCACAACCTGCCAAGACTGAATCAGGAAGAAATAGAAAATATGAACAGACTAATCACAAGCACTGAAATTGAAACTGTGATTAAAAATCTTCCAACAAACAAAAGCCCAGGACCAGATGGCTTCACAGGCAAATTCTATCAAACATTTAGAGAAGAGCTAACACCTATCCTTCTCAAACTCTTCCAAAATATAGCAGAGGGAGGAACACTCCCAAACTCATTCTACGAGGCCACCATCACCCTGATACCAAAACCAGACAAGGATGTCACAAAGAAAGAAAACTACAGGCCAATATCACTGATGAACATAGATGCAAAAACCCACAACAAAATACTTGCAAACAGAATCCAACAGCACATTAAAAGGATCATACACCATGATCAAGTGGGGTTTATTCCAGGAATGCAAGGATTCTTCAATATATGCAAATTAATCAATGTGATACACCATATTAACAAATTGAAGGAGAAAAATCATATGATCATCTCAATAGATGCAGAGAAATCTTTCAACAAAATTCAACACCATTTATCATAAAAACCCTCCAGAAAGTAGGCATAGAGGGAACTTACCTGAACATAATGAAGGCCATATATGACAAACCCACAGCCAACATCATCTTCAACGGTGAAAAACTGAAACCATTTCCACTAAGATCAGGAACAAGACAAGGTTGCCCACTCTCACCTCTATTATTCAACATAGTTTTGGAAGTTTTGGCCACAGCAATCACAGAATAAAAAGAAATAAAAAGAATCCAAATCGGAAAAGAAGTAAAGCTGTCACTGTTTGCAGATGACATGATACTATACATAGAGACTCCTAAAGAAGATACCAGAAAACTACTAGAGCTAATCAATGAATTTGGAGTCATGTACCACAATGTTCATTGCAGCTCTATTTATAATAGCCAGGTCATGGAAGCAACCAAAGTGTCCATCAACAGATGAATGGATAAAGAAGATATGGCACATATATTATATACAATGGAATATTACTCAGTCATAAAAAGGAATGAAACTGAGTTATTTGTAGCGAGATGGATGGGCATAGAGACTTTCATACAGAGTGTCGTAAGTCAGAAAGAGATTAACAAATACTGTATGCTAACACACATATATGGCATCAAAAAAAAAAGTCATGAAGAACCTAGGGGCAAGATGGGAATAAAGACGCAGACCTACTAGAGAAATGATTTGAGGATATGGAGAGGGGGAAGGGTTAACTGGGACAAAGTGAGAGAGTGGCATCTACATATATACACTACCAAACGTAAAGTAGATAGCTAGTGGGAAGCAGCTGTATAGTACAGGGAGATCAGCTCGATGCTTTGTGACCACCTAAAGGGGTGGGATAGGGAAGGTGGGAGGGAGGGAGGGAGTTGCAAGAGGGAAGAGATATGGGGACATATGTGTATGTATAACTGATTCACTTTGTTATAAAGCAGAAACTAACACACCATTTTAAAGCAATTATACTCCAATAAAGTTGTTTAAAAAAAGAGTACATATTGTATGATTCCATTTGTATAAAATTTTGGAAAATTCTCAGCCATTCTATCTTTTCATATTGCTTCTCCCTCATTCTCTTATTACTCTCCTTCTGTGATTACTGTTACATTTATCTAAACCCTATGACCTAACACTCACGTTTCTTACATTCTGTTGTGTTTTGCATTTTTTTTTAATCTCTCTGTGCTTCAGTTTGGATACTTCCTATTTACTAGCCCTTATGGACATTTCTGTGCTCAGCTGACTCTTATTTCATCCACTGAGTTCTTAACTTCATATAGTCTTTTTTTTTAATCTCACTTAAATCTTTTCATAAATGCCAAATCTCTGTTGAAATTTCCTTCTACTCATCTATTTTATCTTTCTCCTCTCTTTTCTTAAGCATATTAATCATAATTATTTTAAAGTCTTTGCTAACTTCAACATCTGGATTATCTCTGGGTCAGCTTCTATTGTTTGCTTTTTCTCTCAGTTATTTATCCTAAGGCCCTGTTTCTACATATTCCTAGTAATTTTTAACTAAATGTCAGGCATTGTGCATTAAAAAGTATAGAAGTTCTCAATGGTGTTGCCAGGGGGTTTACCCTTTCTTCTGCTAGGCAGATAGATTAAATGAGGTGCTCACCTTAATCCAATCAGGTTAACCCCTCATCCTAGACTGCCTCAACTGATCCCAGACTGGTTTGGTTTGCTAATATATATTTTAAAATTTTACATTTACTATGCTGAACCATATAAAATTGTCATTTTTCTAGGTTCAGATGTTTAGATATCAGCAATTTCATGTTGTGCAAATTGTATGACTTAGGTCATTATTGGCTTGTAACTCCTATTTTATACTGAATTTATCAAGTTTGATATAAATGTTATATTGGAGAGTTTCCAGTTCTTTATTTTTTTGATGTACTTACATAAGGTTTACATAATTCCCTCTTTAAATATTTGGTAGAATGTAACATTTAAATCACTTGGGTTTGCAATTTACTTTATGTGTTGGTGGAAATGTTTATAATTTCTTGAATTCATCATTCATATTTTTTGCATCATTTTGTGTTGGTTTGGTCAAATTTTTGTGCCTAGAAATTTGTCAATTTCATCTAAAGTTTTAATCTTATTAGTATGACATCTTACTAAATTTTAGTGTCTATAGGAATCTTATTCAACTTTCATGATTTACTGTATATTTTACCAATGTTGATGTCTATGCAATCTATAATTGTGTTCTCACTTTCATTCCTGATATTAATAATTTGTGTGATCTTGTTTTTAAAACAGATCAATGTTATTAGTATTAATTTTTTTTACCTTGATTCCCTATATAGTATGATTTTTTTATTTCATTAATTTCTGCTCTTCATGTATTTTCTTTGAGATAAATTTGCTTTTCTTTTCTAACTTCTTATGATGGATATTTAGATCATTGCTTCAGCCTTTTATTTCCAGTTATTTATCTTTAAGCATATAATTTTACCATTGAACAGGGCTTTAGCTACCCTAAAATTTTGATATGTTGTGATTTCATTATCATCCAGCTCAAATCTAATATTCACTATGGTTTCTTTTTGATCCCAGGATACTTAGATGTAGATTTTGTAATTTTCCATACAATGTTTTCTAGTTATCTCTTTGACATTAATTTCTAGCTTAATTACACTGTGGTCAGAGAATATACCTCATATGATTTCAATTTTTATAATTCGTGGAAACTTACTTCATAACTCACTGGTAATTTTTTTAATGAATACTTGAAAAAGAATGTGTATAGCTGGTCTGATGAAGTCTTTCTGATGAGAAATCTGAAAGTGTTTCTGATAAGCTTATCTACTTAACTAAATTTTTCTTCTGTGAGAATCTCTGTCTCTCTCTCTGTCTCTCACTCTTTGAAACTTTTAGGATCTTCTTTTGAACCCTGCTGTCTTAAAATCTTATAACTATTTGTGGGTCTTTATTTTTTAATTATCCTACTTGATTGTTTCAATTTTTAAATTTCTTTACCCATTTTACTCTGGTAAATTATCTTTTTTTTTACCTTTGAATAATTTCCTCCCCTTTACTTTTCCTCATCTCTTTCTGGAAATCCCATTTCTCAGATGTTGAACTTCCTAGATTTACTCACCGTACTAATTTTCTTTTCTCATTTATTTTTCACTTTATTTTTTTCTTCTATATTTTAGGACATTTTCTTGACTCTTTCTTCCCAATTTCCATTAAATTTTTATAAACTAAATTTTAATTTACAGTAATTTATTCTGATTCTTTAACCTTTATTTAATAACTTGTCTTTTTAATGTTATTGGAGATAAAAGGGGAACTTATTTTTTGTTCATTTGTGTGTCTGATTCTGTTCTGTTCTCCAAATTTCTCTTTGTTTCTTTCTGTTTTCTGTCTTTTAACGTTGGTCTTTTTTCACATTGCAGGCTTTTCTCAAGTATCTTGTAATCATTTTACCAATTTACTTTTAAGACTGAAGAAGATTAAAAGGTAAAGTTAGAGTTCTGTTAGTTGAGTGAGACATGGACGATCAAACCTTATCAGCTGATGGGGAACGAGCTATTTCTCTGGAGCACCCTTCTCCTAGAAAAGCAACAGGATATGGAGAGCTTCACCTAGATAGAAAAGAGCTACACTTGCTATTCAAGACTTCCACATATGGCTTGTTCCATATCTTTTAAAAGGAATCAATGTTTTATTTGTTTGTGGTCTGTTTGATTGGTTGGGTTTTGCCAAGGGATAAATGCCGGCTAAAGGCCATGTTGTGAATAGGGGTAAGGGTGCAAATTGACTATTGCATTTACAAGGGTTCAATTTATCTCCCTGTTTCCTTCCCCACTTTTCATTCACATTCTTTCCTGTGCATAGAGTCTCAAGCCTTTCTAGGATTTTACCAGGGAAGCCTATTGCCTTTAGCTGCAGCTTCCTTGGAACTAAGAACGCCGACACAGAGAGTTGGTTCCTTCTCGTTGTTCAGGTTTCAGCTCCATTTCAGCTGCAATGTAACCCCAGAAAAGTCTATCATGACCACCTCAGCTAAATAAACCCCACCTCTAACCACTCTCTATCATGGCTCCCTATTTTGTCATCCTTATAACATTTATCATCACCTGATCTTGTTATTTATTATTTATTCCCCTCTTAAAATGTAAGCTCGAGGATAGGAATTTGTTTATCTTATTCACAGCTATATCTTCAGTGCCTCTACCAATTCTTATAACATGAGAGGTGCTCAGATATTTATTAAATAAAGGCATAGCCATGAGTTACTGGCAGGGTGGGGAGAAGGAAAGATGCTTCGGTTTCAGCAAAATATTCAACCAGCCCAGGCTGAGCCCCATTCCCACAACTTCTTCTCATCCAACCTCAAATCCACTCAATCCTCTCCATGGCTAGAGAATCAAGGATGATAGGATCTCACTTTCACCAGCCTTTGCCGCACCTCCAGTTCCTATATCCCTAGTTTGTTGTTTGTTACATCTCTTTGGTACATATTAGAATCTCTGCTTCTCGTGACCTCTCCAAACACAATGCTCATGATTGTGATCTTGACCCTGCCTTACTTTCATCCTGTCTACCTATGTGTGTTTCAAAAGAGTAGATTAGGTAAGAACAAGCAGAGAGTGATAAATATGGAATTAAAGAAGACAAATTTCCTCTGCTTGTCACTTGAGACAAAACAGGTACATTACCCCAGGGCAGGGCCATGCTGGGATCTTGTCCCTTCATGCTGTGTCACGCTGGCATCAGAAGGACTATCTCAAAAGCATCTGTGTCATCTGCCTCAAATATGTATCATACAGGACGCGGGACTGTCCAGTCTCAAATCCTTTTTAGGCTGAGAGGAGGTATACCTGAATGAAGTAAGAATAAACAAGATAAAAATGTGTTTTTCTCTGGTATTTTATTAATCATAAGTGGACACCCTGACCTAGAGAAACACAGATACAAATTTGGACAGACGTTGGCCAGAACCACTGCTTGAGTTCCTTTGAAAGCCAAGCTTATAAAAGCTAAAAAAGTACATGAGTGCCATCTAGGGTTAAAACTCATACTGCAGGCTTTCTAAAGTCTTACAAAAGGGGTCACAGAGATTTGCTCCCAGAGACCCTAATCTTCTCAGTCTGATGGGCATCAATAAGCAAGTTATTTCACGTCTTGGGTCAAAATCTGCCTCCACTTCCCTGACCACTGCAGACTACAGTAACCTCCCTTTCCCTGACTGTTTCTAGTGTATTTTCATTATCATGAATTCAGTCCCAAGTCAGAACACTTTCAATCTTCAACAAATACTTTTTAACCCATTTTTTGTGCCAGACTGTGCTCGACAAAGAGTTTGTCTGCTGACTCACAATGAGTCAGTCCCTGGGATGGAAGAGACATTGTGCAGCCCCCTGGTCCCCTCGGCAGGAGCACCTTATACAACATATCTGAAATGTGTCCCCTGCCCCTGTTAGGACAGGACCCTCTGGAAAAGCACGTCCCACCATATCCAGGACAGGTGAACATTTGCAGGCAGGTCACTATGCTGTGCAAATCGTGGGTTTGGGAGTGAGTGAGATGTGCCATTGAATCCTAGCTCTGCCACTTACAGAATGTGCAAACTACCGAATATTGAGCAAATTGCTCCTCTGAGATTTGATTTCCTAGCTTGTTAAATGGAATGATAATATTCACCTTGTGGTCTTATGGTAAGGATTAGCGATAGTATTTATTATTTATATAGGACCTAGCACAGTTCCTGAAACAAAAAAGGCACTAAGAACTTACTAGCTTTTTCTATCACTCTAATAATAATAAAAATTCGAACTATGAGATTAACTCTCTTACCTTACAAAATTGTTGAAAGGATTAAATTATGTGCACATGCATGATAGACTGCCAAGTGAGAGAGCACTTAAGATTTTTTCATCAAGAGAAATTGCCAGTAATTTCTACCTGACAAATATTGTAAGTTTTATTATCTTGCAGTAGATCTTCAGTTTTCCTTTGAATACCTAAGATGTATGTCTTAGTTATTGCAAAAAAAGACCACAAAGTACACACTGAGATGTGGGATGGGTGTAACAGGAGGCTTTAGGCTCACAAAGATTGTTCTTTGCAAAAGCTCCCAAGATCTGACTATTTAGGAGAAGGAGATGAACTTGCATGGAGTTGAGGAATCTCTAGGAAGATTAGAATCTCCTTGATAGATTGAGTTCACTTGGAAGCATCGCCAAACCCTTTGTGCTACATGACATTCTTGGAAGTTGTTGACATTCTCATACCTCAAGGAGGATAGATATTATAAGCAGGTAGGCTTTGAACAATTAATTAAGAAGTAAAAGGCTTGTAAATCTTTTTTATGCTTCAGACTGTTGAAGGGGGTCATTCAAGCATTGCACCTGGACAATGGCAGCTCTTGATTAATGGTGGTTCGTAGAACTGAGAGGATTGTTCCTGGTGGTTTCTTGCTAATCCAAGTCAGAGCTCGTGTCATTTGGCAGCAGTCTCATCTGGATCCCCTTAGCATCCTCTCTGTGACACCCACTCCGTGGCTAGGCCAGAGGCCTCTCAAGATTGAGAGAGAGACTGCAGAGCAGAGGGGCAGGCCAGGCTGCCAGATTCGAGAAATACCTCAAAATAATACTTGCCTTTTGGACATCTCTAATAAGAACAACTTGTTCTGGGACTTCCCTGGTGGTCCAGTGGTTGAGGCTTTGCCTTCCAATGCAGGGGGTGTGGGTTCGATCCCTGGTCTGGGAGCTAAGATCCCACATGCCCCCTGGCCAGAAAACCAAAACAGAAAACAGAAGCAATATTGTAACAAATTCAATAAAGACTTTTAAAAAAGGTCCACATCAAAAAATTCTTAAAAAAAAAAAAAAGAACAACTTGCTCAGAGTGGTGAATCTCAAGAGTAGCTGCCCAAGCTGCGGACTGTTTTCCCTTTTCCTTCCCCCACTACCCTAGTGTTCTGTTTCTGGCACATTTTGCAGGATAGAGGGAGAACAAACAGGGGAGGGGATGAAGTAATAGTTCTCGCGGATATGACGAAGTCCAGAGGCCTCGAATCGTCTCTTGAGTGTGTTGTACTTTCTCTCCCGGTGGACTTCCTGTGTTTGTTACATGAATAATGCTCTTTTAATAGCTTGAAACAACACTATGGTAACCTTAACAAAATGGCAATTAGAAGGTAAACTGCCATTACTAATTTGCATCTCAACAGTATAGCCTTCTTTATACTGCACACTTAATTACATTAGAGGCATGGGGAATAAATCAAATTCCCATCGCCTATTGATGGAATTACCCTATGGACACAAACATCCAGATCTATCTTGAGGTTTACTGGTGACAAATATCAGCTCATTGTCCTAATGGTGAAGTAACATCATCTACTACTACAGGATACAAATTAAATTTAGTGAAATACCTTAAAAGCAATCTCAGAATTACAGGCAATTGGAGTTTGAGGGGTCCAGAAAAATAACCCACGCCTTTCTCAGCCGTGGCGGCAGACTGTAATCACCTGGGGAGATTTTAAAAATAGCAATGCACAGGCCCCACCTCAGACCTAAAAAGTCAGAGTCTCTAGGGCGAGGGCCCAGTTATCAGGATATTTTCAAACTTCCCACGTGATTCATAAGTACAGCCCAGAATGAACACCGCTGACATAAATCAGCCCCGCGATTTTGCAGGCAGAGCCTCCGAGGCCCTACAGTGGAGGGTAACTAACTGGTCCAGGGCTCCCAGGGGTGGCTGGAGAGCAGAGACTGGAGCTTCATGCTCTGCCCAGCTGGCACTCTTCCCCCTTTGGTTCCCTCTTCCCCCTGCGAATAAGGAATGTTGCCCGCCCTGTCAGTCAACAAAGGGTGCTGCAGACGTCACAGCAGCCACGCCCGAAGGTGAGCCCCATGGGAGCTCAGGATGGAGACAGACGGGCTCCCTGCTGGCCGGCCCCCAGCCACTGCAGCCACCCCAGGGGTGCGCCCTGAGTGGACTCAGGATGGGAAAGAACAGGATACTGGCTCTAGATAGCTAAGGTGAATATCAGAGGAATGATTTCAGTGAGCCCAGACTCTTGCATCTTCCCTTACATAGAAAAGCGCTAAATTCATTTACTTGAGATATCTGGTTTTCTTTAATGAACAGTGATCTTTGATGTTTTCACTACCTGGTCGTTGTTGCAAAAACTCCTATATATCCTGGCTCCTCCCTTACCTCTTGGGAGTAGTCCCTCAGAGCTATCTGAGAGGCTGCCTCCCAGGGTTGAAGTCCTTAGAAAGTCCTCCAAATAAAACATAATTCTCAACTTTTAGGTTGTGCTTTTTTTTTTTTTTTTTTTAGTGGACACCCCGATGGCCCCTCCACCTCCAGGTCTCTATTTCATTCAGTGACTCAACAGGTTTGTATGGCGCACCTACTGTGTACCGGAGAACTCCACTTCTGGAATATGCTCTTAGCCAAACCTTTCCCACTGCAGAGATTTTCTCAACATTCCTGAAAGGCTTGGCTCCTGACTAATCCAACCGCAAGAGGGAGCCAAGCACCCTCACTCTTTTTTTTTTTTTTTTTGCAAATGGCCTAATTTTATTTTTTTCACATCTTTATTGGAGTATAATTGCTTTACAATGGTGTGTTAGTTTCTGCTGTATAACAAAGTGAATCAGCTATACATATATATATATATATATATATATATATACCCCCATATCCCCTCCCTCTTGTGTCTCCCTCCTACCCTCCCTATCCCACCCCTCTAGGTGGTCACAAAGCACCGAGCTGATCTCCCTGTGCTATGCGGCTGCTTCCCACTAGCTATCTATTTTACGTTTGGTAGTGTATATATGTCCATGCCACTCTCTCACTTTGTCCCAGCTTACCCTTCCCCCTCCCCGTGTCCTCAAGTCCATTCTCAACTGAGTCTTTACTCCTGTCCTGCTCCTAGGTTCTTCAGAACCATTTTTTTTCTTTTTTAGGTTCCATATATATATGTTAGCATATGGTATTTGTTTTTCTCTTTCTGACTTACTTCACTCTGTATGACAGTCTCTAGGTCCATCCACCTCACTACAAATAACTCAATTTCGTTTCTCTTTATGGCTGAGTAATATTCCATTGTATATATGTGCCACATCTTCTCTATCCATTCATCTGTCGGTGGACACTTAGGTTGCTTCCACGTCCTGGCTATTGTAAATAGAGCTTCAATGAACATTGTGGTACATGACTCTTTTTGACTTATGGTTTTCTCAGTGTACATGCCCAGTCCCACTCTTTTTTTATACAGACCCACAGGTGAGAAGAATCAAAGAGAGGACTGGCTGGCGGGGAGGGGGCCAAGAAATGACCTCTGATGAACTTTTAGGCAAGAGGCACTGTACTATCCACCCTGAAGAAGGCAATGTGCTACCCAGAACCCAGCAGGCTTTCCAGCCAGGCCTACCTGGGGCCTTCCTGGTTGAGAGTGCATCTCAGACCATCATCTGTGAAACAAGCACAGAGGCTTGTGTGAGGAGGAGTCAATGTGACTAAGTTGTGAGTGTGCCTGGAATCCAGTAAGCGTCCACTGAAGAGCAAATGCCACCTTTTGATGTCCCTCCCCTGCCCTTTCTCCCCTCTTTCTTATCCTCATCTGTTGTAGACAATGTTTATTTCCCCTTTGAATTCATTTGTTCAGATCCTAACTTCCAATGTGATGAGCCTTCGGGAGGTGATGAGGTCATGAGGGTGGACCACTCATGAATGGAATTAATACTCTTACAAAAGAGACCCCAGAGAGCTCCCTTTCCACCATGTGAGGACACAGCAAGAACACAGCCCATCAATGAACCAGGAACCAGGTCCTCACCAGACACCAATCAGCTGGCACCTTGATCTTGGACTTCCAGCCTCCAGAACTGAGAAATTTCTGTCATCTATATACTACCCATTCTGTAGTATTTTGTTATAGCAGCCCAAATGGACTAGGACACCATCCTATTCTCTTGCCTTGCCCGAAAGGCCAAATCATGCAGGAAAAGCCTGAGGCACAGAGTATCCACACCTCCACTGTGAGTAGAAATTCATTGGGTAGCTTCCCCTGAAGGATTGTCCTATAAACTTTAAACTGTAAACTTGACATTCTCCAGTTATGACATGAACGGTCCCTCACATGGCCCTGTCTGCACCAATCCTTTCACCAGATAATTCCTCCGTCAGGGGATCTGCAGCATCATGGCTCTGCCCTCTCGCCCCTCTGCTGGCCCAGTCCCACTGATGAGCAGTCCTCGGCCTGCAGACTCCATTGAACACTGCCAGATTTGGAACTCTCAAGGCAGCCCACTGTTAGGACAGCTGTCCCTGTTTTAAGCTAAAGCTTGGCTCTGCCTTGGGCCCTTCAGAGATTTGGAGTCAGAGATATGGCCCCCAGGGTCTTCTCTCCTTCAAGCTTCTTCTTGGCCTATTTCTGTGCCCCCAAGAAACCTGGGATCTCGGGGAAGCCCATCATCAGACAGTATCAGCCTCACCGAGGGTCCTTCAGTCCAAGGATTTCCCGAACAATATTATAACTCGGTTGGCCTGACTCCAGAGCCTGTGCTTGGAACTACTGTGCCACACAGCCTTTAGCGCTGTCAGCAGTTCGAGGGCTCCTGTGATGGAAGCAGCATTCTCCAGCCAGGCTGTTAAGGTCATGTGCTGCAGGGAGGATCACAGGAGGGGGGTTCAGCCTAGCTTCAAGAGGAGGCAATCACCCTTGTCAGAAAAACCTCCCAGGCTGGATGACTGCATGTGAGGGAATTCATTCATTCATTCCTAGAAAAGAGGCATTATGGAACGTGGTTCCAAAGGTTCTAGAGTCAGACAGAATTAAACCTTGGCTTTGCCACTGAAAACCTCTGTACCTCAGATAAGTCACTTGAACCCTCTCCCTCTCACTCGGTTAAATTTAACAATGATTATATCCCTATTTCAAAAGTTGTTGTAAAGATTAAATGAGATAATGTGTACGATGTAGTCATTTAATCCTCACTAAAGTCTGACAAGAGATATCGTTACCCTCATTTTACAGATGAGGAAACTGAGGCACTTTGGAGGGGAGGAAGTTGTCCAAGTGTAAACAGCCTGTTACTGGCAGAGTGGGACCCAGCGCGCAGTTCTGGCCAAGGCAAACTGTCCTCGGGGCCCTCAGAATCTGCGGCTGCCCTCTTCCCTGGGCTCCTTTGCAGCTCCAAAAATGGACTGGTCCCTGCTCTGGTTCCCTGCCAGGTTTGGGGAGGCCAAAGCCCCACTCCTGCCAGCAACATGTGCATAATTAAAGGCTGCCTTGCTCCCTGTCTGAGGTGGGCAGAGCCTGAAGCTCTCTCCTGCTTCCCAAAATGACCTCTGTAGCTCTCTGCTGCCCTGGAAGTAAGGGAGAGACCTAGTACTCAAAGCAGGTGCCAATCCATCTCTCTGCCTTTGGCAGCCACTCATCTCAGTGGGAGCTCACCAGGTCCCTCTCAAGGGGCCCCACCCCACCCACCTTCTCTCTCCACCTCTCCCATCTCAGGACAGGGCCTCCTTGATTTCACAATTCTTCTGTCCCCTTGTCTGGAGGACAAGCACTTCTCTGGAATTCGCCATCTCAACATGATGAACAAAAGGTAGATTTTTATGATTCTCACAGATGGTGAGAGCATGAGAATCACCATAGATAGTTGTTTAAAATGATCCCCCTACAAGAGATTTTTATTTGGAAGAGCCCGAAGCCAAAGAAGCTGCAATTTTAATCGCGGGGACTCCTGACACCAGCCCTAGGGAACACGATGCTTTAATGCCCCGACTCGGGGCCTTGGGGCAGGACACCAGCCATTAAAACTCAGTCAGGATCCCCGACCAAGGTGAAACTGACAAAGCCCAGGCTTCTGCATCATAGAAGCTCAGTTCACATCCCAGCTCCACCACTTTCCAGCTATGAAGTTTGGGTCCAATGACTTAACATCTGTGAGCCTCAATTACGCTGTCCCTGGGTCTCCCTCCCTCGTGCCTATTTTTAGAGTTATCATGAGGATTAAGTGAGGTATTACATGTTAACTGAATGTTCCAGAGCTTGTGAAATCAAATTCCCTGTCTCTGCTTGCACCTCCACCACAGGGATCTCACTCCATGTCTCTGGCTTAGCATTTGCGATAACAGATTGAGAATGTCTGGGAGTGTCTGTCTCTCTCCCCAAGGGGCTGCGATCTCCATGAGGACGTGGGTTGTCATAAAGCCCTCTTTCTATTTCCAGGGCCTAAGGCAAAGCCCAGCACACAGTAGGGTCTCTGTGAGTTGCAGGAACTATTAAAATAGAGAAGATCTTCCATATGTTCTTCCACCCCTGAACCTTCAGTCAGTTCACGCAAGAATAATAAAACCTACCAGGCACTGGGCTGAGGGCTTGGTACACCTCGCTTCTAATCTTACAAAATCCCCAAGGGTACCAATTACTAACCCTGATCTCCCCACCCTCTTTTTTTCTTTTTTAACTTTGGAGGTGACTGTGGTTCAAAAAGATAACGTATCTTGCCCAGGGTCACACAGCTAGAGGATGTCAGAGTTAGGACCAGAACCACACCCGTCTATGCCTTTCTCACTACAGCAAGAGCCTCACCCCCATCATCAGGAGCCAACCCCTCTGCCCACAGCTCCTCTTCCACCCCCAGGACTCGTGAAGGTCACTGTGAAAGGCAAATCCCGGGGCCTACGGCAGGCCTGAATGCCCATCTGATGCATACTCATCTAAAATTATCCGCAGGCTGAGACCATAAAAACTGGAGCCTTATTTAGTGTTTCTTCAAATCTAGCTCTGAGGCAGCTCCATAACTCTTGGCCAGGAATATTATTTCAAATAACTCATGTGGACAGCTGAGTAACCAAGAGGAGAGATAGATGGGTCCCTGAATGCCCCATTGTTATAGATCATAACCCCCCACTCCCGCACCCTCCCCCAAGCTGCCCGGACAGAAAGGGTCAGTGATTAATTATGCTAAGATAAACAGAGTTAATTTTCTTCCTGGATAAAACTAATTACAACTGTGTTTGTTTTGGTAGGACATGGAATTACTGTCCCCGGTGACAAATCTTCCTAATTGAAAAGAGTGTTTACTTTAAAGGGGTAAGGGTTGGGGTCACTAAACAATAGTTAGCTAGCGTTTTCCCCATTTTTCATTTGAAGAGGGACAGTGATCAGGTGTTGACCTCAAAGGAACAAGCAAAATCTCTTTCTCTGGGTCCCCCTCCCTCGGGCCTTTTTGAGAGCCAGGCAACAGCCGGGGAGAAGTATTTGGCAGTTTGGAGGAGGTTTCCTGGATGTCATGGCCTGTGGTTGATTCACTCTTAGGGAATGTTGGATGAAACCAGGGTAGCATCCTCTTTGGCAGCCCAGGTGAGGAAGGAGTGTTTTGAATCCCACTCCCCACCAACATCACAAAGACTGTGGGAGAATGTGTGACCCAACTCAAATAAATTCTTGTAGCGTCAAGCTGGTCAGATTCAGGGCTAAGACACCACAGAGAAAGAAAAGAGAGGGCTTCCCTGGTGGCGCAGTGGTTGGGAGTCCGCCTGCCGATGCAGGGGACACGGGTTCGTGCCCCGGTCTGGGAAGATCCCACATGCCGCGGAGCAGCTGGGCCCGTGAGCCATGGCTGCTGAGCCTGCGCGTCCGGAGCCTGTGCTCCGCAACGGGAGAGGCCACAACAGTGAGAGGCCCGCGTACCGCAAAAAAAAAAAAAGAGAGAGAGAGAAAAGCAGACTCCTTGCTCTCAAGGCAGCAATGACCAAACGAGGGGCCCAGGAAGAGGCATAAGGCCCTGCAGGAGCAGAGGGGTGAGGCCTGGAGAAGAGGTGGGGGTGGGGGACGGGAAGAGCCTTCATGCGGAAGGAACGGCACAAGTGAGGGTGTGCATGTATCTGGTGTGTTTAGAGAGCTGTAAGCGACCCAGTGTGGCTGGAGTAGTGGGTACATGACTGCAGATGAGGCTGAAGATATACAGAGGTTGGTAGTTGATATTTGGATCATGACAGGTAGTATTACCTTGCTAGGGCTACAGTAACAAAGTACTACAAACTGGGTGGGTAAGACAACAGAAATGTGTTGTCTCACAATCCTGGAGGCTGGAAGTCCAAAGTCAAGGTGTTGGCAGGGCCATGCTCCCTCCATATTACCTAGAGGATGATCTTTCCTTGATCTTCCCAGCTTCCGGTAGCAGCCCCAGGTCCTCATAATGCCAATCACTGCTTCCGTTTTCACATGGCCTTCCTCCCTCTGTGTCTGTGTCTGTGTCCAAATTCCCCTTTTATAAGGACCCCAGTCATATTGGATTAAGGGCTCATCCTCCTCCAATATGACTTCATCTTAACACATTTGACTTAATCGCATTTTAACTAACCCATTCCCAAAGGTTGCATCCTGCGGTACCAGGGGTTAGGATCTCCACAGCTTTTGCAGGGGACACAACTCAACTCATAATGCAGGTTACAGAGGCCACCTTTAGAAGCAGGAAGCTCACTCTGCAGGCAAAGGGGAGACACTGAAGGGCTGTAAGTGATGGGCTGGCTTTGTTTGCTTGTTTGGTTTTGAGAAGAGTTCTCTGGATCCAGTGTGGAGGACTGGTGGGTGAGCTTGACCAAAGATTGGAAGACCAGTTAGGTAAAGTTTCTCAGAGTAAGCCAGGTGAGAAAAGATGGGTTGGAGAGAAAAGAATCTGTGAGAAGGACAGTTAGAGCTCCAAGGTTCTATGATTCGGAGAACGTCATGATTACTGGGATGCTGGAGGAGAACAGGAGAGGGGGGTGTCAGGAATGACTTCCAGGTTTCTGACAGCCTGGAGCTCAAGGAGCAAAAGCTGGTTGGGAGGGAAATGAGGTGTTTCGGACAAGGGCAGTTGAGCTATCTGGTCACAGATGTTCCGGAGGCAGGTGCATGTGAGGGTCCAAAGTTCACAGAGGCTCTTCCCCCTGCAGATACAGATTGAAAAGCATGAAGAAGTGGATGATCGTGGATGACCTCAGGGAAACAGATGAAAATGCATAAAACAACATAGAGTGAGAAGACGGTCCAAGACAGAAGCCTGAGGAACCCGGCATATTGGGGGTTAAAGAGAAAGGGAGTCAGAGATTAGGCTGAGGGAGCACCATTGCAGAGGTGGGGGGAGCACAGCACAGTAGCCTCCCAACCCCAAGCCAGACTGCCTTCCTGCCACCGTGCACGCAGCTGTGCTGATGTAGCCCCTACACCTTCTGCTGGATGCTTAGTGTCCTCATCGGGTGTATGTGTGTGTCCGTGTGTGTGTGTCCATGTGTGCATGTGTGTGTGTCCATGTGTGCGGGTGTGTGTGCATGTGTGTGTGTCCGTGTGTGCGGGTGTGTGCATGTGTGTGTGCTTAGTTTCCTCATCGGGTGTGTGTGTGTCCGTGTGTGTGTGTGTGTGTGTCCATGTGTGCATGTGTGTGTGTCCGTGTGTGCGGGTGTGTGCGCATGTGTGTGTGTGCGTGTGTGCGGGGGTGTGTGCATGTGTGTGTGTCCGTGTGTGTGTGGTGTGGGTAGTGGATTGTGTGTGGGGGTGTGTGTGAGGGGGGTATGGGTGTGTGTGTGTGTGTGTGTGTGTGTGTGTGTGAACTTTCTCAGACTCTGCCATCTCCCTGAGGTCAGAGGACATGGATCATGTCCTTCTTTGCTTCTCTTGGATCCCTCACAGCTTCCCTGAAAAGAATTTCACACAAAGTGAGTGCTTTTTGCTAAATACGTGATTCAATGAAATAAATAAACCACCACCAAACGCTAACTTAGTACCTATTATGAATGAGGTTCTCTAACAGCAACCTAACACAGGTGCTCACTAAATGCTGATGGAAGGAAAGCAGGAAAAGGGGTAAGGGGAGATGACCAGCTAGCAGTCAGGAATATTTAAAATGATAATCGTCAGAGGCTCCGTGGAATGGCTGCAGGGCCATGTGCCTGTGATATGGAGGAAAGGACAGGGGTCTGGGAGTGAGGTCACCTGGATCCTAATTCCCCTGTCATAGTAACTCAGCTTTCTGGGCCCAGTTTCTATAAACTTAAGGGTTTAGGCTATAGATTTTCCAAGGTCCTCGGCATCTGGGAAGCCAGAGTCCATCTTCAAAGTATTGAAAGTCAGAGAGCATTTAGAGGCAAGATAAGATCTAATTCTTTTCTACAATTACACACAGCAGTGACTATGTTTTCTCACATAATCATTATCCCTGTCTCACAGAGGAGGAAACCGAGGCAGGGAAAAGTCTTGACTTGCCCAAGGTCTCTGAGAAGACAGGGCAGGAGCAGAGGGGGGCATAGGGGGGGGGGGGGGCAGGGAGAGTGCTCAGGCAGTGGCAGAGGGGCAGTGATGCAGGGCAATTAAGAACATGGTCTCTGGGACCAGGCCACCAGGGGGTGAATCCTGATTCAGGCAAAAACATGTTCAGACAGTTTTGAATTATGTGGGCTTAGAGTTGTTCCAATAGCAGCTAAAGGCACTGATTCGGGCAGGAAGGTCCTTCCTGTAGCTTCCCCAAAGTATTCTCAGATCCCTGGGCTAGTGGGGAAGTGAGAGCACTGTAACCACAGAGCAGGGCTCTGACAGTGGGCAAGTCCTCCCAGCCTCAGTCTCCTATGCTTAGTGCTATATCAGTGAGCCGTCAGGTCCCTGTCAATTCTGACATGCTGTAAAACCTCTCACCCTCTGAGGTCCAAGAGCCCAGGGTGGTGATCTGTGCTGCACTTCGTGCTTGTGTGTAGCTGCCGTTCTCTGGAATACTCTAAAGCAGTGGCTTCTGACTTCCAAATGCAGGTCTCTGCAGCAAGCTGAATCATAATTCCCTGTGGAGCCTTTTAAAAATGCATGTGCTTGGGTCCCACACCAAACCCACAGTATCAGGATCCCAGGGCCAGGGCCTAGGCACCCATGTGGTTAGAAATCTCCCAGGTGATTCTGGTGCCACCAGCAGAACTGGTTGTGCAGCAGACTCACCTGCATTTCGGATGCACACCTGCCGCCTGGTGCACTCGGAAGGTACTGCAGGGACCCACGTGGCCACACAGCCCATTGCAGAGAAGGCAGGACTCCAGAATTTCTCATCTGGGTAACCAGACAGAGATGGGCTTAACTACTGACTCTGACATCCTCCAGCAATGTAACCGGAGGTGTACTCAGGAAAGCTGGGCAGAAATCGTGTCAAATGTGGGTTCTTTCCAGAAATAGGCAAAAACGTTCCCCTTCTTTCTCTTATGAGTGGGGAGAGTGGTTTTGCTAAGTAAAGGTATGTTTCTTGGGGTGATGATGGAGATGGGGTCATGAGGGAGGAGACAGTGAAGATGTGGAGAAAAAGGAAATGCATATGTTTAGGTTCATTCAGACATTTTCTTTCAGCAGCGGAAGGGAACTTACCCAGTAATAGAGGGCAGATAACAATAACGGCTAATCATTGGATAGAGGAGGCCAGATACTGATACAGGGCTTGGCCTATACTGACACTTTGTTCTTCACAACAGCCCTATGGACTAGGTACTATTTCTGCTATGGTCTGAATGTTCGTGCCCCCCAAAATTCATATGTTGAAACCCTAACCCCCAAAGGTGATGGTGTTAGTAGGTGGGGCCCTTGGGAAGTGATTTGGTCTTGAGGGCAGAGCCCTCATAAATGGGATTAGTGCCCTTATAAAATAGGCTAGAGAGGTCCCCAGTGCCTCCTGCCCTATGAAGATACAAAAAGGAGTCTGGACCTGGAAGAGGGCCCTCACCCCACTATGCTGACACCCTAACCTCAGACGTCCAGCCTCCAAAACTGAGAAATAAATTTCTGTTGTCTATAAGCTTCTGGGGTGTGGTATTTTGTTAAAGCAGCCTGAATGGACTAAGACAATTACTATCCTCATTTGACATATCAAGAAACTAAAGCACAAAGAGGTTAAGTGACTTATCCAAGACCACCCACCTATTTGATGCCTCTCACTCAGACATGAGCCCTGATCCAACATTTCATCTTCTTAAAATGAAAGTTTTCCCATAATGTCCCCTTTGCTCAGCCACCTCCATCCCAGCATCTGAGCTGACCTGGTCTCCATAGGAGATGGATTGACAGAATATAGCCTGGGGAAATGTAAAAAACTCTGAACACAGGCAAAATGTTTAGGAAAGTATCATGAGTAAGAGCAAAGAAGCTGAGTAGAATGGGTTTTCCCTAGACTGGAGTGATACACATGAAATTACTCCCCTCAGTTTCTCAGATCTGAAATTTCTACACTCTATATGTAAGCAAGTCAGCTGTGCCTCAGTTTACCTCATCTGCAAAATAGAGGAAATAAAATGGTAACTATCTTGTAGGTTGTGAAGAACAAATATGGTAAGCACAACACTCAGCATGGTGTCTGTCTCAATATTTGGGAGCTATCATTAGCCGATCAGATCGTTAGCCAATCAGATTTGGGAGCTATTGTTAGCCGATCAGCCAGTTTACTGAGAAGACTTGATTCATAGGGGTATAAATAAAGATCAATTTATTTTCTCCATTCACTGCAGGTAGCTAGCTCTGTCCAGTCTCTCAGTCTCACCTCCTAAGGATTCCTCCAGGCAGATCCCATAGCTTTCCTATCAATGTCAGTTACTCAAAGTCCAGTCCAGTTCACAATTTCAATATCATATCCAAGTCTTCTCCCCCACTCAAAGGTTGCCAGACTTGTAATTCAAGTTCCAAGAGTTGGAAGGGGACCTGATCTTGTCTTTTACTCCTCCTCTTTTTTTTTTCTCAGTCTCATGCCTCTCACATGGAGGGAAGAAGGGAGAATAAAAGGGTTAGAGGAAGTCACCTTAAATAAGTGGCTTCTTGTCACTGATGGAAAGAAGTCCCTGCTCTCACATTGGCTTGATCTGTTTCTCTCTGTTGTTGATGGCTTCTGGCAATGTGTTGGTCTCCTATTAGATAAAGTGGGGTGTCTTTGGAGGAGGAGGTTCATCTCTATACCATCACTTTCCATCGCTGAGAACCCCAAGAGGCGGGTAGCCATGTCTCCCTTTGTCCTAGAAACAATCTTGCCCCTCAATTCCTCTCCATCTGGATGCCATCTTACTTGGTCCATGGCCACCAGAGCTGCCACCTTCTCCTCTGTACTCTCATTGTAATGGAGCCCTGAGAGACATGGAGGTTTTTTCTGCACTCTCCAAGGGCTGAAGGGAAGTTGGTGAGGTGGATACAGAGCAGAGAATTTTCTTCTTCCCAGAAAAACTTAACAAGAGTACATACTCTCCCTTCAGAAGTGGGTCACTCTAACAAGCTTGCTGATATCAGAAATCGATGGTAAGAAGCAGATGCCAGGAGATTTCCACCTTTGCCCAAGATAGTTATTGGATTGGATTTACCTTCCTGCCTTAAACAAACAAAAAGAAACAGACAAAATATCTTTTAAAAAAACATCAGTTTTCAAGACACTTGACAACAAAGGACAGTGATACTTGAGAGACAAGAAACAACTGAGGTAAGCCTGTGATCATCCCAGCTTGATGCCTTGAGAGAGTTTCCAGGCTGTGGTGCAGGGAACAAAAATCTGAGTGAAAGAGATGAAGCTGAGAGTTGGGAGAACCAAGTGGGCTGGAGTCCAAAGGACAGAGTAACAAAGAGGAAGAGCTGTACAGAGGGAGAACCCCAAAGATCTACAGAGGATCCCCCTCTGATATTCAGGAGGGTACTGATCAATGAATTCATGTAAAGAAACATAGAGGCCAGGGAAAAAATAATCTGAAAAGATTAGAAAACAATGTCCAACACTCACTCAGGGCTGGAAATATTGCATATTCCTCCAGCCAGACTGAAATGAATCATAATTCCTGAGTACTGGGTTTGAGTACTCAAGAAGGTTTTGCTCAGTAGTGGGGAATAATTCACCCTAGACTGCTGCAGGTATACAAAACAAATCATAAAAGCAAGACCCAAGAAGAGCAAATTGTTTCCAAGTAACATCCCAGAACAAACTCAAGAAGATTTATAGGAACAAAAAAATCCACCTCCCAACAAGGTAAAAATCACTGTTTCCGGCATCTAAGCAAAGATTACCAGGCATGCAACAAAGCAGGAAAACACAGTCCCTAATAAGGAGAATAATCAATCTATCAAAATAGTCTAAGGACTGAGACAGATTTTAAAACCAGCAGACTAAGATTTCAAAATAGTTGTTATAACTGTATTCTATGTATTGAAAAGTTGAGACATGAAAGATATCAAAAAGACTCAAATAGAAATTCTAGATATGAAAAATACGTCTTTGATGAAAAATACTCTGGATGGAATTTAGGGTATATTTAACACAGCAGAAGAAAAGATTAGTTAACTTGAAGACATAGCAGTTAAAAGACAAGAGAGAGCAAACTAAACATAAAGTAAGAAGAAATAAAATAATAAAGTTCAATGTGGAAATCAGTAAAATAGAAAACACTAAAACAATTTTAAAAATCATTGAAACCAAAAGCTGGCTCTTTGAGAAGATCAATAAGATTGGTTAATCTCTTACCCAGCTTGAACAGGAAAAAGAAAGACAAAAATTATAAAATCAGGAATGCAAGAGGTAACATCACCACAGATTCCACAGATATTATTTTAAATAAGAGAATATTATGAATAACTTTATAGCTATAAATTTGACAATTCAGCTGAAATGGACCAATTCCTAAAAGATATAAATTACCAAAACTTAGTCAAGAAAAAATAGATAACGTTAATAACTCTGTATCTATTAAAGAACTTGTAGTTTAAAAACTCTCCCTTAAGGAAAACTCTAGGCCAGATGGCTTCACGGTGAATTCTACCAAACATTAAGAGAAGAAACAATACCAATTCTACACAAACTCTTCCAGAAAATTGAAGAGGAGGGCATGCCTCCCAACTCATTATCTGATGCCAGCATTACTGTCATGCTAAAACCAGATAATGACATTAACAGAAAAGAAAACTGCAAACCAATATCTTTCAAAAACACAACTGAAAAAGCCTAAACAAAATTTTAGCAAATCAAATCCAACAACATATAAAAAAGGTATAAACATATAAAAAAAGACCATCATGGTCAAGTTGAATTTTTCCGAGGAATGCAGGGTGATTTCTGAATGTTTAACATTTAACATTCAGAAATCACTGCACATTCTGAAGGTCTGTTGTACAGAAATGTGAATATAATTAACACTTTTAAATGGTTAATATGGTAAATTTGAAGTCATGTGTTTTTTTTATCACAATTAAACATTTTTTTAAATCAATGCAATTCATCATATTAACAAACCAAAGAAGAAAACCACATGATCATCTTAATAGATGCTGGAAAAGCATTTAACAAAATCCAACACCCTTATAAAATCCAATCAATCTGGATAAAGATCCTCAACAAACTAGGTATAGAAGGGAACTTCCTCAATCTGAAAAAAAGTATCTACAAAAAAACTACACATAACAGTCTACTTAGTGGTAAAATTTTTTAAATTTCCCCTCTAATATCAGAAACAAGAAAAGGATTTCTATTATCACCACTTTTTTTCAACATTGTACAATACAATATTTAAATAAAAAGAATAAAAGGAATCCAAATCAAAAAGGAAAAAATAAAATTGCTCTTATTCCCAGGCAAAATGAGTGTCTATATAGAAAATCTAAAGCATGTGCAGAAAATCAACTATAACTAATCAGTATGTTTAGCAAGATTGCAGGATATAAGATCAATATAAAGAAATCACTTGTGTTTCAATGTGCTACCAACAAACTATCAGAGATAAAAATTTTAAAACATTTACAAAAGTATCAAAAATACTACATAATTCAAGGTAAATCTGACAAAAGATATGAAAGAACTGTACACTTAAAACTCCCAAACATCACTGAGAGAAAGTAAAGATGACCTAAATAAATGAAGATATACACTGTTGGTGGGTTAGAAGACTCACCATAGTTAAAATGTCAGTTATTTCCAAATTGATCTATAGATTCATGAAATCCCAATCAAAATCCTGAAACTTTTTGCACAAATTGACAAGTTGATTCTAAAATTCATGTGGAAATGCAAAGGACATAGAATAACCAAAACAACTTTGAAAAAGAACAATGTTGGTGAGATAACTTTACCTGATTTCAAGATTTACTATAAAGTTACAGTAATCAAAAGCATGGCATTGGAATCCAAATAGGCATTCAGGTCAATGGAACAGAGTAAGGAGTCCAGAAATAGATCCAAACATATATTGACAACTGATGTTTTGACAAAGATATAAAGGCAATTCAGTGGAGAAAGAAGAGTCTTTTCATAAATGTTGGAACAATTGGATGTGCATAAGCAAAAAACAAGAAAAGAGGGGGGATTCAGTCCATAACTCACACCACATACAAAAATTTAACTCAAAATGCATCACAGACTTAAATGTAAATCATAAAGCTATAATATTTTGAGGAGAAAGTCTTTGTGACTTTAGAATAAGCAAAGTTTTCTAGATTCAAAATCAAAGTACAACCTATAAAAGAAAATTTTAATAAGTTAGACCTTTTCAAAATTTAAAACTTCTGTTATACAGCCTGAGGCATCTGCTTACAGGGGGAGAAAGAAAGTCCTTTTTCCTGTCAAAAAGCTTCCTAGTCAGGTATTAGCAATTAACATGAGAAAAACAATAGGGACTAATAAATATACACAAAATGTTCTACTACATTAAGGAATCAAAGAAATAAAAACAAAAAATTATCATTTTCAGCTATTAAATAGGCAATGATACTTTAAAATAATATTGCGGGTCAGTGAGGATACATTTTTTTAAAAATAGGCAATAGCTTTTGAAAGTTCTTTTTTTTTTTAAACATCTTTATTGGAGTATAATTGCTTTACAATGGTGTGTTAGTTTCTGCTTTATAACAAAGTGAATCAGTTATACATATACATATGTCCCCATATCTCTTCCCTCTTGCTACTCCCTCCCTCTCACCCTCCCTATCCTACCCCTCTAGGTGGTCACAAAGCACCCAGCTGATCTCCCTGTGCTATGAGGCTGCTTCCCACTAACTATCTATTTTACGTTTGGTAGTGTATATATGTCCATGCCACTCTCTCACTTTGTCCCAGCTTACCCTTCCCCCTCCCCGTATCCTCAAGTCTATTCTCTAGTAGATCTGTGTCTTTATTCCCGTGAAAGTTCTTAAAATGTTTAAAATGCTTACACTAAGTCCAGTTAAAAGAAATTATCTTATGTGTAATCAGATACGTGCACAAAGATTTATATTCAAAGATACTCAGTATTGTTTCCCAGGTGAAATTTTAGAAACAACCTCAATGACTGATAACAAAAGCTTGGTTAATTATACTTTTGGCACACTTAGAGGTGATTACTATTATGCTAGATATACAGTTACATAGAAAAGGATAAAATACATAGAAATAAATTTAACCAAGGAAGTGAAAGATCTGTACAGTGAAAACTATAAGACGGTGATGAAAGAAATTGAAGAAGACACAAATAAATGGAAAAATATTCCATACTCACTGATTAGAAAAATTAATATTGTAAAAATGTCCATACTACCCAAAGTGATCTACAGATTCAATGTAATTCCTTTCAAACTTCCAATAGCATTTTTTACAGAAATAGAACAAACAATCTTAAAATGTCTTTGGAACCAGATTAGCCAAAATGTCTTTCCAGATTAGCCAAAGCGATCTGGAAAAAAAAAAAAAAGAACAAAACTGGAGGCATCACACCTCATGATTTCAAACTACATTACCAAACTATAGTAATCAAAACAGTATGGTAATTGAAAATCAACCATATTTCAATTAAAAAAAGAAACAGCATGGTACTAACATAAAAACAGACATATAGGTCAAGGAACAGAATGGCGAACCTAGAAATAAACCCAAGCAAATATGGTCAATTAATTTATAACAAAGAGCCAAGCATATACAATGGAGAAGACAGTCTCTTCAATAAATGATGTTAGGAAAATTGGACAGCCACAGGCAAAAGAATGAACTGGACCTCTACCTTACACCATATACAAAAACCAACTAAAAATGGATTAAAGACTTACATTTAATACCTGAAACTGTAAAACTCCTAAAAGAAAACATAGGGAATAAGCTCTGTGACATCAGTATTTGCAATGATTTTTTGGATTTGACACCAAAAAACAAAGACAATAAAAGCAAAAATGACCAACATCAAACTAAAAAGCTTCTGCACAGTGAAAGAAACTATCAACAAAATGAAAAGGCAACCTATCAAATTGGAGAAAACATTTCCAAATCATATGTCTAATAAGGGGTTAATATCCAAGAAAAACACCTATATATATATAAATATATATATATATATATATATATATATATTTATATATATATATATATATATACTCACACAACTAAATAACCAAAAAAACAAACAACTGGATTAAAAAATGGGCAGAGGAACTGAATAAACATTTTCCCAAAGAAGACATCCAAATTGCCAACAAGTACATAAAAAGATGCTCAACATCACTCATCATCAGGGAAATGCAAATCAAAACCAGAATGATAGCACCTCACATCTATTCGATTTGATGGCTGTCATCAAAAGACAAGAAATAAATATTAGAAAGAATGTGGTGAAAAGGGAACCCCAGTGCACTGTTAGTGGGGATGTAAATTGGTGCAGCCACTATGGAAAACAGCATGGAGGTTCCTCAAGAAACTAAAACTGAACTACCATATGATCCAGCAATCCCACTTCTTGGTATATATCCAAAGGAAATGAAAACAGGATATGGAAGGGAGATCTGCTCTCCCATATTTATTGCAGCATATTCTTAATATGGAAACAAGTGTCCATCAATGGATGAAGAGGTAAAAACAATCACACACACACACACACACACACACACACACACACGGAATATTATTCAGCCACGAGAAAGAAGGAAACCCTGCCACCTGGGACAACATGCATGGACCCTGAAGGCATTATGCTAAGTAAAATAAGCCAGGCAGAAAAGACAAATACTGTATGGAATCACTTACATGAGGAATCTAAATAAAAAGTCAAACTCACAGGAAAAAAAACCCAAAAACTTCTGCACTTTAAAAGACACTCTTAAGGGAATGAAAAGACCAGCTACAGACTAAGTGAAAATATATGTAGAGTGTACTTTGATAAAGGACTTGTATCCAAAATCTATAAAGAATTCTCCCAACTCAGCAAAAAGAAAATAAGCAACACAATAAAAAAGTGGACAAAATATTTGAAAAGACATTTCACCAAATAAGATATATCGCTGGCAAAAAAAACCCCAAAAAAACATGAAAAGGTGATCATCATCATTAGTAACTTTAAAACCACAATATGATACAACTACACAGGTATGAAAATGACTATAATTTAAAGACTGATCTTGCTGAGTGCTGGAAAGGAGGCAGAGGAACTGGAACTCTCATACAGTGCTGGTGGGAATGGAAAATGGTATGACCACTTCGGAAAACAATTTGGTGGTTTCTTAAAAGGTACAGCTACCATACGATCTAACCATTCCACTGAAGATGTATGAAAGCATGCATATACAAGACTCACACATGAATGGACATAGCAGCTTTATTTGTAACAGCCCCAAACTGGAAAGAACCCAAAGTTCCATAGACTGGGGAATGGATAAGTAAATTGTTGTATATACATACAATGGAATGCTGCTCAGCAACAAAAAAGAATGAGCTAGTGATACACACAACAACGTGGGTGAATCTCAAGATATTTATGCTGAGTGAAAGAAGCCAGATGAAAAGAGTACGTACTGTATGATTCCACTTATGTAAAACTCTAGCCATTGCAAATGAGTTCTGTAGTAACAGAAAGCAGTTTGATGGTTGTTTGATGGAGGCTTGGTGTGGAATGGGATGAGGGGAGTAATTTACAAAGCAGAAAACTTTTACAAAGGAAAATTGGGGATGATGGCTCTACTCACTACTTTCTCTATAGTGGTGGTTTCATGAGTGTATACATACGTCAACACTTATGAAATTGTACAGTTTAAATATGTGCATAGGTCAATTACACCTCAATAAAACTCTTCTTGAAAAGAAGCAAGCAGGACTTCCCTGGTGGTGCAGTGGTTAAGAATCCGCTTGCCAATGCAGGGGACACAGGTTCAAGCCCTGGTCCTGAAAGATCCCACATGCCTCGGAGCAACTAAGCCTGTGCACCACAACTACTGAGCCCACGTGCCACAACTACTGAGCCCATGTGCCACAACTACTGAAGCCCATGCGCCTAGAACCCTCACTCTGCAACAAGAGAAGCCACCGCAATGAGAAGCCCGTGCACCACAATGAAGAGTAGCCCCCGCTCACTGCAACTAGAGAAAGCCTGTGTGCAGCAACGAAGACCCAACGCAGCCAAAAAAATAAATAAATTTTTAAAAAATAAAATAAAAAGAAGTAAAAAAAACCCTAATTAATTAATTATTTATTTTTATAAAGAAGTATCAGTCTCTGGTTTATGCATACCCTCAAATTCTAGCAGACAGAGGTCAAGCTCTTCATAGAACCTTCTCTCATGTTCTGCTGTGCTCTCATAGCAAGAACTGGAAGTAGCTGCAAATTCAGCACTTTAGCAAACATCCAACCAGGGAGTTAACTCCCAGTCCTCTCTTCCTGTACACACTCCCAATCTCTAGGGGTCTCTCTCTTGGAACCTCCTCCATCACTGAGATTAAGTTAGGGGAGAGCGGAGGGGAGGGAGTATCCCCTCCATGAACACTGCACTTCCCATGATGGTTATGACAAATTTCCCTTCCTTTCCTGACCTTCTTGTGCAGGCTTGCAGGGTGGAGTGCTGCAAAGCTGCAGGGAAGATTGGGTTTGGCTGGGATGTTTATTTACCTGGGAAGGATGTATCTGATCCCAGTTGTTAGCAGCTGCAGGGCAATCTCTTGCTCAGATTTAAAAAAAAAAAAAAAAAAAAGAAAGAAGTCCAGAGGAGAAGCTGGATGGAGGGAGCCTTACTGTTTGTCCCAGGCCGTTGGGGAAGGAGGGGGCTTCTAAATGAGGAGAGGGTAAGGGCAGCTGTGGCCCCAGAAAGCTTCAGGCTGCATATTGAACTAAGTCAACAAGTCTTTAATGACGGCTCTCTTGGGGGGATTAAGACTTGGGTCAGCCAGATCTTGAAGCCAGCAGTTTCATGTCTTCCCCCACATTCTTCCTCCCTCTGTCTTTCCTCCTTTCAGCTCTTGGCATTGCTGAGTAGAGAGAAGAGACAACTCTTTTATGTCTAATGTTTTTCCACTATGTGTTCTTTTTGGCACACAGTTTTTTAGCCTTGACTTAAGACAATTAAAGTATCAAATCATGGACAGGTATACCTCTGGGATATTGAGGGTTTGGTTCCAGACCACAGCAATAAAGCGAGTCACACAAATATTTTGGTTTCCCAGCGCGTATAAAAGTTATATTTACATTATACTGTGGTCCATTAAGTCTGCAATGGCATTATGTCTAAAAAACAAAAGTACATATTTTAATTTTTAAAACTTTATTATTTAAAAATGCTAACCATCATCTAGCCTTCAGCGAGTCATAGTAGTAACATCAGAGATCACTGATCACAGATCACTGTAACAAATATAACAATAATGAAAAAGCTTGAAATATTGCAAAAATTATCAAAATGTGATGCAAAGAATGAAGAGAGCAAATGTGATTGGAAAAATGGCACTGATAGACTTGCTCGACACAGGGTTGCCACAAACCTTCAAATTGTCAAAAAAGCAATATCTGCGAAGCTCAATAAAGCAAAGTGCAATAGTACAAGGTATTCCTGCACATGTCATGTCAATCCAGGTAGGTTTTAATGATGCCTGCTGTATGCTGAGGTCTGTTCTGGATGAGAGAGAAGAATGAGGAGAAAAATCGTTGCAGGGATTCCATAGAGAACTCTAGACAGTTTTCTCTCTGAGCTAGAGTCTAGAGTCTATCCACTCTCCATGCCCACAGACTGACCTCTCGCTTCTCACCTGACCTGAAATTCTCTGCCTCTTTCTTTGAGGCTCTTGAGCAGGCCTTGCAAGGATGCCTGAGACCCTGGCTGCCAGGCAGACTGTGGTTAATGTGGAACTTTACATGCAGATCTGCCAGGAAGCATTTCTCTGGGCTCCCAACTTTGCCCACATGGGCCACATCAGTCACTACTGAGACTGCCTTCTGAGGAAGAGAGGATAAGGGCTTGGTTAGCTATGACAACCTCCTGAGGACTTTCCTCTGCCAACTGGGTTCTCCAGGAGGGGAGATGGTCATTAAACTCCCACCTCTGCTGTGCCCTTCCTTTATAAACAAGATCCCATTCTTCAAGTGGAGACCGTTGCCGAGAAAGTGGGGAGAGGGGCCAAGGGAGGGATATACAAGGGGAGACAAGCTTACATTGAACCTTAGAACTATTAGGAAAGTCACCTTGCCAACTTCACAGCAAGGACCCTAAGGCCCATCCCGGGAGTGCCCGAGGCTGCACAGATAGAGAGGCAGGCCTGAAACTAGGGTCGAATGTCCCCCCGCTCAGTCAAGGGCCATTTTTTGCAGTCATTTTCATTTTCAAAACAAATTTCTGAGTAACAGAGACTTCTCAGAATCCTGCTTTTTAGTAACCCTGGATATTGAAATTTCTTCTTGAAAACTTCTTCCTTCTCCTGTCAGAGAGCTGAGTTTTGTGATGAGGATGAAGTTTCATTTTCTGGAATGGGGTACCTCAGAATTTTCTTCTGAGTGGACAAAGGAGGGATCACTTTCAGAATGTCGGTAAAGATAGAGCAGGAGAGGGAAGCAGCTGCATTGCACAGGGAGATCAGCTCAGTGCTTTGTGACCACCTAGAGGGGTGGGATAGGGAAGATGGGAGGGAGACGCAAGAGGGAGGAGATATGGTGGGGATATATGTATATGTATAGCTGATTCACTTTGTTATACAGCAGAAACTAACACAACATTGTAAAGCAATTATACTCCAATAAAGATGTTAAAAAAAAAAAAGACAGAGAAGGAGAAACCCTCACAGCAACCCCTGGGAGGTGAATTCTGTTACCTCCATGTTGTACATTAGCAGAGGACCAAAGAGTTAAAGCAGTTTGCCTAAGTCAGTATTGAATTCATGGTTGATCAACCTGAATGATTTAAGAAGTAAAAGAGCATATAGATAGAGAATGAAACAGTACTTTTATTGGCCACAGTTGGAGACAGATGTGTCTCATGTCAGAACCTGGACAGATGCTCAGCAAGCCTGCTCCCCTTCTTCCTGGCCATCAACCTTCTGCACTTCCCAGCCTCATTCACTGTTGGGTGTTGTCATGTGACTTAGTTCTAGCCAGTGGACTTTGGGCAAAACCAAAGCAAAGTATACCACTGCCAGGCAAGACTCATAAACTCCCACATGTAATTCTCCATCCCACCCCCCTTTCTTCATCTGCTGGTAGAATGTCCCAACAAGATTTTTTAACCTCAGCACTATTGGCATTTGTAGCCAGATAATTCTTTGTTGTGGGGCCTTCCTGTGCATTGTAGGATATTCAGAAGTGTCTCCGGTGTCTATGCATGAGATGCCAATAGCACCCCCACTTGCCAATGTGACAACCCAAATATCTCCAGCCACTTCCAACGGTCCTCTGAAGGGCCATATCATCCCTGGTTGAGAACCAGTGCTCTATAAGACGCCAAAGTCACACAGTGGAAGGACTGGATGGAGCAGAGAACCCATCCCACATTTGTCAGCAACATGAGCAAGAAACTAACTTTTACCGCATAAACCCACTGCAACTTAGGAGCTGTTGGTTCAAAAGTAGCTTCCCCTGACTAATATAGTACTGCTAAATAATCCCCGTAAATAGACAGACTTACCCAACAAGGCAGAGTACTCAGACCAGGGACCACCCCAGCCTACATGGCCCAGGTCCCAGAGGAACCGCAGCAGTCACTTCCTGTGAGTAGACAGCTCCCAATATAAAGAAAATGGCAGACCTGAGCTCTACATGCCTAGAACTTCTGACCAAATTCATCAACCAGATAAGTCACTTCACATCCACAAGGACAGAAAAGTCTGAAATGTGCTTGGAAGAAAAGCTTTCTTCTCGAAAAGCCCCTGCTCATGAAACCAAGAGGCTCTGCTCTGGGGAACTCCAGAGCCCACTGTCTTGTTCTAACCCTAGAAGATCTGTTCAGTACAAAAGATGGCCTGCTCAATACAAAATATGGCCTGTGTTCTAATTTTCTCACTAAATGCTTTATCTTATTTTGTTATTGAAGTCAAGGCTTAGGCTTTGGCCAAGGTCAAGCATTGGTCTGTGACCAGACTGAGGCCTCACTTTGTGACCAAGGTCCAGGTTCAGCCCAGCAAGCTCAGGACTTGGTCTGAGATAGAAAGACAGAATGGGCCACAGAAGAGTAAAACCCACAGTCTTGCCCTGAATTAACTGGTGAATTTTGTCTAGAGCTCCTATCACACAATCCATTTCCTTTCTTTCTTGTCCTTTACATTTCTATTTACTAAATATCCCAGTGATATACTACCTGCTTCCCATAAACCTGTCAAAGGAATGTGGTGAGTGACCTCAGTCCAGGAGAGGCATATCAGTGGAAGGGAAATAACTGGCTGGAAGTCAAAAAACACAGATTTCTGTCCAGATCTGATCTGTCACCAACTGATTGTTCCAAACTGGACAAATCACTTTCCTTCTCAAGACCTCTGTTTCCTCACCATAAAGTGAGAACACTGGATTGGGCATCTCATCATTTTACTGTTAACTGCTCTGAGAAGCATTAAATCGAGACTCTGTTTATACACCTGTTATTAAGGGTAACTATGTGTCTTTTCCTCCCCCATCTCCCACATGCCCAGCTCAAGCCTTGGACGCTGTCATACTCAACAAAAGTTGCAATAGCCTCTAACAGTTCTTCATTAGCCCAGACCCTCCCCAAATCCCAATCTATTCCACTATGAGCGAAACTAAATTAGATATATTCTTAGGTCTCTTCGAGCTATACTATCCTAGAATTCTAGGATCCTACGATTCTAGTAGTTTATATCTTTAATATTCCAGATCCTTGTCTAAATATCTGGGAGTCTAAAATTCTAGAAGCCTAAGAGTCAAATTCTAAAGCATTAACAGCCTAGAATTCTAAGTATAACTTGAATTTCTCCAGGAAATAAGTGAGGCTACATAATAGTAATAACTCATATTTTTACTGGCTTCTGCCACCATATGCCCCATATTCCCCATCAGTATCTCACACATCCTCCTCATGACACATTTGGTCAGCTAGAAGGCAGCACCTTCTCTGCCTCGCCCTGGGCCATTAGTAAATGGAAACATGAAGGACAATGAAGAAAGGAAATGGATTGCCCTTCCCTGCCCTCCTGCCAAGTTTACACACACCAATTAGTGATATATATTCAGCCTTGTCTAAACCGCCATGGTAGACAGAAGCCTAGACGTGATATACTTATCATTCAATGTTGTCGTCCTCCGTATTTCCAAGTTTCAGAACTCCAAGTTTCTCAGTTTACAGCCAGAATATTCTTGGATATTAACAGTCTAGGCTGAAAAAAATTTTTTTGTTTTTTTTTGTTTTGTTTTTTGTGGTAGGCGGGCCTCTCACTGTTGTGGCCTCTCCTGCTGCAGAGCACAGGCTCCGGACGTGCAGGATCAGTGGCCATGGCTCACGGGCCCAGCCGCTCCACGGCATGTGGGATCCTCCCAGACCGGGGCACGAACCCGTGTCCCCTGCATCGGCAGGCGGACTCTCAACCACTGCGCCACCAGGGAAGCCCTGAAAAGATTTTTTTAGATTCTGAAATACTATGATTCTAGGAGAGTGGCAGATGGTAGAGTGTCTGGCACCTGCTCTGGGAGGCTCTGGGATGAAGGAGGCAAGGAGGCCTGAGCCAGTTCAGAGCAAAGTTGTAGGAGGCATTAACAGGTCTCAGGTGTGAATACACTCGTCTGGAAGGAGGGATGTAGACCCTACACAGAAGGAACAGCAATCAAGTGTCCAGAGTGGTTACACCCTAGCAGGCTTCCCAGAGCCCTGGCAGGCAGTGAGAACCAATTTAACAGCTTCCAATCAAGGATGTTATTTATTTCACAAGTAACTATAAACAGCAAAATAAAACCGAGAATTTGTATCCGTGAGCAGGGCCCAGAGTTTTTAAAGGTACTTATTGCTGTACAGTGGGGAGGTTCTACCCCCATGGATGAGGGTGGACCCCTGGCCCCATGCAGGCCTGGTCCTAGCCCCACATCTCCCAGCGCTTGGAGTTTTGGAGGTTTGATCCTTCCCAACTTGGCTACCCACCCCTCTGGCTGTGGAGCGGGGAGGGAAGGCAGGGTAGGCTTCAGAGCAGAAGTGGTTTAGCCCTGGGTCAGGAAACTGAGGCGTGACCTGAATCTCAGGTTTGACAGGAAGCCCAGGGGGCTGGCAGAAGTTCTTGGCCCAACACATCCTGAAGCCAGGAGCACCCCCTGCAGCCAGAAGCAGTGAAGTTCCAGCTTGGAGGAAATTGAGGGCAGAAAGAGAATCTTCTCTGCTCAGCAGGGCTGGGCCTGCAACAGAAATAACCCCAATATACTGTCTGGTGCTCTGGAGAAGTTTTGACAAATGCCTTTATCAACCAATTGGCTGGTTTTAATAAGCACCTACTACGTGCCAGTCACCATAAAGGACAGGACGATCTCTCATTCTTGAAGACCTGACATAGGCTAGTGCCTCAAGACAAAGCCCCAGACCATAGTCTGGTCTTCAAGTCTTTTATGGCCCAACCCCAAGTCCCCTTCCAGTCTCACATCTGGCCCTCTCCATTGTGAACCCCACTGGTCCCCCCATATCCCACACTGCACCAGCACACTTGTCTGCAGTCCCTGTTTGCCCAGCCAGAATGTCCTCACCCCCTTCTGATGCTCACCCCCTCGACCTCAGGACTAGCTCAAGTGTCTCCTCCTCCCCTAAGAATCCTGCTGTGATGCCCCACAGGCTTGGGATGCACTTCTTTGAGTTCCATCATGTTCCACTTAAATGTCAATCTCCCCAGCTTTTCTCATATCTGTATCCCCAATCCCTAGCACAGGGCCTAGAACAATATTTTATTTAGGATATTTGCAGTCACAGAGGAGTGGGAAGTGTGGTCAAAGCACATCTGAAGAAAGTGGAAGAATCTGCAGATTCAGTCAAAGCAGAGTGACATCTAACCGGACAGCAGGAGTGAGGCAAGAGTGAGACATGAGGACAGATGGTGCCGGGCTTTCAATCCCAGTGAGAGGCCTAGGCTTTTACCCCTGGTTCCTCCCTTTACTAATGGGATGACCATAAACAGATGACATTAGTAACCTCATTGTCTCCTCTGTAAAATGGGGGTGGTTATGAGGATTAACTGAGCTAATACATGTAAACTACTTAGCACAGTGCCTGGCACATCATAAGGGTTCAGAAAAGATTAACTTTGTTAGTAGTAATAGTAGCTTGAGAAAGAGCAGTGGTGGGAGCTGTAGTGTCCTCGTCTAGGGTATGAGGCAAACAGAAGGTCTTACTGGCCAGGGTGAAATAGGGTTGGCTTCTAGTGGAAGCTGGAGCTTCCCCACCCCCAGCAATGTGACCTGCATGGACAAAGGTCGAGTGCACCCCTGAGCCACAGAGTGAGGGTAGAGCTCACAGTGTGTTGACAAGCACTCAGGCTGTCACATGACATGGTCTGTTTGGGACATTATTTCCTTGTCAGCCTCAGTCCTGAGCCTCTCTCTCTCTCTCTTCTCTCTCTCTCTCTCTCTCTCTCTCTCTCTCTCTCTCTCGATTTAAGAAGAAACGCTTTCTTTCCATTAGCTCTCCTTTTCCTTACGTTTGTCTTTCACTTGGCTTTCTACCTCTCTCTTCTACCTGAAAAAGATGACTAAAAACAGAGTGAACTGCAAAGATACTGGGGAATCAGAAGGCCTCAGCTTTGCCTGTAATATCTGGTGGATCCTGGGCAAGTCCCTTCTCCTCCCTGAACCTAAGGGCTTTTTCTCAACAGTGAAAACATTGAGCTGCATGTTACGCTAAAGTCCTTTCATTCTGAACGTCTGTGCGTCTCAGCAGCAATGTTCTCTGTATGGAAATTCCTCTGCACCCACAGGAATCATGCAGAGAACTTGGTTTTATTCATCATTCAGCCAATATTCATTGAGCACAGATAATAGGTCGGGCATTATATCAGGTACTGGGGATCATGGGGTGACCATGCCAGACAAAGTCCCTGCCCCCAAGGAGCTCACATTTGAGAGGGTCTAGAGGAAGACCAGATGATAAACTTGTTACTTTGCAATCATGGATCCCTTAAGAGAGGACAAAACTGATGTGTCCTGATGCCTCCTGTGGGCCAGGCCGTGGGCTAGACACCTCAGCCCGGGTCATTTTGGTTGGTCCTCTCAATCACTTTATGAAGTAGTTATTGTCATTCCCATTTCAAAGGAGAGGGACACGAGGCTAAGAGCCATTCAGTTGCTTGGTCAATGTCACCCAGCCAAGATGCAGTGGAGATAAGTCCAGTACACACCGGGTGTCCTCTCCACAGAAGCAGGCTCCTCTGTCTGACTGGCTCTGAACTCTGAGGCCAGAGCACACCCACTGGGAGAGAGAACTCCAGGTCCTGCTTCCTAGGGAGGTGCCCAAGGCAATCCCTCCGGCCTGGCTAAGGCTTCCTGGGGCCTCTATGCTGCCGACGGCTGTAGCTCACTCCCTCCGTCCCACCCTCTCATCAGGGAGAGCTGTGAGATTTGTAGCCACATTCTGCCCTCCTGGACCATAACCCTATAAAATAGCAAGCAGCCTCTAAGATACAAAAAAAAGGGCGGAAAGACTAAAAAATAACATTGATGAAGATTAAAAATGACTAGTGAGTCTCAGGGATTTACGTCTCATAAAGTGAGATGGTCAAGGAGGCCAGACAGGGAGCAGACAACCCTGACGCCTCTGCCTGGTGGATAATTTATCCCAGAAAGTAGAGGCCTCTGTTTTCAACTTACACAGGCCAGGGTAGTTCTCTGGGTTCCCCCAGCCCCCTGTGAGGAGAGTCAGGCTGAGTCAGAAGTTTTGTTTTTCCAGGCCAAACCCACACGTCTGATACTTTTTCAATCTTTTTCACATCTCTGATCTCGTCTGAGAATCATCTTACACTCCCAGGGAGGCTGGCAGGATGGGGACCCTCACCCTCACTGGTCAGATGAGAAAACTGAAGCTGGCAGAGGACAGTTCATCCAGGATCTCCCAGGGAGTCAGGACTCTGATCCGAGCCATTGTTGGTTGATATGACAGCCCCATTAGGTACATATTTCCTTTCCTTCTCATTCTCCTTCCTCAACTCCTCACCCATTCTCCAATGAACTGTCTTCAGCCAATGAATTGATTCAGCTAACCTCTACTGAGTAACAGTATTTACTAAGAACTGTTGCAAACACAGAGGTGAGTAAGATTAAAGCAGATGCTAACAACAGATGAACACTTTTTAAATATGTGGTGTTGGTGATGATGTTAATGGAGGGTCTCTCTCCAGTGTAATAGAAGAACTGAAAAAGCAGGAAAAAAATTTTTTTAGAGGAGCTGGGAAGAGGGAATCAATCTTGAGGTCAAGCACAGGAGAGCCTTCCAAAGCAGTTCCCTGGACATCAGGAAGGATTTTATCCTGGATGACTTCCCTTCAAATGAGTTTACGGGTTGGAACATGTTTTAAGATTAATAATTAGCTGACAGTCACCATGGATTTTGATGGTGGTGCAGGGCTCCCGTGTGCTCTGTCTGTAGGATGGGCTGTCAAAAATTATGCTGTCCCCCAACTGCCGCAGAGGTTAAGCCTCAGTCTTCGTAGTAGAGTGGAAAGAACTCAGGTTTTATTTTCTGTTTGTTTGGTTTTTTGGCCTCACTGCTCAGCTTGTGGGATCTTAGTTCCCCAACCAGGGATTGAACCTGGGGCACCACAGTGAAAGCCCAGAACCCTAACCACTGGACCCCCAGGGAGCTCCCAAGGAAAGAACTCAGGTTCTAGAATCCCAGTTTTCAATCCCAACCAGTTGTATGCTTGAGAGTTTCTTGGCTTCTCTGAACCTGTTTTATCATCCATTAAACGGAGACAGCAATACTATCTCAAAGTTTTGCCTTAAAAAAAAAATGGAAAGAGAATCTTCAAATTTAACTACATTAGTTCAGACTTCATGGGAGGCCCTAAGATAATGGATAACCCACCCCTAAGCGAAGTGCAAGACCACCAAGCAAGGGCTGCGAAAGGTGCTGTTGAAAACTGTCTTTGTGGTTCTTTGCTGACTACCCAGCTCTGGCACATAAAAGAGGTGGGAGGGGCCAAGAATAGAGCAGGCATTAGATAGGGGATTTCTGGAACAAGCTGTAAGTACATTGTGCATCTTCGTGTACTCCCTCCCTTAACTCAAGCCTGACAAAAGTGATTTTAATGGGATAGTTGGAGAGCTTGAGGTTTCCATTATTTGGGGGACATAGTGGACTGGAATCTGACTCCCACTGCTACATCTAAAGGGCAGAGGCTGGCTGACCAGCTCTTCTAACAGCAGAGTAAAGGGAGGTGTCTGCACAGTGGGCAATCTGCATTCTCAGAGCTTACCAAGCAGAGGATACCGAAGTGTTTTCTCTGAGCCAGATCTGGACCAAATGAGAGGGAGATGGTCTAGGTCAGCTGGACCCTGTCAGAGGACTCTGTAGAGAGAGGAAAGACCTCATCAGAAAGAGGTTGGTGGTGCTGGCAGATGCCTAGGGGTTGGGAATGAGTCAGAAGCAGCCAGCTGGAATAGAAATGCATTTACCCACATCAGGGTGTAACCTGTATGGGGAGGGGGATGGATTTTCCCCAAAGAACCCACATAAACGCCCCATGAGAGAACAAGCAAGGTTAAATGCCTGCCAAACCCAGAGAGCATTGACCTTGGATCTTCAAGTCCATACTAGTCAGGTAAGAACTTTGCTATCCCCCTTTCTTTCTCTGTCTCCCTCTATCCCTGACAATGGAGAGATCAAAAATCCACAATGGTTTGCAAGATGAAGAAGGAGAACTGATGCTCTAGGTAGAAAAAAAAATAGAAGAAACTGAGCCTTGTTCTCACTGCGGGAGACTGGCCAGCCGCAGTTACAGGTCCAAGTGGAGAAGCGTTACCTTTAAATGAAGTTTGAAGTTTATTAACTATCAATACTATTATTGCTAAATAGTAGTAATAGTACTACATTAGACAAGATATTAATTATGGACCAGAAATGATGTTTTGTGAATTTAAATAAATGGGGAACTTTGTATTATCAAAGAGAGAAAAAAAAGAAACAAAACATTGTAAAGCAACTATACTCCAATAAAAATTAATTAAGCACTTCCCTGGTGGTGCAGTGTTTAAGAATCCATCTGTCAATGCAGGGGACACGGGTTCGAGCCCTGGTCCAAGAAGATCCCACATGCCGCAGAACAGCTAAACTCATGCTCCACAACTACTGATCCTGCGCTCCAGAACCCACGAGCCACAACTACTGAGCCCACACGCCTAGAGCCCGTGCTCCACAACAAGAGAAGCCACCACAATGAGAAACCCATGCACCACAACGAAGAGTAGCCCCCACTCGCCACAACTAGAGAAAGCCCGCGCACAGCAACGAAGACCCAACACAGACAAAAATTAATTAATTAATTAATTAATTAATTAATTTTAAAAATTAATTTAAAAAAAGAAAAAAGGAGTCATGGAACAAGTTCAAGTTTTCATCCAATGTGGTGGAAAAGATCCAGCCCTGAAAAATTATTGATAAAAGTTGTTTCTTGATTATACTTCCATGAGTCTCACTTGTTCAATGTGACAGTTACATGACATGACACATGTCACCCCTTGCATATAACTGGACTTGAGTATGTCTGAGTTTGCTTCCACCATTTCTCTGGGCCTGGTTGACCAGCAATGGGCAAGATCAATCACCTGAGGTAACTTTGAGCAGCTACTGTGTATCTGACCTATACGCCATCCAGGGGTAGAGATAGGAGGAGAAGATCCAGTCTTAACTCTTGGTGGAGACACAGTTCACAGGACTGAGAAGTCCTTAGGGATGTCCAGATGGGGTGACAAAGATCCAGAGAGGAGCAAGAGCTTCCCAAATCCATTGTAGAGCCAGATATGGAACCTGGCCCTTTTCTGCCCCTCTTCCACACCTGTCCCATGACTTCATATACCCTCCTCTTAGCAATCTAAGACAGAGTGGAATCAAGTGCTCAGTTGGCTATTCTGATGGTATCTATCATTTATTGAGCTCCTTCTATGTGTCAGGTTCCTTATGTATGCTAGTCCTACTTCTCACAATAACTTGCCAAGGTAGAAATATCAGTAGCATTTGCACAGATGAGAAAACTGAGACCCGTATGGTTAAGTGACTTGTCCAGAGTCATATGGCCATTTAGAGGTAGAGCTGGGGTTCAAACAGGTCAGTTTGACTCCAAAGCTAGATGTCTTGTAACCCAACTTTACCACCTCTTCCAAGGGCCGCTGGAGTCAGGAAAGAGGTTACAGCAGGGTTACTGTCAGGTCTGGGTCCTCAGAGCCCCAGATGGAGCCCCAAACTGTCCTGCAGTGCCATCTTTGTAAGAACCAGTCCAGCTGTCCCAAAACCAAGACAGCTAGAGGAGATTTGCACTTTCCCAGTTCCTTCCAAGGAACAAAAAGTGATGCAAATTTTTTTTAAATCATAAAACGGTGTGAATAATGTTTTAATTAGTTGGCAAATTATATGGCCGGGGGCCTTACTCTGTTCTCTGAAGTAGATATGAACTTTATTAACGTTTTTTTTTTTCCTTTTGCAGATTAAATTGGCTCTTTGTGAAGGTTGGGTGTATGGGGGTGTGGAAAGTTCTCATTACATTTGGCAGGAATCTTGGCTGGGGTATACAAAGAAAGTTACTTTGAGATTTTACTTCGGACGGTGAACTTGGCCTCCACCACTCCCTCCTGAAACCCAACTCTTTGTAAGCGGAAACAGGGGATAAAAAAAAGATAAGGAAAGAAATAAATTAGAGTGGGAAACAACTGAAGGATAAATAATCCTCTTAAAACAGTCACTGGGAGAGGCAATGGAGAGAGTCCTGGATGGGGTGTGGCGTGAATTCTGGTTGGGTTCACTTACTTGGTGGCCTTCTGACCTTGGGCAGAAGGCCACCCTCTCCAGGTCTCTGTCTGCCCGTCTGTGACATAGGGGGATAATCCCTGCTCTGAGGCTCCACCTCAGGTCTGCTGAGAGGATGGAGTGGGATATTATCTGATAAAGTGATTGAACTTGTACAAAGCACTGTCCATATAGAAAGCTATGGAATATCCCTGACACCTGGACCAAAGTCCTTGGGTGTCACCAGAGCCAAACCCAATGCCAGCAAGGGAGCCTTCAGGGTGACATGTGAGAAAAGGATGTCTCTTAGATGAGCTCCTGAAAGGGACCCCACAGGGGATCTACAGTGTGGGAACATGGGTGGGAATGAGTGTGCTGGGTGTGTCTAACGCAGGTCAGCACACGCTCAGGCCCCTGAGTGTGTACATGTGATTGCTTGTATGTGTGGGTGTGGTATGTGTGAATCCCTGCATCAATATGGGGGTTGGGGGGTAGATTCATGATTTCATTCACTCCACAAGCAGGTTCTGAGGATTTACTGCATACTCTGCACTAAGTGCTGGGGGTTCAGTGATGAACAAGACAGACTAGTCCCGCGTGTGTGTGAGTGTGCAAAGGTGAGCTTATAAGGAAGGATTTTCGTGTGTATGTGAGGATGTGTGTGTGGAAACACACATCTGTGTACATGAAGGAGTATGTGCTTTTGTGAGTTGGCATGTGAGTCTTTGGGAATCTGTGTGTTTGTGTGTTTATGCAAAAGAGAGAAAAAGAAAGAAAGAGAGAAAAAGAGAGAAAGAATTCCTGGCCACCCTAGAGGGCTACAAATTCTGTTATAATGCCTTGAGGTTTGAAAAGCCCTGAGATGTCATCTTGCCCAGTCCTGATGTCCAAGATAGAGACAGAGGCCCAGAGAAAGGAACCTGTATGTAGAAGGTCAGCCGGCAGCAAAACGGAAGGTCCAGAATTTACACCTGCTGATTCTGAGCCCAAGGGGCTTTTCTTACTGAAGATGTGTGAAAATGCAAATTAATTGTGGGGCTGTAGGGAAGCCTCTCGGGACAGAATGAAAGGGTAGGCCAGGCCCCAGTGTGCAAGGTCTTGAATTCCATGACAAGGAGGTGAGACTCAGTCTGAGGGGCCACAGGAGGATTTGGGCAGGAGAGTAGAGTGCAGAAAACCAATGGGAGCCAGAGGCACGGTGGGGCGGAGACCCGGAACGAGGCAGGTGTAACGTCCAGGTGAGCGGGGCTGCGCCCTGAAACAGGGAGGGTTGAGGAGAGAAGGGAAGGACTGAAGAAGGCTTCTAACCTAGAATCAGAGGCCTTTGCATGCATTAGAATGTGGAGGGTGAGCTCCCATTTTTCTAATTGTTTACATGATGAGGCCGTTTCCCCCAAACCTGGGAACTAGAAGGAGCCTGGGGGTTTACACACGCATCTCATTAAAATCACAGGACAGGGAATCCCCTGGTGGTCCAGCGGTTAGGACTCCACGCGGTCACTGCCGAGGGCCCGGGTTCAATCCCTGATCAGGGAACTAAGATCCCACAAGCCGTGCGGTGCAGCAAAACAAACAAACAAAAACAACAACAACCACGACAGCCCTGTGAGGTGGGCATTCCTTCTCCATGTTACTGATGAGACTACTGTGGCTCCAAGTGCAGAGGTAACCACCCAAAGACACCCAGACTAATTTGGCTGCGCCAAGACCACTCATCAGGCACCTCCTTTGTGCCAGGAACTGGGGTTGGCACCTTATGCACGTTACTTCCTTCCAGCCCTCCAGGGACCATTTCTCCATCTTTCAGATGAGGAAAATTAAGTTTGGAGGTGGTAGGTAAATGGCCAGAGTACACAGCTTCTTCAACCTGCACCTGAACACAAGCTGTCTGATTCCAGTGCCCATAGTCTTTCAACAATCCCACATTTCCTTTGAAAATCAGGACAAATGTGTTTGCAACACAGCTTAGGATGAAGTGAATTTAAGAACTCTCATCCCTAGAGAGTGTACAAGCTTAGAATACAGGCTTGTTCAAAAGAGTTTTGTCAGATGCCTGGGTGACAGGCTCGTACTGGGGATGAAAGGGCCCCACTCCTAATCATCAGGAGCCGCATGAAGGAAGCCAGATGGGGCCTCCAGAGCCCCGCTCCATTCCTCCTCTGGAGGCAGAGCAACTGCGATCTCCATTGAGTTCCCAAGGACGACCACGTGGGGCCGGGGCTGGCAATCAGCGCACAGGGGACACACGGCCCCAGTAAGCTCATTGTGAAGCTCAGGTGAGACCTTGTCTGTACGGGTCCTTCCAGCCATTGGGGATTCTACGCCCTCACACCCATCAGAGATGCAGCATGCTCTTCCTTCGGTGACAGAGACGCTGGGCCTTTGCGTCAGTGCCTGTCTGACTTCCCTTGCCCTGAACTAGTGCAGGCACCGAGAGCCTCCACGCTGCACACTCAGACCTGCCCCGTCACTAAGCCCATCCTGTCCAGTGCAGAGAGGATAGTGACCCCTCCCACCAGAGGCTGACATCTAGAATTTGTCTTGTTTTCCTAAACCTGCTTTCAGGTTTAGCTGCCCCGGGACTCTCTTTCCTGCCCTCGCCTCCATTCCCATTTCCTCAAATTGCTGACTGAATTCCTACTATAACCACGGCAGAACATCCAGGATCTGACTTTCAGGACAACCAAATACTTCCTGGAGATTCCCACTGCTGGCCCTAGTCAGAGGCCCTAGAGGAGGCATCAGTACGGATGGGGCCTGGACACCCCACCCCCTCCTGAACTTTGAACTCCAAGACTGGTCACTCTGATGACCTGAGACTATGCCAGCTCCAACATTTCCCTTGCCTTATCTGCCAAGACCTCAACATGCCTTTGGTCAAGCTTACCCAATGTACCACACTTGAGCTGATTTCTTCTGACTTTTTGGCCCCAGAGGCTCTAACCTCATTCCACCCTAATCCCTAAAACCAATTCCTGGCCCCACTTGAAAGCCTTTCAGACTGAGTGAAAGTTATCTTCTGCCCCAAGTGTGTTGTCATCAAGACACCATGGGTACTTCCTTCCTGACCAGAAATGCCATCAGAGAGTCCAGTAAGTGCTTGGCTCTCTGCCCTCAGCAAGGTCTCCTCAACATCCGCTCCCAAAACCATAGCTGTCAGAATACACACCCACGAAAATTGTCAGGAAGCCACCAGTTCTCTGAATTATTTACTGTCCCCTGGAACATAGCCAGCTAGATACTGGTCATGCAGACGCTAGGAAAATATTTATGTGGGTCCTGATGGATGCTTGGCGAGGAAAGACTGCCTGCTGTCAGCTTTTCTTCCTGCTGATAAGGCAAAGCTGCACATGTCAGACAGCTCTTAGAAGGACCCGGCAGCAGGGACCTGGCATCTGATCAGAATGAGGTTAATGGCTGCAACCCTCTGTTCCAGTCCTGTCTCTGCCACCAACTAGCTCTACTCTTCCCAGGGCCATAGCTCTTCCATCTGTAACATCATGGAGTACACAGGATGGCCCCCATGTCTCTGATCCTATGAGACTGTGACTCAGACAGAATCTGATCTCATTTCCAGATCTACCATTATGATGCCATGGGCTCATAACGGAACTATTTTTCTTGGCACCCTGGAAACGTTCCTGAAATTCCAACATCCTAGAATTTCTCTTTCCACTGATCCAGTTTCTGTAACCAGATGGGAGAACTCCATCTGGAGGAGGAAGATCTGAGCCTAAAATAAGAGAGTGAAGTGGAAGAGGGGAAATTGAGTTCAAGCAGTGTTTGTCATGCACCCATGTGGGCCAGGCTCAATGCTGAGCCCACTGGGACAGCAAAGCCTCCCCAGCAAAAGGCCTCCTGTCCTTTAAGCCACACTGCGCTCCAGTTCTTTCCTCCAAGAGCTCACAACAGAGCAGTGTGGAGCGGGCCCACAAGGCTCATCTTATTCCCAAGCTGACCCTCGTGTTTCTTTCTTGCCATAAACCCAGGACATCCACCCGCTGCCCTCCTCGGCTCTGCAGTCCTGTCCTTGCCCAAGATCATCTTGGGCTCCGTGCTGTGAGGAGCTCCAGCCTCTTCAGCTCCTGTCCCCTGTGGACGATCTACCCCACAGGTCCTTCCCCATTTCATAGTTTATAGCTGCTCCCTCTGAAGACTCACTCAAAGTAACAAAGTCACAGATACAGACACGGGACAAACATTTAGGAACCCCCAGAGTTCCTTCATTGTCTCTACTCAGGGGCTCCTGACATCTTCCCTGAGATGCTCCACGCCATCTCAGGACCCCAGTTTCCCTGAGTGGGGAGCTCCTTCAGCCTTTCTCTCTGCTCAGACCCACTCTTCTCTAGGAAGTTTCCATGTGCCAGTCTGAAGGTACGATCTGGTGGCTGTGCTGGCCACAGAGAAATTGGAATGTGGGAGCCTTCCAGGCTGCATGAGTGTGTTTAGTGGCTATTCCCTGCAAGAGTACTCAGGGCAGGCAGCAGTGGTCGGGCTGGCATCACTTCCGTTTACCTGGTCTGAAGAAGCACTCCTTCTGGACCCTCATTTTCTCCATTCAACAGATTCATTTAATACCTATTCTGTGCTGGACACTGTGCAAGGCGTGAGTGAGGGGAGGTGCACAGGCAGACACAGCCCTGCTTCCTTCACCTGCCCCAGATGCCAGGGACCCTAGAACATGACTGGACCAGCCTCTCAGCCTCTACCGTCTCATGCCCTCATCACAGCTCCTCCCCCTTCACCTGCCTCACTCCTGGAATCACGGCATCATAGGAGGTCAGAGCAAGAAGGGCCCTTTGAGACCAATCTAAGAAGCTTTAGACAATCTATGAAATTAGTAAGAATGGAGCTGTGTGGATAAAGATACGGATAAAGGATGCAGATAAAGAATGGCCTCCACGCAGTGGTTAACAATCCGCCTGCCAATGCAGGGGACAAGGGTTCAAGCCCTGGTCCGGGAAGATCCCACATGCCATGGAGGAACTAAGCCCGTGTGCCACAACTACTGAAGCCTGTGCACCTAGAGCTCATACTCCACAACAAGAGAAGCCACCGCAATGAGGAGCCCGCGCACCACAACGAAGAGTAGCTCCTGCTCACCGCAACTAGAGAAAGCCCATGCGCAGCAACGAAGACCCAACGCAGCCAAAAATCAATCAATCAATAAATAAAAAAAGAATGGCCTCCACCTGGAAGGCCATGCCCTGTATGGTGCGGCCATGCCCTGTATGGTCCAGCCATACGACCAAGTCTAAAAAAACTCTGATAGCAGAATCACCTTATATTACAGATGAGGAAACAGAGAGGCAGAGAGAGGCAGGACTGGGACCCAGGCAAGTTTACATATTTGAAGTGGCTGAGTATAGATTCATACCCAGGTCTGTTTGATTCTAGAGCCATTTTGTCTAGAACCCAGGTACACAGCTGTTAAAAAAAATCATGCTGAGGAACCAATGACCAGGCTGTTACTGCTATAACTAGCCATAATAAGAGAGCTGGTCCTCCCAGGGAAGATGTATTTTAATATGCCTTATCCATTCAAGAAGAAAAACAGCTAAAACCCAAGCAATTATAATACTATAGTATCATGGCAGTGAGAGCTACAACATGCTACAGAGATCCAGGGGAAGCAAAAACTAAGTTCACCAGAGGTTTGTAATAGGGAATCAAGAAGGCTTCTCAGGAAAGGGGACGGCTAAGCAGGGCCTTGAAAGACGGGCGGAAATTCACCAAGAGAAAAGGGGTGAGGAGCTCGGATGTGCCAAGCTAAGTGGGTATCAAAGGTTCGTTTTCTGAGTTTGGGTGGCAGTTGATGGGTGGGGAGAAGTAGGAGATGCAGCTGAGAAGGAAGCTCATGGCTACAGGCTGAAGGGCCTTGGACACAAGGCAAGAGGGTCCTGATTTTATATTCAAGGCGCCGGGGATATAAACGTTTTCAAACAGAGAAGCAACCCCTTGTGAGTTGAAGAAGACTCTAGGGATAAAGAATGAACACATCCCAGACACAGGGGCTCATAATGTTAACAGTGATCATGACAGCTCAAAGGTGAGTATCACTCATAAATCTCAAAATAAAACTTTCACACAAACTCATTTATTCCTAACATTGGTCCTGTGAGGTAGGTATCCTTCTCCCATATTTACAGAAGGGGAAACAAGGCCCAAAGTCACGCAGATCCGCCCCCTCAGTCCAGACTGTTCATCAAGGAGCTCCTCTCTGCAGAGTCCAGGCGAATGTACAGACTGAGCCCGGATTTCTGCCCGTGGACTAGCTGTTCTCTGCATCGCATCTAACTTTGCGGCTGTAAAATTCTGAGACACAGTGGCAGGCTGGCTGCCTTGTGGGGCTGCTGGTCTGAGCCGTGGGTGGTCAGGAATGTTTCAGGACTTCCTGGGCCCCGTGTTCCAGGACGGAGTGCCTGGATTAATGATCCATCTACAGGCAGAGCGAGCAGAGGCCCTGACGTCCAGCGCAGGGCATCGATTAGACTTCACACTCTGAGCTTGCTTTCATCTGAGGCTCTCCGGGCGGGCCGGGGCCTAATAATTAACATTCTCTGAGCCGCACAACATGAGTGAGCTGGAGGAGGAGAGAGTCTTTTAGCAGCCCCCATCAGTGGTGGGAGAGGACCCCACCACCACCCAAGAAATCCTGGCCATGGCTGCTTGGCAGACGACCACGTCTTCCCAGCTGACACCTCAGTCCCGCCTGCACTTGCACAGTAAGTGGTTTTGGTCTCATCTTTGAGATTCAAAACATTTTTGTGGGGAAGTAACACTAGGATTATTATCCTCACTCTCCACGTGGGGAAACTAAAGGCCAGAGAAGGGCAAGGAATGGCCCAAGGGCAGAGGGACCAGGATGAGAGCTCGGGTCTCCTGCTTCCTTGCCTGGCAGCCTTCCAATGCAGGAAGCTCTCTGCTGCAGGGATGTTTGGACCCTCCTGGCACCTCGAGGTAAGGGAAGATAGGAGTGTGCTTTGATTTTCTATTTTACAAGAGAAATCATTACAGAGGTGTCATGTTACTCATTCATGCGTTGGTTCAGCAAATACCTACTGAATACCTAGTATGTTCCAACCTCTGTACCAGGTGCTAAGGATAGTGGAAAATAGCCCTTGCCACTGAGGAGCTTATAGCTGGAGAAAAGGGGGAAGTGGGGTGTGTGGCAGGGGAGAGGTAGATATGCAAATACTAAGTTCATGAGGTGCCATGGTGCTTTACTAGTAAATCTAGTTAATATTACAGAGCATTTGGGGCCTAAGGTCACAGGGAGGGCATAATAAGTCCACCCAGAGGAGTGAACGCTGGTAGTAATGGGGGATGGGATCAGAAAAGGCTTCTTTCTGACCACGAAGAAGATAACCCAAAATGGGAAGATAACCCAAAAATGGAACCTTAAAGGAGGGCTAGGTGTTCATCAGGCAAATGGGAGGTAGAGGGAGGGGGTACAAGTAGGGAGGAGGGACGAGTTGATCCAGGCCATGAGAGAGGCAGGAAGCTGCTCAGTTCACTGAGAGCAATGGAGTTGGTTGAAGAGTAGGGTCTGAGTAAGATGCTGGGAGATGAAGTTGAACAAATAAGCAAGGGTCAGGTCAGAAAGCCTTCCCAAGCCAAAGTGAGGGGACTGAACTTTATCCTGAAGGATTCAAGCAAGGGGGCAATGTGGTCAGAAATGCATTTTAGGAGGATCACTCCTGCTGTAGTGTTGAAGATGTACGGAAGGGTCGAGAGATTGAAGTAGACACATCTGGAAGGCGAAAGTGATGGTTCGTGGCCACAAAGGACACCAAAAACCCTTGTCTGGTCTGGAAAAGCCTCTGTCCTGAGAATTTTCTTACCTAAAAAAGTGCTCCCCATACTTGTCGACTTATGCCAAAGCCCATGGATCTGGCCCCATTCCATGCTCCTCTGGTCTGAGAAGAAACCACAGCATCCTTTTCTCTCTTCCTATAGGACTCCCTGTACCACTTCCCCACTTCTGCAAGTACACATTTTCCCACAGGGGGCTCCCCACTGCTCATCACTGCCACCAACACATGGCAGCAAAGCACCACACCACAACACCCCGCTTCAAACCCTAGATGACTCCACATTATCTGCTCGTCCCCATTCATTCCACATCAGGTATGGATTAACTGAGCATCTACAATGTGCCAGGCACTGCTAGGCTCTGTGGATGTGGCCTCTGCTCTCCCCTCCGTGGGCCCCTATGGTTAAAATCCAAACTCCTTAGCCCAGCATTTCAGGACCTTTTTAGACTGACCCCAGCCCACCTCCTTGGCCTCATGCTCTCCCTCTCTCCCTCCAGCGCTCTGCACTTGTCACATTGAGCCACTTGATGTTCCTTAAATACCCTCTAGTATTTTTTCCAAATAGAAATATCTTTTTTTATTAAAATGTTAATACATATACACTCTAATTCGAATAATACCAACGGTGGAATGTAGACAGTAAAATTTTGTTCTCTAACATCTCCTACCCACTACCCTCCAAATTCCATTCTCCAGAGATAAACACTGTTAACATTTGGGTAAATATCCTTCCAGATTCTTTTAAAAACTTTTATGCCCTAGCATACCACCTTTTGCAAACTCTTTCCTGTCCTCGGGACTCACTGCAATGCTTTATTCCCTCCTCTGAGAAGTTCTCTACGGCCCCAAGGGCAGAATGAGGCACCCAGTTCTTACAATAAACATAGATTTACCACCCTATATTGAAACCATCTGTTCACATAGTGTGTCTCCAACAGGCTAACTGTTGTCTGAGATGACAACCTCTACAAGGACAGGGCTGTGACAGCCTTCATCTCCACCATATTCACAGTGCCTGCCCGTAGTAGTTACTCAATGAGTATCTATAGAGTACATGGTGGATGGATGGTTGGATGGATGGATGGATGGATGGCAGGTGGGAACTCCTATGGCATGCTCCACAGGATACACATAAGGGGATAGGATTGGCATTGAGTAGTGGAAAGGAGCCCAGCTGGAGTTTAAGGACCTGGATTCCTGTTCTGGCCCTGCCTTCTACCTGCTATGTAGCTTTATATAAGTTTCCTCACTCTCTCTAAGCTTCAATTTTTCTACCTGAAACTGAATAGCGGGGCTGGGTATTTCCCCAGAAGCCTCCCAATGGATGCTCCAGAATGCTTAGCTGGCCCTCGTCCAGCACCCTTATTTCACACCTCTGTAATTACCCACCTGCATGCCTTTTATTATAGCGATTGAGGTGGGGGCGGGGGCTCATTAAATAAAGGGAAAAAGGAACTTGCTGGCTTTGCTGAAATGACATTGTTGGCATTAACTAGATTAACTTCTGAAATGAAAAGCCCACGAAAGCAAAACCAAAACAGAGAAGGAGTCATGGCTTCCGCTGAGGGTTTCATGGTTCCCTGCTTCGGCCTGCCTGACCCCCAACCCAGGCCTCCCAATCCATCCTCCCTTGGGAGGTGGCAGGAGCCACTTTCCTGCTTGCCTTCACACAGGACTTCACCTCCGTGATCTCAAGAAAACGGCACTGGGCACTGAGCCCCAGGCCAGGACTCGGAAACTACTCAAGGAGGCTCCAGTCTGTAGGAGAGACAGGCAGACACATTGATGCCATGCAGAGTGGTGAGAGCTGGACCGAGGAAGCCAAGGACTGGGGGGGCCCAGAGTCCAGGGATCAGAGAAGCAACACTCCGGCTGAATGACAAGCAGGTCTTCAGACAGAGCTTCTGGGAAAGGCGTTCCAAGGAGGAGCAAAGAGGAAGACACGGAGACACGAGGAGGAAGTCATCTTTAGGCAGCCGAGGGCAGTCCTGCGGGGGCTGGAGCATAGAGGGAAAGGATAACATTGCTGCAATTAGTGGTGCTGTCAGGTCATGCTTCTCACGATGACTCGGGGAACAAGCGTACCGCAGCCTGGGCAGGGGACTGAAATACCAAATCTCTGAACCAAGCCGGGGATGCCGGATGCTGGCGTGCAAGAGCGCCCATTAGGTAGCAGTGGGAGGGAGCTGCTGCCGAACTCAAAGCTGGTGCCAGCTGGTGCTAAGAAACAAAACCGAGGCAAGAAGCGGTGATGGACTCAGACCGAGGCACTTTCTCAGCTCGCCACACTTACAACCATCAGAAGAGGCAGGCGGAAACTGAGGGAAGTGGGCCCAGCTCTGCTCACTGGCTCCGGTACCTACAGAGGCAGGAAAGGATGGAGTCTTGATGTCAAGCCAACTGTCTGGTCTCACAGGGAGAGAATCAGTCCTTGTAAGCATCCCAGAGCACATGAGGAAAACCCTCCTCCCTGGATAAATCTGGTTTCTTCTCCCACTGCAGAGGATCAGCCAAGGTGAACCAGAGAAGGGAGAAAACGGGAGAAGAAACACCGTGTAGTCCGTGCTTCCTCTAGATAAGATACTTTACACAGACTTTCTCTTTCATCCTGAAAAGAGTCTAGATAGAAGTATTCTTTCTCCACTTGGTAGACCATGAAACTGAGGCTGAGAGAGGCTTACCCCCTTCTCACAGTGAATGAAGATCAGCGCTAGACTCAGCACAGAGGTCTTTGCAGCTCCGAATCTTGGAGTTCTCTCCCCACACAACTCGGCTCTCCAGACCCTGCCCTTGCCCATGAAAAGCTTCCAGTCTGCTTGTGCTGTGGATCCGGTGATGTCACACTAGCTTGTTAACCTTTGACTAAAAAGCGTGAATCCTGTAATTCCTCTAAGCTGCTGGACATCAGAAAGGTCAAATCAACAGTCCAATGAGGACTTTAAACACAACTTCTATTCCCAGCTCCCCTGACCAGGGGCATTTGTGATGTCCTCCTTCCGAGCAGTGACATCTAATGATAGAAGTCCTGGCACAGGACAGAAGAGATTCTTTTAGGTGAGAGGCCAGTGCAGCACCCCTCAACCTTGCCCAGCTGCACGCAAGCCCACACGTGGGCCTGCAGACCACCAACACTCTCTTGGGTCAGTCTTGGTCAGGATCACCAGATGCCAGACTAGGTCACTGGGTATTAATCATTGCCAAGGGGGAAGTTAAACTGAAAGCCAGTTCATTAAAGATTAAGCTTCTTCTCCGTAGCCCTCAGGGAAAGGGAGCTCTGGGTGGAGAGCAAGGTCCTGTTTCCGGAGGTCTCCTGTGAAAGTCTTCCTGGAGAGCCTGTGGTGAGCAGCAGGGAGCCTGGGTTCAAGCCCTGGCTCTGCTCTCCACCTGCTGGGGGACCTTGGGCAGGACACTTCTCCATTCTGAGCTCCCAAGTCCTCCTCTGACACATGGAGGAAATTCCACTGGGTTCCTTGTGACATGTTAGCATCTGTTGCTCTAAGATTAGTCTATACGTGTTTGCTCTTCTCTGTAGAATAGCTCTGTACCCCCAGGGTGCCCAGTGCAAGTTCACTTACTGTTCACTATCTCTGTGGCCGTGGAAAGTTGGCAGTAGATCACAACTCCACCATGAGACTTGGAGTGCAGGGACTCACATATCTCCTCCTTGCTCCCCACGTCAGCCAGATGGATCTCTGACCCCAGAACATGCTCTCTTTGCTCTCCAGGCACTGGCCCAAGTTGTATCTGGAGGGAGTTCTTCTGGCCCCGCTGATCCCACAAGAACAAAAATTTCCCATCTGGCCAATTCCTGGTGCTTCCTTTTGGATCATCCCATCCCAATGGGATCTGCTAAACCAAAGCTTTGCACGGGATCTTCACAAATTTTGATCCAATACCAAAGCAGTGACACAGAATATAATGACCAATCGATGATCAGATACCTAAACTCTTTGTACGCTATACAAGGCACTGTGATGGTGCCAGGGCTCCAGTGGTGGTCCCAAATGGAAGTGGCACCATATGTATCTTGGTTTGCAACCAGAAATTTCCATTAAGGTGAGACATCTGAAGACAATAGTGGTGAACAATGACAGATTTTAAAACATTAAGGTAGTAAAATGAGAGAGGCAGTTGCGATTGGTGACTGATTCTTTCCTCTTTTTCTGTTTCTCTTAACCAGGCTCTTCATGAAGTGCATCTAGTCACTTTTCTGTCTGTAGATGGCAGCACGGGTCCCTTTCACTCCCCAAGGGGGACCAGGATTTTCACTTGAGAACAAGTGCTCCAAAGAACAGGGTAGAGCAAGCATAAAATAAGAGGAACTAGCTTCAGAACAAATATCCTCACCCGTTTAGATGTGAGCACATCTGGCAGAGTCACAGAACTCCCAAAGCCACACTCCACTTATAAAATAGCCCCTTCGGGATTCTAGCAAGATACCACAGGTCACCAATAACTTTCTAAAGAACCACTGCAAAGGGTCCATGAAACTCAAGGGAATTCCCCAGAAGTGCATCCAGATCCACAGAACCCAGGTGGAACACCTTTGAGCGGGAGAACGGCGGACAGACAGCAAATTGCCCCTCAGTCTGTTCCGAGTCAGCCTGGAGTGTCCTACCCCAGGGGCCGCTTTCCTCAGGCATTGCCCCAAACTCCCATTTGCTGAGTGCCCTCTATGTGCCTGGCAGGTTGCTGGGCATGTTATATGTACTGAGCCATCTCCCCCTCACGACGGGCACTCCTGCCACCCACTTTACAAAGAGGAAACAGTGGATCCAAGAGGTTAACCATCACTTGCACAAATGGGGAAACCTAGTGAGTGGAAGACTCCTGTTCAATGTCATGTGGTAGGTCACCGATGGAGCTGGACAGGACCCTGTGTACAGCCTGGAGTGAAGAACTTACCAAAGCAGCATGACGATACAGGACCAGAGCCATTGAAATCGGGGGAGAAGGACAGAAATGGGGCTCTGGGCTCAGGACACACCCCACACCTCCTCTGAAGAGTGTCCCCTCCGCTAAGAATGTCCTGGGGAGGGCAGTTAGGAATGCCCCTCAGATCCAGTGCCAGCTCTGCTCCAAATGATCTGTGTGGCCTCAGGCAGGTCCCTTCACCTTTCTGAGCATCCACAACCTCCCCCAAGCAGGTGGTGAGTATCTAATGAGATAGTGGCAAGAAAAAAAAGCTTTTAAAAGTATAAAAGCTCTCCTGGAGGTATTATTATTAATTATTATTATTACTATCATCGTCTTTCTCGGTTATTAATGACCTGTTACCTGCTAGGGATCTGTCATCCAGGAATTTCTTTAAGCCCTTCTTGAACCTGTTTATATTTCGAGTCAGCAGCACCTCTGTTGCTTTTGATCTTCAGCCCCCAACCGAGGGAGCCACAGACAAAGTCCTCTGCCTAGGGGCCAGGGTTTGAAGTCTCTTTGGTGGGTTCCATCATCACCAACTGAATTCAGTGCAATAGAGCCTCACTTCCTCCCCCCAGATCCCGTTAGTACGCCCAGATCTGTGTTAGGGATCTCAGGAAGAAAGAGACGAAGATATAGGCCCTGCCTCCTCAAATCATACCCTGTATGCCCAGAAGTCCCCGGTAGGGTAGGAACATGGGACCCCCTCTCAAGTGCCTGTATTTGAGCTGAGAACAAAGTCCAGACCCCACAGCCCCAGAGACCATCCAAGGACCAGGGCCCCACCCGCTCTCAAAGCCCATTTTCCTCTTCGAAACCAGAGGCAAAGTATTGGGAATCCTTTCTCAAAGACACTGCAGAAGCCAGAAACATAAATCAAGCTCAGCCAACTTTGATACCTACTCTGGGATGAGTTACACAGATTTCAAGCAAAGCAGACATGGTGTGGCTTAGCCTGAAGAAGTTCACAGCCGATAGGTGAGACCAAGGTGCAGACAATGACCTCTTGCAAGGCAAGGTTAACTGAAGATTTGACTAGAGGATTCAAGAAAAGCAGTTTAGGGGAGGGCCTACCTAGCTCTGCCTGGGACAATCAGGAAAGGTTTACTAAAAAGGGACACGAATTTGGTGCTAAAGAATGAACAGGTGTTTGCCAGGTAGAGAAGGTGGTGAGCAGAAGGGAAGAATGTCTGGAGCAGGGAAAGCATGAACACAGCGTTCAAGGAATAGGGATGGACAGTCAGAGGACAGAGGGGTCCACCTGGGTGAGAGGGCTGGCTGTATACTGCTGCCTGTCACCGAGACTGACAAGTGCCCTCCTCTCCCAGTCTTCAGAACAGAGCCCTATCGGCAGTTGAAGTTCTGGCCCCATAAGAGTACTCCCTGACTTCCCTTAGGCAAGGCCTTTGTATTTCTTGGGTGGTGGAGACTGCAGAAGCTTGGCATCAATGTACTCTCAACCTCAGGCCAGTATTGCCTCTTTACCGACACTGTGGGTCTCAGAACGTCTCTGGTGAGAAGAGCTTCTCAGACGTATCCCTGAGCTACCCCTTTCCCTTTCTACCCCTTTATTGCAGGTGAGGAAACTGGAGCAAGAAGCCCCTTCCTCACAAGTCAGGGACAAGGGTGGGAGTGGAAGCCAGACCTCCTGCCCCTCCACTCCCCGCTGCTCAAATGATGGGGTAGAACTCACCCAATCCAGCTGGAGGAAAGCTCCAGACAAATTCAAGTTGATTGTAACGGTAGCATTTGTAGGCAAATTATATTCTGTGAGCTGATGAGGAAGGGATTGGAGCCCTCAGCCTTAATTAATATCTAGTCGCTAACAACTTAATCCTGGGTGACATCTTAGCAGGGATCTCCTCTGAATGCCGAGATTCTTTCCTCCAACAAATCACCTATATAAATACATATATTTTAATAGCAGCAATTATAAAGTTCTCTGCCAACTTATGGGGCTGTTTAACAGTCCTGGACTGAGGCCACAGTTTTTTCCCTTTCTCCTCCCTTCCCACAACCAAGGCCTAATGAATAGTAACTCTTTTGTGGCCCTGCGTTCCATTTAACCAATATCTCCTACCCAATGGGTCTTCGCAGAGAGTTAATAAGCAGTCTGGGAGGACTGCCTGAGGAGGTCCACGAACCTGATCGTTAACTGCAAGGCCTAATCAGCATCTGCTCCCCACCCAGAGTCCCCCACAGCTACACAGCCCTGGTCCCCCAGTAATGGGTGGAAAATCGGTGATTTCCTGACAGCAACCAATTTTCCACCAATTAGAAGAGAGATGGTGGTCTCTGGAGGAAGCTGGATGGCTCCATCACTTGTAGCTGGGACTGGAAGACAGGTAATCCTGGAGGCATTCAGGGAACCAAAGCCTGGGGCAGGGGGATCCCTTCCTCTCCCTGCCTTTCTGGGTCAGCCTTGGCTTGTATCGGTGGAAGGTGACTTCGGGGACAGAGGCTGCCAGGATACTTCCCTCAGAGCTCATCTCACTCAGCGACCCTGTTACACGATAAACCACCCTCCCTCTCTCCTCCAGGGCCAGCTGACGTGGGCTTCTGCTGGGTCTCTCTCCTCGGTGCTCAGGACAATTGAGAAATTCCTCCAAGGCAGTTGGTGTGGAGGCTGAAGGAAGCATAAGCTCTGGAGTTGAACAGTTGTGCCTTGAAATCCTGAATTTGTTTCTTTTCAGTTGTGTGTGACCTTGGGCCAGATATCAAAATTCTCTGGGCCTCAATTTCCTCATTTGTAAAATGGGGTTAGTCATAGCACCGACCTGATGGGATAGCCATGAGGATTAAAGGAAACGATGTGGGTAAATCCCTTTACATCATGCATCATAATGTTCAATAAATAGGTGTTATTATTATTCTTCCTATGATTATGGTGATAATGAATGGTACTATTACTAATCAATAGTACCAACAAGTGTGTGTCAGGCATCGTGTTGAACACTACCCTAGACATCCTTAGACATTTCTCCAGTTCGCTGGCCCTGCCCTCATCATCTCCCATGTGGTCTCGCACCCCTCCAGTTCATCCCCCACAAAAGGGCCAGTGATCTTGCCAAAATACAGGTTTGACTGTGCCCACGTCTCTAGCCAGATTAACACCACACAGACTCCTTCGCTGGGGCTCATAAACCCTGAGCCCTCTCTTCTCTGCTAACTCCTCGGTTTCAGCTCTCCCCACTCCCGGCCCTGTTTCTTATCATCCTAAAACAGAGATACTCTTACGGCCACAGTCCTGGAGCATCAGACCCACCTTTCCAATGAACGTGAGGATGCATCGACACCCCAAAGAAAGAGCACACAGGGTAGGTGCACAGGAAGTGTGGCTCTCCCCTGCTCTCAGGCCACAGCATGGTGCCCAAAGGAGCTTGTGATAACGTTGCTGACGGGCTTTTGAGTTGTGAGAGAGAGACAAGGTCACCCTCAGCATCAGTTTGGCGTTTATTGGACTTGACTATGCTCTAAATTCTCAGATAATTGGCCATTCTCATTTGGTAATTGTAACTGAATCAGACAGAGTCTCTCCCTCAAAGAGCTCAGTCTGTGGGGAACAAAATAAGAAAAGTGAATTTAATGAGTACTTACTCTATGCCAGGCACTCTGCTCAGAAACTGTACATGGATTATCTCAGGGGATTATCTAATTTGATCTTCATAAGAGCTTCAGGAGTAGGACGAACGTATAATTTATCATACAAAGAGACACTTCTGGGAGTGAGGGGGCTCTATTAATAATTACACAGGACAACAGGCATAAACCGGGGCCATCCCAAGCATGTCAGGACAGATGGATGCCCTGTCTTAAAGGCATAGATCCTTTTTTTTTTTTTTTTAATTTATTTTGGCCGTGCCGCACAGCTTGCGGGATCTCAGTTTCCCAAGCAGGGACTTAACCCAGGCCACGGTACTGAAAGCCCGGAATCCTAACCACTAGGCCACCAGGGAACTCCCAATATACCCTTATTTTAGAAACTAGGAAATGGAGGCATTGGGAGGATAAGGCCTATGCCCACATTCACATCCCTCTTTCAAACCGGGCCCTCTGGCTCCAATCTCCCGGGCACAAAAAAGATTCAAGGTAAAACAGAATGTTTCCTGAGAGAAGAAGGGAGAGACATGGCTCTGGGCTTGAAGGTGAAGCAGGAAGGGAGGGCAGCAAAGGGAAAGGGCTGCTGGGCAGGGGAAGCACTTGAGCTGAGGGCCGGTGGACATTCCGAATGCAGATGGGAAAGTTGCTCAGGAGGGAACAGGGGTGAGCAACCAGGCGCAGGCAGAGAAGGAGGGAGGCGAGAAGGGCAGGGAGCTGGAGTCTAAGTTAGAGATGTGGCCACACACACGAGTGAGGGCTGATCAAGGAGTTCTGCAACGCGGGGCTGCAGGAAATAAGGAAGAGCGAGCAGCTGGGTAGCCTCCGCCCTGCCTCCTTCACATGCTCAGTGCCCGCTCCTCATTCTTGGGACACCGGCACCCCACAGCCCTCAGCGAGCTTCAGAAAGCAGCTAGAAAGCCCTGGGCCTCAAGTCCCCATCAGAGGAGTGGAGGGCTGCAGAGCTCCCGGCCCCTTCCTGAGACCCATGCTATGTGAGTTCTCCAGATTTGGGCGGGGAGGGGTGGTGTCCTGGCTAAGGTCACTTCGCAGAGCTGGGGCTCAAACAGCATCCTCTTCTCTCGGGCTTTGCTTGTTTCTCAGACCCCAGTTGCCCATCCCTGCTTGCCAGCACTGTCAGGCTTCTGAGCCCGTTCTAGGTGCTCCCATCGTCTCCAGCTCCTTGTCCACGGAACCCAGTACCAGGACACTGCTTTCCCAGAGGAAGTTCCTGAGGGTCCAGAGATGTTGGCTTGTCAACTTAGGCAGTCACTGGATTCCAAGCTCTGGAACTGGGAGGGAGGTTGTCTCATGTCTATCCTGGGAGAGACCCCAGATGCTGCTTCTGACCTGCAGGCTCAGGTTGGGCAGGCAATGCTCCTGCAGGTGAAGAATGAGCCCCACCCCCACGAGGGCCAGTCTTGAGGAGCACCCAGGAGTGCCTCCACCTGCTGCCCCGCCTCCAGCTGCATAGGCAGCTCAGCCGTGCGCCTAGCTCTACCTTCCTTAACCCTCAGAAGTAAGCGCCTGTGCCAGGTCTGCCTGGCCCCACTCACCCAGCTTCCAGCTCAAAGACAGAGCGGTGAAACATGTGGCTGATGGTGACCCTGCTCCAATCTCACCCCTCTGGGCCACCTCCACACCTTTGCCAGAAGGATCATTCTAACAAATCGAATCACCCAATCGCTCCCCATCTTTGACAAGAAAAACATTGGAGCATCTTCACACATAGCTGAGGGGGCCCTCCAGATTCAGGCTCTGCCCGTCTCCCCAGCTTTATCCAGTCTCCTCACTGTCACCCATACACCTTCATTTAATCACTTATTCATTCATCCAATATGTATTGAAGGACTTCTTCATGCTAAGCCCTACGCTGGGTGCTAAGAGCCACTCCTAAAATGATTCTAACACCCATTTCCAACATGGTGAGGGGTGGCAGGTGGCTTCCCAGAGCACCATGCAATTCTCCAACACCAGCTGGGTGTTCTACAATCAAACTCAGCTCTGCCGATACCTGCCTGGAGGTAGTGGCAGATTCCACAGGGTAAGGGCTCAGTCCCACAAGACTGCCCTCCACTTCAGAGGCTAATCGCAAGCCCAAGTTGTCACCTGCGCTTCCAACCACCCGGCTATAAACCAGAGGTTCCCACACTTCCTTCCTCAAGTTCAATTAATTTACTAGAACAGCTCACAGAACTCAGGAAACCTGTTTACTCACTAGATTACCAGTTTATGATGAAGGATATTAAAGGATATGAATCAATAGACAGATGAAGAGATATGTAAGGGAAGGCCTGGAACAAAGGAGCTTCTCTGCCTCCGTGGAGTTTGGCACCAGACACAGTGACACAGGGAAGTGCTCCGGTTCACCAGCACGGGAGCTCTAAGAACCCAGTCTTTTTGGGTATTTGTGGAAGCTTCATTAGGCAGGATTGATTAAATCATTGGCCACTGGAGATAGATTCAAACTCCAGCCCCCTTCCCTCCCCAGGAATCGGGGGGTGGGACTGAAAGTTCCAACCCTGTAATCACACAGTTGGTTCCCTTGGCAATCAGCCCCCACCCTGAGGTGCTTTCCAACAGCCACCTTTTAACATAAACCCAGTTATCGTGAAACAAGGCATCTTGAATAACAAGACACCCATTTCACCTTGATGGCTCTGAAACATTTGGAACTGAGGACAAGAAACCACATATTATGACAAAAGATATTCCCATGGCTCTTATCCTCCAGGAAATCCCAAGGGTTTTCGGAGCTATGAGCCAAGAACAGTGGATGGGGCTTCCTTGGTGGCACAGTGGTTGAGAGTCCACCTGCCGATGCAGGGGACACGGGTTCGTGCCCCGGTCCAGGACGATCCCACATGCCGCAGAGCGGCTGGGTCTGTGAGCCATGGCCGCTGAGTCTGCGCGTCCGGAGCCTGTGCTCCGCAGCGGGAGAGGCCACAACAGTGAGAGGCCCGCGTACCGCAAAAAAGAAAAAAAAAAAAAAAAAAGAACAGTGGATGAAGACCAAAATTACACAAGGAATATACTTTGGTCATCTGAATGACCAAATATCTATTTCTTATAAATCACAGTATCATGTTCCCCATTCTCCAACATCTCCATGCTGCCTAGGCTTCCCCTCCCAGCCTCTCCTACCTGTGTACCCCTGTTTAACCTCCAGGAATCAGAGCAGGGTCCTCCTCCAGACTCATCCCCACCCTCCTCCAGACTCTCACGGCCTCTCATCATGGTCTGTTTCGACGTTTCCTGATTAGACTGAAGCTCAACAAGGAAAGGAGTTGAGTTTGAATCAGCCCTGTGCCTCTCATGGCAAAACAAATTTGTTACCCTTCACAGTTCCTTTATCCCTGGGCCTACATTTTTCATTATTTCATCACCCTCTCCACCACCCTTTTGCTTGCTGCTAGACTTTAGGACACCTGTGTGTGTGTTAGAAAAAGATGCCCCTTCCTCCAGTTGGATGCAGCCCCTTGCCAAGGTGTGTATCTTGTGAGCAGACTGGATCTAGGCCCCAATTGCCCCTTGTTCAGATGTCTTGGTGCAGGACACACCAGACAGTCATATGTATCATTCCCAACCCCTACCAAGATACCCTGCCAGTTATATTTGGGGAAATACCCTCAACTCGAGGTCACACTAACATCAGGGGCTAATAGGCTTTCCACTGGCAGACTGCTTCTTCTAAAAGGAAATGGGTATGGAGAAGTTATGAAATAATCATGGGAATTGTGCATATTCTGCACAACAGTTGGAAGGTGTATAAGACAGGGGCTTGTCCATCCTGCAGTATGTGCCACGACTTGAGTGGGTGTTGCTCCTGGTGAGGGCTGGGCCAGTGTCCCCAAGGAAGGACTTTCAATCATCTCACTTGTTTTCTTTTCCCTCTTTAGTCTTTGTGTTCTCAGCGTCTTGAGATCCAGCCACAAGCCTCCCTGCCCAACTTCTATACGTTTGCACCCACAAAGGCACGCACATGCACATGCCCACATACACACATGCTCACTCCTGAAATTGTTCACTGGAATGGGCCCTAAGAGTTGAGCTCCAGAGAAGCTCACTTGCCAGAAAGAACATGATTCTGGACCAAGTCAAAAGATGATAGAAGGTCATTTAAAAATGTATAGAGGGGCCTCCCTGGTGGCGCAGTGGTTGAGAGTCCGCCTGCCGATGCAGGGGATACGGGTTCGCGCCCCGGTCTGGGAGGATCCCATATGCCGCGGAGCGGCTGGGCCCGTGAGCCATGGCCGCTGAGCCTGCGCGTCCGGAGCCTGCGCGTCCGGAGCCTGTGCTCCGCAACGGGGGAGGCCACAACAGTGAGAGGCCCGCATACCGAAAAACAAAAACAAAACAAAACAAACAAACAAACAAACAAACAAAAAATGTATAGAAATATCGAATCACTATGTTTTGTACCAGAAACTAACATAGTGTTGTAGGTGGATTATACCTCAAAAACAAACAGACTCATAGAAAAGGAGATCAGATTTGTGGCTACCAGAAATAGGGGTTGGGGGGAGGGGGAATTAGATGAAGACAGTCAAAAGGTACAAACTTCCAGTTATAAGATAAATAAGTGCTAGGGATGTGATGTACAACATGATAAAGATAATGAACATGGCTATAGGTTATACATGAAAGTTAAGAGAGTAAATCTAAGAGTTCTCATCACAAGGGAAAAACGTTTTTTATCTATTTCTTTAGTGTTGTGTCTATACGAGATGATGGATGTTCAGTAAATGTACTGTGATAATCATTTCATGATGTATGTAAGTCAAATCATTATGTTGTACACCTGCAGCTTATACAGTGCTGTATGTCAATTATACCTCATGGAGTACAATCTATAAAAATATTGAATCACTCTGTTGTACACCTGAAACTAATATGATGTTGTAAATCAACTATACTTCCATTTTCTTAAAAGGGACATGAAAAAAAAATAGAATGATGTTAGTAGATTTTTAAAATAGCTTGGAAGAGTGTGTACCATTAATAAACTTTAGACACACACACAATAATAAGTTGTCTTAATGGATGGATAGAGGGGGAGGGATGGATGGACAGATGCCCGATAGAGCAAATCTAGCAAAATATTAACTTTTGTGCATCTAGTCGGTGATGTAAGAGTGTTCACTGTATAATTCTTTTGATTTTTAAGCTTGAAATTTTTCTTAATGTCAGGGGAAATATATGAATATATTACCTGAAAATAATATTAAATATTTAAAACCTGGAAAAATTATATCTCAATAAAACTGGAAGAAAAAATATATACAGAAAAAGATAATGGAGGGTGACAGATGTCCCTCTGAGCCCTACCATGGTCAAGTTCACATGGTATTATTCATTGTGGGACCTTAGGTGGCAGGGCTTGGTCAGACCAAGGCAGCCTATCAGTGACACAATGGAGAGCCTTGTTCTAAGAGAAGGCAACTAGGAGAAGAGCAGGCATTGGGTAAACCTGATGTCTCCATCTCTCCCAGTCTCTCAGGGCTCTCCTGGGAGGAGGAAGCAGATGCACTGTGGTGGCTCAGAGAGAACTAGGACCAAGTGGGGCTGTCAAAGGAGAGAGATCTGTATTCAGTACTAACTTCCCGGGAGGCAAATTTTGAAGGTAGTAAACTCATGGTCATGGGGATGTGGGAGCAGACACTGAATTGTCAAGTGTCGGGCTTATCTTGAAGACCTTAGGATGTGAATAGCATTTTGTTTCATAGTCCAGGATTCTTTAAATCTAAGACTCCACATTGCTAACTATTATTTGATTCCATTACTACATGATCTTAGGAGTTTTTTAACTCATTGGCTCAAAAATGTCAAGATTTTATTATTCCCTAACTCCAGAATCTGAGAAACTTAGAATTATAAAACTACCTATGAGACACAGTGATTTGTGTGGACTTCTTTGAAAAATGTGTGGAGCACATGCTTTGCACTAGGTACTCTTTTGGGCACTTTACATATATTATTTAATCCTCACAATGTACCTGTAAGTTATGTACATTTATGATTCCTATTTTTCAGATGAGGAAACTGAGGTACAGAGAGGTTAAGTGCCTTACCCAGGACCACACAAGTAGTATATAGTGTTTCTATAATCGAAACCTAGAGTGCATATTCCTGACCACTGCTCTAGGCTGCCTCCCTGTGTTATAAAAGGGATACACCCAGGAGGATGGAGGGGCCATGGCCCAGTCCAGGGCTGAGTTATGAGTCCTCCAGAGATTCCTGCTCAGCCAGACTCCACCGGCCCCTATGAGTCCCAGTCCTTGGGCTCAGGGAGCTGTGGCTTTCCCTTCCCCTTCCCACCTTTCCAGGGAGTGCTCCCTCCATGATCTCAGGTCCTGAATTCCCCAGGCAAAGCCAGCCGCATTCTTCGGGCTGGGGTCCAAGTTTACTTAAGAAGAGGAAAATGTTATTATGGAAATTACAACAGCTTTACGAAACAGAGCGTCGCTGTATCAATCCAGGACCACAAGAATGCTCATCAACTTAATAGCTTCCTGTTGGGAGGCTTTCAAGCTATGCCTGAAGCTGGCAGGCATCAGGGCACAGGAGTGAGGCCAAGCAACTGGGTGACACTGCACCCACCCCTGCCCTCGGGATGAGTGGCGGAGCCCATGCAGGGGGGCCCACAGGGGACCCCTCCCTGTTTCCTCATGCCTGCAACCCTGAACAAGACTGCATCTCGAGTTTCCCGTTCTCAAAGGTGGAGGGAGACGCAAGAGGGAAGAGATATGGGAACATATGTATATGTATAACTGATTCACTTTGTTATAAAGCAGAAACTAACACACCACTGTAAAGCAATTATACTCCAATAAAGATGTAAAACAAAAAAATAAATATTTAAGTGAATGAAAAAAAGAAAGGTGGAGCCATGGTGGCTACGGCGGCAGCGGCGCGGTGTGTGTGTGTGTGTGTGTGTGTGTGTGTGTGTGTGTGTGTGTGTGTGTGTGTGTGTGTGTGTGTGTGTGTGTGTGTGTGTGTGTGTGTGTGTGTGTGTGTGTGTGTGTGTGTGTGTGTGTGTGTGTGTGTGTGTGTGTGTGTCTCCAGGAGGCTGGGGCTCCTCCTTCCACCCACCACCTCCCACACCCACAGGCTAACTCAAGTACAAACATAGTTGGATCCTCAGACCTTCTCCCCAGACCCAATGCGGAGGGTCTGGATCTAGGTCCCTGATAAAGACAGGGCTTTAAGAAAGGGACTGCTTTCTTTAACTCCTAAGCCCAAGGAGAAAGAAAGCCAGGCCTTAACTCTTTTAATCTTTTTTTTTTTTTTTTTTTTTTAAGAAAGAAGAAAAGAAAACTATTAAAGTGAAGTTCCTGGGGCTGAGAGCAGCCAGGAGTCTGGCACGTGTCTCCTCCTGGGTAATTATGTGGCATTTAGCACCTCTCTTCCCAGCACTTGTAATTAGCAGGGAAATTAAGATGCTGTCATCCTACCTCCCAGTTTCTCTCTGCTATGCCCAGAGGCCCAGGGAGAGGCCCAGAAGGGGGAGGGGATCAGTGCGGTGAGAATTGAGACTAGACCTCGGGGAGAGCTAAGAAGGGACATTTGACAGGAGAGCAGTGGTGGGTCTCAGCCACAGCCATCTCTCCTGTCTCTGAATTCCTGGAGCATGTGCAAGCTGGACCCTGCCCCCTCCCGTGGGTTGCTGTCCTGGCTCTGATGAAATGGCTGGGTTCCAGTGGGGTCTTATTGCATTCACCAAAATCTTCACAGAGGCTCTTTGGTGCCCACCTCTGTGCTGGACCCTGAGGACAGGGATGAGTCAGGCCCGCCGGGAACTGTAGTTGCTCTTCAGGGAAAAGATAAGGCATCTCGTTGGGGAGGAGGGTACAAGTATAATACAAGGTTGAAAGTGACAAGAGCTGAGGGAGGCAGGACCAGCTCTTTAAGTCGGAGGGGCCTAGTGAAAATGCGGATTGTTGACATTCTGAGTAATTTCAGACAGCAACAGCAGAAGATTAAACCAAGCATGCGGCTCTTCTAAGTGTGGGCTCTTCTAAGGGACTCCACGAGCTGCACACTCATGAGGCCAGCCCTGGGTGGAGGGCAGTGTGGGTGTTGCCAATTAAAGAAGAATTCTTAGAGGGTGCAGTATTTGAATTGGTCTGGATCAAGAAGTAAGCTTTGTTTAACAAGAAAATGTCCTTTGTCCATCTGGTCAGTTTTCTCGTCCTCCAAGACCACAGTCGATGCCCCCTCCTCCAGGAAGCCTTCCCTACTAACTCCAGGCTGGGTTAGGACTCTCTAGGTTCTCGCAGCTCCACTCCTCCACCCCTTCCAACCCTGTGCTTCCCTAGACACCTCACCTATTTCACTCCATTACAGATTGCCTGTTTATACATCTGCCTCTCCCACTAGCCCACATGCTCCCTAAGGACAGGTCTATGCCTTATTCCTATCTGCATTCTTAGTGCCCATGAAGTCCTGGATAAGGTAGGTGTTCAACAGTGATTGATGAATGAATGAATGAACACCCCCAGAGGGAGCAACTTGGGAGAAGACCTTCTTTGATTACACCTAGGGAACACGAGGGTGAATCTTTACCATAAGGCCAAAAAGTTAAATTGGGATTGGATCAGAAAGGCCCTAATTGGCAAGCCTAGGGAAGGGTTTGAGCTTTACCAGATGGATCTGGCTGCTCTAGAGGAGATGGGTGGGAGTGGAAGAAGGGGGTGGGAGGGAAGGAGCAGTAAACCAGGCAGGGAGAGTAGTCAGAAAGCTGTAACTGTGATCCAAGCCAAAGGTCAGGGTGGCCTGGACCAGATAACAGCCATGGGAATGGAGAGAGGGGAAGAGCTGGATGTGAGCTTTGAAGCCCCAATCACCCTGGTGGCAGCAACACTGGGTCACCAGCCAGCTATTCCAATTATTCATAGAAATCAATCTCATTCCATGGAGACTCAGATAAAACTCGTGCACAGTAATGGATGGGGAGCTTAGAGTGAGGAGATAAGAGGAGGCCCAGGGTGTGGGGTGATCAGGTGGGGCTTTGCAAGAGGGGAGGAATGGTAAGAGGTTATCAAAACAGCCCTCAAATAGCAAAGGCTCAGAGCCGGTCTGCCCAGCTGTGACTGCGAAGGGACACAGGCTCACCCCCAGGCCTGAGAGACCCAGACCTAGCGTTCCTTGGGCATTAGTCCCAGCAGCAGGGGACACTGGATCAGGCTTGCTACCCTGAGATTATATTGGAGGTCTGGTGCCTTCTATTAGGAGATCGGGGGCAAGGGGCAGGGATGTGGAACAGGTGGGCTACCCCTTGGGGTCCCTTTCAGTCCTGGCTTTCTGGGATCCTGAGTCCATGAATCACTACAGTGGCATTTTGTCTGTAGGAGCAGAAGGATGGTCTGCTCTCCAGCACTAGGCAGGCACTGTAGGAGACGGAGTGATGTAGGCTACTCACTCCAAGCTGGGCCACAAAACCTGTGTCCCCATTAGCCTCAGTCCTTCCACACGTGCTGGAAAGGGATTGCCGAGCCTCCCTCCCCCTGAAATGGGAGAGAGAGTGTGGGTGTGAGAGAGGTTTGCCCAGGGGGAGAAAAGGAGAGTGAGAGACACTGGCGCTTTCCAGAGCAGGGAGGGCCCAGGAGGACCAGTGATCAGAGGGTGAAGCAGAGAGAAACGCCAAAAATAAATGATACTTACATATCACCTGCCACTGTGCCAGGCATGGTCCTGGGTGCTTCGTCTGCGTTAACCAGTGTCATACTCACAACCCTCATTTTCTGGAAGAGGAAACCAAGGCACTGAGTTGAAGAAAACTTTCCCAGAGTTCCCAAATTTCACACAGCTGGAGAGGGTGGAGCTGGGCATTTGGACCCAAGCTGTGAGGCTCACTTTTTGTCTCTGCTTTGTAGTGATCGTCTGTTTGCAAAGAGCGCACTGTGTTAAGGCATCAGTTTCACTTGGCCCCTGGGAGGGGTTATCCCCATTTGACAGATGAAGAAGCTGTGGCACAAAGAAGCAGTCTGCTCACAACCCCATTTCAGGGAAGTGGCCGAGCTGGGATGTGACCCCACAGCTCCCTTGAGTCTTGCACACTCACTCTAGGCTGTCCGGGACAGGGGCTGGGCTGAATGGACCCTAAGAAAGCAAGCGATGGAGCATCTCCAGGGGAGAGCAGAACGTGAAGGGCCCCCCCATCTTTAGACAGCTCTTCCTCACAGCTGCGGGTGGAAGCAGCCGGAGGTTGGCCCGAGAGGCCCCATCTGCCGACACTCAGGCCCGGGAGGAGATAGTACTTGTTATCTCTGTGGAGAGTTCAAGAGTTTATTCCCACCCAGGGCAGTGGGGAGCCTGGTGCCCATTCTTGGAGGGTGTGCAGTGACAGGACAGATGCGGGGCACTTCCTCCCCATGCCCTCCAACACTCACTCCCTTCCACACCCCACCATCCCCAGAGGTCAGCCGGAAACATCTCGGACAGAGCCTTGGACACAGGCACTGGCACTGGTAGAAGTCACGGTCGGATCCCAGGGCTGGTACCGAGCAGTCAGGGGTGGCTGGCGGGGGGGATAGGGCAGAGCTCTGGGGTCAGGCGCTCAGGGACATTGGCTCCACCACCTTCTCACTGTGTGACCTCACACAGAGTGCTTCTGCTCTGAGCCTCAGTTTCCTCCCGTGAAAGCTAAATTAGCATTTCTGTCTTAGAGAGTTCTCATCAGGGTTAAAGCAGGGAAGATCCCGTATTTCGGGCACCGGGCTCACAGCCTGGCCGATAGCTGGGGCTCTAAAATGACCCTTCCTTTCCCGTTTGCACAACATGATCTTGACTCCAGTCACTGAAGCAAAGTCAGCTCTAGACAGAGTGGATGAGCTCACCCCGCTCCTCTGGGCTCCCCTCGCCCTGCAGAAGGTGGAGCACACGCTGAGCCCAGCATTCAGGGCCTCCAGGGGCCTGGTGGCTACCTGTCTGCAGGCCTCATTTCCTGCCTTCAGCCCCCCAGGTGACTCATTCTCCCAGAACAAAGCAGGCCCTATCTTCATACCCCAGTGCAGCCTTCAAGGCCCAGACCATCTGCCAACTCCTCTCTGAAGCTGCCCCCAGATCCCCGAGGGAGAATGAATTGCTCACTCCACTTGGCTCCCACAGCTCTGAACTTATTCTGCTTCGTGCTATGGGTACAGCTCCGGGTATCTTCCTCCCCAGCACACCGTGAGCTTCTGCAGGAGAGCACTGGGGATCCCCATCTTCTTCTAAAATGCCTGCCATCAAATTTGTGCTCAGAAAAATCTTATTTAATTGATTAGTTAACTAATTAAAGAGATTATCCTAGAATAGGAGCATCTCAGAGCTGGCAGAGCTTTTAGTCCCAGTGCCTCATTTTCTAGTTGAAGAGGCCTGGGCATGGAGCAGGTTGGGGTACGGGGAGGGAAGGACAGGCCCAGGCCCCACAGTGAGGTAGATAAGAGCAGAGGAGGCACTAGAAGGCCTCCCTCCTCAGCAGAATCACATGCAAGGTGGTTAGTTCCGTTTCACAGTTGGACAGAAAAAGACCTATAAGTGGCTCTCCATTGCCCCCTGGGAAAAGTTCAAGTTTGTCACTGTGACCCTCTAAGTCCCTCTGTGATGTGGTCCCGGTCAGCCTCTCAGTCCTCACTTCTGCTTGAGGGCCTGACTTGCTGTACTCTCTGCCTGGAACACCTGCCCCTCTGCCTAGCCAAATCCTATAATCCTTCAGGTATCCACTTAGATGTCACTTCCTCGGAAAAGCCTCCCGCGTCCCCCATGTCCTCTCTTCTTTGGCCCCCTGTGATCCCATCTGTCATACGAGGCTGTGACTGTTTACATGCCTCACACCTAGTCAGAGACTCTTAACCTTGTACCCCTAGTGCCCAGCCCAAAAGGAATACTTGTGAGTGAATAAATGAATGAATGAATGAAGCATAAGGACTGGAACTCTGGACCACAGGCAGCCATAGTACTGATCCCAAGTTAACTCCAGAGCCTGTGCAGGGGGAAAGGCACTGAGTTGGGAGGAGGTGGAGGGCAGGGTGTGTTGTAGGACCCCCCAGCAAGGGCAGAGCTGAGACTGTTGGCAGTGAAGGGAGTTATGGCCCCCAGAACCCAGGAAACAATATCCAGGATTGACTTGAGCCCTCCCTTCAGTTTTGGTGGGTTTTTTTGGTTCAGTGACCTTCATTATTTAAGCAAAATTTTCAATCACTGGGGAAGCATCTGGGCGGAAGAAAACCCTTGGAAAAAATCAGTCAGCCCCGCAGCCTGCGTGAGCCTTCACTGCCCCTGGCAGCCTGTCCTCTGGCTGGCCGGGTGGAGCCTGCTCTGGAAGGCTGGCGGGAAGAGCATCTGGATGTTGTCGGATAGAGAAGGGGAGGCCAGCCCAAGCAAGGAACTGCGTATGCAAAGGCTTGGAGGCCAGGGGAGCATGATGTTCAGGTAACAGTGAAGACTCTGGGGAGAGGAAAAGCTGAGCCTGGGGGTGAGCAGGGAGCTTATGGTAAAAGACCTGGAAAGAATGCCAGGCTGAGAACCTCGGGCTTCCCATGAATCCAGCACCTTTGTCACAGGTTCACTGTGCTCCTCCCACCCAGCCCCCACCTCAGAGACCTTACAGTCTGGTGGGGGAGAGGAGAAAGCAGGAGATACTCAGGATCCAGTGTGGGAAGGGATGTGATAGCAGGGAACCCAGAGGGGCCTCTAACCCAATCTCCTGGGGAAGTGGTAACTTAGCTGAAAATTGCACAACAAATAAGACCTCTTTTTATTCCCTTCTCTTTCTTTCCCTCCCTCCCTCCCTTCCTTCCTTCCTCTTTCTCTCTCTCTCTCCCTTCCTTCTTTCCTCCCTCTCTCTCTCTTTCATCCTTTTTTTTCCTTCTCCCTTTCTTTCTTTTTTCCCTTTGTCTGCTCATTCTTTGTTTCATCCAATTGTTAGATAAATCATCACGAAAGAACTACTATGGAGCACCCACTCCACTAGGGCTAGGCTGGGCTACAGGAGGTGAAGCTATCAGATGTGGCCCTGCCTACATGAAGGTCATGGTCTGCTGGGGAGACAGACATAATAGAAATGGTCACACCATGTATACATGCACACACAAAAAACCCCACAAACCATTAAGGGCTATTAAACAAAGAAGTACTTAGTGCCATGAGAAAACATAACAGGCCTGAGATCTGCAGGAAGCACAGGAGTCGGCCAGGCAGAGAGTGTGAAGCAGAGCCATACACACAAAGGAAGAAGAGAGCACACATAAAGGCTCAGAAGTGGGAGGCGCATCACATGTTCAGGAAAGCAAAAACCAAACTGAAGGCCAGGCAGGCTGGCCGCAGTGAGCATGAGGAGGCGTTGCCCAGGATGATCCTGGAGAGGCAGGGCATTGGTCACAGCACGGTCCAGTCCCAGAAACAGAACTGCTAGGAGTGGGGCTTCCCTGGTGGCGCAGTGCCTGGGAGTCCACCTGCCGATGCAGGGGACACAGGTTCGTGCCCCGGTCCGGGAAGATCCCACATGCCGCGGAGCGGCTGGGCCCGTGAGCCATGGCTGCTGAGCCTGCGCGTCCGGAGCTTATGCTCCGCAATGGGAGAGGCCAGCACAGTGAGAGGCCCGCGTACCAAAAAAAAAAAACCAAAAACAAAAAAAAAGAACTGCTAGGAGTAAGAACAAGGGATTCGTTACAGAGACCTGACCTTCTGTAGCTGTAACAGGTGGTGTAACTGTCTATCTGAGCCTGTTGTCTTTGTGTCTGATGCTGGGGCCTGAAGTCACCAGGGCAGAGTCGAAGAGGAAAGAAGTGAAGATGGAATCCTGAAGGTCTCAGGGCCTCCAAAACTCCTCCTTGGTTTATGCCGGTGGCCTGCAGGAGAAGCGGGGCCCCTCATCGTGGAGCTGAACACCCCCCTGGGCCCGAGAAGAAGAAGCCAAAGGATGGTGTGGCAGGAGATGGAGGAACTCCAGGCTAGCCCTGCCCCACGCCACATGAGCGGCTGCACAAGTCACTGCCTGGAACCCTGCACTTCGAGTGTAAAAGAATATGACTGCTGTTCAGCTTCCTCCTTCCAAATCTCCCACAAACCCTCTCTGTCCCCCCTTGCACACCTGGGATATGCAGTGAAGGGAATTCTGGGAAATGTAGTTCCAGCATAGCTAACTTGACTTGCTACAAATCCAATACAGGTAGGCAGGGGCCAGATTATGCTGAGCTCTGTCATCTTTGGATGGTATTTTAAGAGAAGTGGGAAGTGCTACGTGATTTTAAGCAGAGTGGTGGAGGATGACATATTCCATTTTATGTTTTAAAAGGTCCCTTTGGCTGCTGTATGAAGAATGGCTTAGAGAGAAGCAAGACAGAAGCAGGGATTCCAGATAGAAGGTTCCTGAAGGGATCCCAGCAAGAGAACACAGGGGTCTAGATTCGGGGGCCGGGGGCCTAGGCAGCAGAGTTGGAAAGAAGCAGGTAAATCGGAATGACTTGAGCATGAAGTAAGAGAAAGGGAAGATGGTGACCAGGGATGATTCCCACATGGCTGGTGGAAGCATTTACAGTGCTGGGAAGCATTAGAAGAGGCGGGGGTTGGTAGATGGGAGGCTGATGGAAGACCAAGCTGGGGCTGTCATGTAGGATTTGGAGTCTGAAGATCAGGATAGCATTCTGACCATGAGATGTATTTGAGAATAAATAGCATATAGGTGGTATTCTTGGAGGTGGATGAGGCCTACTGAGGGAGAGGGTGCTGAGAGAGGAGAGAGGAACCCTGGCACTCCCATAGGATTTGAAGGCAAGATGCGAGTTTCATTTTAGAAAGATCTTTCTGACTGTAATGTGGACAGCTATGTGCAGGGTGATGCCAGAGACAAGAGAGACCAGATCTTGGTGACCAGCTGCAACTCAGGTAACTAAAACATCAGGTTTCTCTGCTTTAGGCTATGATTATATTGACTAAGTGAGGTGAAGTTATTCAGTTCCTGATGATCCAGAGTTCTGATTTTCTATTATGCCACAATGGGTGGTCAGTAGTTAAGACCTATTTCCAAAGCTGCACAAATAAAGCCCATACAATTCCATATTAGTTCCTTTATTATTACTGTGTTAGTGGATGTGATACTTGAATTGTTTAAAGGATACAGTAGATTTGGAGAACGAAATGATTCAGAATTCATGGGAGTTCATGGGAACCAAGGTTCTGTTGATTCCACCTCTTCAGTCTCACAAATTATCTCCAGTCCTATTTCTATTACTGCAGCCCATCCATCATCATCCCACACCTGGTTCACAGAACCAGTCTCCCAACTCATCTCCAGGTCCCTCTCCCTCCTGTCCATCTTCCACACAGCATCACTGACACCTTCTCTAATTACGTATGCAACCATGTCACTCCAGCTAAAAGGCCTCCCTGGCTCCCACTGCCTCCAGGATAATGTTCAGCCTCCTCCCCTTTCATGGCTCTGACCCTGCCTGATCCTCGCCCCCTCTTGGCAGCCTCAGTTCCTTCGCATGACCTGTACTCCCCTCCCCAGCTCCTACTCCTTGCCCTTCACCAGTCATTCACATGTAAGAAACAGCCACTGCAAGGCCCAGAATGAAACTTGCTCTCTCCCTATGACAGGCTTTTGCAGGCATTGCTCCTTCTCCCTGGAAGAGGCCAGTTTCCTCCTTACATTCCCTTAGTCTAGCAAATTCCTGCTTAGACTTCAGAATTTTTGTCTGGACCTACCACATCTGAGTACCAGTCCCCTCAGTCCCACCATGATCCCATAGCCCTTTGTGAGCTCCTGTCAGAGAATGGACTGCCTCATATCATAACCCTTGTCTCTTTCCCTTCCTTCCTTCCTTTTCTCTTTCTTCCTTCCTTCCATTTCTCTTCCTTTCTTTCTTTCCTTCTATCTATTTTTCTTTTCTTTTTCCCAGTTTCCAAAGTCTTTACTGGCAAGTATTTTAGGAAGGAAAGATTAATCCTACTGTTTCCAAGTCCATGGAATGCAGAGCCATGCCCAGCGACATATCAAGCGATGCTGAAGGAGACTGCTGCTTTGCTACCCTGTTATTCACAGACCCAGTCAATAGCACAAGACTTGTAGTCACCAATTCTTTGGTCTTAAAACCTCAGGTTGATTTCTTTTTCAGCACTTTTTTACTGAATCACTGCTATGAATGATGTTCCTTCCAATTTGAATGCAGCAGTCCCTTCGTACTGTGCTCGACTTAAATTCCACTGGATCGGTCTCCCCAAGCATCACTCGCCCTATCTTTACCACATTCAGCCCCTCCAGACCATGGCCACAACCGGCCCTGAGTTCATGCATTTCTCCAGCTCCGGGAAGAGAGGGTGGTCTTTCAGGTCAATGTTGTGCTGCTTCAGATGTTCCTTGGAGGCCTGAAGGAGCTTCTGGCCACAAGGCAGAATCCCTTCTGCTTGAAGCACTTGATGATCTCCCCTGACCTGACCAAGCTGCCTGCACTCTGGCTTGATGGCAAATTGGCTGGGGTCCCAGAAGCTGGCAGAGATGGGTGGTGGGTGCGCTATGGGACTGGAGCCAAAAGCCATTTCTTTTATTTGCTGCTATACCTCAGTGCCCAGAACAGAACTTGGCATGTGGGAGTTGATTTTCTTTCAAATGTTACTAATAATTAAGAAGATCTTTGAGAACTTAGATAGGAAAAGTTTTGGAATATTTGGACCAATCTCAATGAGAGCCAGAAAGAACCATGCTTTCCCACATCCTCCCATGGAGCCTGCATTGCAAGAGGAAGACAGACAGGAGCGGCCTCCATAATCCCAGCCCCATCCCAAGAGCAGAGCCGACCCCAGCAGCACAGAGATGCAGAGAGATGCTCCCCATCCCCGCTTCCCGGTGCAGAGGCCACCGTGCTCTGTCTCTGCACAGGCTGAGGAGGCCAGAAGCCTGGCTGGGCCCACTGCATGCAGAACACCAAGGTCCAGCTTCACTTTCTCCACAGACCAGAGGAGGGTCTAAGGCGCCCCTTCCTCCTCTGTGGCAGCCAGACAGAGCCCCAACTGGGCCCAGAGCCAGAGCGATAAGAAGATGCAGTCACTCTCAATTTCCCACAAACTTGACACTCAGTTCCTGTTGCAGAAAAAACACACCACCTTCTATTCTTGAGATACCAGGAAATCACAGTGTCTCAGAGCTGCAGGGCCCCAGGGAAGCACCCAGTCCCCATTAGAGAATTTGCATCGTGCAAATAGGGAAACTGAGGCCAACTGATGGAGGGGGATTTGAGCAGGCCCACAATGAGAGTCAGTAAAAGAGCTGGGGCCAAGGGCTTCCCTGGTGGCGCAGTGGTTGAGAGTCCACCTGCCGATGCAGGGGATGCGGGTTCGTGCCCCGGTCCGGGAGGATCTCACATGCCGTGGAGCGGCTGGGCCCGTGAGCCATGGCCGCTGAGCCTGCGCGTCCGGAGCCTGTGCTCCGCAACGGGAGAGGCCACGACAGTGAGAGGCCCGCGTACCGCAAAAAAAAAAAAAAAAAAAAAAAAAAAAAAAAAAAAAGAGCTGGGGCCATAAACCTGGGTCGCCTGCTTCCCAGCTTCATATCCTTCCATATGATGAATGTAATAAAAGCTGGAGCAGTGCTGATGCTTATTAGTGCTAGAGTTGCCCCTCCGATTAGATGAATCAACAAGTGTCCTGCTGTAACATCCAACCCCCAAGTTGAATAAGTACCTGAGGATTTACATCTGCACCCCAGAGGAGCTTCTGCAGCTTCACTGTGCTGGTTCACCTCCCATGGCAGGGAGCTCGGCAGTCTAGATAGCTCTCAGCTTTAGAAAGGGCTTCTCTGCCCTGAGTCCAAACCTGCCTCATGGTCCTCTGGGGACTCCCAGGGCCTGGGAGATTCATGTGGAAGGAAAAAAAAAAGAGAATGTTGTTTTCTTTGGAATTTCTGGCACTGGGGAAAGCAGACTGGCAGCCCTCCTACCTGCAGGAAAAGCTGTGGGTTGGGGGAGGAAGGGGATGGAGATACCCCCTGAACTACATTTCTCTGAAGGCTGGGGAGGGGGCCAAGGTCAGGGAGTTCAATGGGGCAACTTGTAAAAGTTGGCAAAACCAGTGGTCCCTCCTCTGTGACACCCTCAAATCTTCAGTAAAGTGATGGCACAATTCCCAGGGGGATTACATTTTTGTAGAAAAAGGGGAAGTGCAAAACAGCATGTGAGTCTAGTGGTTTGACATGACACGGAAGAGGTTGCCCTCTCATGAGCAGGGACAGAAAAGCGCAACAAACAACTGTGGAACAGCTGAGCAGTCTGAGGTTCAGAGCAAGTTTTCACCAGATCTCCCAGGAGCATGGAAGTGCCACGTGGCTTTGGGTAACATACAAAGATTGTGCCGGTCTTTCTTTATTCCTTCATTTGACAGGGATTTACTGAATGCTGATTATGTACGTTAGGCACTGGGGATGCTACTATTAACAGACCAGACGTGGTATCTTGGATACTCTGCCCAGTATTTTTAGCTAATAGCTCTTACGTGGGTGTCCCACCTCCCCAAAGAGTTTGCAAGTCTCTCAGGGGCTGGAGCTCCTACAGGCCTCCTCCCCATCACACAGCCTTCGCGAGTCTCTAGCCATCAGCTTAGGAATTCACTGGAAGGTACAATTTCATGAGCCACGTTCCCTGATCAGTCATTTAATCAGTTAAACAAACACAACAATGGCCCAATTCTCATGTGCGCTCAACCCCTGGAACTGAATCAGGCAGACCCAGAGGGGCTCAACTCTCGAGGTCATCAAGTCTATTCTTCTGCCTCCAAACCAAGCTGAAACCGATGCTAGTACAGAGTAAGAACAAAAGTCAGGGAGGCGGAGAAGTGGGTGCAAGCTGGATTCGGCCACTAGCCCACAGTGTGCTTAGCAATAATGGGAATGTCCGTAGCAATTTGGAAACCCTCTCTCTCATTTGATCCTCTCAACAACCTGTGAGTTAGGCAAGGCAGGTTCTACTATCCCTATTTTACGGAGGAGGACCCTGAGGCTTGGAGAAGTCAAGTGGCTTCCCGAGGTCACAGAGCTCGTGAGTGGTGGCATCAGGGTTTGAGGCCAGGTCCGTCTGGTCCCAGAGGCCTCCTTCTCCCCTGCGTATACTGGGCCCCTGGGGCACATACTCCAGATGCCGCTGTTTTGTCTCCCACTGACAGGCGCACCAGAGCTGAGCTGATTCATGAACTGATGGCTCCAGCCTCCCTGCATCCCCTGCTTGATGGATCTGCTGGCTCTGCCACCCCCAGCACCACTGGCCAGTGACCAAGGAGAGCACAAGAAGGCAGGATGGGAGTTGGGGGTTGGGCAAGGGAGACAGAGCAGAAGCAGACGGGAGAGACTCAGAGCATCCATCACCAGGGCCAGTTCCCCCTGGGATCTCAGCTGCTGTCTGATCTGCCTGAGTTCCCATCCAAAAGTTGGGCGCCTGACACCCTGTCAGTCACTCCCCCGGCTGAGCTCCTTCCCAGGCTCCCGTGGCCTCGGGGCCTGCTGGGACCCAAGCAAATGGGCTGAGCATAGCTGGGCTCTGATGGGGAAGAGAAGCAGCCACTCGGACGCCAACAACAGAGGGACCCACGTCTGAGGAGTTGGCCAGATCTCCTTCCTGCTTTCGGGGCTGATTCTTGCAGCCCTTTGTCCTACCCTCAATTCCTTAAGCTCCTTAGCAAGGCCTTGATGAGGTTTACTGGCTTGATGAGGTGTGACTTCTTATCAAGCATGTCTCCACCCCTGGCCTTCACCCTCACCTTAGTGTGAGTCAGGAACTCTTGTCCTTGCCTCCTGGGTCGGCCTGCTTGGCTGGACATGTATGGCCACCACATATCCTATCCTGCTCCATCCTGCCAGCCCCAGAGCACCTGGGACCAGGAAGAAGGGAGGGGGACATGGACCCGGGCCAACGGTGTGACGTCATGCTGCCAGGGTGGAATCCAGAGAGGAGAGTGACTGTTCCAATCATGGACTCTGTCCGATGGAAGTGGGGAGACAGTCGTGATGTGCTTCTGACCTGGTTCCATCTCAACCAATGTGCACTGAGGCCTGCTCTGTGCCAGCTGGACGCTGGGCCCCTCATCACAGACGGGATCAGATATGGTCCAGCTCCTGAAGGGTTTCTAGACTGTGGGGACAACAGCTCAGTCAACAAATCATTAAAAGCCAGTGATAACTCCTCTGAGAGGCCCTGACGGAGCCCAGGGTAGAAGGAAGGTCTGAGGAAGAGGTAAGTTAGCTTTGTGGAAAGAGCTTGGACCCTGAACTCAGGGCTGAATTCAGATGACATCTTGCCATTGTACCTGACTTCTCTAAGTCCCAGCGATTTATCTGTAAATGGAGGCAATAATATTACCCATCTCACGGCATTGTTCCAAGCATTGGATGGTAAAGTATTTAGTACAACACCTTGTGGGAGGCCAGGTGAAAGCCTGGATGGCTTCATGGAGGAGGCAGTGCTTAAAGGATGAAGGGCCGCAGGAAGGCATCTGACCACGCAGGAAAGTCTGAGGAGACTTTAGGATCAGCCCAGCAGCACCTCTTCTGAGAAGGCGGTCTGTTCCTACTTGCTGTGTGGCATTGCCCTTGTCTGTTTGTCTCTGCCTCAAGGCTGTAAGTCGTTCAAGAGCTAAGGCCTGCCTCCCTCACCATGGCATCTACAGTGCCTGCTGCCAATGGTATTCAGTGAATGCATATCAGAATAATAATGAATGACTCTGCAGAGGGAGAAGACAGGAGAAAAGGGATAGAGAAGAAACGGAAGGGAACTAACATTTTTAGCTCCCCACTATGTGTCAGACATGAGGCTGGTTACTCATGTGTATGATCAGGCTTAGTTCTCCCAAAAGACTGCTGTGTGTTTTATTCTCTCCGTTTTACAGATAAGGAAATGAAGTCTCATAGAGGCCCCGGGACCCGACAGAGATCACGCAGCTGGAATTGAGCAGCCCAGGACTCCGAGTCCCATTCACGGGTCTGCAGGCCCCTTTTCATCCTTCTGGGCTACTTCCCAGTGGCCTGAGGATATTTGGCCAGGGCCTCAGGACCCAGAGGGCAGCCGTTTAACCCCATCCCAGCTGTGCAAACAGGCTCCAGCTGGAAGGTTCCAAGGAAGGCTGGGGAGAGGGTCTGGCAGGTCTGACAGGTCATTGTGAGCTGGGCTTTCCTGAGAAAGCCAAGGTGGCCTAGAATGCATCCTTCTGCAGGCTCGGGGGAGGGCTGACTCCAGGTCCTGTGATCTCAGCCTGCAGGCAGACTCAAAAAATAACTCTACCCACCTCCCTGCTCCAAGTGCAATGAGGACCCTCCCTGGTCAGCTCTGCACAGACTGGACTCTGGGCAAATTCCCAGGTCTTGCAACAAGCTCCAGGTGTACGTGACATCAGAGGTCACATACCTCCCACTGCGCTGGAGCCACGAGACAGACAGAAGCTGGGAACCCTGGGGGCTTGCTCCCCGGCCCACTGCACCTTTCTCTCTAGCCTCTCTCTGTCCCACAGTCTTACCTTTCGCCTTAGCTTCATCTCCCACTTTCCTCCCTCCAGGGCCCATGCAAGAGCAGATGCTGTCGTCCTCAGGGCCCTATCACCAGTTCCGCAGCAATTCTAGGCAGGCAGTGAGGTCTCCCTGCAAAGAGCACAGGCAGGACACCCACCGTCTGACACCCATAGTCAGAACTTCCAGCCTGACATTGCTGAGCTCTCATTTCCTTAATTGAGTGATTTTTTTTTTTTTTCCGAAGGACCAGATAATCCACTTCTTGAAGGCAACGGGCACGAAGATGGATTGTTTCACACTAAGACAAACACATACACCAGCAGTGGGAGGCACACGTGCTCCCCATCCACCCTTGGCTCTCAGACAAGCCTATGCAGTCGCACATACCACCCAGAGAGTGGGGATCCACCCTGCCCAAGGGCTGACACAGCAGAAAGGGAAGCATAATCTTGCCAGGGGATCCCCGCCACCTCTCCCCTGAGGCTGCCCACACATGCTCCCCTTTGAGACCAGGCCCGTGAGTCAGGGAAACAGTGTCTGTGGGTGGGACTTCCCACCTCAAGAAGACACACTCCATCCCTTCTATGGGTGGAGTACAAGGAAGCAGCTGGTCCAAGACAGGCCCTGGAATTCACAAAAATTTCATCAACCACTTCTGAGACATTGAATGCTCACCTACTACACGCTGGACCCTTGGGATGGAGGATGGAGTGGCAAAGGAACCAAAGAGTTTGGAGTCAGAAAACACTGGCCTTGTCATTTCATTACTAACGTCAGACTACAATTCCACAAATGTTTCTTGCATACCAATTGTGTGTGGGGGGGCATGTTCACATGAGTTATCTCATTTAGCTCAATTCTCTATGCTATAAGTGTAAAATCTGGGACCTAGAGAATGGGTCATTTGCTCAAGGTGCACAACCACTGCCTCTACTTGCTCATATGTAAAATGGGTTCATAGCTGTATCCACCTCACAGGAGCATTGTGAGGATAAATGAGTTAATTTATGTAATTTTCTTAGAACTGTTCCTGGCACAAAGTCAGAAGTTAATACATGTAATTTTCTTAGAACTGTTCCTGGCACAAAGTAAGTAGCTAATACATGTTACTAATAGCTGAAGTCCTTGCCATAAATTCTGTTCAGAGGAGCAGCAGAAACTGAATTCAAGTAACTCAAACCTTCTTTTCCCCCTACCACACCAAGCTTCTTTTGCATTGTGTTGGTTTGTAAAAATCTCCAACCAACAGCTACTGGGCATCAACTCTACACAGGGGCAGCTCCAGGTCTGGGGTTCAAAGCCACCTGGAAAGGGGCCTGCTCTCCCTCCCTCACCCACCTCCCTCTTCTGCCTTGAGCAAAGGCTCCTCAGTCACACTGAACAATAACCAGTTCTCCATCAAGCTGACCCTGTTCTCCTGCTTCCAGGACTTTGTGCAGAACTAAGACTTTCGATCTTGTTTCTGTAGGCTCTGGATTTGCAGTAGTTGTACCATGGGTCCTTCTGCTGAGGGAAAGCTGAAGATCCAGTGACAGACGAAAGATCAGCTGGCATTCAAGTCAGAGCTATGGCATCACATCCCAGCTTTGCCACTTTGGTTGTGAGGCCTTGAATGAGTTACTTCACCTCCCTGAACCCAAGTGTTCTTATCTGAAAAGTGTGTGTGTAATCATCTTCTGGATTGTATTAAATACAAGACTGTAGAGAGAGTGGTCCTCCCATCAAGCTGTCCATTCACACACAAACTGCATGAAGAGATACAGCTTTCTCAATCTTTAATTTTTTTCCATAAGCTTTTCATGAACTTTTATGGCCACTATATCTTAACCACACTGAAGTCCACTTTAAGAAGGCATAAACTTCAACCAAGATATTTGCTGATTTTGAATTTCATCTCAAAGTGGTTCAGGACACCTCAGATCCGAGGGGAGTGACCCCTGAACTTCATTGAGAATTCTGCTCAGTCTTGTCTTCAGCATGTAACCACAACCCCCTCCATTTTTCAAGGCCCGTCTCCAAGTTGAATTACAACTGTGGTGTCGTCGTCTGTGTATTGTGAGCTCCTTGGGGACAGAGGCTGGGTCTGATTCATCACATGGAGTCTAAGGAAGCATTCAATAAACCTTTGAATGGACCACCATCCATTTCAGCCAGCCATCCTCCAGCCATCCGATCCTCCACTCTTCAAATGTGAGGTTAAGGACTCTGTCTAATGCAGGGAATTCTACCTTCAAATTGGAGGCTTTCATCCTCCGATTTCTTTGTCCTCTAGCCTTCTTTCCTCTCCTGGGATCCTTCCAGCCAGGTCCGTCACTCTCACTGGGATCCTCTGCCTTCCTAGTGTAGCCTCTACCATTCCTAGCCAAGCAGGTCCTCACACCTTCATGCAGGTGGAAGTTGGGGCTGGCACCTCAGAAGGAACAATGTCCCATGGTCCACAGCTGGAGGTCTTTAAGGACATCTGGATGTACCATCAGTTGCTCTGTCAGCCTTTCAAGCCCCAGGGTGCCAAATCTGAGCCTAGGCAGATAAGAAAGCTAGATTTTCATGTGCACATTTGGTGTGGGGTTGGGGGAGAGGAGGCTAGGGGAGGGCCGGATCTCACTTAGCCCAGAAAGCCCTCCTTATCTACAAGTCCTTTGAAGTGGGGGAGCTCTCAGACACTGGCAGCCAGAGGGGAGCCTTTGCTCCACACCTAAGTCCCCAACCATCCCTCAGCTGGAGAGACTGGGCCCAGTCCGGGTGTAATTCTGGGATCTCAGCACTCACAAATCATTCGTTCACTCAGCAAGCACGTCTGACCCTAGCAAGTGCCAGGCTCCATGCTGAAGGCTAAGGAGGCTGAGATGAATCTGACCCTCATGCTTATCTGCAACCACAAATGCTCTCAAATTGTGCCCCGCCCAAGAAGGGATGCAGACATGGAACTCCAGTGCGCTGGACTGCTTACAGTCCTAGGTCCTGGTCTGGAATGTGGTGCCTAGATCTGATGCTTAAACACGCTCTACAACATCGGAGCAAGTGACAAGGTCTCAAGCCCTTGCTCATATATCTCCCAAGGTGGCGGAAACCATTTCCCTCTCTTGCCTCTTCCCCTCCCTGCCGCCAGAGCCCTCCTTTAGAACACCAGAGCCTCTGGCTAACAGACCATGCTGCCTCCCTCGGAGCTGAATCCTGCCCCTGTGCTTCTCCCACTGGTCCTGACTCTGACCTCTGGGGCTGCCAGAACCTGTCTGGCTGCACTTGTCCCAGGACAGCCCTGGAGAGAATTGGAGGCAGCGTTAGGTTCCCACAAAGCTCAGTTCCTAAAGATTGTTTTGCTGCAGGAAGGCCACTGGAGCAGCAAAGAGCAGAAGGCATGTGACAACTGTGGGCTGGAGCCCAGGAGCCCAGGAACACGCCAGGTGAGAGAAGATTCACCTCAGCCAGGTTAGAGCCAGGCTGGGACAAACCAGAGGGCCACTGGAAGGGAGACTCCAGGGGAGTCGTGCTGGGCTTTGGGAGAGGAGAGGCTGCCTTAGCGGACTGACCAGAGGGCACGCCCCAGCTAATGAGGGAGCCTTCATCCCTCCCTCGGACTAACAGGGGAGAGAAGACCAGTGAAAAGGAGTAGCTTTCCAGCTCCCAGCTCCTTCCTCCTTCCAGCCAGATGTGCTGCCCTCGCTCAGCTCCTCCCTCCTAAAGCATCTATTCTCAGGCTGCTGAAGTCCCTGCTTTAGCAGCTGGAGGACAAGGGTGGAACGTGGTTCATCTCTGTCCCACCCCAGCCCCACCCATCCCTGTGCCTTGCCCAGGACCTGCATGTGGCAAAGTCTTAGTAAACATGCACTGAATAAAACATTGCACTGATTTATGCTGGTTGTAGCTGGTGCAGAAGCTGTATATCTAAGGAGCAGTAGTCAGCCAACTTTAGGGTCCGGAGACCCAGGTCTTACCCTTGGCTCTGTCATGCGCTCTTTTGCTCAAGGGGGACCTTGAGCAGATCTTTTTTCTTTCAGTGTCTCCATCTAGCAGGACCACATAAGACAACTCCGCGGCCCAGTAAGCCTAAAATGCCCTGTGGTAGTTCAGGGCGCCCCCTCCACATTTATTTGACGCAGCCTATGTCCTCTCTCAGGGACACCTGAGAAGACCGCATCTCCTTTCTCCCAGGGCACTTCCGTGCCCCCACCAGACTATTTCTGAACCCTGAGAACCAAAGGAAGAATGTGTCCAACTGTGAGTTTGGCCAAATCAAGCCGAGTCACCTTTGCTATTTAAAACCTCTCCCTGTGCAGAAGCAGTCTGTTGAGGCTGGGAGAAGAAGCAAATCCCTACTCATTTAGGAGCCCACTTTGTGGTGACTCTAAATTCCCCAGGATTAAGAGATCTCCAACACCAGCTTCCCACTGTCCTTTTCTCTAATGCTCCCCTGAGGCCACTTGGCTGATTGGAATGTTCAGCTCACCCCCTCCGTGGCCAGGCAGGATAAGCGCCCTCACTGGGGACACTCTGCTGACCGTAGTGTTTCCCAGAACTAATCCATGCTGACAACCCCTGGACCTGGCATTTCCAAGGGGTCGAGTTCGGCAGTTCAGAAAGCCTGGATCCGCCAGGGATCGGAGGATAAAGTAGGCCAAGACTAGAGCCAGTTGAGGATGGACGGGGGGCTCCCGTGTCGCAAGCTTTTGGGTCCTAGCATGTTCAAGCCCAAAGAGACCGTCAGGATAATGTGTCATGCGCCCCCATTGTACAAACGGACAAGTGAGGCTCAGAGAGGTCAGAGCACTTACCAAGGTCACACCACAGGCTCGTGGTGAGGTGAGGACCCAGATACACGATTCAGGTGTTCGTTTACCCCACAATCTTTTTTTTTTTTAAAACCATCTTCCAAGTTCTAAGACTGGATGCTTGGCATACTGAGATAAATTTGTATTCATTTAACACACACTTATATAAAAGGAACTACGTGCCAGCCACTGTTCTAAGCACTTTATAAATAGGATCTCATTTAATCCTCCTAAGAACCCTGAAGGTAGGTTTTACTATCCCCAATTTACAAATGAGAAGGCTAAGATGCCAGGAGATGAAATAACTTTTCCAGGGCCTCAAAGCTACTAAAAAGTGACTACTTTAAGTTTGAACCCAGGTCTGTCCTGTACTCCTTCCTCTATTCCGTGTTGCTCGGTGAGAGAAGTTAAGTCCAAGTAGCTTTCAGCGCTGGCAGCAGGGGATCCAGGCCCCAGGGCAGAGGGGTCCAGGCAGGCAGGCTCTGAAGGTAGCAGGTTCACACGCTGGGGACCGTGCTGTGCATCTCCAGGGAAGCCCATTCGCTTTGCCTTCGATGTGAAGTGTGCCCCCAACGTTGTGCGGTGCAGCAGCAGCCCGGCCCTCACCTGCACTGGCGACTGTCAGCCAGGTGTGGGCCTCCGCAGTTCAGCCAGCGCTGCTGTTCTCGGCGGAAGGACTCCTGGGACCAGGATGGAGGCCTTGCCAGCCCCAGAGGTAATGTGCGCCAGCTGCCACCGCAACAACCCCTCCCCCCCCAGTTCTGCGAGATCACGGCGGGGGCAGCCTCAGGGTCATATGTCTAGACAGTCAGACTGAGAATGGGGCTCGGCATCTTGGAAGAAGTTTCCTGAATTCCTTCCACCTTCGGGAATGGAAAGTGAGCTAACAGGGAATTTGTTCTAATTACAGGGAAATAAGGAGAATTGAACAAGGTTCAAGGTTGAACTCTTCTGTCGGGTTTCTCCAGCACTCTCCTGTTCTTCTCTCCAGTGAGAAACCCCAGATCACCGGCTCCAGGCCAGCTCCTGGCTGGACACCGGGCACAGACAGGGTTAGATGGGGCCCCGCCCACCGGGAGAGCCCATCTGGTCCAGCAGTAAACAGTGGACAGTCGCAAGGAAGCTCAAGGGTGGAGGGGGTGGAGGAGGGCAGGAGAGCACAGGCTCCCAGAAGCCCAGCCCAGAGGTCATCGGAGGTTCCCGGACAAAGTGGACGCTGAGGTCCTCCTCCCTCCCTTCTGCCCACACCGCATGGTCCAGTTGAAATGCCACCTCCTTCAGGATTTTCTCAGGACACACTGATGGGAACTCATTCAACAGATGCTGATTGAGAGTAGAAGGTTGAGCCAGAGACCAGCTGCCACTCATGGAGTTTAAGGCTGCTCCCTTCCAAGAGGGGTCTTTGCACACCTTTCACCCAGCAAACCATCTTGGAGGGTGTGTGTGTGTGTGTGTGTGTGTGTGTGTGTGTGTGTATCTTCTCGCTCTTAAGCATTTCCCAAGTCTCTTTCAAGAAGTAGCATGACTAAGAATCTAGCCTCTGGAATCAGACATTCGCATTGGAATCCTGAGTCCGTCCCCGTGTAACCCTGAGCAAACTACTCAGCCTCTTTGAGTCTCAGTTCTATTTGTCAAATTTGTACAATAGTTACCTGAGAAGGCGATGTGTATTAAATAAAATAATTCATGGTACCTGCTTAAGCTAGCGCTTGGCTGTTAGTGTCGTTATGAACAAGGATAGTCTCTACTGCCAGTCCCAATGGCCCACAGCGTGTCAGAGTCCCTGCACTTAGTAGGTACTTTGCAAATGCCTGGTGCTTGACTGCTCTTTGGTAGAGAATGGAGGGTAGATATATGTGGCCTTTTAAAATGTGGTAAAAGTATACATAACATTAAATTTGCCATATTAACTATTTTTTAAGTGTACAATTCAATGGCATTAGGTGCATTCACAATGTCATGCAACCATCACAAGTATCCATCTTTAGAACTTTTTCATCATCCCAAACAGAAATTTTGTACCCATTACAAGTCTGTACTCATGACTCTCCCTTTCTTCCCTCCCCCCGGCTCCTAGCAGACTCTATTCTACTTTCTGTCTCTATGAATTTGCCTAGTCTAGGTACCTCATATAAGTGGAATCACACGGTATTTGTCTTTTTGCATCTGACTTACTTCAATTAGCATTCTGTTTTCAAGGTTCATTATGTTGTAGCATGTCTCAGAATTTTGTTCCTTTCTAAGGCTGAATAATATGTATGGATGTATCACATTTTGTTTATCCATTCATCTGCTGATGGACATTTGGGTTGCTTCTACCTTTTGGCTATTGTGAAGAGTGCTGCAACGAGCATTGGTATACAAGTGTTCAAGTCCCTGCTTTCAATTCTTTGGGCCTATTCTGACAAGTGGAATTGCTGGATCATACAGTTAATTGTACATTTAATTTTTTGAGGAACCACCATACTGTTTTCCACAGCAGCTGCACCATTCTACATTCCCACCAGCAATGCCATACGGTCTTGAAGAAGGAGTTAAAAGGGTGTGAGATGGACTCCCAGGGCACCCTCCTGTGGAGACTTTCCTCAAAGCATTGGAAGCAGAGTGGTGACAAACCGGGGCAAGCCCAGAGGAGGTGCTTCAAGTGTGGAGGGAACTGGAACTACACAGAGAATGGGTAGAAGGACCCAGGGCGTGAGGTCTAGTGGGAAGGCCCTGGAGGTGTGACGGCTGCCACTGTGTGTCCACTGAACTGTCCGGGGGGCAGACTGAAGTCCAGTCAAGGTGTTCCAGGGAGACTAGAGCCACCTCAGTATGAGGAAAGCTTTCCGACAGTCAGAGCCTTCCAGCATGTGAGTGGGGAGCTCTCCATCCCTGGAAGCATTCAAGGAGTCACTGAGGTCCTTTTGAACGGGACGCTGAAGGACGTTGGAGGTCAGGCTGAGAGCCTCTGTGAGCCTATAGGGCAGTGTGTTCTGAACATCTGTGGTTTTAAAACTCTGTGGCTGGATCCCATTTGAGCCCATTTGCCGGCAAAGTCTCTATAATTTGCTATTCCCGCCCATCCAGATAGCTCTGCCCCAGCCTCTCCGACCCCCGTATTGGCACAGACATTGCTCAGCCCCAGCAGGGGTGAGTTTCATTTCCATTCACTGAAGAGGATATTATGTGACGTCCTAAGTTCCTAAGTTCCTGTGGCTCCTGTCTACCTTTTCAACTAGAAATAATACCGTGTGCATGCAAAGCGAGGCTGCAGGGAAACAGTGCAAAGGTGAGCAAGGGAAAAGGGCTCTCCTGTCTGGCCTTCAAGAGCTCCAGGGTCTGCCCCACTCCCCCGCCCCAAGCCGCTCGCCTGGGCACAGAGCTGACCTTACCTCCTTCTCTGCTCAGCACTCAGCCTCCCTGCCCCAGCCACGCTCTCCCCTGCCCTCTTCTCTCCTTCCGACCGTTCAGCTTATGCTCCTGGCGGGACCCACTTCCTGGGACACCATCTCTGAATCTCTCTGCCTACATAAATCCTGCCGTCTTTTTATGGCTCATCCAGGTTTCCCTTCCTATAGAAAGCCCACAAAGATCTCCTTCTTCTGTAAGGCTCTGTCTGCCAGGGCTCTGCTTAAGGCAGTCCTTCACAGATGTTTATTATTAATCACCCACTCAGCACCTGGACTGTTTTATATGCTGGGGGTACATCACTAAAGACAAGAACAGCTCTGCTATCATTGAGCCTCTATTGCAGCAGGAGACACAGAAAACAAACACAGAAATACATAAAGTCACTTAATATAGGGATTATTGCTGCAAAGACAATAAACGGGAGATATAAGGGAGGCTACTTTGGATAGAATGGTCAGGGAAGACCCCTCTCAGAAGTGATATTTGAGCTAAGACCCAAATTATGAAAAGAGCCCACCATGAGAGAGCAGCTGGGGTGGGGGAGCCTTCCAGGGACATAGGAAGGCAAAGGTTCCTGAATAACCTTGGTTGTTCAAGGAATAAGAAGGTGGTCACTGTGGCTGGAACATGTGGCTGGAACACCGTGGCTGGAAAAGGTGGAGAATGGATAACATGGCAGTGGAGAGACAGGCAGGGGAGATGATGTCAACCATGGTACGCATTGCAATGGGCAGCCATTAAGGGCCTTAAGCACAGAAGTGATTTGATCTGATTTATGATGTATGAAAGATCACCCTGGCTGCTGCAGAGAGAAGAGCCTGTGGTGGGAAAAGATTGGAAGCAGGGAGACCAGTTAGGAGCCCACCAGAGTAGACCAGGCAAGGGCTGATGGTGGCTTGGAGCTGGGAGTTGGCAGTGCAGATAGTGAAAAGAGTCAGGTTTGAGATATATTTTGAAGGTACAACTGCCTGGGGATTGGGAGAGGGAAGGCCTGATGGAGAAGTGTCACTTTCTTTGTCGGGTTGTTGGGTTAGAGAGAAGGATGAGGAGTCCTCCAGATACAGAAAGAGAAAGGAGCACTCCAGGCAGTATTTTAAAAAGATTCAGAGGCAAAAAAGGGGATGGTGCTTGCTGAATGATGGCTGTGAATGGTATGTACTGAATTTTCAAAGATCACATGTGACGAAAAGGACAGATAAGTCCACAAGGGTCTTGAGCATTGTGGGAAGGGCTTAGGCTCCACTTCTTGCAGGCAATAGGGAGCTATTGAAGGTGCTAGCACATAAGAGTTGCTCAGTATATGCTTATATAAGGACCACCCGTAGGCGCCCCAGTACTGATGTGTGGAAGTTGCTTTCACAGGTATTTCATGGGACCCTGTAGAAACAGTGTGGTGTTTGGCAACTGTAGATTCTTGTCTCCCCATGCCAAAGGCAACTTGTGCCCAAGTTGAGCTCTGTTCCAGGATGTAGTCTGCCTGTGAGTTCTATGGGCATCCAGATTCCTGGAGGACGTGGCCAGAGGCTGGAAGACAAGCATCTGGCTATACATCCCAACCAGCCTTCACTGTCCTTATACACCTCAGCAGCCCGTGCCCAGCATTATCCACAGATGGGACAAGCACAATCCATGTGCCTGTGACATTTATACCAGCCAGTAAAGAGAGAAGATTCTGGACACAATTCCTCCCAGACGTTCATTTATCACTCTAGCTTTCCCAAGATTTTAGAGAGACACCGATGTGTTCCCTGCAGCCATGGCTCAGTCTCCAAGAAGCTGTTGGACACTAGGCCAACGCCTTGCTCTGGGTCTCAGTTTCCCTGTCCTGAAAGTGAAAAGATTGCACTTAATGACCCAAGGTGTTCTCCAGCTCTGGCGCCCTCTGTTTACTTTGTTCCCTTCCTGCTCACAACCCATTTGCATGTCTGCTCTTCATGCAGGGAAACAAAGCCACAGTGTTCGGATGGAGCCTGGTTCATGGTCGATCTCAGTCCCAGGGGCCTAGAGGCCCAGTTGGATTCCACTGAAGGGAAAGCAGAATCCTGTACGGTTTGCCTTGCCCATGCCTTCTGGAAAGCGCTTGCAAAGCCTGAATTCCCAGCACACATGCTGGAGTAAACCGTCCTCCCTTTGAAACCTAAGAAAGTTGCAGGAACAGCCATTTACCTGTCACATGGTTTTCGTAATTTCCCTGGCACCTTCGCTAATCTTTGAAGCGGGTGTTGGCGGGTGGAGGGTGAGCTCCGGGTCAGACGCAGACGTGCTGGACCACGGCTGGTTTGGAGGAAGAGAATTGGAGCCGAGATCTTACAGGGCCCTCCTGAGGGTGTCCAGCCACAGGAGTCTGCTCATGAATACCTGGGGGTCCTGCTGAAGTCCAGGAAGCAAGCTGAGTCACAGGAGGTGAAGCAGACGATGCCTTGGAAAGCCAAGTCAGTGAGTATCTGTGAGGCCAGCCCGTCAGGTGTAAGGAAGGGTGGAGGATTGTGACAGGGTTAAAAGATGCTGAGCACCTCAGAACTGGACAGGGATGCAAAGCACCTGATAGGTCTGCATACTCTTGAAAATTATACTTCTTCACCCCTTCTCTCAGCAGAGATTATGATGTGGGTCATGCCAGGCTCTAGGGGTACAGTATAGGACACCCACCCTGTCCTTCCCTGCCCAGAAAGATGGACTGACAGGAGATGTGCCTTGTGGTTCCAACTGTAGACACTCAGAAGGGGACATAAGCATGGCCTCAGGTGACGACCAAGAAGGCTTTCTGGAGGTGGTGACATGCCAGACAAACTAGGAAAGGCACAAAGGGAAATAATGGCTCCATAGGACTAGTAGAAAAAGCTTGGACTTTGAACCAAACGGACCTAGTTTCAAGCTGACTCTGCGTCTTTGTTTTCTCATCAGTAAAATGGAAACTGTAATGATACTCTAGGAGATTAAATGACTTCAGGAGGAAATATGCCTGGTTCAAAGTGGCGTCTCCTGAAATGGTTGGTTGGTGGAGGTCAGGGCTCAGGGGACAATACAGAGTCTGGGGGAGAAAATCTCCAGTACTGCTTCCTCCTTAGCTTTGAGTGAACTCCTCCCACCCACTCCTGTTGCCAAGGTCAGCGTAGGTAGGCCCCGGGCCAGCACCCCAGCTCCTGGTGGCCTGCTTGCCCTGAGCTTCCTGACGGCATCAGTATAACAGGCTTCAGCGGGCCCAGTGAATTTCCACAAGCCAGGAGGGCCCCACTCTGAGGCTCACACCTCTGGAACTTGAGATGTTGGCCAAGTTCAGGCTGTGGGAGGAGAAGGCAAGTGCTGTGTCGGCTGGATTTGGTGGGGAAATGGGCCTCCAGGGTGGAAAAGAAAAATAAAGAAAAGGATTCCCGCTGGAGCTTGCTTGCAGAGAGATGTAGTTCTAAAGCTTCCCCCTCCTGCCTCCCCTGCCCCAGGCCTTTGCTGGAGAACTAGCTTAAGAGTGTGGCCCAGCAAAGACAGCTTCCTCCAGGAAGCTTGCTTGGATGGCCCGGTCCCTTCTGAGCTCTCACTCCTCCGACCCTGTGAATTCGAGTGTGGTTTCACCCTCACCGGCCGAGTACTTGCCACACAACCTATTTGGTACAGCTCATATTTGACTCAAATGGTAAGCTTCCACCAGAAAAGCAAAAAGGAGAGGAGAAAATTCACATTTATTGAGCCCCTGTATACCTCACCCTGGGCTGTGCATCTTTCATATGTCACCTCACTTAAACATTCCAACAGCCCTCCAAGCTAAGGACCACTCTCCATTTTACAGATGAAGAGACTGAGGTTCAAAGACGTGTGAGTCCCAGGATGGGGAAACCAAGTCCACTGGACTCTGAAGCTTATTTAACTCTTCTATACCAAAGCGAGTTCCTCTGTGGAAAAAGTATACACTGTGTGGTGAAAGGAGTTTGGAAAATGTTGCTTGTTAAGCATCCCTCTTGAGTCTTCCAACCCACCTCCACTAGTATATTCAAGGCTCTGAGAGGTCCTACAGAGAAGATACCTGACTTACTTCACCTGGTCCAGCACTCCCCAAGGGACACCTCAGTCACATTAGAGCTGCTAACATCCCCTGAGGCCCGTGGGCACACACTTTGGGATGTGCTGTCTAGAAAGCAAATAACGTCAAAGCAGGCGTGCTCAGGGGCGAGCTCTCTGAAGAGCTCAAGGTGGGGGGCGAAGGCTGAATTAGACCTGGGGGTGGGGTGGGGGATGAAGATGGCATAGCTGGTGGGAGTGAGCATCACGAGGGTCTGGACACGGAGGCCACAGTCCCAGCTGAAACCCAGCATCCTAAGTACCTGAACTGGTAACATCTTTGACAACGAAAGTTTGTCTTTAAAGCCGGAAGCACAGGGTGACACTAGTCACGCTCTCAGCCACTGCAAGCAGAAAGCAGCTGTTGAAATGAGTACGAGCCTGTCTCTGTTGCCTAAGGAAACAGGCAAAATGCAGCCCGAGGGACTTCAGTTAGACTTCAGTCAGGCCATCAGTAGAAGATCTAACTAGTCCCCTAACATCACAAGCATGATCCTGCCACACCGCTTTGCTCATGTTTCCCATGCTGAGCTGCCCTCCTTCCTGTTCATTTCCATCTTGCCAGTGTCCACCGGGCAGCACATCTGTCAAGAAGACTTTGAAGACTCCACGCTCTCTGCCTTCTCTGGAATCAGGAAATCCCGACGCATTTCCCCTCCCGAAGGAGATGCTGGAGACTTCAGTGGCTTCTGATCAACATCAGGACCTGGAATCTTAGTACCTAGATTAGGCAAAGAAGTGGTCCTGCCAACTTCTGCCCAGGACTGATAGCACCTGGAGTGTTCTCTGGCTGGCCACCGCACCGCCGTAAACACTGGTGTGTCCACGTGTTGATAGCCAAGTGGGAGGCCCCTGGAAACTGTCAGGTGAGGCACAGGTGAAGGAGAGAGGTTGGGGGACATTTATAGATGGACTGCAATCAAAATCTTCACGTAACACCTCACACTTGCCTAGAGCAGCACTTCTCCAAATGTGTCCCCGAACCAGCAGCATCAGTATCACTTGGGAATAAGTCAGAAATGCAAATTCTTGCATGCCGCCCCTTCCAGACCAACTGAGTCAGGAGCCCAGAATGGAGCCCACTCAAGAGTTTTAATGAGGCCTCCTGGTGATGCTGAAGCATGCTAAAATTTGAGAATCACTGACCTGTAATTATTCCTGTTACAAGAATTGCTCCTTGGAAGAAATAGTGTTATTTTCCCCTGTTGTGGAAAGTGACTCATAGAGGACATTTGTTCCATCTGAGGACCCACAGCGGACACGCTGCAGAGCCAGAGCTCCCAGTCCCAGGCATTTTCAAGCTTCCTGGCAGCAGGGAAGAGCTGTGTGCCCAAGGTACTAAGGGAGCTGCTTGCCTTGGTCCCAGAGAAAGCCTTAATTGGCTCATTAATAGCTGTGATTAGAGAGAATGGAGAAGCCTTTATCTTTGAAGTCCTCGGGCTGTGATAGAAGCTCATGCAGGGAGCTTGCTGTGGCTAATTAAAGCTGAGCTGTGTTTCCTGTCAAGAGCCCAGAGTGTTAATGGCTTCAAGAGAGAAAAATTAAGCTTCCATTTCCATTCAGGGGTAATGGATAGAACCAGCAGAATGCAGAGGAGAATAAAGGGCCTTGTAAAGGCACAGAGCCCCTGGGCTCTTCTGAAGTTTGTATCCAAAGAGAAACTGCTGGCTTTGGGGACCTGGGGGGTCCCCGATTCCCACAGTGACAACCTTAGGTCTGTCATCATCTTCATTCTTTTGTTTTATGATTTTTTGAGCATTTCAACCTCTGGCCTCTGGTGGTACCTGCTCAGGTGTGTGTGAATTAGAAGTGGTGAGGGAGGGCTAGGTAACAGTCCTGGTGGTAACAGGATCTCAAGGACTGTGAAGGTTCTGGTCCCAAAAGTCATATCTATTGCAGGCTCCCAGTGCTATAACTATGACGACTAAATCAGCCACCTTACTAAGCGCCAGATACAAGTTGATAGTGTTTTACATGGTCTCATATGATGACCTCAGTAATCCCGCAGAAGACGTACCAGGCACAGGTACATTAGGTAATTGACTAGCCCAAAGACAGAGCTGATTCAAAATCCCTTGTGCTTAACCGGTAAGATAACCACACCTTGTCTAGCCTTGAACTTCCTTTCTTGGGGCTCAGGGTCATTTCAAGCTGGGAGTAATGCTACCCCACCTTGCACCTGATGAGAGGACCTGGGAGCCCTCATCCCTTCATCTCCTTCTCCCCACTACCCCTTCCACTTCAGGGGAGCTGACTGAGGGTAGAACCTTTCCTGAGGACACCTTGTGGTTGGGTGAAGAGGTCAAACTCGACCCCAGCTGGTGGATATAAGCACAGAGCCAATATTTCTGGACCAGAAATCAAGACACATGATATAGGGGATGGCCTATTCTTATTTGATTAATTTCTTCCTCTGAAAAGTTTGATCAAAGCAATTACATCAGAAAAGGTCTGTGAGCACATATAGCCTTTAATGAAACTACTATTACATAAATATGTGTATGAAAACCAGCCCCAAATTGATATTTCAAATAGGACCCAGGTAGTTTAAATAAGAACTATCCCAGGACACCCAGCAGGTGGTAACTGTGGGTCTCCAGGAGCCCATCTTTGTATCTCCAAGAAGCCAAAGGCTTTCCCTTCTGCAAAGCTGAAGTCAATTCCCCCTCGTCTGGGGAGATGCCCCCTGCCCCCGACTCTAACCCTCCTCTCCTGAAGAGGTTGCTCCCACCCCCTTCAATTCCCTGACACTGTCTCTTTAATGGCCTGTTTCAAAGTTAAATTTGGGCCTGCCCATGCCCAGCCCCACACCAGTTCTGAGGACCCCACCAGGGCCCAGGCCCAGTGAATGAATGAATGAATGACCATCAGACAGAGATGGGCTAGAATCAACCTCTTGCTCCCTGTATCCCCCAAGTATCTTTCTCACGTCCTTCAGCGTACCCAGTGATTACAGATCTCCCTTTCTGCCTCCCAAAGAAGTGGTAAAGCATATCCAGGGCAGGGACTCGGTCTGCCTTGCCCCTTTATCCTCAGTGCTGAGGATACAGCATCGGAGAACGGTGCCGAGACGTAAGAAAGGGCTTATTGAAAGAATGAATAATCAAGAGAACAAAGAACTTGCATCTAAACAAATTGCCTCAGAAATGTTCCTTCCTTGGCAGAGAGAGGGTTAACCTGCAGGTGTGAGTCCAGCCCCTCTCCCCAGAAACCTAAATCAAATTAGAAGGGGGCCTAGGCCAGAGGGTAGAGCTGAGGCAGGGCCAAGCTGGGAGTCCTGGCAGGGCAGCAGGGACAGGGCCAAATGACCAATGTGACTTAGGATGGATGCTGTGGTGGGGGGGGTCCCCAGCTCCGCCACCTGCTCCACAGCTCACAGCTCACCTTGGTGTGCTAGGTTCCTCCGAGGTCCCTATGGCCTGGCTGTGAAGGTCAGTATGGTAGGGAGGAAAAAACACACAGAGAAGCCCTGGTTCCTTCCCTGATCTTACTGTCCCCTCCCCATGCCCCCACCCCATGAAATAAGGGAATAATAATAAGGATGGCAGCTCCGGGGTGTGGTTGACATATGGAGCACAATGGTCAATGGGATGGGCAATGGGAATCGCCATGAGTACTGCCGGGTGGCGCCTTGCCCATAATGGCTTCCATAAAGCCAGAAAGAGGTGTTGGATGTGGAGAGGAAAACAACCAAGCCATGCTCTCCTGCCCTCGCCACCTGGCTTTCTTCCTCCCCCTGCAGTTGATGGAAGAAGCCCAGTGCAGCCAAAGAGAAGGGGCTCTCCACATTAACAGGGACCACGTGATACTCACTTCCCGAGACTCGCTCCCCACCAGGCCCTGAGCTGGTAGACATGTGCACACGCATTACTTCATCAATTTTCACAGCCAATCTTCAGAGACGGGATTAACTCCATGGAAAAGATGGGAAAATTGAGACCAGGGAGACACAAAGACATAAAGCCACGTGCAACCAGTTGGTCTCAAATTTCAAGGCTGAGCAGACTTGAAACCCAGGACTTACTGACTCCACACTCTCAAGCTGCCTCCCCCAAACCACGGACATCCATTCTGGCTCCATCTCAGCCATGCACTTGTCGTGTTTCGTTGGGCAAGTGCTTCCTGCTGTGCCTGCTGAAGCCCTACCCACCCTTCACGTGCCCCCTCTCTCTAAGACCACCTTGAACTGTGACGATATTTCTGCTACAGTTGAAATCAGGATAGCAGCATGGATTGAAATCTGCCTTCTGCTGGAAAGGGTTGTATGGGCCTGGGCCTCTCCTCCCGGACTGGGATCTTTGGGGAAACAGAGCCTGTATTCTACTCAGCAATATGATCCTCTACACCACCCAGACACACAGCCTAGTTCAGAGTCTTGTGTGAAAGAGGGACACAGAAAAGATGTATCTAGTAAAGTGTCACTTCTCCACACCAGTTTCCTCACTAGATGCTGGATGAGATGGGCTAAATCAATGGTTCAAAAAGGCCAGGGTATATGCCCAACACAACCCACCTGCCCCCATTATCTCTCTGACCTCACCTCCTACATTCCAGCAACACTGACTTCGTTGTTCTTCCTTTAAGACAAGTCAGCCCTGCCTCAGGGCCTTTGCACCTGCTGTTTTCTCCACCTGGAGGGATCTTTCTCCAGATTTTCCCACGGCTTCCTCCTTCAGGTCTTCTCTTTAAAACACTATTTAAGGTTGTGCCACCTTCCTCCCTCAGCATTCTCTGACTCCCTTTTCTGCTGTCTTTTTCTCCATTGCGTTTATCAGCGTCTTACACTTTTAAGAAATGCTAAGCTGCTCAGCTAGCTACCTTAGAATTAGCAGGCCAGCTAAGTCTGGATCTCAAGGGTGTGGACCATTTGTATTGTATAAAATCTCTCTAAGTGTTTCTGATGCACAGGCCGAGTTAGGAACAGCTGTTTAAAAAAATAAAACACATATTGGAACAAACTAAGGTCCTCCCCTCCCCAGCTGGGGCATGGTTTGAGTTGACCAAGCCTCAGCCTTAATTCTGGCCTTTATTCCACCCCTACCCTCCATCAAGCATCCATCCTCCCTCAGGCTACATGGAATTCTGCTGGTCTCTGATCACAGCATCCTTTTGGTATTTCTGTTCAGCTTTGCTCATGCTCTCTCCCCTCCTCTAACTCTCCCCTCCAGGGCTTTGAACTTACTCTCCAAGTTGCTGCTGATGCCACCTTCTCTTGGGCAGCCTGTCTGCGCCCTCCACCACCCCCACCCCTGCCAAGTCAGAGTCCCTAACACCCTCCTCTGTGTTCAGAGGAGTGCGGACATATCTTTGGTAAAGGACTCATCACACTATCTTCTCATCAATTTTTCCGACGCGCGTCCTTCCCTGTAGACCGTGACTTTGAAGAAGGCAGCAGTGGAGCCCGATTCGTCGATATTCCCAGTGCCCAGCATAGCACCCAGCACATGGTGGGTGCTTCCTAAACACTGAGCGTGTGAGTAGATGCACTAGTGACTGCATGGCTGGTTAAGCGCGTGTGTGCTTGGCAAAATCACAGGTTGTAGAGTTGTTATAATTTGTCTTCAAACCTGACCCACCATTTTCCAGCTTCATCTCAGCACAGCTGACCACAGATTGCTTCCAGCTCAAGTCTGCTCTTAAGACAGATCCTGACCCTCTTGTCCCTCCTCCCTCTAAGCAACCTCCTACCCTCCTGTCGGTGAGCCAACAAGCTTAGCTGGGAAGCCCTCCCTTCCTAGAGGGCCTTGCTCTGTTTCCAGGTGTATCCAAGCCTTCTGCCACAAAGGTTCCGGACATAGAAAGCCCTTGGGACATCTTGCGTTCATGGGAAGGAATTTCTCTTACCTCCCCCGAGTCAGGTGAAGGGATTCAGCCCTCCGCTCCATAGGATATAATGAGATTTATCCCTGATGGTGCTCCAAGCAGAAAGGAAAGACATCACACACACACACACACACACACACACACACACACACACACACACACACATGCAACAGGACCGCTCTACACTTTGACATGAACTATTAGAGATCATTGGGTACAACCTCTTAACTTCGGATGGATGGAGACACCAGAGGGTTCAGGACACTTGCTAAGGTCACTGGGCCCTTGCGGACTCAACCCCTTTTAGTGGGAGGTTCTCATCCTACCAGCCTTCTGACCTCTCACCCCTTGCCTGCCAGGGAACGGCTGGACTTCCTCTCAACGAGAGCCCTGATATATGTCCGCTGGGCCCAATTAGTGCCAAGCTCTCTCAGGCCGCCAAGTGCCCTGCCGGCCAGCAGCTGAAGCCCGTCTGGCAGGACATATTTGGATGATGAAGTCGTGCTGTGTGCTAAACTCGGCACAGAAAAAGAGCAGCTCGACTTGGATGACCACCAAAGGCTGCCAGGCTCGGCTCCTGCCCACAAGTTGGGCAACAAGTCTGTCTGGCAGGGGATGAGGGCAGTGCTTCCCAGGCAAGAGGGGCAAAGCTGGCCAAGGAGAGCACATGCCAGGGCGGGATGCCCTCCCTGGGGCTTGGTGGGACCCAGCAAGTGTGGGCGGTGAGAGACCCTTGAGCTGGGAGCCTGGAGACCTGGACTCAGACTCAGCTCCTCCAGCAACTCATTACTGGGTGACCCGGCACACTATTTATCATCCTCTCTGCCCCTCAGCTCCTCCCCTACAAAGTGGGAAGAATTTCCTTGCCAGCCTCAGGGAACACGTGGGGAACATATAAGTTTCCTCATCCATAAAATGGGATAAGCATGGTACCTCCCTCCCAGGGCTGGAGTGAGGATTAATACATAGTGCCTGGCATGGATGTGGGCTAACTCGGCCAGGACCTACCCCCTCATACGATTAGTATTACATTGGGGCCACCGTTCCACCTCTCTGATGCTTAGTTTTCTAATATGCATTCTTCCCCTGGGTTGGTGCCAAAATCAAATTCAGAAACTGAGGCTCAGAAAATGGCTTGTGTAAGAATTGGTAGATTTGGGTCCTGAATTTCAATCTGTCTGTGAGTCCACATTCCATCTCTAGTACCGATATCCACTCACCACCCACTGGCTTTCAGACCCTGTTTTGGTGGTGGGTGTGCAGCTCAGAGTGGGCCTGGAGAGGTCAGACATCCCAATAGACACAGCCCTGGGTGCCTCTGCCCCTGCCACCAGGTCAGCCCTGCTGTGTCGAGGGGAGCACATCTGAAAAGCCCAACCTTCTAGGAGAAGAGACTAAGACAGAAAGCAAGGCAGGACCAGCCTGAGCGACCCGTGAGTAACATGCAGGCCCTGGCACAGTGACCGCGGGCTCCGGGCTCTGTCCTGGACCGCCCACACTGGGCCACTCTTGTGACAGCCTCCTTCTTCGGCTGTCCTAAGTCCTCCCTGCGGCATGCAGTGGAAGCTCAGACTGGGGGAAAGACACATGAATTTTAATCTCAATTCTGCCAGTGACTTTTATAAGACTTTGGGTAAGCACTTTTAAATTTGGGGGTCTGAGCACCTTTCTGAAAAATAGCAGTACCATGCAAACCGATGGGCCCGTGGGTGCCTTTCTCACAATAGGATTTTTTTGCTCTTGTAAACTTTTGGGTGGTGGGATGACTGAGTCCTTTGGGCTTTGCGCTTCATTCTGTTTCTCCAACATCTCTTCTTTAAAAAAAAAGCAAACGATCTCCCCTTCATCTATTAATGTCTCTGGGATATTCAGCTGGGGGATAAAGAATGCAAGGAAGATGGCTGTGGAGCCCAGATAAATCTGCAGCACTTCATCTCCACTTGGAGGAGGACAGACCAAGGCCCTCGCCAAGCCCTGTGAACATGAGAGCCGGAGACTCCCAGAGAAGTAAACACTTCAGGGCAAGAGGGGAGCCAACGGAAGTCAATAAGCTCAGAGAGACTAAAGAGGTTTTTGGATCTTTAGGCAGCGTATTAATTCATTTGGGGGAAATTATGGGTTGCTAGACCCCAATCTGGTCTAGATAAATTACAAGCTGCCCATGAAATGCTTTAAATTTCTGTCCCAAACCTGTCGCCATCCCCTGCTATCCCCTTTCCTTCTGAGGAGCTCCAGGTCTCTTGATTTATGCTAATTCCACCCCCCACACACACACAGCCCGCACCCCAGTACTGAGCATGCAGAAGATACTCAATAGAAGCTCCATCCATGATCCTCAGCGCTTGCTGATCGGGGCTCTAAGAGGACTCAGTAAAGATGTGATCCCCAGGAGTCATTTCTGTTCTGAGTAGGTGGCAGGTGTCCACTTTGGCTAAACTCACGTCCATTGCAGCCCATGGATTCCAGGAAGGATGGTCAGCTCAGCTGTGATTCATCCCAGCCACAGAGCCTCTGGGTGTGACCTTAGATAAGTGATGGAATGTATGAACATTTAGAACATGGGCTTCAAGACACCCTGATCCAATCAGCTTATAAACGAATACATGTCTGTTTATTAACCAGCAGATGGTGTCTTTCTGATCTCCCAACTGCTGGGTGTGGGGAGTCCAGAAGAGCTGAGACAGAAGGAAAAGATATGTGAGAATGGAACGAACGCTAGTTTACAAAAACGTTAACCACTGGATGGGGAAAGAAAAAGGTCAAAGACAGAAAGCAAATTTAACCCTTGGTGTTATCATAGAGAATGGTTACACTAATATTTCCTAATTCTATAGACATTTCTTCCTTTCCTAGACTCAAATTTCACATTCACCACAGCCTCATCAAATAGGCCTTATCATACCCATTTTTTAGATGAGGAAACTGAGGCAATGAGGTGGCTTGCTCCAACGTCTTGTTAACAAAATCATTAGAAGTAAGTGCTATACTTTCGAATCATAGAAGGCCATCAGTTTGACCAGTTTTATTCCAGAGTGAGGATGATGTAAAAAGGATTCTAAAAGACTGATTATGAATCATCAAACTTCCTTCCAAAGAGTCTTCATAGGAGATTAAAAACCTTTGTCTTATAAAAGTAAACCTATGGCAATTTTCCTCTGAAAGACCTTTCCTCTCTCTCATTTTACTTTCAATGCCTCAGTCCTTGGTTTCTATTCTTAATCCTCCTCTTTTCTTATTTTATACACTCTCTAAGCGGCCTTACTCACATAACGACTTTCAGTGTATCTCTCAAGTGTCCATCTCTAGCATGGACTCTACTCCTAGAGCCACACCTGCATGTTCTACTGTGGGCATTTGGTCTGAGCATCTCAACGGAACTTAAAACTAGACAGTTTTAAGAAAATTAAGCAGTTTCTCTTCCCAAGGTAATACTATTCTTCCCTTCATACTCAATCATGGAAGAAAGAAGGAAAGATGGGGGGTGGGGAGGGAAAAAGAGAAAGAAAGAGAGAGAAAGAAAAAGAGAGGGAGAGGAGGAAGAAACAAAAGATGTATAGAGCTGGAAGAGTCCGAAAAGGTTGTGTAGTGCAACTCTTCATTCTAAAGATGAACAAACTGGCTAGATAGAATCAGATCTGGAGCTGGAAATCCTGCTTTCCTGACATCTAGCTGGGATCTTTGTAAGAGCAGTGACACAGAGCACTGAGAAATGATACTGGGAAGGCAGAGGGCCAGGGTGGAAAGCTGGGCCTTTGCTTCAGCTCTTCACAATGTGTGGCCATATATTTGTCTGTTTACACGTGTGATGTCTGTCTTTGCAGTGTCATCTCCATGAGATCAGGGACAAGGTCATGTTCACTACTGTATCCGTAGCATCCAAAACAGGGCCTGCACATAGAAGGCACTCACTAAATATTTGCACCATTCATTGTAGCAGCAACACAGGAAGTACCCAGGAATTAATTTAACCAAGAATACAATGGACCACTATGTAAAAGAGTATAACACTAATATAGGACATAGAAGATTATTTGCATAAGCAGAGACACATTACTGCTCTTAGACAGGCTGACTTAATATTAAAAACATATCTCTTCTCTGAAATCAATATAAACATTTAATACAAGGCCAATCAAAATTCCAGTTGATTTTTTGAGAACTCAATCTACTTACTCTAAAAGGTACATGGAGGAATACAAATACATTTAACCTAGAAGCTTTAAATAGTGAAAAAGGAAAAATGAAGAGAGAAGAACTCACCTTTCCAGACATTGACATGATACAAAATCATGGTATAAATGTTTTGTAGTACTGGCATAAGAACAGATACGCCATTGGTATAGAATAGAGAACTCAGAGGCACATCCACTCACACACGCATATGTGTTGTGCTGGATATTCTGTTTGCCCTTCCAGATCCTTTTCCCACCTTTCTCTACTCTACTCTTGCTCTGAGAGGCTGGCTTCCCTGAATTGCATTAACTTTACTCCCTTGCCCTGTGATTCCCAGATGAGTTTGGCCATTGAGAGGGGATATCATCACAGATCCATATGATCATTTCCATAGATATAGAAAATGCCATGTTATGGGAAATAAGAACAATATACAAAACACAATTGTATTTTATACGCTTGGAAAGTGCAGTCATAAACTGAAAATTTTTAAAGGCTATTTATAAGAGAATCAAAAATTATGAAGTACTTAGGGGAAAATTTTACAAAAGATATGCAGGTTGTATACACTGAAAACCTCAAAAGATTGCTGAGGGGAAGTTAAAGAAAAACTAAAGAGAGATTAACCATGCTTATGGATCATAAGACAGTATTATTAAGGTGTAAATCTAGAGAATCATTGCAATCTCAGTCCAAATCTCAGCAAGCTTTTGTGCAAAAACTGACAAACTGATTCTAAAATTTGTATGAAAACACAAATGACTTAAGGTAGCCAAACAAACATGAAAATGAAGAACAAAGACTTACACTGCCCAGTTTCATGACTAATTATAAATCTATAGTAATAAAGACAGTATGGTGTTCCTATAAATATAGATATCTATATCAACAGAACAGAACAGAGTCCAAATATAGGCCCATGCATAAATAAACAATGATTTTTGATAAAGGTGCCAAGGCAATTCAATATAGAAAGGATGATTTTTTTTCAACAAGTGGTGCTGGAACAATGGATATCCATTTCTAAAAAGAAGGAAAAAAAAAAGAAGAAAAAGAAGCCCTTGATCCTTACCTCACACTTCATAAAATTTCAACTAAATATGGATCACTGACCTAAGTGTAAAACCTAAAACTATAAAACTTCTAGAAGAAAACAAAGGAGAGAAAATCTTAATGACCATGGGTTAGGCCAAGATTTCTTAAATAAGACACTAAAAGCACAAAGTATAAAACAAAAAAAAATTGATAACTCGGATTCCTTCAAAATTTGCTCTTCAAAAGATACTATTAAGAAAACGAAAATACAAGCCATGTACTGAGAGAAAATATTTGCAAAACTGTTTCACAAAAGACTGGAAAGCAAAATATTTAAAGAACTAACACATCTCAGTAAAAAGCCAAACAGCCTGGTATAAATGAGCAAAACATCTCAACAAATGATTTACTAAAGAAGGCATAAGAATGTCAAATAAACACAGGAAAAGATGCTTAACATCATTAGTCATTAAAGAGATGCAAATTGAAACTGCAGTGAGATACCACTTCATACCCACTAGCATGACTATAATTACCAAAATGGACAAGACCAAGTGTTTGTGAGGAGGTAGAACAACTGGAACTCTCCTAACTCTACACGTGGCTAAATGCCTGGCACAGAGAAAGTGCTCCAATGTCATCAGTTAGTCACAGCAGCTAGTAGGACCAGCTATTATGAATATGAGCAATGCACAACGTTAAATGAAAAACACTTCCATTGGTCTCCATCCTCATGAAGCTTCTGTCTAAACCTACCCTTTCCTTGTATATGTGATATTCCTTGTAATTGACCCTCTTAAGAACTTGGCATTATTTCATTCTTTTTTATGGCTGAGTAATATTCCACTGTATATGTGTATACCACATCTTCTTTATCCATTCATTCATTGATGGATATTTAGGCTGCTTCCATTAGACACAGGAATTTTATAAATGAAGATCAGGAGAGTGGAAAGAAGCAAAACCTTTTCTAGAAGGAATGGAAGAAAGAAAATAAGACACAGGGTAACTTAGTCCCTGTCAATCTATAAATCACTGTTATTAAGAAAATGGAGAAGACGTTCTGTGTGATCCCAAGCATTGGTACCAGCAACTAGTGAGTAAAAGATGCAGGTAGGCAGATGCAGCCTCAATACATAGAAGTTTCTAAATGTTAAGAGATGCTTAAACGTAGAGTTGGCTATTTCAGAAGGCAGTAAGCTTCTTGTCACGAAATGTCACAAGCAATATCCAAATAAGCTTAATGGAAAGGCTTTCAAACATAAAATTTGAGAAGTAGAGATTCCAGCCCAAATTCTGAATTGAGAAGAATGGAGGTTTGAATTTGGATGTGATGAGTTTGAGAGAAAAACAGGGCACTCAAGTAGAGGAGAGACCCTCTGTATCTGGAGATACAGATTGGAAAGTCATCATGAAAATGTCAGTAGTTGAAGGCAGAAAGTCAGTTGATTCCCCATCACTGAACTTGGTACGTCAAGGCCAAGCAAGCCGAAATAGTTTAGGAAGTGTTCAGGTGGGTGTGATCAGAGCCACTCCCAGCCGTACCGTGCCTTGTGGAATCAAACATAGATGCAGCCCCTTGTCCCTGGATTTCACTGCCCACTCACCTCCTCAGGAGAGTGCCCTTGTGCAAGGCACGACCTGCCCAAATGCTCAGTGCAGTGGCCCTGAGTGCCACCATGCCCTGGACACTTATGACCTCTTGCATAAGGCATCCGTGTTGCAGATGACTTGGGCTCTTTCACAACTTCTTAGAAGAGCGTGAAAATGCTTATCGAGGGAGAGGAGATATTTTTGAGGCCTCTTTTTATCAATGTCATTAATAACGATCATAAAAGTAATATTCATGCCCTTTGCAGTACACAAAGTGCCTTCACATCCACCATCTTGTGAGTTGTGCATTACTATTGCTCTTACCTCACAAATGAGGAAACTGAGGTCTGAGGGATTAAGCTAAGAGTTATGAAGCTTTTTCTTATACAGCATATATTTTAAGGTTCTAAACTCTTAATTACCATATAAATGGATAAATCTAATTGCACAAATGACATTGGTCCTACAAGGACCCATATAAAAGGGAAAACCTGCAAAAGCACTCAGCATTCCCAGATTTAGTTGAATCACTGATAACCCCACTTAACCCACTTACACTTCACTCTGCTGAGTCCTTGTTGACAGTCTCAGTGTTTCTCCGTCCTATATCAGTCTGGGTCTCTCATTCTAATGAAGCCCAAATTTTGACCCATTCTGATGGCCGCTTGGCTCTCCTCCCATTAAGACACCTCCCATAAATGGTTCTGCTATTAACAACCCTCTCCTCTCACAGGTCCTGGGGACTCCCCTTCTGGATACTGTCTTGAAGGCAGCCCTCATCTTTTGATCGGTCCTGGTGCTGTAGAACTTTGCTTCAAGTTGCCTTTTCAGCTGTTAAGATGGGTTACATTGAGTCATCCATGGTCATTCCCAAGGTCTCCCTTGTGACAAAGGGAGATGGTTGTGTGGAATAGATATCCAGTCTATGGGCCAGAGCTCAGTCTGGACTGGTGGTCAGGGCTGGGGCTGACCAGTGGCCTAGGTCGGGGCACTGATGTTTCTCTCTGAGAAAGTAGAAATAAGTATTGCAGAACAGCTTTCTCAACTATTTACAACATTCACATACTTACTGCCCGAGCTCCTGTAATAACAGATTGAACTGTCCTAACAAGGATGAGCCCCTCCATCGTCTCTAGATCGCAAGCCTCTTGCTTTCTCTAGTACTTCTCAAGGACGTCTCCACAGAGCCCCTCTCGCTCTGGGATCATAAGCTCCTTTCTCTCTGCCGGATCCTTCACATCGGCATACAGACACTATATGACCGTAATGTGAAGTCTCTCCACTGACCCGTGTTCTTACACCACTCTATTTCTTTCCCACAGTAACCCAAGAAAGAGTTGCCTGAACTGGCTGTCCACCTCCTCTCCTCCCTCTCTGTCCTCTGCCCAAATCTGCTCACTTTCCTCCAGTTTCACTACAAGCACCCTGGATGGAATCACCGCCATCTTCACCCAGATTACTGCCCTAGTGCCCTTACTGGGCTCCTCGAAATCCTCACTTTCCAGCTTGCCAACCTCCATACCAAAGTCTGCACCAGCTTTTAAAAATGTTAATCAAATTGTGTTACTCTTCTTTAAAACCCTCTTATGGCTTCTTAGTAAAGCTGGAATTCAACTCCTCACTTTGACCTTCAAACCCTTAATTCACCTGGCCCCTCCCATCTCCCCAATGCAATCTCTTAGAATTTCCCCCTTGTGCCCTAAGAGGCAGGCTTTGCTGGAATTTTCTCTTGTTTCCTGAACACACCAAGGTGGTCCCTCCCTCCAGGCTTTGCCGAGACCAGTCCCTCTGCTGGGAATGCTCTTCCCCCAGATCCTCTCCTGGCAGACTCCTTAGCATCCACCAGACCCTCTCTACCATTGGTCTGGGTTACTTCTTTATTATTTTTCTTCATGAACTAGAAAGTAAGGCCTGTGTGGACAGTTCCCTGCCTACTTGTTCACCAATTCTTTAGCATCAGTTCGACTCTCAAAACATATGAGCCACATTAACAAATGAGCGAGTCCTCTCACCCACGTTACCATCACTGCCACACGCCAGGCACTGAAGCAGTCACATGAGTTCCGTTCAGCTTGTGGCACCCTCTGGGTTCAAGCCTGGCTCCACCACTGACTGGCTGGGGGACTTTGGGCAAGTTTGGGGCCTCAGTTTCCTCATCTGCAAAGTGAGGTTAACGATAGTACCTCCCTCATCGGTTTACTATGAACAGGCAAGAGGCAGCACATTTAAATAAAGTGATAGAGCTGTGCTGAGCACACAGTAAATGCTCAGTAAAAGTTAGTAATGATTATAGCCTCGAAACAGCAACTCTGTAGGACCAGATTTCTCAATCTCAGTACGACTGGTATTTCAGGTAGGACCATTCTTTGTTGTAGGAACCGTTCTGTGCGTCGTAGGATGTTTAACAGCATCCCAGCCTCTGCCCACTGGGCCCTTAGGTGTTATGCCAGTAGCACATTCCCAATTATGATAACCAAAAATGTCTTCAGATATTGCCAACTGTTCCTGTGGGGGCAGGAAGGGCCAAACCATTTGTTATAAGGCATATACTTTTACTCCTATTGAGAGATATGAAATTGGAAGTTCAGAGTTTAAGTAAGTTGCCCAAGGTCTTAGGGCTACCAAGTGGGGAACAGGGATCCAAACTCCCATCTTCCTGGCCCAACAGCACATGCTCTTCCCTCCAGCGCGCTGTGCTAGAGGCCCGAGCCCCCCTTCCCTTAGCCTGCTCGGCTCACACACTCACAGATCCGTGCTAATTACACAGCCATGTAAAATGTTATATGTGGTTTGTTATTTTATATCCAGGAACATGGTCCACAGCCTTCATTACATAAAGCAGCTGTGTGTATACTTGGGGTCTAAATGCTATTTAGTGGTCAGCTCGATGGGGTATTTTGTTTCAAGCATCACATTTCTTTTTTCCCTTTCCGTACTTCTACTAACGCCTAAATGGAGGAACAGAGCCTCAAACAGCTTGGGATAAAGTGAAAGGCAAAAGTCCCCTAAATGACAAACGTCCCACTGTCCTAATTAGATTAGGAGAGACAGCCCAGGATGTGCCATATGTGGTGTGAATGTGTCCCCCAGTGGTTGTGTGTGTGTGTGTTCCCAAGACCCACCCAGTCTGGCCCATACAACCTGCGCCACCTTCCCACTGGTGTCTTAAAGGAAGCAAGTGGTTTAGTAGGAAGAACTAGACAACCCAGGCCTTCTTAATAACAGCTGTGCAGTTTGAGTATGCCATGTGTCCCCTCTGAGACTCAGTTGCCTCATTTTTAAAATGGGAGTAAAGGGACTTCCCTGATGGCGCAGTGGAGAAGACTCTGGGCTCCCAATGCAGGGGGCCCGGGTTCGATCCCTGGTCAGGGAACTAGATCCCACGTGTATGCCACAACTAAGGAGCCTGCGAGCCGCAACTAAGGGGTCCGCCTGCCACAACTAAGGCCGGGCGCAACCAACCAACCAACCAAATAAATAAATAAAATGGGGGTAAAAATATATGTCCCACAGTGTTGCTCAGATCCTTTAGCTAAAGGGTCTGGCACCGAATTGGTCTAAGATAATTCCCAGTTCCCATTCCTCCTTCACTTGCCAACACCTGGCCCGTGTCACCTTGCCTCACTCCAGCCCATTCTTAATATCACCCCTCTTCTTCAGTCAGAATTTCCTAGATCCTGACCCACCTCTACCCCTTGGCTTTCATCATTCCCCTTCACTGGATTGCAAACAAGTCTCTTTCCACCTATGTAAATCCTACTTTCCTGCACAGCCAAATTCAAATCCTACTCCTCCCGGATTAATGCCCTTGTCCAGATCTCACTGGCTTCTCCAGGACTTTTATGATACTACATGATTCACCTGGCACTGAAATGCATTTTAACTAGTCACCTGAATATTGTTCAATAACTGCAAGTAGGCAGAGGTCAGGACTGTATTCCTTCAGGCCTAGACACTACAATACACATGGGGCCCCATAAGTATTTGTGAGTTGGCAGAGTCAATGCATATCATTGTTCTATCACTGATGGCTGCACACATCGGGCTGTGAACATGCCTCGTCTGGAAACTGATATGCCAGCCACCCTCCACCAGGACCATTTATAGAGAGCAAGCTAAGACGATTATATCCTCTGAAGGGCAAGATGGAGGACTTTCCAAGGGTCATGCACGGCCCTTCTCGGTGCAGTCTTATTTCTGATCTTCCCCAATAGCTCTCATGTTCTAGCTCCCCCATCATTGTTTACAGAGCTCCCAGTAGGCCAAACACAACTCCCTGCCTTTGCACACACTGTTCCCACTGTCTGAAGTGACCTTCCTTTCCTCACACTCCCTGTCCAAGTCTTGCTCATCCGTAGAGACCCACTCAAACGTCACCTTCTTGGCAAAGACCTTTGATGACCTTCTCTCTCCTAAGCCCCACTTTCTTCTCTCCTAAGGTTGCTGCTCTCCCTCACCCCCCATCTGTTTCCCAAAGCACCCTGTTTGTGGGTACCTCTGTCTCAGTCTCTGGGTGGCAAGCTCCCTGAGGACAGACTCCTGGGCTGATTCCTCTGTGTCCTCCTCCCCCATTGGGCTGGACCCAGTAGAACTTTCTGTTTTTAATAAATACCATCTTGTATGGCAATCCTAATCCTCTGTTGTACTTCTATGATGGTGTGTGTGTTTCCCCACTCTTGTAAGGGAATGTCCTTTTAGGAATCGTCTCAGCATATGCCTTTTTTTCTGGTTCTCTCCATCACTCTAGACTGTGTTAAGCACTACTGACCTCTGCACAGTCCTAGAATCCTCTTCTCTTCTTTCCCACCCTCCAAGGACATCATGACCTTCAACCATCAAGGATTAACTTCTAAGTCTCTAAGACCTGCGTGGGGGGGAAGACAGAGCCTGGGGGTGGGTGGGAGGTTAGCATATCTGGGATAGGAGTTGAACGGGGAGTCAGGCCAGGCCAGGTCCACTGGAAAATACCAGTGTGGCCCACAGCCCAGGCTATGGCCGATCGAGAAGGCAGCCTTCAGGCCCAGAGCAAATCTTCTCCTTTGGTCCAGCATAGCAGGGGAGCCCCTCATCTCCCTGCCTGAGAGATGCCCTTCAGCAGGACCAGGGCTCCTGGATCGGCTCAAGAGGCAGACTTTGTTGGTTTAGTTCCGCAACAAGGCTTCTGTTCCTGTCCCGGCTGTTACGGCCTACAGATTCCTGGTACCCGTCTGATTGAACAACTTCATTAAAATGCAGTAAAAGGAAAGTGGGCCGGATGTGATCCGGGAGAGGGGACAGGCGTCTGAGTCCACCGCCTGCCTCCTGAGCCCTGTGTCCCTCCCCATCCTGCCTACAGGCCCCTGGGCAGGTGGAGGCCATGGAACTCTGGACTGTAGTGTTGAGGGTAGAAGACCTTAAGGGTATCTGCTCCCTGAGCTGTTCATCCTGATGACAGGGCAACTGAGGTCCAGCCAGGACAGCTGAACTACCAGAAGCTGCTCAGGAAGCTGTTAGCAGAAGCACGTGGAATCTCTAGGACTTTAAGACTGCTCGTCAGGGACTGCTCTTGATATAATACAAGGTGGGAGAAAAAATTCAAGGAAACCCTTGTTCTTAGGGAGCACCCTCTCCAGGGGCCTCAAACATGTTTGTTCCTTTTTGGGGGGAACAACTTTATGGAAATATAATTCACATACCTTACAATTCACCCATTTAAACTATACAATTTAATGGTTTTTTTAGTATATTCACAGAGTTGTGCAACCATCACCACAATCAATTTTAGAATATTTTCATTATTACCCCAAAAAATGCAATCCCCTTTAGCCATGGTCCCCCAATCTCTCCGTTCCTCTTGGCCCTAAGCAACCACTGATCGCCTGTCTGCCTCTATACGTTTGCCTATTCTGGACATTTCATAGAAATGGAATCATATTATATATGTCCTTTTGTAATTGGCTTCTTTTATTTAGCATAATCTTTTCAAGATTGAGCCATATTGTGGCATGTATCAGCACTTCATTATTTTTTATGGCCAAATAGTATTCCATCATATGAATATACCACATTTTATATATCCATTCATCAGTTGCTGGACATTTGGGTTGGCTCTCCCCTTTAGCTATTTTTTTTTTCCCTTTAGCTATAGTGCTGCTATCAACATTTGTGTACAAGTTTTTGTGTGGACGGATGCTTTCAGTTCTCTTGGGTATTATGTACTGAGGAGTGGAAAAATCTGTTTGTTATTGCATCTCATTAACAATATCAGTAACCATACCGGTGGAGATTCTAAAGGATTATTGCACACATTGACTCAGAAAAATAGTGAGGACAGGAAGCTGGATGAAGCAAGAGAGGCACAGAGAGGTTAACTGTTTGGACACTCGTCACACAGCCATAGGAAAGGACCACGGAGGAGGAAGTCATAGCTGGCACTTGTGAAAATTAGTCAATGAAACATTTATAACTTTAGGAAAAAAGCCCTGGAACATTTTTAAAATCATACACATAGTCACATGCACCATCACTTTAATTATATGGATTAGTTTTTAATTTGATCAGGTCCTTTCTTACCCACTGTCTCCCTTATGTTCTAGTTCCCCGTGAAGACCATCACACTCCCTCTCAGTGGAATTAAATTCTCCTTTCACCTCCCAAGCTTTTCACCTCATCCTCATCATGGGGAGTGGTGGCTTTGTAGGGAGTTTTGGAGCCTTTAGGAGTGGAGGCTCTTTAAAGGACTTCTCTTTTGTCACAGCTGCAGTTCTCAGAGCGCTGTGTGTTGGAAGCACGGAGCCATACTATTCTCTTGCACCATCTGGGACCTCTGGCCTGATCTGCATCTGTCACCAGAAGTGTGCATAGCAAAGAGTCGAGGTGGCGTGGACATCCAGCAGGTGGAACCAGATGAAACTGCTCACAGTCATTATTTCTGACCTGCAGAAATGGCAGTCTCAGGTGGGTCAGCCTGAAAGTCTCTGGTTTCCTCTCCTTTCCTTCCATGTTCCCCTCAAAGACCCAGGTTGCAGGCTCTGGAAGCCTTTCAGCCCCTGCAGCCCAGCTGGTCATCCTTGCCCACCTTCTCCAGTGGCCATTCTCCAGCTGCTCCATCTGCTGCCTGAAGACTTGAGTGGGAGGATTGGGAGAGCTGGGAGTCCAGGACCTCTCCACTGACTGCCCATCTCCCCACTGGTCTCTTTGCTTCCAGCTTGCCCCCTCCAATCCAGGGCTCCTAAAAGGCTCCAGCCACCCTCTACTTCAAATCTTGCAATGATTCCCCATCACCTAGTACCTATAAAGTACAAACACTCCAGCCTGTCCAGAAGACACAACTTCAGCTCCTGCTGCTGGGTTTTTGCTCCAGCCATGCCTAACTGCTAGCAGAACCCTGCAGGCACCGGCACTCTCCCACCTCTCAGCCCTGGCAGCTGCTCCTTTACTCAACTGCCCCTGAATTATCCTTCGGGATCATTTCCGGGAGTCTTCCCTGGGCCCCAGGGCTGTGTGAGGAGACTTTCCTCTCTGTTCCCATTTCTCTCTGCTTCCGTCTCTCCTGGCACTCATCGTCTATATTTGAATCACCTCTTTGCACATCTCTCCCCATCTACCCGCCTCTGTGGGCTGTGGGCTCTAACAATCCTACCTCATTCATCCTTCAGTCTCTATCATCAGTATAGGAAGAGTCAGGGAACTCTTCTCAACACACGTAAGCGGTGGTGCCCATGACTCAGTTTCCCCATTGGCTGGAAACGGTCCAGAAGCTTGGATCTTGCCTCTTGGTCTTCTGTAAGTTTCATTTGCCTCTCCAGAACAGAAGGAAGCTGGTTTTAAGGGCTCTTTCAATTCTTATGGTCTAAGGAACTGGGATATGAAACCTTACCCTTCCAGGACCCCTCACCAGGATCCTGTGAGGTCCAAAGAAATAGATTATTTAAATGGTAAGTCTCAAGGAATTCTGAGGAAGATTATTTTGTTGTTTTTTTAATGCACCTAGTGTCTGCAGAACACCTACTAACCGCATGCCGGCTTTGGGAACAGGGGCTTGATAAAAAGTTGTAAATACCAGCTTCCCTGGGTTTCTTTTGAGTGCTGCCTTCCAGCCAGTCTGGGAGTGCTTGTCCACGCCTGCCTTTCTCCTCTCGCTGTTCACTCCTCCAGGACCTGTCTGGTCCATCTCCCCACATTTGTCGCTGCCGGGCCAGTCCGCGTCCAACGCGCAGCCGGATTGAAGTTGGCCCTTCGGGCCTCGGCCCCGTCGCCCTCTGGCGGCCGCGCGCTGAAGCTGCGGCCCGGCGGGGAGTTGGAGAGGAGAAGGGGAAGGGGAAGGGGGAGGAGGAGGCGCGGGCAGGGGAGGAGAGGAAAAAGTTGCGCTGGGAAGTTTGGAAAGTTGGGAAGTGGCTGCTGTGGGCTTCGCCTCCCTCCGCCCGCGTGTGAGAGAGCGAGCTAGGGAGCAGGAGAGGAGCGAGCGAGCGCCTGCCATGCCCATCAGACCCCGCCTCGCCGCGCCCGGGCGCGGAGCTCTCCCCGACTCCTTGCGGCCCGTCCCGGCGCGGCCCCGGCCCCCCGCCCCCCGCCCCCCGCGCCGGGTCCTCCCCTCCCCCCGCCCCGGCGGCCCCAGCCCCCCGCCCGGCCCGGCTCCGCGCCGCTCTCCCGCCCTCCTCTCTCCCTCCCTCCCGGCCGCGGAGCAGCATGGCGGAGCCCGGGCAGCGGCCGCGCGGCCGCCCGCCGCCCCTCTGAGCCCCGCTCGGGGGCCACCGGGCGCCCCAGACCCGACCCCCGCCCCCGCCGCGCCCGCCGCCGCACTTGTCCCCCCGCGCGCCCCCTGGAGCGCCGCGCACCCCTGGGACCGTTGCGCGCCCCGGGTCCCCAGCATAACCCCGGGACCCCGCGCGCCCGCCGTCCCGGTACTACCCCGAGAACCCTGCGCGCCCCTGGACCGCGACGCAGCTCCGGGACCTCCGCGCGCCTCGGCAACCCCGCGCGCTCTCACAACCCCGGGGCTCGGCCAACCCGGCTACGCGTCCCGGCCAAAGGGCCCCGCCCCAGAGGATCCCCCTCTTGCAACAGACGGAGCCCCGCCCCAGAGGGACCCCCAGGTCCGGCAGGGACATCCAGCCACTCCCCAAAGGGCTCCCGGCATCCAGTGTCTGGAGCCCCGCGCTCCAGCGGAACCTCCGTGCCCAGCCGGGGGCTGCCCGCCCAGCTGAGGGGCGCCGCCCAGAAGGGTCCCCCGCGCCCCGCGGGCCCCGGCAGGATGCACGCCGCCCTGGCGGGGCCGTTGCTCGCCGCCCTCCTCGCCACCGCCCGCGCCCGCCCGCAGCCCCCGGACGCAGGACAGTGCCGGCCGCCCGGATCGGTGAGCGAGCGCCCGCCCGGCCACTCTCCCGGCCGCGCGGCCACTCCAGCCCTGCGGGGACGATGGTTTGGGGGGTCCTACCTTCCGCACCCACCTCGGCCCACCCGCTCCACCTCCGCCCGCCGGGCGCAGCCTCGGGCGCCCTTCCCTGGCTTCTGCCGCCGGGGCTCCAGCTCCGTCCGGGGAGGCGAGTTGGGGCGCTCCCTCTCCAGCTCCTTCTCCAAACGCTGACGCTCTCGGGCTCTCCTCGACTTTCGGTCCTGCTTGGACCTTTCCTCTCTGTGCCCTTTTTGACTCCCCTCTTTCTTACTTTTAGCCTGTCCTTACCCTCTGGTTCCTCTCTTCTCAGTTCTGACTCTGTTTCTACCATTCCTTGCCCTTCTCTTCTCTGCCCCTTCCTCTCACTCTTACACGCTCAGACCCCTTGCAGGCTTCCCTCTCCCCCCTGGTCCCCACCCTTGACCTAAGGCAAACTTTCTCCCTCTCCAGCCCAGGCCCCAGCACCCACTCTCCCAAGTGCCCCGATTTCACAAAAAGGAGGAAGATTCCAGAGGAGAGGAAAGAAAGTGCCAGGACATGCTGGCCTAATATTTCCTTGGGGGTTGAGTAATTACTAGTTCTCCTAATTTTTCTTCCAAACTCAGGAATCCCTTGATTTCCCTCAGTCTCTCTCCCTCAAAGTGTAAATTAACGCATGGAAAATAACTCTGAATTGGAGGCCAGGGACCAGGAAAAATTTGTAGGGTCCTCACTGGCTGCGCTCTTAGTTGACCTTGGGCAAGGTGCACCTCCAGTGTCGTGACTTGTTCAGAAAAAGGGAGCTCCGAGACAGGCAGGGTGCTCAGAGCTAGTCCCTCTCCAGTATGCTGGGATTTACAGTTTTTGGTTGTCAGTAAAGTATGGTGCTGTTCCCTTTGCCCACCCTGACAGATACTTCTCATTTGTGCTAGAATCAAGCAGAAGAATTTTATGAGTTGACCGAAAGCTTGCAGACGGTGGATGGCAGTGGACAGTCTAGGGGGTATTCTGGATAGAAAATGCCTGAGAGAAATGATAGTCCCTTTCTCATGCCCCTTAACCCCTGGACCTAAACTGGATCTGGAGAAATGACCCATGTCCTCCTGCCCCTCCTTCACCTCTACACAGACACACATATCCCTCTTCAGAGCTTAAGTGATGGCAGAGAATTGGACTTGGAGACCAGGTACACCTTTTGAGGGGAGGAGCCCAGAAAGCATGTACATTTCTTGGGACTAATTCTGTGAAATCTTTCCCTCCCAAACCAGGGCCTTGAGACTTTACTTAGCCTGCAGGTTTTAAAGCACTTTCTCATCTGTGGTTTCAGCTGGTGGAGCAGGGTAGCTGACACCCCAGACCTGCCCTCCAAAAAGAAAATTGTATCCGCCCTGCTGAATGGGAAGTAGCTGTTTAAATAGGTGTGCTATTTTTAATAGGTGTTCTGCTTTCAAAGTGCTCTTGGCATGTATCTTCTAATGGTTGGATTTAAAAGTTATATGACTTCCTCCTTTCTTGCCAGAGCAGGACTCTTGGTCCCCGTCTTTCCACCCTCCACATGAAACACCACCAGTGAAGGTTTGGCTTGGCCAAGCATGAATATTCTCAGGTGGTGTGGCAGTCCTTGGCACTCACAGTGACAGCCAGTCATAATGAGAGCTTCCTTCACTGCCTCCTCCCTCTGTGCCTGGCACTGTTCTTCGGGCTTATTTACATAGACTGTGTCTTTTCATTCTTCCAACAATCCCTGGGGTGGCTGCTTTCAGCTCCCATTTTACAGATGGGGAAACTGGGTCTGTGGGAAGTGAAACAGTGTGCTTAAGATCATACAGCTAAGATATGGGTCTTTCAGCTTCCAAAGCCCTTGCTTCTTCCCATGGCCCCGTGTAGCTCTCTGCCTTCCATCCCCAGCTCCACCTGCCCCCTCTGTTCTAACCTTGGCTTAATTCCGCTGCCTTCAGCCTCACTGCCTTCCTTTACCTGTCCCCCTGCAGCAGAGGGACCTGAACTCCTTCCTGTGGACTATTCGGCGCGACCCCCCGGCCTACCTCTTTGGCACCATCCACGTCCCCTACACCCGTGTCTGGGACTTCATCCCGGACAACTCCAAGGCAGCCTTCCAGGCCAGCGCCCGCGTCTATTTTGAGCTGGACCTGACAGACCCCTACACCATCTCGGCGCTGGCCAGCTGCCAGCTGCTGCCGCACGGGGAGAACCTGCAGGACGTGCTGCCCCGTGAGCTCTACTGGCGCCTGAAGCGCCACCTGGACTACGTGAAGCTGATGATGCCGTCGTGGATGACGCCCGCGCAGCGGGGCAAGGGGCTCTACGCCGACTATCTATTCAACGCCATCGCGGGCAACTGGGAGCGCAAGAGGCCGGTGTGGGTGATGCTCATGGTGAACTCGCTCACGGAGACCGACGTGCGCTCCCGGGGCGTGCCTGTGCTGGACCTCTACCTGGCCCAGCGGGCCGAGAAGATGAAGAAGAGCACAGGGGCCGTGGAGCGCGTGGAGGAGCAGTGTCATCCACTCAATGGGCTCAACTTCTCCCAGGTAAGCGCGCAGCGCCCGCCCCAGAGCCCGGCAGCCCCCGTGCGCCTCGGTCCTCTTCTCTGATGGTGTTCCCTCGGCAGGCAGAACCCTGCCCTTCCCTGAAAGGGAGAGGGTCTTTTGGGCTGTGGGGCAGCTCTTGAGCTGCCTTTGTGGTGGTATGAGGGCAAACTGGCATGTGCTGGAATTGGGAGTAAGAGTTTGTGCGTTTTCTTCTATCTCAGTGGTGCTACCTGTTGGGGATACACACTCCCCACCTGCTGTGCTCGCCCAAGCAGAAAGAATTTCCCTCGGAGCATCACAGTGATGAAAAACAAAAAGAAAGAGTTTTCAGTTTGGGCCTGACTTTCCCTGAGACCCTGGGGTCTCAAGAGCAGGAGGCTGTCTTGAGGCTGTTGTATGGGTGCATCCAGGCAGCTGTGTGTATGTACGGAGGACGAATAGAGGGAGACGGGCTTCTTGGGGGTGGGGTTGGGGTCGGGGGGCAGGAGAAGTGCGATGGGCCTGGTCTCTAGTGACCCTGGCTTGCTGTTAAGCGCTGCCAGATTTCCCGGGGCCTCTGCAAAGCTCCAGGTGACCCTCGGACTGCCTCCCCTAGGCTGGGAGAAAGTCAGCAAGGATAGTTTTGGGGTTAATAATTTCAGAGAAATGTGTTCACTTAAAGGTTGACAGTTCTGATTTCTGAACCTCAGGTGTAGGGGCAGGGAGAAGGGCGGAGCTTAGGAGGTTTAAAGTCTCTGGCTGCCAGAGACCTGATCCAGCAAAATGTCATGAAAAGCTCCATCTCCATGGTCAGAGGTCACTCACAACTCACTGGCCCCAAGCTCAGCCCTGAGGCCCAGGGAACAATGAGTTCACATCTGCGCCTTGAGAACGGGCTGTCAGTCCCTGAGTCAGGGCTGGTGGCTCCTGCAAGGAGGCCAGGCCCATGCCCCAAGCGTGGTGTGGTCCCCAACACATACTCCTCCCGTAAGGAGACAGCCCCATAAATTGGCCAGAGTAGAAGCTCTGCCACTGGAACCAGACCTGCTTGGCTGCTCCTGAGATGTTGCAAGCTCTTCACCAGGGAAACAGGGGCAGAAACTGATCCCCCTTCGGAGATCTCTGGCTTTTGTTTTTCCAGGGGAAATGCAATATTGTCCCCGGGGAGGTAAGAAGGCAGATTGATTTGCCGGCCAAATGAAAGGCGGGTTTGTCGGTTCTCCTGCTGGCTCTCCCATAATTGTGGAGCCCTTACCCAGAGGGCCCCGGTGGCAGGAATATTGGGGCAGTTAGTCACGCCCCGCAGGGTTCTGACTACGCCTGACTCCTTCTCCACGGGGAAAAATCCTGTGCATTCTCTGGCCCAGCGCTGATTCCTCTGAACCTACCGGCTTTCTCCCTCTGAAGTGACTTTTCCCTTGCCAGCCTCGGGAGCTGATATTATCTGCGTCGGGCTCCCCAGCGCTTGCCGCCCATCTCATTCTGGAGGCAGGTTTGTAGGAGGCCTCTCTGTTCAGAGGCCTCACGTCTGGCCTTGATATCTTTTTTAGGTTGGGGAGGTGGGGGGATCCACCGTCACTCTCAACACCCTCTTTGTACCAACCACAGAGGAATCCGACCAGAGGCGAAGGGCGCACACAGACCCTCTGGTTAAACAGCCCCTGGCTTTAATCTGTCTCTCTTAAAACAACAAAACTATCTTTCTTCGAGGTCTGGAAACACTGCTGTTCAACCAAAGGACGGCTTTGGTAGGTTGAAAACATTTGCTGGAAAGTGCGTGAGGTTATGTTTTAGGAAAAGTTCCTGAGAGCCATTCATCGGCCAGCGAGGAGCCCGCTGACAGTCTCCAAAGCCCACATTTGAAGATCAAACAGACTCAAACCTCTGGTTTCAAAAATGCACCCACCCATCACCAGCCCGGGCCCGCTCTTAAAATTGTTCTTGGGTCCAGCTCCTCGAGAGGGCTGAGGAAGCAAGTCCTGAACAAAAGAAAACAGGACTCCTTTTGGTTCCCTAATCTGCACACCCTTCACCACCTGCCAGAGTGCCTGACCCCGCCAATTTGTCCTGTTATCATTTTGGAGCGAGGTGATGAAATCTCTCCTCCATCCCCGTGGGCAGCCGTGGGCTAACTGTGAAGGGAGAGATTCCAGAGCTTGGGCAGTTGGGATTGTTAGGGATCCCCAACCCCAAAGTCAGAAATGCAACAGCCTTCTCAGTAAAATTGTATGCACGCATGCACAGTTTGATATGAACATCTGTGATGCATTATTGTACTGAAATATCTGTTAAGTGCATCAGATTTTTATTTTTTCTTTCCTCCCAGCATTACTGTTATTGCAAAATATTTGGGGAGGGGGGAGCAATGAGAGAGGAAGGACGGAAAAAAAGCCTTAAAAGAGAGCGCCTGTTTGTTAAGACTGGAATTTTAGTGTGTGTTTTTTTTTAAATAAATTTATTTATTTTATTTATTTATTTTTGGCTGCGCTGGGTCTTTGTTGCTGTGTGCGGGCTTTCCCTAGTTGCGGCGAGCGGGGGCTACTCTTCGTTGCGGAGCACGGGCTTCACGGTCTCTAAGCACGCAAGCTTCAGTAGTTGTGGCACACGGGCTCAGTATTTGCAGCTCGCAGGCTCTACAGCGCAGGCTCAGTAGTTGTGGCACACGGGCCTAGTTGCTCCGCGGCATGTGGGATCCTCCTGGACCAGGGCTCAAACCTGCGTACCCTGCACCGGCAGGCAGACTCTGTAACCACTGTGCCACCAGGGAAGCCCGATTTTAGTTTTAACTTTAGTATTTCTCAAAATTTTATATTTTCTTCTGGTCAGAAATACCACATTTTCCCTTGCTAAATGGAGAAAGAAAGCTACATGGGCTAGAGGAATGACTGAAAAAGTTTCTTCCATCATTGCACAGCTTGAAAGATCCAGCTTCTTGGCCGTGGTCTCTGATTTTAATATCAACTGAGGGTGCTAGACCTAACATCACCATGAGTTTGCTCTGTGTCCTTGAGCAAGTCACGTCACCTCTCTGGACCTTGTTTTTCCCACCTGTGAAATGAGACATCAGGATTAGGTCATCATTCAAGCCACTCCAGCCCTGACATTCCATGGGACGATTATAATCAACTCCATGTGCCAGGCACCCTGCAGGAGGCTCCGCACGCTTTTTCATCTTGTTGGAGTCTCGCAACCCTGGAACTTTCAAAGGTGGGCACTCAGAAAGGCTGGATGACTTGCCCAAGGTCACGTGGCTAATATGGAACAGAGCCGGTCTGCCTGACTCTAAAGGAAGGATGCGCCCCTCCCGCTGCCCCTTGCGGATTCTCTAGACTTTCTCCATGTAGGTAGTTCGTGTCCTGCAATTCTTCCTTCAGTCCTTTCTTCTGTTTTCTTCTTTACTTTAGAGCTTAAAGGCTTAAAATTTTACTTCTTGGAGAACTTATACTTCTAGAGAAATTATTTCCTTTGACTATGTGGCTGGAGCAGGGATGGTAAAGGCAGGTCCTCTGAAGATTTCCGTGATGTGTTACAGACAGCTCAGCATAGTGGGCTGAGAGATGGGAGACTAGCTTCTAGGTTTCAGTCCCAGCTCTGGCTCTAAAACCAATGACTTGTATGTAACGCTGGTGTTCTTAACTAACAATCGAATTGGGCAGTAGTGACCAGCCTTTCACAACTGAGCTGGTTTTGTGAGGACGTGAGAAGCTACTACCTGTGGGAGGTTGTCGAGAGGGTAAAATGACTACCTAGATGTAAGGCTTGAGCTTGGAAAAGAGTCTGGGCGGCTTCAGGACAAGGAAGGGAGAAGGCTGCATGGCAAGCATCAGCTCTGCCCTGTTGGCACCTTCTGCCAGCAGCCCTGTCCACTGCCCATGCTTTGCTGAACAAAGTAAAGCTGGAGTAATAGGGGGTGGTGGCAGCCCCTGCCCTCAGGGGCCTGGGGATGCCTGAGCTTTGAGTCCAGATCTTGTGACAATCTTGGGACCTGCAGATTTCAGTCGGCTCTGCTGGCTGCCTCTGGGGACTGGTACCAGCTGCCACAAACACACTGGGCTGATTAGGAGACCTCCTTCTCCCTCTAGGGGGCCTCAGTGCCCCCCACTCAGTACAGTGGAGGCACTAGATGAGGAGACCTCTAAGTTATGTGGTTCTCTGGGCAAAATAAGAAAACGGGACACTGCTGTTCTGTACTTGGCTGTGATTTAGCTAACATGCCGATGCTATCCATCCAATGTGCGTAGAGCCTGAACATTTGGGCTTGGCTGCCAAGGGTGTCCGAAATGTTTGTAAAATTCTACAGCCCCCTCTCTAGGGAGTTAGAAACCGGAAAGTCATCATTTATTGAGCTGTATCTCTGTACAGGGCGCTACATTAGACCTCGTAAGTACATCATCTCTAATCCTCACAGAGATATGACAAGGCAGAGTATCATATCCCTTTTACAGACAATAAATTAAGGCTTAAAAAGGTTAAGTCATTTGGTTGTGAGTATACAGCCAGGTGAGGCAGGCTCAGGATTCAAACTCAAGTGTCTGATGCCAGAGTCCATGTTTTTCAAGATTCCGAGAGCTGACATAATTTTGTTTTTAACAGTCAGATGGCATTATCTGGTGACGTGTGTGTGTATTGGAGTGGAGGGAGATCACCATATCTTTCTAAAAAATAAAATAAAATATAAAAAATGTATAGAAAGAGATCATTGAAAAGTGCTGAAACTGATTTTCTCCCTGGCTTAGAAATTGAATCTTATTCTAAACTAGGAGTTCCCAAAGGCAGGCCCAGCTTTCCAAGGGACCACTGTGAAGACGGCACCCCTAACACAGGCTAGGCAGCACAGTTGAATAAAGGCTGTCCTTGGTTATAGTCAGAGGTCCTATATCAATACCACATATTATTGGGTGCTCAATTAGTATTTAGAGAGAGAACGAATGAATGAATGGTCAGAAACCATGATATGACGATCCCTGCTTCCCTTCCTTCATCCAGCACTATTGAATGAATGAATGAATGAATGAATGAAGAAAGATGACACAAGCCCCAGTGAAGAGCCTCCTCCTTGAACTTTAACGGGTCCACACCATCCTACAGGGACACAAAATGTGGAAATCATGAAGTGGGTCGTTGAATACAAAGTAGGCTCTAGCCCTACCCCATCCCTACCTTGGCTGTGACTCTGGGCTTGTCCTGTCCCTCTCTGGGCCTAGGTTGCCCCTCTGTCCCACGGTTTCCAGGCCCGACCCAGTTCTGACTTCTGCGGTTTTCATCTTCGGTCCTTGTATCTTGGAGGCCCTGGGCCACCCTGAGATTTCGAGCCTGAGTTCTCCACCATTGGGAGGGGCTGGCAGGCTTGTCTGTGGCGGGCTGCTGCCGACACCTACTCATCCGGAAGCCTGCTCGGTCCGGTGGGTGACCTGCTGCTTCTTGTGGCCAGCCTGCAGGGCAGACAGAGCCCCAGCCCATCATGGCACAGTCTGGTGGATAGCTGCCCAGCCTTGGAGCCTGCCCGTCATCAGGACCCCTCTCCCTCACTGGCTCCCTCACTCTTTCAGCCAGAGCACCTTAGTGTCAGCCAGGACAATGCTGGGAGCAGAGACTGGGAAAGAGTTCACTGCCAAGTCAGGGAGAGTGAGCATTATTAGTCCTTTCTTACTGCTGTGGAAACTGAGTCATGGAGCGCCTGTGCATTAGTCTCCCCTGTGTCCTGTCTCCACATGTCACACGGAGAGCCTGTTCTTACGTTCTCTTGCTGTTATACATTTCCATCTTGCAGAACCCACTCTCACTTCCCATCCTCCAAGAATGGCTATTGCTGGGTGCTACACCCCACCTGAGCCTCCATGGCAGCTACAGCAGCACCGACCTTTGGTCCCTCAAGTTCTCAGTACTCGTCCCTACTTCTGGCTTCCCATCAGATCTATGTACCTTCCCCAGAGTGAAGGGGCCAGACACCTCCCCTAAGACCGTTGGGCACCCCTGAGGATGTCCGACCGTGCTGAGCCCTCTTCTCTCCAGAAGACAGCCACAGAGTGAGAGCCCCTGGGTCAGTACTGGCTCCAAGCACAGGCTGGCCTAGTCTGCACGTGTAACTCCAGATCCTGGCCTGGGAGCAAGCTGCTTCTGGCCCCGCCTCCGCGCTGTGCTTCTGGAAGCCTGCCACACCCACCGTGGCTCCCGCACCGAGCCCTACGGTTAGGAGCTGTTCAGCAAATGTCTGTCACACGGTGTGGAAGTCACTTGGGGGACCCCTAGCACTGACCCCTAGGCATGTGTACTCTCAGACTCTTTGTGTGCCCGGAGAGCTGTTTGCAAAGAGCCCCTGCCAGCACAGCAGGCTCTGTCCTCTTTTTTTTTTTCCCTGACTTGGTTAACTCAGACTTTAGCATTTAATATATTATCCCAACATGGGGTTTGGCGGGGGCGGGGGGGAACAAACTCAGGAGCAGACGCACAGGATGGCTTAGGTACCTCCATCAAAGGAGAGTGAGGCCATAAAGCCAGAGGTGACCAAGATGTCATGAAATATTCTAGTCTCAGAATCAGAAGGTCACACAGCATGACGTCTTCCTGATTTACAGAATCTCAGAATCCTGAGCCGGGACTTGGAGGCTCAGAGAATCTAAGAATGGGGAAATCTTAGAACATTAGGCTCAGAGGCATTTTTGGACTCGAAGAATCTTCGCATCGTGAAATCCTAGCCCCTTAGCTTTGAAGACATTTTTTCAGCTCGTACACACAGACTTCTAAAATCTTAGAGTTGGAAGGGACCAGTTCTCAAGAATTCCAAGAAGTCCCATCCACAAACAGTGATCTCCTTCCTGCAGCAACTCACCCACCAGCCGATCCCAGGCCAAAGAGAAAAGCCTGAGCGGCAAAGCACTTTGAGACGGAGATAAAAATGGGAGCGTGCCCGTGCCTTTGTTAATAGTTCCCATTTGGACATCTCTCAAAGCCAGGAAGAGGTCGCCTGGTAATGCAGCTTTCCGAGGGAGGAAACTGAAGAATGGGACAAGCCTGCTGCCTGCCAGCCGGGCTGCCGCGTTCTCTCCCCCTCGAGTTTGCTTCTAAATATTATCCACTTCACTCCCTTTTATCTCCCATCACTGGCTCTCTGTCCGCCCACTTAATCCACAGGCAGCCGGTGGCCCAGGCTTCAGTTCTGCTCAGCGGCTGCCAAGCCGTCTGGCTGAGCAGCTCCTCCAGTATCCGCAGGCTTTTAAATCTGCGCAGAATATCCGCTGGAACACAAAACGTTGCCCCAAGCTTGGAAATGCTGTTGCTTGTGCTAGGCCCTCTCCCTCTGCAGGAATTTCCTCCTTTCCTCTTCTACTCCTGATTCCTATGAGATATCCAAGGCTCAGCTCAATGCTGTACCTCCTCCAGGAAGTCTTCCCAGAATGCTCCTAAATCTCATCGGCTTGGGAAGACTTTGTGCAAGTCTTTCCTTGATGACCCAGCCACATCTATTCTTTCCCTCCGTGGAATTGTTTATGGCGTTTTATAGTATTCTTTCGGCACTTACATATTTTACATTCTATTATAATTATTACTGAGGCAGTCTTTTCTTTCCTAATCAACCTGGCTTCAAAACCTAGCTCAAAATATGCTCACAATTGATTACAAAATGAGACTGGATGTGTTCCAGTTCTGAAGTTGGGGCCCTGTGGTGTATCCTGTGGTTGAGGTGTTGGCAGCTCTGGATGCTAACGGGGGGCTGCGTCTCGGCCTCTGTATTCACAGAAAGCCTCAGCCTGCCCACCTGAGACACGGAGACAGTTCAGTGCTGTCGCTGGTCCATTTGGTGAGGACTTTGTAACATCCACAGGTCACTGTTGGATTTCTCCCTCTCCTTCCTGGAACACTTTGTTGTTTTCTCTTCCTCGTCTGTTCCTTGCAGACAAAGCCTTCTTTTTTTCTCCTCTTCTCTACGCAGAGTTCATGTGAACTTCTCCAGGTTCACTCCATCCCCCACTTAATTTCCTTTGAAAAATGTTTAATTTTATCCATTACCTGCTACTTTGCTTGGGGCTGCAGTGCTGCTGACCTGTTCTACTTCTCTCTCCCTTCCTCTCTCTGTCACACAATCCATGGTCAGGCCTCCAAGCATTTGCTTATGCTGTTCCCTCTACCTGAGAGCCCTTCCAAGTTTTTATTGTCTGGCTATAAAGGTTCCTGAGGGCAGTCATTTGAAAAGCCTGGACTCTTCAGGCAAATGATCCTTTATAGCCAGACTTTCATCCATGGTCACCAGATTGGACTGTTCCCTCTGGGCTGATACCACCTGATCATACATAAGTCAGCAGTTTGAGTTTAGGTTGCAATGACGTGACTGGTTTTGAGCATTGTGAGGTTTTTTCCTTTTCTTTTTTGATTTTTTTATTGAGGCTTAATTGCCATCACATTATATTAGTTAGAGATTGAGAGAGAGCCAGCTCTGCTGATGGGCACTAATCCTATCATGAGGACCCCACCTTTATGACCTCTTATAAACCTAATTCCCTTGTAAAGTTTCCACCTCCAAATACTATCATAATAGAGTTTGGGGCTTCAACATATGGATGGAGTGGCACAAACATTCCGTCCCTAACAGTGGGTGAGTTGTACCGGGGTCACTCTGAATGCTTGGCTACCCTTGAAAAGAGCCAGAAGGTCGTCAGATTTGGCCCACACAAGTCAGGGCCCTGGGGCCATTTCTGGGTAATGGCCTAGGTCCTGTGCAGTCTCTCGTCAGTGGCACCTGCTGCCAGCCTGTGTTCCTCCCTGACTAGGCAAAGGTAGTTTCCCTGGGGGAACCTACAGGCTTTCAGGTTGGTCCCTGACCACCATTCACCTCCCCCGTAGGCAGTGCACATATTTCTCGGCCCTGAGTGATGAGACCCTGTCATCTTTTATTCTTGGGGTTCTCCCTTTTCTCCCCAGCGGGTCAGGAAGAGCAGGGGAAAGCACTCAGTTTTACTTCTCTTACCTTGTGAGCCTATTTCTCTGCATAAAGCTTCCTCCCTCTTTCCCTCATTCAGAGGGACATCCTGGTCTGATTTAACCTTCAGAACCAAGAATTAGTCTATATTCACACAGCATAGCACAAGACTCAGCTCAGAAGTCCCTTAGGACACCTCGGGGCACTGGCCCAGGACGGGCTGGTGCTCCTTCAGGGCCCAGAATCATTGCACTCATTGGGAGTGCAGGTCACCTGAGGCTAGTTGGGGTAACCTTCCTGCACCTTAGTTTCCTATCTATCAATTTCATCTGCTTGCTGTGAGGATTAACTGATTAAAAGTGCCAGACACACATAGTTATTATTGCATCTTTAAATTAGCATCATCATATAATTTTTCAAGAAATGCTTTTCAGCTCCCACTGTGTGCCAGATGCTGGGATTTGTGCTGGAGATACGAAAGTGACCAAGAACTATGATGCTCTTCCCTGTGCTCCCTTCCAGGGTCGGGAGGGAAAGGAACAGAAGTGCCTTACACTGTGGAGCGGGGGTGGGGGGGCGGGGGTGTGTGGCCGTGGCAGGTAATGTGGTGTCCTGTGGGGGCACAGAAGATGCACGCTTCCCAGGCTTGCCCACCTTCGCCCCAGCCCGGCTCGGAGCGCTGTTGGGCGCAGTTGGCGTTGCTCGGGCTGCCTCAGTGGACGGGATGCCGAGAGCGAAAGTGCACATTTCCTAGAAGTGCTGCGTGCGGCCCCGCCTGACCCTCGGCCAGCCCTGGCGACCAAACAGGCGGCGCCAGCGCCCGCGTCCCCTGGCCAGCCCTACCCGGGGAAGCCAAAGTGCAAAGATAAAAGGCCAGGCCTTTTCCACTTCCTCTTCTGTTTAAAGGGCTTACCTGCTTCCTCCCTGTGAAGGTTCTGTAGTGTCCTGACCAGTTTTATCTCCTGGGGACTTAAGGTGGTTTGTAATTTAAGCCTCAGACCCCATTTGAAACCCCTTTTTAGAAAGGAAGATTGGGCAGAGAACGCCTTTCAGATATCTCTCTGGATCATCTTTTAGCCCTAGTTCACACGGTTTCCCTTTCTTGAACTGCTCTGCTTTGAGTTTGAGGAGAGACAAAAGTCTGATTGGCAATGATAATTTCAACTGTTTGCATCGCGGTTTGCAGTTTCCACAGTCTTTCACATGCCACTGGATAGCTCTTCCTCCTGGCCCCCCCAGGAGGACACCTAGAGGGGGGCTAGACCAGTTTCCTGTCTCCCCCCCCACCAACCTCCCCTAATCGGACCCCCAGTGGCCCCCCTCCCTGTGGCTGTAGAGTCTCCTGGATTATGGGATATTTTTGAGCTCCAGACCCTCTATTGGGGCTGAGATGCAGCTTGAAGAGCTATGGATGGGCCATGGATGGGTGAACTGAGTCACTTTGGCACCTCAGTGACAATAATGCACTGTCACTGTGCTTGACCTTGACTGGAATGTTGAGTTGACCCAGCTCTACATAACCCCCATGCCAAGGCCTGCTGGTGGTCTTGCAGGTGATTTTTATATTATTCTGCTTCCATCAGTATAGTTTTGTGGAGAGGGTGGTGAGAAAGGAATGCAGGATTCTTGATGGAGACCTTGCAGGTTGAACAGCACTAGGGCCCATGGAGATGGGAGTGGAAAAGGCCTTGCCAAGAGGAAGGAGACTGTTAGGCAGAAGTGCTGGGACGGGAAATGCAGAAGGTTTGCAAAGAAAAGTCTTCCTACCCCTCCCTCCATTGACTCTACTCTCTCCTTTTCCTCTCCAGCTCCCAAGACAGCCATTGTTATTTAGTGCCTATTATGTGCTAGGCCTCAGGTTTATCACAGTAAATTCCTAAAATAATCCTGAAAGGTAAGTATTATTTCCCCCATTTTAGGAAATTGAGGCTAAGTGCTTTGTGCAAAATGATGGAGCCAGGATTTCTACTTAGATCTTTTGATACTTTCAGAAAAAGACTGTACCGGAAGTGGAATGCCAGCTCCACCACTCGGGCTGGATGACTGAGGGTCTGTTTCCACATCTGAAAAACTGGGGCTCATAATAGCATTCACCTCCTGGTGTGTTGTGAGGAGTGAATGAGGTAATGCATGTCAACCACGTAGCTGACTGCCTGGCACACACTCAGAGGTAATGAATGTTAATTGCGGTGGTTTAAGTCATGGTCATTTTAATTATTGTTATTGGCCCATTTTCACACTGTGTCTCGAGGTGAAGCCCATCCCATAGAGAAAATGGTTCTCGATCCTTTAGTCTCTCACACACCAAGCATCATCCAGAGCAGGTTTGGGGGTCGGCCTGATGGGAACCGTGACGCCCAGCCACCCGGAGCGTGGTTATTTTTTTCTGACCGTCTGGCCATACTCGTTCTAGTTCAGCTTCCCTACAATCTCCCACTGCTCCCTGGAGTGCGGACACATCAAAAGGAGGGAAAAAAAGTTTAGGCTGAAGGCCCCCTGCTTCAGGCCCAGCTCTGCCATGGGTTAGACCCATGCATGACCTGGGGCAATTCCCTCTCTGAGGGTCCTTTTCCTCTATTGCATAAGTAGGTGGGACGTTAAGAGCAGTAACTCAGAGTGATGGGGAGAAGCGGGGTTAAAGCCTGGCAAGGATTTTATTAGCCCTTAAGTGTGCCGTGCTGTTTGTGGTACTCAGTATGTGAGGTTTTTTCCTCTTCTCTTTCTCCCAGAGAAATACCCTGCACATACTTAGTGAATTGAATTAGTTATTATGAAACTGTTCACCCATCCATTCCTTCATTCTGTTGTTTACTGAGCACTACTGGGAACTACATTGTGCCAGGCTTAGTTCCAGGTCATGAATCTGGGGCTGGTGAGGAAGGGAGGGGTTGAATAGACCCCAGAGAGAGGTGCTTCACAGCAGAGTGCCAAGAATGGGTCTGAGTCTTTTATATGCACTGCCCCACTGAATCCTCACCACAGTCTCTCAGGTACATACTATTATTCAACCCCATTTTACAGGTGAGGAAACTGAGGCACAGATAGGTTATTTCATTTACTTGAGGTCACAGAGCCATTGAGGGGAAGATCTAGAATTCAAACTCGGGAAGTCTGGCTGCAGAGCCTGTGCTCTCACCCTCCCTGCATCTATGAAAAGGGACTGAAATCTGACAGTGGGGGGGTGGGGGGGGAAAGGTGGGGTAATAGCTTGTCTTCTGGGATTGGAAGTATGAAAGACTGGGAGATCCAGGGAGTTGATAGACTTCTGATGTTCCCCACTGAGGAAGGCTGCCACTTTGGGAAGGAGAGAGTGAGGTGGCCTATTGGCCAGGACCTAAGGTGAGGAGGGGGTGTGAGGAGAGAGGTACAGGTTGAGAGCAGAGGCCGACCTTGGCAGGTGAAGGAAGGGCAGGGCAGGCTGGGGGCCCAATAGAAGTGGAAGCTGTGAATCTGTAACTGCACCAGTCTGGATGGCTGGGACACTTCTTCGTGTAACTGTCTAGGGTGGGTGCAGGAGTAAGGAAGTGTGACGGAGGGCCACCCCCATCCCCAAGCCCGAGGAGTCCCTGCTGGGTTGGGTAGCAGTTCCCGCCTGCCTGTCGTGGTTGAGCACTGACCCTCAGCCCCCGCCCCATGGTGGCTGGGGCTTTGCAGGCCCTGGGGTCCTCTGGAAGCCCTACAGATGCTACCAAGATGGATGAGACTGCATCCTTGCTGTCCAGGTAGTTTTCTTTGCTGGTGAGATGCTCACTGTATACAACAGACAGACCTCCCCTCCTTATGAGTACCTGGCTGGCCTGAGTACGCATACATCTACTCATACTATACTTGGCAGTACAATGCCACCTGAGCTCGGTATTGAAGGACACACGGGTGTTCCCGGGGTTCAGGAGAAGCACCAGGTATGGGAGCGGGGGCTGATGGTGGTATTGATTCAGACCGAGAGACCGTACTTATGGTCATGGACAGTGCTTGCTGGAGGAATAGGAGACCAGGGAACTGGCCAGAGAGGCTCATGGGCCACACAGTGGAGGGCTTGTAAGCCATGTTAAGAAGCATGGGCTTGGGGCTTCCCTGGTGGCACAGTGGTTGAGAGTCTGCCTGCCGATGCAGGGGACATGGGTTCGTGCCCCGGTCCGGGAAGATCCCACATGCTGCGGAGCGGCTAGGCCCGTGAGCCATGGCCGCTGAGCCTGCGTGTCCGGAGCCTGTGCTCCGCAACGGGAGAGGCCACAGCAGTGAGAGGCCCACGTACCACAAGAAACAAACAAACAAAAGAAGCATGGGCTTGATCCTGGGTGCACTGGGGGTCATTGTTCCCCACTCCTATGTTCTGTAATTCACTCATTCGTCAAGTTGGAGCACCTATCTCACCCAAACTTGCTTGAAAGTTTTCAAGCCCCTTGGCTTGAGGAAGGAGCTGCCGTGTGAAGGTCTTTTCCCTCATCAGATCCAGGATGTTCCCACTGCTGGGCCAGAGGAGAAGGACGCTCAGCTTCTGGAACAGGAGCGCGGGTGTGTTTTCTCTTAGAAACTGGATCGTAAAAGTAGTCTGGCGGCTCAATGAGACCAACCGTAGTGAAAGATCAGCCTTTTGTGAGGAGCCTGAGACCCTGATCACCATTTATAAAACAGCTACTGTGGGATGACATGGCCTTGCATTTCATGTGGCCCATTTGATGGCAGATTTGGGGGGATTCCACCTGTTAGAAGTGGAAGTGGTGTGAGGCAGGCAGTTCCGGAATGCTCACCAAGCAGAGGTGGGAGATGGGAGGATCTGCGGTTTGTAAATGGTCCGTAAATCATGAGAGCACTGGATCAGGAGTCCAGCAGAATGAGCCTGGGCAGGTCCCTCACTGGCCGACCCCACTCGACAGGTGTGAGTGCTTGGTAAACCGTAACGGCACCCTGCTGCTTCAAAGCCACTGTCTCAGCTGGCTCTGACCTCATTGGAAAAGAGCATTTTTTATTTTGTTGTCTTTTATGTGCTTACATGTCTGTCTCCTCCACAGACTGAAGTTCTTTGAGGGCAGGAACCTCATCTAATGACTTGAGTTTGCCTAGGGCCTGGCTCCAAGCACACACTCAGGGATGCTAGGAGTAGCTGTAAAATTACCGCTGTATCTACACATCATGGCCTGAGTATCCAGGTGGAAAACAGAAAGTCCCCAACTACCCCCGCTTTGTTCCCAGATTTCCAGATGTTTGGTTCCAGGAGGTCAAACATCTAGGCAGCCTTTCGTGTGTCCCACTGTGGCACCCAGGTGTTCGGCTTTGATGACTGTGCCCACTGAGCCCCTGCTCACCCCCAGATGGGGCTGTGGTTTCCCACTGATCCTTCATTCCCACAGGGGCCCTAAGGGCTTCTCCTGGGATTGGAGGCATCTTCCCAGCCCTCCCTCCAACCCCCTTCCTCACACTTCTGTGTTTTTTCCAGGACACGGATCAGAGCTTCTGTTTGCTGGTCATTCAGTGATTCTCACACAATATAAATGAAAGCTGCTAAAACCGATAAATTCAAACCATGTGTGGGCACTGGGGAAGTGCAGGGACGTCAGAAGGCTGCAGTGTGAGGTGGCGGCTGATTTGTATATGAGAAAAGTAAATATCCCAAGTGGTAAACAGCCCTGGGTCTCTCATCATCGCTGGGATTCAAAGGCATTGAATAGGAATGCACGCTCTCCATCTCTTGTAAACAAACTGAGATTCTCTCTGCATGCTGACCTAAATTCTGCATGTTCATCTTTTGGAAAGCCAGCCAGTCACTCTAGTTGGGAGACCGCAGGCAGTCTGGCCTGTTGGGTTGGGTCGCCTTCTTCCTGGCTTTGCAGCTGGTCTAGCACTTTGGTTTTGCAGAGGGCTACCTTGTCATCTCTCTTGGCCTTAGAGCAAATGGGTTGGGTGGCCATTCTCACCCTTGTCTCATTGAGCAACACAAAGCCCAGAGACGTAAATCAACTTGCCCAAGATTGCACATCAGGTCCAGCTGAGCCAGGACACCTCTTCTCTCCTCCCTGAGGACCCTCTAGCTCTCCATCCTTTCTCATGAATGGTAGTTCTGTTCCCCTCACTCAGAATCTCATCAACTCCTCCCTTATTTCCTCTCCCTTCCTGGAGCCGGGCCTTCCTCTGGGTCCCTGCTTCCTCTGTTTTTTTATTTTATTTTATGTTTTAATTCTTGTGTTTAGGAAAGTGCCCCAGGGAAGGAACCAGACAGCCATGGGTTGGAGAATTCTGGTTTCTCCACCTGTCAACTGTGTGGCTTCCAACACGTTCCTTCTCTGAGCCTTGCAGTTGTCAGTTTTCACGTCTGTAAAATGAGGATAAGAGCACCTACCCTCTTAGATGGCTGTGAGGGTTAAATGGAGCTCCCATGTGTGGAAATGCCCAGCCTGCTCCATCCCACTTTCCTTCAACTCTGGACTCTTCAAGTGGCCTCCTAATTGTTAAAAAGGGATTGATACTTAAAATTGCATACAACTAAGTATACCATGTACACATACACAAGTTAATACATGTAAAACTGGTGAAGTCTGAATCACATCAGTGGATTGTGTCCATGTCATGTTCCTGGTTTTGATATTGAATTCCAGTTATGTGAGATGTCACTGTTGGGGGAAGTTGGGTGAAGGGTATTCTTTCTCGCAATTGCATGTAAATCTATAATTATCTCAAAATTAAAAGTTTAATGAGGAAAATGGATTAACCTTCCCATCACACTCATTCTTCTGCGCCCACTGCAGGCCAGGTACTACTCCAGGTACTAGGCATGTGTCAGTGGACACGAAAGAAAAAAAATCCTCTTTCCCACCTCCTTCAAGTCTTTGCTCAAAGGTGGTCTCCCTGACACCCTACTTAAGATTGCACATCCCTCCCTTGAACTTCCTGTCCTCCTTGCCCGCCTTTTTCCTCCATAGCACCTGTCCTCAGTTGGCATTCTATATATTTTATTTACCTATTTTGTTTATTGCCCTTTATTTACTCTCTCACTAGAATGTCAGCTCCATGAGAGTATTCTGTCTGTGTTCTCTGTATCCTTGGCACCTAGAACATGCCTGGCATGTAGTAGGCACTCAGCTAAAGTTTGTTGAGTGGCTGAGAGGTGACAGATAAGAAACAAGTCAGGATGGGCTAAGTACTAAAGGCAAAGAAAGCAGAGAAGGGGAGGGTGAGATGGTGGAGGAAATGTCGTTTTGATCATGTATTTTTCTGCAAATCTTTCAGGCCTCCCTGTTGTGTGAGGGGTAAAGTCCTGGCTTCTTAGATTGTGATCTACTCATTAATTCACTCTTCTTTTTATTCATTTACCAGATGTTTCTTTGAGCCATTACTCTGTGCAGGGCCCTCTAGAGCAGGCAGAGAGGAGGCAGGAAAGGATCTTGCCCCCAGGAGGCCTACGGGTGGGTAGGAGAGATGGGACAGGCATGGAAACAGCACATGACAAGGAAGAATGAAGCTGGTGTGAGCCAAGTAAGAGTACTGGGGGTGGGGTGCTGAGGAGGGAGGGCTCACTTGCGGGCAGGGTGCTTGGGGAAGGCTCCGTGGAGGAGGTGCTGATTCCTGGTCTGAAAAGTCTGGGAGGATCTCCAGGCCTTTTCTGGTCCAGCCCCAGCTCAGCAAACCAATTTCCTCTTACATGGCTCCCCTAGGGGACCCGGCAACTCTAATCATACCGCTCCCTGTAGCTGGTTCTGGATGCCCCGGCTCTGCGGATGCTGCCTGCCTCTCTCTTTCCCTCTGTCTCTCTAAATCCTATTTCCTCTTCCAGATCCAGCCTGGCCTTTCCTGCAGGAAGGCTTCCTTGATTGCCCTAGTTCCCACGATCTGTTGTCTTTGAACATCTGTGCCATTTGTAGTCTGTATTGCACTGTTTGACCTCTTATGAGAGAGGGGACCAGCTTCACTGTGGGTGGGACTTGACCCTCCGTCTGGGGCAGGAGCTGGCTACTAAGCTGAACTTAGGCTTAGGTACACAGTAGACCCTCAGCAGTGCTTGTGGCTGGATGGACTCGAGAGCACTGGAAAAATGTCATTCATCTTCAAAGAGGGCAGGATTTGCTATTTTTGTCATTGACCTAAACTCTCCTTGTCTAGAACCACTGGAAGTCCAGTTAGGAGAGGGATGAAGTCTGCCTTTACAGCTTTTCTGAGTGTGTTGTTAACAAACTAATGCTGTAAACAGAGCAGCCCCAGTGCTTAACAGACTCCAGGAATTTGTCTCTTTCCTGGCATCATACTGGAGCCTGTGCTCAGTGAATTCTTACAAAAAGACATGAAAGTATCTTTCCAGCATTTACTGCTGTACATTCATTCACCTAACAAATGTGGTTTTTCAATAAATTTTTAAATTTTAGCTAGTTTCTGCTGTACAGAATTATCGAGAAGATAGTACAGACAGTTCTATACCCACTTCCCCCTGTTGCTGACATCTCACATTAGCATGGTACATTTCTCACGATGAATGCACCAATGTTGATATGTTATTATTAACTAAAGTCTATACTTCACTCGGATTTCCTTAGTTTTCCCCTAATGTCCTTTTTCTGTTCCAGCATCCCGTGTTACATTTACCTGTCATCTCTCCTTCGATTACTCTTGGCTGTGACAGTTTCTCAGACTTTCCTTGTTTTTGATGACCTTGACATTGAGTACTGATCAGATATTTGTCCCTCAATTGGGATTTGTTTTGATGTTTTTCTTATGATTAGACTGGGGTTAAGCTTTTGGGGGAGGAAGACCAGAGATAAAGGGCCATATTCATCACGTCGTATCAAGGACACATACTGCCAACCTGATTTACCTCTGTTGGTATTAACCTTGATCACCTGGCTGAGGCACTGTGTCAGGTTTCTCCACTAAAAGTTACTCCTTTTCCCCCATCTTTCCATACTGTCCACTTTGGCAAGAAGTCACTACGAGCGGCCCATACCTAAGGCGTGGGGAATGTTGTTTCTCTTCAACCAGTGTGTTTGGAATGCTTGCTCTGTGCTGGGCACTGTTACAGATGCTGAAAATACAGCTGTGAATGAGACAGAAAAGATTCTTTTCCTACATGGAACTTTCATCCAAGTGAGGGTTTAATAATAACTAAATCGTTTTAGAGCATGATAAGTTGTATAAGGAAAAAAAGGCAATGGGCCAGAGAGGGACCTGGGTGCTAGGGGGTAAAGGAGGGGGAGGGACAGCTGCTTGTTTCCTTGGGTTTTCAGGCAAAGGTGCCTTTTGAGCTGAGTCTAGAGGGTTAAGGAGGGACCAGCCATGAGCACCTGGGAAGCAAATTCTGGGCAGAAGGAGCAGCAGATGCCGAACACTGAGGCCCGTTTAAGGAGCAGAAAGGATGCCGTGATCAGAGCCCTGTGTGTGCTGGATGGTGTCAGGACATGGACAAAAAGGAGCTGGGGTGAGATCTCGAGAGACCTACACATCACAGGAAGGCATTTGGATTTTATTCCAACCATGGAAGCCATTGGTTCGAAGCAGGGGAGGCTGGATTTGCTTTCATGTATAAACGATGGCTTTGGGTGTGGTGTGCGGAATGGGCTCTCCTGGAGCTGAGAGCGGAGGAAGCTGGGACACCAGCGTGAATGACGGTGGCTCGGACCTGGGGGGAGCAGACAGAGGTAGGTGTGCCTCCATTTTGGAGGTGGAGCTGACAAGGCATCTGATGAGTTGCTTGTGGAGAGATCAAGAAACTGGTGCGGGCTTCCCTGGTGGCGCAGTGGTTGAGAGTCCACCTGCCGATGCAGGGGACGTGGGTTCGTGCCCCGGTCCGGGAAGATCCCACATGCCGTGGAGCGGCTGGGCCCGTGAGCCATGGCCGCTGAGCCTGCGCGTCCGGAGCCTGTGCTCCGCAACGGGAGAGGTCCACGTACTGCAAAGAAAAAAAAAAAGAAAGAAAGAAACTGGTGCATGCTTGCACTCTTTGGTCCCTGGTGGTGGGAGGCTGAGGAGGTAAAAGCACAAGTACTCAGGTGCATTCGAGTAGCTCCCTCAGAATCCCACTTGCCAGCTTCGCTGTCAGTAGCCCCTTTGGGTTACACCACATACCTGGAGAGATCGGGACGGTGTTCTGTTTGCTGATTCAGTCGCCACCTTTCTCCTTGGCAGTCCACACTATTGAGGGCTGAGTGCCAAGGACAGATGTCCCTGGAAGGCGATCCGGATGTGAAGAGTGGACCGGTTACTGAGGGGGCTGGCTGCCCGCCACACCCTGCTGGGCACGTGCCAGGCACTGAGCAGGACGCCTTCCTGCCTCTCCCCGTGCCCAGCCCACGGGAAGTTGTTTTTTTCCATCCCAGCTGCCACTAAGTAAGCATATGTTGGTTTGTGTTGAATTATGTCCACAGTAAAGTCAGTCAACAAGTACTGATTCAACACCAATTACTGTGTGGTGCCGTGGTCCCTGCCTCAGTGGAAATTTAAGATGTAAACACGGTAAAGGGACCGAGTGTAGGTAGCATATTTGGCAAAAAGTGTACCACCATCCATGTACAGGAGAGAAAACGCAAGTCTCCAGGGAGGCATGGAGGCATCAGGGAGGGCTCCCTGGAGGAGATGGAAACAGAGCTATAAATTGGAAAGGCACTGAGGGGAATGGGCCATGTGGCCAGTGTTTCTGTTAGGGAATTGGAGGTAGAAAGGGCTGGAGAGGTAAATGTATGGCCCATCTACCAGCATGGTGTCAGAATAGGTGCTAAAAACTAAAAACTATCTGTTGGAGGGGTGAGTGATTAGAAACTAGGTTGATACCACTGCCTGGAGGGCCTCTGATGTGAGGATGAAGGAGTCCATTGTCTCCTAGGAGCCACAGGGAACCACTGTCTAAGGAAAGTGGAAGGAACCATATCCTAAAGAAAGACTTTTGAATTTCTAGCCAGCATTTAATTTTTTATAATAATAATGATACTGGTAATAATAACAATAATTTTTATAACTACTTAATTAGCGTTATTTTTGCCAGAAAGGAACTGTTAGTTTCGTGCTTGGCCCTGTCTGTGTGTGATTAGAGGTTATTGACTGAGAGCAAGAGGGACTTTTTTATCTCGAGGTTTTGTTGTTTTCTTTCCTCGCTGGTCTCTGCTGAGAGTCCATCTCACTGTTGGCGCTTTAATCTGGTTGTGTTCCATGAGATACCACAAAAGCACAATCTCTGACAAGGTAAATATGCCAAATCCTTATTATAACATTTAATCACTTAGGGAGGTTTCGCTCTGGGGTGGGAGTGGAGGAGTGGTGGGAATGGAAAGAGAAGTCCAGATTGCTTTGATTAGCTGCATTTTTCTTTCTGGGTGAATGGGAAGGCTTTGGTGGAAATCTCAGTCTTAGAGACTGTTTCCAGGAAAGGGTGAGGAAAGTGATTGAGGAGGTTCTGGAGTCTTGGTCAGTGGAAGGGATGGAACACCGATTGTGGTGGGCCTGCTGCTGTTGGGAGGCAGGAAGAAGGCACCTGTCTTCCCATCAGGAGGTGGTGTCTGTGGTGAGGGCCGGGGGTTTGGGCTAGGCAGGCATACCTGGCACAGGGTGGACCTCAATAAATTCTCATTGATTGGGTGAGCCTTTAACCACATGGTAGTTAATTGTTTTAAGGATTCGGACTGATGAGAGACCGCTTCCAATAAGACTAGCCTGGGCATCACGGAAGAAGTGGTGTTTGGTGCAGGCCTTTCCCCACTTGTAACGGCATTCAAGGCCGGCCAGCTTCCTAGAGTTTTCTCATGTATCTCAAGGTTGTTTCTTTCCACTTTGTGGATGAAGGAGCCACACTCAGGGGGCTAAGAGCTTCATTCATACCACCAGGAGAGCAAGGGCAGGCCTCTTGATTCACCGGTCTGGCTTAGGGTCCGGGTGGTACGCTTACACACAGTAGTGTCTCGGGGTGTGTGCATTGAATTAGTGAAGTCTTCTGGGAACATACTGTATTGGAGGGCTTCAGAAAGTAGGATGTGTAGCCATGGTACAAACTCAGGCCTCCCATTTTCAAAGCCTGATTCCTTTTACCGTACTGCCCAATTTCGTTAGGCAGAGATGGTATGTTAGATTATCGTTCAGAAATATTCATTCCCAGCCTCCCCTTTCTGCCAGCCTCCAGTGATGCAGGGTTTGGCCATGTGCCTTTCTTTGGCGTGTTGGGCAGAGTATGCTTCCTGGCTCCTTGACTTTGGGCTCTGTCATGTGACTTGCTTTGGCCAATGAGACGTTAGCAAACTCGAAGCCAGCAGAACCTTAAGGTGCTTACTTAGCTGGGCTCATGCTCGCATGTGCCTGCCACCACCCTGAGAAGAGATCCCCCATGTGGCTGCTGGCCCCTCGACCTGGATCCCGCAATGAACACAGGAGACCTGAACCCGACCGACAATGAAGAAAGAGCCAAGCCCAGATGGACACACAGCTTTCCCTCAACCCAGATCAACCAACCTCTAGCTGACCCACAGTGAAAAGAAGGGATTGTTGCTTTCAGACACAGAGTCTTGGGGTGGTTTGTAACACAGCAGTAGCTGACAGGTAGAGATGAGAAGGGCATCCCGGGCAGGGGCTGGCCCGTAACATATGTCATGGAGGGAAAGAGGGAGTGAGGGGCAGAGATGAGGCTGGGAGTAGAGGTTCCAACTACAGCTCAGGTCTTGAGTTTCAGTGTAAGGAATCTGATCATTTTCCAGTAGGCAGTGGGAGACATTGAAAGTTGTTGAGCTTAGAGGGATGAGATCCAAACCAGCTATAGAAGGTAAACTGGAAAATAAGTGCAGAATGGTTAAAACAGAGAGGGGAAGAGACAAAGGCCAAAGAACCTGTTGGAAAGCTGCTATTATTTGCTCTCCACTGTATCCCAGAGCCTAGCACTAAGCTCCTTATACTGTAGGTACTTAATAAATATTTGGTGAATGAATAAACGTGTAACAAAATTGTCCAGGGGTTTGGTAATGAAGACTTAGACGACAGAAGTCTCTGATAATTCACTTATTTACCCATTTATTTTTTCACCTGTGTTTGTTGAGCCCTTGAAATAGATAAGTACTTGAATCTGGGGCAGGGCTGCTCAGAGCCTGAGGAGGGACCCTTCCCATACCTTCTTGAAAAGGCCGACCAGGAGGTAGGGCTGGAACAGGAGGGTGAGGGTGTGGGAGAGGTGGGCCTCGAGGGAGGGTGTGCACCCCTCTCCTGCTTATGAGGACGCAGTGGGGATGAATGTCATCTCTGCTGGCTTCACCTGGGACCAGGACAGTGTCCCTTGTCCTCTCTCTGATACCCGTGGCTGGTTCTGCAGGGGTTACTAGGTTTGGGAATTTCAATTATATTTGACTTTCTCCTTTAGACCAGGCTATCCAATCTTTTTAGGCTTTGTGTCCGCACTTTCATTCACTCATCTGCTCTGGGCCAGCCCGAGGCTGGGTGGCAAGGAGACTTTGAAGACTAAGAGGCAGTCCCTTGCTTAGAGGAACGCATAGTTCAGTGGTTCGTAAATCTCTAAAGTGTGACTTTCGGCAAATCCTGGCCCTCTCCCTGTCTGTTTCCTCATCTGTAAAATGGCCACTGAGAGGCCTGGGTTCAAATCCCAAGTCTGTACCTTGCTGGCCGTGTGGCCTTAAGCAAGTCACTACTTGACTGAGGCTCTGAAAGGTGGTCTTGCTCCTTTCCTGCAAGATGGGAAGATCCTGTGGGATGGCACGTGGGAGAGGGGCCGAGGTGAACTCTCAGAGAACAGCGGCTTTTCAAAAAGTGCCCGAGGCTGGTTGAGGTGAAAATAAGCCCCCAATCCAGAGCTGCATCCTGCTTGTGTGAGCACACTCACCCCAGGAACCTTTATTTGCACGTGGCCCAGGTCAGGAGACATCAACCCTCACCCATGGATCCACTAGGGAAAGAAAAACAAACAAGCAGATAGAACCCCCAGTCTTCCATGAGAATAGCCTGGGCCAGGAATGGTACCAGAGCCTGTTTCTTGTGTTAAAGAGGAGCTAATTGTAGTGGCCTCCTGAAATCTTGGGTTGAGAATGATTCTGAGGCTCCATTGGACTTACTGGGACACAGGGCTTAATGATGCTCACAGGAGAAACTGCAGGTGGCACGTGTGCCAAGCGCTTGTGAGGGCTGACCTCTTTCTTCAGGCTGCAGGGTCACCCATACTTTCTCATCCATTCAACAAATTCTTACTGAGCCCCTGCTGTATGCAGGGGAGTGTCCTGGGTGCTGAGACTGCAGCTCAGAAACAAAACAACGTGCAGGACCCTTGTGCACGTTACATTCTAGAGGGGACAGACAGGGGGCAAATGATAAATATCATAAGTAAATCTAATAGTAGGCTGGAAGGTAATGTGTGCTGAGAAAATAGGAATAAGACAGGGTAAAGAGGCTCTGATGTGCCCACCACCCCATCCCCCAGAGACAGTCTTGTTTAATACCCTCAGAGCAGCATATGACCCCTAACCGTGGCTGGTGCTTCTGCCTCTGGAGCTCATACGTGCTGAGCACTTGAGGTGATTCCGAGGGGTGTTGTTGTCTTGGAGTGTGTGTGTGTGTGTGTGTGTGTGTGTGTGTGTGCACACCTGGGTTTGATCCTGTGTTCCTGACCCCGAGGTGAATGACGTTGGATTAACCATTTTGGCATTAGCTGTACTTCCTTCAGCTGCCCAGACAACTAAGAGTTATTGTCCCTTTGTGGCGGCTCATGCCCAAAGTCCTGGCCTTCTGGCAGCTGGTTTGGGGGCTTGGGGACTGGGGTGGTGGAGGAAGTAAAACCACAGTTATTGTCATAGGAGCAGCCTGTGGTTTACCTTCTTGGGCTTGATTTCCTGAGCAAATTAAAATTTAAAATAAATATTCATGAGGAAATATGCATACGGGTCATGAGCATGCAGTTATCACAAGGCAAGAATGTTATTTGTTTTGAATCAAACATTAATATGCTAATTTCAACAGTTCTTATCTCTGTGAAAGCAGGTAGTGTAAGCGTCTCTACTAGGCAGTACTTTCTTGCCTAGTTCCAGTTACCATGGGAATCAGTCGACCAGGGTGGTTCCCAGCACGTGCCCATCACTGCACCCTGCATTATAATCATCAGTTCTGTTTGTCCTTGAAAACCACATTGTACACTGTGAGATAACACACAGTGACACCTCATTTAGGCAACATCAGTTTTGTGAGCTCTTCCACCAAAAATGAATTATCTAGATAATTAAGTTTAGATAGATAATTATCTAGGTAATAAAATCATAACCCTTAGGTCATGATGTTAGCTGACATACCCAGTTTGGATGGGAAGCTTTTTTTTTTTTTTGCGGTACGCGGGCCTCTCACTGTCGTGGCCTCTCGCATTGCGGAGCACAGGCTCCAGACGCGCAGGCTCAGCGGTCATGGCTCACGGGCCTAGCTGCTCCGCGGCATGTGGGATCTTCCCGGACCGGGGCACAAACCCGTGTCCACTACATTGGCAGGCGGACTCTCAACCACTGCGCCACCAGGGAAGCCTGGATGGGAAGCTTTTAAAAGTATGTTTGTCACACACAAGAGCAGGCTCTTCCATTGGTCCACCTTTTGCTTAGAGACTCAGGGTCATCCATGGTGGCCTAGATGATGTGGGCTGGATGACCCTCGGTTGCTGTCATTCTCTACTTTCTGGGAGTCTTGCTGACCATTTCTCTATCTCTTCCATTAGAGTCAGGCTGAAGGTTTTGACTTGCTTCCTGGAGCCAACATCCTTTGCAACTTTTTGGTTGCTTTTAATGTTTCATGGACTAGGAAGCCAGAGAACCAGATTTGTTAAAAGTGCGTCCAAAGCTAAACTAATTTCAGATGAAGATGAAGACGCTGAGGCATTCTTCTAGGAGTCAAGTGCTCGAATGGGGTGTGGGGCCAATTTTGTTGTTTGAACATGTGTTCTGGACACAGGAAGTTACTAGATATAGGACTTATAAATGCAGGAAGTATTACTCTGTGTGTGTGTGTGTGTGTGTGTGTGTGTGTGTGTTTATCCACATGAACCATGGGGTGGGGTAGGACTGTTAATTCAGTTTCTGAAGGGATTTCTTTTGACACAGGGATCCAGTGTGTTCTTTATGGCCCTGCTTAGTGGATAAAAGCTTCTAGGGGGCTGGTTTCGGCTCAGTAAAGGAAGAATTTGCTAATAGAGAAGTTCAGTCGTGGGACGCCTGACTTGGGGGCTGTGAGTTCCTAGTGCTGGAACTGTTCTAATGAAGGCCAGGTAACTACACATCTAAGGACACGGTTGAGGGGATTTAAACATTGTCAAGTGATTGACCTGCTTTTTAAATTTAAAAATTTTTTCAACTTATTAAAGTATAATCGATGTATACTGAACTGTATACATTTTGAAAGGTCGACATGGTTGATTTTTAAAATCTGTGTTTAAGACTGGACAAAGCTGTGTTATAAAAATATAAGTATACACATCATGGCATCCTGCAATTCACCTTAGTGACTGTTGTGAACTAGATGTTTGTATCCTCCCAAAATTTGTATGTTGAATCCTAAACCCCCAATGTGATGGTATTTGGAGATGGGGCATTTGGAGGGCAATTAGGTTTGGATGAGGTCATGAAGATGGAGCCCTTGTGATGGGATTAGTGTCCTTTTAAGAAGAAACATCAGAGAGCTTGCTCTCTCTCTCTCTGTCTCTACCACATGAGGACACAGCCAGAAGGTGGCCGTCTGCAAGCCAGGTAGAGAGGCCTCACTGGAACTCAGCCATACTGGACATACTGGACTTCCAGCCTCCAGAACTGTGAGGAAACATATTTCTGTTGTTTGTACTCCCTAGTCTATGGTATTTTTTTTGGCAGCCCGAGCTGACTAAGAAAGCCACCCTCGTACCAGGTGTGTCTGAATTACTGAGGTTTCTGCCACGAGTTTATCAGGCAGTCTGGGAAGCACCTCCTTCTGTCATTCACATTGACAGCTGAGTGCCGATGTGTCCCTCCCTGGCTCCCAAAGTGAGACCTTCATCTTAAACAGCTAGAAATGGGTGACATTTCCTTTGGTGTCAGATGACAGCCGGGCAAGTCAAGAGCCCAGCTGTAAGGCCATAAATACCGATGAGTGTAGGCTACTGCCTTCCAGAAGGCATGTGCAGGGCTCTTGGGCTGCTTGTGTCTGCGGTGGGGAGCAGCCGCCTGGGTTCCCATGGCCTGGATGGTGCTGCCAGATGTCACATGTGCAGCCCTGCCACCTCCCTACTATTTACGGCCAAGTCACTACATGGGACTCAGACCCTAGGACCCTGTGCTGGCATTCAAAAGGATTTAATAGACCTCTTTGTAAACAGCGCCAAACAGTTGTTCAAGTGACACGTAGAGCTCCGTGTGGCTGTGATGCCAAGTGCAGCTTGGGCTTTATTTGTTTGGGTTCTTCCCCCCTTTATAAACAGAGAAGAGTGTCTGCCTGCAAAATTGTCTTCCTGGCAGGATGGGAAGAGTTGAGAGAGGGGAATTCTTCCTTCCCTGCTCTGTTCTTCATGACTCAGGGGCCACATGTTTCCAAAAGCCATTTTGAGAACCCCAGCTCTCAATGACCTCAAGCCCTGAGCAGTTAGAAGTGTGAGGGACTCAGGCTGACTCAAGCCAACCCCAGATCACATTGTGTCAGGAAGGAAGGTGGGATCCCATTTTCCCATGGACTGAAGTAGGAAGAGGGTGTGCGGTCACATTTAGGTATCAGGTACCTTGTCAGAAGCCCTGCTGAAACAGACTCCCCCAGAAGTCCCTTTCTTGTCCCTTTCAAGTCCCTGCCTTGTCCCTTTCACTTCACATGGTATCTCAATTAGCCCAGCTTTGGGCCTGGCCCCAGTTTGCTTCTAATCTGTTGAATTCCTAACCACAGACAAGGTTAGGAGTTGGATCTGGGTTGGGGAAGGGGCAGGACCAGGGTCAGCTGGGCAGCCATCCTCAGGACACGGGAGGGAGAGCACAGTCAGATGTCAGCTCTCCCCGAGGCTCTCCCCCACTCTGCCCCAACATCCTCCACAGGCATTCACTAGACTTTCTGGTGTCAGAGGAGGTCTTTTGCAAGGATGGGGGATGCTTAATTGCAAGTCTAGCTCTGTAACCTGGTCGTGGACCCTGCCAGATATCCCATCCATCAATTTTTTTTTTTTTTTTTTTTTGGCTGCATTTGGGTCTTCGTTGCTGCTCAAGGGCTTTCTCTAGTTGTGGCAACAGGGGCTGCTCTTCGTTGCGGTGTGAGGGCTTCTCATTGTGGTGGCTTCTCTTGTTCTGGAGCATGAGCTCTAGGCGTGCGGGCTTCAGTAGTTGTAGCATGTGGGCTCAGTAGTTGTGCCTCCCAGGCTTAGTTGCTCCACGGCATGTGGGATCATCCCAGGCCAGGGATCGAACCCGTGTCCCCTGCATTGGCAGGCGGATTCTTAACCACTGTGCCACCAGGGAAGTCCCCCCATCACCTTGGAATGCGGAGGCGTAGCCCCCAAGTTCCCAGAAAAGTCAGACTTGTGCCCTCGTTGGAACCCCTTTCATCATGCCCCACCCCTATCTGTCGGGGCACCCACCCCCCACCCCCCCAGGGACTTTGGGTTGAAACCACAATCTGGCCTTGATGCTTGAGTTGAACCCACTTGATCAAGTCCTGGAAGAAAAATCAAAGGCTATCGAGGAAGAATCATGTGAGGTACTTATAGTCCTGAATACATCTCCACACAAAGAGACTTATTCTTTGAAGACTGAGTCAGATGGCTCAGTGCCCTGCATGGGGGGAAAAGCTCTAAAGAGTTAGGTAGAACCCTGGGATGAAGAGAGATTGTGTCTGCCAGCACCCCCCGTCCCGGCCCGGGCAGGGCTTCTGAGGTGCCCCGCCTGTTCTGTACATGGTGGGTGTGTTGTCTTCCTTCCCCGCACTCCCATTGCCTTATCTGCAACGTGAGAGAAACGGGATAAAGTGACGAAGCCCAGGCTGGCCCCGAGTTCCCCAGCTGTGTAGAAGGTGCTGGTTGAAATCTGAAGGCTGTTCAATATTAAACAAACAAACAACTGAAGGAATATTTATTGGAAGCAAAACTGCAAAGATAACTCAAATGTCAAGTCTTTAACCCCCAAATACATCGGTATCCTTGGCTCAAACTCTGTTTACCGGTTGGAAGACTGGGCCAGCATTTTGACAAAATTTGGGACAGGGATGCCGTTTGTTCAATAGGGGAAATACTGCAAAACATGATGGTCAACAGGCTATGGGTGGGAAGGGAAGGTCTTTGCTCAGTGAAAACTTTGGGAACCTTGTTTCCAGCGTTCCAGAGTTCCTAATGAAGTTTGTGTCCTTCTCTCAACAATACTGTGGGTGATCTTTGCCGGCTGAAGCGTGATCTTCCAACCCTAAACTTGACGAGTGGCCAAGATTCAGGTCTGGAAAGTGCTAAGCCCGCTCACTGGAAGCTCCGAGGTATCTTTGGCCCCCCTGCGCTTACTCAGGTAGTAATTCTGTGTGCAATGTAACCAGAACGCTCCCTTTCCATCTCTGTTAATTTCCAAATTGGCTCGTTAAATCTATACATTCCAGAGACTTAGTCCAACATTCCAGGGAACCTTTCCATGGGCAATCAGAGCAGGAGTTCTTTTCAGCAGGGTTTGTTCAAGCGGAGGGAATGTGAAAAAAAACCTCCAGAACAAATTACCTTCATCTTGCAGAGGGGACCTCAGATGGCAGCCTCGCGGTTACCCCAGCCGTGTCTCTCCCTGACTCTGCCTTGTCCCTTTCGCTTCACACGGTATCTCAATGAGCCCAGCTTTGGGCCTGGCCCCAGCTTGCTTCCAGTTTGTTGAACTCCTAACTGCAGACAAGACACTGTTAACTAGCAGCGCTGCCAGAGAGCGAGTGCAGTAAACTCCAGGGTATTCTCTTCTGTGTTGTTGTTGTGACACAAACATGTAAGTGTGTTTGAAACCTCAGAGCCCAGCTGCTAGGGGAGGTGTCTTGTTTTGCTGCCAGATGGGTACATAATGTACCACACATGTGAGCAGGGCACTGGGGAATTTTAGCTGGAATTAACAACCGCATAAGAACTGGAAGCAAATAAATAAATAACCCAAGTGTTCAAAGGCCGTTTTATCAACTCAGTTTATCTCCACTGCTAAATGCCAGCTTTTTTTCTTGACTTACCTTTTCCGTTCCTCTGACCTTCAGAATTCTTCCCACATTTGGGATTAACTGAAGTTGCTCTCACGGCTCTTCATGTCCTTATTTAAAGGACCAACCTGCTCTTTTTCTCTGAAGTGCTTTGGTGGGCGATGACTTTCCTTTTCCCCAGAGGGCAGCTCCAGAAGTGGGGAGTCAGGAGGGATGGGTTCTAGTCCCCAGCCTTCTGGTCTCTCTGTTTATCACCTGTCACCTGGGGGCAGAGGCAGGAGAGACCATCCAAGCCTCATCCAAATGTCACCTGCTGTCTGTCCGTGTCCTTACCAAGCATGTCCTGAACGGCCAGTGAATGCATATTGCCAGGCCCCTGTCTGCGAGGTGGCCCCTTCTCTCAGGAGCCTGTTAATCCCTGTTTGGAGAGGGTCCATCAGGTAAACGCATACGGATGTTTCAGTCAGTCTGTGCTCACTGCCCTGAGACGGACACAGCTCGTACTAAGCAGGGGCAGGCATATAATCAGTATTTATTGAGTGAATGAATGGATACTGGAATTACAGAAATTCATTTCTAACTCAGAAGTAAAGCAGCAGCCAGGCTTACCTTGTTTCATGGCCAAGGAGCAGGCCCACCTGCATGGTGTCTTTGTGTGGCATAGATGCAGACAGCCCTTCCTCTGCATGCATGGGGCCCCTTGCTGGATGCATGGCTCATCCTGGCTGGGAACTTTTGGGCAGGGCTCAGACTGCACTAGTGTGTTCGGTGGCCCTGCTGGGTGGGATGGGATATGGGGAGAAACAGAGAGGTAAAGAGCGCACACTCTGAAGCGGGCGTGCTTAGGTTCCCGTACTAATGTCACCTCTTCATCTCCTCATCTATCAAGTGGAGGAAGAATAATAGTACCTACTTCAAAGGGTTGCTGTGAGGCCTAAGTGAATCAATATATGTAAAGTGTTCAGAACCAGGCCTGGCACAGAGTAAGTACTAATTAAATATTAGCTCTTTTTCATGTTATTATTATTTTGGAGAGGGGGGAGTTGTCAGGACCTGTAGGATAGCTCAGTTTCTAGAGGGGTGAAGGGTGGGAGGAGAGGGGCAGCTGCAGTTGGAAGTGGATTGTTCAGAGGGCTGTGGTCAGTTTGAGTGGATTTCTGAAACTGTGGCTCTCTGTAGCCCTCAGGTCTTATCTGGTGGGTGGGTTTCTACAGAAGGAGAGGCAGGAGGTCATAGGTGAAATCGGATGGCCAGCAGCTTCCTCCTGGTTCTGGTTCTAAGGAACAAACACCCACCCTCCCAACACACACACACACACACACACACACACACACACACACACACACACTCCTACTGAATGGGTGGGAGTTTAGCAAACAGCATCCAGGAAATAGGCAAGATCAGGTAGGGCGGTTCAGAGCCTACTAGGGTTCAGGGTTTTATCTGCGTGCCTAGTAGGGAAACTGAGGCAAAAGCCTAGTAGATACAAGTTGCCCAGAGCTCTTGGCAGCCATAACCGAAGTCAGGTCTCTCGCAGCCAGACCACAAACAAGCCCCTGCTACTGGCATTGCTGACCAGCAGACTGCAGCCTGGCGGGGCTTGGTCTGAGGACCACAGGAGCAGTCACTGACATCCCGAAGAGGAGGGAGGTGCAGAGGGGCTTGCTGAAGGCCTTGAGTTGAGATGGAGCCTGGGAGGATGGTCAGGACTTGGATGACCAGAAATGAGACATTCTGGGCTGAGGGGGAGAACAGAGTGAAGGTGCAGGTGGGGTTGTGCCTGATGAGATCCAGGAATCTGAGTACACGTGTGGGCCTAGAACATAGTGGAGGCTGTGTGTGGAGGGGAGAAGCCTGGGAGGAGACTCAGGAGCCAAGGCCAGGGCAGGGGAGCCTTGGAACCAAGCTGCTGATAGAGAGCACTGGACGTTTTGTGAGCACTGTCACAGTGATCCGACGTGGCTAGAGTCTCTGTATGACTATATTGTAGACAATTGGATCATAAGGAGAGGCTCAGGAGAGGCGGTGGAAGGAGCATGAGACTGGGGGAGGAGATTGCTTAACTGAACCCTTGCGGGGAATAGCCTGGACAGTACAGAGGCCTGGGTGGACACAGCAGGAACAGTGAGGAAAGGAGAGATGGGAGAAACATAGTGAAGCCACAAGACCCAGGGCCTAGTGTCTGATGAGATACAGGAGGCGTGCGTATGGGAGTGGTCCCCGTTTCGGAGGGGAGGCCAGCTGCAGGCAGAAATGAGTTCCATTTCCATCTCGTAGGACTCAAGGTGAGCGTGAAGGGCCCCAGTGGACAGGCCATCAGGCAGGGGCCTTAGGGAGCGGGGCCTGGGCTAGAGAGGAGAATTCAGGAGGCCTCAGGGCAGAGCTGAAGCCACGGGCGGGGAAGAGGTGAAGCATAGAGAGAAAGAGAGGACATCAGTGACAGAAGTTGGGACAACAGCCATCCTCGGGGCCAAGAGGAGGGAGAGGAGATGCAGCACCTCAGAGGATGCGTTCACAGTGGCCAGAGGTGTCGTCAGAGGCAAACAGGCGAGCACAGCTTCCCCCTGTGCCCAGCCTGGAGGGCTTCTGCAGCTTAGCCCAGGCCGGCCCCTCTGCTGCAATCCTTGTCCCCAACACACACACACACATGTGCTTGTGTGCGCACACACACATGCAAGCACCGCAGTGCAACCGCATGACCTTCGTCAAGTGCCAGCTCAGGTATTCTCTCCTCTGGAAAACTCTGGGCAGCTCCCTGCCCCAAGCGCCGGTTCAGTTCCTCCCTCCTCTGCATCCCTGCAGCCCCTCCCCCTCCTCTCCATGCACCTCTCAGATGAGCTAGCAATTACCTGCTTCGTGGAGGGTCTCCCCACCAGACATGAGCTTTGCAGGCCTGTTCCCCGGGTGGTACCCTGGATAGCACACAGGGCCACTGAACTGGTGTCAGCTGGTTGAGGAAAGTTCCCATGAGAAGAGAGTTGGGGCCAGTAGGGGCCTGGACAGATACCTGGTTGTTCGGCCGTGGCCTTCAAGGCTGCAGCCTGGGTGGGAGGTGGGAGGAGAGGAAATGTGATGGAGGGGACACCCCCCATGGCACCAGCTGCCGGAACCACACCCTCCTCTCCAAGCTGCCCATCACTTTCTGTCCACCCATACCTAGGCTGCGACCCTCACCCGACTTTCCTTCTAACTTGGTTTCTGCACTCTTTTGTAGCTGTGACCTGAATGTCTCCTATAACTGGTAGGTCCCGGAAAATACCTGTTTGAATGGATTGTAGCCATCTGTAAAATGAGGACTGTTGAAAGAGGAGACACCGATCACTGCTCAGAGCTCCTTCCAATGGAACTCAGATTGTCCAAGCCTCTGCAGTCATTTGAACACCAAAAGGGAGGCTGAGCCATTTACTGGAAAGAGCACTGGAGTCAGGGGTACAGCTCTACTCAGCCACCGACCCCAGACTAAGTAAGGGAAGAAGAAATTCAGTTTTCTAAGTGTCTTCTGAAGCCAAGCATAAGGCTTGGCACTTTCACAAACAGCATTTTGTTTCATTAATCCACAGAGCAACCTTGGGATACTGACTCATGTACTGATTCATCAGCTTCGTTTCATTTAATAATATCGGGCAACTCACAGAGGTGAAGTAACTAGCTCAAGCCGGTAGGTTACAGGTTGCCTGATTGTGTGTTTCTCGTATGTCACCGAGACTGATTTTCTTCCAAGTGCAGAGCTGCGTTAGATATCTGGCCATCCCACAGCCCTGGAGGCCTCTGGAACTAGAAGAGGTTTGCTTTTGTCGGAAAAGAGGCAGGAGTGAGCCTTCTAGAGTGCGAAGGAGTGTCCTGTGTCCTGTTGAGCCCTGTGATTGTAAGAGCAAAGGACCGTGTGACTTGAATACACAGTATTAGGCCAAACTCAGTCTCGGATGCCTGGAAACATTTGACATGATGTCATGAAAAGCTATGAAAGTGTCTCTCCAAAACTCCAAGAGAGGAATTAGGCTTTTGCACATACGTATGTATTCAATTTTCAGCTGTCCTGATTTCTCTCAAAGAGCCGCTGGTTCTTCCTTGGAGTTGGTCCAGGCCCCTCTGTGCTTCATCTGCACTGGGAGAAGTCCTGCGTGCCCGCCTCCTTTTGTCCCATTTTTTCCTGGGCTCTTACGGCTGTCCTCTGTGGCGTTTTTCAATTACGCACGGTCAGGGACTAAGAAAACTAGAGCAAAGCAAACATTGCCCCAGCCCTGCGTGATAGCAGGGGATGGCTGAGTGGCCTGTGGATTGAGCAGGAACCTGGGGTAGGGAGTGAGGACCCGACAGAGTCCCTTTGCTGTCACTGCAGAATGAGAGGACACCCAGGCTGTCCCCCTCGGAGTTAACAGCAGAAAAGGCCCAGAAGACAAAGACTGGACCTGCCCTTGGGGAGGTCATGGTGTCCCCCAGGCAGGAGACAAGTCATGTGGGAGTGCAGTTATATAAATATAAGAGTAGGGTCATTCTCTCACTCATCAGGGTCTCAGCAAATCCTGAGTGAGCAGAGACAGGCGCCGACTGCAGGAGCCCCGGGGATGGCTCCGCCCTCTGCACTGCACATCCCGTCCTGGAGGGGCTCACCCGGTAGTGGGAGAGACAGACATGCACATGAGTCCCGGGGTGGGTGGTGGGTGCGGAGACAGAGTGTGCCCGAGGGCCTTGGGTGCCCGGAAGGAGTCCTAGAGGAGGAGGAGTTTGACTTAAGTAGTAGAGGGGAAAGTGTCTTAGATACAGGGAACAACAGCCAATGAGTGGGCAGGACCAGAGGCCTGGAGCTGACCGATGTACTCTGGTGTGGGGCGAGTGTAGGTGTGGCTGCCCTCTGCACCCCACCTAAGGGCTGCCTCATGTCTTTGCCTGGGGTCTAAGTGGAGCCCAGCTGTCAGGATGGGCAGCAGAGACTGTAAGGAGTGCTAGGTTTGGGGGGACGGGAGTGAGCTGGGAGGCTTCCTGGAGGCGGAGGTAAACCTGGGGCTTCAGTGACCGGGAGGGTTTAGACAAGTAGGAAGGAAAGCAGGGTGGGCACCTGATAGGAGCATAGAACCAGGGCCAGACGGGAACACAGACATGGTGGGGCCTCAGACTGAGGGGGACTTCATGGTGGCATGTGGCACAGTGTCCGGCACCTTCCGATGAGGCTGTAGCTGACTTCTCTGAGGGGCAGTAAGTACAGGGGAGGAATCCTGGGGTCAAGAGAAGGCTCCTGTCGTGCTGAGTGTCTGAGTAGGGTGACTGCTCCACGCCACAGTTTGACCACCTGGAAAACAAGGGTGCTGGGGAGACCTCTGGCATCCTGTGATTACCTTCCCTTATGACCTTGAGCAAGACACATCACTTCTGGGACTCCGCTGCCTGGTTTGTCAAGTGGGGGGACGGAGCCCTGCTGCTGTCACCTTTCTGAGCATCTGGGAGGATGGTGCAGACGTGCCGGTGAATTCACTCCAGAGCAAACCTCCCACAAACATGAGGGTCAGGAGATGCTGGGGCCTTTTCTGACCTGGTCCCACCTGGGACTGCCCATCTGCTTTCCTGCAGCCAGGCCCCACCTCCTCCTGTGATATGCTTCCCCACCCTCTCCACCACTGGTCCCCTCGGGTTTGAGGACAGCACAGCCCACCAGCTCCACCTCACATCTGGAGGGCCTTCCTCAGGCCGCTGCCCAGAGCCTGCCCCCTGCAGACTCGTCCACGCACCTGGCAGTGAGAACGCAGGCGGGCCCACCTGGCATGGGAGATGCTCGCCCTGGGAGGATGGCGGCCAGTCTGCTCTGGGCCCAGGGTCCTGGCTCTGGCGAGCTGAGCTCACCAAGGTTTATTTATTTATCATTCGTTTGGGGCGAAATGGAAGAGAATCAAATCCAGTGGGCTGTTTTAGCAGCAGTCGGTGGAAAGAAAGCCATGTCTGTTTCTCCCTAAAAAATCCCTCGCATTGTGACCCTGGCCCCTCGGTTGGGTTTCGGCAGACAATGCCCTCCTTTCTCCCTGTGCCCGACAGCTCACCCCCGCCTGCCCGCCCGCCTGTCTGCCCTTGGTCCAGTGGGCCTGCCGCTGCCCGCTTGACTTGGCTGCTAGGAAGGAAGGGAAGGAGACGCCTGGGGCCCTGGCTGATCAGTCCAGCCCAGCCTAGCAGGCCCCGCACGTCTTCTGGGGCTGCCGTGCCCCTGTGATCCTTCAGATCCTCTGTTTGGAGCCCTAGTCCATTGGTGTGTGTTGAGGGCATACTCTGTGCCAGGAACTGTGCCCACAGAAGTGATGCTCTCCTCCCCCCTGGAGTGAGCCCCGAGGTTTAGGTCTCAGGTGAGCCCCAGCACCTCTCTCACCACTGCCATTTCACAGATGGGGAAACGGGGCCTCTAAGTAGGTAGACACCTTGCCAAGTTCACACATCGAAGTGTTGGTGGCTGAGATTGGTGGGGGGGGGTGTCTTTCTGCCACTCTGGGTGGGTCAGCAGAGGCTGAGGGTGACCAAGGCAGCCTCTGCAGCTGACCTCAGTCACCTTCCTGCCTATCTGCAGCCTTCTTCTCTTGCTCCTCTTATAACCTGGCGAAGCCTCTCATCACACACAGAATAGAACCAGACCTGGCCCCTAGCTGATCTGTTCCCTGTCTGCCTCTCCAGCTTCACCAGATGCTCCTCCCTTGCTTTCCCCTCTCTGTCCTCACTCCATGTTTGCTGTTTCTTCAGCTCCCCAAACTCATTTCTGTCTCAGGGCCTTTGCACTTGCAGCTCATCTGCCCGCAGCTCTCTCCGCTGGTGTTGGCGTGGCTGGTCCTTGACATGTGAGGGGGCCACTGGGTTTAAATGGTCTCCCCCACCCACACTCCTTAACCGCTTACCTTCCTCTCCCTTTGTCTCATCTGTCCCTTCCTGAAATTACAGTGTTAATGTGTTTGCTTTTTGTAGTTCTGTCTCTCCCACTATGATGTAAGCCCCATGCCTGGCCCATTCCAGGAGCTTTGGTAAATATATATATATAGTTTTTTTTTTTTTAAGATTTTTTTTGATGTGGACCATTTTTAAAGTCTTTATTGAATTTGTTACAATGTTGCTTCTATTTTTACGTTTTGGTTTTTTGGCCGTGAGGCATGTGGGATCTTAGCTCCCTGACCAGGGATCAAACCCAAACCCCCTGCATTGGAAGGGGAAGTCTTAACCACTGGACCGCCAGGGAAGTCCCCAAGTATATGTATATTTTTTTGAATGAATGAATGAATGAAACCCACAATGTTGTGTCTTGATTTGCAGGGAGTTTTTCTCAGAATATTTTACTGTTTCCTCTAGTACATTTCTGGGACCTTGGGGACACAGATCTGAAGAACTGTGGCTTAGAAAGATATAGTCATAGGAGAGACTGCTGGGGAGAGGCAGCAGAGTTGGGCAGAGAAGTTAGGTGACGAGTCTTCAGAGTCAAACGGACTGTGGGACTGTAGACTCTCTGCCTCAGTTTCCTCATCTGTAAAATGGGACTGATGATAGTACTGCCCTCAAGGACTGTTTTAAGGAGTAAATGGTTTAATACATAAAAAGCACTTTGAATAATGCCTGGCATTATTATATTATAATATATTAGTATTAGCAAGCATTATATTAGTATTATCAACTATTACTGTTGTTGCTATTATTTATTAGCTATTTTTACTGGCAGTAGTAGTAGTAGTACAGTTATTATTTGAGCTCAGCTCTGCCATTTACAACTCATGTATCCTTATATTAGTCACCTAACCTCCCTAAGCCTCAGTTTTCTCACTTATAAAGTAAGGTTAATGGTAGTCTAGTAGCCTCATAGATTGGTCATGAGGATGTAATGAAAAAAATGCACATCAACTGCTTAGTCAAGTCATGGGAGCTGGACACTTAATGGCCAGAAGGAGAGAGACTCAGGGTGAGAGAAAGGGGTGAGGGGGCTTGGCCGGAGGTGGGATGGGGCCAACAAGAGGGGGTGATTTAGAGGCAGAGAAACGGGGAGCACAAGTAACCAAGAGGAAGGAGAACATCATGAAATTTCGAGGGAGGAATACAGAGATTATGGAGCCAAAAAAGAGGGAAGGGAGAGAGGCCACCTTATTCTGTCACTTTGGGGAGCTCTTGGAACCTTGTGGAGGGGTAGGAATTTTGCATTCTTCTTCCCAGAAAACCAAGTGCTAAGAATTTGGGGTGAGGTCTTTGAGCTGGACTTCCTCTCTGTCACCCTCCTGAAAATCCAAATATGGTTCTCTTTTTCAAATCCAAGGAGAGAGAAGAGAGAGAGCCAGGGATGTCTACATATTTGGGTTTTAAATCTGAAGGCTGTCCTCTACACCTGACTCCTGTCCCCTTGCCCTTTGGTCAGGGACATCAGGAGGTGAAAGGGTGATGTCCTGAGAGAAGTGAATTCACCACCTAGGGACTGCAGGTTGCCTGGGGCGACAGCTTTGGAAGCTTAATGTTGGACTCAACTCCTTTTACCTTTCACAACGCCATTTTGCTCACCAGCCTTTAGCTGGTCTATCTGCTCCCCCTGAAGGACGTCCCTGGTAGGCCGTCACCCAGGGAAGGCTTTTAGGATAACCTTTGCCCCAGGTCCTGAATCCTTGTTCCCACTATCCCAGAGCCCACCCCCAATGTTCATAGTCTTTGACCCAAGACAGTAGAGCCTGTGTTATCAGGATTTCAAAACTTTTGACCTCAAGATTCCAAAGCCCATGGCCCTCAAATTCCAGAATTTTGGTTGCCTCGGTTTTTAAAGCCTATGTCACCAAATTCCCAGAGCCTTTCAGGTGCCTATCTGACTTCACATCCATACCTTCTGGTCTGCCCAGTCCCTGCCTTCCTGCCCCCGGCAGAATCCTGGACCAGGAATCAGGTCTGGTCCTGGGACCTCTGGTCAACTGGGCATAATCACCAACAAGCTGTTCACCTGGTTGAGCCTCGGTTTCCTCACCTATAAAATTCGGGTAACAAACAACCTCAGAGGGTGCTTGTGAGGACTGGGAAGATAACGTGTTGGAAAGGAAAGTGCTTCGCAGATGTGAGCTATTCCTGTTTCAGTGCCTGTCAGCCCTGCTCAGCGTCAGCATCATGACACTGGAAAATCCAGCTACGTGCCCTGCTTGTCTTGGCTTTCATTTGCTCCGTGGGCCATGTCCACCCTTGCTGTTTACCGAGATTTTTAACTCAATCTACTCCCTGTCTCCTCCAGCCCTCTCTCCTGGTTTCACTGTTTCCCTGCTTTCCTGTGCATTTGCCAAGAGTGCCCAAGTCAGGATTAATCTCTCCCTGCTCTCTCCCCCTCCATTCATGCCTCTCTCCTGGTACTCTCCACAGTTGCTCTGTAGGCAAGTTATACCTCTATGTGTTAACTATGTTGTTATGCTGATTACCTCCTGTCCCCTGTCACTTGTGGGTCTTTGGTAGGTCTTTGGTGGGTCTAACAGCATTGACTGACCTCCGACCAGGCTGCTGGCCTTTCTGAATCTTATTTCCTCACTGTTAACATGGGGAAAGGAACACATATACCTCATAGAGTTGCAGTGATTAGCAATGAGCAGAATACTAGGCTTAAAGCATTTAAAGTAGCTGGCGCTTAGTAGGTACTCATAAATATTAGGAGAGATGACAAAATAAGGTGAGAAGAACATAAACTTTGAACCTGGGTTCAAACCACAGCTGTGCCCCTTGAGTGTTGTGTGACTTCAGGCAGGCTACTTAACTCTCCCAAGCCTCAAGCTTCTCATCCTTAAAATCCTTCAAACTGGCATAACAGGATGGCAGCAACATCTTGTGCTAATATTAGTAAAATGCACGGGAAAGAGCAGGCGCTCAGTAAATGGTACCTTTTATTATCATTTCTCTTTACCTCCTTAGGGAAGAAACCTAGTCTTATTTTTTTTTTGCACCCCCTTGGGCTGTTGTCTATAGCACAATGTGACCTCTGAAGTGAATCAAATTAGCAAAACTGATAACTCAGATGGAAGAGACGACAAAGAGGAATGAAAGGGAAAATATAAAGCTTTGAGAGGACGGAGGAGGGAACATTTCCCAACTCATTTCCTAACCTTATGAAGCCATTATTATGGTGATACCAACACCATACAAAGACATTACGAGAAAACTATAGAGCAGACCTTCTTGTGTCATGAAAGTGGACGGATGCAAAAATTCTCAACAAAAATATCGGCCAATCAGATCCAGCCTATGTAAAAAGGATAATACATCATGACTAAGTGAGAGGTCATCCTGGGATTACAAGGCTGGTTTAATGTTCAAAAGTTAATCAGTGTAATTTACCACGTCAGCAGACTAAACCAGAAACCCTGGTATGATCATCTCAATAGATTCAGAAAAAACCTTTGTCAAAATTCAACACTGTTCATGATAAAAACTCTCAGTAAACTGGGATTAGAAGGGAGCTTTCTTGATCTAATAAAGGACATCTACAGAAAACCTACAACTAACATCAAACATGATGGTGAAAATTGAACACTTTTCCCTAAGATCAGGAACTAGTCAAATCACGTATCTGAAAAAGGACTTGTATCCAGAATACGTAAAGAACTTTCAAAACTCAGTAATAAGAAAACAAATATAATTTAATAATGAGCAAAATATTTGGATACTTAAGATACATGGATGGCAAATAGCACATTAAAAAAATGCTTAACAGCTTTAGTCATTAGGAAAAGGCTAATTAAAACTACAGTGAGACACTAACACATGCTGATTAGAATGGCTATGATTAAAACTGACAATACCAAGTGTTGACGAGTTGGCGAGTTTATGGAGCGACTGCAGCTCTCATATGTTGCTGCTGGGAAAGTAAAGTGGTACAACCACTCTGTGAAACAGTTTTGCAGTTTCTTATAAAGTTAAACACTTGCCACACCCGGAAATCCCACTGCTAAGTATTTATCCAAATGAAATCAAAATCTCTCTTCACACAGAACCTGTACACAAATGTTTATAGTGGCTTTATCTGGAATAACCCCAAGGTGGAAACAACCCAAATGTTCCTAAACTGAGGAATTGATACACAAACTGTGGTATGTCCACGAGATGGAATACTGCTCAGTAATGAAAAGAAGAGAACTCCTGAGGCAGACAACACAGATGAGCTCAAATGCATTATGCTGAGTGAGAGAAGTCAGACTCAAAAGGCTGCAGACTGTGTGATACATTTCTATGACATTCTGGAAAGGGAAAAACCAGAGGGACAGAAAACAGCAGCAGCTGTCAGGGGTAGGCATGGAGTGGGGTTACTACAAAGGATGCAGGAGAATTCTTTGGAGTGTTGGAACCCTTTTCTATCTCAATTTGGGTGGTAATGTGACTGTATGGGTTTGTCAAAACACATACACTATATACGTAAAAGGGTGCATTTTACTGTATGTAAACTGTGTCTTAATAATGAAAACAATAAAGCCCCAAGACCAGGTTAGTAAAGCTTTAAGTTCTCTAGAGGAGGCGAATGGCATGCAGATATTGTTGGACCTGGTAAATCCTGCCTTTCTCAGGTTTTTTCCCAAACCCTTTTTCTCTCAGACTACATCCCTGTTCAATCCAAGATTTTGCTCTGGAGTTTCATCATCTCCCTGGAGCAGGGCAGCAGCCTCCTGGTTGCCCTCCCTGCCTTCCCGCCTTCCACCCCTGCACATGCTGCCCCAGGATCTGAAATGGAAATGCACACACAGAACCCCTCTTTTCAAAGGCTCCCCCTGGCCTGTGCTGAGAGGTCTGAATCCATCCCATAGCCCACAGGGCCCTCCCGCATCAGCTCCCTCCACCCCCGACTCCCCCAGCCCTTCCTAAGAGCCAGAACACTGAGCTACTTTGTATTTGCTGCCCAATACAGCAAATTTGGGCCCACCTCGGTGGCTCTGGGGGGCTCTTCCCTCTTCCAGGAATTCCAGCCCCCTCTTTTCTGTCTTCTCAACCTCCGAGGCCCCCCTGAGATGCTCCCTCCTGAGGAGCCCTCCCGGGACAGAGCTTCACACCTCCTCCTCGGCGTTCTGTCAGTCCACTTGTGACATCTCTGACTGTGGGGGGCCATGGCCGTGCGCCGCTCTCGGCAGCCTTCAGGGGAGGCCATGCTACCAGGGAGCGCAGAGCCCTGATGGCCTCCAGGTCTCCAGTGGCAGTGCCTTGGGGATCTGCCCCGTGAAGCCGAGTCTGTGCCCTTGCCAGGCGGCCCCAGTCAGCAGAGCACAGCATTTGTGCTAGGACAGAGCATCCACCTCTGACTTGGCTTCTGTTTCCCAGAGGACTTCTTGGTTATTCATTTTTTTCTTGTTGGTCTTTACTTCTTCCTCCACTGGCTCTTAATTCATGCATTTATTCATTCATTCCGCAGATACTTCTCAAGGTCCACCATCCACAGCTCAGTGCCAGGGCTGCTCTCTCCCCGCTACCCCCAGCTGCATCTTCCTTATCTGCCTTTGCCTCACACCCCTCACAGTCACACACAGCCATTCCAAGTCCTGTGGCCCCTTCATTCCCGGCACATGCATTCCTGGGTCTTGCGATGCCATCTCTTACACCCTAGGTAGCTTCCTAGTGGGGAACACCTGCCCCCGGTGATGGCTCACGACAGTGCATAGCATATGTTAGGGTGCAGAAATTATGAGTTGAGTGAGTGACTTTCATGTGACTTGTCAGGATTGATTAGAAGAGGTAATGTGTGTAAAGCAACAAGCATGCGGCCTGGCAAGCAGTAGGTGCATGGTAAATGAGCATGGTTAATTTCCAGTAAATTCCATTTGATGGCATATCTCACAAATTGGAGCTGATGTTTCCTTCTATTGTATTCTGTGACTTTTTTTCCTTGATGCATCACACATAGAGCTGGGAAAGAAAGAGATGGTGAAAGCTGCATTGTGTTATGTCTTTCCTGAGACACAGGACACAAGTGTGCAAGCCTCATGGGTGGTAACACATGGGTCTGGATTCAGGAGACCTAAGTGCTAGCCGGGGGCCCTGCCAATAGCTTGATAATTGATCCTGTCCTTCTCTGGTCCTCAGTTTCACCATCTGTAGTAGAGAATCAGACTCTAGTTTCCACAGCCCTTCAGAACTAATGTTCTGCAATAAGGGCCAGAACCAATAGAAATGAACTTGTATTTGCTTTTTGTTTTGAGATTATTTTTGCGTTTTCCACTTCCCACCTCCTTTCTCCAGGAAAGCTGAGAGTTCATCAGATTGACTTGTAATAGCAGAAAGCAGATGCTCAATAAACACCTTATAACTTGATATTAATTACATTTTGCAGTTTACCTGTGAAGAAACATAGGTATCTTTCAACCACATTTGAAATTTCTTGCCAGAAGTGGGGGAAGAAAACAAACATGTATTAATCACTGGTTGTGTGCCAGTGTCCTAGTGTAGAGATTTTGTGTGCATGTCTGCATTGAATCTTACGAACCCCATTCTGGGGTAGCCAGAGTTATCCTCATGTTTTTGACTTGGAAACCAAGACTCAAAGAGAGGAAGAAACTTTCCCAAAGGCTTGGAACGACCAAATGATTGGATATTTGAACCCACTGCTCCCTGGCTCCAAAGCTTGTGCTCTTCTTGCTTTTAGGTTAATTGCTTTTGCCTGCAGGATTTCAAAACAGAAAACAAAAACCCAATAAAATGTCTAAAATACTTAGAAATGACAAGTCAGTGAATGCTTGGGCATAGAAAGTAAGAAGTGTGAGCTCTCAAGTAGCCCGCCTAGTTTAAATCCCACCTGTGCCCCTACTAGCCTTCCCGCCTTGGGCAAGTTCCTCAACCTCCTCTGCTTCCATCTCTTCATCTTTAAAATGGTTATAACAGCAGTAACTACCTCCTAGGCTGTTATAAGTATTAAATAGGTTAATTTACATAGAGATCTTGTAGTAGTGCCTGCCTGGCATCTCATAAATATGCAATAAGTGTTGGGAATTATTATCATTATTATTATCACTGTCAGAGTTATTTGGATCCAAGCCTGGGATCCGGTGGATTTCTGCTGGCTCTTCTCCTGTGGAGCGCACTAGGTGGGTGACAAGGGATGTCCTTCTGGAGACTGTCGCCATAGCTGCTAGGCTGCAGTCCAGCCCATGCAACTCACGGAGAGGAACAACGTTAGTGCCTGAGCCCTGCTTGGCCTGGGAGACGAGAGTTTCCAGGAGGGCTTGATGGTTGCTGGAGCAGGACCCTGAAAATGTATAAACACCCCAGCTGTGGAGACACTGCCTCCCCTGCTCCAGCCCCTTCACCCCAGCCCTGGCCCTGCTCTGTCTTAAGTGCTTAAGTGCTCAGGGCTGCTGAGCCCAGGAAATGCCCTGCTTATTCTCCAGGAGAGCAGGGGGCTTTGCTCAGCCGGAGGTGGAGAGCGTGACACGTGAGTGGCGTAGCAGGAGCTCTTGGCATCCCCAGTGAATCGGGGAGTCTGAGGCCAAAAGGGGCCAGAAGAAGTCATTTCAGACCAGTTCTCTTAGCCCCAGGTGGGGCTAAGTCTGGTTGCATCACCTCCTCCCCACATAGTGTTCCTTCATTCATTGGACAAACATTTCCTGAGCTCCTGTTTTGCACCAGGCCATACAAAGTTAGTAAGTATTACTTTGACAGTGGTATACTATTGACTAACGTTGAACACTTGTAGTATTCCAGGCGCCGTTCTAAAAACTTCCTAATTGTGAATTCATTTAATCCTCACACTAAAACCCCGTGGGTGAATTCTAGGATTATCCCTATTTTGTAGATGAGGAAAACAGAGAGGTGAAATAACTCATCCAGGGGCACACAGTGCGTGGCAGAGAAGGGACTCAAATCCAAGTAGCTGGGCTTCAGAGCTGCCACGCCACCAGCCTCGCAGGAGACGAAGGCAGGCCTGTTCATCAGCCCTCTCTCATGCCTTCTTTCAGCCTCCCGGCAGCCCTGAGAGGTAGGCAAGGATTATTGGCCTAGTTTATAAATTGGGGGACCAGAGTGAAATGGCATGACCAGGTTCACGCATCTAGTTCATGGTCAGATTAAATTGGAACTCAGGTTTCCTGGTTCTTAAGGTGGTTTATTTTCTCCTGCACGAAGCTGCCTGTGTGTGTACCTGGGTATTTGTGTGTCGTCGCAGGTGTCTGCAGGTGTGTACATGAATGTGTGTGTGTGCTTGCAGGCACACGTTTCTCTGTGTGTGTGTGTGTGTGTGCATGCACGTGCATGCATGGGTGTGCATGCGTGCAGGTATGTATGTGTGTTAGGAGGGGGTGGATGGCTGATGGAAACTCTGAAGGCTTCTCACCTGAAGACCTCGGCATGCATCCTGGCTCTACCACCGGGGTTCTGGGACCGTACCAGGTCCCCTCCCCTCTCCCCTCTCCCCAGCCCCAGAGTTAGAGTGAGTGGTGGGCGAGGAGGGTCTCAGAGGTTTTGCCCTTCTCTGGCACTCTCTGCTGCTGAGAGGCCATGGTAAGCAGGGAGGGAGTGGGCCCAGGGAGGCTGCACCGAGGAGGTGCCCCCAGAACAAAATGTTGGGACCGAGACAGACAGCCGGAGTAGGGAAGTGTGGGCAGAGAGTGTCATTCATACGCCCAACTGCTCTTCTGGGCTGGAGTCCAGGAATAGCTGTGGTGAGAACTACATTTTTAAAGTGGGTCTTAATGTTTTTCACTGCTGGAAAATATGCCATTATGGGCATTTTTCTCCTCCAAATTCCTGGACCTCCATGCCCCCCAAGCTCCCCTCCCACACTGCTCACTTTATTTCTCTCTGACGAAGCCTGTCTATTTTTATTCCTGAGCACCACCTCCGTCCCTTAACTGTGCACGGAAGAGCTGGCTCAGGTCTCGTTGCTGTCTGTGTCGGGGACATGTGACTGGGGCAGTGTGACTCGGCTCACCACTGGGCAGCAGCCTAGGGAGCCAGCCTGTGGCATAAGGGGACAGGGCACAGGAGCAGGGTGCAGGAGGCTTCCAGGGCGGGCACTGCTGCTCTCCAGTTCACTAGAGGAAACATGTAGTGACTGTCACCCTGGGAGACCGCGGTGACACAGTGGTTGCCATGTGGCCTGTGCTTCAGATAGACACAGTCAGCCCCAGCTCAGTTCTTTCCAGGTATGCAAAGCTGGGCAGATTCCTCCATGTCTCTGTGACTCCGTTTTCTTATGAATGAGAAGTGAGATAATAATAGTAAGGAAAATAATAACGAGAACAGTAATGAGATGTTAATGAGATAATAGTACCTGTCCACAGTTACCCCCAACATATCCCACCAACCTTCTTATTGTATTTGAGATGCTCCCAGCCTGACCGTGGAGCAGGGAACCACATACTACGTGTGCAACAAGGCAAGTGGGATCCTGCTGCACTAGAGTCCTGTAGGGCGCCGGGGGCTGGCAAGCACCACTCATGCCCCCTGGGAGCCAGGGGAGCTTCTCCAAGGCTGCTCCTTGAAGAGTCAGAGTTGACAGAACAGTGAAGAGGCCTAAGGACCTTGTAAACAAGGAGCAGAGAGCGCTAGCACAGTCACCTGGGGGAGTGCATGGTGCTCGGGGCCGGGGGAAGCCACATGTTGCTGGGATAAAGGGGGCATCAGGGATAGGTGGGAGAACAGGCTGGAAAATGAGGACCAGATTGTGATGGGCCTTCAATGACAGAGTTTTTCCTGGGACATCGAAGCCCTGCAGGATTTTTAAACTTTGCTTGGATCTTGACCACTCTGGGTGCAGTGTAGAAGATGGAGCAGAAAGGTAGAGGCTGGAGGCAGGGAGGCCAGGGAGGAGGTTGTGGAATAGTCCAGAAGAGGGGTCCTGAAGGCCTGAGCTAGGCAGAGCTTGATACATAAGCTGCTCTGAATAGAAGTTTAGATGAATGACTTGGAAAGGAGGAGACAGACTCTGTGTGATCTTGAGTAAGTCCCTCACCCTCTGGGGGCTTCAAGTTTTCCATCTGAAACAAAGACACTGAAATAGTCTCCTGATTAATATCAGAGTTCCACTCCCAGCCTGGTTTCTCACTAGGTGAGTTACTTCACCTCTCAAAGCCACTGTGATTTTTATCCACAAAAGGGCTTAACAGTACTACCTGTCTCAGTGGGTTGCTGAGCAGATTAAAAGAGAGAATCCAGACAGAACACAGCTCAGCGCCTGGCAGCTGGCAAACCTACACAACCGGCTGCTCTCATCGTTGTTGCTTATTGCTAACTTGTATTATTATCATCATCATCATTTAGAATCTTCTCCTACCATTCCATGTGATGAAATGTTTAGATAGAACCTCCCTAAGTTAGATCACAATACCCATCTTTGCATCCTTGTCCACTGCGCTCTAAGCCGCTGCTGGAGGGTCTGCTCTTCATTGTCATACTGGCTTTTATTGGGCTCGCAAAACTTTTTAAAAGTCTCTGCCTGCTCTTTCTATCCCATCTTCCCAAGCCAAACCCCCTTCAAAGTGGAAATGATTAATTTAACAGTAATTAGAGAAACTTGGGGGGCATTAGGAATTCAAGGCTCTCACAGTATGATCTCAGGGGTCCTGGTCCTGCTTCTCTTCCTCAAGGCTGGTACCCTGGGCACCGAGGCTGGGAAGCTCTTTCCTGCCTCCCAATATTTCCCTAAGTGGTTTTCCCCCAACACCCCATGTCCATCTGCCTGTCTCTCTCCCTGTCTCTCTCTCTCACACGTGCACACACAGGCACAAAGGCACACACTGTTACTCTTCTCTCTGTGTGGGATTCTGACTCCATCAATGTCAACCTCTTATCCTACTTCTTCCGAGAAGCCTTCTCAGATCTCTGCTTCCAGAAGGAGTGACTCTCATCCTTGACACTCTCACAGGGCACTGTTTGTCCACTACGATTGCTCTCTGCAGCTGTGTGCGTCGCCTCTACCCAGCACGTCCCAAGCGCTGTGTGCTTCATGCTTGACTTGAGTTGAATCCAGCCCAACTCCATTGTCTTACAGATAGGGACACAGGGTTCCACTGAAAGGAAGGTGGGAGACCCCGCCATTCCCTTTCCCCAGTCCCAGAAAGCAGTGGTGCCAGAAAGAAGACAGCCTGAACCCTGCGCCTTCATGCATGCCACCCCCATCCTGCACCCGCCTGCCATGTATGTTTACCCAGGATTCAGGACAGAAGGGACCATAGTTTTCAGGGAAACAACGGGAAGGGGGTAAAGTTTGCGAAGGCCGTGTTCCAGGGAGGGGTAGAGCTGGGACTAGGGTGGCCCAGAGGTTTTGTGACTCTGTAACCCTGAGTTCTCCCTCTCTTGTTGTCCCCTCTGCTCTCTCCCTCACCTGCCCGGCTCTCTCCACACCTGTAGCCAGAACCCCATCACACGCATAACACCCCAAGGAGAGAAGGATCCTGGGAGTGGACCACATGTCCCTTTCTTTTGGCTTCTGGCCTCTTCCAGGCCTGAGTTCCCTTTGGCCTCACCTAATTGCCCTCCAGCCGTGCTCTGCAGACCCGTGCCCGAGGTTTGGTGGCGACGATATGTAATTTAGGCCCCATTTGCGGCTGACAAAATATATAATGAGTGGTAGAACCGGAGAATGATGATACTGTTGGTGACCGCTGTGTGATTGGGGTGGGAGCTGGGGGTTTTCCTGTTTCCTGTTGGAATGAGGAAGTCACGACAGATGTGTGCCCCCACCAACAGCCCTTCACCGAGTCTGGGGCATTTGCTTCCTCTCCCTGACATCTGGGTTTGGGATGTTGCCCTCGGCCATCAACTGAGGACGGTGAGAGCACAGCTGAACGACAGGTGGCACCAGCAGGGCAGGAGGCAGAGAGATCGACCTTGAGAGAAGAAACCTTGGCATAAACATTGGACCAGTCTCCATGACCCCTCCTCCCTTGTTGGGGACCTCTTGGCTTCCACTTGTTACAGGAAGCTTGTTTTTAAAATTCCTACCCTTGTTAGAAAAATAAAAGTGTTGGGACCTGCCTCTAACCCTCTGGGTCACCCTGGACAAATCCCTTCTCTTTCTGGGCCTCAGTTTCCTCATCTGTAATGATGATGATGGTGGTAGTGAGGATGGTGGTGACGATGATGATGATCCTTGTTTATCGATCAATATATTGTAAATGGTTTTCACGTACGTATTCCTTACAACATTCCAATGTTTTGAGTACCGTTATTACCCCCATTCTACAGATGAGAAAACTGAGGCATTGAATGATTAACTTGGCAAGATCACACAGCTCATAAATGAGAGGAGCAGCATACCTTTGACAACAAGGGTAGTGCAGTGGATTTTTAAAGCTTCCTTCCAAGTCTAAAATGTAATGGCAATCTAACTTTAAAAATTTCTTATCTTTTTTCATGCCTTCTCTTTTGTCTATGTGCTGTCCCTCTGTCACTGGAGACACCCTTTCATACAAGTTCCACCCATTCTTTAAGACTCAGCTCTTCCGTGAGCCTCCCCTGACTTCTCCAGGCCTGGTAGAGCTCCTCGTCAGCATCTGGGTCCCTCATTGTCTGCCCGTCCTTCACCCTCACACCTGCCGTGTCCTCTGTTCTCCTTTCCACTCCAGCACGTATGAGCTCGTAGCCAGGAGGGAGGCAAGATTTTTGCCCGTCTCTCTCTCCCCCTCTGCCCTGAGTAGGGCTGGTGTTAGGGTAGACTATCGTTTGACCCACACTCTTCGTGCATCTATAAATGATGAAGCATCCAATTCATGATCTCAGCCCCAGGTAAGCCAATCTTCTCTCTGTGCCCCTTGGTCTACAAGAGCATCGCACCTCTGAGTTCAGCTGAGTCTGTTGCTGAGAATGACTCTTTTCTGACCTCCTCTGAGAGAGAGCGAGAGACCTTGTCATTCCCGAGCCCCTGCTGGGTGCTTTCCCATATGTTCTCCTGTTACTGCTCCTAACAGCCCTGCCAGGCAGCAGCTCTTAGCCCCATTTTTGCGTTTGAGGCTCAGAGAAGGGAAGTCCTTTGTCAAGATTGCATAGCTTATAAGTGGCAGAGTGGAATTTGAGCGTGGGTCTGCCCGCCTCTAAGGTCGATGTCTTTCCTTCTGTGGCTTTATGTCCCAAACCGAAAATTACAAAATGTGGTGGGCCCTTTGGGATGCCTCTTCTGGACATGAGAAATCGTTTAGGAGATACAGTTTAGATCCCTAGATGTTGGGATTTCTAGGCCATTCCAGTGACATAAGCAGCTCGTGGGATATGACATTTGAAATGAGCACTAACCCGGGTCCTTCAGTCCCCCTTGAGATGTAGCATTTGTCTCTGCAGTCATGTTCTGCATCCTCATTAAGCAGGTCCGCTGCTTTTGGAGTCTACTTAAATGTGCCGCCAGTCATAGATAGCCACCCTGATTTTATTACCTACTTTGTACAGCAGGCCTCTCTTCACATGAAGTTCACCCAGCGGTCAATTCCTGAGCCCCACCTTGTGTGGGGTTGGACCTGTCCCCCGCCCCCAGAAGCTCTATTCCAGCAAAGAGAAATGAACAGCTCAGTGCAGTGTAGTGATGACAGGTCTGAAAGCACACACCGTGAGTTTAAAGTTTTGAGCTGGAATCTTCTGACTTCAAGTCCAACTCCATTATTTGACAGCTGTTAAGTGACCTTAGGCAAGTCACTTAACCTCTCTGAGCTTTTGTTCCCTCTTCCGTAAAATGTGGATAGAGCTAGCACCTGCCCCACAAGGATGGAATAAGGATTAGATAAGGTACATACTGTACTCAGCACAGCCGCAAGCAAAGAGAAGAGCCTCAATAAATAGCAGGTGTGATGATGATTCTTGTGTGCTGTGCTTAGGGGCAGAGAGTAACTAACCGCTGGGGGGTGGGGTGTCTGAGGAGGCCTCTTGCAGGAGGTGACACCCAAGCTTCCTCCTGAGGGACAGGTGGGGATTTGCCAGCTGGTGAAGGAGAAGGGTGTTGGTAGCGGCCCCTCTCACGATGAGCTGTGTCGTCTGCTGCTTTTGACTCCGACTCTGCCTTCTATTCTGAGAGAGGGGCAGCGGGCTTATCTGAGCGCCACCTCGAAGCTTCTTCAGGACACAGGCGTTGCCTCGTCGGGACTCTTATTGGAATTCCAGGCCACCAGATGCCTCCTCTTGCAGCTCCACTCTGAGCCCTGTGTCTGGCCCTGATCTTCCCCCACCCCCAGCCACCTTGGAGATGTGGCCAATGACGAAACAGAGACTTGAGTCCCATTTGTGGCTCCATCAACTTTGGAAGCAGATCATGGGAATTTTCTGAATCTGGGCCCCCAGCCAGAAGGCATTTATAATCAGACATGGAGCAATCATTAGAGCAGAAACAATAAATTAAAACAGCACCGAGAGAACTCCCCAAAGCTGCTCCCGAGAGTGGGAATCCAAGGAGCAGAATGCTGGCAGGCCCGAGGCCCGCCTGCCCCACCGCGCTCAGGCTGTGTCCTCAGACATCTGCCAGTTAGCAGGCTGCCGCGGTGCTGCCTGAGGCACAGGCGCTGCAAGGACTGTGGGAGGGACAGCAGAGTGGGAGGGGTCTTCCTGTAAAGCACCTTAAGGGCCAGGCCCTGGAGAGGTGTGGGGTCAGCCTGGAGGGTGGTGGGAAGAACCAGAGATTTGGGAATCAGAAGACCTGCTGAGGGATCACAGTGAGTCCCTCCCTCTCTCTGAGACTCAATGTTCTTGTCTGTAAAATGGGAATAATAATATTCCCCATCTCACATGATAACAATGAAGATTAACGTGTTAAACAGAGTCAAAAGCCTGGCACATACTAAGTGCTTCGTAACGTCAGTCCTCCCCCAACTTCTTCCTTCCACCCTCTCTCTGTGCCATCCGTATAGCAGTCATTGGCCGTCTGTGACTGTTTACATTTAATTTAAACTCAACTGAATTTAAACATTTCGTTTCTCAGTTGTACCAGCTCATTTCAAGTGAGTGGCCACCGTAGTGGGCGGCACAGGTACAGAGCATCTCCATCATTGCAGAAAGTTCTGTTGGACAGTGCTGCCCACGATCTGCTACCTGCAAGAAGTGAGGTCCAGCAGCCACTCACTGGGCCGGGCCCTGGGTTTCCAGAGATGATGGAAACCCTGTCCCGGCCCTCAAGGAGCACTATGAGCAGAGATGGGCAGACAGTGTGAGAAATGCCAAGAGGCTGGGCCAGAGGAAGGGCACCTAAACAGGCCTCAAGGGGGTCAGAGAAGGTTCGCTGGAGAATGCCTGAGCTGACAGTTGAAGGACGTAAGACAGAGAGTGACGTTCTGGGTAGAGCGGCCCAGGGGACAGCAGCACTTCCCCCCGTGTCTTGGTCAGAACAGCCCCAGACCCACCAAGATTCAAGGAGCGGGGACGCTGACCCACTTGTTGATGGGAGGGATGATGAAGATTTTGGGGCCGCCCTCGATTGGCTGCGTTGACATCCCAGCATGTATCACCTGTTACTCTTACCTGTCCTGTGTCAATCACCAGAAGACAGGCTTCTTGAGGGCTGAAACTTTTCTCTTTTACTCACTGCTTTATCCCCAGCACTTAAAACAGCGCCTGGCACATAGGAGGGATCAGAACAATGGATGAGTGAATAAATGAATGAATGAATGAATGAATAGTTATGTGCAGTACAAGCCACTTACCTTGTGTAAGTTTTGATTCCTTATTTGAAAAAACAGAGATTGTTTTTCTTGCCTTGCCTTCTTTTTTGGAGTCCTAGAATGTTCTAGAGCAGGGAGAACTTTAGAGGGCCTCCAGCTCAGCCCTTCTGAAAGCCAGACCTTTCTCTTCCCCACACCAGTGGCCGCACCCCACCTATGTTTTCTCCACCCGGACAGGTGTGCTGAGGAGACCCATGGGGTGCGGTTTGGAGGAGCACCTGAGTCATCAGACGTGGTATCTGGTCCCAACTGTGCTCAAAATTTGCTATGGGACCCTGGGTGGCTTCCTTTCCCTCTCTGGGCCTCAGTGCTCCTATTTGTAAAGTGAGGGACTTGGCCCCAGATCACATTCTAGTCACCTCGGGCCCTGGAGACAAGGGCTGTCAGGCGGGAGAAGGACTTGGGTGACTTGAAGCCTCAAGATGTTTTTTCTCAGAAGAGCCACTGGCAGGGGGGACCAGGGGACAAAGGGACATTAGCCTCCATCCGTATGCCACCAGCTTTCAAGCAAAGATTTGTGCGTATCTCCTGTCACTCCGCTAGCTGGGAGTCTCCTCTGTCCACCAGCCTCTGAGGGCAGAGTTGGGAGGAGGAGGGTGGGGCAAAGCAGAGCTGGTTAACCACGTCTGAGACCGAGGCTCCCTTCCCTCGCGCGCTTGCAAACAGCCAGGGCCCTTGTTCCATCTCAGGATTTGGGGCCGGAGCCGTGCTGGAGGCGGCAGGGAGCTAAGTGCTGATCTGGAGCGATCAGGTGCAGATACCCAGAGGAAGCCCACCCCGCCGGGAAGGGGCCGCAGACTTTGCTCCTGCCTGTGCTAATCTCAGGGGCTCAGGCTTTGTCAGAGCCGACACTTCCCTCATAAATCATCGGCCTCCTGGTCTTTCTCTTCTTTGGCGTCTTCCGTCAGACACCAAAAGGCATTCAGGAAATGGGACCCTCAACCTCGGCTGACCGTGGCTCAGGATCCACCTTCTGGGAGGGAGGAGGGGAAGGTCGTGGTGTGGTTTCCAGGACCTGGGAGGGTCTGGGGCTCACCCAGCCTACGCTCCACGCCTGAGTGCCCACCTGGCTGGGTGCTGGGGAAGCAGAGACGGGAGGATTGGTCCCACTCAACACTGCAGTCTGATAGAGGCGGTGAGTATGTGAGAGGGGTGCAGGTGGGGGGAGTAGGGAGTGAGGTCTGCACAATAACCAGCCATTTTCATACGGGAGTCAGTGCAGTGAGATGGACTTTTGGCTCGAGGAAGCTGAAGGACAAGAAGCAATTAGACAGATGAAAAGCAGCTGAAAGAGTATATAAGTAGAGGGAATAGCGTATGCCAAAGCCCAGAGGCAAAAGAGGAGTGCCAGGGAAGGCTCCTTGGAAGAGAAGGTACCTACTCGGAGTCTGAATAGGAGGCCTGGGGAGGAGGGCATTCCAACCAGAAGGATTGAAGTAGGCAAGGGCACAAGTGTGTGAGATGCCACAGGCATGTGTGCATGTGTGTGTGTGGAGGGGAGGAACAGAAAGGGCCAGCAGTCTGGGGTCGGCAAGCCAGTGGGGAAGGCAGCCCAGCAGGAACTGGCAGAGGTGAGTGCAGAGAGGCAGGCCTCATGGAGGGCCTGGCATGCCATGCTTGAGTTCTGTTCCACAGGTATACAGTGGAATATTGCTTAGCCATAAAAAAGAATGAAGTAATGCCATGTGCAGCAACATGGATGGACCTAGAGATTATCATACTGAGTGAAGTAAGTCAGACAGAGAAAGACAAATATCATATGATGTCACTTATATGTGGAGTCTAAAAAAGGGGTACAAATGAACTTATCTACAAAACAGAAATAGAGTCACAGATATAGAAAACAAACTTATGGTCACCAGGGGATGTGGGGGAGGGATAAATTGAGAGATTGGGATTGACATATACACGCTACTATATATAAAATAGATAACTAATAAGGACCTACTGTATAGCACAGGGAACTCCACTCAATACTCTGTAATGGCCTATATGGGGAAAGAATTTTAAAAAGAGTGGATATATGTATATGTATAACTGATTCACTTTGCTGTATAGCTGAAACTAACACAACATTGTAAATCAACTATAGTCCAATAAAATTTTCTTAAAAAGACGTGGAAATTTGTTGCAAAATTTTAAGCAACAGAGAGCTACAGACAGATGTGTATTTCCAATGGGCCCCTCTAGCTGGAGAAGAGCTGGACAAGGAGAGACTGGAGGTGAGGAGATAGGTGAGGTACAGTTGGTGTTGCCCAGGCCGAGTCCAGCCCCAGCTGCTCACAGAGCCCGGAGTACCAGCACTAGAGCATCATTCCAGTGGCATAACCCTGTCCAGCCCACTCATGAGCACCCCCTTGAGGCAGGCCCTGTGCTGGTCCCGGACATGCAAAGGTGAGGGCCGGCCCCCAGGAGTGCATCCAGCGAGACGAGGGCAGCTTTATGGACCAGGAGGCAAGGGGCGGTCATAGGTGCCGTGACACTGGTGCTTCAGTGGGATTCGAGAGCACAGGAGGGAGACCAAACTTTTCTGTCCGTTCAGCAAGCACAGGGTCAGTGCCTGCTCAGTGTGCCACACTCTAGGAATAAAAAGATGAGCAAGTCGAAGAGGTCTTGGCTCTGGAGCTTACAGTTCAGCGGGGAGGCTGATGAACACCCAGGCAGGGACAGTACTCTTCAGGAAAGGGTATGATGAGGGTATGGCACAGAGCAGGGGCATGGAAATAGCCAGAGATTCAGAAGACAGTGAGGGGACTAGAGAGAGGCGAGGGGACCTGGGACTCCCAGTGTAAGGAGCTTCATTTTGTCAGGGTCATGCAAGTGCAAAGTCAGCACCTAAGAGCCAGGGCCTCTGTAAATTTTGTGCTCTAGATGCCTCATTTGCCTCACCCTAGCCCTGGCCCAACAGGGGAAAATTTGTGTCTCAACTAACGTATAGGCTGAGACATAAAGGTTGAATAGGAATTCAATGAAGAGGGGGTTTGTGGAAAGAGCATTCCCGGTAAGGGGAAACAGCATGTGCAAAGACCCTGAGGCGAGAGGCGCCTGTGCTCAGGTACCTGCCAGTCATCTGGTCTTCTAGCCAGAGGGTCAGAAAGTTAGGCTGAGAGGCAGCCAGGTCCTCATAACTTAGGTTAAAGCAGTTAATAGGGTTTTCCTGGGGAGATGGTTTCACAGGGGGATCAGCATGAACTTCCTGGGGCCGATGATGTTTGGGGGAGCAGAGAACCCAGGCAGATGAGAATGGGGGAAGTGAGAATTCCTGAGCAGAGTGAGGGCCTGAGGGACCGCTCAGCCACCTAGTCATCAAACTGACTGAGCCAGTGCTGTGTACTGGAGGCTCTTACTAAGCAATGGGCATCTGTCTGCAGATTGGCTTTTTGCTAGATGATTTGATTGGGAACTTTTCAGAATTTAAAGGATGAGGGAATCTAAACTTTAAGAGCCTTGCTGCCCCCCCCCCAAACTGTCCTTTCTCCTCTACTCAGTTCAGCAACCATGTCTGTGTTGTTGGGGGTAGAAAAGCAGTCTTTTCCCAGACGCGCGGGCCTGGTAGTCACGGGGTATGGGACTTGGAGGTAGTGGAGGATAGGAAAGGCAAAACTGTGAATGCCAGGCGTAACACACCAGATACAGCATCTCATTTTAATCCTCACCGTATTCATCATTAAAGGTAGATGTTGTTATACCCATTTTACAGCTGGTAAAACTGAAGCTCAGAGAAATTTGCTAGCTTTCACCCAGGTCATATTATGGCAGAGACAGGATTTGAACCCAGGTTGCCCTGATTTCAGGTCCCATAAGCCCTTCCTTTGCATCACACTGCTGCTGGGGCCCATGTCTACACTTAGGAACCATGTCACCTCCTGCAAGTGACTTGTTCCCACTGAGTGTCAGTTTTTTCACGGTAACCTGAAGGGGCTGGCTCCATGAACTATTTCAACAGTTCTCAAACTTTACTGTGCCCATGAATCCCTGGGAATCTTGGTAAAATGCAGATTCTAATTCAGAAGGTCTGAGGTAGGGCCCAAGAGTCAGCCTTTCTGACAAGCTCCCAGGCAGTGCTGATGCTTCTGGTCCATGGACCACCCTTGGAGTACCAAGCGCTGGACCATCGCCAAGGGCCCATCAATCCACAAAAACTGACGCCTGCTGGGGAGAGGAGAGGAGGCACTTCTCAAACCAAGATCACTCTTGCAATTCCTTTTCGTTCCATTCAGCTTCCGGGTAGAGATCAGGGCAAGGAGACTGTCTCCTCCTTTATAGAAGAAGAACCAGAGGCTCAGAGAAGGCACCGGCCTTGCCTGCCCCTGGCGATGCCTGGCCAGTGCTCCGCCCCATACTCTGCAACTCTCTTTCAGGGGGCCTTCTCCCTTTGGCGGCCTTTTCTTCTAGGCCCCTCCCAACGTGGACGACCCCACATTTCCCCTAATGGGTAGGGCCCTCCCGACAAAGAAGCAGCATCCTAAGTGCCTGCTGGGTCTTCAGCCTGCTCCTCCCCTGCCGCCTGCTGGGCCTGAAAAGGGCATGGGCTCTCTGGAGGGAGGGGCTCAAGAGAGGGGTCGGCTTCCTCCCGGGAGGCCTGTTCTCATGCCAGCCGGGCACTGCCTTGCTCACGCTTCCTGCCTTGGCTTTGGGCTTGTTGACTTGGTAGAAGGCACCGGAAGAGTGGATGTTTGCGAATGGATTTAGAGGCCTCGTATTTACCCATGTCGTCAGGGAAACGGGGCTGCAGGACTGAGTCACCCAGGAAGGCTGCACTTGACACCTCTGGTGGTCTGAGCCCACCCAGCCCTCGGGGCCACTGTTCACAAGCGCCAGGCCTCTGACAAGGCCAAGTCTGCCTCCGCCCCTACCATAGCCCGTGCTGGTCCCCTTCCAGGAATGCCCTCTCACCTTGTTGCTGTTCTCAACCTTTGTCCTTCGGGGCCCTCCAGCGCCCTTCCAGGGGGCTTCCCCCGCCCCCGCCTCCATCTTTCTTTTCTGCGAGCTCGGCCTGCGTCGCACAATCCAGCACTTGCCTGCCATTGTACCTTGCGTACATATGGGCTGCATGGACTTGCTTGTGGGTGCATCTTGGTTTCCATCCACTGCCCGAACCTAGGAACTCGTATTCATACTGCTTCTGTGTCTCCCAGCTGAGCACACCATCAGCGCTTAGAAAAGGCTGTTAGGATGGGCTCTCTGAAGCGCAGGGGGCAGGAGGGGGGTGGGGGGGCGCTGAGAGGTCTGCACCAGCAGGCGGTGGTGCTGCACGCCCCGGGGAAGCCACCTTGGCCTGCTTCCTCTATAAGAATGTTTGGAAGCTGTGACCCACCTTTCACCCTCCCGCACTCCCCAGTACCCCTGTACACAAGGCCATGGGGTAGCAATGGCCGTGCCTCCCAACCTGAAAGGGACCTGCCACCCCGCTCCGACGGCAGCCGGCAGCTTCTTGCGCAGTGTCAGGATCCGAGGCGGTGTGCGTGGTGTGCCGGGGGAGGGGGGAGGTAGCAGAAGGACAGGCTGGCCTCGGGCCGCCGGGACCAGCAGTCCTGCCAAGCGGGAGCGCCCTGGCAGATCAAGCAGGGTCCAAGCACAAGCACTCGGCACTGGGATCCAGGGCCCCTGGGAGCCTTTGCTCTTCTCCAGAGGTGGGCACACCTCTTCCTGGTTCCTGCAGCCAACGCACCGTGCCTTGGCCAGGGCAGGGTCTCAGAGAAGGAGAGCGCGGGCACTCTCAGCACCGGGCGGCCGGGTGGCGTCAGATGCTACTTCCCCAGCGTGCTCGGGGCCTGGGTGCCTTTTCCTCTGGGATATGGTGCGGTGAGCCATCCTCTTTAGTCTGCGCCTAGGGTAATACTTGCCTCATAACTTGATCTGAGAATTCGACAAAATAATGCCAGCAGTTTAGCATGGGCTTGGCATGTAGTAAATGCTCGAAGAAACATCAAGGCCACCCCCTGGACCCCCAGAAAAGACTTGACTCCATAGAACAAACCGTGGGGCTCTGAGACTTCCTGTGCCCTCTGAGACCTAATCTAAACCAAACCAGGCCATGAGGCTCCAGCCTCGTCTGCACTGTGGACAATGGTGGTAGCTACGTCTCTGGGCTGTGTTCAGTGAGGGTTCAACGAAAGCGCTCACATAAGATAGAACTTAGGAAGCTGTTAGCACTCAGTGAATGTGAACTTAGGAAGCTGTTAACACTCAGTGAATGTTAGTTGCTGCTACTGCTGTTACAGTGCACGTGTTTTCCCCATTCACTCACAGATCGATGCTTGAATCTCATGAAGTGAAATCTCAACCAGCGTTATTCCCAATATAAAATACTAAAATTCTTCTTTCAAACCCCTGTTCTTTCTCATTCCTTTTTCAATTTAATCCCCTGGTGCTTTTTCAATTCTTCTTAGTTTAGTTTAAAGAGGAAAAATGGCTCTGTGAAGTGCTGATATGCCTTTGAAGTCTGTTTCAGTACTATTCTCATGGAATGTGTGAGGAGACCAGAGGATGGGACAGGGATGTTTTGAGGGAAAGTAAGAAGGAACTGGAGGTGGGACCAATAAAAAGCAGAATCAAGAGAGGTTTCTGTCCTATTTTATGATGTAGACAGGCTGACATTTCTGGACTGGGTTTCAAAAAAGGCTAGGGCCGTTTGCTAGAAATATTAAGACAATGTTTCAGTTACTTTCTGGGCTGGATGACTTCTCAGGAATCAAAGGCGTCTGGGGTCTTGACCCTGGCCCCAAATTGAGCCCGAGTCCTGCCTCTGGTCTCAGGCAGAGCCTTGCCCTTTTCACCACTGAAGGGTCTTACTCACTAAAGGACCATGACTAACAGCGGGTGGGGATCGCTCCCTGCACCCTTCCCACCGCCAGGCAGCGGAGCACCAGTCCTCTGCCACAACCCAGAAGAAACTTCTTTCATTGAAAGAAGCAGCTGTGCAAGCAGAACAATGGGAGGAGGTTTTGAATTTATGTGTTCTGTACTTGGTTGCTTCCCCTTCTCTTTCTGGAAAAGTGCAGGCAAAAGTACTGCTTCGAAGGCACCGTTTGTCCGGGATTGCAATAGCACCCACCCCAGCTGGGAGTCAAGGAGGAGAAGGTGGGAACTGGACAGAGGATGGAAGGGCCGGGGGCAACTGTCCTGGTTGATGGGACTGCTCCTCTTGTTCTCTGAGAAAGCTGCTTGGCTTGAGTTCCTTTGCAGACCATGTTCCAGGGCAGGAGTCCACATTCTGAACGTGGGGTGTCAGCTGGGGTGAAGAACCTCTTAGCTCACAAAGCACCACTCTGTCGTCTCCTGCTTTGATACTGGATCCTGGTCACTGGGGAGCAAGTAAGCAGGGCCAGTGTCATTGGGACCCCTTTCACCTGTGAGAACCTAGACGGAGCTCTGGTGTAGGCGAGGCCACCCATGCATTCAGTAGCACAGTGATAACTTCACCACAAGTCCTCGGGCCACAGTCTGTGCAGCTGCCCCTCTGCGTGGGTGTCTGAGGACTGAGTAAAATTCAGGAACATTCTAGACCATAAATCCCAGGCACCACTTGCATTAGTCAGGATTCTCCAGAGAAACGGAACCCTATTGGTTCCGTTTCTCTGGAGAAACACATATACAGATGTATGTCTGTAGGCAGAAAGAGAGAGAGATTTTTTTGACGGAATTGGAGGTGCAGATCCAGAATCTGCATGTGGGTCAGCAGGCTGCAGACCCAGGGAAGAGCTGCAGTTTGAATCCAAAGGCAGTCTGCTGGCAGAAATCCTTCTTCCAGGGAGGTTAGGGTTTTTCTGTTAAGGCCTTCAGCTGATTGGATGAGCAACCCCCCACCCCCAGCCTTATCAAGGGTAATCTGCTTTATTCAAAGCCCACGATTTAAATGTTAATCTCATCTAAAATGTACCTTCACAGAAATATATAAAAATAATGTTTGACCAAATATCTGAGTATCCAGCCAAAATTAACGCATAAAATTAACCGTCACACCACTTCACATCTGAAGAATCAGTGACAATGAAAAACCCCTTTCTCAGCCATCCTGTCACACCATCCTCTGACAGCCTTGTGGAATAGTCAGAAAGGCTGGGATTCATTGATTCATCCTGTAAACACGCTGCATTGAAGTCCGACTTTGCACCAGGCACTAGGTTAGGTACAACAAGTCACCTCTAATCCTTTCCCTCCTGAGAATCCAGTGGTGAAGACACACATTGAATATATAGTTACCCATATCCATCATTGTTTAATTTCCAGGTGGTGAGTCCCATAGAGGAGAAGTAGGACAGGGTGTGTGGGGACAGCTGGGATAGGACCTGGCCCAGGGTCAGGATTGGAGGGGGCTCCTCAGAGGAGGGGACTTCAAGGTTCAAGCTGAGACCTGAAGGATGGGTGGGGACCATGGTGGAGGAGGTTTCAGGCCAAGGAGCCATGTGTGTGAAGCCCATGAGGTGGGAAAGTGTTTGGAACATTTGAGACCCAGAGGGAAGCTGGTGGTGTGCACAGGTTGTGCACTGTGCAAGAGAGGGAGGTCCTGTCTGAGGTTGCAGAGGAAGGCAGAGGCTGGACCTTGAGCTTTCTAGCCCCTTTCAGGATCTCCACCTTTAGCCAAGGGGCACTAAGGAGCCCCTGAAAGGTTTGAAACAAGGGAGTCATATGAGAAGATTGGTCCTTTTGAGAAAGTGACCATCAGTGGACTGCAGAGAAGAGACTGAAGGGAGGTCAGAATGGATGTGGGGAGACCTTAGGGGGTGATTCTAGACTTCCAGGGGGGAGACCGTAGTGACTTAAGCCAAAGAAGTACCATGCGGATGGACAGAAGAGGATAGATTTGAGGGACCTCTAGGAGGTAGAATCCACAAAACATCATGTTTGTGTGGGTCTGGGAGGTGAAGAGCAGGGAGCAATCAAAGCTGCATGCAATTATCCCCATTTTATAAATAGGGGACTGAGGGTCAGGGACCAGCGATTTGCCCAAGCTTCCCGACCAGTACTATGCGAAGCTGTACAGCCCAGGACTACAGCCTCAGGCAGCCTCAGGAAAGACTTTGCTGTGTGGCTCGCCATAGATTGTCTATGGCAGAGAGATTTTCTGGTCTCCTTGGAGAAATTGCCATGGGGACGGCAGAGTGCATGCCGTTCACTCACTACCCAGCCAACCACTTACTCCTTCAGTCACCCTTCCATCTCTCATTTATCGTATTTACTTCATTTTTCACTAGTTCATTTATTCACCCACTTATTCACGGGCCCACTTATTCACTCACTGACCCATTCATTCATTTAACAAGCAAACATGGAGCAGTAGGTCTGTGCTCACAGGGAGACTGATCATCAAATTGATATAAAAACTGTAACCAAACACAAAATGATTGTTTTAGACAGCAGGCAGCCTGGAGGGAGTGACTGGCTCAGGGAGAGTGGGCTCCAAGGAGACCACCCCCCAGCAGAGGGCATCCAGGTGGCCCCCAATCTATGAGCAGGAGATCTGCAAGAGAGAGAGGAGGAAGGACTGTCCCTTAGCTCCTGACGAGGAGCCACTTAGCCCAAACCCCTCTGTCCTGGGCAGCCTGGGCACAAGGAACTCGAGCTCCTGGATTTGCTCACCTTTGGCCCCGACTCTGTGGCCAAGGTCACCAGTTTTCGCCAGACTGTGGAGATGCAGGAGGTGGTGAGTCTGATTGGGTGTGAAGAGCTTGATCTTCTCTCTCTTTGGCCCCTCTCGGTTATGGCCCATCTTCCAGATAATTATCTGGGATGCATACTTCCACATGGCCTCCTCTACCACTGGAAAGGAAGAAGGGGAGAGGAAGGGAGGATTAGTAAAGTCAACAGCAGTGTCTTCATCTGGGAGGATAGCAGTCGAGGCCACTAAGCTTAGAATCAGACAAACCCAGATTCAAATTCTGCTCGACCTACTGCCTATGTGACCTTGGATGGGTTCCTCTGAGCCCATTTCTTTTTCTGTAAATGTAACAGCATCCAACTTGCAGGACAGATGGCAGTATTTATATGCCCGCTCTGAATCACCATGGGTTCTCAAAATATCGTGGCTAATGTCTTATGATGCATCCACTTGCTACATAATGGTCAAGCCCTTTCTGTGTGTTCGATTGCCTGAAAGGTGCTGCAGATCCGGATAAAGAAAGTATTCACAGTCCAGCCATTGGGAGAGACCCCCAAACCTGTGCTTTCCATGCAGGCTGATAGAGCCGGGGTCTGAAGTCCACAGAAGGCTCTAGAGAGAAGGTGACATGCTGACTGGGACTTGAAAGCTGAGTTAAGTAGGAGGTTTGTTTGAGTCCAAGCAGCACCTCTGACTACTAAATTACTTTATTCTGACTCTCAGTTCTTCTAACTGCAGAATGGGAATAATAATAACTATCATGAGAACAAAGCAGGACAATGCATGTTAACAGGCTTTGTAGTGAGAAAGAGCTACTTTTCACACACACACACACACACACACAAAACAAAACCAAATCTACTCATCTGGACCCTAAAGTTCTTCCCCACATCACACACGTACATGCCAACACACGTGTCACAGATCATAACAGGAATTCAGGAGAATTTGCCTGGGAAAGGCCAGGAGGCAGGCAGTAACACTGGTTTCTCACCCGTGAGGGAATGGATTCTCATTGTGGCAGGAAAGGTAGACTCAGAGGAGCATCTTGGACATGCACACCTAGCGTCTCGGGCTCACCGTCTGAGCTCTACGGAGTCCAGCACCAGTGCCCCTGCCTCCCGGAAGCCCTCCCTGACCTCCCCCAGCCCCTACTTGGAGATCCTACGTGAAAGCTCAGGCTCCAGCCTGCCTCACCCAGGCTGCCCCGCCCTGGCTGGACCCTGTTTCAGGACCCTTGCTCCTTTCCAGTGAATGGGCTGCACTTGGGGAGCTTTTGGCCCTGGATCGTCTCCTGTGTGGCCGGTGTGCTCATCATGGGATCAGGCCCAGGGCCTGTGGAACTCTCTCTTCTCACCTTCTTGTCCTACAATCTTCCAGGGGAGTTTTGGGGTTGGTCCCTTTGGGCTAGACTTAGTCTGTGACACCTGAGCTGTGGCTTCTAGATGCGACCCCGACTCTGCTCTGCAGAAGCTGTGGGGTAATCTTGGCCAAATTACTTAGCCTCTTAGAGCTGGTGTCGTCATCTGTAAGACAGTTTTAGTGCAAACATTAAACTCTATAAAGTGCTTCAGCCAGTGCCTGAGACACAGAAGGAGCTTTCAAGATGTGACTCATTATCACTGCTGGGATGGGGCAGAGGAGAGGATTGAAAAGAGAGGATGGAGAAGGAGAAGAGGAGAAGAAAAAAGGGAAGTGGGTTTGACTAGGGGAAGAGATGGGGACAGATGGGAGGGCATTAAAGGCGGGGCTAAAAAGCTCCCCAACCTGCCCCCTTCCTCCTGCTGGCCCTGAGTCCTGGCTCTTCTCCAGCCATGTGGAATTTCTTGCCATTTGTGCAAAGTTTTCTTTCACTTCCATTCCCTCAGCTGGTGCTCCTCACCCCATGTGAGATGTCATTTTCCCCTGTACTTTGACCTTCCAGTGCCCCCTCCTCCTGAAAGCCCTCCTTGACTGATGCTGTCCCTGAGCCCGTCCGCCCTGCATGCCTCTCCCAGCCCCCTGAGCTGCTGCCCTTTTCACAGCACTCATCACACGGCCAGTCTGTTTGCTTAGCTGTCCCCCCACCGGACAGACCATGCGCCCCTTGAGGCCAGGGGCCTGTGACTCAGGGCTCCAAACAGTAGTGGGCTCCTTGTGAAGGCTCAGTGAATGTTCCAGTGTTGAATGGACGGTTGAGTGAACGGCTGTGAGGGGAGGCAGGGAGGCAGGGGAGGCTGCTTTAAGGGCCTGGCCTCCGCGGTCTTGTCTCCCTTCTGCTCTCCCTGTGGCTGCTCACTGCTACTCCCACCAGGTCCGCAGCCCCTCTATTAGGGAGGGCTGGAGTGAGGCCGAGGCCAGGGTTTGTGCTGCACCGGGGATGCTTTCCCCATGCTCGTTTTCCTCAGGGCCGGCTGCGGCCTCCCCAGCAGCCCCGGGGCCTTGCAGACCTGCAGAAACAGCTCTCCCCTCCCACCCTGCTCCCCACCAAAACAAACACGGTCATTGCCAAAGAGCCACAGGGGCTTGCAATGAAAAACAGGTGTCTCCCAGAGACCTGTCAGCCATGGCTGTGCAGCAGCTAGGGGTCACCGCCGTGAGGGCAGGGGAGGGGTGGGGGCACTGCAGGACTCCCCCCCGAGTGTTCAGCTCCCAGGGCCCATCACAGAGCACAGCAGCCACCTCATGCCCTGGTCCCCGGACACTGTGACTGCCAAGTCTGCCCCCTCCCAAGCCAGCAGAGCCAGGGAACTCTGGTCCCGGCTAGGAGAGCCCTGAGAGGACAAAGTCCTGGCCCTCGTTCCCTCCACACTGTCTCAGCTTCAGCTCCACTCCGGGAGTGAGAGTGCAGGTGTCCTCATCACCTGGCCTGAATCCCCGCTTAACTTCTTCCAAGCTGTGTAAGCCCAGGGACCTTATTTTTCCTCTTGGAGTCTTACTTGACTCACCTGTAAAATGGGTCTGTAACCATTCTCTCAGTGGGTCGTGGAATGGGACAGGGAGAGGTGGCTTGTATGTGCATGTGTGCAAGTGACCCAGGGCAGGGCCTGGACTGGAGTATGATACACGTTGATTAAAAGTAAGCCCTGTGGGCTTCCCTGGTGGCGCAGTGGTTGAGAGTCCGCCTGCCGATGCAGGGGACATGGGTTCGTGTCCAGGTCTGGGAAGATCCCACATGCCGTGGAACAGCTAGGCCCGTGAGCCATGGCCACTGAGCCTGCGCGTCCGGAGCCTGTGCTCCGCAACGGGAGAGGCCACAACAGTGAGAGGCCCGCGTACCGCAAAAAAAAAAAAGAAGTAAGCCCAGTGCCTCTGGCTCCAAGTCCATCCCTGCGGGACTGTCTGAACTTGGGAGGGGCATTTTCAACTTTCTGGGGCCTTTAAGAAGAGTCTGTAGCCTTCACCCACTTCCCTGACCTCCTGAGGCCCGGTTCTAGGGAGTCGCTTCTAGACTCCGGCACAGGTCACCTGGCCTCTGGCACCTCCCAACTTTTGTGTGTGATGTTCCTCTGCCTGGGACACTTTCCCCATGTCTCACTCCATTCAGTCCCAAGACGTGCTTACTGAGCAGCTGCTCTGCACCGGGTGGTGTTCTGATGACTCGAGTACACGGCTGCACAGGCCCTGTCTGCCCCAGGCACCCCTGTTCCGGCCACATCTGCCTCGTGGTTTATCTCACTGTATTGGGGGCATTGTTTGCGAGTCTGTTCTCCCCATGACTGAGCTCGTGGGGGTGGGGGCAAGGACCATGTTGAATCAGGTCTATGCCCTCAGCATGGGGCACAGTGGGCCACATCTGCCTGGTTCACCACGGACCCCCCCAGCATCCAGCCGAGGGCTCGGTAGGCTCAGGCCCAGCCAGTGCCTGTAGGCTCCCGGCATGCTCGGCTCCCCGACGGCCCTTGCTGGAGGGGTAACTTCATCTCCAGCCTCCCTCCAAGACCACTTTCAGGTTCCGCCGAGTCGGCCTCCTCATCAGCACCAACACAGGAGCTCTTTCTCTCCGTGGAGCGATTCAGGCCAGACACCCTGGCAGGTTTGGCGATGGAAGGAGAGAGGCCGCGTAGGTGCCGGAGGGGTTGTCGATATTTGTATTGGAAGCCGGCGCCGTGCATACCAGCGCTCGCCCCTGATTTCAATTATCCAATTGCACACTGCTGCTAAAATTGCCCCTGGGCAAACAAGCTGGCTCCGGGCCCCTTCCTTCATTAATTCCAACCGTCCATCACACTGCGCCCAGCGCCCTCACCATCCCCGAGGAAGCCAGCCCCCCTCCCGCCGCCAGCTCAACGGAGTCTGTCCAGGTCACCAGGACAAGAACCCGAGAGAAGCAGCTGAGGGCGGGAAATGCCCTGAGAAAAACCTTTGTGATTGTGAGAGGTCTTGGATCAGATCCCTCCCCTTCCCGATTCTCTGGTGTCGGCCTCACGCCTGCATTCTTGAGGCTAGTTCTGGTCTTTGGAGGCCTGGGCCAGGAGTCATTTTGCCAAGGTGACTGTGAAGGAAGGTGTTTGTGATTGCTGGCCCACCTTCAGGGACATGGGCAGGGATCGGGGCTCACAACCTCACCTGCCAGGTGCTGGAAGTTTTCCCAAAGGTGGGTGACTTCCTTCCATTTCCAGTTATCCAAGCCCTGATGTAGGGTGTGTTGGAAACACTGGAAACGTACAAAGAATCTAGAAGCCTGGAAACAGTCAGGAGTTCTATCACTTTCCAGAGGCAGGAGGCCACGTGGGGCTGTGGAGGTGACACAGGATATAGAGACAGGCAGGCTGGGTTCCAGCCTGGCCCTGCCATTCACACACTTGCTGAACTTGTGCAGCTTGATAGACCGTGCCTCAGTTTCCTTGTCTATAAAATGGCAGCAAAGATGATGTGACGATAAAGAGAGAACATTGGTCTGTGCAGGCACACAGTAGGTTCTTTCCCCTCCTCTCCCTGAGTTCCTTTACTTTACTTGTGTACTGCTCTTCTCCAGATGTTTTCAACCAGAAAGGACATATCTGGTCTGCTCCTGAAGCCAGGTGACGGGGCAGCGTGATGGAGGAGAGGAAGGGGAGAGGGAAGTGGGAACTCTGTGCTGCACCGCTTGCTTTGATGAGGGTTCACATCCACGGGGGGCTGGCCACCCTGTGTGTTCCTACCTGGGTCTGTGCTGGGGCCTCAAGGGACAAAAAGCAGCCACTTTGAATTTCATCTGTTAAAGTCAGGTGGGGAAGGGGGACACCTGGTCTGAGGATGGCAGGCATAGTAACGCCGGGTAAGCCACCAGCTGGATCTGCCAGAACCAAAGGGATCTTATCGGGCGTCTCTCCTACCATTAACAGTGTCACTTGGGTCACTCCCAAGTGTTCCTCTTCCCACGGGATAACCACTGGAAACGTTTCTGGCTTATCCCAGCCAAATCCTGTTTCCAGCCCACAGGGCAGTTTGGAGCAAAGGCTGTGCCCTCCCCAGCGCTCGTGGGTGCTGAGGAGAGAGGGGGTCCGTGTCTAGAGGAGGCAGTGGGAGTGAAGCAGGGGAGCCACGGGGACCTGGAAGAGCCTAGAGTCAGCACAGAGGAAAGATGCTTGGGGAAGACTAAGTTGCTTTCCCCAGATACCTGCAGGGCTGTCCTGCAGCAGAGGGGAAAGACCGGGTCACCGAAGCCAGAGCTGGGCCTGGTGGGGAAGCAGAATGGAAGCAAGGAAGAACTTCTCACAGCCAAGCTGCCCAGCCCCTCAGGGCTCTGGTCAGCAACCTCCCACAGAGGGTGCCCTGGTGGGCATGGGTCGCCTGGCCTGTTAGGAAGGTTGGGGGTTCTGGGATTAGCAGTGCTGCCTGGTCAGCCTGTGCTTTCGGCTTCGTGGCCTCCAAAGGGTCATTTCCCAGCTGTGAGCCTCCATCCTCTCCCTGCCCCATGGTGGGGGGTAATGGTCAGCGAGCCTGAAGTGTGCCCTGGCCAGCCCCAGGGCGTGGCAGGCCTGGGAAGAGGGAGTTCAGGGCCCAGCGCCCAGAGGGGCTGCCTGGGATCCCCTACCGCCACCTGAAGTGACCAGGACAAAGCCCAGTGTCCCTTCTCCCCAGCCGTGAGCTGCCCCGTCAGCCCTCCCAGCATATGGTAAATACCTTCCCAATGAGTTGGAACTCGACTGCTCCAGGAAATGTTGTTACAAATTGTTTTTCCACCAGAACACATACTAGATTTTCCATGCCACCTCCAGCACGTTTTCGGGAAATCCCAGGTGGTGGTGATGGGGGCTGAGACCCTCCAGAGAGGCCAAGGCCCGGGCAAGCCAAAAGACGGCTGGGTTTTATTTAATCATAAGTGCATATACGTCTCAACCTTTGAATACTGGAAAGGGGAAGGAAAAAAAAAGAAAAGAAAAGCCCGGCAAACAAACAAAAAAAAAAAAAAAAAAAAAAACACACACATCGCTTTACTTTGCAGTGTAATTACTCTGAATTCAGTTAAACCAACTTACTCTAGCTAACTAGATTAGTTTACATCTTGTGGTAGAAAAAGAAATACAAATTACTTAGATTGCAATAAACCATGTTTTTCTAACTAAGTAGATTAGTTTATATCTTGTGGCAAGAAACAAGGAGAAAGGCTCAGAAATGCTGGTTGCTCCCTCCTGCCCACTCGCTCATCCAGGGAAGTGTGTTTTCTGTGTGAACTGTACCCTCAGACCCCTCCTCCAAGAGATGTAAAGAATTGAGACTTGGGTAAAAGAGAATTCAAACCACCTCCAGCCCAACTGCCTTGATGAGGAGGCCAGAGTGCTCTGGGCTTGCACAAGCCACACAAATTCCATTCATTTCCATGGACAGTTTGCTTGCTGACTGCCTACTCTGTGCAGGACAGGGAGTTGGGCACCGAGTGGGACAGGCCTGAGACCCTCCCACCACCCCCTGCTTGTTTAAATGCTCTGCTGTCACTGCTTTGAAATTCTTCCTAGTTTATGAATGAGGGGCCCTACATGTTCATTTTGCACTGGACGCTGCACATTGGGCAGCCAGTCCTGGAGGAGAGACAAGGGGTAGAGTAGGTGAGGGCCTGCCCTCTGGGAGCGTGTGGCCTTCTAGGGGACATATGGCACTCACAAGAAATCCTGATCTCTTCCTGGGGCAGGGTCCATGTTGGACCCAAGGCCAGGGCTTTGCCTACATGTGGCTGGTGTTCGTCAAATGCATGTTTGCCCATAGAGACGTGATGGTGCATTGTCCTGTGTGACTCCAGAGGATTCTTTGTCCTTTTTTTCCACCTAGGAATAAATGACACTTGTCCCCCAATGTCTGTATCTTTCTATCCTAAAATGGCCCGGAGATGTAAATGGTAACGGGTACATGAATTTCTGAGGAGACTCATGTTGGTGGGTGTCCCTCCCAGGCCTGTTCAGAGAGGGTCACCAGGGGTCACTCCAATGGAGAAAATTCATCTTAACCATCAGAATGCTGCCCACGGATTACACCTCACTAAGGTGTCCCTTGATGTACATTATCTCATTAAGTTGTCACGATGAGCTTATAAGGCTCCATGTTAGAAGCCATATGGAGTCAACCTTAGGGTAGTGGCATTTTGTTAGGCAGCTGCGTCGTCTCTTGTGCAGAGTCCGAGCTGGTGGGCTCTCCACTCCAGGAAGCTGCAGAGGGCCCGGCCGCCTTCTGATGCTCCACCAGCACGAGGCACTGCCTTGAATCGTGGAGGCTCAGCACTCCTGCCGCCAGAGTTCCAGATCCTCTGGGCAAGGAGAAGGGCAGCGCGTGGAATTAGACCCATCAGTGCTGTCACAACCCATCAGCCTCAACGAGGAACCTCAGCCACACCTCACTGCAAGGGATCCTGGGAAATGGGCGGCCGTGTGCCCAGCTAGAAATTAGGAGCTGTATTACTATTGAAAAAAATGAAAGAGTAGGCATTAGGGGTGAAGGAGCAGTCTGTGCCATAGGAGGTGGGTATTTTTATCTTAGTTTGATGGATGAGGTCACAGGCTCAGAGAGAGAAATGACTCTGCCCAGGTTGTGCAGCCCACAGGCCTGGGCGTTTTCTGTGTGCCACACGACTTTCCTGCTCCCAGGGTTTGGGCTTCAGGAAGGAGGCTCCTGGGCTCGGGCGGGGAAGGTACGTCCACACGTGTGCACTCCGTGCAAGGCGGTGACTGAGGCTTACTAACTCATCCTTGTACTCTCTGAGTGACAGGATACTCTCTGCTTCCCATGGCCATTCTAGAACGATGTTGTTCTTAATTACTACTCTGGGTTCTGCAAACACTGACCAGACAGTCCTGGACAGAGCTGGGGGCACTGAGAGCAGGAGTCCCTGATCCAGGCTGGGGAGACAGGAGAGGCCTTCTGAGGAGGTCACGCTTTTGGGGCATCAATCTTAAGAGGATGAATTAGAGGTATTTCCTAACCCTTTAACTTGTCAACCTCAGTTTCCTCATCTGTAAAATGGGGCTGGTAAGAGTACCCACCTCACATATTAAAGTGAGGATTAGAACAAATATCCATTCACATTTAATAGATGTCAATTATGACTCAGAGCATACCCAGCAGAAGGAATGGCTGGAGCAAAGGCAGAGTGGTGACAAACGCACAGTCCCCGTCCCCTCAGGAGGCCAGACTGGAAGATGGGGCGTGGGAGGCAGCAGGAGAGGAAGCAGAGGGGTTAGGAAGACCTTCCTCACATCCAGCCCCTCTCTGCTGGCCTCGGCTGTGCCCCTGGCCTTGCACAGTAAGTTCCCTACATACGAACTAGTTCTGTTCCAAGAGCACGTTTGTAAGTCCAATTTGTTCGTAAGTCCAACAAAGTTAGCCTAGGTACCCAACTGGCACAATTGGGTACAATTGACCATAGAGTACTGTACTATAATAATACTTTTCACACAAATAATACATAAAAAATAAAGAAAACGTTTTTAATCTTACAGTACAGTACCTTGAAAAGTACAGTAGTACAGTACAGCAGCTGGCATCCATGGGGCTGGCATCTAGTGAACAGGCAAGAAGAGTTACTGACTGGAGGAGGGGGAGGAGCTGGGAGATGGTAGAGCTGAAGGGTCGTCAGCGATAGGACACGGAGGGCGAGCTGCCATGTCACTCTCGCCTGACGCTGATGGCACAAGTTCTGGTTCCTTGCCGGAACCAGATGCACATTCACATCTTTGAAAGTTCGAAACGTGAAGGTTTGCAGGTGGAGGACTTACCGTAAAGTGAGTCTGCTCCTCCCATCCGGAAGCTGCAGCTCAGGATGGAGCCAGCCGAGGGATGGCCTCCTTTCAGAGTAGGCACAGCAAAGGGCAGCAAGGGGCAGTGCTCCAGAATGCAGGGACTGCTCTGCCCAAGACTGTCTCAGAAGGCACACTTGGCAGCAGCTGGAGGAAAGGCCAGAGAGGCTCAGAGGAGAGAAGGCTGCAGACAGGATGAACCAGGGTGGAAGAGGCGGGAAGAAACTAGAAATGGAAAAGAGGGAGGGCCTGGAGCCCAAGAACAGGAGCCAGGACGCTCTGAGCACCCCTTAGACCATCCTCAAGATGGAGGCAACCGACTGTGGGAGTAAGGGGTATGAGCCCCACTTACAGATGAGGAAGCTGAGGCCCAGAGAACTTTGTATCTTGCATAAGTTCACCCAATCAGTGATCTGATTCCAAAGTTTTTTTTTTCTTTTTCTGCTCTAAAAAAAAAAAATCATACTAGTACGTATGTATTATTACAGAGTATGTAGTGTTCATAAAAGGCATAAACAAAAAATTATAAAATTCTACCATCTGGTGGGTTAACTGCTGTTATTAACATTTGATGAGTATCCTCCCAGACCTCTCCCCATGCCCATCTACATCTCTGTGTATGTGCACGTAGATGAATACTTATTTATAAAAATGGGGTCATTACTATACATATTGCTCAGAAACCTCTTTTATCCAGTTCATCATATATCATGAACATCTTTCTACTCCAGTCAAAATATATCCATGATATCGTTTTAGTGGCCACAGAACACATTTAGATCATTCCCAAGCTTCCACAGTCACCTAGGAGAGAACACTTATCAAGGTGACTTTTCAATGAGAAAGGAAAATAAATCCAGAAAATTTGGAGTGAGAGAAGAGGCAAAAACTCTAACCAGTCCCTCTTTCCTTTTCCCGCACACACCTAGCTACCTTTCACCCTGACCTGACCTACCGGGTGTGTTCTAAGGCATTGTGTCTCCAGTGAATCCTGCAATTACTTAACTTTATTGCTGGAAGGACTCTTTAAGCTCATTTCTTTCAATCAGTTAGTACACAGAAGGCAAACATGTTCAAACAAAACGTGCGTTTTTTCCTAACTTGCCTTCTGTGATAAGGGCTCCTTCCTCTGCTTTTCTCATGGTCTCTGGGGGCCTGTGATCCTCCTCCTTCAGGTGGAGAAGGAGTGAGAACAAACACGAATGCACCGGGGCACCAACTGCTCCCGCCCTGACACGGTGTAACGGCCCAAAAGTCAGATGAACCAGGTTCAGATCCCTTCCCTCCATATTTACAGGGCAACTTCCAGCCCTGATTCATGTCTGAGCCTCAGTTTCCTCATCCTTCATTAAGTGGGAGGGATACAGGGAAGCTGAAGTGTGGTTGGTGGGCATATGGCACCAAACAGAATGGTGCTCAACAGATAATTTTTGAAATTACATACATGTTTCTATCAGAGAATTTTCTCTAAGAGGAGTGGGGCCACTTGTTCTTGGTTACATGTCCCCTTTATTCAGTGGCTGAGGACAGCTTAGAAATCAGAATCCGGTGACCATAGATTCCCTTGTAAAAAGCTGTGTTAGTGGCCCAGCCCAACTCATGAACAAATCCCCCCTCATGAAAGAAAGTGTTTCCCCTAAGCATGAAAGCTTATTTGCCAAGGCAGCCTGGACCCTGCAGCATCAGCTGCTGGAGGTTATGGCGTCCCTGCCTGAAGAGCCACACTTTTGTGCCTGGAACACGTGTGTTATTGGAGCCAGACTCCGACCACCTTCTCCCCACACCAGCACTGGCCAGTGCTCGAGTGGGCTACCTGTCCTGTGCAGGTTGGAGACTTTCAAGCCTGTTCCAGGGGCTGAAATGAAGTAGGCACTGTGTGTTGTGTTCCTAGGGCAGTCGTGCCTGTTGCCAGAGGGGGACCGACAGCGCAAGATATTGGCCCTGGCAGCCGCCTCCCACCCTGCTGCAAGCTCCTGGCTGCCCTCGAGAGCCAGGTCAAGAGACCTGTTTTCTTTGCTGCATTATTAAGCTGTCTTGTGCTTTTGAGTTTCCAGGACCTGTCATAATACAGGCCATCCTAGCCAAGATTCTGGGCCCCTGTTCCTTTGAACTGCAAGGGCAGCTGTGGAGAAATCCCGCTTTCCCTGCAGGGTGGTTGACAGCTGGCTGACAGCCTCCAGCCAGGCTGCTACCAAGCGGGGTTGCAGCAGAGCAGGTCCAGACTTGGGGAATCGGTCCTCTCCCCACAGGGAGGTTTGATGGAGCCCTGTCACACTCAAACCCCGTCAGGGGAGACCAGAGTTGAGAGCTGGGGAAGAAGGGCAGGTCGTGACCGTGATCAGACAGGTATTAGCGCACCATGGCCAAGGGCATGGAGCTTGGTGTTAGGTGACCTGTGCTGAATCCAGCTCTACCACGTACTCGCTGTTGACCTTTAGCAAGTTCCTTCACCTTGCTGAGTGTAAGCTTCCTCATCTGTGACATGGGGGAAATAATAGTATCCACCTCATAGGATCGTTTTCAAAATGAACTGAGTTATGAGTTTCTTTGATGCAAAGCACTGAACTCAGTGTCTGGTACATGGCGAGCACCATCCAGATGTTCCTTTCATGAGATCTTAGTGTCACAGGCGGGGCCTTGGGGGTAGGAAGCACTCAGAGCTGGGAGTCAGGACCCCTGGCTTCTGATCCCAGCTCTGCTACAGCCCCTGGTGCAACCTCGGGCAAGTGTAGGCCACTCTCTGAACTGTCATCGTTAACTCTTTTCTGGCCCCAGAAAATTGAGAGCTGGCCATGCAGACCTCTAAGCCCGAGAGTAACTGGGAGTGCCTGGATCTAAGAGTGGCAGGTGCAGGGGGTGGGAGCTGGCAGGATTCCAGGTAGGACTGGACGGTCAGTAGGTAGGCCTTCCCCAGAAATAAAGCCCTTCCTTGCACCCCTCTCTTAACCCCTGAAACTGGCTCAGTGTTGGAGCAATGGGAGGTACGCCTCCCAAACATGGCTGTCTGATGCTCTCTCGCACCCATGGCAGACACAGCCATGGAGGCGGGGGAACCACGTAGATGCAGGGTGCTGATTCATTTCTGCTGCCTGGGACAGGGAGGTAGGGGTAGTGGCACCTACTCCCCAGAGAACTCTGACCAGAAACAGGCTCAAAGAGGCAGGCTGAGCTGGGGGGATGTGCAGACATCTTCGTGTTTCAGACTTCTAGCTAGCGCCCCCTCCCCTGTCCCCAGCTGCCAAGGCCCTGGCCAGGCCTGCTCCTCTGGGAAGTTGGTTCTCATAGCTCCTCCCACCATCATGTTCCCCCAAGACTTGGACCCTTTGAGAAAATAATAAGTGGAGTTTAAACTTGGCAAGGATTTACTGAGAACCTCACCCTCTCCAGGCGTGAGCTGGGCACTCCTACACACCTTGTTTCACCTAATTTGATCTTTCGAGCTCCCTTGCTCCATGAATCTCTGTCTGGCGCTCACGATTTCCCTCTAGATCCATGGTTATTTGAGCCCTGTCCCCTCCCCTCCCCCTTGACTGTGAGCTGCTTGAGGACAGGCTCAGCCCCTGGTCCCCCTTGTGTCCTCCAAGCCCAAGGCTCTGGCTTCAGCATGTTGACTGATTTCTGTTGAATTAAATTATGTTGAGTTAAATCCGATTAATCTGAAAGGAGGCTTACTAAATTTAATTTATGTGATTTGCAGAGTTAAGAGTCAGCTCTGTTGGAAGAGGGGAGGGAAGAAATTAAATTTTGAAAGCACAGTATATAATATATGGAGAGCAATGCTTACTCAAGTGGAAGACTGGCACTAACAGTGGGACTTCTGGCACGAGGTAGGCGTGATGGGGAGGCGGGGGGAGCATTCTGTCAGAGGGAAGAGCAAGGATGCATGTTGGGAGAGAATCGTCCACTGGGGTGTGCGTGGACATGACTTCTGGGACCCTCCTCCCTCTGTGCCAGGCTGTCCTGGAGGAGAGAGAGGTGATGACACATCCTAGGCACTTGGTTGGGGGACTTTTTGTGCAGCAGCTGTTTCCTGCTCCACTGCTGTGACCACAGTAAAAAAGGCTTCCTGCAGGGGGTGGGGATTTGCTCCATAAGAGTTTGCCCAGAATGGGAAAGGACTCAACATAGAGGTGTCTTCACCTACAGATTGAAGTCTAAACTCCTCTGCCTCATGTCCCCAGACACGGACCCTGCCAACCACTGCACCCTCATTTCCACCTGCCCCCTCCCCTCCCCTACACCCTGTGCTTCCCCCATCCCAGCCTTGGGTCACCTTGTTCCCATCTCTTTTAATGGCTTCTCTCACCCTGATCCATTACCACATCCTTCCTCCCCAACCTTCAAGGTCAGACTCAGATACCTCCTCCTCCAGGAAGCCTTCCCTCATTTCCCCACTGCAAACATCCACCTCCCTTCAGTGCCCTGTTGCAACTTGTTCTGCGTGTCTTGTGCTGTTTTATGCTTAAGTTAGGTTTGGGGGGATTGAGCCCATCTCTCTCCTGCCCCAGAGTGAGCTCCTTGAGGGAGCTCTGATTCACGGGATCATCACAGCAGGCCTGGCCCAGAGAGTGTGCACAGTGAGTGTGGGTGAGGGAGAGCAACCTGAGGAGGCAGGCCCACCCTGTAGCCTGGCCGCTGCAGCCTCTGGTGCAGCAGGGGTCAATTGGGGTACATGTGACCAATAAATATTTACTGGGTGTTAAGTTTTTAGCCTAATGCAGGATTTAGCAGCCATTCTCATTTATGGTAATGGGAGGCATGTACTACCATGGGGCATTTGGGGAGGGAACTCCCTCCACCTGCCTTCAGACCAGTTTCAGAGCCCCACCCTGCACCAGACTCAACTGCCCAGATCAGGAAGCCCCAGAAACCTCCTGGAGGTGGAGCTTCGGCTTCTAATTATTTTCTTGGGCTCTCATGTATGGACTCTACCCCAGGCAGCTCCCAGTCCCTCCCCCCCTCCCTCTTCACCAAATCCTCACTCCATCACTGTGCCTGCTTCTGTGCTGGGCCTGGGGACAAACGTGAGCAGACTCAGTTCCTCCCCACCAAGCAGTCCCCTCACTTTTCATTTCTACCCTGAGAAATGATTCCCATCCCTTTTTCTTGCCCAGCACTTCCCAGCTAGTGATCAAGGCCTTGGGGCTCAACTGGGGAGGAGGAGAGCCCATCCAGATCTCTGCGGAAGGGCAGGGCACAGGGGTGTGCAGAAGCCCCAGGTGTAGGGGTGCAGAATCCCCCAGGTAATTTGATGCACACCCTCAGAGGGCAGCCTTCCACAGACGTCACAAGGCTAGAAGCTGAGACGGACAAATAAGTAGGCAACGCTGCACACGGAGGAAGTGGGTACTGTAGGTGCTGTGACCAGAGGAAGCCCAGGGGCTGTGGGAAATTGAAGGGGCCCCGCACTCAGCCTGGGAAGGCTTCTGCAAGAAGGCGATCTTGAGCTGCATTGTGAAACCAGACAGAGAAGAGGGAACTGACATTTTAGACAGAGGGATTGATATATACCAAGGCCCAGAGACACAGAAACAAATCTGGCACGTTGACAGACCAGGATGAATTTGTGGCTAGACTGGTGCTATCCAATATGGTAACCATTTGCAGCATGTGGCTATTTAAATTTAAGTTCATTAAAACTAGACAAAATTAAAATTCAATCTTTAAGTCGCACCAGCTACATTTCAAGTGCTCAACAGCCAGGTGTGGCTAGTGGTGCCTATGTATTAAAGAATTTCCATCATCAGAGGAAGTTGGATTGTCCAGCACTGGCCCTAGTGTAGAGTAGCCAGGGATCCACAGCAAAGAGCCTGCAGGGTCACTGGGGTCAGACTTGAGTGAGGAGCCTTGAGTGATCTGTGAAGGACTCCGGGCTCCTTCTTGGGGGAGGGAGAGTGTCAGCTCTTCCCTGGACCTCCGTGCACTGGAATACAGAGGCTGCTCCTTCATTCCACAACCTTTTATGAAGTCTTATTCTGTGTCCTGTATCCCTGGTTTACAAGAGTGGCATATACCTAAGAACCTAGCCTCTGGAGAAGGATCAGATGCTTCCTCCATGATGTCAAGGCTAGGAGGTCGCCAGGGTCTATAAGAAAGCAGCAAGCACAACACCTGTCCATCACACCACCCCTGACAAGAAACTCTTGGTAGAGGCCAGTCAGGGCCAACACCAGAAAATGCAGCTTGTGGGAGGCTTGGTTGAAGTTCACAGCAGTTCATGAACAACAAACACCAGGGCAGCTGTGGGGAGCTGGCCAAGTGTGAGGTGTGTTGGGGGATTGGGAGTGGGTGGAAGTGATCAGGAGGAAGAGGCCTAGCATGGGAGAGTAGCTGCCTGTTCCTGGGGTGCCCTATGCCTCCTTGTCCCACAGATCATCTTCCATGCTCACCCCCAGGGTCACCTCCTCTAAGAAGCCTTCCCTGATTGGTTAAAGAGCCCCAACTGCCCCTCTCCTGGATTTTCACATTGCACTTGTCTCACAGACTGCTGACATGTCCGTCTCCTTAACTCAACCTTGGGTGCTTTTTTTTTTTTTTTGTGGTACGCAGGCCTCTCACTGTTGTGGCCTCTCCCGGTGCGGAGCACAGGCTCCGGACGTGCAGGCTCAGCGGCCATGGCTCACGGGCCCAGCCGCTCCGCGGCACGTGGGATCTTCCCGGACCGGGGCACGAACCCGTGTCCCCTGCATCGGCAAGTGGACTCTCAACCACTGCGCCACCAGGGAAGCCCTAACCTTGGGTGCTTTGAGGACCCAGACCTGCCTTAACTGTGCTCCTTTCCTGGCCCAGCCATGCTTCCTCCCCATGAATCTGCCCCTACTGCTACTCTCTACATCAGAATTCCCTGTTTGTATCCACCATTAGACTATGAACTCCTTGAGCACAGGGCCTGTCTGTCTAGTTCAGCTCCCTAGTTGCCTGAATCAATGAGTGAAAGCAGGAGGATAGATGTGGTTCTGTGGCAGCCCTGCCCGGAGGCAGAGGACTTCTGGGCAGAGAGAACCAGGAAGGAGCCTGGGCAGGCAGGGGGAGCTGAGAGGAGGCCAGCCAGGCTCACGGCCCCCTCTCCCTGCTGCTGAGCCCCGCTGGTCCCACCTGAGTGGCCTCCCCTGGGAGGGGGCACCCCATCTGCTTCCCGGGCTCCAGGTTTCCTCTGTGAGATGGGCCCTCTCCTCCCCTGCTGTTTGAGTGCTGCGGAGAAGATAATGGCAGATCCCTTTATTTCTTGGGCTGGCCCCTAGGTAGAAAGGCTTGTTCAAAGTGCCACTTGGTGACTTTCGCAAATTGTTCCTGACAGCTCCGTGGAAGGCCAGGCCATCTGCCTTGCCCTTTCTCAGGGCGGAAGGGGCTGGGAGGAGAGATATTAGGTTTCCACTTCAGTCAATACTTTGATGTTCAAAGCTGTTTAATATTCATTAAACCAGTCCTTCAGTTGTAATTGCAGTCATTACTCTCCCTTTTATGATTGTCTGTAAATGTTATGGGACAGACGGGCACAGCTATCCTAATGACAGAGGGTTTTGATGATGGATAAAAGGTTGAATAGAGCCCCTTCAAATCTGTCTCCTTGCTCTTCAGTGCCCACTCCCACCCCTTTCTGCTTTCTTTAACTCTTAAAAGATGGTGTTTGGGATGAGAGAGCAGGATGGCTCCAGTAGAGTCACAGTTTGTTAATTTTACAGAGGCAGGAACGTTGTCCTATGGTCTCAGACTGAACCTGAACTCCCACACACACCTGGGCTCAGCCCCAGATCGGGCACTGAACCCTGACCAGCCACAGTCTCAGCCTTGACCCTGGCCATAGTCTGCACTTCTAGAACCAGGAGAAGAAAACTAGGTTTTCACTCCCTAGACAGTGAACACAGACTGTTAGAACAGGTTTGGACCTTAGAGACCACAGTGCTTTTGCTCTGCAGAGGGTGGAGACCACCTTTGGGGAAATACACAGGCTTTGGAATCAGACTTGCATTCAAGTCCAGGCGCTGCTGCTTTCTAGCTGCAATGATTTGACTAGTTACCGAACTTCTCCAGGGTTCAGGTTCTTCATCTATTAAGAATAAGGGGGCTTCCCTGGTGGCGCAGTGATTGAGAGTCCGCCTGCCGATGCAGGGGACACGGGTTCGTGGCCCGGTCCGGGAAGATCCCACATGCCGCGGAGCGGCTGGGCCCGTGAGCCATGGCCGCTGAGCCTGCGCGTCCGGAGCCTGTGCTCCACAATGGGAGAGGCCACAGCAGTGAGAGGCCCGCGTACCGCAAAAAAATAAATAAATAAAATTTAAAAAAAAAAAAGAATAAGGAGCTATTGGGACTTCTTGGTGGTCCAGTGGTTAAGACTGAGCTCCCGCTGCAGGGGACATGGGTTCAATCCCTGGTTGGGGAACTAAGATCCCACATGCCGTGAGACGCGGCCAAAAAAAGAATAAAAGAAAAAAAAAATCAGGAGTTACAATACCTACTAGTAGAGCTATTGTGAAGATCCAATTAAATAACAGGTGTGCAGTGCCTGGCAAAGAGCACGTGCTTAGCTAGTGCCAATTCACAGGGTGAGACTAGCCCCTTAATTCCCTAGAGAGCAGGCTGGCCCTCTGCTAAGAACCCTAAGCTTGCTTGGAGATGGGGGCATTATGGGCTGTCTGGGTCCCTTTTGCCTGACTCTTCAGGCTTAGGTTCCGACAGTCCCCTCATACACCCTCTTTTGAGTCCCCCAGTGTCACAGGTTGAGGTCACCAGGAAGCAGACTCTGAGACAGTTTTGTGGGCCCAGTGTTTATTAAGGAGGCCCTTGGGATCAACCTTTGTCTAGGAAAGGGGTCGGGGAGGAAGCAACTTGGGCAGAGGAGATGCAGGTCTGAATGCCTTCCCATGGGGAAGCTTGGATCTGAACTAGCAGCCTGGGTCTTCATCCACGTGCCTCGATCCATCATTGAGCGTGGCGCTCCTAGAACGGCAGGACCTTGAATGAGGTGCCTCTTTGGCTGAGGCAAGCCCTGAAGGGGCTGACAGTTGAATGCTGCAGCTGTCAAGAACAGCACTGTCCAACGGCAATGCCGGCAGCTGGGCAAAAAGGCCTTCCCTGAAGTGGGGTCTGGGCGCTGCATCACCCTCGTCCTCCACGACCAGGACTGATGATTATCCCGAAGTGCTTCCCTTAGAATACTATATCTACCCAGCACGTAGACACACACGTACACACACACACAGGACTACCATCACACAAACACATCGGACTTATCAAAATCCTTTCTGTCTTCAAAATGCTCTAATATTACCTCTTCTAGAAAGCCTTCCTCGGTTTCTCTCCTTCCCCCCACCTATTGGAACAAGTTGCATCTGTCACTGCTCCTGAGGTTCATGGGGAGAATGCCAGGAAGGTGGATTTCCTTTTACCAGATAGCAGAGCATTTTGTCACTGGCCTCGTGTGTAATGGAGTGGGCCTCAGCAGTGTCCAAGCGACCTCGGCAGTACTCCCTGCCCCGCTGGTCTGTGATTCCTCCAGGTTCCGCTCTGGGTGACCTGCTCCTCCAGGTGCGCGTGAGCCTTACAGAGCAGGGCCTGAGCCTTCTTCGTGTCTATGGGAGGTCCTTGAAGGCACTTGATTTGCTGAGATCCAAGTGCATGCCACACTCTGGTTGGCAAAGCAGAAGAAGATTCAGCCCTGTGAGCGTAGGAACTCTGGCCTAGGGTGCAGGTCAGATGGAAACAGGACCGTAGCTCAGTGGGGCGAGTCCAGCAACAGAGAGAAGAGCAAGTTGAGCCCCTTGGGACCCATCTCAGGGGCTCACCCGCAGCTGGTTCAGCGTGTGCTTGAGTGAGTGGAGGGTCAGGACCTCTGTCTTCAGCAGCAAAGGGATAGACATACATGGTGAAGACAGTGAAGACTTGCTGAATGAATGAGTGAATAAGTCAGTGAGTGAGTGAATGGACAAGCAATTCAAGAACTAAAGCAACCGAGTAGATTCCCAACCCCGTATCCAAAACCCACATTTGTTTCAAAAGTCCATATTTTTTGGATTTTAGAGGGCAAAAGAAGGTGCATATCCATCTATCAGTTAACACCCCGTTGGGGCCTGCATCAGCACCCATGATCAAACACATTAATAGCTGTGCAGCAAAACATGAAACTTCGTGAAAAGTGGGATAGATCAAGACTCTATAGCCTCATGTGGGTTCAGGCCCAGTTGCCAAAGACCTGTGGCTCTTCAGAGCTTCTTGGATTCCAAAACTGCCAGTAAGGGAGTGAGGGCTGTATTACCAGCAACGTTCTTCCCGGCTTCAAAAATGTCCTCCTGGGGCTTCCCTGGTGGCGAAGTGGTTGAGAGTCCGCCTGCCGATGCAGGGGACACGGGTTCATGCCCCGGTCCGGGAAGATCCCACATGCTGCGGAGCGGCTGGACCCGTGAGCCATGGCCGCTGAGCCTGCGCGTCGTGAGTCTGTGCTCTGCAACAGGAGAGGCCGCAACAGTGAGAGGCCCGCGTACCGCAAAAAAAAAAAAAAAAAGTCCTCCTGAAGATGCAGAGCAGCAGCCTCACTGCCGACTGCACTGCCCCACGCCTCGCTGGCTGCCCTCAGACCCTGGGCTGGGCCCCATTTCCTTGTGTCTTTCCTCTCTCTGAGCGTTTTTTTCCTTCCCTGCCTCCAGGGCAAATCTCTGCCATCCTGAGGTCAGAGAAACGGGAGTCTCAGACCAGGTCTAATCACATATCATTAGCACTCTAATGGCACCTGCTAAGTGGGAGGGCGGTGGCTTTTATCAGGGGGTGAGCCAGAGCAGCCTGGGCTCAGGGGTTGGGGGCAGCTGTGCCTGTTTTTCCAGCCATGTCAGGGCTCAGGGCTTCAGCACTCTCATAGGCCCCAACTGACGGATTACCTCGTCCACAGCCCTCACCAGTGTACCTGCCCAGGGTAGGAGACTGCATGATTTTACACATGGATTCTTTTCTTCCTTCTTTTACTTATTTGCTTATTCAACAAAAATGTCTGCACGTGTACTATTTGCCCACACGACTGGGTATTGCTGTGATTGTTCAGTGAATTGGGGCAGTATAGATACTGAAGGAAAACCCTTTTAGGAGAAAGGTAAATTTCAGTTATTTTTTTCTTATAGCAGGTCAACATCTCACACTTTTGTTTGTATAGGATACTGTGGTTTGCAAGTGTTACTTTAATCCTTATCAACAAGCCTGTGAAGGAGGTGAGGGCAGGGGTATACTTAGGAAACAAAGTAACGAATGCAGCATCTGAGATGCGGTGGGCCACCTCATCTAAAAGACAAAGCACTATTTCTTCCTCAGATGCAAATTGACATTTATTAAAACTTATGTCAAAAACCTTTCATCTCGGGCTTCCCTGGTGGCGCAGTGGTTGGAAGTCCGCCTGCCGATGCAGGGGGCACGGGTTCATGCCACGGTCCGGGAAGATCCCACATGCCGCGGAGCGGCTGGGCCCGTGAGCCATGGCCGCTGAGCCTGCGCGTCCAGAGCCTGTGCTCCACAACGGGAGAGGCCACAGCAGTGAGAGGCCCGCGTACCGCGCAAAAAAAAAAAAAAGCCTTCCATCTCGCCAGCCTCCCTCCCCGGACTTCCACCTATGGAAAAGTCTATTCTCTGGACACACATCTGAGCTTTCCTGCTTCCTGGCCCATGAACTCCTCATCCGTCAAAGCCCATTCTGGGTCCCTCTCTGGGGTTGTAAGAAGCTCTACTGTGGTCCACAAGGTTCCAAATGCTCAGCTGCCCCCAACTCTCTTTTCCTCTCTGATGGTCTCCTGTTGCCGCTGCAGGCTCTACCCAGCCTCACTGGCTTCCTTGCTGTTTCTTGAATACGTGGACTCAGTCTTGCCTTGGGGCCTTTGCTCAAAAGCACTGCCTTCAGAAAGTGGCACGGCCAACTCCCTCATCTCCTACCTGCCTTTATTCAAATGTCATCATCTCAGTGGCCATGCTATGGAAAACTGTAGCCCCGGTGCTGTAATCTTGCTGTTCCTCCTCCACTTTTCCCTTTTTCTGTAGGACTTCCTCCTTCTAACATGTTACATGATTTACTTTTGTCTTTTGTTTACTATCTCACCCCCTGACACACAACAGACTGTAAGATCCAGGAGAACAGGGATTTGGGTCTGTTGTACATTGCATATCCCAGTACCTGGAAGAGAGCTCAGTAGGGACTCAGTAAATATTTGTTGAATTACTGTATGATACCTCTTCTGATATCTCAGGAGCTTTATTTAGTGCCTTCCTCCTCTGTGTTTTTAATGCTGTGTGTGTGTGTCTGTCTGTCTTAAATTTTCTTTTCAATCTTGCTAACTAGCTCTAGGCTGGGAGCTCTGGAAGCAGAATTAAATATCTCAGCTTATTTAAAAATCCTGATCCATGGGGGAGTGTAAGGAAAGAAAACCAGTATTGAGGGTCTACTGCATGCAGTACTCCCACTGCACTCTCTTTAACCTTCCTAATGAATCTTTTCAATTAGTTGCCATGATCCCTATTTTCCAGATGAGGAAACTGATGCCAAGGAAGGTTGAATTTCTTACCCAAGAAGAGGCAGTAGCAGGACCAAAACCCAGATCAGTCTGAATCTAGAGCTGCATTCCCAGGCTGAGAGGTGGAGGCACCTCAGAGAGGGCAAGCTCAGCCCATGGGCAGAATGCAGATAAGCCCGCCTGATTTCCGTGGACCCACAGGCTGGCCTCTGTGCCCACTTTTGCTACAGCATGCATCTTTGGGAAGCAAGTCTTGGCATCTGAGGACTTGCTTCCATCCACCCCATCTCTCTGCCAGGGTCCCTGCTTGCATTCCTGCGGGCAGTGTAGGCAATGTAGACCGTGGCATCAGGGACCGGTCTGGAAAGGGCCGTGCCCAGGGTCACACTCAGAGGGAGCCCTGGCCTGCCCATCGGCCCAGAGTGAGCTGTGCCGCCTGGCTGAACCCAGAGTTTCTTTGCTAGCCTTGAGTCTCCACAGTCCCCGGCCCTGCCTCCCCTTAACCCGCCCTCCTGTCTGTAACCCCAGAGCCCCAACTCCCCATCCTCTCTTCCCTCTGGGCCCCGGGCCAAGCTTCCACCGACTTCCCTCTGCCAGCCTGTGAAGGTCCCTTTGTGCGCAGCCCTGACGCGAGGTCCTTCCTGGGGAGGTGTAATTTTAATATATGAAGGGTAGTCGTCTCATTTCATAAAGGTAGCTTATTTGGAGGGGCCAGCAGCAGCCCGGGAGAGATCGCACTTGACAGATGCAGGGACGGCCTGCGGTTTGGGGCCGGAGATCAGGACGTGCAGCCTAGTCCTGGGCACTGTGCCCCGAACACCATCGCTGGAATGAGTCCTGCCGCCTGGGGCTGAGGCACCAGGTAACGTCTCTCCCTCCACTGGTGTGGCAAGGCCCAGTGATGGGGAATATGGGCAGGCCCTGGAGAAAGGCAAACACAGTACAAGGGGGCAGGGCTGGAAAGTGTGGGGGAGCACGGGTTCTTCTCCAGCTCCATCCTTGCCTTCTCCCCAGCTGTGGGACCTGTGGAAGTCTCTGCCCTCTGGGTCCCCATCAGCAGAGAGGATCACCCAAGGGCTTTCTGACACGGTCATTGCAAGAGACTTTTACTCCAGCCTCCTCAGAGGGGAATTGTGAAAATAAATGAGGAGAGAACTCCATCTCCTGCCAGCTTGAGCCCTGCAGGCAAGCCAGGGTGATGGCTGGGGTGACAAAGTCTGGAGAAGGCTGGTTCCAGGACAGGTCTGGTTTGCTGCCGAGCAAAACACCTGGGCCCTGGGGGAGCGAGACATGGAGACAGCCTTACCAGCTCCTCTCGTCAAGAAGCCTTTCTCTAACTGTGGCCGAGGGGCCAGTGGGGTCCAGGGCCGGGCAGTCCCAGGGCATCCGCTGCCAGGCAGCAAGGTTGTTGAACTTGGAAATGCGTATGCTTCCCTCAGCTCGACAGAGCAACCCACAGCTCCCTGCAGCACTTGCATGGAGTGGCGGGGTACAGGTGGGGCTTTATGGTAAGTCCAGTAAGAAGCAGGTGTTGGGCTGGGCCTCCAGGCTGGAATGGGGTGAGTGGACTACACGAGGCCATCCGCTCTCCTGGGCACATCCTCTGTGTCCAGGCGCAGGGCTCAAGCTGTGATGAGAATTATCCATTGAAACTCATGTCTCCCTCTCTTGGGAATTCCCTGGAGAGTGTCAGATCACCAACCGTGGGATGGGGCAGGGACTACAGGAGCTGATTTTGTCTGAGGGCTCTCTGAGTATCTTGTCAGCCTCTTTAAGGTGCAGTTTTAGATGCCTCCTAAGACAGGAAGAACCTGAACTAGACCAGGCTGCTGGATGATCAGGCAGGAGGTCAGGAGCCTCATTCCTGTACTTCCATGGGCCCAGCCCTTTGCCCTGAGGTCTTCCTACCTGGTGTTCTGCTTCTTTGTGGTCATGTCTGGTCATCACCCTGAGCTTAAGAGTCTCATGTGAACCGTGTCTGTGCCCTTAGCACATGTCAAAGGGTATGGTCAAGGCAATGCCCCCAGTTCTTTGCTGAATGAGTGACACGCTGTGCTCACTCCCACATCCACATACCTTATTCCTGTCTTGTTCTTTCTCCTACTGGCAAGGTCCTCCTTCACAACCGGAACTCTCACATACAGCTGCTGGGTTCAAATTGATACAACCACTTTGAAGAACTGGCAGGACCTACCAAAGGCGAGCTAAGTGTCCCCTTCCGCCTGGGATGTCCACTCCTCAGAACGAAAAACTTACATATATTCACCAAAAGATCATACACGAATGTTGTTAACACCTCTGTTCTTAATAGCTAAAAACTACCCAAATACCCATTGATAGTAGAGTAGATTCTCACAATGGATATGATATAGGAATAAGAGTAAATGAACCACAGTTACATGCAATAATATGAATAAATCACAAACAGAATATTGAGGCTTTTTTTTTAAAGAAGCTAAGTACAAAAGCATACACACTCTACAGTGATATTCATATAAAGTTTAAAAACAGGAAAAATTCATCAATGGCTTTAGAAGTTAGGATAGTGGTTATGCTTGGGGAAACTTGCTTTTGGTGGACTAATGTTTTGTTTCTTGATCTTTGTACTGGTCTAATGTCATCATCCAGCTGTAACTTATGATTTCTGCCTATTTCTTATGTGTGTTCTATGTCAGTACAATGTTTGAAAAGTGATAGATTTAAGAGAGAAACCACAAATAATAAATACATGGCATCTGAGTCTGCCCTTACCCTGAAACTAGGCTGGGTTACTGACGTATGGTTGATTCCGTGGTCCCTGGCCTGCAGTCTTCCACGGTGGCTTTGTGTCACTGTATTCTGTAACTTGTGTAAGCTGTATGCGCCTTGAAGACAGTGGAGAAGCCCTGTCTTCACCCGTCGTACATTCTGACCTGATGTCCAACTGTTCCACCTACATTTCTTTGTTTGAGAGCTTTTTCTGCCACTAGAGTCTGCTTTGCTACATGCTGCTGCAGGCTGGGGGTGCCAGGGGAAGGGGCCCGCCAGGAATGCACTCACACAGTGACTGAGGGCGATTGGCGAGTGAGTACCCCCGCCCCCTGGCCCCAAGAGTAAGATAACTTGGCAGCTCACGTTCTCCACGGGCTCCCGGAGTAGCCAGTGGGACTAAAGTGCTTCATAATGGACCCTCTATTGGCTCTTCCCTTCTGCTATCTCAGTTCTTCACTTTTCTGCCAGCATTCCTGGTTTCATGTCCCAAATTAACTCCTTGAGTCCTTCTCTCAGGGTCTGTTTTGGGGGAACTCAAAGTAAGGCAGACTAGACCTCCATCTATGCCATTCATGTTGTCTCCTCCTAGCAGGTACCAAGAAATATCTGTTGACCAACTAGAAAGACACACTTCTTTTTCTAATTCTCTACATCTTCCCTTCCCTTCCCTTCCCACATAAGCTCCTTCTGTGTGCCCACAGTGCTTCTTGTCTGCAGGGGCAGAATTGGTCACGCGTCTCGTGCAAAGCCAGCATGACACAGAACTTTAAATATTCCTAGTGCCAGATAACCCCCCATCCCTGCCCCAGAGCCTAATCCCTAAACGAGGAAGTGCCTACATCCCACAGGCACTGTGCTATGTTGGTAGTGCCTCAGTGTCCCAGTATCTGTCCCCTGACAGAGGGAGCAGCCCCATTAGCAGCTCTTGTCAATTATGTCAGATGATCCACTACAATAATAATAACCGCTAACGCGCATGAGGCTCTTCATGGCTCAGGAAGAAGCCCTTCCCACTCGGTTCTCAATCTTTCCAGCAGCCCCAAGAGCCCACATTACAGTTGCTAAAATTCAGACTCAGAGATAAGATGTGACCAACCCAAGAACACACAGCTAGCAGACAGTAGGGCTGGATCTGGAACTGAGGTCTCTGTCCCCAGAGTCATTTTACTCAGTAATACACATCTGGTCCAATGACCTGTAAGGTGTGCACAAGGCTGTCACACTTGCAGCAGATATGGACAGGCAGTGTCACTGTTATCATCATTGTTTGTCAGCCCTCCATTCCTTGAGGCAGGAATTATCATTGTTCCCATTTTCCAGATGGGAACACTGAGGCCCAAAGAAGGAACGTGTCACACACAGTGGCTCACACTGAGGAAGTGGTGGAGCTGGAATTCAAACTCTAGACCCGGGAGTCCTGCCTTCCCTGCTGGAGACATGACAGAGACCCTTGTTGTCCTGCTCCTCTGAGGCCTCACCAGCCCCGGTAGTCTTGGACACCTGTCAGGTGCTCAGAAAATACCTGTCGCTGGCCATTCCCTCTGGCCGGCAGTGTGGAAGCACTTGTCCTGTGTAAAGCCAGGAGCTGGGACGAGGAGGACAAGTTTTCTTAGGTATTTGAAAATTGTATATACAATCAGCTGAATCAAATCGTGAAGCAGAAATAATAAAGTCAATAACTTTATCCCCTCCTCTTGGTAACCCTGGGGAGATGAGACACGTCCACCAGCTGAGGAGCTGTCTGGCCAGACGCCCTTCCGCATGGGCTCCATGGGACCCTCCACCGCTGACCTCGCAGTGGCTCGTGCAAGGTGCCCAGAACCCCCAGCACCTTTTATGTAGTTCCGCAGTGAGCGTAAATCAATCCTCACCAGCTTACCTTTTCTCCCCTTCCTATTCCTCTGGGTGGCCTCATAAACTTTTAAAAGCTTTGCATGTCAGACTGCACTTCCCAGGGCCCTAAAGCTGGAGATGCAGCTCATACCTGCTATTTCAGTGCACTGGCCTTCCAGGAGCCACCGAGATAGCCGCGTTCCCATCACGGCTTCTATTTCCTCCAGATTATGTGATATCTCCTCCAGCTGTTACCACCTCCTGGCCATTCATTCACACTGATAGATCCGGTGGTCATTTTTCAGCCTTTATCTTACTCAGCCTATCAGCACACCCTCCTTCCTGAAACACTTCCTTCTCTTACTTTCCAGAAAATCATCCTTAGTTCTCCTCCTTCCTCACCTTCTCATTGCTTTTGCTGCTTCCGCCTCCTCTCCCTGACCTCTGAATTTTGCTGGGTCCCAGGGCCCAATCATCAACCCTCTTCTCTTCTATATCTGCATGTCCCTGTTCTCATGTCGGTACGGAGAAGGTCTACCTTTATATCTTCAGCCTGAATTCTCCCTTCATCTGTACTCCCCGGACTCAAATGTCCAGCTATCTGATTAAATCTCCACTTGGATGGCAAACACACATCTCAGACTTAACAGCTTTAAAACCAAACAGTGTATTCTCCCTGTCACTACATTCCAGGCCTGATTCTCATTCAGGCTTCTCAGCTTAGCAGGGGGCAGCTCCATTCTGCCAGGTGTTCAGGCCGAAAGTCTTAGAGTCATGCTTGAATGCTCCCTTTCTTTCACAGCCTGCATCCGATCAGTTGGCAGATTCTGCTGTCTGCATGTTCTAAATATGTCTGGGATCCCACTGCTTCCCACCGCCTCTCTGTCCTAGACCCACAGCCAAACCACCAAGCCCAGTTGCACGTAATAAGTAGCGTCCTAACTGGTCCCCTCCTGTCACCCTTCTCCCACCCCAGAGTCTACACTTCACACAGCAGCTGGAACAATCCTTCGAAAAATTAAGTCTGATAGATTCACACTTCTTTGTTCCAGATTCTCCGCTGGCTCCCAATTTTACTCCAAGTAAAAACTCCAAATCCTTAGTGTGGCCTGAAAGCTTCTGCCTAATCTGGCCCCAGCTACCCCAATGACCTTATCTCCAAGCCTCCTCACTCCAGCCACACCGGTCCCTGCTCTTCCTTGAACACACAAAGCATATTCCTACCTTAGGACCTTTGCACTTGTCATGGCCTCTTCCCTGAGCCCTTTCTCCCCAGGTAGTCATATGTCTTATACCCCACCCAAGCCTCTGCTCAAATGTCACACCCTCAGAGAAGCCCTCCCTACCTACATAGCAGCCCCCATTACTTTCCATCTCTACACCCTGCTTTATTGCTCATAGCACCTTTTACCACCTGACATATACATGTATGTGTGTTTATCACCTGTTCCACCACTAAATTGTAAGCTGCATGAGAGCTGGGACTTGGTTTTGCTCATTGCTCTGTGACCAGTGCCCCAGCATGGTCCCTGGCACCTTTTTCCAGCTAATACTCTTACAGCATCACCATGTGCACTAAGCACTATTCTGAATACTTTACTTGTAAAAATAACTCATTTAGTCCTCACAACAATCCTGTGGACCAGGTACTCTTATTATCTGCATTTTGCAGTTGAAGAAACTGAGGCAGAGATTAAGAGACTTGCCCAAGGTCATACAAAGCCAGGATTGGGATCCAGCAATGGCTCTTAACCACTAAACCCTATGCCTCTTCACAGTAGCTGCTCCAAAAATATCTGTTGGATGAACGAAATCCAGCCACCGAGTGTCTGCTGTGTACCAGACTCTAAGAATACCAAGGACAGCCTTGTAAGCATCCCTAATGCAGCAGCCCACTTCCCGGACCTAAGTGCACCGAGATTCCTCACTAGACTGTGGTCTGTTTAAAGCTGCCTACACCCACCTTGTTCTTCTCCAGGGCCCATGGTGGGGCCCCAGTGAATAATTATTAAATGAATCCATGAGTGGAGAAGAGAACATGTAAATTCGCTTGGGGGATTCTCAAAGCTTCCTAGAGGAGGTCCCTGTGGCTGAACATTTGCGGAGGCGTTTGGCAGACCAGAGATCTGGAGCAACAGACCCTTGGACCCGTGGGCCCACCTGTTGGCGCTCAGTCACCTGTGGGCACCTGGGCTCACCAGCAGTGGGAGCCTGAAGGAATGCTCTCTCACCACCCGGTCACACTGTAGAGCAGTGACCTTCAGGATGGGTCCCAGGGCCCCAGGCATCTCCCAGGAGAGCAGGCTGCCAGGGGACTGGTAACAGAAAGGAAGCCAGTGGGGCTTGAGCACTGTGACCACCTCTGCCAGCAGCCTGTTCCCGCAGCCACTCCTACTGGAACTGCCACCTCCATCACCTCCACCGGCCACAGCACACCCCCCCCCCCACTGCTACTGACACTTGCTTCCAGGACTTTCATTGCTCCAGCCCTTGTTTATTACCCTCACTGCTGTTCTATTTGTCACAACCACTGCTGCTGGTACCACCCCGGCTTCTGATGCTGTAACCCAACTCTGGTACAATTACTTCTGCCATTCTACCCCCAGCTCCTAGTATTATTGTCACTACTACGCATCATTATTGTTGTCTCTAACAGCTAACGCATGTAGGACACCGTGCAGTTCATAAAGAGTGACATCATGTTTGCTCTGACAGTCACAGCAGGTTGGTGAGGTAGGCAGTGTGTCTTGTACTGATGAGGGAAAGGAGACTCAGACAGAGACGTCGAGCAACTCAGATAATGCCGTCCAGGTCATAAAAAAAAAACTCAGAGAGCAAAGCGAGCGAATAACTGAATTCACGGAGGGCTTCCTCCAGATCAGATACTGTGCTAGGTACATTCACAAATTTTAACCCATCTAATCCACATGTTGACTTTAAGATGAAATTATCGTCTCCCCTATTTCTAACACAGGGAAGCTTAGGCCCAGAGAGTGTAAAGGTCATGCCCGAGGTCGCCCAGCTGGTCAGAGGCAGGGCACTGCCTGGCTCCAGAGTCCATGCCTCAGGGCTCAGGGAAGGTGTGTTGATGCTGAATTGCCCTGGTCCAGGATTTCGGAGACCTTGATAGCAATCCTCCCATTGAATCCTTGGTCACCGATTCTCAGCAGCTGTGGACCTTTGACCTAGTAGCTCAGCCTCTTTGGGTCTTATTTTGACCGTCTCCTGATAACACCTGCCTTACCTTCTGCACTGTTTGTTATGAGAGAACTAACAGTAGACCAGGTCACCTTCAAGGTCCCATCTACCCCTGGCATTCTAAGATTCAGGTACCCGTGCTGATGTGACTTGAGTCACACACTCCCCATCCTTTATTCTCCCCAAAAGCTTGGGAGGTGAGAATATTGCCTGTTCCCAGTTAACAGATAAGGAAAACTGAGGCTTAGGGAAATGACATGAAATGACCAAGGATACTCAGCTCCTGCGGGTGAGGGCTGGGGTCCAAACCAGGGCCCCTGGCTTCACATTCCAGGCAGCTCCCACCGATACCCCCATTCCAACACCAAAGAGTATCGTGGGTCTTGGAAGGATTACCATCACCCAATCAGTCGTCATCCTACAGTGGCCTCCTGGGTTCTCACGGTGTGCCAGGTGCTGTGTTAGGCCTGCATCTTCAGTGGTGAAGGAGAGACATGGTCTCCACCTGGGAGAGGACACTGGTTAGTGGAAGACAGAGACATGACACAAACTCCTCCAGAGAATGAAATGGTATCAAGAGTGCTTAGCACAACCAGGAAGCTGCAGGGGGCTGCAGGGGTTACCACAGGAACCAAACCTGGGCCGACACTAACCACTGTGACCACAAACCCCACATTTCAGTGGCTTCACAGCCCCAGTGTAGGTATTCGCAGTGAGCCGAGGGAAAAGTCAGGGGACCCAGGTGGACAGAGGCTCTACTCTGGGCGGGGACACCCAGGCAGCATTTGTGGGAAGGGAGGATAGGATGACACAGGGGAGGGTTTTAGGGCCAGGTCTGCAAGTGGCCCACGTTCCATTGGCCAGCGCCAGCCACATGGCCCCGCCTACCTGCAGGGGAGGCTGGAATGGCAGTCTAGCTGGTGCCCAGCAGAGAGGGCATGATATGGTGGGCAGGTGGCCAGTTGGAGGCAGTCGAGTGCAACTTCCCTAAAGAAGTGACATTTCAGAGGCGTCCAGGGGACCAGGCTCAGCCTCTCTCCAGGCAGCACCCAGCCCAGGTGGGAGAGCAGCCTGAGTCCCCCTCTCCCCCCGGGGCCCCAGGGGGCACAGTGCCTGCAGACAAGAGCTGCACCTTCAAGCCCAAAGCCAGGGTTTCCCTCCTAGCAGAAAGGCCCCTCACTCTATTTTCAGCCTATCTGAGGGAATCCTGTGGGGCTGTCTCTGGAGAGAACCCAGGTGATCCTCTCTGAGGGTTTTAAAGCTCCTTTGCCGCTAGAAGCTGCCTTTCAGACCCATCAGGCTGAAGATTTTAACCTGAGATTTAAAAGGACCAGAGATCAAAAGCAGATGCTCCTGGAAGACACTTCAGCCTGCCTAGCCGTCTGGGGACACGGCTACGAAGGAGAAGACGATTCATCACGGACGATGCAAGCCCCTGTTCAATAATAAACAGATGTATTATGGGGAGAAAAGAAAGGGATGGGTGTCAGCCCCTTGATTCATTTGTCTCCCTCTCAAAATCACCTCCATCCCGGGCTCCGGAGGGCAGGCGCGGGCGCTTTGAAGCGGAGACATCATGTCAGGGAAATGGAAACATTTCACATTGTAAATCCTTGGGCTTGTCAGAGAAATCCTAATGAGAGAGGAAGCTGCCAGGGTGGGGTGGCGGGGAGCACCCTGGACTGGTTTGGGGGGAGGAGCCTAAAGGCAATTCTGGGAGACAGGAACCTGGCCCCCTCCCGCTCCAGACTGACCCTTTCTGTACCACTCTCCAGCGTCCATCTGCAGTAATAATATTTGGCACTTTGTGACCTTGGCAAGATTCACGTGCTTTGCTCAGGTTAAGGCTGTTTTATTGGCTTTATCACGTTATCACCCCGTGGGGCTTTCCCACCTTTCACTTAATGGTGAAGAATCTGAAAATATTTTGACAAGTCATAGATTTAGGTATGATTACCTCCCAAGACAGGATATCTCTAGTTCTCTATTTAGGGGAAACTGGGTCATGACTCCCAAACCCCACTCCACTCAAAGCTGCAGATAAAGCCTTTAGCCACGGTGAGTACACCCTCTCAGCCTCACAGACAGAGAGAGCTAGTAAAATGTTCAGGGTAAGATCTGGGGCTCTGGCTCAGTCCTGTGTATGGAATCTCAGTTCTGGCACTTACAGCTGTGTGACCTGGGGTAAGCCACTTAACCTTTCTGAGCCTCAGTTTCTGTGTTGCAAAATGGAAATAGTAGTAATAGGAACTGCTGCTCCCCCGTGATTGTCAGGAGGAGTGAGTTAATACATGTAATGTGCTTGACCTGTTCAGCAAAGAGTTCCTGTGATTCCAGACCTGCCTCCAAGGTAGGTCCACACTAAGGTACAGATTATTAGTCCACTTTACATTGGAAGAAACTGAAGCTTAGAGAGGGAAAGGCTTATCCATGTTCACATAGGGAGCTAGAAGCCAGCCCTCCTGAGCCCTCACTCCGTGCTTTCTTTTTTTTTTTTTTTTTTTTTTTGCTGTACGCGGGCCTCTCACTGCTGTGGCCTCTCCCATTGCGGAGCACAGGCTCCGGACACACAGGCTCCGCGGCCATGGCTCGCGGGCCCAGCCGCTCCGCGGCATGTGGGATCTTCCGGGATCGGGGCACGAACCCGTGTCCCCTGCATCGGCAGGCGGACTCTCAACCACTGCGCCACCAGGGAAGCCCACTCCGTGCTTTCTTTACCCTACCCTACTTCCACCTCCATGTTCTCGAAACTTTGACCAGGTATGACGATGATGGTGTGGAGATGGAGAAGGCTGGAGACAAGAGGCAGGGGACCAGTTAGAAGCCCATTAGGGATGAAGGGAACTAGACCACGGCAGTGGCCTTGGGGATGTAGAGGAGAAAAATAACTTGGATAGCTCTTTAGAAGGTGATATCCCCACTAGACCAGTTCTGGCTAATTCACCATAGTTGGCCCCCAGCCCCTAGCACATGGCCTGACAGCGAGTAAGCAGATATTACATTTTTTCTCTTGTAATCATTGAAGGAATGGAGGAATGAGTGAATGGATGAATGAATGAATGATTAAAAGCAACAGAAGGAGGACTCACAGATGACTTCCAGGTGTCTGGCTTGGCATCTTCACTGAAATAGGGAGCACAAGAAAAAGAACAAAATTCAGACTGATTTATAATAGAATCAGATAACTTTTAAACTTCCTTTGCGTGCAAGGTCCAGAGGCTATAAATTCAATCTGTCCCATCAAGTGGACTTTCACTAACACCAGTAGGTGTCCAGCGTGAGGAGAGGTGGAGAGGTACCAGAAGCAAACCTGCCTGTCCCGAGGGAGCCTGCAGTCCAGTGGGATGGACAAGACTTCCTGGGTAAACTTCGTCCAGAGTGCAGAACAGTGCACATGCCTGTGTGGCTGGCAGAGAGCAAGCAGACCTGAGAGGATGGGAGCTCTCTGGGGGCTTGGCTGGTCATGGAGGGCTCTCTGGAGGAGGGGGGCTTGAACCGATGGGTTAGATGAAGAATTGGGTTTGGGAGACGATGGAAGCACCTAAGGGCAAAGGCTTGGATCTGAGTGTGAAGGAACTAGTTTGTCTCCATCTTGGCATCTCTGACATCCAGTAGAGGAGTTGGCACTGGGCAGGCAACAATGATCTTTGGAAGTTTCTTTATCTCACTTCTTATATTCTTGACCAGTAGCTACAACACAATGATTCTTTTCGGCCATATGCGTGAAGGTTGAAGGCATTCCAGACCCATAAATATTATTTCCAAAACCAACTGATGCATGAAACTAGACTTTGATTAAATATTACAACCAGAAATTGGTAATGGAGCATGAGACTGTCATTTATCAGCAAGAAATGTGGACATAATAATTCATTAAGCCCCTTTGAGCACTCTCTGAGCTGAGCACTCAGGACAGAGGGGGTCTGGAGAGGTTATGCTTTGTTTTGCTGTTTGGGGGACTCATTTCTAAACTGCTCCTGAAGGCCATTACTCCCCAGGCTGCTGCCCTCCAAGTGTCTCAGCCTCTGAGCCACTTGGAAGGCCTCCGTTTATCACATGGACTCCTTGCCTTCCCCTTCAAGCTGGTGGGGGACAGGGAGGGAGGGCCAGGGTGCACGTGGACGCTTCCCCTGCATCGTTATATGGCTGCCCCCTCCCACAGTCAGAGGACCTGCACATGGCGGGCACTGATTGTCCATTCGTTTAATATTGCTCGATAGTTACCAAGTGGCCAACACTGTGACAGGTGCTGGGGATACCGTGGGGAACAAAACAGACACAACCCTTGCCTTCAGCGAGTCCACAGCCCGAAATGAGGGAACTGAAAGTAAGTAGACAGTATGCAGTGATCCAAACTGTAAGAGTGGAGGCACCAAGGAGACACCTAGCCTGGCCTGGAAGTCAGGGAGGGCTTCCTGGAGGAGGCGGGAGCTAAGCTGAGGCCCAAAGGATGTGTAGGAACTGGTTAAGTGAGGACAGAAAAGAGTGCTTTAGGTGTAGGGAACAGCACGTGCAAAGTCGTGGAGAGGAGGGAAAGCATGGCACGTTTGAGTCACGGAAATAATTGTGGGCTGAATGAGGCTTAGAGTATGAAGCAGGAGGTGGCAGGAGCTGAGGCTGGAGAGGTGAGCTGGAGCTACTTCCATGAAGTCCTTGAACCTTACCCTCTTTGGGGGTTTTGAGTGGCCTGGAGAGTAAGGGTGACCCTGGCTTCTGTGTGGATAATGGACAGTAGGGCTGAGAGTGGACATCATCAGAGGGACTAGGGTGAGCAAGATGCCTTTCACACCATGCTTGGGGACCGCCAGCAGGTGTGTGGGCTGCAGGAGGTCAGAGTCGAGATAGCTAGGTTTTGCTGCTACAACGAGCACCCCTGAAGCTCCGAGTGGCTTCACACCACAAAGGCTTCTTTCTCACCGTACTACATGACTGTCACAAGTCAGCTGGGGGCCTCAGAGCAGCCGCTGTGTGGAATGTGGAGAGAGAATGAGAACAGGCAGATTTCACTTGGTTTTCAAGCTGCCATCCACAAGTGACACACGCCACTTCCATTCACATTTCATTGGCCAAAGCAATGGCCGCCTCTGTTTTCAAAGAGGGTAGGAAAGTGCCACCCACTCTGGGAAGGCTGGAGAACCAGACAATTTATGGGTGGCCCTAACGACCAGCACCATGAGGCTGGTGGCTCTGCGGCTTTCCCATTATATAACTGTCACAAACATTGGTCCGCTGTTTCTAGAATTTATTTCCATGTAGCTCATCACATTCCATGCTCCCATCGGTCCTGCGAGACACGCACAGTCATCCCTTCCAAGCCCCCAGGCTCAGTTCCCTAAAATCCCCATGGAGAGAGAATTAATGGTTCAGGAACTTCAGAGCTTCTGGGACAGTTGGGGTGGGCATGGACATCCCTCATGCTTCATGCATATTTTTTTACTTTCATTAAAATGAGCAATAAAAGCAACTTGCTAAATAAAGAGAAAGCCAGCGGCATTTGCACATCTAAGTGAGACACTGGGGAGACTGAACAGTGGGTTTTCATTTGCATCCCTCTGTCAGAGACGTTTGAGCATTTGGCCTCCCTGTAGTTGGAACAAAACAATTGTTAAAGTGTTTTGCTTTGGTGCAGATACTACATATGCCCTGGGGCATTTTATTTATTGTGGGTCTGGCTGACCAACCAGATGTCCTAATTTTGTTATATAGCCAAGGGCTTCAGGCTCCTGGTCCCTTCAGGATCTCAGAGGAGCAGCCCCAAGACACCTCCCTCTTAGACCATGCTTTCTCTCATCTCTGTCCTCCCTCAGCCTTCCTTTGCTACTCCCTACCCACTAGCTACATCTCTATCTTATTGCCAATAGGTCTCAGGATCAGTGGAATTAAAGTTCCCAAGGTGACTGAACACGAACGTGAACATCAAGTCTAAAGTACTCGTATTTTGAACTAGAGAACTAAGGCAGTGTGAGAGCAGGGGCTCTAGGAGAAGCCTGGCTTGGGATTAAATCCGTTGCCTTGGGCTTCCCTGGTGGCGCAGTGGTTGAGAGTCCGCCTGCCGATGCAGGGGACACGGGTTCGTGCCCCGGTCCGGGAAGATCCCACATGCCACGGAGCGGCTAGGCCCGTGAGCCATGGCCGATGAGCCTGCGCGTCCGGAGCCTGTGTTCCGCAGCGGGAGAGGCCACAACAGTGAGAGGCCCACGTACCGCAAAAAAATAAAATAAAATAAAATAATAAAAATAAGTCCGTTGCCTAGGATAAGAGAGTTGACATCCCTGAACCTCCATGTCCTCGTCTGCAACGTGGGGGATGGAAGCAGAGAGCTCATAGGGACTCTGTGACGAGCAAGGGCGACAAGCACAGAACACTGGCTCTGTGTCTTAGGAAGTGAGTGCTACTAGAGCTATAGTCATCCTCTATACATTTGTCAGGCACACGCACACTTGGGGAAAGAGGCCAGGTTACTAAGCGACGTGCCCAAGGTCGTACTGTTGGCGGGGCAGGACCTGCCGGGCGCTCTGAGAAGGAGAGCTTCTCCCCTGAGACCCTCCTCTCCACCCCTGGGTCCCTGACCCCCTCAAGGGATCCCTCACCCGTCTCCTTCCTGATATCCACCTCTGCTTTGGCTCCCCAGCTGCCTCTTTATTCACTCCCACCTTCCTCACTCCTCAAAAGAAAATTTTCCCCACTACTACCCACTGACTGGTTTCCTGAAGTTTTAGAGATCTGTGCAACCCAGCTCTCCTGCCCTGCACAGTATTTCAGCGTTCACAGAGCTCGTCCTGGTGAAGCCAGCGCTGGGGCCCGGGGCCTGGGGGCTGTGGCGGGCCCCTGTCTGCTTCTCCTGGTATAGGTGCTCTGCGTTACACACAAAGTGACTCTCATGCGTGCAGGCTCCCCACGTGCACGTCAGGGTCGACAGACTGTTCCGTCTGAACCATACACCAGACAAATGTGCATATTAAAAGCTTGGTTTCTTCTTCTGGGTTCCTCTGAGGAGGGTAGACCACCAGAAAGAGCTGGCAACAGAGACCAGCCACCCCCCAAATTTTTCAGGGGTCCAGGCTAGAGCTGTGAGTCCCGAGCCAGGACGCAAAGACGGGATGAGGAGACAGACTTGGGGAGCAGAACCCGAGGAGATGTGAGGTCAGAAGTGCTGAGATCCTCTTGGCAGGCATTCAGGCACACACGTGCGGTCCCCACAGCGACGTCCCCGAGCAGTGGCAGCCGCAGGGGGTGCAAGGCGGGACATGCTTCTGCCTTTGGAACCCTGTGTTTGCTGGTGTTTACACAGGGAGTGGAATTAATTGAATGCCGCAGGGCCTCCTCGGTTGCTGAAAATAAACCCAGCCAGGCCCCCAGCAGTGCGCTGCCTGCCCGCGTCTGTCAGATTTCTCCCGGCTTCGCAGGCACACGCGGCGGGACTAGTGCTGTTGCCACTCTCCCCACAGACACCGTGTCAGAACCAGATGTGTGCAGACACATGGGCACATCCAGATGGCCAGAGGCATACAGAAACACTCCAGTTCACGAGAGGGAGCATCGCCCCACGGAGACGCACACAGTTAAATATACACGGACCCATGGGTGCTCACGGACACTCGGTGAAGCAAGCACAGCCTGGCGCTTACATTCAGATAAACCTAGCACGTGTGCCACTCCGGACCCATGGCTCATGGTCACACACCCATACTCATGGGGACATGCATGCACATGGCTTCCGAATCAGAAAGCCTCAGTCTGCTCCTGGATCTACCTTTTGCTAGAAGCGTGACCTGAGGTTTGTTTTTTTAACCTGTTTGTGCCTCTGTTTCCTCAGCTGTCAAGTGGGATTACAACAGTACCAATCTCATGGTGTCATTGTGAGGATAAAGATGAGAGAATAAACAAAAGCTCTTAACAGAGCTCTTGGTGCTCCTAAGCCCACTACGAACATGAGCGGAAAGGAGTGTCTCCCAACATCCTCCCCGTCGTGGGCTCACATGGAAACGTGCGCACGTATATATTCAGACACACAAAGACACAAATGGACCAAGTGACACGTGGGAACACAGAGAGACCACAGAGGCATCCCCTGGGGCTCCCAAATAATCCTGCCTGGGCCTGACCCTTGCTCACACACGCTCTCTCCTCCCACCGCCACCAGCCCAGCCCAAGCTGATGGCAGCACATGACCACGCCATGCAGAGCTGAGGCCAACCAAAGGCCTTCTTAGCTGAAGAGCCACATGCTGTGGGTGTGGTTTCTAGTTGCTAAAACACCGACTCTTCCGTGGCTCCCCAGGACCTTCAGGCCAAGATCCAATCTCCCCTCCAGAGACCGAAATTCACGGGCATCCAGGCTCTGCCTCTGCCTCTCTCCCTGCATCACACCCCCGCACTGCTCCAAGGGAGCTCCCAATAAGCGGTGCCGCTTTAAACAGCTGAGAAACAAAAGGAAATGATGGAAGACGGGGGCCAAATAGGATCTTGATGCTGGGAAAGTTCAGGTTGAAGCTCACAGCTTATTGTGAGAGGCAAAGAGGCCTCCTCACTGGGTCCCAGAATGGGGCAGAATGGGTCCCACACAGTTCCAGACAGTGCTGGAGGGGGACAGGTGGCCCACGTGGAGGGCATGGAGAGCAGAGGACCTGTGCACAGGCTATTTCCCCGTAACCCCTCTTCCCTGGGCACCGCCCCTGCTCCATCCTTCCCTGGCCCCAATTCTGACCTTGCATCAGTGTCCTAGGCTGTGTAACAATACACCACAACTGAGCAACGGAACCCAACACCCATTCCCTCACAGTGTCTGTGTGATTACAAGCGTACCTTGGAGGTATTTCAGGTTTGATTCCAGAACGCCCATCACAATAAAGCAACTCTTGCAATAAAGCAAGTCACACGAATTTTTTTGGTTGCCCAGTGCCTATAAAAGTTAAGTTTACACTACACTGTATTATGTGTGCAATAGCATTCTGTCTGAAAAGAAACAATGTACATACCTTAATTAAAAAATACTTTTTTGCTAAAAATGCTAACCATCATCTGAGCCTCCAGCAACTTGTAATCCTTTTGCTGGTGGAGGGTCTTGCCTCCATGTTGATGCTGCTGACTGATCAGGGTGGCGGTTGCTGGATGTTGGACTGGCAGTGGCCGTTTCTTAAAATAAAACAGTTATGAAGTTTGCTGCATCGATTGAGTCTTCCTTTTTGTGAACTATTTCTCTGCAGCTTGCAATCTGTTTGACAGCATTTTACCCACAGTAGAACTTCTTTCAAAATTGGAGTCAGTCCTCTCAGAACCTGCCACTGCTCTATTGACTAAGTTTATGTAATGTTCTAAATAATCCTTTGTTGATATTTCAATAATCTTCACTACATCTTCACCAGGAGTGGATTCCATCTCCAGAAGCCACTTTCTTTGCTCATTCCTAAGAAGCAACTCCTCATCTGTTAAAGTTTTATCATGAGATTGCAGCAATTCAGTCACATCTTCAGGCTCCACTTCCAATTCTAGTTCTCTTGCTATTTATATCACATCGGCAGTTCCTTCCTCCACTGAAGTCTTGAACCCCTCAAAGTCATCTGTGAGGATTAGAATCAACTTCTTCCAAACTCCTGTTAATGTTGGCATTTTGACCCCTTCCCATGAATCATGAATGTTCTTAAAGGCATCTAGAAGAATGAATCCTTTCCAGAAGGTTTTGAATTTACTTTGCTCAGATCCATCAGAGGAATCACTATCTGATCTGTGGCAGCTACAGCCATATGAAATACATTTCTTAAAAAAATAAGACTTGAAAGACGAAATGACTCCTTGATCCATGGCTGCAGAATGGATGTCGTGTTAGCAGACGTGAAAACAACGTTAATCTCATTATACATCTCCATCAGAGCTCTTGGGTGACCAGGTGCATTGTCAATGAGTAGTAATATTTTGAAAAGAATCTTTTTTTTTCTGAGCAGTAGGTCTCAACAGTGGGCTTAAAATATTCAGCAAACCATGTTGTAAACAGATGTGCTGTCATCCAGGCTTTGTTGTTCCATTTATAGAGCACAGGCAGAGTAGATTTAATTTTCAATTCTTGAGGACCCTAGGATTTTCAGAATGGTAAATGAATATTGGCTTCAGCTTAAAATCACCAGCTGCATTGACCCCTAACAAGAGAGTCAGCCTGTCCTTTGAAGCTTTGAAGCCAGGCATTGACTTCTCCTCTCTAGCTATGAAAGTCCTAGATGGCAGCTTCTTCCAATATAAGGCTGTTTCATCTGCATTGAGAATCTGTTGTTTAGTGTAGCCACTTTCATTAATTATCTCAGCTGAGTCTACTGGATAACTTGCTGCAGCTTCTACCTCAGCACTTGCTGCTTCCCCTTGCACTTCTATGTTATGGAGACAGCTTCTTTCCTTAAACCTCATGAACCATTCTCTGCTAGCTTCAAACTTTTCTTCTGCAGCTTCCTTATCTCTCTCAGCCTTCACAGATTTGAAGAGTTAGGGCCTTGCTCTGGATCAGGCTTTGGCTTAAGGGAATGTGGTAGGAGATTTGATCTTCAGTCCAGACTACTAAAACTTTCTCCACATCAGCAATAAGGCAGTTTTGCTTTCTTATCATTTGTGTGCTCACTGGAGCAGCACTTTTAATTTCCTTCAAGAACTTTTCCTTTGCACTCACAACTTGTCTAACTGTTTGGCACAAGACACCTTGATTTCGACCTGTCTTGGCTTTTGACATACCTTCCTGGTTAAGCTTAATAATTTCTAGCTTTGGATTTAAAGTGAGAGACATGTGACTATTTCTGTCACTTGAACATTGTTGGAGTATTAATTGGCCTAATTTCAGTATTATGGTGCCTCAGGGAATAAGGAGGCCCAAGGAGAAGGAGATGGATGGGGGAACAACCAGTCAGTGCAGCAGTCAAAATACACACGACATTTATGGATTAAGTTCGCCGTCCTATGTGGGTACAGCGGGTGGTGCCCCAAAACACTTACGACAGTAACATCAAAGGTCACTGATCACAGATCACCATAACAAATACATTTGCAAGAATTACCAAAATGGGACACACAGACACCTAATGAGCAAAGGTGTTGGGGAAATGGTGCCGGTAGATTTGCTCCACGCCAGGTAGCCACAAACCTTCAGTGTGTAAAAAAATGCAATATCTGCGAAACACAGTAAAGTGAAGTGCAGTAAAACGAGGTATGCCTGTATCATTTCCCGATTTAAAAATAAAAACAACAACTTTCACCCAAATGGAATTTCTTGATGGATTGATGTCTTGGTTAATCTGTTCATTCCTTTATTCTCATCTTGAAGGACCCTCCCTTTCTCTAGAGGCTGAGGGGAGGGAAAGATGTGAGACAGTTGGACAAGGAACAGACACCAGTACCTGAAATGGGAGGTTAAAAGTGCGAGAGGGGAGTCCAGCCTGGAGCTGGGGGGTGCTTCCCCGTGGCTCTCCATCTACAATATCAGCCCCACCCCATCAACCTTCTGGACTGTGGGGTTGGTCTCCCACTCCCACGCCTGGCCCTTGTTGGGCTCCCTAAGAAGTTACAGTGTTTGGATTGGCCATCTCTCTTTAAATCTAATTACAAGATATGAATCTATTATGGAAATAGAAGGGTACAGATTCTATAAAATCATTCTGAAATAATTATGACCATTTTGATGTACTGCTTTCCTATCCCTTTCCAATGGGTATATATTTATATGTATGTGTATTTTTTAATAAGATCTCTTTTTTTCAATACTTATCACAATTTGTAGCATGTATTTGTCTCCCTTCTTCCCAACTGTAATCTTTTAAATTTTTTCCCATTTTTATTGTGAAATAATTGACATACTTCACCAGATAAGTTTTTTTCCCCCAAGTTAACTTAAAATTTTTTATTGCAGTATAATTGACATGCAACATTTAGTTATTAGTTTCAGGTATACAACATAATGATTTGCTGTATGTATATTTTGGGAAATGACCATCACAGTAAATCTAATTAATATCCATTACCACCATAGTTACACCATTTTTTTCCTAGTGATGAGAACTTTTAATATCTACTTTGTTAACAACCTTCAAATATACAATACAATATTAACTCGAGTCACCATGTTGTACATTCATCACCATGTAAGTTGACCGGCTGTGATCTTAGTGTGAACAGAGGGTGTGCATGATTTATCCACTACCAGATCCCCAGTGCCTGGCTTGATACCTGGCACACAGTTGGGACTCAACAGACACTTGGTATTGAAGGAATGACAGGTGAACGAATGGGTGAAGGATGGCCGAGCAGGTAGCCCAGTGCCTGGCATGTAGCTGATGTTTCGTGTGTGCGTATATAATGAGTAAGCAGAAAAAGGCCCGAGTGCCCCCCATCAGCCTTCTCTGAAGGGACACAGCAATCGCTGACCCCCACGACCCTCCCAGCCTTGCTGGACGTCGTAAGCCAGTGCTGGGTCAGGGGTCTTTCTAGGGGGCAGGATTACAGCTTCATGTCCCTGTGACTCCTACAGAGTGGTCTGACTCCTAGGGATCCAGGTGTTTTTTACCCTCTAGCCCCACCCCACACAAGGCCTCCACACACTTAGCGCATCTCCCACATGAGAGTTCTTCACCCTCTGACTTAATGACTGAATGCTCCAGAGATAGGACCCACTGGCCACATGAGAGTCTGTGCCCTGGGCCAGGAGGCAGGAATCGTTACGGTTCTGAGGTCACCTGGGCTGGGGCCCCTCTCGCTGGATCTCTGCTTTGTGAGCTCGTGCTCATGGCAGTAATGAGACATCACGTTGTCCTGAGTTAAGGCTCGAACGGCGCCCCGTGGGTCATTTTATTTGAGGTTTTCCAGGAGCCCGAACATCTCAGGGCTGTTCTCCCTGCTGGAGGCTTAGAGAGGGCAGCTGGCTTGTTCAGGGTTACACAGCTATGAAGTGACAAAATGGGGCGTGTCTAATGCAGACTCTTCTCTTCATGACTGTTACTATAGGGTCAGGGAATGGACGAACTCAGTTCCTGCAGCCCTCTCGGGCTGGAGAGAACACCACTTCCTTTGAGTGCTCCATATGTCTTGTGGGAGAGCATGTCCATCTGTCTCGTATTTGATTTGTGACCTTTCCTTTCAACATGCTATATATATATATATATATATATATATATAGAGAGAGAGAGAGAGAGAGAGAGAGAGAGTGTTATGAGATACAGAATATGGTAGAAGGTTCGGTGGGAAACACAAACATGCCTAGATGTGAATGCATGTAGAGGCCGAGACTGTGGCCAGAGTCGCTGCTAGTCTGTGACTGGATGCTCATCTCAGCCGGGTGTCAGGACCATAATATTCAGGGGGCTTGGGACCTTGAGGAGGTATGGGGACCTCACGAGGGATGGAATCAGTCACACTGTGCTTCTTAGCTGAAGAGAAAGCTTGGTGGCATCTAAGCTGTAAATTTTAGGCTTCATGGGCAGTGTTTTCAAGGCCTTGTGTGTGTGTGTGTGTGTGTGTGTGTGTGTGTGAGAGAGAGAGAGAGAGAGAGAGAGAGAGGGAGGGAGTAGTGAAGAGCGCTCACTGCCCTCATCATAGTAGGAAAATGTCAGGCGTTCCTGAACTCAGAAAGCGATCTCAGTGGAGTGCTAACAGGCTTTTAACAACTTGGAGCAGAGACTATTTCCTATCTGGGAGGAGATGATCTCCTTTTAACACCTAAGGCTCAGCCCACCCTAGAGACACATTCCAAACCTCTCCGTCTGAGCCCTGAGCCCTCAGCACTGACCTCCCCTTAGAGCAGAAAGTCACTGTGAACAGCTGTGTGAGGAGCTCCCGGGGTCAGTGAGTGAGGACAAGAATAACCGCTTTCCTTTCTGGACCTCAGTCTTCTCAGCTCTGAAATGGAAAGTGAGGAGGATTGAACTATTTTCTCTAGCTTTCTTTGCAGCTCTGGTTTTCAATTACTCCAACTAACACTTGCAATGAACACTTGCTCTGAATAGCAAGTGTTAAGTGTTGCAAAGGTCTCCTATTATAGGGTTTATATCTATCCTTTTATTTTTTCTGCAGCGCTGTGTTTACCCTATAGGGGTGATGAGGTGTAAGGGACAGAACTTGTATTCCCATTTTGTGGCTGGGAAAACTGAGGCTCTGCATTAGGCCCAGCAGCTCCTTGAGCAGCAGCTGGGCTTGGTGCCCGGCCGCCTGACCGTCCCGGCCCTCTGTACTCTGCCAGGCTACCCGGGTACCCATCTGAAGCATCCAGAAGTCAAAACTCCAGCTGAGAGAATTTGTGGTTTTGTCTCAACCCAGCCGAGCATTAAGCCTGTGAGGGTTCTCGTTCAAGTGCACTGAACTGATTTGCAAATGGCCTAGTCCCCCGTCCACCTCATTATCTGCTGGTAAATTCCTTTGTCTTGTAAAGGCCGGTTCACAGGTCCTCTTCCTCTGACCTCTTTTGCCCAGTGAGTTGCTGAATTGCTCACTCATTATCTATTTTGCCCGTTGGGAACTTGCCCCCCTCCCTGCACCCCCTGCCCCACACTAGACAAGGGCTCTGTCTTGGCAAGTTTCCAGTTTCACAAGTTGTGAACTCTCGTGACTTCTGCTAGGCAGGCAGTCTTCTTTCTCGAAGACAAGGTCACAGCCCGTCCATGGCCTGTTCTGAGACATGTGACAGCACGTTCTCCCGTCACACTTGCCCCAGCATAGCATCCTCTCATAGCCCACGTGCTTCTGTAGAAACTCAGGCTTTTATCTTAAACAGGGAAAGACGCAGACAAACCTTAGCGGCAGAATGGCTCCCAAGCACAGTGCCAAGGTTCTGCCCTTTGCATCCGTCCCTGCAGGGTCTGACCTAGTGAAATCGTGTGCCAGGGAACGTTCGAGTCCCAGGGCCTGGCACACAGTAGGGTTTGGTGTGGCGCTCTCTCAGGAGCCACTGGGCCACAGAGGCCCTGCACTGTTTAAAATGTGTTCAGATCTTCTCACAGTTTTCCACTGGGAGTGGGAAAGCAGTCTCATGGTCTAGACAGGAAAATCTGGTGGTGTAGACACATCTGGAAGACGATGCTGTGTTTTGAATCACAATGACATACCGCTTCCCTCACGGTCCCGGCCCTGTGCGCTCGCTCCTACAGCAGGGTCCCCTCTCCCCCTGGCCACGGGCCCGCTGCTTCCCCTGCTGCTTTGGGTTGGTTGTAAAGGGTGTGTGTTTGGAGCCCTTTAGACAGTGAGCCAGAAATGGAAGAGCGGCACATGAAGACTGTGTCTGGCATCAGCGTCGCAGACACTTGGGAAAGCGTCCTTCGTGGAGTTTGGACAAGCCACACATCACCCTCTTCCCCGTCCCGGGTCCTGGGCTCAGACATGAGTAGCATTGTGGTCTGGCAGGCACAGAAGCCCTGAGGCCCCCCGACCCTTCACACACCTTCCTTGACCTTCCTCCCTCCAGTCTTCAGGCTTCTCAAGGATTTCTGATCCCTGAGGGAGCCAGATTCTCCCCAAGCTTCATCTTTTACTTTGAGGTCAGGAAAATGACTTCTAAGAATCGGTTCACATGAGACTTCTGTGACGCCTTCCTGGGCCCTTCAAAGCTGCACTAAAACTCCTCCACTCTCCACTGAGCTTTTATAGCGCTGCTGCCCTTGAACAAGCTGTCTGACCTTCCAGAGCCTCACTTGCTTCTTGTGTAAATGGCGCTATGTCCTGCCCACCTCATGGAGTCACTGGGAAACCAGTGGAGGTAAGAGTGCGAATGCCTGTGGTTACCCATGACGTCAGAGGGCAGACAGGGTGGGCGACCTGGCATCTGTGCATCCTGTCCCAGCCCTGAAGAGGCACGCTGGGGACGGTCCCAGAGCCATTGTGGCCTTCTGAGAGCAGTCCTCAGGGCTGGGGGCGGGGGGTGGGACCTGCTCAGCACGTGGGGACCACGGGTGTGGACTGAGAGCTTCATACTCACCCTCTCAGAGACTTGGCACTGATGCTCCGCGCTTCCTTGCGAAGCATGAGAGCGAGTGCCCGTAGGGTGCAGGTGCCAGGCTCTGTCTTGGTACTTTAAAATATATCCGCATATTTAACCTCATAAAAACCCCATAAGGTAGGCAGCAATATTATCCGTAATTTACAAATGAAGAAATGGAGACACCAAGAGAGGTCAAGCAACTTGCTAACCACCATCTGGTATGTGAACCTCAGCAGCCTGGCCGCTGAGGCCAATACTAACACCAGGCCGAATGCTTTCTAGGAATATTCTTATCAGACACCTCAGTCCTTCTGCGACTCTCCCCTGGCTTGTCCCGTAGCCTAGCCCCTCCTTCAGCCCCCCTTCCGTTCTCTCACCCCAGCCACACTGACGACCCACCCCGCTGTGCTCAGCTGCCCCCGGAGCGCACACGGGGAGTAGAAGCAAGTGCCTGGGCCAGGAGCCGGGCCCCTTGGCGGACTGCCCCCCCCAGTGGGGCCTTGGACCTGCCATTGATCTCCTTATCCATCCATTCATCCCTCCGTTCCTTATTCTTTCCAAATCTCCCTAGGGTGACAGGGAGGGTGGCAGCCGGTGGGGTCTATGAGGTCAGCAGCACAGTCATCTGAAGCTACAGGAGACCAGACACAGGCCTAGCTGGACTGGAGCCAGTTAGTACATGGCAAAATAGACAGGAGCCAGTGGAGACAGGGTCCCCCCGAGAGGACGGGAACAGCACTGCTGTGACCCCTGTGTGCTGCTCTCTCTTCCCTGTGGTGGCCGTAGCGCCCGTGCATCACAGGTATAACATGCCCAGAACACGGAGCTGCCTTGCCTCCCAGAGCCCACGGTCCAGCGGGTCTTGAGGAGACACCGGTTCCCCCAGAGGCGGACGTAGTCGATTCATCCCCCAAGCATCCCTGAGGGCACAGCAGTGCACGAGGCACCGGCACCTGTCGGCCCCCTCAGTGCCCCACCTCCTCAGAGAAGCCCTGACCCCTGCAGAGGCCATTTCGCCTTTGTTTGTCCCAGGATCCAGGATTGCTGGTATCAAGAGCTGACTTCCAGGGGCCAGGAGGGAATGGATGAATGAGGTAAAGAAAGAGCCTGGGATGCAGGTCCGAGGAGCAGGCCCCTGGAGCAGGCTCTACTGTGACCCCGCTCGGGCCCATGGGGACCACCGCCTTCTCCAGGCCTCACTTTCCCCGTCTGTGAAGCAGCAACAAGGGTGCAGCACCAGCCCCCACTGACGTGTCTTCCCACCTGCCCTGCCCACCTCCCCTCCCGCTGTCGGAGCAGCTTGTGTGAGGCTTGCGGGAAGCAGCCCACCTAGGGTGAAAGGACCTCACCTGGGGGCCAGCGAGTTCATTCCTGGATGCGAGTCATTCTGTTCAGCCACATCAGTTTATGCGTGTGTTAGTTGGGGCATGGCGAGTGGCAGTGGGCGGGATGGTGGTTCTTTCCTTTCCTGTTAAACAACAGTGTAATTTTCTTGGAAGTGAATGTATTTCCCTGCTGACCCCAAGCCATCTTGCCTCTGATCAGATTTCAAACCTGATCCAGGTCTGGTCCTGGTTAGAGCAGGGAGAGCGAGCGGGGGTTGGGGGGGGGCCCTCTGATCGGCAGGTGTGCAGGGGCTTCCTGGGTCCTTCGAGTTTCACCCCCACCCCATCCCCCTGCTCCTGCCCACCTCTCTAGCTTCAGCCCTGGTAACTTTGGTCCCTTCCCACTGGTGTGCCCTTGGGTGAGCAACTGTGCCTCCATTTCCTCAACTGTAAAACGGAAATAATAGTGCCTACCCCATAGACTTGTCTATGAGGATTGAAGGAGTTAACACATGTAAGGCACTTAGAATCCTGTCTGGCATATAGAAAACAATATACAGAATATCTGAGTGTAGCTATCATTACTACTATGATTATGCTTATCATGTGCCGTGCGCTCTAACCCCAAGGAGCATCCTCCTGCTGTCCTGACACTTTGCGAACTTCATGCTGTTCTCTCTGCCTAAACGCCCTTTCTTTTTCTTTTTCTTTTTCTTTTTTTTGCGGTACGCGGGCCTCTCACTGCTGTGGCCTCTCCCGTTGCGGAGCACAGGCTCCGGATGCGCAGGCTCAGCGGCCATGGCTCACGGGCCCAGCCGCTCCACGGCATGTGGGATCTTCCCGGACCGGGGCACGAACCTGTATCCCCTGCATCGGCAGGCGGACTCTCAACCACTGCGCCACCAGGGAAGCCCTAAACGCCCTTTCTTGTCTGATCTGCCTAGAAAACCCCTACTCACCCTTCAGGATTCAGCTCAAGCTGGTCCGTCCTCTTCAGTACCCTTAGTGGATCAGGTGACCATGTCCTGATTGTGCTGCCTGCTGCACCTGGATCGCACTGGGTGTATATCGTGCGGGCTGGTACTTTACCTCCTCACCTGCCTGTTTCCAGAGTGATTCACCTACGTCTGTGTCTCTAACTTAAGCACGGGGCCTGGGGCAGGGGATGTGAGCAATGTTCGCTTCTTTCCTGAAGTGTGTGCTGGAAGATGGGAGGGGACGTGTGCACGAGTGATTCTAACGCATGGCGACGAAGAGCACGGTGAGGGACGGACAGAGCTGGGGACTCACCAGAGGGTTCATCCTGATTGAGGCTGGGGAGGGCGGAAGTAGGAAATTGAGAGGATGACCTGAGGTTGTTGTGGTCTCTCAGCTATTTACGAAAGTACTTTAAAAGTGTAAATTCTTCTGTAGATACTAGTATAGACTTTTCATCCGTGTGCCGGTTACACCTGCTCAAATTTCTGTGTGGTTCTGTCTTAGTCAGTTCGGGCTGCTACAACAGACCACCATAGACTGGGGGGCTTTTAAACAAGAGAAATGCATTTCTCACAATTCTGGAAGCTGGAAGTCCAAGATCAAGGCACCAGCAGATGCAGTGTCTGGTGAGGACCTGCTCCCTGGTTCGGAGACTGCTGCCATCTCAGTGTGTCCTCACTTGGTGGAAGGGGTGAGGGAGTTCTCTGGGCACCAGTCCTATTCCTGAAGCCTCTGCCTAATGACCTAATCAACTCCAAAGGCCCCACCTCCAAACACCATCACACTGGGAATTAGGTTTTAACATATGAATTTGGGGGAGGGTCATAAACATTCAGTCCATGCAGTGTCTGTCTCCGGATTGGATCCTGACTCATATACTGGGGCCCCGTTTCTTATTGGTCTGATGGGTCAGGTCTAAAGAGAACATACCCCTCCACACCCTGCCCTCCTTCCCTAGAACAGCCACTGACTGGGGCCCAGCTCTAGTTGCCTCCGTGGCCTCCAAGTACTCTTTGGTTTGCCTTGATTTCTCAAACCATATGTGACTGGGAGGGAATGTGTGCCATGTGTTTCTGATTCAGCTCCCCTGTGCTCAAACGCAGTGTGATTTGGAGAGATATCTGATGGGCTTTGAGCCTCAGAAATATGTTCTTCAAGCCTTCTTTTCCTGCTCTCTCCCTGCCTTCTCCCTTGACAAAGAGGAAGCAGCCCTGGCCAAGAATTGTTCAACTCTACAGCCCCAAGACTTGGCAAAACGGCCCCAGCTGGATCTCTGAGCCTAGGAGGCTGGGGGCATCCAGGATGGAGACCAGGGTGACATCAGGGCAGCGTCACTTTCTCTTGGAGACACAGTGAACACGCCTGTCTTGGCTGACTGTCCTGATGGTTATGACAGGTTCACTCTCCAGAGCACGGTGGGCCTGTGGCTCAAAATCAGAAAACATTTTGATGTTTTGGGTTTTTTAATAAATTCATTTATTTATTTTTGGCCACGTTGGGTCTTCACTGCTGTGTGCGGGCTTTCTCTAGCTGCGCCCAGTCGGGGCTACTCTTCGTTGCAGTGCAAGGGCTGTTCACTGTGGTGGCTTCTCTTGTTGTGGAGCATGGGCTCTAGGCGCGCAGGCTTCAGTGGTTGCAGCACGCGGGCTCAGTAGTTGTGGCGCATGGGCTTAGTTGCTCCGTGGCACGTGGGATCTTCCCAGACCAGGGCTCGAACCCGTGTCCCCTGCATTGGCAGGCGGATTCTTAACCACTGCCCCACCAGGGAAGTCCCCTTGATGTGTTTTATGTTTGACAGATCTTGAGAGTTTTCCTTTTCTTTCTCCTGCTGATCATAGCAATATCTGCCTATTTATTTAGTCAACTTTTATTGAGAACCAGCTAAATTCTGGGCAATGGAGATAAAACAGCTCTTGTCCTCGAGGTGGGAGAAATGGATGTTTCAAGAGACAGTTCCACGATGTGGAGTTCTTTTGGGGGAGGCACAGGTAGAGGATGAACCTAGCTCATTTGGGGGAAATAGAGAAGGAAGGAAGAGGAAGGGGGACCAATCAGGAATCTTCCCAGAGACATGGAACCTTTCCCTGACCACTGTGTGATGCTCATGGGCAGAGTCTAGAGCAAGACCCCAGAGACTGGGAATGATTAGGATGGGTCACTTGGTTACCAGCAAATGAGAATGGGCATTTGGCTTTTTCCAAAAACGACCGAGAACATCTGCCAAGCTGGGGAAGGTGAAGCCCCACAGTTCTAAATCCCCATCTGTTTCCAGGCCGACTGCAGCTGAGCAGAGTGATGTCCCCCAATTTGGATCATGCTTTCGAGTTTACAAAGCAGTGTCCCACCCATGATCTCAGGGAGTTCCTCTTCCCTCCGTCCTTCATTCAAAAGCATTTCCTTAGCACCAGCCCTGTGTCCAGTGCTGTTAGACTCTGGGAACAGTCAACGGGCAAGGTCAACACATCTTGGCTCCATAAAGCATCTAGTTCAGGAATTCACATTATTTAAAACTAAACAGTGATACTGTCCTTCTAGGTACCAAATGCCAATGGTGCTTGGGGACAGCTGAGTTTCTCCACATTGATGTTTTCTGAGAAATAGTTTCCTTTTCCCCATTTCCCATTAGGAAGGAATTTAAGAGAAAGGAGCAAGGAGATGGTGTTTTCTTGGTGAGCCAGTTCACCTCCAGTCCCCTTCTGATAAAAGCATTTCCCCTCTCTGCCTTTGAGGTACTAAAGGAAGTCAAACTCCATTTAAGGCCTCCAGAATTGGAGCCTCCCAAGCATTTTGCCCCTAATAAAGCATCCACTTTCAATGGTTCATCTCCAAAAGTTTTGTTATTGATTCCAGCCACGCTTTGCAACGCTCTTGTTTGCTCGTATTTAAAAACAGAACATTTCATGTTGGCTTTTTTTTTTTTAAGCCCAATTTCTTGTTGTTTCCCACATATTTCCAGTGAATGAAGGGATTAGAGAGTGCATTGGGTTTTTGTGTTTTTTTTTCACGAAGCACAAAAGTTAAACATCCTGTTCTGACTGTAGAGAAAATTTTCAGGTTTCTGGAATCCATTAAAAGCCAAAATGTTACAGGAAAGTTATTCTGGAGCCTGCAAAAGCACAATTTTACACTTCTGATATCCACTGGGCATGTTTGCCTGTCCTTGGAAGAGATTACCGTTTTCTTTCTTCACTCCCTCCATCCTTACCTCTTCCTTACAGAAAAATGGAAGGAAGCCAGTGTATGTAATGCTAAGTGCCTTACAAACATTACCTTATTTAATCCTCCCAACAGCCCCTTCTGAAGCTCAGACAAGCTGATGAACTTGACCCTGGTTGCCCAGCTAGGAAACGCCAGATGCAGCCTTCATTTTGCTGCATCTTTATCATGTTGCTCCCTCACTCCCACCAGGGACTGCTAGTTTTACACCCTGATGCCACACCATTTTTTTTCCATTTCGTAGAAAAGGATGTTGGTATAAGCCAGAAAAGGACTGGCATTTTCTCCTTCCCTCTCGGCTAAAACTATGTTTTCTCATTTGTAAGCGGATGTGCCACTGCAAACATTACAGCCAAGAATGATTTCAGAGCATCTGGGTTCACGATCCAGGGCAGCTCTGTAAACGCAGTTGTCATTACACACTTTACTTCCTTGCAGGAGACAGGCAGGTGGCTCTGAAGTCTGACTGTAGAGCCGAGTGTAGGGAAACCTCTTACCAGCTAGTGAGGGGCTGATTGGCTATGACAGGGCCTGAGAGTGAGGGTCTAGCTGGCTGCAGCACTGCAGTCAGATCTGGGCCTTTGAAATCCACTAATAGCCCATTTCTGGACGTGGAGGCCCCTGGGGTCTTTCAGCCTGCCTTCATTTGGGGACTTGTTAGAAAGTCAGGGAATAACAGGCTTGGAAGGGAAGGGTGGGGTGGAGAGGGGTCCACTGAACTGCATCACAGGCACAGCCAAGTTCTAAAGCATAGGAGGAATACAGCCAAGGGGCCTCCTCTGGCTTATCCTTCACCCTCATCTCAGCACATGCCTTGGGAATTTTCCAGGATTCTCCTGGACTAGGAAGGGTTTGGGAGGTCTGTGCTGGTGATAGTGGGATTGGCTGTCCCATCTGGGCCACTCACTGGTTCAGAAGTCTCATGGAAACTGAACCAGCATCCCTATCCCAGACCAGGAGCCCTCATCTCCGGGAAGCAGGCAGGATGGGCCCCCCTTTGCCTCACAGTACCCCAGAAAGAAGTAAGGTATAGGGAAACGGTCAAGACTCCCAGAGGCAAATTATGTCTCTCGAGCCTTCTCTGATCTCCTGGGAATTAAAGCTCCCTTTGGGGACTTACACAGAAATTTGTTCTCTTTCCTCTTGACAGTCTTAGCCAGCCCTGAGCTGAGCTTACTGGCCTGTGTCTGCCTCCCTCAGACTGTGACTTCAGAGGGACAAAGCACTTCAGATGCTGAAGTTAGAACTGGGTCTGCACAGTCCTGTCAGTTCCCTGATGTTTCCTGTGTCAAGGCTGATGTCCTGCCAGACTAGAAGCCCCCAAGCACGCGGGCAGGGCTCACCTTCCTGCTTGCACGCAGGGCCCCAGTACAGGGCCAACGTGAATGAGTTCCCTGACCTGTGATGAGGATTAACAATCATCACAGTGATAATAACTCATGCACTATGCCGGGCCCTTTATGTCCAGACGTCATTTGACTTTTAGTCCTTACACAGTCCTTAGCATCTGCCATTACAGACGAGGAGACTGAAGGAGTGAAGAGACCTGCATAGGTAGCCATCGGTAAGTGGAAAGTCGAGATTTGAGCCCCAGGCCTGACAGCTTCCTAAGCCGCTGTGTGCAGAGTAATGTCCTTCTACCTCCCAGGAGCGTCTGCCTCTCTCACTAGTTTGTGTGTTTATCTCAGAGCAGTGGTCTGGCCAGAATTATCACCACCATGCGAAGGAAGTGACAGGGGCCCAGGATGCTGGAGGGCCATTAGAAACCAACTGGTGCAAACTGGTTCCTTTACTAGTGAGAAAATAAGGCTCAGAGAGGGGGCGGGGACCAGAGCTGGAACCAGTATCCTGACTTCTCTTCTGAATTTCCAGCCATGTTTCCTGAACTCTGGGACACTGCCCAGCCCATAAAATTTTATTCTTTCCCATAAAGGTGAACCATCAAACGTCCAACGAAATTCCATTTAATCATTAAACCTTGGGTGAAACTTTGTTGTGAGTGTTAGTAAATAAAGAGTCCACCAGCAGGCCCTGAGTGCCAGTGATTGAGTGGACTTCAGTCCCTATAAACCTGAACTTCGGAGAGAGAGGCCCTCAGGTTAGTTCACAGAAGGAGAAGTAGTGAGCAAAGGAGGCCTGGCAGTGGTGGGAAGCCCACCAGCGAGGAGGAAGCCGGGCCTCCATTTTCCCCCTCCTGGCTTCCTGGTCCCCACTGCAGGCCAAGGGGATGACCTCTCGGAGAGGATGCCTGGGACAGAGTGTGCTGCTGACGGCAGGCTGGGACCTCACAGAGGAGTGTTTCTCAGCAGAGCCGCTTCCGGGGAAGGGAGTGGATTGCTAGGCCTTGTGCCCAGGACGCCCTACAGCCTCCTGTCCCTCAGCAGTCAGGCCTTCCTGCAGACCCAGCCTGCTTCCGCCAACCCGCCCCCAACACCCTGATCTGAGAACATCGAGGCCAAGGCCAGGCGTCTGGCCCCAGGCAATATGCATGGGGCATGGGGGTGGGGTTCAGGAGTGGCTGTTGGACAGGAAAGGGGAGGCCTGGAAGCTTCTGAGGTAACTGCACCTCACTTATCTGCCCAGCTCGTGGAGAGGGAGGAGAAAGGCAGGCCCTCTGGGCAGACAGCATGGCCAGATTCCTCTGCAGTGACACGCCCTGCCCTGGCAAAGGCCACCTGGGACAAGTCTGTGACATCCTCTGCCCGGAGTTGGCAGACTTGCCACTCTGGGGGCGAGGTACCCAGTGGGGTGGGCAGCTCCCCTTGACCCTTCAGCTCTATGTGCTGTGTCACCCCGGGCACATCTCTTTCCCTCTCTGAGCCTCAGCTTCTTTATTTGCAAAATGGAGACAGTGCTACCTACCTGCTAGGGCCATCACGTGGGTCTATGAGATGACGCAGGGTGCCTGGCTCAGGAAGCGGGCTCCTGCTGGCTGCTACTGTTATTGGCCAGACGATGCCAGGTCTTAGTTCCACCTTGGCCTCCTGGGTGGCTTTGTTGGAGAGCTATGTTTGATACAAAAAAGAAACATCACTTCTGATCTCTGGGAACAGTTCCTGGCTCTTCCCCTTGGTGTAGTTTCTGTAACAAACACCCAGCACAGGACTCTTGTGAGGGTCAAAGAGAATGGATGGAAGGTGGTTTTGCTACAGGGTGGATGGAGCGTGTAACTCATGGCTCATGTCCTCACTCAGGCCACTTACAGGCATTTGTCTGGCCCGCTCTGTGCCGTGTTCTCCATGGTTCCTGGACACACCCAAGGCACAGCCCGTGCCCTGAAAAGCTCACCATCTAGACCCTTCAGGACACAGGGTAGTCATTGTGACAATAGTGTCTCCTGGTGGGCCTGAGGTGGGGCTGGGGGCTGACAGCATCCTTGACCCTGGAGCGGATGCTGCAGGGTGAGCCGGAGCCTGACCGTAGGCAGGGGAGCTGCATGCTCACAGTGCTGGGAGACGTGAGAGGTATTTAGGGGAGTTGCCGGCACACGCAGGAGGGCGGTGTTCACATGCGTCTCAGGCTGGGCGGATGAGACCTGAAGGAGAAAGGCAGAGTCTCCCATTCGAGCAGAGCCCTCGGACTTTCTCCTGCAGGCACCGAGGGGCTGGCGAGCAGAGGCTCTTGAGCGGGGTGGGAGCTCTTCTCGGGAAAGGCGAATGGGCCTTCAGAGTGTAGCCTGACGGTGGGAGTGGGGAGGAAGGCCTGCGAGTTAATTGGGAGGGAGAGTCCAGGGCTCCCAGCCAGGGGCAGAGTGACACGGGCCTGGACAGGACAGTGGCAACAGGACAGCAGAGGAGAGCCCAACCCCACACGGCACTTCTGAAAAAAATAAACCCTCAGAACCTGCTGGTGAGCTGGCTGGAGACCAGGAGGGGAGGGAAGAGGTGAAGGTGATGCCTCGGTTCCTACCTTTTTGCAAATTCTTTACTCAGTGGGAAATGTGAAAACCCAGGCAGGGGTAGGGTGGGAGTGTTGAGTGGGGTGAGGACAGGAGATGGAGGTGCTGGAGGTCAGTGACTCACACGAACAGCCGCTGAGTGCCAGGTGCTAAGTCAGGCACCCCGCCACCCCTGCCGTATACACACGCAGAGGCATCTCACTTGACCTTTAGAGTAACCCCAGGCAGAAGATATTATCGTCCCCAACCTGCAGATGAGGAAACTGAGGCTCAGAGAGGTCAAGGATTTGCTAAAGGACACATAGCTGCGAGTGGGAAAGCTAAGATTTCAACACAGGTCTGGCTCTTCACTGCCTTCGTGAGGCGCCCCCGCCAGTGCCTCCAGTCCTGCCCCATCTCAGCTGGCAACTGATCCTCGGGCAGCAGGGCCTCTCCCCACTGCTGTGTCTCAGTCTGGGTCACCTCACCACATCACCAGGAGATGCTGCCATGTGGATTTTGAATGAGGCTCCTCGGAAGAAAAACAATCCAGCGAGGCACCATCTGTTCCTAAGAAATAAACATGAGACTGCTTCAAACCACTCTGGGAAAAAGCCACAGATACAAGAGGGAGAAAAGTTTGAGAAAATCATGTAATTTTCCTTACTGTAGACCAGGGCTTCTCAGATTCAGCACTGCTGGTGTTTTAGGCTGAATCATTCTTTGTCGTGAGCGCTGTCCTGTGCACTGTAGGATGTTGTAGAGCATCCCTAGCCTCTGCCCACCTGAGGCCGGTAGCACTCCCTCCCCCATTATGACGACCAAGGATGTCCCCAGACGTTGCTGTATGTCTCCTAGGGGTTGGAGGCAGAAAGTTGCCCCCAGGTTGAGAAGCATGGCTAAAGATAATGGAAGAATTTAAACCTGGAAGGGATTATTGGGGTCACCTAGGTCAGACCAGCTATAGCACGGGAGGGTTGAAAGAGCTACTCACCAAGGCTAGCATCCCCTACGAGATGCTCGGTTTAGTAAAAGGATGCTGGGACCCAGGGGAGAGAAGGAGGGTGCCCGCTGTCACTCAGGAGTCCTCCATGTCATTCGTAACAAGGATGCAGTGGCTGGAAGCATTTCCCTCACAGACTCAAGTGCCTGGCTAGTGTATCAGGCATTCTTTCCAGGTGCCCAGCCCTGTGCCAGATGCCGGGAGGCGCCGGTTAAGAGACAGGAGGAGACAGGGCTGTTCCAGGAGGTTCAGCTCAGCGCGGGTCACAGGCTGGCTGCAAGCAACTGGGTGAGGCTGTGTAGCTGTGCGGGCCTGGCGGGGCCTCATGTCGCTGTGGAAAAGAATTCTTGGAGAAAGGAGACTTAGGCTGAGCCTTTGGGAAGAGGCAGGAGAGTTTAAGGAGAGGGAAGCAGCAAGAACGAAGAAGTGGAGGCAGCAGGTTGCATCGGCTCAGATCCCCTAGCCTTTAGCCCTCCAGGAGAGCGGGAGCCTCAGGGCAGTGAGGACCAGGGCCTTGTGCAGCAGCATCACGGCCCCAGCACCTGAGCTGGGACGTGCAGGCACTCACGGGGATGCCGTCTGACCAGGTGGATTCACATCTTCATCCCAGTGCCTCCCCAGCTGGACCATGCCTCCCTGAGCTGCATTTCCACCTGTCAACAGGCGCCCCAGGGATGTGTGGGGCTGAGTGAGCTCAGGGGCCCCTGAGAGTTTGGTTAACCACGAAGAGCTGCCCGGCATGAGAAATGATCGTTATTACACCAAGTGGGATGCGATCAGCTCTGAGACAGGGGTGCCAGGACTGGAACGTGCTGAGGACTTCCCCTCCTGGGGGGCAGCTGGGAGAAGCCTTGTCCCATTCAGGCAGGTGGGCATGGTGGGGAGCTGGCCACTCTGGGCCAGGCAGCGTGATCCCTGCTTCTCCACCTACGTGGACCGCTCTTCTAGCCCTGCCTGGGCACTGCCCGTGTGCCTGCTGGTGCATGCAGAAGCCTCCGTGACCCCAGGGCCAGGCCAGAAAGGGGCTCGCTGCAGGAAGACTTCTGAATTCCATGGCCAGAGCTTTACAAGTCAAAACCAAGGCAGGTAATGCCCAGGGGCCCGTGACCCTATTCTCAGACACACAGCTGTTGGGAGGAGGTATTATAAATGGAGGGTAGGGGGCAGACCGGACTGCGGGCTGATTCTGGACGCAGGGCCTGGGGCCCGACTAGAGCTCTCATGGGCCAGCTGGGCTGGATGGGCCCCTGGTCACCACATCCATGTCCCCGCCAGGTGTGGCTGGCTCTAGGTAACCACCAGGACCACAGCGCTGGCAGTGGGAGGACATCCGGAAGTGGGAGGGGCAGGCCAGATGGGGAAGAGAGGGCAGGAGGAGGAGAAAGAAAGGAAGGATGGGAAGCAAAAGGGTCAGGCCCGAAAAGCCTGGTCTGCTGGAATGAACGGCCGGGCAGCCTCGTGTCTGAGAAAATGGTGAACTCCCAGCAGGAGCCCCACGGCTCGTCACTGAGCTTTGCTTGGTTGTGAAGACTACCTCCCGACAGGCTCCAGGAGCTGCGTGTGTCAGCGGTGAGGGGGACAGCATATGTATGTGGACGGAGGGCCGGGGGTGGGGTATTTGTGGCTGCATTTGGTTTGGGGAGCAGGCAGGACCACCGCGGTCCCCATGCCCAGTCAGGAGCTCGCCGCTGTGCCCCGTCACCTCTCCAGTCCCCACCAGGCCACCAGCCCGAGGCCCTTCTCCAGGGTATCTGCAGGCTCAGCCCCTCCAGGAAGGCAAAGGCAAGCCCTTCTTTCCCGGCAGGCTTCTGGAAGGGCTCAGCCCTCACTGCCCACCAGTACAGGATGAAGCAGAGTGAAGAGCCCAGGGGCTTCAGGGCCAGGGTTGTCACGTTTGAACCTGACTCTGCACTTCCGAGCTATGTGAATTTCAGAAGTCGCTTCCCCCTGCTCAGGCTCACCCTCACTGACGGACGCTGGGGAGGAGCAATCTTGATTTTATAGCTATTAGAGTGTTAAATGAGAACTAAAGTGCTTGGTGCGGTGCCTAATGCACAGACACCGATAGCAGCAGTTACCTTTGACTGAACATCACCTACATGGCAAACATGATGCTGAGAGAAGTAAAGGATGTTCCCCACGTCCAGGGAGCCGACCCTCTAGAGGTGGGGACAGGATCCCAGGGAGAGTTCTCTCGTGCCCTCACCTCCTTTATGCATTCTTGGAGGCCTTCTCTTCGCACAGCCTGTGCCGGACCCTGGGATGCTGACGTGGATCCGCCCTGATGCCCCAGGAGATCACCTGAGGAGACAGACAGGTGAACGGTCAGGCTCCAGGCAGAGTGGTCAGGAGGGACCTGGAGGGATGCCCAGGGTAGGTACTGAGGAGGGGTCTGTAGCCCTGTGCCTGGAAGGACAGGTAGGAGGGTGCCAGGCGGGTACACACAGTAGGGCGGGGCTGAAGCTACAACTGTGGTCTGGCCTCGAGCTCAGAATAAGGCCCAGGCCTGATAGAAGGAGAGGCCACTTGAGGAAAATCCTTGCTTTGCACCAAGACTTAGATGCAGAAGGTGCCTTTATGACGTTCAAGTCCAAAGCACAAAGGGTGCCAACAAGGAAGACACTGTGGTCGTCGCCCAGCAAGTTGCTGGAACTTTGCCAGAATTGTCCAAAGCTCTATTCAGGCGCCATCTCCCAGCCTTGGAGGAGCTCTGAGTGATAGCCCCTCCTGCACATCAACAGCGAGAGCCTCCAGTACTTTTTACTTTTCCTTCTCCTTTCCAGGCTCACAGCTCCCCGCCCACCTCTGTCCCCGCCCGCAGGGCCCAGGCCTCATCATTTATCAAGATGAAACCCATCAAAGTCTCTGGGAAGGAGGAGCATAAAAAGAGTTTGTGGGGTAATAAATCTCGTTTACCGTCGGTGGTGAGCAAGGAATTCATCCCAGACTGTGCTCTTGAAAACAGAGAGTGCAGACAGGACAGGGCAACCCGGGCATGGTGGTGGGTGTGCTGGAGCAGGGACACGGCTCAGAGCCCTGGACAGCACAGCTGAGTGCCGTGCTGTGCGGGGGAGCACTGGCCATCAGTGGCAGAGCTGGGCCTAGAACCGAGGGTGGGATCTCAGCCGGCTCTGATCTGCCTTCCCAAGGCCAGTGAAGACAGCTCTCTAAACCCAGAATTAAATATGAGAACTAATGGCACTCATCCACTTAGTCCCTTCATCATTCACTCATTCATTCCTTTTTACTTCACTCTCTTCTGCACCCATCACTAATATTTACTGTGCACCTACTGTGTGCCAAGCACGGAGCCTGCAGCAGGGCAGCAGAGGGTGGACCTGGGGTCAGTGGGGAGCATGGGAAAGACCTCAGCGCAGGGGCAAGGAGCACTCCTCAGTGTGTGGAGGGGGCATGAGCAGAAGGGGGCAGGGGTCCTGTCCGTTCTTCTCTCTCCCCCCAGCAGAGAATGCCACAGCCTGTGTTTACAGTGGAAGGAGAAACTGTGCTGCCTTGGTAACCCTCACCAAGACTGGTCAGCCTGTAAGGGAACCTTGTTTGTTTGTGTCCAGCCACACGCTCAGCAAGTGGCTTGTCCATTCTCCAGGGAAAGTGGCTTCTCTTCTCCCATCTCTCTTCCTCATGATAGTTTAGTGAAAACAGCATGGGCAGGAGGCTGGGGAGCTGCCCGTCAAGTGAATAAATAAAGCATACTCTATCCCTGTGATGGAGCAGTACATGGCGGTTAGAATGAATGACCTACTCTGTCAACACGGGTAAATCTCACTTACATAATATCGGGTTAAAAAGGCAAATCAGAGAACAATATGTGCAGTCTCCTACCACTTATGCAAATCTAAAAACAGAACAACATTCCATATTGTTTATGCACACATATGCATGTAATAAAAGAATAAAAATGCAGACAAAAGGGATACACCCCAACCTCAGAAGTGTTTACCTCTGACGGGGGGAAGAGAGGTGAATGGGATCAAGGAGAGGGCAAGGGGACTACTGATATTTTATTTATTTTAAAACATATGCGAAGCAAAGATGCTAGAAGATCAATGTGTGCTAAATTTCAGTGGTAAATACATAGGTATTTGTTAGGTACTCTGTACTTTTCTTTTGGTTTGAAATATTTCATTTTAAATAAAGATGTTGGGCTTCCCTGGTGGCGCAGTGGTTGAGAGTCCACCTGCCGATGCAGGAGACACGGGTTCGTGCCCCGGTCCGGGAAGATCCCACATGCCGTGGAGCGGCTGGGCCCGTGAGCCATGGCCGCTGGGCCTGCGCGTCCGGAGCCTGTGCTCCGCAACGGGAGAGGCCACAACAGTGAGAGGCCCGTGTACTGCAAAAAAAATAAAATAAAATAAAAATAAAGATGTTTAAACAAAACCCAGACAGTCTGACTCAAAAACCCACGTGAACCCCAGTCTAAGGACCTCTGAAGTGCCAGGCCTATGCAAGGTGCTCCATTAAACCTTTTTACATTTAATCTGCCCATCATTCCAAGAAGGGGCTTATTATCCTTGTTTCACAAATGAGGAAATAGGCTCGGAGGGGGTAAGCAACTTGCCCAACGTCACACAGCTATTAGGTGGAAGATCTGAGGGTCAGACTCTGATAATGTGACCCCAAAGCCATGCTCTCTCCTCCACCTCTCACCGCCTATACAAACTGCCTTTCTTAATAAAATATACTCAACTCAAACAAACACCAAACAACATGAAAACCAGCTCAGAGCCTGACCGTGAACCTTGCCTCTGCTACTTGCTGGCTGTGACCTTTGCGAACTACTTTCCACTTGGAGCTTCACTTGCCCTCGGGGCAAAATGCAAGTTGTTCCGTGGCTTCCCTAGCAGAACCTAAACTGCCCTCGTCCATGTTGTTAATATGTGTTAAAGCGCTTGCGTGTGGTGCCTGACACTCAGAGCTGAGACCCTCGCCATCAGTTCATAGAGGACTGTGGCTTATTCTAGACAGCTAGCAAAATGATTCTGTTTCACTGCCTGGATAAAACATTTCTGCTTTTGTTGCATATTGATGAAACAACCTCAAAGGAAGGAAATCTTAGTTCAAACGCATCATCGCTGATCATTTCCTTCCCTGATCAAAAGTGAACCAGAGGGCTTCCCTGGTGGCGCAGTGGTTGAGAGTCCGCCTGCCGATGCAGGGGACACAGGTTCGTGCCCTGGTCCGGGAAGATCCCACATGCCGTGGAGCGGCTGGGCCCGTGAGCCACGGCCACTGAGCCTGCACGTCCGGAGCCTGTGCTCCGCAACGGGAGGGGCCACAACCGTGAGAGGCCCGCGTACCGCAAAAAAAAAAAAAAAGAACCAGAATCTCTGGAGTGGGGAGATCAGAGGAAGGAAGAGAACCGGGCTGTGAAAGTCTCCTTTCACAGAGAGAACGCTCAAACACCTTCATGTGGCCCCTTCCCTGTTCTCTGGCTGGTAGCCAGCTCTGTAGGTGGTAGGCATTGTGCTAAGAATTTGAAATACCAAGAATCCATCCCCATTTCACAGGGGCTCAGAAATTTAAGTGACTTGCCCCAAAGGACATGGCTAGGTGGCAGGGTTGAAAGCCATGTCTTTCTGATTCCAAAGTCTCGCTCATAACCGTTACATCATATTCTTGTGGAGAGGAGACCAGAACGAGGCCAGAGAGAGAAGGAAGCAGTAATGAAAGCTTGAGGATCTCTGCAAGCCATCTGAGATGCTGGGCTTGTCCTGCAGGCATGGGAGCCATTGCAGGGTTTAGGCAGGGAGAGACGTGATCATCCCGGTGGTTCAGAAGTCCACTCTGGGTGCACCTGGAGAATAAATTGCAGGGAGGGAAGCAGGAAGCAGGGAGTCTAGGTAGGAGGTGGTTACAGTTAGCCAAGCAGGAAGGGCTTGGACTTGGGCGGGGCCTGTGACAATTGAGAAGAAACAAACTTTCAGAGCTATTTAGAGCTTAATAAATATTGGAAGGGTGGATGGATGGATGGATGGACCAATAGATGGATGGACAGATGGTAGGGTTTGGAAGGAGAGAAGAAGAATATCTCATATTAAATAACGTGGTCTGCAAGCAGGCCCTGAGCCAGGCTCCCCAGATCCTTTTACACTCTTCCTTGCACAACTTAGAGGTCAGACACTGTAGGAAATCCCACCAGAGTTTTCCCAGCCCACAGGCTCCAAATCTAATGCCCACCCTCCACCCTCCTGTAGGGACCTGCTGGGCCCAGAGTATGTGAAGAAGGAGATGCTGGGCAGGGGGAGGCAGGCTATCCAAACACAGATGCTGCTGAAGGTGGGACCCAATATGTACCAGCAAATATGGATCCTGCCCCTTGCCCAAACCGGGCCACTGCCAGACAATGCCAGGGCGCATTGGTGGGTCTGGGCCCTAGGCTGCAGGCCGAGGAATGTGGACTCTGCAGGAATCTGTTTGCTCATCCCCCGGAGCTTGACATCCCCGGCTCGACCACCCCCGGTGAGTGGCCCTCGGCCCCAGCACCAAGCAAGCCCCCGTTCAAGGTATTTGCACAGGGGCCGCTCTGCTTAGCCTCTATTCATTAGAAAAGGCTTTTCTCTGTTTGGTGTGTTTCCAGGGTGTGCGGGGGCTTTCCCACCCAACCCCCCCCTTACCTGCCCCACCCGGTACTGGCTGCCTTTGCGAAGCCAGGGAAGTAAAACGCTTAAACATCAAAGCAAGTATGACAAGTCAGCCAGGCCCTCAGAGAGGTATCAGTCCCATCATCCCCATTTTAAAGATGACCAATACACTTTGAGTCACTCAGCTTTGGGGCAGGTGTTGTGGTTGTTAAGAGCCTTTGAGTCCAAGACACTTGGGAAAGTGAAGTTGGACAAATTACTTAACTTTGACACCATCACCTCCTACCCCATCTCCTCATCAGCAGAGTGGAAATAACAATAGTACCTCCTCCTGTGAGATTAAGTGAAGTAATTTATAATGTGTCCAGAACATAGCTGGCGCTCGATAAGCAGAAATGGATTGCTTCAGGGGAAGCTAAGGGCAGTCAAAGGGTGCTTGGAGAGTTTGTTGGGCCTGCCAACAGCTTAAGTTCCCGGAAAGTCTGGCCAGACTTGTCCGGCAGTGGTGGCCCTGGTGGGCTACAGGGACAGTGCTGATTCCTAGTGCTGTGGGGCCCCAGGGACCCCATTTCCAGCTCTCTCCAGCTCACACCATTCCAAGGGGATCGTGAAAATGAATCCCATGGTGGGTCGGGAGGTGGGGGTAGACCGCTACTCAACTCTGTTCATAGACGGTTAGACCGCACTGGCCTGGAATTCCTGGTCTCCAGAAGCACAAAGGCGGCCTTCCAGTTCCAAGGAGTGGGGCTCGCTGGAGCAGAGAGCCCCTCCGGCCTCCTCAAGCAGCTCTGCCCTGACCCCCGCCTCCCGTTTGACTCGGGCCACAGTCTGGGTCCAGCTGTAGTTCCAGAGCCCCCGAGGTTTCTTGGGAGCCCAGCCATGCCAGGGACCACCATCGTGGCTTGTGGGTGTTTGGATTCAGGGTTATTTTTTTGGACAGTTTCCGTCTTTCTGTTTAGCTTTCCTAGCTTAGCCCTTAGCGGAGAGCTCTGAAATGGCTCTCGACAGCTTCCCCTGCTTTGGCTTGGGCCAGCTCCGGTTGCTCCTTTGTCATTTCAAGGACCTACTGTGTTAATCACACTGATTAAGAGCACAGATTCTGGAGCCACCTGGCCCGGCTTCCCATCCCACCTCCAGGACATATTAGCTGAGTTATCTTGGGATAGTCACTTGATCTCTCTGAGCCTCCGCTGCCTCATCAACAAAATGGTGATAATAACAGTCGCTGCCTCGAAGGGTCAACGAGAGGAGTCGGGAAAGCAGTGCTTGTGGAGTAACTTGCTCACATCTAGTACTTAGTCAGCCAGCGTCTGTGAGATACACACACACACATGTTCCTCTCATTGAATTCTCTCCGTGTCCCTGTGAAGCTGGAAGTATCACTCCCATTATGGTTGAGTGTCATCACCTAAGGTCACTCACCTGCCAAGTAACAGAGAAGGACTTGACCAGAAGCCTCTGACTCTAGAAAACTGTCTGATATTTCCCCAGCTTAAGTGTCACTCAAAAGAAGACCTACATTTCTTGCTGAGCATAATGTCAAAAAGCATCTTTTCCCTCTCTCTGTCTTCCCCTCCCTGTCTGCCCCCCCCCACCCCTACCCCAGATCTATGACTCTAAATTCTGAGCAGACCGTGAGTGAAGGATTTGAGTACAAGTCATTTTTTTGAGATTGGACCAGGGCGTGGGGAAGTGAGCTTGTCAGAGGGAGCTTAGTATGCCGGGACACCCTGGGAATGGCATAGGACACACATCTCACAATTATTCACCCGCAATGCAGGGGAGCTGAGATATCGATACCTGGTTCTTGTCCATCCTGTCTGGTCCAGAGGGCAGCATTCATTCCCCCAGCACTGGCCGGCTCAGAGGGAGGGGGATCTGGTGGTCAGAGAAGGCCTCAGGCAAAGAAACACAAGGGATCTATGTTGGAAGTTGGCCAGGAGAGTTTAAGGGTGAGGGGATGTGATGAGCCGTGGGTAGTGTCTACCATGGAAATGTCCTGGACGTCTGCCACTGCACACATGATTCTGGACTGTGGTAGTCCGTTTCCCTGTCTCCCGCCAGCTCCTTAGGGCAGAGTCTCATCTGTCACCGCGCAGGGCTTGTGTCCTGGATGAATGTTCACTGATCGGATGCATCTAGATTCTTGGACTCGTACTCTCTCAAGGCAGGGCTCTCCCTCCCTTTGGGACCAACCTGCCATGTGGTGTTTGGTCCTTTCTTCAGCTTCCAGCAGCAGCTTTCATACCACCTTGCCAGCAAAGCCAGCACTGCCAGGGGAGGCTGCTCCATCGCGAGACAGCCTAGACTGCGAGAAAGTCCTTCGTCACTGTCATTTGTGTCCGCTGACTCTGTGTCCGGGCCTTTGTCCTTTGCCCCAGCCAAGGGGCCCGGGCCAGCTCTGGGGAGAAGCCTGCAGCATCCTCTGAGGACCTGCAATGGCAGACGGTCCCCTGAGAAGCCGCGCCTCCTTTGCCATGGCCCAATGACACAATGGTGTGTGTCCAGCTGCCTCCCTGCTGAGGGTGGGAACGAGATTTTCTTCTGTATAAACAAGTAGCTCAGAGACCCAAGGCCGGGAATTTGATCTGAGGCGAACGCCTTGGTTTTGCAATTCTCCTGTGAGTCTGTGGGCCTGCGTCGGCCGGGTCTGCAGCTCTTTCTGGAAGGGACAGGGCTGTGAAAGCCCACACTGTGCCACACGCCCCATCAAGGGATTCTGCTTTCTGCTGCGGGGGCGGACACTGAGCGAGAGGATGGTTGTGTAAGCCCGGGTGTGGACCACAACTGTAGCAAAGGCAAAAGCAACGGGTAGGGGCCAAGTTTGCCTTCAGTGGCCAGGCGTGCCCTGTCCTTCCTCCCTCCCCCCAGCTCCCAGGGCAGCCTCATCCAACCCCTCACCCAGCAAACCAACCTCACAGGCTCACACATGGTTCAACAAAGCAGCAAAGACTCACAAAGCCCCCGCTGCCTGTCAGGCCCGCTGCCAGGTGCTGGAGAGATCAAGGCAAAGAGGCAACGTCTGTCATCTCAGAACTCATGTTCTAGCTACTTGGGGCGTCAAGAGGTGCCTCCTTGTCAGTAGGGAAGAATCAGAACCGTGAGTCAGAAGACTTGGGTTGAGGTCTCATCTTGGGAAATCTTGGGTAAACCACTCTTAGTCAGCTTGGGCTGCCCTAGCAGATATCACAGACTGCGGGCTTCCACAACAGACGTCTGTTTTCTGTGATTTTCCGAGATCACAGAGTGCTGGCAGGGCTGGCCTCCTCCGAGGCCTCTCTCCTTGGGCTGGCAGGCAGCTGCCCTCTTGCTGCCTCTGTACACGGCCGTCCCTCTGTGCATGCATGCGTGCTGTGTGCATGCATGCGTGCTGCCTCTCTGTGTGTCCTAATCTCCTCTTCTTACTAGGACACCAGTCAGATTGAATTAGGGCCCACCCAAAAGACCTCATTGTAACTTAACTACGCCTTTAAAGGCCCTGTCTCTGAATACAGTCACATTCTGAGGTACAAGGATCAGAGCTTCAACACGAAGTTGGGGGGACACAAGTCAGCCCATAGCATCCACCCAGTCACTCTGCTCCTCAAATTTCCCACCTGTAACCCAGGTCTAAAACTGCTCTAGCGCTCAGACTAGGCAACCTGTGACCACCACATACAGGTGTGAAGGTTGCTCATTGTGGACCCAAAGGGACAAAGGCAGCTGGGGCGTTTCAGGGAGCTGTGGCCGTAGGGGAGATGTTTGGGGACATGTGATTGATTATCTGGGAAGACAGACAAACTCTCCCTTTCCTTCTGTCCCTGGGGCACAGGGTCAAGAAGAGCCAGGAGCCAGGACTGTTGGTCAGGCTGTGACTGTGCATTTACCATCATTCTCTGCTGCAGAGGGAGTGTGGGCCGCCGGGAAACCATGCTGGGGGTGACGGGTCAGGTGGCCTGGGCTCACCCTCCCTGGCCCTGCAGGCCGCTGTGCATTCAGGGAATATTGGTGGGCCCTCCGTTTCCTCATTTGTATCATGAGCAAGAAGAGAATTTAACCTCGAAGATTTCTCAGTTGTGTAAGCCTGGGTGCTGACCACAGCTGTAACAAAGGCAAAACCACGGGCTAGGGGCCAAGTTTGCTTCCAGAGACCAGGCTTGGCTGACTGTTCTCTGATCTTATGTCTAGGACTCTATATTCTTGGATCCTCTGTGGGCCTGTGACCAGAGCACTGTTCTGCCCCACTTGGAATAGCCTGAATCCTGACCCTCGTCACAGCCCGGCCATGAGGAGAGCAGATAGCGCCGTGCATGCTGCTCCCGTTAATAGGAATCACACCTAAAATTGGGGATAATATGTGGATCCCCTTCCCAGCACTCCATCTCCCATTAAGGGGCTGATTTATTTAACACTTCGGGTCGGGCCCTCATCAGAGAAAAGATAGCCCCACACCTCTGTCTCTCTCCATTGTATTTCTGTGGCCCTTGGGCTGGGGACCTAGGGCAGCGGGAGGGGTCTTCCCCATCTTGCTTCCTGTGGGTGCAGCAGAGTCAAGGGGTGTGGTGGGAAGTACAGCCTTGAGGGATACGTCGCTCCCAAGAGTTTTTCCCAAGCTCCAGGGCCCTCAGGTAGCTGAAATTTATGGCGTCAGCCCCGCCCTGTGTCATTAATAAAGGAAAATTAGCCCTCTCTGGGTGAGGGCGTATTTCACTGGAGTCTGAGGGTTGTAATGAGGCTCTATCAAAGCCCCAATGTGCCATATGAATTTTATATGCCCTGTTTCCTACACGTTCTGAACAGCTCAGCCGATTTATAAGGTAATGATTTTTCCATCCATAATTTCTTTCGTATGATTTTTGTAATGTGGACATTTCCCCCTCCTGACTGGGCTGTGCACAGCCTAGTTGAGCGGATTAAGGCGGGGCAAGGAGGGAGAAGTCTCTTCTGAAACCCAGATCAGTGCAGGAACCGCCCAGCGCTGCAGCAAGCGTGAGGGGGTCCTGAGTTCTGTCCTGCATCAGTTGCTCACTCCCGGCAGCCACCTTAGGCAGTGATTTCCCCGCTCTGGGCCTTAGTTTCCCCATCTTTCCAGCGAGAGGGCACTATTTAGGTCAGTCTCCATAATAACGTCAAGAACGAGTGCATTCCCTGCAGCCCCACACTTATTTCGTGCATAACTGCCCCACGTCAGGCACTGCGCTGGGTGTTGCAGACACTAGGATAAATTAAATACGACCCTCCCTCCAAGAGGAGCTCTATGAAAGGAGTTGTATGTTTTGAGGACACGGAGGTGACTGATCCTTTCTGTGGGAACCAGGGAAGGCTTCATGGGGGAGGTGTTGCAAAGAGCAACATGAAGGGGAAGCATTCTGCCTGGCCAGGAAGGACCCATTTCAGGCTTTGTCAGTTGAGGTGATGTCCCCTTGGTAGTGGGCCCAGCTTCCCTGAGTACAGGATCACCTCCAGGGTCCCCTGCGACACTCCAGAGAAGGGGCTGGCTCTAGGAAAAGCCCTTTTCTCTCTCCCATCCCAAGGCCAACGCCTCCTCTCCAGATGCTCCAGTGGGGAGGGGTTTGGAGCAGAAACACCTGGGAGAAGCCCCTGCACACCCATAAATCTGCCCGTCTCCATCCTTTGATGTGGATGCTCCTATCTCCCGAGGATCACTGCCCGGGAGGTAGCTATTGAACTGAGGATCAGAGGGCACCCAGCCCTCATTTTTGAGTGAGTGTGTGTACTTTAACCTAACCTAGCCTCCATTATGTTAAGCCAGAATGTCTTACAGGATGGGAATCATTGCCAGTCTAGGTGGGTGTTATAGCCCTCTATGATCACCCATTGTCATTGTACCAGCTCAACAGTGGTCTGAACTGTGAAAAACCCAATGAGTTTCCCCGATGCTTAGTCTATAAGACCTAATGAGCCCCTGCAGGGAGTTTTTTCTTTCGTTCCCTGAAGTGACCAGATACGCTGGCACCCCTGAGACCCAGCCTCCGTATTTCATGCACCTCATTCACCATCTTACTTAACCTCCCAGGCACCTCAAAGGTAGGGGCAGCTATTAGTCCCTTCAACAGGTAAGGAAACCAAGCCCAGAACAGTTGTACCGCCTGCTGTGGCCATGCAACAAATTGGAGAAACAGGATCAGAACTCAGGCTTTCTGATTCCTGGATGGGCATACATCATTTCTACCAGGTTGCTCCATCTCATGGTCCAGGTGCGAGCTGAGCCCATTTCACAGATGAGCCGGACTGGACGGGTGGTTGGGTGAGCGTCAGCAGACCCAGAGGAGCGCAGGATCGAAATGATGATGGAGCAGCTCTTGGCATCCATCTTTCCCGCTTCTCAGAAGTTGGTACATTTCCCTTGGAAAGAAAGCCACTTCAACTTTCCTGTAATAAAGTTTTCTAATTAACTGGAGGGGGAGGCATGCTGAATGTATTAAACACATCTTAGCTATATACTGGGTCTTTTTTTTTTTTTAACTCCTGCATTGAGAGGCTTAGGAGTCTTTGCACAGCAGCTGTTAAAGTATTGCCATAAAGCCAGACATGGGAGGTTCATGTGCCTGGCCGTGCACCCAGACCCCCAGTGCAAATGCAGAAGGACAGATGTTCTCCCTCCACCCCCTGACATGCCGGGTATGCAGGTCAGTGCCAGAGAAAGGAATCCCACTGTGTGAGTCTGGGAAGAAGCTCAGTTCATTTGGCAAGCATCTACTAGGCACCTACTGTGTGCTGGGCATTGTTCTGGGGATTTCAAGTTGACTACAGCATGTTTATTTTCCCAAAGAGGCCCACAGTTTAATGGGGAGTAAACACATTAGAAGGAAATTACTCAGATTATAAAAATATATTTCTCATTAGGAAAAAAAATAACAGTTTCTCAGCAGTCACACTGCCTCGGGCCATATGCTTATATGTTTATATACTTTATATGCAAACCCCCTAAAGACAGACTTCAAACACCCACTGTACTCCTGGGAAAGGATATTATTATTAATATTATTATTATTACCATTAATAGCAAGCTTTGGAGTCAGACTCCCATGGTCCATATCCCAATTCCACCATTTACCAGCTGGGTGACCATGGGCAAATTACTTTACCTCTCTGTGCCTGTCTCTCAATATGAAAGAAGAGAATAATAGTGGCCCTCTCACAGATGTTTAGCAGAAATCATGACTGTGAAGCTCTTAACCCAGTGCCAAACACTTACTTAGAGCAAAATAATCGCCCACTATTATCCTAATATTAAGGAAGAGGAGGTCAGATATATCAAGGTACTGTTAGACCAGAGGCCTAGCTTCTAACCGAGGTCCTAGACGATTATCAGTTACTAGCACACTAATGGACTCAGCTCTTTCCCTGACCTGCAGCAGAAACACCAGCCCTGGTGGGAAGGGGAGCTTTGCATTTGGGAGGCAGGGTCAGGGCAGAGATGTTAGAACACTGTGGGATAAATCTGTTCATAAGCACGCACCTGGTCAGTGTCTGCAGATTGATGGATGGGGACAAAGATGCTGAGCGGATGCCTGTGCAGGATGGAACCCTGACCCATGTGTCTACCCATCTTGGAAGGTGTCACCTGTTGGTGACTGGTGAAAGGATCTGCTGCCCTGGGGGTAGAGATCTGACCAGGTGTGCCTCTGTCTTCCTCAAGGAGCTGAGATTCCTGCGTTCTAGGGTCCCGTCAGTCTGTGACTCATGGAGCAACCTGAGAGCCTTTGATTCTGAGTGTCTGAGTCAAGGGGTCTAAGCTTGTCCTTGGGCCTTTGCACATGCTGCTTTCCCGCCTGCAAGTCCTTTATCCCGGAATCCTGTCTGTAGGAATCTTATTTTTGTAGGCCCTGTAGGAACAAATGTTCCAGAATCCAGCGCCCCCTCCTGGGTGCTCACCTGGCATTATGCTTTTGCCTCTTGTGAAGCACTGACTTCATTCTGCTGTCCCCTCAGAGCAGAGCTTCTGCCCATCTCTTGCGTTGGCTTGGAGGTGAGGACATACCTCTCTTGGCTCCTGGCTTCTAAGCACTCAGCACAGGGCCAGGCCGCCTCGATGTTTGTTGACCTGATACGGATTTGAGTTGGAGTGTTGAGTGGTGTCTGGGCAGCGGGAGGAGCACATCACAATGACATGAGCAGAGGACACACGAGATGGACTTCTCCACTTCCCGGCTGGGCTACCAGCCAGCCCTAGGCTGGCCCCAAGTCATATGGATCTTGTCTAAGAAGGTGGGCCCCAAGAGCCACCTTCCGGCACCACTGCTGAGCGGGCATGGACTCACACGACTCCTGTGAGCTCTGTGAGAAAGAGGCCCATTCAAGGGTGGCCTATTAAACCTCTTAGCTCGCACTCAGAGGCTTCTATCACCCTTAAAAGTGTGGTCAGCACGGTGTTATTGCACAGCGGCTTGCAGGGATGTGACATGATTTACTTGCGTAATTAACCGGTTGCTGCACCCAAACTCTAAGCAAACACTGTGCACTTGGCTAAAATTACCGGCTTCCGAGCTCGCGCTTTTGCTTGTGGGGTTCCAAGACATTCCAGGAGTTAGGGCTCACGTCGGCCTCTATTGGGCCCTTCTTCCACGGTTATAGGCCTGGTGCCGGGAGCCCATCTAGAGAGATTCGACAAACCTTCCGTTCCATTTCCAGAAAGACCCATTCTGAGTGTGGGTCCTGGGAGGGAGGTGAATGACCTGGAGTTTGGGTACCTCTGCTTCTCAGGTCCACACACGCCTCATCCGTCTTCCCCTGTGAGGGTGTCTAATTGTCGGCAGCCTTGACTCTTGACAATTTCTTCTTTCTGAAGCAGTTTCTACTTGAATTTCAGGCCGCCCCTGTCTTCGCCTCCTGCCAGACTGGCTCTCCTTCCCAGCGGCCTGGATCCTTCTCACGGTCTGACCTCTGCACATCGAGGGCTCTGGGTGGGGCTCATCCTCAAACCCCTTCTCCATCTCCACTCGATTCTGAAGTCATCTCCCCAATGTCTGTCTCCGTCCTAGACTTCCGTCCTCCACCCCAGAGCCTTGTGTTCAGCTGTGTCCTGACGCCTCCATCTGGTTGTTGGCAGGTGCCCCCGAATTAGCCACCCATCGCCAAACTCTGAGTCTTCCCCCACACACCCACCTGCTCCCGTCTTCTCCATCCCAGGAAATGGAGCCTCCCTTCCTTCCAGCGGGTGCTCTGGCCAAAACAACAGGCGTCATCCTCAACTCCCCCTTTCCCCTCACAACTCATGTCCAGCTGGTCAACACATCCCATTGGCTCTACCTCCATGGTGGGTGGGTCCAGAGCACCCACTGCTGGCTGTCTCTCCTCGACCTCCCTGGGGCTGAACCCACCGCAGCCCCAGCCCCACTGTGAGGTAGCCCCCATGCCGGGCTCCCTGCTTCTGCCCTCGTCTCCTTGCATTTTGTTCTCCACACAGCAGTCAGCCAGCTTCTAAAACACAAGTCAAGTCTCCCCACCCCTGGCTTAAGGCCCTCCAGGGCCTCCCCCTTGCTCTGAGGAAGAGCCAAGGTCCTCAGGATGGCCTGAGGCCCTACTTAGTATCACCCCACGTTTCTGTGCTTACCACACCTAACACCTCTCCTCCCCACCTCTTTCACTGCACTTCAGCCACACTGGCCTCCTTGCTGTGCCTCAGACGGGCCAGTGGGACTCCGTCCTCATATTGGAGACTCCCTCGGTCTAGAATGTTCTTCAGATATCCCCCATGGCTGCTCTCACACCCCCTTCAGACCTCTGCTAAACGTCCCCTTCTCGGGGAAGCCTTGCATGACCACACTCACTCAAGTAGCCCCCCACGAGCCCTCCCAGCCCCCCTTCCCCTGCCTTGTGTTCTCCCCGTGGTTATCACCACCCACTGTCCAAAATATTGACTTGTTTGTTAATTCCTGCCTCTTCCACTAGAACATAATTTCAACTGTTGGAGAGTGTTTTGTTCACTGCTGTATCCCTGGGCTCTAAAACAGTCTCTGAATGGAGCAGACACTTTCCTATGAATGAATCACCTGGTTAACCATTTAGTAAGGGTTGGAGAGGAGAAAATGAAGCTCAGAGAAGTAAACTACTTGCCCGGGTTCAAACAGCCAGCACACAGCCACGGTAGGAGCTAAATCCAGCCCTGGCTGCCCATGTCCCGTCATGGAACACGCCTTCTCTTTCCTGGAGTTTGGGCTTCCACACCATGTCACCTGGAAGCTTTCTGCAGTGGCTGGTGCTGAGGGAGAGGAAGACATGGTGTCTGTAGGACCAGTCCCCTCTGGGAGGTCCCAGCCCCCATGGGGGACCAAGCAGAGTGAGAAAGCAAGGCAGGAGGTTGAGCAATGCTCTGGGAAGGGCGGTCAGCTCTTAGGGGCAGACTGGGGTGTGTGATCTCATGCCCAGAGGCAGAACTTCCCAACAGGTGAGCCCTCTGGGTGGTCCTGCAAGGTCTGGGGTGACCAGAGCGCCCACCTTTTATCCCAGTGTGCCCCATATTGTCATTTTCCACAAGACATGGGAAAAATCTTGGCGCCCAGTGTCAATACAGCTGTATTGTGCCAGGCACTTTCTACAAGTTTTTTGTTTAAATTTTCACAACAACCGCTTTGTTATCAAGATAGCAAGGCAGAGGAGATGGTGGGGCAGGCCCTGCAGGATCTGTCTGGGAAGGCCAGCTCAGCTCGGGTCCCTGGCTCTGGGACTCTTCCCTCTGCCCAGCCCTCCCCAAGTTGAGGTGGTCGCCTCAGCCTTGCATCACCCGGTCCCTCTCTCCACACTCTGCCCTCTGGGCTGTGGACTCCTCCAGACAGGGCTCTGCCCAGCAAGTACAGCTCCCCTCCACCCCTATGTCACACCCCTCAGACAGCCTGGCAGGTGGTGGGCATCCAGTGACACTGAGTGAGGGAGGGAATGAAGGAGTGCACAAAGCTATGATGGGTTGTGTCACTTGGGCAGAGTTACAAACCAGGCAGGTGACAGTTCAGGGTTCAGACTAGCCTGGGCACCCCTGCAGTGCCCGGGCAAACAGGGCATCTTACTTTGTGGCTGCAGCATCTGTATGTGGGGCAGGCAAGGGGCTGGGCCTGCCTTGGGAGATGAGATGGGCAATGCAGACCGCTGTGGGATTCCAGCAAAAGAGTCCCAAAATCCCACATGTCTAACCCAATGTAGTTGTTCTACTATCACATGGGTCCAGCAGCCCAGGGTGCAGAAGGCCCAGGAGGGCTTTCTGGATGTGGGGAGATGGGATTGGAGGTGATCCACAGCCCCAGAGCTGGAGGAAGATCCCCTTCCTTACACTAAAGCAATGATTTTTTTCTCTGCTTCCTAATCCCGGAGAAATGTCATCAAGCCCCAAGTTGATTCCTCCTCCCTGGGCCCTGATTCAGGCAGAAGCTCAAGGCTGCCAACAGGGAGTTTGGAGCTCGTAACTCAACTGCGGGCAGGGCCTGGGGGGCCTGATTCCAATTAAAGATGTCAAATGTATTTATGGATTATGCAATCAACAGGTATGCAGCAGCTGCGATAGCCGACAGGGCCACCCTGGAGATAGGCCTGTAATTAATTAATCCCAGTAGGTCTGCCAAATTCTGTTTCAAACATGAGTGCTCTGGGGAATGCTGGGGACCAGGTCTGGGGCTGGCTTTAGACCCTGTCCTGTTTCTAGGAGGGCCAAGGAGCTGGGCAGTAGGGTCTGTATGAGCAAAGAAAAGAAGGTTGGGCTCAGGGGGATCTGGATTTGAATCATGGCTCTTACCACTTCCAGCCTGGCTGATGTGACCTTGAATACATTACTGAAATGCTCAGAGCCTCTGAGTCTGTGCTTCTGAAAATGGAGAGGATGTGCTGAGGACTAATTGAGACAATGTCCGTGAAAGGGCTCAGGGCACAGTGGATGCCCACGGTGAATGACAGGACGGCCCTGGAATAGGCCCACCTAACCTCCTCATTCCCAGCATGAGAGCACCCATATGTAAAAGGATAAAGCAACCCCGCTCTATAAGGATAAACTGCTAGGGGAAGCACAGACCCATCCTGAAATATCTCTGAGCCTCACTTTGCTCATCTGTGAAATGGACTTGCCAACCCTGCCCTCTGGTCACTTTCTGCCCCGTTGAGCTCTGAGGAGCTGACAATGGCTCGTTCATTCAGTAAACTTGGTCTCTGGCCAGGCTCAAGCTGCAACCCAGGGCCCAGAACTGAATCTGAGGAGGTAACCCCCTGCCTGGAACTCACAGTCCACAGTGGGAAAGCCCACACCAGCCGAGATTTACAGGAAGGGTGATGGCAGTGACAGAAACAAGCTTGGCCATGGATGGAGGGCCAGACACCACACTCCACACTGCCCACCTGTCGGCTCATCATCCTCGCCTTTATTCCACCAGGTAGACAGGGTCTCTGCTCCACAGCTGTGCAGAGTCCAGGAGAGGTTCAGTAGTGCTACAGATGCTAAGCACACGGCCCTTCACCTGTGCTCAGTAAGTAGTCGAGTTCCTGGCAGTCGGAGTCGCAGAGTGGGGGAAATCTGCCGGCCTCCCCGAGTCACCCAGCACTTCACGCGGGAACTGGGCCTGTTCCCGAGCTGTCGAGCTGTCGGATTTGAATGTCTTTAGTTCTTTCTTTCTCTTCCCTTCCCCTCAGAGGTGTGATTTGCATTCCATGAAGTTCCCTCTGGCTGCAGGTTGGATGCAGCATGGGTTGCAGGCACCCAGTGAGGAAGTCTGGCAGCAGGCGGTATCAGCTTTGGCATCCAGAGACATTTAAGAGGCCAGCTTAGACCGACTAGGAAACTGGTTAGATGAGTGAGTGTGTGTGCACATGTGTATGTGTGTGTGAGTGAGTCCATGAGTGTGTGCATGTGTGTATGTCAGTGCTCTGGTGTGTGAATGCAAGTGTGTGTGTGTATGTGTAGGGGGATAGGATTAAAGAAGAGGCCAGGCTCCTGGCACATGAAGTGGAGAATGGTCCAAGTAAGGAGGTCCCCCGTGTCCCCTGCCACCCCTGCATTTTCCCTGCGGTGCCTGTCAGAGCCCTGCACTTTATGCAGTGGGCTTTTCTTTCAAAATAGACTCTGGTGGGGTTGAAGCCTCTCGGTAACACCTACTACGTGGTGTGGCACGTCCTGTCACCAGAGCATTTCACATCCGTGATCTCATACCGGCCTGTGAGCTCAGCCCGTTCCGAGGGCCTGAAGCCCGGGGTGGCCCCCTCAAGATAGAGGGAGAAGCAGGACTGACGGGTGGCCTCCATGCCTGGCCAGTGCCCCCACCCCATGAAGCCCTCCGAGGGTATCGGGGGCCGCCAGAGACCTGCCCCGGGCAGCAGGCCGCGTGCCCTACCCGCTGGAGCCCCCGGTTTGCTCTCCTCCCTGCTCCCCTTTTGGAAGCACTTGGGAGTCAGTCTTGACTCTCTGACTGAGCCCCTCATTCCTCCGTCTCTTTCGCCCCACATTCAGTCAAGGTCCCAACGTGCTGAGTCTGCTGCATGGCCCCCCTTTAGTCCTTTGTCCCTCTGGGCCTCTGTTCCCATCTGTCGGTTGTGGGGTCGCACCAGCGGATAGTCAAGTCCCTTCCGGTGCTGCTGGTTTGTGTGTTACACTGTGTCTCTTTAAAAGTGCTACCAAGGGATTTAATCTTCTCCAGGGGATGACTAGGGGGCGAATATCTAACCCTGTGAGCTGTAAGTGACCCGAGAAAGAATTTTTTAACACCCTCCGTGTTACTGAGCAGCAAACAGGAGATGAGAGGTGAATGAAGTGCCCGAGGACACCCAGTAAGCTGCAGGCACTAGGAGCCTCAGAGAGCCAGCAGGAACCCCAGAAATGATCTGTGGCCTCACTCTTTAGGCGTGCAGACTGCTGACCCCCCTTCAGAGATACTGGATGATTCCCTCAGAGGCCTCAGCCTTCCCCGCACATGTCCCATCATCCAAGCAGGACAGTTTACATTCTTTCTTTCTTTTTTTCATCTTTATTGGAGTATAATTGCTTTACAATGGTGTGTTAGTTTCTGCTTTATAACAAAGTGAATCTGTTATACATATACATATATCCCCATATCTTCCCTCTTGCATCTCCCTCCCATTCTCCCTATCCCACCCCTCTAGGTGGTCACAAAGCACCGAGCTGATCTCCCTGTGCTATGAGGCTGCTTCCCACTAGCTATCTATTGTACGTTTGGTAGTGTATATATGTCCGTGCCACTCTCTCACTTTGTCCCAACTTACCCTTCCCCCTCCCCATGTCCTCAAGTCCATTCTCTAGTAGGTCTGTGTCTTTATTCCTGTCTTACACCTAGATTCTTCATGACTTTTTTTTTCTTAAATTCCATATATTTGTGTTAGCATACGGTATTTGTCTTTCTCTTTCTGACTTACTTCACTCTGTATGACAGACTCTAGGTCCATCCACCTCATTACAAATAGCTCAATTTCGTTTCCTTTTTTGGCTGAGTAATATTCCATTGTATATATGTGCCACATCTTCTTTATCCATTCATCTGATGATGGACACGTAGGTTGTTTCCATCTCCTGGCTATTGTAAATAGAGCTGCAATGAACATTTTGGTACATGACTCTTTTTGAATTAGGGTTTTCTCAGGGTATATGCCCAGTAGCGGGATTGCTGGATCATATGGTAGTTCTATTTGTAGTTTTTTAAGGAACCTCCATTCTTTCTTGCTAAGACGTCTCCAGGTCCCTGGGTGAATGCCTTCTAGAAAGGAAAACCAGTGTCCCTGGTAGGGTGGGAAGGGAGGACAAGGACAGTTGCAAACAAATTGCACCCTCCCCTCCTCTCTCATTCTGCTTCTCCTGCTGCTGCTTTCTTTGAAGCTGATTGTTTTCCTGAAACTCAACCCCAAGTTGTCAATTAGCCCTAAGTTAAGCAAAGGCAAGGGCCCCGGTGCCCTCCCTGGCCTGCTCGGAGCCAATATCCTACCTTGAGCTGCTACGTGGGTTCTGGTTGAGAGTGTGACCTTCTCCCTTAGACTGCGTGGATGCCAGTCCCGGATCCACTCCCTCCCTCTGCGACTTGAGCTCGGTATTGAACCTCTCTGGGCTTCAGATTACTCAAGGGATGATGAGCCTGGTAGGGCCGCTGAGTATTAAGTGCAGACACCATGGGAAGGGCCTGGAAGGGGCTCATAATGAGCAATGTGATTCCTGCTTCCCTGCTCCTTTGCCCACCTTGTGAGACTTGAGCACTGGTGCCCTCTGCGATGCTTTTCAATTCATCACTCTTAGGGCTTCCAGGGGGACTCTCGACCCATGGAGGGAGAGTTCCCCAGAAGCCCGATTAGTCCCTCTCCGGGACTTACAGAGACCTGACAGTACAGGTGATACAGTAGGACTGGAGGTGAGTCCAAGGCGCTTGGCTTGGACTCAGGCATGAGGAGCCTCTTGGAGACCTGGGGAGGAAGACCGAGTGACATGGGCAGAGAAGGGGAGGTGGCAAGTGGAGACTGTCAGGAAGGACGGCTGTGAAGGAGGGAGGATGCGGTCCCTTTAAGAAATTTTAAATGGGCCTGGCCACCCTTATATCCCGAATATCCTTCAGGGCCTGGAGCCCATTCTTAGCAAGATGTCTTAATGTGGGAAAAACGCAAATCCGCCCCCTCTTGGTGCTGAGGTTATCATATTTCCTGCTAAGGTCTTGCTGAGCCTGGCCCTGGACTCCCAGAGCCCAGCAGGGGACAGAGATGGATCCCCCCAGTGACTTTTCTCTCCTGATTCCAACCCTGGCCTTGTGAGCCCCAGGCCTCTTCCCTATGGTGTGAACTTTCACAGGATCTTAGGCTTCTGTCTGGATGACAAAAGGGACAGCAAATTACAGTTCCATTGAATGAACACTCCATCTACCAGGCAGTTGCTCTATGCCAGGTTTCGGGGACCCAGAGGTGATTAAGGAGAGCATTCCTGCCCTTAGGTTGTTCACAGTTCAGAATAATCACCAACATTTATTGGATACCTATAATACTATATGCCAGGCACTCTGCCAAATAAGAACAGTGTGCATGGCCCCATTTAATTCCATATAGACTGTTGTGTCCCCACTGTACACAAGAAGAGACTGAGGCTCTGAGAAGTTGAATAACTGGTCCAAAGTCATACAACTAAGAAGGCTGAGGAACAAGTTCACAACCTGGCTACCAGTGTGCCCCCCACAATCCACTGGAAGGGATCAGCCTCTTCCCTTCAATATGCATAGCACATCTATTGCCTTGGGGAAATGGATAAACCTGTGGATTAACTACAGCCGTTGAGGAAACTAAGACTCTAAAATGGGAAGTGACTTACCCAAGGTCATCCAGCAAAAAAATGATAGCCCTGTGGTGTGAGCCCATTTTGGACTGTACCCCACAGGCCTGCAAGCCCTGTACTTGCCCAGCCTCAAGACAGAGGGAGGAGCCAGGAGGCAGTGACAGAGACATCAATGGTTGTCTCTAATAGAAGGGGGATCTTACATGACTGAAGCAAGGTTCTGGAGTGACAGTCCACCCTGTGCAGCAGACAGCAAGCAGGACACGGCAGCAGGCTTCCCTGCCAGGGGAGGGAGGTTGGGGGAGGAGAGGGAGGTTACCAGTTACAGAGGGAATTGATGTCACAGTGGCTCATTGGTTACCAGGGAAACCAGCAGAGGGGCACATCCCTCATCGCCCCTTTGATAAACTATCATAGTGGAGATATTCCTGATCTAATAATTAGAACAGTCACTAGCTGGGGCCAGGGCAAGTATATAGGCATTTACTGATTAGGCTCTGTGATTAACAGGGAAGGTCAGTCATGTGAGTAAGGGTGCAGGTGAAGCAGGGACTGGCTGAGCAGGGACTGTACAGAGAGCAAGAGAAGAGCCATCTTAGGTGGCCTGATCATACAACCCAGGTCTAAGACTACTTGCATGTTGAGTTATTTTCTTAGTATTTTCCCTGGGTATTATAATTAACATCTTAATTTATAACAACCTAGTTCAGATTAATATCAACTTAAATTACAGTAGTATAAGGAAATCAACTTAAATTACAATAGTATAAGAAACTTTGTTCTATATAGCTTCTTTCCCTCTCCTTTGTGCTGTTACTATCTTACACATTTTATCCTTAGGCATTATAAAGCTCATCAACACAGATTTATAATCATTGTTTTATGCAGTTGCCTTTTAAATCAGACAGTAAGGAAAAAGTTACAAAAAATAATGTATGCTACCTTTTATATTTACCTATAAAATTACCTACCATTCCTCTATTTCTTCACGTGGATTAAAGTTACTGTCTAGTGTCCTTTCATTTCAGGCTGAAGGACTCCCTTTAGTATTTCTTGTAGGGCAGGTCTGCTGGCAACAAATTCTCTTCATTTTTGTTTATCTTATTGCAAATGTCTTAATTTCTCCTTTATTCTTGAAGGATACTTTTGCTGGATATAGAATTCTTCGTTGACATCTGTTGCCTTTTAGGACTTTGAATACATCATCCAACTTTGTGATTTCTGATGAGAAGTCAGCTATTAATTTTATTCAGATATATGATGAGTCATTTCTCTCTTGCTGCGTTCAAGATTCTCTGTCTTTGGCTTTAAACAATTTGGTTATGATATGTCTAGTGTGAATCTTTTTGAATTTATACTACTTGGAGTTCACTGAGCTTCTTAGATGTGTAGATTAATGTTTTTCATTAAATTTGGGAAGTTGTCAACTATCATTTCTTCGATATTCTTGCTGCCCCTTTCTCTGTCCCCTCTCCTTCTGGGACTCTCCCATTATGTCTATGTTGGTACCTTGATGGTGTTCCACAGGTATCTGTTCATTTTAAATTCTTTTTTCTTTCTGTTCCTCAGGCTGAATAATCTCAATTGACATATATTCAGGGTTGCAGATTCGCTTTTCTGCCTGCTCAAATTTACTGTTGAGTCCCTCTAGCGAACTTTTCATTTCATTTATTGTGCTTTTCAACTATACAGTGTGCGAATGTGTATTTGTTTCTTTTTGAGAATAATTTCTCTTTATTGATAGTTTATATTTGGTGAGACATAATTCTCATACTTTCCTTTAGTTCTTTAGACATGATTTCTTTAATTCTTTAGACATATTTAAAACAGCTAATTTAAAGTCTTTGTCTAGTAAGTACAACTACTGCGCTTCCTCAGGGTTACTTTCTATTGATCACTTTTTTCCCTGTTTATGGGCCATACTTTCTTGTTTCTATGTGTGCCTTATAATTTTTTGTTGAAAATTGTGCATTTAAAATAATATAAGGTGACATCTCTGGAAATCAGATTCTCTCCCTCCTCAGGGTATGTTTTCCCTGTCTGTTGTTATTACTGTTTCCCTGGTGGCTTTTCTGAGCCAATTATATAATATGTGTATTTTTTGTCATGTGTAGTCAACTGAAGTCTTTGCTCAAGTTAGCTTTAATGGTCAGCTAATAAGCTCTTGCTTGTCCCAACAGTTATCATTGTCTTAGGGTGCTTTGATGTTAAACAATTGCCTCTGATTGTTTTTAACAAACATCCCTGGGGAAAAGTATCCCTAGGGGCACTCCAAGTTAGGTCAAATACAGACAGCCTTGAGAGTGGGGCCTTGCAAAGGAATTACCAGGCAGGTCATAGAGTGGCAGTTCTCTAGATATGAGGCTTGTAAAGGAGCTCCCTTGATACTGTTTTGTACCCTCCAGTGGCTGTCAAGCTGATAATTTTCATTGTGATTGCAGGTGTTGATTTTCAAGGTTACCACCAAGGGAGTGTAGGGGATGGGAACAGGGAAAGTTAAAAGGCCAGAAAATTTGCTATTCTTACCAAAATTAAGCTGTTTTTCTTGAATAAATGCTGCTTGGATAGCTGCAAGCCTTCGGCTAATTTCCAGAGTTCTGTAAACATTGATTCTGTTCATTTTTTTTCCAGTATTTTTGTTGCTTTTGTGGAATGGAGAATTTTTAGAAGTCCTTACTCCACCACACAGCTCACTGATGTCCAACTCCTTGCATGTTTGCCTGGATGAAGGATCCATGAGCATGAGGGGAGAGTTGGGTGTAGGAGAACACAGAAGGCCATATCCTGAAGGTCTACCCGGTGCCAAAAGGCATGTTTATAATGAGGGTCATAGGAGTCCTCAGAAAGGTATGATTGAGGTAGACTGAATTACAAATAAATGTTCCTGGAGGAGCTGAGATCCTGGGTTGCTATGACTGCCAAGAGGAAAGGTGCATTCATCCATCCCAGCATCTTCTGTCACCTGACAACCTCTTCTGCCAGTGCTCATTGACTGGCCAGACCTTTGGCTGGGGTCTTGGTTATATGAACTCAACCAAATGCCACTGCTCCATCTCCAAAATTTCAGCCTCTCTTCTAGGCTGTACCTTTTGACTTGCTCAGCCAGGTAGGACCTGAGACTTTACCTTAAAACCTAGCATCATCTTCTCACCTGTGATGTGTCCTCTTCCCTGCTGACCTGGGATCACGATATGGTAAGTCTGACTGGACCCAAGTCCTGGAGTTCCCAGTCTCTGCTCCCACCTCCAGCCCCTTCTGTAAGAGTCTGACTCCTTCAACCCAGGACAGGCAGACACCAGTGATCATAAAACGTGAGCTCCAGAGGACAGGAGGTTTTGACCATATCCTAGGGCCTCAAACAGCACCTGGAGCATACTAGGTGTTCAATAAATATTGGTCTAACTGAATGAATGAAGCTTCTAAAATGCAGAGAGAGGACAAGTGATGACAGACTGAAAGAAGAGGCCTGGCACAAGGAGAAAGAACCACAGAACCACATGTCTTGAACACCTCAGAGTGCCAGGCACATCCCACATTCTGCTCACTTCATCCCCACCGCAGCCCTGTGGGTGGGAAGGACACACAGAGGCCAAAGGGGAGGAAGCAACTTGCCCAGAGTCCCCTAACCAGTTAGGTGACAGCTGAGGATTTGAACCCTGGTCCATGCAGTGCCGGGGCCAGGTCCTTACCATCCTGCACAGCTTTGACTATCCATGTGAGGAATGTTCTCAGGTCCAGCTAATCCACTCTCCTCACTTTATAGAGAGGTGAGCCGTCACCCCAGCGCACAACAGCTCAGCCGCCGAGCTGCCATTCTTGGCACTCAAAAGTTGCCCAGAGCACACACCCTGCAAGCGAGAAATCTCCAGCAAGCGCCTTGGGAGCTGACAAACGCCTCCAGAACCCAGAGGTGTGCACACACGCCTGCAAACACACAAAGCCGGTCAGGCTGTGCCCGCCGTGGCAAAGGAGCCCCAGGCTCCTCTGAGTGTATTTTAAATCCATTCTGACTCCCCAGCAAGTCTGTTTTTGTTATTCACGCTGACCTTTTAAACTCCACACAGTCCTGCATTTTTCCCGAGGCCTCGGTAGGACCTATTAATAATTCCGCTCTCCCACCGAGGCTCTGCAGCAGCAGCCGGCTCTCTTACGTGCAGTAAAAGCCAATACCCCCACTGCTGGCGAGTTCTCCCTCCTCTCCAGAGATTAGAGGGGAAAGCAAGGCGCCCCCCAAGCCCTGGAGAGAAGAGGCCATGCTCTCGGACGCCGCCTATGCTCTTCAAAGGTGAGGACAGGTGATCTGGCGGCGACCAGGGACAGGATAGGGGCACTGGATGGTGGGGGAATGTGGCTGAGTTGGGGCCCCTGCCTCCGACTGCTTTCTCCTCTCTCTGAGCAAACATCTCTGCAAATAAATCTCCTCTTTCTTCCTTTCTCTCTCTCTGCTGGGTTACTGCTTCAGTTTCATTAAAGACTCTGGAAACATTCTTCAGGCTCGGCCGAGATATATAATATGGAGAACAGAGATTTGCTTCAGAACCCACACACTATTAAAAATATTAGTGTCCCCGAGAGAGTCTCTCTTAAAGATTCCTTCTCCCTCTCTGCTTCCCTCTCCCCTGGTGCACAGTGCCAACAATAATGCAGGCGGGCTGGTCTGATTTCCTTGAAAGAAAATAAAGACGAGATAACAGGCTTTAGAGAACCCTCTCTTTGTGCCTGAATAATATCCATCACCCTATACGTCTAGCTAGAGCTTTGTACTTGTCAAAGTCCCTTTCACCACCATTATCTTGTCTGATCCTCAAAAAAGTGCAAAGTGGGGTCATGTCCTTTTTGTTAGGAGGGGAAACTGAGGCCCTGGACGAAGGAGGCGACCTGGCTTTGAGGCGGATCTGGGATTCGAACCCAACTCCTTCTGATTGCCAGCCTGGAGGGTTTTCTCATCCAAGAGAGTGTGTTCAGCCACTTCATTTATCAGTAGTAAAGCAAATGCCTGGTGTGTGTGAACCCCTGAGCTCCCTGGTCCCAGCTGTCCACCAAGAGTGTCGTACTTGATGTCATTGAAGAGATCTGTCTTTCATTTGTTCCTCTAAGATGCATCGAGGGCATGCTCTGGGCCAGGCCCATCCCTGGGGCTGGGAACAAGGTCAGGGGTGAAGGAGGGAGGCACACTGCTGCCTTCAGGAGGTCCGGTCCAGGGAGAGGGCTGGCCCGGGGTGAGCCAGTGAGACCCCGGAAAGACCAGTCCTCCTGAGCGCACAGGAGGACTTCTGACCAGGCAGGGAAAGGCCTCAGGCGTGATGCTCAGCTGGGATTTCTAAGGATGTTCATAAGTTAAGCAGAAGGCATAGAAGAGAAAAGCAGGTTCACAGGCCAGAGGCCAGAGAGGACTGGATGTTTGTTTGTTTGTTTGTTTGTTTTGCTGTACGCGGGCCTCTCACTGCTGTGGCCTCTCCCGTTGCGGAGCACAGGCTCCGGACGCGCAGGCTCAGCGGCCGTGGCTCACGGGCCCAGCCGCTCCACGGCATGTGGGATCTTCCCGGACCGGGGCACGAACCCGTGTCCCCTGCATCGGCAGGCGGACTCTCAACCACTGCGTTACCAGGGAAGCCCGGGCCTGATGTTTTAAAAGAGCAGCAGATCGTAACTGTGGGGTGAGCAGTGGTGAGAGACGAGAAGGGAGAGGCCAGGGTCCCTGCCGCTGGGTGACAACTTGACTCTGTCCTAAGAAAGATGGGGCACAGCAAATGACTTTTTGTTGTCAGTGTGTTTTAGGAGTGTCTTAAGTGTTACGTCAGATTTCATTCATAGAATATTCATTGCCTGTACCATCAGTGTTTGTGTTCTGATTAGGATCGTAGAACCGATGGAGAATGAAGTAAAGCAGATAGGGATGAGGGAGGGAGGACCCAAGAGTTGGCCTGAACAGGGGAGCAGAGGCCGAGAGGAGTGTGGGTTGAAGAGTGGTAAGGTGGACTTGGGGATCCAGTGGGGGTCGGTGACCAGGCATCTGTTCCTGCAGGTAGATTTGGATCGTGAGCCCCGTGTGACAGCGAAGGACACTGAGGCTCAGAGGAGCGATACACCAACATCCCCCTACGAGTTGGGGCAGGATCTGAGCTGCAGACCCAAGTCCCTGGAGCCGCAGCCCCTGAGTTCCTCCCACTCCCCTCCCACCCTGCCCAAGCTGGGCCTCTCTCCCAGGGAGGGTGTGAGTGATGCCTAGAGCTCCCCCAGGAAACTGGACGCTTCTCCTCGAGGCCAAATAGGGCTCTATGGACAGCCTCGAGGTCTGAGAAGCCAGCACATTCCTCGTGTCTTGCCCCCCCCCGGGATATTTAAAATTAGCTTCTTATAAGAATTTCGAAAGTCAAGGCCATGTCAGTCCTGATGTCTGAGCATAAGGGACCAGGCCAGCACAGGGCCTCTCTGGGTCACCTTGAGCCAGTCGTTCTCTCTCCAGGCCCCGGCTTCCTTAGCTGTGCTGACCCTCCCTGTCCTGCCCATGTCATAGGCTCAGGGTGGCATCACACCAGATGAGAGCACCATCTTCCAACCACAGTCCTCATGAGCACTGCAGTCATGTCTATAGCCTGTCATCCAACAAGACCCCAGCAAGTAGGCACAGGACACAGGCAGCCTATTGTCGCCGAGAGCCCAGGGAGGAAGGGGGCTGGGTTCTGGCCCTCCCTCTGCTGCCCACTTGCTGTGAGACCCCTCTAGGCGGCACCTGTCCCGTGAGGGGCTGCAGCTCCCTGACCTTTGAGGGGTCCCCCTTTCTAGGATGTATGTCCTTGGTGTTGAGGCTCACTTTGTCACTGGGTTATATTCAGTCCATCTAGAATAGCAAAGGCCACAGGCAGCTTTGGGGAGAGGCCTGAGCACAGAGAGCTGCTCTGGGAGCCCACCCCCTGGCAAGGAGCGGCTCAGATAGAGGCCCGGGTGAAGGGGGCTCACACCTCCGGCCCCTGCGAGCTCAGCCACTAAAGGGCACCATTCACCGACTATTCTTTCTTCATTATTTCTTCTGTGAACTGAGGCCATATGTCCCATCAAAGGCTGCAGCAGCTGCTGGCCTAGTGGCCTGAGTGCACCTTCTACTCACAGCAACACTCTCCAGAGTAGAAGTGGGGGTGAGAGGGCAGGAGGGACAATGACTTGGTTGTTGCCACCCTCCTGGGTGCACTGTCCCTCCCTTGCTCTGGGGGCCAAATTAGAGAAGAAGAGACCCCCATCTGGCCTTGGGGAGGGATTTTCAGTTCAGGGGTCTGTTTGGCAGATAAACTGTGGAAGACTTCAGAATTCCAGGGGACCAGCCAGCAAGGGAAAGCGCTGCCCCATTGGGGTGGGCGCACACAGGGTGGGAGCTGAGCCCTGGAGCCCTAGCGAGAAGGAGGGAGCATCTGCCCTTTGGGGAACATATTGTGAGGAAGGGCTCGCTGTCCCCAAGCTAACACTTAGAAACCGAGGCTCCCGGCCGGGGGCCCAGCCTGAGGTCACAGCCCGGCTGACCCTGCTGGGACTCCACCTCCTTATGCCCCAGCATGCCACCTGTCTTGATGAAGCCTTGAAGTGGCACATTTGCAGTGGCTGTCCCGAGGTAGTGATGACCCCAGCTTGAGTAAATCACTTATTTAAATCCCTCCTATTGGACTTCCCTGGTGGCACAGTGGTTAAGAATCCGCCTGCCAATGCAGGGGACACGGGTTCGAGCTCTGGTCTGGGAAGATCCCACATGCCGCGGAGCAACTAAGCCCGTGCTCCACAACTACTGAGCCTGCGCTCTAGAGCCCGTGAGCCACAACTACTGAGCCCGTGAACCACAACCACTGAAGCCCTCGCGCCTAGAGCCCGTGCTCCGCAACAAGAGAAGCCACCGCAGTGAGAAGCCTGCGCACCGCAACAAAGAGTAGCCCCCGCTTGCCACAACTAGAGAAAGCCCGTGCGCAGCTACGAAGACCCAACACAGCCAAAAATAAATTAATTAATTAATTTTAAAATAAACAAATCCCTCCTATTATAAAAGGAGGGGACCAGTCTGCAGGCCAAAGTGCTGATGGCTATCCCCCTGCTGGGGCCTCAGCTCCCATTCTGAACAATGATAAGTGGCTGTTGGGATGATTTTCTCCTAACAGGCCCCTTCTCCATCTGCCCTTTGTCTCCTCTGGGCTGCGAGAGGCCTTGACCTCTCCACCACAGGACAAGTCAGGTGCCTCAGGAATCTGAGGAGAGGGAAATGCTTCCTTCAGGCTCCGGACCCTCTGGGAATGCCATCAGCCATCTCCACCCCCTGTGCTTCTTGTCCAGGCAATTTAAGGGCCGTGCATGCAGAGCACAGAGGCCAAGGGACTTGCCAAGGGCCACAGAGACAGAGGAGGTGACGTGGGCATTTGAGCCCAGAGGTCTGGTTGTGGAGCACATACAGATGCTCCAAATATGCCTGCCGATTTGAGAAATCAAGCAACCCGCTTTCAGATTTCCCTGATCAGTTCATGGTTCCCGAGTCCCGAGGTAGTAGGTTGAAGAATCCACTGGCTGCCTCTCCCATCACACGCCTTCCAGTTCTCAGAGGTCAGAGGCTGACTTTGGGGAGCCTCTTGGGATGATAAAGGGGGATGAGAAGCCTGGGCAGCCCCACCCTCTCCCTCCCCACCCTGTAGTCACACACCCATCCCACCGGGTCTTGCATGGAGCTTGGACCCGTGAGTGAGACGATGAGGCCCCAAGGTTTTCCCAGCTTTGCCCAGGGACTCCCAGCATATGAGGTCACGCCAGAGACATAACTCAGCGACCCTGCCCAAATACTTCCTGGTGGCTTCCTGAGCACCTTCTACTAGAATGTCCTCCTAGAAGCATCCCTTCATCCAGGACAGTGTCTCTCAACTCTGTATTTTGAACACCATGGCTCCCTCTAACTCAACACGAACATCTCTGACCCTCTTTTATTTACTCAAACTAAATATATATTTTGAAATAAATGACATTTGTAAAATACATTCTATGTCATGAGTTAAATACATTTTATAGTAAATTATATATCATGACTTCAACCACAATCAAAAGCAATGGTAAAATTAAGAATGTCTTTTCATCTAGAAAGACAAGTATTTTCCCGTCAACCACAGTTAAGTCTGTGGGCTCAGCTCCAGCTGCCCTTCTGCCGTGTCCTGTGTGTGATGGATGGAGCCCACCGGAGGCCGCTTGAAGCCAGGTGGACTGCTTAACACTCTAAGTACATGCGACCTTCCACCCAACCCCCAGCAAGAGCCCAACACCCCCCACCCCGACCCCATTGAGAATCCCAGCTGGTGGGTTTACCAGGTCTTTGCTGAACTCTACCACCCACCGGGCACCAAGCATACACTGAGGGGCACACAGACCTAGTCTCTGTTCTCTTGGAGCCTCAGACCTCTTCCCATGGAACAGACGAGAAAACCAAGGCCCAGTGCCACACAGAAAGTCAGTGGTGGAGGCAGAACATGAAGGAGCCTCCTGTCTCCCAGCCCAAGGCCCCGCCCACCACTGCAGCCTCAGACCGAGGGCTTCCCTTGAAGGGGTGGAGCTACATGCTGGGAACTCAGCAGCTTCTTCCCACTTAGTGCCCCCAGAGGGTTCTCTGAGCCCATGGGGAGTCCCCTCTTAGGGGCTGAGGGGCTGGGCGCTTCCTGGGAGGATAGACAGAGCTCCCAGAAATGAGAGCCCTTCTATACACCTGCTTTGTACCAGGCTGGGTGTTCCTGGCCTTGCAGAGCTCAGCGTCCAGTCCCAGAGATCCAAGAATTCTTCAGTGGAAACTCGTAAAGAATAGATGAGATGCTCAATCCAGATGGGGTCAGCCAGCCGGAAGAGTGGCAGGAGAATTTTCCAGGCAAAGGGCATAGCTTAAGCAAAAGTGTGGAGGTGTGAAAGAGAATGGTGTCTAGGGGACTCATGAGTAGTTAGTTGACTCTTCAGAACCATAATGCGGGTGAGTGGGAGGTAAATCTAAAGCAGGAAGTGTCAGGTGTGTGGGTAAGGGGGCAGTGGGGAGCCACGGTGGGCTTTGGAGCGAGGCAGTGTGGTCAGACCTGTCCTGTGGGAAGGTCACTCCAGTGACTGGGCTGGGAATGGACTATGGCTTTCCTTCTCTGAGCCTCACTTTCCGCATTTCTAAGACAGCTATTTTGGGAATTCATGAGAACCCAGCTTTGGAAGTGCTTTGGAAAAGACCAGTGGGGTCAGCCTTTATTCCTGCTCATTTGTTTTGAAACGAAGACATCTAGTCCTGCTCCGCCCATAGCCCACTCTGTAACCTTGTAAAAGTTACCCCCTTTCTCTGAGCCCGAGACCCCCAGAGGAGAAATTGGGCCGGCCGTCCATCTTCCTCACGGGGCCTTATTCCGAGGTGAGGACACAGCAAGTCCAGGGCCGGTGCTGGCCAGGCTGGCCTCCTCCCATGGGCAGCCGTGTGTATGTGTGTGTGTGTGTGGGGGGGGGGGGTGCTCTCTGGCTCTGTGTGGTGTGAGCTGAGCTCCCAGGCCTTTTACAGACTGTTTACGATGTGCCAGTGTGGTAACTGCCCATGATTAGCCACTCCACAGGCAGCTCCAGGGCCTGGGGATGATGGAACAGAGTAGAAGGGAAGAAACTATTAAAGGTCCAGGAGCCTCAAAGGTTGCCTGCAGGAATTCATCCTGTCACTCGCACCTGCGCTGTCCCTCTTAGTTTCAGGTACCTCTCTGCTACACAGCCCTTCACCTTTGTCCCTGCCTCCAGCAATTTGGAGGAGTGAGTGAATAGGGCCTGGGATCTGGGCATGAGTTTAAGTGCCACTTCCTCCACCTCCTAGATGAGCTATATGCCTGGGCGCATCGCTGCACTTCTTCGGTCCTCAGTTTCATCATCTGTGAAATGGGGAGGCAACCCTGTCCACCCATAGGATCCAGGGATGACCAACAAGATCATGGGCTGGAGAACACACCCCCCACAAAGTGGGTGGTCAGTACGTGCTCACCAGAATCCAGGACTGAATTAGCTGAACGTTGAGCGGGAGCTGATAACCCTCGTTGCTGGAGGATCCCCCACCAGCCCTGTCTCTGGAGGGATTTGGACCTAACAGATCTGTGTTGCCTAAGGAGGCCGCCTGCCTGGGCATGTGGACAGGAAGACTGAGGGAAGAGGACCAAGAATGAGTGGGCCTGGAGCCCCTTCTCTCCCAGTTACAGCAAACCCTGGGGGCGGCCCCCTCGCTCTCGGGCCTTGACCCACACCCGGGCATGCACGTCGGGTCCCATGCCGGCTGATTTCCTGTGTGCCGCTGACGCTCACGGTGAGGCAGTTTAAAAGCCTCCACTTTACAGGTGAGCAAAGCCAGGTGCAAGAAGGACGAGAGAGTTGCCAACATCCCTCCCGGGGCCCGGGGCAGGGGCCAGGCCCTCAGGACAGGACTTGCCCACCCAGGGGGGCAGCCTGGGGAGCTGCCCACATGAATTGACACCAGCCACCCTCCCAAGAAGGATCAACGTTACATCTCAGTCAGCTCTGGGCAGCCCTCCTTTTGGGGGCGGGTGGCGAATCTTGGTGCCCCTCTGATCTCACCCTTTACGTGGCTTCCCAGCAGAAGGAGTTCTGAACAGGAACTCAGTGGCTTCGGTTCTGGACGTCCATCCCACCCTGTGAAAACCCAGAGGGCTGGACCAGAAGGAAGATCTTCACAGGCCTCTGCAGCTTTGACGCTGCCCCAGCCGGGCTGAAGGGCTCTCCCATCACCCTGTTCTCAGGCTGCAGCAAGGTGATGGTCTCCCCTCCCAGACCAGCAGTGCCCCTGCTCCCTCTGTACCAGCAAACACACACTTCCGTTCTCAAGAACCACGCACGTCCACCGGAGACCCATCCTCCCTGAAGCCCTAGGCCTTAGTGAGCCCCCCGTCACAAGGGGAATGCAAGCAGAGGCTGGTGCTCCGGGTCAGAGAGATCAGAAGGGGCCACCAAGGCCTCTCCCTACCCCGCAAAACCTCCAGCCCCAAGCAGTGACCGGGCACGACCCTTCTGGGGCAGCTAGGCCTCCGTTCCCGCTTGGAAGTGAAGTCAGAAGATGAGATTTTCAGTGCCTTGGTCCAAGAATGTGCTGACACTGCACCAGCTTGGCCAGCTTTCCACCGCCTGCTGCTTCCATGCAGCTACGCATCCAGGACTTCTGCCTGCCCGGCCTGCACCAAGTTGGCAGAGAGCAGGCCCCAGGGAGAACCCTGTACCCCAGGAGATGCAATAACAGCATGAGACCAATACAGTGATGGCTCTGCCAGGCCAGCCCCGGCTCTCACTTCACTCCTGAAAGCCTTCCCAGCGTTGTGGCCCCTCAGTCACTGTTCCCTCAGGATGGAGGACTCCACCCACAGGATGAGAGGCTTCAGGGCAGAAGACACCCTGGAGATACTCAGAGAGGGCCAAGTGTCCCAGCCCAAGGATCTGAAGTCACAGGTGTCCCCAGACCCTGTGCCAGAGACAGGACTGTCTCTGCTGATATGCTGACAGCACAGCGCGTGGTGACCTCACCGGCATTGCTCGTCCACAACCAGACCCACCCTGGTCCCTCACATGTCCCTAACGGCAGCACAGGGAAATGAGGCTGGGACCCACACCGGGGAAACCAGGGCCCCAGGGGACCAACTCCAGGACCTAAGGGTGTAGCCCAGGGTGGCGCGCTCTCTATCTGATGTGCTTGAAGGGGCCACAGCCTTCTCCTGCAAGACCACCTCGGTCAGGGGTAAACAGTGCCCACTAGCGTGTTCTTACTGGTTTCCAGACCCTCGGCGCCAGAACAAAACCGTAAAGGCATCTCGGGGACGGGTAATGCTGCGATAATGATCACAGGCGTGTCTGCTATTTAAGGTCTGTGTGCCTCAGGTTCCGCACCTTAAAACGGTGATAATAGTAGCACCCATCTCATAAGGTCGTTAAGGGAATTAACAGAATTAAACGAAAAGTGTAGTGTGTACATTATCTCTAACTTTCACAGCAACCCTGCAAGAAAGGTGTCCTCTGCTTGCATTCCCCTTGTGACAGGAGGCTCACTAAGGCCTGGGGCTTCAGGGAGGATGGGTCTCCGGTAGACGTGCGTGGTTCTTGAGAACGGAAGTGTGTGTTTGCTGGTACAGAGGGAGCAGGGGCACTGCTGGTCTGGGAGGGGAGATGAGGAAACAGATGAGGAAACGCCTTGGCGGGGCCACAGCCCAAGATCACGGAGTGAGCAGGAGTCTGTCTGCGCATCCTCTCCAGACATCCTGCCTGCGGTGAGGAAGCTCAGGGGGGCGTGTACCGGAAGGGGGCTATTTGAGCCCAAGATAGCTGACTTAGGATCTACCCTTCACACCAGAACCTGAACACCTAAGCAGCGACCTCGTTTGGGAGATCAGAGACGCCCAGAGCAGAGAGAGAGAGAGATTTCTCCCCAGGGCAAGCCCGCAGGTGTGTGGGAGGAGGAAAAGCCACAACAATGCGTAGTAGGCCTAGGGTCAGGCCTAGGGTCATGCAGGATCTCCCCCGAGGAGTGTGTGGGGGTGACTGTGTGTGTTTGTGACCATGTGTGTGAGGCTGTGTGTATGAGTGTGACAATGTGTGTGTGTATAACTGTGTGTGACTGTATGTCTGTGTGTGTGTGTGTGTGTGTGTGTGTGTGTGTGTGAGACTCTGTGTCTGTGTGCCTGGGGACCTGTGTCCATCTAGGTGTGTGTCTATGGGAGACTTTACGCAGGATCTTGTGGTGTGCTTTGGAGTATGGACATGAGTGGGAGCGTGCACGTGTGTGTGTGTGTGTGTGTGTGTGTGTGTGTGTGTGCGCCTCTCCATGTGAAAGTCTGAGAGAGAGCGAGCGAGCGTGTTGCCCAGCGCTGGGGTTGGCAGTGAGGTTAATGACGTTTTCTGGTCGGCTGAGAGTTAATCAGCAGCACCCTCATGGTTCCCACCCCTGTAGAATATTATCTTCCTCAGATGTCTGTATCTGCTTTTGGATGGGATGCTGACAGCCTGGAGGGTGTACAGAGAGGGTGCCCGGGGTTGGGGGGTCTGCAGTCTGTGCTGGCCCGGAGGGGACAAGCTCTCAAGGCCAGGCATCCATCTGGAGGAGGCTGACCACACAGGGAGTGGTTACCACCCCAAATCTCTGCAGCCTTTCCAAGGTCACAGAGCATAGACTGGTTCTGGGGGCCGGTAGGCTGGACTGAGATGGGCAGGCAGGGTCCAGTTCAGTGTGAAAAGCACTTTCTAGAAGTTGCAGTGGCCTGGGGTGGGTTGCAGCTGCTCAGGAGCCCTCAGTCTTGCGCAGAGGCATGGCACACCGCCACCCACCCCTAGTCCCTTGCTTGCCGGGCAGCAGCACTGCCAGGACCTCCAGGCCTGGGAGACAGGCGGGCTCCTTCCCATCCCAAGAGCTGGAGCCATGCCGGTTCCTGCTCCCAGAGCTGAGTCCTGTGCAGAATCAGGCTCCCACAGTTCACCCACGACGACTCCCAACAGCCACGGGCTTTCTTCTACCCATTTTCCAGAGGAAGACATGGATGACTCAGAGAGGTGAATTGATCTGCCATAACCTGAACCCAGAGCCTCTGACTGCTAGGGATTCTCTGTCTGCCTCTCAAGTCTCCGCAGCGCAGAGCCTTATACAGAGCAGCACTTGCCGGGTAGCCTCCGACTCCCTTACTGCCCGCGATGAGTATCGTTGTGTGAAAGTGATGCCCTGGATCTTCTCACACAGTGACCCCTGTCAGCTGAGGGGGAGAACCTGTGCTCACCAGAGGGACTTCCTGCAGGAGGGGAGGGGAGGGGAGGGAAAGGGATGCCAGGCCGGGCACCACAAACACCTGGCACAGGGGGACCCAGGAGCAAGGACAGAACACTCAGGGAAAAACGTCCCCCACTCCCTGTGTGACCTTGGCAAGTTGTTCCACCTCCCTGAGCCTAGTTTTGTTATTTTTCAGACTGAAATATTCATCGTTACAGAACTGGGGAGCGGATTCATTGAGATTTTATATGTGCGTGTACAAAGTTCTCAGTATGTGATATACGGCATCAGTTGACTTACTGTTATTCCCACGCTGGGAGGGAGGGAGGGCAGGAAGTGAGACCGACAGGGGAGGATGGTCAGGAAGCAAGGTGGGGCCCACGCTGCCGGCCTTGCCAAGAGCCTCTGGTCCTCCTTCCCTGCACGGGCTCTTTCCTGGTGCCCTGGTGAGCTTGGAGTGGGCCAGGCCCTCACGGGCTGGCAAGGAAGCAGAAGGATCCGCTGGCACATCCTAGGGTCTGTCCAAACATGTGCTCCTGTGCTGTAGGACCTTGGACAGACCCCTACCCCTCTCTGAGCTTTGTCAAGTGAACAGTTGGATGTGATGGTATATAAGCCCCGTCTTCCTTTCTCCTCGGCACCAGCACCCTGCTGCTGAAGGGATAGAGATCTGGGGCACTGGACTTGCACAGGAGGCCCCGGGAATGGTCGCTGGTATTAAAATGCCACGAGGTTCATTCATTCATTCATGTGCCAGACATTTACTGAGCACATTTTACGTACTGGGGCTGGAGAGATATTAGTGACCAAAACAAATATCCCAGCCCTCATGGAGCATCTTACCTTCTAGTGGGAGGAGGTGTGATAAGTGAGGGACTGGCATCATGTGTTCAAAGGTGGCGAGTGGAGAAAACGGTAGCGCCTGGGGAGGGGGGTGACCTCTTTAAGTTGGGAGTGGTTTGGACCTCACAGAGAAAGCGAGGCCTGATGGAGAAGGCATCAGCCCCAAGTGCTCCCAGGGCCCTTGGCTCCCTTCTATAAGAATTTGCCCCAGTGTCTCCCAGCTGCTTCCTGGAGGATAGCAACTATGCCCAGTTCCATCCATCCTTCCTCAGAACCCAACCAAGGGCTCAGCCCACATAGGTGCTCAGAATCCTGTATCTACAGGATTGACCCACACAGGTCTGGAGTAGCAGCCTTGAACCTGGAGTCTGTGGGGCTTATGGCCCTTGTTTCCCCAAGTGGGAAATCCTTCCTGGCACCACCCACACTCAGAGGAAAGATCAGCCCAGCCAGTCCCAGACCCTGTACAGACATAGCCGGGGTCGACAGACCCTGCTGTGTTCCTCACCCTGTGCCGCGTCCACACCAGGCCCAGAATTCCATCTGCTGCCAGATTCCAGGGCTGGAAATAATGAGGCAGATTGTCCCTCACTGCTGATTGACTTTCAAGTTGCTCTGCTAAACTGGGTGCAGTTGAAGTTTTAGCAAGTCTCCCAGGGACTTCAGGCAGCTTTGGTTTCAGCCTCGTAAAGAACTGTTAAGATCCAATCAAAATAAATAAAATCAGATCCAGGAAAGCAATGTGTTTGTGCCTGCAGACAAAACACTCAGGATATTCATGCCGAAGACTAACACCCCGCTTGTCGCAGGGATTCCTTACACCAGACTGGCATGGACCCATGTTCTCACTAGCATGTGCTCTTAGAGGCTTGGGGCCGTCATGAGCCTCCTGCCCCTGTGAGGCTGGAGAGGAAAGTACAGGCCAGTGTGAGCACAGACAGTGTGACTGAGAGTCCCAGACACGGCTTGCAGCAGGGGAGACTCCAGCCCCGCACTCCTGCAGGGTATTTACTGGCCTGCCATGTGCCTAGCCCTGCAGCAGCGTGAAGGACATGGGGGAAACACAGGTCCCAGGAACACATGGTAACTACAGAATGAGAAATACCAAATCGTGGGCAGGGGGGTGATGGTGGTGGGATGAATTGGGAGATTGGGATTGACATATATACACTAATATGTATAAAATAGATAACATAAGAACCTGCTGTATAAAAATGAATAAATTTTTAAAAAAGAAATAAATCATGCAAACCTAAGAAACAAAAAAGAAATACCAAATTGTGAGATGGAGATGCCAAAGCCAAGGTCATAGGGCATCAGAACCACAGTAGGACAAGTACGGCATGTGAAATCCCAACTCCAAGAATCACCAAGCAGGACAGCCCAAAGAAGCTCTTTCCAAATGCTCTCAGCCCGCCCCTTGCTATTCTGGACATGCTGGTGAAGCAAATAACGGCCAAGGCAAGGTTGAAGAGAGAAGCGCTCTCCCCTCTCCCCTCTCCCCTCTCCCCGCTGAGGAGGCTGCTTCCGGCTCCGCCAATCACCCCTTCACTGGTTCTCCTTGGCCTCAACGACATCCTCTGTTTGGTGCTTCAGATGGAATTTTTGATCAAACCCCGGAAGAAAAATCAAAGATATTTTGATTTTTTAGTTCCTGCACATTGCCAAGAGCCACGTCCCCACTGCTAAGGTTCAGAGGAACAGGCAGGGAAGCCATCACCTAGGCTTTTCTGCAGGTGGACGTGTGCCCCAAGAGCATCGGACAGGCCCTCCTGTTCAGGGTGGAGAAGCAGGTCCCCAGCAGGGGAGGAAGTCAGCGGGGTCACTCAGGGGAGCCGGTCAGAGGTGGGTTGGGAAGCCAGGCCTACCCAAGTCCCCGCTCCTGCTCGCTGGCTGCCTGGCCCTTCCCAGGGCCACATTCTTTGTTGACTGGTTGGCGCCCTGTGCCCACTCACCAAGCTTCACCCCGTCCAAGCCAGGGGTCAGGTGGGGCCTCCGTCTGCCCTGCCAGTGCCAGGCCCGGTGAGCTGTCCTTCCCAGTTGGGCTGCCCCCTGCACTCAGTGTGCTGAAAGGGCCCCTTGTGTGGCAGCCATGCCTCCTGGCCACAGCGCGCAGCCCCGTTCTCTTACCTCATAAACAGCTAATTTGTTACATATTTTCTGACGCTGTAAATGGGAGAACAAAGACCTTTTCTCTCATATTTTTGTTCAATTATGTTTGTGGGGGAACCTGATCCCCTTCAAAGGGGGGCCGGGGAGCTGGGGGGAAGCTTCCCAGGCTTACTGACCTCCCAGGCCTGCTCCTGGGCCGTGGCCTGCTAGGGCCTGAGTGCGGCCAAAGGGGAGGACGGCAAGGGGCCCCCTTTGTGTCCCCTGAAGGGACTGGGCCCTCATCTCCAGAACAGATGCCAGTCTCAGAAGCAGGTCAGCTCCTCCAGCGGAAGGGAAAGCCTCCAGGAGACACACATCAGGACTGTAGAAGGAGAGCCTTTTCCAGTGTCCATGTCGGTGCCCTGCGATGGCCTGGCCTGTGGGTGGGAGATAAGCCACTACCACTACACCAACAAGCCCTCTGCCTGGACCTGCGGCACGTCCCCAGGGAAACACTCCCTGGAGGAAGTGGACTTTGAAAAGAAACCCCACAGCTGAGAAGCCCTGGGCTGCATGATTTTCTGAGGCCCCTCCAAACCCTGAGGCTCTGGTCCACATTTGGGCTTTTGCCCAGCTCTGGCTCCACGTCTACATTCTCTGCCTGCCCCATCTCTTTTGCAAAAACACACTTACTGGTTTTGAACACTAGCTCTCCCTGATTCAGGAGCCAGGAGGCAGGGAAGACATGGCCTCTGGAGGCTGCTCCTGGCTCTTTCCAACAGCTGGCACCCCAGCCTCTCCTTCCTTCCTTCCCTTTAGTGGGTGGCTGCGAGTCCAAGTCCCAGATTAGGTGCTGAGGATGTGAGGATGAGCAGAGAAGACATGGTCCCCACCCTCATCATGTCTCCACAGCAGCAGGCAGAAGACTGGCACGTGGCTAAAATGGCCAAACTATCTTGATTCATCCACCGCTTACTGGCTGTGTGACCTCAGGCAAGTCACTTAGCAACTCTGTGCCTCCTTTGCCTCATCTGTAAAATGTGAGAAAAATGGTAACTACTTCCGAGAGTTGTTGGGGACTTAAATGAAATCATATTTGTAAAGAGCTTTGTACAGTGTCTGGTATTGAATAAGTGGCTAATCAATGGTAGTTAAAATTATTATTAGGTGAAGCAGACATTAAACAAATGATTATATATGCCAATATATGAAGCAGACTATTATGAGTATGCTGAAGAAAGAGTACAGGGTATAGCAGAGACTTGAATGGGGGCCCCTGAACTGATCTGGACATCAGGGAAGACATTTTCAGGAGGTGATGCTTGAACCACTATCTGAAAGATAAGTAGGAGTTAATGGGGCAAAAAAGAGAGGGATGACGGGAATAGCACACATGGCAGAAGGACCAGGATGTGCAAAGGCCCTGAAGTGGGAACAAAAGAACACACTCAAATAAGACCTGTCAAGGCAGTGTGTTGAAAACACAGAGCGGGGAGGGCAGGAAGCCAGGTGAATCTGAGGAGGCAGGCAGGCCCACCAAGCAGAGCTGAGAGGCTTGTTGAAGGAGTCAAAGGTTATGCCTAGAGCAGAGCCAAGAAAGATTTGAGCCTGGGAGAGCTGTGACCTCATTTGTGGTTTTCAAAGATCACGCCCACACACAGCATCCCCTTCCCCTGTTAGGCCCAGAAACAGTGGGCATGCATCAGGTCAGGGATGCTCAACGTACCGGGTACAGCCCGGATCCTGAGCCTCAAGGTCCGAGATCATCCTTTGCAGTGCCCTCCAACAGCAAGTGGAAATAAAAGTAACAGGAAGAGAGTGGAGGGGGATGAGGGTGCAGACCCACAAATGGCAGGGGCCAGATCACAGAGAATCTTGGTGGGCCAGCGTTAGGACTGAACCATGGGGCCTCCCTGGTGGCGCAGTGGTTGAGAGTCCGCCTGCCGATGCAGGGGACACGGGTTCATGCCCCGGTCCGGGAAGATCCCACATGCCACAGAGTGGCTGGGCCCGTGAGCCATGGCCGCTGAGCCTGCGCGTCCGGAGCCTGTGCTCCGCAACGGGAGAGGCCACAACAGTGAGAGGCCCGCGTACCGCAGAAAAAAAAAAAAACAAAGAAAAGACTGAACCGTGGAGGATGATTGATGGGGCGCCTTGGTGTCAGGAAGGAGCAGAACTAAATCACATTTATTTGAGTCTTCCTGGGAGTCCTGCACAGTGCCTGGCATAGAGGGGTTTTTTGTTACATGTGCGAACGTAAGTCACGTCAGGACTCTTATTGACGTGGATAGTGCACAGGGCAGTCCATACACCTGTCCTGAATCTGTCGATCGTCTATCTATCTCTGTCTCCATCTGATCTCTCCCTTTCACACACACATGCACACACACATTCTTACACAACCCACAGTCTCTTAGAGCCCCAGACACCACAAGGCAGAAAGAAACTCTGGCCTGTTGGTGCCCTTCTCAACTGCAGAAGCACACAGAAGGAGAAGACAAAGACTGCAGCTGAAGGGAGGCCTTCTTCGAGGAGGTGAGCTTCTAGGCGGGGCAGGAAGGGTGTGGGTGTGGACAAGTGGGGGCCAGGAAGAACCCCTGCCCCTGATCTGTCAGGGCCCAGGTGGCAGGTCCAGGCCAGGCAGTGGAATATGCCAGCGTGGACCTGAGGCCCCAAGAGAAGGTTGCAGGCAGGAAGCTAAGAGGCTGAGCATTCCTCCTCTGCCCGGGTAGATTGGCCCTTTACCTAGCAGTGTTGGCAGGCGTTCTCTGTTCCCATCGGCTCACACTCGGCCTGCCCTCCCAGGTCAGACCTGCGCAGAAGCAGGCCTTGGACAGCCCTGAGTGTTTCCTGTCTGCAGGGTAAGCAGATCTCTGCTCATCCAGAATACGTCTGACTTCTCTGTATTCCTTTCCCAAGACCCAAGGCTCAGATTTCAACTTCACATTCTTTTGCCTCCAGTCTAAAAACATTTTCCTTTTCTGTGGCGGGGGGAAGGAAGGGATAAGGGGGCATAAGAGACCCAAACTGCTCAAGTAAAGCCTCATGCCTGTCTTAGTCTGCATCCCCCTGCTTGCTGTGTGGCCTTGGGCACCTTCCTGCCCTCTCTGGGCCATAGCATCCTCTCTAGACAATGAGATCCCAAGCAGGATCTAAGGGCCCTCCCTCAACTGACATTCTCTTGGCAGAGCCAGAGTCTCCAACGCTCCCGTCCTGCTGCCAAGAATTTCCTCCTGAGACTGAACAGGCAAAAAGCTGGAGAGGTTGGGACTGTATTGTAGTTTTGTCCGTGAGGCCAAGTTCTATGCAGCTGTGGCCTTTGATGTACTCTAGCAAGAGTGTCCGTTCCCTGGGCTCTCAAGGCTGAAGGTCCCATGCCAGTCCCAGGCTTTTCCTCCTGCCATTCAGGGCCTGCTCCTCTTCCGTCCAGCTGCTCCCCAAAGTGGGGCTCGAGGCTTCCTGGAGTGGAAGAAGAGAGAGTGAGGACCCAGCCCCGAAATTCAGGGTAGGGGAGATGGGCCAGTGGGCAAGGGGAGAGACTCAGAGCCCTGAGTTGTAGGCTTCTAGAACAACCAAGCCAGAAAGGAGTTGGAATTCTAGCCTGCCTTCACTTCCTCCATGCATCCCCAAAGCCCCCCAGGCCCAGGTGGGGCCTCCTCACCTCTCCCAGCCCCAAGAGGGCTAAGACTGTCTCCTGCCTGTAACCTGTGCTCCTCTGATGCTTTTTCAGTGAAGCAGCCAGAGGGCGGCTTCTAAATCGAAAGTCTGACTGGTCGTTCCCTTCTGTATAACTTCCATGGCTTCCCATAGTCCTCTAGATAAAGTCTGAGCTCCGGATCTCACCCCAGCTCCCTGCTGCAGTCCCAGCTCACGCCCTTCACCAGCCACATACGCTGCGCTTGGACCAGGGGATCGTCGGCACTTCCCCGAACTGGCCAGCTTCACCCAGCCTTTACGTGGGCTTTGACACTGCCTGGAATTCCTCTTCTTTCTCTTCTGCATGGTAGTTGTGTGCTCTCACAAGGTATCACTGCAGGGCACCTCCTCTGTGAGTCCCGTGTGCGGTCCTCCCCTGGCTGCCCAAGCCCCCCTTCCGCTGGGCTCCCACTGCACTGTGTCCATCCCTGGGCCCAGCTTCACGAGTGATGTGAGCATCTGGTTGCAAGCCTTCCTTGGGTGCCTCCTGCCGTGCTCCACCCTACCCTTGACCTTGAGTTCCTTGAGTTTAGAAGTGGTGCTGATGTGGCTCCATGGCCCCAGCACCCAGCACCCACCACTGGGCCTGGCACAAATCCATATTCATCATTGAGGGGTGAATGGGAATAATCCACATACATTGGCTCCTGCCCCCCTTCAGAGCTGCCCCACTGCTGCTTAGGGAACAGAAGCTTCTTAAAATTCCCTAAGGAAGGACAGGAATGTCTTCCAAGGTTTTCAGAGTGCTAGCTCCCTAGGCGGGGCGGACGAGTACAATTCTCCCCACTTGGCAGATGGGTGAACGGAGGCCTGGAGAGGAGAAGGGCCTGGCCCATGTTCCCATGGCAGCACATCACCAGAACGGGAACCTCACACAGCCTGTATGTAGCAGGACCCAGATTTGAGTCAGGGTCAGAGCCCTGCCCCTTCTGCTGCTCTAAGTGGTTGGTCTCCGTGGCACTTGTAGCCTGTGACTTAGCGGAGAAACAATTTCACTCATCAGCACCGAGTGCTCACAGAGCCGGCACCCCCAACCTCCCACCCCAGGCCCACCCCAAATCCGTTGTCTCTAGCTGCTGCCCAGGCCCCAGGCAGAACAGAGGTCCCCTCCCTGCCAGGGCTCGGGAGGCTCCCCACTCCTCCTTGCAAATTGGTAATTGCTGTGTGGTCAGACCAGAAGGAATTAGACAAGCCCTCTAGGAATTTCATACTGATTTTGCAAATGAAAATGGAGACTTGCCTTTTGAAGTCTAGGCAGCTGTGTCAGCAGGCAGGTCTGAGACAGCAGGAAAAATAAAAACGACTTCCTGCCGACCAGGAAGGCTGCAGCCGCTGCACAGTAATGACGATGATGATGGTAACCATGGGCACCGCCAACCGATTGCCTGCCGAGGAGACCGTTGTCCCTCTGAGAGTCTCAGTCTGCTCATCTGTGGTTCCCCAGCTATTTCCGCCTCCACAGGTGACCAGCCCACTGTCAGAACATCCAGCAGAGAAGGGCTGGGTGGAGCGTGGAGCCCTCCCCCTGAGACCGAAGGCCCTTCGCCACCAGGTCCCCTCTGGGCCTAACTCCTGACACGCCTTTAAACACATCATGCACTTCCGAGCCCCTCTGCCTTGAACACGCTTTTCTCTCAACCCCACTCATCCTGCACAGCCCAGCTTAAAGCCTGATTCTTTCACCAACTCCCAGGCTGCATCACAAACCCCCTCTGCGACCCCAAAGGCCCCTGTTTTCCCCTTTTATCATTAACTTACCCCTGGGTTTTATAATTACCTGTTTCTCTCTCCAACTCATCCACCACCTTGAAGTTCCTCAAAGCTTTATAACTGGAAATAGGCCAGCCTAGATGATTCTGTGGGACTTTCTGATACATTTTGGTTTTTTCCTCTATTCACGGTGTGTATTCAACTTAGGAGATCAGAAGTGATTTGGGGGGAGCGAAAAAAAAATTCATGACAGATAGTTGACCCCAGGGTCAGGGAGGGCTTGGCACACTGAGCAGAGCTAAGGCTGGGGCCAAGTAGCCCTAACAGTGGGGCAGCATGTGATGTCACCTACTTCTGGGAGCCTTGGTTTCCCTGTCTGTAAAGTGGGGTCAGTAATGTTGGCCTCACAGGGCTGTTATAAAGAATAAATGAGAGGGCTTCCTTGGTGGCGCAGTGGTTGAGAGTCCGCCTGCCGATGCAGGGGACACGGGTTCATGCCCCAGTCCGGGAAGATCCCACATGCCGCGGAGCAGCTGGGCCCGTGAGCCATGGCCGCTGAGCCTGTGCGTCGGGAGCCTGTGCTCCACAACGGGAGAGGCCACAGCAGTGAGAGGCCCGCGTACCGCAAAAAAAAAAAAAAAAAAAAAAAAAAAAGAATAAATGAGCTTCCATGTGCCAAGTGCCTAGAACCGTAGACAATTTAAATCATGACATGGTGGGGTGTCACCGTCCCAAAATGTTGGGCTCATAGAACATGACAAGCAGAGCTGAGAAGTACTCCCACATCCTCGTGTCTCAGAGGGGGAACCTGTGACCAGAAAGTGAGCCCACAACTGGTCTGGAGTCAGAGCCTGCAGCACCAGAATCTAGGTCTCCAGCCTCCGTTGGGCTTACCTGTGCCTAAAACTGAAGAGCAAGGGACCCTTTTGCCGTCTAGCAGGGCAGACCCCATACAAACTCCCTTCCTGGAGACCCCAAGCCTCTGAGCCTGTCCCTACCCCCAGCCCAGCCCCTGCCTCAGCCCGGCTGTTAGCTTCCCTACCCAGCAGAATGCTAATCTCCTCCTGTGGGTGGCTCCGGATTTATGAGCCTTTCCTGGCATGACTTGAAGGACAGAAGAGGAATGCTGGGATCTTTAAGGGTGGTCTTTGGGTGGAGAAACTAGGCATCCAGAGAAAAGAAGGAAAGCAAGCTAGGGTGAGTCAGCCTCCGCTGCCCGCCCAGGAAAGCACAGAAGGCTCAGCCAGCCCACACTGCACGGCAGCTGGAGGATGTGGCCCCATCGCCGAGGTCCAACTGGTAGGCGTCCACGGAGCAGGGAACGTCTGCGCTAGAAGCCAAGTCCAAGTTCTTGGGTTGTGGCTGGGGTTGGGGACAGGGTAAGGGGAGGGGAGAGAGGAGCATGCTCAGAGATTCCTCTTTAGGAGGAAGACAGTTGCCCTCTCATCTTCAGTCTCATCTCCTTGCTTCACGCCTATCTCCCTGGATTCCACGGCAACATAGCTACTGCAGCCACCTCTGCTCAGCCTCTCTGGGACTTTCCATTCCCCCTGGGGGAAGCCAGAGGCCTTTGAGGCCCACAGGCCCCACGGGACGTGCTCCCCACCAACCCCGCCCTACCTTTCTGACTGCGTCCTGGAAATCCCCCTTGCCTTTCCAGATCGACCCTCTGTTCTCCCAGCTCTGAGCCCTGCAGTGACACAACATCACCTTGCCTCCCTTATCCTGATTTCAGTGGGAAGCACTGGCAGGGGATGAACAGGCAGGAGGGCAAGGAAGCTGGGATATTTCTTGCCCCCCACCCACGCCCTCCTCCCTGCTGGTCACCATGGTCCAGGCCATTGAGTGGTAGCTGTGGTCCCTTCTGACGGCCGTGGCCCTGGCTGGGTTCAGGTCCCTGACCGCCCCCCGCTTTCCCTTTAAGGCTTAGGGGCAGGAAAGCTTCCCACTGCCACTGTTCCTCAGCACTCCACCGTCTCCTGTCCACACCTCTGTGAATATTCCCATCATTCAGTGTGCTTCAATCACCCTTTCAGTTGAACCTACCTCATTGGAGCTCACTGCACTGGCAGTGCACCATCTGTTTGCTGCTGGGTCTCTGCCTGAGACAGATCTCATCGACTAGTTCCCCTTAGCTCACTCCTCCCAACCACGCTGGCCTCTTCCCTGCTCCTCACACCCATCAGGCTCGCTTCTGCCTCAGGGCCTTTGCACTTGCTGTTCCCTCTGCCCAGAACATCCTTCCTTCTCTCAGATATTCACAGGACCATCTCCTTCAGATCTCTTCTCGAATGTGACTTCTCATTGTGCCTTTCCTGGGCATCTTATGTAAGATGTCACCCCCCAACACACACACAGACACTTCCTATGTTCCTTGCCTTATTTTCTCCTTAACAGCCATCACTTTCTAACATATTTTACTGGTTATTTTTGTCTATTGTCAGCTTCCTCCTACTGGAATGAAAGCTCCATTAGGACAAGGATCTTTATTTGCCGTGTTCACTGCTGTCCCTTCAGGTTGTAGAAGAGCAACTGGTACAGAAGTGGTCAATAAGTATTTATTCAACGAATGTGTGAGTTGGTCCTTTTCGCAGGTGGGTAAAGCAAGGCCCAGGGAAGGAAAATGGCTTGCCCAGGGCTTTGTGGTGGAGATTCAGATGGAGATGGGAGCTCTGGTCCTACCTGCCAGCACAGAGCCAGTCCCCCGCTCCAGGAAACCTTGTGTTTATTTGGTGGCCTGCTGTTCGGTGGTGCAGTGTCCGGAGACAGGATTCTGTGCCGGGGGCCGGGGCACTCAACGTACTGAGAAGGAAGCGAGGAAGTCGTCGGCACTGCTTTGGTGCTGTCAGTGGAGCAAGGAGAAAGAATGAATAAATAAACCTCAGCCAGAGCCTGACAGGCTCTAACCTTTGAGGAAGTCTCCCCCAGGCTGGAGAAACCTTCCTGTGAAGCAGAGCTGCCGTTCACCCCAGCCCACCTCAGGGCTGACAGACATGTGGCCCAGGGTCCAGGGGGCTCAGCTGCCACCTCTGTGCCCTGGGGGTATTGGGTCCCAGCAGGGAGCTGCTCAGGATGGGGTCCTGGGATGAGTGGTCCAGCTTTTCATCCATCCATCCATTCCGTCATTCTACAAGTATTTCTCAAGCATCTACTGTATAAGTATCAGGCACTGTGTCCTGTGCTGGAGAAACAGCCACGACTAAGAAAGGCAATTTGCCTGCCCTTGGAGCGTTCACCATCAAGCAGGAAGAATGAGCATTAAATAGCAATGAAGCAGGGTGAGCGCAATCGTCCAGGAAGTGACAGTGCTTTGGGGGACCTGCCTGGCCCATGGTCCAGGGAAGTCCTCCTGATAAGGGAACCTCTGCAGCCAAGTGAAAGGGGAGTGGGAGCTGGTGGGTGGAAGAGGGTTCCAGGCAGAAGGGGGAGCAAGGGAGGTGGTCCTGAGGCTGAGAGGATGAGTTCAGCACAAGGCTGGAGCCGAACGATCAGGCAGGGCAAGGAGTAGAAACAGCGCAGGAGGCCATGTTCCAGGTGGGGTTCCTTGGCCAGGTGACCTTTTTCCTCTCCTCATATGTCAGCTCTAAGCAGGCCCCATGACTGAGGTCCTAGCATCCCTCCTCCTTCCCAGCTGACCACTCAGAATCTGGACTTCGCACACTGGCCCCTACTTGTCTGTTTGTCTGTTCTTCCTACCAGTGGCTAGGTGGAGGCAGCTTGTTGGCCAGGCCCAGGGGCAGCAGAAAGAACCCAGCACCTGTCAGCTGGACCTGAGTTTGAACTCCAGCTCCAGTTCTTCAATGTGAGACCTTGTGCAAGTACTTTCACCATCCTCAAGACCTCAGGTTCTTCATATGTCATGTGGGAATAACAATCCATTCTCTGAAAGGTGTGGGATGGTTTCTCAGCATCCCTACTGTGGCCCATGGAACCTGGCATGCCAATGAACTCTGACCTCATCTCCTATCACTCTCCTTATTTACTCAGCTCCAGCCACCCTGACCTCTGCTCCTCTTTGCGTATGCGCGGGGCCTTTGCACCTGCTGTTGCCCCTTCTCTCATCACTCTCTGCCCTCCTTTTCTGTTTCTTTTTTTCTTTGTAACACATACTGTATTTGTTAGGGTTCTCCAGAGAAACAGAACCAATAGCATGTGTAGATAGATAAGTAGACAGATAGATAGACAGACATATACATAGATACATACAGATTGATTTATTTTAAGGAATTGGCTCATGCATTGTGGAGGCTGGCAAGTCCAAAATCTACAGGGTGAGCTGGCAGGCTGGAAATCCAGGGAAGAAGTGCTGATGCTGCTGTTCAAGTCCAAAGTCACTCTGCTGGCAGAATTCCCTTCATCAGGGAGGTTGGTCTTATCTATTAAGGGCTTCAACTTATTGGATAAGACCCACCTCATCCAATTATTATACAGCGTAATCTGCTTGACTCAAAGTCTTCTGATTTAAATGTGAATCTTATCTAAAAACTATCTTCACAAGAACATCTAGAATGTTTGACCAAATATCTGGGTACCATGGCCTAGTCAGGTCGGCAAAATTAACCATCACAAGTCCACCCCTTGTCAAGTTGGCATTCATACAGTACCTCCTTAAATCACACTTAATCTCCAAATAGATAATAACAAGGTCACATTATGCCTAACAATTACAAGTCTGCCTGCAACCAAAACGCTAGTGCCTTCCCCAAAAGAGGATGCAAAGTCTTTGGGTGGTATTTATTTACTTTTCTCCTTGAGGTACCATAACTTAAATACAATCCTTAAGAGTACTTGAGTTAACAATACTTAAACACTATGGTATAAAGTCAATATGTCTTACGTTACTTGATAGGAGAGAAGAAAAGAAAAAGAAGAGACAGCAGAAAACAAAGATTTTATACAAACACACACACATATTCTTTTTTTTTTTTTTTTTTTTTTTTTGTGGTATGCGGGCCTCTCACTGTTGTGGCCTCCCCCGTTGCGGAGCACAGGCTCCGGATGCGCAGGCTCAGGATGCGCAGGCCCAGCGGCCATGGCTCACGGGCCCAGCCGCTCCGCGGCATATGGGATCCTCCCAGACCGGGGCACGAACCCGTATCCCCTGCATCGGCAGGCGGACTCTCAACCACTGCGCCACCAGGGAGGCCCCCACACACATATTCTTAACAAATTAAGGAAGAAATACTCCAGACAAGGAGAGTCCTTGTTTCTGTAACTGGTCACGTGGTCGGAGCTGGTATTTATAACTACCTTCTTCTGTTACCCCCATCACTACCTATTCCCTTTGCCTTCTGCAAGCTCCTCAGCTAGCTATGCTTCTTTACCTGGTGGGATGACCCAAACCTTCATTCCTGAAGGGTCTGGGCCATTAGGCTGCCTACACTGGGTCGTTGTAGTTTCCCACTGACATTAGTTAACCACAGGGCCTGGTAATACTGAGATGCCCTAAGGGATATCGTACGCCACAGACATGCTCTCCCTCACCTCCAATTCCCCCTTGGTCATCAGGACCAGGCCCCCAGCCAGCCCAGTAACTCCCAGCTTTGCCTGTTGGTTTAGAGGCATGAGGACCTCCAAGTGACAGAAGGCAGTCTGAACTTCCAGTTCAATGGAACTCCTGTTGTGTCTTTAACATACTAAATATTAACATTTTACTAATTATTTCATTTATTCTCTGTTTCCTCCCCAGCAGATAAGCTCAGTGAGAGCAGGATTTGGGTCTGCTTTGTCCCTGACTAAATCCCCTGACCTAGAACAGTGCGTGGCCCATGCCAGGTGCTCAGTAAGCACCGCCGAGTGGGTTGGGGCCTTTGCTGTGACTTCCCTATAGTTCGGGGTGGGTGAGAAGTGACAGTCCCAGCCTGAGAGCCAGGCCTGTCTCAAACATCCCTCCTGACTAAGCGGGTCCGGCCTTTACCTCACGATGACGCTGCTGGGCCGACAAGGGAACACAGGCCTCGGTGTTCACCCTGCCAGCCCATCCACGACTGTTTACGAGACGGATCTGGAACAATAAACCTGTACCCACCCTCCTGGCGCCTGCCTCCCTCCATCCGAGGCCCATGTTTGAAGATGTGTTTAAATTCCAGTCCTACACTCAGCAGACGCTGCGGGCCAGCTCCTGGCCTGCAAGTACCGCTGGGTGGGGTTGGGGGGGGGGGTGCCACCAGGATGCTCAGGGGCTCTTGGTGGCCGGGCCTCCACACACGGCCATCCAGGGGAAGTGAGGTAGCTCTCGCCTTCACCCCGTGTTTGTTATTTCATGTCAAAGCCTTATCATAAACATTATCCTAGAGTGGGCCACCGAGGCTACGGGCGAGGCGGGTTTGTTATTCTGAAGTGGCCGGGAGCAGAAGACATTGAGGCCTGGGAATCTGAGCAGGGCCAGTCTTGAGGATTCAGGGTGAATGACAGGGAAACAGGAATCAGAGCAAGGCACTTATTCGCACCCGTGCACTGGGCTTTGAAGGCCCCACTTTCCAACCATCCTCTACTATAAAGACCCGTTGGCATATCTGCCTCTAAAAGGTGTGGATGGAAACCAAGTCCAATTAATCCAACAACGCCAGATGCCTGCAGAGAATCAATAGAAAGTAAATGTTTGTTGAATGAATGAATGAGTGTCCCTTCCCTATGTCTGTTGGAAGCACCAAGAATGCACATGAAGAAGCACATATTACTTTGAAGTCCTGGTCATGGGAACCTGGTTGGAGCTAGAAAAAAGTAATTTCATAGCCCAGCTCTGTCCTTTACAAGCCATGTGGCCTTGGGTCCCCTTCCCCTCTGCTTCTTTGTTTTCCCATCTGTGAATAGGGACACCTCCCTGCTGGCTCTCTCCCAAAGAGAGCAGAGGGAACCTAACCTAAGAGGTTAGATTCCAGGGCTGGGTGGCCCAGGTTTGAATGCACATCCACCCCTCTCCAGCTTTGTCACCTTCAGTGGGTTACTTCATATCTCTCTGCTGCAACTGCCCCCTCCCGCCACCCCAATCTATGAAATGGAGCTAATACTAGCCCTACGTTAGAGTTGCTGTCAAGGTTAGATAAATTAATATGAGCTTAGGGAGTTTCTGACGCATAGTAAGTGCTCAATAAACATAGTGACCTTAGTAATCAATGGATGAGGACTGCTTCACAAATTGCAGAGGATGGATACGAGGCAGGAGGTAGAGGGGGAAGGTCATGGGATTCAGGGTCAGCATCCTTCCCTCTCATAGTTCTTGAATGTCTGCTATTCAGCAGTGACCAGAGAGTCAGGCTCCCTGCCCTCACCCATCTCTCAGTCTAGACAGGCAGGGAACAGGGAATTACCTGAAATGGACATCTCAGTGGGATAAGTGCCACAACCAAGGGAAGCTCCGGGGTCTGTGATGGGGGTTGAGGGGAGTCTGCAGTGACGGGCTGGGTTTCAGTCCTGGCTCCACCACACCCCGGCTGCGCCACACTAGAGATGCTTCTTGAATAATCTGATCTCAGTGTTCTACCTCTAAACATGTTAATAATAAATTCTCCCTAGCTGTTTTCTGGCTATTTCACAAGGCTCCTGAAAGAAAATGGGTATGGCAAGGTGTGGGGGATGAATGTGGACTGTGCCAGTGGACCTCGGGAAATCCAGCCCCAGACATGGTCCAGGGCACAGCAAAAGGTCCTAGGCTGGGGGTCAGGGAACAGGGAGCCCACTCTGCCCGCAGCTCGCCATGTGGCCTTTGGGCAAGCTTCATCCTGCCTGTTCCGGACCCCTGTCTTTTCTCCTCTTCCATGTAAAGAGGGCATACGAAGAGATGAGTGGTTCTCAAATGAGGCTCCAGGGCACCTGTGGGTTCCACAGAGAAGCACTGGGAGTCTGTTATGGGGGTGGCATTGAGCCGGGGGGACTTCAGGTAAATAGCCTGCCTCCTTTACCTCAATGAGAGCAGTTCCCATTTCTGTCTGCTACACATTTTGAGTTCCAAGTAAGTTTCCTCTGGAAAACAATAACAACAAAAAAGGATTCCATGGCTACAAAAGGTTTGAAAAACCGCTGGGCCCCTCTAGCTCCAATCAGGAAAGTTTAGGTCTAACTATTTTCTTCCAAGCATTTATTCCACACTCACTACGTGCCAGGACTGTTCTCAGCGCCCTGCAGGCTGTAACGTGCTTCATTCACTAGAACACCTCCCAGCTCCACAAGGGCCACATGACTACAGAAGTGACTCCATGTGTCTAAGAGGGTCCGGGGGGCCATTTCCGCCCCCCCCCCCCAAAGCCGGGTCTTCTGGGCACCTGAGCCGATGACCTCAGCACAGGCCAGGTGGTGCCAGCACTGAGAAGCAGCAGGGCAGGTGTGTGCAGCCCAGGGTGTGGACACAGGAAGTCTGTGTGTCCCAGCCCCCAGAGGAGGAGAGCGCTCCAGCCCGCCTGGACGCTTTCATCCCAGGCATCTGCTATGCAGGAGGAAGTGCCTGTTGTCTTAGCGATGTTCACGGCAACAAGGCCTCTGCCTGCTGCGATCCATCCCCAGCCACCCTGCTGCCATCGACACCCTGTGCCAGGTGGCTGCAGATTGGATTTCAGGGGTGGTGGCCAGAACCTGGAAGCCTGGAGAAGGCCCAGAGTTGGGGTGGTGGGGTCTGACCTCATCTCCAGCCAGCTCATTATGGGAAGCAGGCTGGGCTGCCAGAGCTCAGTGCAATCCAGCTCTCCTGCCCAACCAGAAACAAAAGTAGAAGGGGATGGGTGGAGGTGATCTCACAAGCACAAGCTTGGCCCAGTCGCCCAAGACAGTATTTTAGCCAGACTTTGTGTACCTATTGCCTGAGCTTTTTTGTTCAGATTATGTGTTCTGGAACCACGTGGCTAATGCCACTTGGAGGAAACTTCTGCCACATGGTGGCAGCGTGCCCCAAGTGCAGACAGAATGCCAGAGTTCTAGGGGATCGTCTGAAGGGCTTACTGAGCAACCTTGAACTATGAATTGACCACAGCAGGTGTCAAAGCACTAAAGAAAGGATGGGTGACACCCTCTACCAGGCACAGTGCTGAGTTCTGCCAATGCAAAACTAAATAGGTTGCAATTCCTGTCTTCAAGCAGCTCATAGCCTAAGGGCAGAGACAGGTAGCTAAACTGCAGTTATAATCTATTGTTCACACCCTGCTGGAGGGAAGAAGGGTGGGTAGCTCATCTCTCACCACAGCTGTGCTGTGAAGCATTTACTCACATGTCTGGGCCCAGCTACAGGCAGGCAGGCAGGCTCCGTGGGCTCAGGTGGGCTCACTTGCTTGTCTGGGAGCTGGCTGGCTGTCTGCCGGACTGGGACACCCCTGGTGGGACAACGGAAGCAACTGGGCTCTGCCATGCCGCCTCTCACCCTCCAGCAGGCCAGCCTGGGCTGCTCTCAAGGCAATGTGGATGTGTAAAAGATAGCAGCACATGTGTAACAGCAGCACATGCTTCCTCCATTTGGCTATGGAGGCTTGTAATGCTGGCCTCCATTTGTAATGCAGCAAGTCCAGAGTCAGAATGTGAAGGAGCTACAGAGTTCCATGGCCAAGGGTATGTATATAGGGAGGGCTTAAGGCTTGGGGCCATTACTATATCACTCTGCCACACAGGGAGACCGTGGGAGTTCTGGGGAGGGGCCTCACCCAGTCCCCAGGTGGTCAGAGAAGCTTCATGGATGAGACATCTGAGCAGACCCTGGAAGGCCAAGTCTCGATTTGCAAGTGGAAAACGGAGGCGAGAGGTTTCTCATGCACAGGGAACAGCATATACAAAGCACAAAGACAGAAGACTGCTGAGTAGTTTAGCATTTGGAGACACAGAGGCTTGAAACGAGGTCACGGACCTCAGCAGCGGCCAGGCCGCTGCCTTGCAGGCTCCAGTGAAGAGCTAGGCTTTTATCCCCTGGGCAGGAGGCATCCATGAAAGTTTTGAGCAAAAAAAGAAAGATAAAGTCCATCAGATTTGTGTTTTTAAAGGATAGCTGTGGCAGCAGAATATGGGATAGGTGGGAAGCGGGGGAAGTCTGCAGAGAGGAGCATGGGTTGCAGTGGACCCAGTGAGAAAGGCTTGGGCCTGAACTGGTGTGGGCGGACTAAGACTGGGGGTGTGTTGTCCAAGACAGTGTGCAGACAGGATGAACAGGGCCTGAGGACTGCCAGGGAGGCTGGAGCTGGGAAAACAGTGAGGACAAGTGGCCCGAGACCACCTCCTGGCGTTTTGCACAAGAATTGCAATTATTTTTCCCTCTATCTGTGCTAAATAACCCACTGACTGGTCAAGCTCCTCCCTTTTGTTGGCCAAAGGAGTCTGAGATGCATAGCTGTATGAAGCTGGCTCTAGTCCCAGTTGTGCAGAATTGGCCACATCCCTCCCCTCCTGGGCTTCAGTTTCCCCATCTAAAATGGGACATTTTAGATCATCTCTCAGGGCCTTGTGCCTTGGGCAGGGCATGTTCCATTAGAGGCATGGTCCTCAAATGCCAGAAGCAATTGGACCGCTAAAGAGTTCCCAGGGAGCCTGTTAAAAATACACATCCTGGGCTCCACCTCAGAGATTCCAGTTCTGGAATCTCTGATATTTTTGTGTAGCACTCCAAGTGATCCTAACGCCTGGAAGGTCTGGCTGGGCACAGCTGTGTCCCCAGGGCCTGGCACGGTGGCCCAGAGCACAGAGGGGCTGGAGGAAATGCGTGCTGAATGGCAGCACGGATGTGACTTGGGGGCTCAGCTCCTAAGGCCTTTGCCTGGTGTGAGGATGGCTTCTGGAGGAGGCGGCATTTGGGTTGAGCCTTGACATCTAATGGGCTTTCTGGTTTTTTGCTCATTTGTTGGTTTTTCTTTGTTTGGGGGGTGCTCTTGATTCCAAAATGAGTCTGTGCTCCTTCTAGAACTTATCTAGGCACTGGAGAAGAAAGGAGTCAAAAGAAAAACTCACCCATCATTCCAAAACCTGGACACAACTAGGGTTCTCTTTGCCGCATTATTAGATAAAATATTGATGCCCAGAGCAGTACTGGGGAACTGTGAGGGCAAAGGGCTGGAGATGAGAGCAGGCTGAACGTGGTGAGAGCCCAGTGAGTGAAGAGCGGGAGACATGGAATATTCGGGTGGTGCCAGCTGGTGTCGGGTCCCTCCCATCTTTTCACACACCCTGTTTCAGGCCTGTTGCCCCAAAGTCCAGCGAGAGGAGGGCCGGTCCTGGAGGGGTCAGGGGCCTCAGCCAGGGTCCCTGAGCACAGCCCTGATGCCTCTCCTCCCTCTGCACAGGTGCTGTTTGCCCTGAACCAGACCCTGCTGCAGCACGAGAGTGTGCGGGCCGGGAGCTTGCAGGCACCCTACACCACGGAGGACCTCATCAAGCATTACAACTGCGGGGACCTCAATGCCGTCATCTTCAACCACGACACATCCCAGGTGAGGCTCCCCTCCCCAAGCCCAGGCAGGCTCCTGGACACCCGTTCCCAAGGCCAGACCCATAGGAAGGCATTTATTAGACACCTACTGTGTGCCAGGCACAGACAATCTTCTCTCCAGCCATGGTAAGCAGGAGCTTGGGCATCCCCGTTTTATAGATGGGGGAAACTGAGGCTCAAGGAGGGGAAGAGACTTGCCCAAGGCCACACCACTTATTAGTTGTTATCGAGTTGTCAAGAGTAGTGCTTGAGCCTGGTGTGTGTCACTCTGGGGCCTAGACCCTGGAAGCTTTGCCTGTAAGAACAGGGAGGCCTTGTTGAGGTTTAGTCCAGCATCTGGGGAGATTAAAGCCCAGGAAAGGGAAAGCTCACAGGTGCTCAGAGCTTGGACTTGAGTCCAGCCCAGGGCTCTCTGCCTCGATTCGAGTCCTAGAGGAAAGATTACCCCAGGCTGGGCAGACAGTGAGTGGGAACCGAGGAGCTGAGCGTGGCTCCACCAGGCCTCCCGTTGCCCTCGGGATAAATTCCAAGGTACTTTGTAGGCAGTCACGGCCCCCTCTCCATGTCCTACCCTCCATGCACCTCATCACAGCCCAGGTCCCCTGCCACAAAGACCTCATTTTGCTGACCTCTACCACTTGTAGCACTTTCCCCATGCACCTTGCCCTTTCCCACAGCTCTGCCTTTGTTTAGGCTCCTCCCTCCCGGTTTCCTCCCACTCGGGCCGTGGTCCAGTGTCATCTCACCTGCGGAACCACCCTGACACCCTGGATGGGGTTAGATTTTCTCCTGGGCACCTCTAGGCCCCCTGTGCTTTCTGTGTCTGATGCTTGATTATTCATTCATTCAAGAGGCAGCTGAATTAGTCAGAACAGGCCACCTCCCCGCTCAGGACACTGAAAGGCTCCCAGTTTTTCTCAGGATAAAGCCAGAGTCTCTGTGATGGCCTGCATGGTCCTGTGGTCTTTCCCCAGCCTCCACCCCGTGTCCTCTGCCTACCCCCCTGCCCGCCACATGCCACTCCAGCTGCGCAGGCCTCCCTGCTGACCCATGAGCCCACCCACACACTTCGCCTATGCACTGGCTGTTCCCTCTGCCAGGAAGGCCTTTCCCCAAGTATCACCGTGGCTCATCCCCTCTCTGCCTTCAAGACATAATGCAAATATCATCATCTCAGTGAGGCGGGCCCCGACCGGGTCTAGAATTGCAACCTGACGCCCCTCCCGCCCCCCGCCCCCCACAAGCTGTCCCCTTTAGGATGCTCCACTTTTCCTCATGGCCTGTATCATCTTCTCACACACTTATATATCTTGATTCATTGATCAGTCATTATTTATTGTCTGTCCTTTCCCACTATAGCATAAACTCCCTGAGGGCAGGGTTTTTGGGTCTGTTTTATTCACTGATAATTGGCTAGAGCAGCGCCTGGCACAGAGCAGGACTCAGTAGATATTGGATGAATGAAGGAAATAGTTTATAAATGCCAGGCACAGTGCTATGGAAAGGGATATGGCGGGGCACCAGAGAGAGCTGCCCTCATGGGGCTGAGGGTCTCATAGGGAAAAAGGGGAGATTCAACAAGCAACTGCACCGAAGCATGATCCTTGCTACGAGGGGAAGTAGAGGATGCCCTTGGAGCCTGTGGCAGGAGCAGGAATTTAGGTGGGCTTGGGGTAGGGGTGGGGCAGGGCTGGAGAGAGAAGGAAAAATTCCTGAAATAAGAGAGGTCAGAGAAGAACCTGAATTGGCCACAGACAGGAGGCAGAAGAACATTCCAGCAGAGGAAACCATGCAGACGAGCTGGAGGCAAGAGACAACAGGAGGAGGGCTGAGAGTTTGGGCTGGAGGCATAGCCAGGGACCCCGCTAGACCCCAAGCTCCTCGAGAGCAAGGGTGTGCTGTCCACTGTCGTCGTGCTGCCCAGTGCAGGGCATGGCACAGAGTGAGTATCAGTGAGCAATGCTGCACGGGCAAACGCAGGCATGTGCTGTGCTCGGTGCAGTGCAGAGAGTGAGGGAGAGGAAGGGTGTGGAGGCCCTGCACAGAAGGCTGGGATTCTGGCTGCCCTGACTCTCTCTGGTAGAGGAGAGAGGGAGGAGAACCCTGGCAGCATGAGGCTCACAGGCATTTCACCAGCCGTCCACCCACCCTGTGACAGAGCCTAGCACCGCACCCTCCGCTGGGCAGAGGCTGGCGAGCCCTGAGCATCCAGGGAGCTGTGTGCCTGAGGGGTACCCGGTCACCACTCAGGATGTCCTGGCCGTGACATGGCCAGGCTGGGGAGAGTGGTGTGCAGGACAGGGCCCTGGCCACGGAGGGCAGGACACTAAGCAGAGAGAGGGAAGAAGGGGGTGACCCCGGGGGATGACAAGTTCAGATTTTCTTTGCGCGGTGTCCAGAACCACTGGCGTGTCTCTGACAGGTGGACTACGTCGGGGGTCTCCTGGCAGTGCCTGTACTTGAAGTAGAGCAGAGGGCACAGGTAGATTGACCCACTCAGATTAGAATAGCAACCCAGGGGTGCACAGGCCGAGTCTAGCCCTCAAGGGAGGGACTAGGCAGCCCCGCCCCCAGACACAGACAAGCCCAGTGTCAGGGCAGCAAGGCTAAATCCAGTGCCCGCGTGCTAACAGAGAAGGGGTCTGCAGCTGGAGGGCTCGACGTCACAGGGGCTGGAGGGGGCAGTCACGGCCTGCAGCTGGGGAGGGCTGCAGGTGAAGGTGGTATTGGACCAGGCTTGAGAGTGGAGTCTGGCCAGGTGTGGACAAAGGCAGGGGCTGGCAGGCAGAGCGAGCTGCGTGGCAGGGTCACGGGAAAGTGGGAGGTCCTGAGGAATGACCTGCAAAGCAGACGGCTGACCACATGGGGGTGAGAGTGTTCACTGAGGGGCCGACACCCTGGGGTGTTTAAGCCACACAGGGACGTGGTCAGAAAGATGCCTCTGGCTGCAGTGCCGAGGCTGCTGCAGCAGCCTCTGGAGGCCGGGGCTGGACAGATGCAGGGCCCAGGATGATCATACTGGCGGACAAGGGCCAGGCACACCTCACCCTTGGTCGGCTTCACCTCACCCCCCGTCCATCTCACCTTCAGAAATGGCTGAGGCCCTGGCCTCCTGCAGCTCTCCAGTCACTACCACTGTCAGTGCCCCCAGGTCAGCAGGGTGATCCAAAGGCCCTTCCCCTGGGAAGACTTCTCTGAGCCCCCGGCCTGCGTTAGGTGTAGAATAGCCATATATATTTATTGTCCGTACTCAGACACTATTGAAAGTAAAAGTCAAATGTAATTGAGTCAGAATAATTAATAGACATGCAGCAATCTACCATAGCCATGAACCTGGATTGTCTTGGACAAACCAAGACACAATGTCACCCTATTAGGGACCTCCTCCAGGCTCCCACATCCCTCACTGCCCTCTAAAACATGTGTGCCCCAGTCTTCTGATCCCCACTGGCTGTGAGCCTCATCCAGGGCAGCAGACCCTGTCTGAGGTTTATCTGTGACCTCCTAGCTGGACACAGGGCTGTACCCATGGAAGTTCTCAGAAGGTGTCTGTTGGAGGGACAGGATAAAGAGAAGGGATGAGGACATTGAGGTTGTGACATCAGCAGACCTGAGCACTTGACCACTAGACCTGACCCAGCACTGGTCAGGGGTCAGGGGAGCCTCACAGCCCCACTCCAGCTCTGCCTGGCCCATCTTCTCATCACTCCATCTTGGACCTATCACTTTAGGGTCCTGGGGACCCGACGTGTCCTCTTTAAAATGTTATCATACGTCCTGCACTTGAACTTGTTGCAAGAGATTTAAGACTCCCAACAAGTCTAATCACATCATTAAGTTGCTTCCATCCAGCCAGGCCTCATCCTTGGCATGGCGCCAGGATGCATCAGCATGAAACATGCAGAGAATGTCAGCCAGCTGCAGGGCAGCCCAGGGAACCCAGTGGCTAGCCCAGTTTCTTTGTGGCTTTGACATGGAACTTTCTAGTTCTTGTTCTTTTTTTTTTTTTTTTCCAAGCTCCCTAAAGATTGAATGGAGATTCATCATACACAAATGCACACTCATGGTCAGGGAACTGAGGAGGGAGGGCTGGACACACCACAGGGAGAAAGCCTCTGCCTGGACCCTTGGGAGAGGGGAAGGGAAGCAGAATGCTGCCTTCAGGCTCTCTGATGGTTCTGAGGCCATCTCTCTGTCATCTCCATCTCTAGCCCCTGTCCAAGGCCACCCTTCACTGTAGCCCCTGCCATCAGAGGGGAAAGATGATGCAGCCAGCTCCATCCTCCAGGCTAGTTGTACAAAGCTGACATTTAGTCAGGACTTCCTTTGTACCATGTGCTGTGCTAAGCACTTTCCAAAACTGATCTTGTTTAATTCCAATAACAATATATATAACCCCTATATGACCAATTTGGAAACTGAGTCTCAGAGAGGCCAAGCAACTTGTGAGTTACAGAGGCCACCCAGCTGGTAAGTGGCAAAAGGATTCCAACCCGAGCTGACCCAGCTGTCCGACTTCAGGACTCACATTCACAACCTCCAGAGCTGCTGCCTGCGAGCCCGTCCATTCATCCATGCATCCACTCATTGAACAAATATTTATTGGTCGGTGCAACATCGTCCCACGTTCTCTTCCATACCCAAGGAATGGAGAGAAGCCTGCGAGGGCCAGGTTTCCAGAAATAACCCTTCTGAGTCACAGCCTCTCTTGTGCTCCTCCCCCACTCAGAAGCCTGCAGTGTTTCCTATAGTGGCCTCAAGTCCAAGTGTGGCCTGTTTTATCAGGGCTGCCAAGCGTCCCCTCCATGGTTAGGGGAGCGAGTAAGAACTCTATTCCTTCATATATGCATTTGCCAAACAGTCCCCAAGCACCAACTCTGTGCTGGCCCTGATTGGGCGCTGGCAGAGCTGCTGCGTACAGCTACCTAGGTTGTGCACTGCTCAAGTTTAGGGAACACCAGTCATATCATTGTCCTGCTCCTCCCAGAACAGCGTATCAGGCCTTTCTGGCAGAGAAGCCCCTCTCACTCAGGGAATGCCCTGGTCCTTGGCCAACAGATAGCAGAGGCAGATGTCCCAGCCTACCCAGAGTCCCTCTGGGTTCAGCCTCCGTTGATGCCTCCATTTTCCTCAGAAAGAGGGCTGACAACTCGTCAGTGGCTCTAGACTCCATGTGGCTGGGCTAAAACCTGCAGGAAATTAGTCTCCTCGTGCTAGACTCTCCATCTGGCCAGTTCAGAAGTCAGCTAGGCCTTGTGTCCTGTGCTTTGGGCCTGGACTGGTGAAGACAGAGTGATGAAGAGGGCACCCCTTGTGAGCAAGGGCTTGGAGGTTAGAATCACAGTGGTGGATTGTGGGGAAAGAGCAGGTATTCTTACTCATGGCCTCAGGGTCCTCAGTGGTCCATGGCTTCCTCTCCCACCCCACCCACATGCTGAAGGCCACAGCACTGGAGCAGGTTAGAGAGGCAACATGTCAGGAACGGAAGAACAGGAGGAGGCGATGTGGTGAGGCACATCTTTATGTTCAAGGCTCCAGAAACCTGTGCTGGGCACCTACTTTGTGCCAGGCAGCAGGGGCCCAGGAATGACAGAGGTGCTGTCCCTGAACTCAGGGAGCTCTCTGCCTCATTCAAGGACACGTCAGAAATGCTGACCCCAGGCCATGCGGCTGAGTGTGGACATGGGGTCAAGAGCTGAGAAATATGGCTAGCTCCAAGCCAGGTTGTTGAACAAACCATTGTTATGGAAGGAAGCCTTGGTCCTGGAGTTGAAATTTTCAAGAAGGGATGGAGGGTTTGGGTTACGTCCTGAGCAGCGGTGGAGCTGGGGATGCAGAGATAGTGGTGGCAACAGAAAGTGGCCAACCAGGGCTGATACACTGGGAGAACCAAAGGTTCTCTGACCTCTGTAGGGTGGGGTGGGCTGAAAGGTGTCCACGACAACACCCATCATCTCATGCAATCCCCTGCAATACCATCAGCCCCATCTTATAAATGAGGAAACCTGGACTCAGAAAAGTTAAGTAACTTGGCCAAAGTCACACAGCATCAGAACAGGGCCTGAAGCCCAGGTCAGCCTTTTTGCTACACCAGGCAGACAGCTCAGCTGACCCTCCACACTGGCTTGCTGAACCAGATTCCCTGTATGTGCCAGTGACAGGGTCAGTTCTACAGTGAGAGCCTCCCAGGACCTCTGTGTCCGGAAGCCGAGGTTCAACAAGGCAGAGACGTGGGAGTGATACGTGTGTGAGGGTGGCGTCCAGGGCTCCAGCCTGGCTCTGCCATTTAGTTAGCTGTGTGGCTCTCCACCTACCTCTGGATCTTTCGCTCTTCTTTCTTTATTTGTGAAACTGGGATAACAACAGTCATCTCAAAGCATCTTGGAACTGATGAAAAGCATCAGTTACCTGAATAAAGGTAAGTTACCCAGCCCCACACTGGGCTGTGTGTGTTTATTGGAAGCCACTCTGCTCCAGGAAGAACTGAAGGCAGCAGTCTCTGTCTTGCCTTTACAGCTGCCCAACTTTATCAATACCACCCTTCCGCCGCACGAGCAGGTCACGGCCCAGGAGATCGACAGCTACTTCCGCCAGGAGCTCATCTACAAGAGGAATGAGCGGATGGGGAAGAGGGTCATGACTCTTCTGCAGGAGAACGAAGACAAGATCTGCTTCTTTGCCTTCGGAGCAGGTTTGGGCCGGAGTGGGGAAGGGATTATTGGCCAAATCCTTAAGGGCTGGGAGGGTTGCTGGACCCTCTGCTGACCTCTACTTCATAAAGGGAAAAGTTGAGGCCCCGAATGAGCAGGAAAAGCCACATAGTGTTCTCAGAGCTGGGATCCAAAACAGGTCCCCTGCTTCTGGTCAAGGGTTCTTTTGGGACAGTCCCCATGGACAAGGGCAGTGACCACTGCCAAAACCAGGATAACTTCTGTGGCTCCTTCATGCCCCAGGAGGCCATGCTAAGAGCCCAGGACTGAAGCCAGCTCCCAGTGTCCAGCCTAGGCTTGGGCCCACCCCTCAGAGCCAAGGCCAAGTCAGTGAGGGCCACGTGGCCCAGTGGGAGAAGGCGGCTCTGGCGTCTCACAGCCCTGGCTCTAAATCCCAGCCCAACCCCCTCCAGACTGCATGGCTTCGGAGGGGACCTTCTCAAGGGCTCAAGTCCCTCTTCTATGAATGGGCAGTGATAACAATAATTATGTGATGAATTGAAAAGACCTACCTTGTACCATAGTTGCAAAGATTAGTACCACATAGTAGGAACTCAAAATGGCAGCCACAATGTTCAGCATCATTATGATGATAATTAATACAAATTTTATCATCACCATATGGACCATGACCTTGATGCTCCTCCTGGGGCTCTGGGAAGTCCAGACACGCAGGTACAGGTACAGGACTTGCTCAGCGCCTCTCTCCCTGGTCCTCTCCTGCTTCTTGTCCCTCACTCTGTCTTCCTTTCTCCATGGCTGTCTCTCCTGAGGACAGTGCTGTCCACCTTGGGACCAAGACACTGCATTTGCCTCCTTTATTTATCAGCTTTTGCTCCGGAGCTACAATGACAAACGTATCTCTTGCTCACATTGCTTGCAATTTGGGCTGAATGAATTCACCTCCTGTTCTGTGAGAATTAAATGAGGTGGCTGGCGGGCGTCGCACTCGTGGGCGTTGTGCTCACTGGCGCTGTCCCCTCTCTCCCCTCCCTTCCCTGCCCCGCTACCCACACGCTGCCTGCCTGCGTCAGGCTGAGTTGGATCAAGCCGAGCAGCCTGTCTAACGCAGAAGGGCCTGTATGGACATCCTGATTTATAACAGGGCGTGTCCACTGTTGGAGGTCTGCCTCACCCACCCCCCACTGTTCAACCCCAAATACTTCAAAGGCAAGATCCAGGGTTTGTGTGTGTCTGCACCTGTCTTCCCTCCCCTTCAGCTCTCAGCACAGCAGAGGCGTATGGGAGGGCCTCAGAAACGCAGGACCTCTGGGACAGCCTCTATAAGACCACACCTGCAGCTGGACGGAGACTTCTGGGCTCCCGTTGCAGTTGTGCCACGGCCTGATGTGGCCTCTTCCCTCCCCTCTGGCAGCCTCAGTTCACTCATCTGAGCAGAAAGAGCCAGGGCTCACTTGGGCCATCTGCGATTCTAGGAGCTATTCAAACAGATTTCTGAAAAGAGCGGGATTCCTGTGGCGGTGGGAGGGGCTGCCTGAAGGAGCCAGTAGACGCAGGACTTCGACTGCAGGACACCTGCTGGGGACCTGGCATGAGTCAGAACAGATCTGGGGACCATGCAGGGAAGCAAGTGCTCCCCAACACGCACTCTCCCTCACTCACCATCCCAGCAGGCTCCCCAGCCCTCACTCCTATGTGCATCTGGGCAGTGTATCCTGTGCTAAACCGGCCCACAGCTGACCACAAAAGGGGCACCACTGGGAACTCAACTAGCCCCCAGGCTCCTCCCCTACTGAGGCCCTAGAGAGCCCAGTCACTGAGGGAGGCCAGTAAGGGATCCAGCATTCTGCATGCTCTACCTGCCCCACCTGCTGCAGGGCTCAGGACCAGTCACCCAGGGGCTGGGGGTAGCTAATATCTGATTCTTCCTGTGGGTATGGAAACAGGAGAGCCTAGAGACGAAAATCACAATGGCCCAGGCAACCACTGACACTGAAAGCCCAAGTACACCGCAGCACAAATGTCCACTCAGGCACCAGGCCAGCACGCAGGTTTCCTACCCACCTCCAGTTTCTTCCCCATCTCTGAAATCCAGCTGATTTCTGGTCAGTTTTTATTTTTGTTTCTGTTTTTTTTTAACGTCTTTATTGGAGTATAATTACTTTACAATGTTGTGTTAGTTTCTGCTGTATAACAAAGTGAATCAGTTATATGTATACATATATCCCCATATCCCCTCACTCTTGCGTCTCCCTCCCACCCTCCCTATCCCACCCCTCTAGGTGGTCACAAAGAACTGAGCTGATCTCCCTGTGTGATGCAACTGCTTCCCACTAGCTATCTATTTTACATTTGGTAGTGTACATATGTCCATGGCACTCTCTCATATCATCCCAGCTTACCCTTCCCCCACCTTGTGTCCTCAAGTCCTTTCTCTACATTTGCGTCTTTATTCCTGCCCTGTCCCTAGGTTCATCAGAACCATTTTTTTATTTTAGATTCCATATACATCTGTTAACATATGGTATTTGTTTTTCTTCTTCTAATTTCCCTCACTCTGTATGGCACACTCTAGGTCCAACCACCTCACTACAAATAACTCAATTTTGTTTCTTTTTATGGCTGAGTAATATTCCATTGTATATATGTGCCACAACTTATTTATCAGTTCATCTGTCGATGGACACTTAGGTTGCTTCCATGTCTTGGCTATTGTAAATAGAGCTGCAATGAACATTGTGGTGCATGACTCTTTTTGAATTATGGTTTTCTCAAGGTATATGCCCAGTAGCGGGATTGCTGGGTCATATGGCAGTATTATTTTTAGTTTTTTAAGGAACCTCCATACTGTTCTCCATAGTGGCTGTATCAGTTTACATTCCCACCAACAGTGCAAGAGGGTTCGCTTTTCTCCACACTCTCTCCAGCATTTATTGTTTATAGATTTTTTGATGATGGCCATTCTGACTGGTGTGAGGTGATACCTCATTGTAGTTTTTTTTGTTTTTTTTTTTTTTTTGCTGTACGCGGGCCTCTCACTGCTGTGGCCTCTCCCGTTGCGGAGCACAGGCTCCGGACACACAGGCTCCGCGGCCATGGCTCGCGGGCCCAGCCGCTCCGCGGCATGTGGGATCTTCCGGGATCGGGGCACGAACCCGTGTCCCCTGCATCGGCAGGCGGACTCTCAACCACTGCGCCACCATGGAAGCCCCTCATTGTAGTTTTGATTTGCATTTCTCTAATGATTAGTGATGCTGAGCATCCTTTCATGTGTTTGTTGGCAATCTGTATATCTTCTTTGGAGAAATGTCTATTTAGGTCTTCTGCCCATTTTTGGATTGGGCTGCTTTGTTTTTTTTGATATTGAGCTGCATGAGCTGCTTGTATATTTTGGAGATTAATCCTTTGTCAGTTGCTTTGTCTGCAAATATTTTCTCCCATTCTGAGGGTTGTCTTTTCATCTTGTTTATGGTTTCCTTTGCTGTGCAAAAGCTTTTAAGTTTCATTAGGTCCCATTTGTTTATTTTTGTTTTTATTTCCATTTGTCTAGGAGGTGGGTCAAAAAGGATCTTGCTGTGATTTATGTCATAGAGTGTTCTGCCTATGTTTTCCTCTAAGAGTTTTATAGTGTCTGGCCTTACATTTAGGTCTTTAACCCATTTTGAGTTTATTTTTGTGTATGGTGCTAGGGAGTGTTCTAATTTCATTATTTTACATGTAGCTGTCCAATTTTCCCAGCACCACTTATTGAAGAGGCTGTCTTTTCTCCTTTGTATATTCTTGCCTCCTTTATCAAAAATAAGGTGACCATATGTGTGTGGGTTTATCTCTGGGCTTTCTATCCTGTTCCATTGATCCATATTTCTGGTTTTGTGCCAGTACCATATTGTCTTGATTACTGTAGTTTTGTAATATAGTCTGAAGTCCAGGAACCTGATTCCTCCAGCTCCGTTTCTTCTTTCTTGAGATTGCTTTATCTATTCAGGGTCTTTTGTATTTCCATACAAATTGTGAAATTTTTTGTTCTAGTTCTGTAAAAAAATGCCATTGGTCGTTTGATAGGGATTGCACTGAATCTGTAGATTGCTTTGGGTAGTATAGTCATTTTCACAATGTTGATTCTTCCAATCCAAGAACATGTGATATCTCTCCATCTGTTTGTGTCATCTTTAATTTCTTTCATCAGTGTCTTATGGTTTTCTGTATACAGGTCTTTTTTCTCTTTAGGTAGGTTTATTCCCAGGCATTTTATTCTTTTTGTTGTAATGGTAAATGGGAGTGTTTCCTTAATTTCTCTTTCAGATTTTTCATCATTAGTCTATAGGAATGCAAGAGATTTCTGTGCATTAATTTTGTATCCTGCTACTTTACCAAATTCATTGATTAGCTACAGTAGTTTTCTGGTAGCATCTTTAGGATTCTCTATGTATAGTATCATGTCATCTGCAAACAGTGACAGCTTTACTTCTTTTCTGATTTGGATTCCTTTTATTTCCTTTTCTTCTCTGATTGCTGTGGCTAAAACGTCCAAAACTATGTTGAATAATCGTGGTGAGAGTGGGCAACCTTGTCTTGTTCCTGATCTTAAAGGAAATGGTTTCAGTTTTCACCATTGAGAATGATGTTGGCTGTGGGTTTGTCATATATGGCCTTTATTATGTTGAGGTAGGTTCCCGCTATGCCTACTTTCTGGACAGTTTTTATCATAAGTGGGTGTTGAATTTTGTCAAAAAGCTTTTACTGCATCTATTGAGATAATCATATAGTTTTTCTCCTTCAATTTGTTAATATGGTTTATCACATTGATTGATTTTCATATATTGAAGAATCCTTGCATTCCTGGGATAAACTCCACTTGATCATGGTGTATGATCCTTTTAATGTGCTGTTGGATTCTGTTTGCTAGTATTTTGTTGTTAATTTTTGCGTCTATGTTCATCAGTGATATTGGCCTCTAATTTTCTTTTTTTGTGACATCTTCATCTGGTTTTGGTATCAGGGCGATGGTGGCCTCATAGAGTGAGTTTGGGAGTGTTCCTCTCTCTGCTATATTTTAGAAGAAGGATAGGTGTTAGCTCTTCTCTAAATGTTTGATAGAATTCACCTGTGAAGCCATCTGGTCCTGGGCTTTTGTTTGTTGGAAGATTTTTAATCACAGTTTCAATTTCGGTGCTTGTGATTGGTCTGTTTATATTTTCTACTCCTTTCTGGTTCAGTCTCGGAAGGTTGCGCTTTTCTAAGAATTGATCCATTTCTTCCAGGTTGTCCATTTTGTTGGCATATAATTGCTTGTAGTAACCTCTCATGATCCTTTGTATTTCTGCAGTGTCAGTTGTTACTTCTTTTTCATTTCTATTTCTGTTGATTTGAGTCTTCTCCCTTTTTCCTGCTGAGTCTAGCTAATGGTTTATGAATTCTTTTTGTCTTCTCAAGGAACCAGCTTTTAGTTTTATTCATCTTTGTTATTGTTTCCTTCATTTCTTTTTCATTTATTTCTGATTTGATCTTTATGATGTCTTTCCTTCTTCTAACTTTGGGGAGTTTTTTTGTTCTTTCTCTAATTGCTTTATGTATAAGGTTAGGTTGTTTATTTAAGATTTTTCTTGTTTCTTGAGGTAGGATTATATTGCTATAAACTTCTCTCTTAGAACTGCTTTTGCTGCATCCCATAGGTGTTGGGTTATCGTATTTTCATTGTCATTTGTTTCTAGGTATGTTTTGGTTTCCTCTTTGATTTCTTCAGTGATCTCTTGGTTGTTTAGTAGCTTATTATTTAGCCTCCTTGTGTTTGTATTTTTTACAGTTTTTTTTCCTGTAACTGATATCTAGTCTCATAACGTTGTGGTTGGAAAAGATATTTTATATGATTTCAATTTTCTTAAATTTACCAAGGCTTGATTTGTGACCCACGATATGATCTATCCTGGAGAATGTTCCATGAGCACTTGAGAAGAAAGTGTATTCTGTTGTTTTTGGATGGAATGTCCTATAAATATCAATTAAGTCCATCTTGTTTAATGTGTCATTTAAATCTTGTCTTTCCTTATTTATTTTCATTTTGCATGATCTGTCCATTGGTGAAAGTGGGGTGTTAATGTCCCCTACTATTATTGTGCTACTGTCAATTTCCCCTTTCATGACTGTTAACATTTGCCTTATGTATTGAGGTGCTCCTGTGTTGGGTGCATAATTATTTACAATTGTTATATCTTCTTCTTGGATTGATCCCTTGATCATTATGTAGTGTCCTTCTTTATCTCTTGTAATAGTCTTTATGTTAAAGTCTATTTTGTCTGATATGAGAATTGCTACTCCAGCTTTCTTTTGATTTCCATTTACATGGAATATCTTTTTCCATCCCCTCGCTTTCAGGTTGTATGTGTCCCTAGGTCTGAAGTGGGTCTTTTGTAGACAGCATATATACAGGTCTTGTTTTTGTATCCATTCAGCCAGTCTATGTTTTTTAGTTGGAGCTTTAATCCATTTACATTTGAGGTAATTATCGATATATATGTTCCTATTACCGTTTTCTTAATTGTTTTGGGTTTGTTTTTGTAGGTCTTTTCCTTCTCTTGTGTTTCCCTCTTAGAGAAGTTCCTTTAGCATTTGTTGTAAAGCTGGTTTGGTGGTGCTGAATTCTCTCAGCTTTTGCTTGTCTGTAAAGGTTTTAATTTCTCCATCGAATCTGAATGAGATCCTTGCTGAGTAGAGTAATCTTCGTTGTAGGTTTTTCCCTTTCATCTCTTTAAATATGTCCTGCCACTCCCTTCTGGCTTGCAGAGTTTCTACTGAACGATCAGCTGTTAACCTCATGGAGGTTCCCTTGTATGTTATTGGTTGCTTTTCCCTTGCTGCTTCTAATATTTTTTCTTTGTATTTAATTTTTGATAGTTTGATTAATATGTGTCTTGGCATGTTTCTCCTTGGATTTATCCTGTATGGGACTCTCTGTACTTCCACTTGATTGACTATTTCCTTTCCCATGTTAGGGAAGTTTTCAACTATAATCTCTTGAAATATTTTCTCAGACCCTTTCTTTTTCTCTTCTGCTTCTGGGACCCCATAATTCAAATGTTGGTGTGTTTAATGTTGTCCCAGAGGTCTCTGAAACTGTCCTCAATTCTTTTCATTCTTTTCTCTTTATTCTGCTTGGCAGTCCTTATTTCCACTATTTTATCTTCCAGGTCACTTATCCGTTCTTCTGCCTCAGTTATTCTGCTATTGATCCCTTCTAGAGAATTTTTAATTTCATTTATTATGTTGTTCATCATTGTTTGTTTACTCTTTAGTTCTTCTAGGTCCTTGTTAAGTATTTCTTGTGTTTTCTCTGTTCTATTTCCAAGATTTTGTGTCATGTTTACTATCATTACTCTGAATTCTTTTTCAGGTAGACTGCTTATTTCCTCTTCATTTGTTTGGTCTGGTGGGTTTTTACCTTGCTCCTTCATCTGCTGTGTGTTTTTCTGTCTTCTCATTTTGCTTAACTTACTGTGTTTGAGGTCTCCTTTTCGTAGGCTGCCGGTTCATAGTTCTTCTTGTTTTTGGTGTCTGCCCCCAGTGGGTGAGGTTGGTTCAGTGGCTTGTGTAGCCTTCCTGGTGGGGGGGAGAATGATGCCTGTGTTCTGGTGGGTGGGGCTGGATCTTGTCTTTCTGGTGGGCAGGGTCACGTCCGGTGATGTGTTTTGGGGTGTCTGTGAATTTATTATGATTTTAGACAGCCTCTCTGCTAATGGGTGGGGTTGTGTCCCTGTCTTACTAGTTGTTTGGCATGGGGCGTCCAGCACTGGTAGTTTGCTGGACGTTGGATGGAGCTGGGTCTTAGCATTGAGATGGAGATCTCTGGGAGAGTTCTCGCAGATTGATATTATGTGGAGCCGGGAGGTCTCTGGTGATCCAATGTCCTGAACTCGGCTCTCCCACCTCAGAGGCTCAGGTCTGACACCAGGCCGGAGCACCAAGACCCTGTCAGCCACACGGCATCCTGGAGCTCAAAACTCCAAAATGGATTTCACTGGGCTGAAATCAAGATATTGACAGGATCATGGTTGTTCTGGAGGTTCTGACGAATCAACTAGTCCTGAAAATGGATGGCACTGTAGCGTGGGGCCCAGACCTGCCATCGCTTGTGGTCAGAAAGTGTGGGCCTGGTCAGTTTTTTTGACAGACCACCAAAAAGACCTCACCCCTGTCTACTCTGTCCATCCCCACTGCCACTGTCCTGGTCCAAGCCTCCATCAGCTCTAGCCTCCTGGTCCTCTCCCCACTTCCAGGCTGCTCCCCACAGTGGAGCCAGTGCAGGGTGCTGGCTCTGTCTCCTGCCAGCATCCTGAGTTCCAGGAAGGCAGGCTTCACTTCATCATGCCTGTGTTCTTCAGTCATGTGTAATATGTTTCGAGCTCAGTGAAAGTATGAAAGAATGAATGAGTGAAGGAAGGAACAGATGAATGAATGTTGACCAGATCCTCCAATCCTGGTCTCCTGCCCTGGAGAGCTTAGAACAGCCCAGCAGTAAAGTGAGGGCAATGGGAGCCCCACCTTGGCTCTTAGAGACCCTCTGTCCTATAGCAACAGGCCTGGGGCTGTGGGCACATCTTGCCAGCAGCTGCCACTTCTGGCTCAGCAACACCTGGAGCAAATGGCCTGCTCGGTGCTGCAAATCTACCCTCGACCTGAGAATTTCAAAGCTGGACTCAGCCTCCAATCTCGAGCCTGCCCACCTCATCATAGCCATGGGCCGACTGAGTTCCACAGACACCAGGATGTGGGTGAAGCTCATGGAGAGTTGGGGACAGAGCCAGGACTGGTCCCCGGGCCCAGAGCTGTGGTCAGGGGCTCTGTTCTCACGTGCGGTCAGGGAGCCAGCTGAGAGGACCTGTAACAGTGTGTCAGCATGGGACACGTCCACACACAACTCGTGGTGATGGAAGTCCACGCCTGCCTTGCTGTGTCCTTATGGCCACATAGCTCCTGAGTCCCACATCCAAAGGCAGGCTGAGGACGTACATGCAGGGACAGGCCCAGCACCCTTCGGCAGCATGCGACCTACAGACGCACCGGCTCCATGGCACACGTTCCCATCTGGGTGTCTTTTCCAGCTCAGGCCTTCCCAGACCCCCGAGCACTGGGGACCTGAGTCAGCCTGACTCGTTGCCCATCCCCTGTCTGGCCCTCAAAGAAGGCACTGTGGGATGGAGGGAGGGTCTGTGTCCCTGGAAATACACCTCGCCATCCCCCAGAGGGTGTCTGTTCGTGCAACAGTCTCTCAGATCTATTTTCATGAATGTCTCTAGGAAATAGCTTAGGACACAGAAATATGATTATAAGACTCCCAGCCACCCACAGCCTGGCCTTGCCCATCCTGTCATTCTGTAGCCTGAAGTTCTGCCATTTTACAGCAGACCAGCCTCAGGCTCACTAGGGTGAGGGAGAGAAAGAGCCTCCACCTGCCTGGCCACCCCCCATGCCTATCCAGATCCTTCCCCAGCCCACCCCTGCTCCAGAACCCCTTCCTGAGAGTCCACAAGCACAGACTGGGATTCCCAGTGCTGCAGGCTGACTGGCCCCTCCTCTGCTCTTCTCTACAGGGAGATTTGATGCAAAGACTCAGAGCTTTGGAGTCAGGATGCCTGGGTATAAAGCCGGGCTCCATCACTGTTAATTAAGAGAGTTTGGGAAAGCCATTTCACCTCCAAGGACCTCAGTCTCTCATCTGTAAAATGGGGATAATACACCTGCCTCATCAGACTGTGCTAGATGTACTTTAGATAATAGCATTACACTCTCTACTGTGGTGGAGGGATCCTTATCATAGAGACCCTCCTGTGGGCCAGCCACCATTCCAGGCTCTGAGATTACATTACCTCTGATCTTCACAATAAGCCCACGAGAAGGGGGTTATTATACTCATTTTGCAGATGAAAACTAAGGCCCAGAGCAGATGAATGGCTTCCTCAAGGCCTTGCAGGCAAACCTTCAACTTGAATCCTGGCCTCTTGGGTCCTAGTCCTGGCCATTTCCCCCCGTACATGGTGCCCTTGCTGTATACTTCCAGAAAGGCTGACGATTTTGTAGGAGAGTGTCTTTTTAGCTGGTACATCCCACAGAAGAGAACTCTCCTTAGCGTTTGGGATGTTTCTGTATGCAGGAGCTGTTTGACCTCTTCTGGAAGTTATTCAGCAGGTTCCAGGGCAGTTGGGGTGTGAACATGTGTGACAACTCTGAGCAGGCCTGGGTGACAGCTGGGGACCCAGATGGAAACCCCGCCTCCTTGGGAGGTGACTGTGGCCAGTGTGCAAACCTGGATGTTCTGGAAGGAGCTAGGCCACTGCCATGGAGGGGTGCTCCAGCCCAGGGTTAGGGGAGGACTGATTCCCAACTGCCAGGCCCGTGCAGTTTGACAAGCTGAGCCTACATGTCCTCAGAGATCTGAAGTGTGTCCTCGGATTTCCTCTGGCCTACAAATAACTGAGAAAAATAAGTACAAGATGGTGAATTTTTTAATTAATGAAGTGTATTAAATTTACAGGCTTATATTCTGAAATTATCTTCTTTCTACTGTGTTTGAAGTTAAACATCTTTCGCTTTCAAAAGAAAATAGTGGTGATATGAGACAAACAGGGCTTTCAAAGCCCTTATTTAGCAAAATTAAAAGTTGGTAACTGTATTGTTTCTCCCACCCACCCGCCTTCTCTTCAGATAGGAGAGAATCGAGCAAGCCTAAAACATGATGAAAAGCGTACAATAGGAGGGGTGAGGCCAATGATACAGGAGAGAAATTGGGAAAAATGACGAGCCCAAGTTTCCAAGAAGGCAGGAAAAGTGGGGGGCAGAGCTCAGGTAGAGGATATGGCCTTGGATAGAAAAGGGCACTTCCTCACCTATAGTTGGAGAAGGGAGAAGGCTGGCAGGAAGGTAATTTGGTGGTGGAAAGGTGACCTGTTGGCTTCTAATCAGAGCTCCACTCTAAAGTAGAAGTTGAAGTCATGTTCAGAGAAAGAGGGGGCTGGGAGCTGGTTCTTGGTTTGAAGACAGGAGAACATTTGACGTAAATGTAAGACAGATTGGCCACTCTCAGTCCCAGGCACTAGAAGAAAATTACAGTTTTGCCCCTAGGTCAAGGGAACTGGGGCTTTCTCAGGTTGCGTTCACTTGTTCAGCCATCCTGAGATCTGGAACAGAAGGCATAATGTGGGGGCTGGCTGAGCTGGGTTGGAAACACGAGCCAGATTCAAGGGTAGACCAGTTAGCCTGCAGGACCCATTCATTCTGAACTCTGAGAGCCACTGGTATGTTCTGTAACCCCAGTGTGCTACAGTCTGAATATAATTCTAACTTCTGACCTTACAAAGTCCTTTGACCCTAACAGCCTGTTGTTCTAAGACTGTGTGGTTCTGCTATCCCAGCCTTCCATCATCATAGAATTCTAACCCTCTAGCAGAGTTGGCTTCAGTCTCTCTTGGATTCCTTGGGAGGGGTATGGAGCTAAGAGCCCACTAGGGCCTGGAAATTCCTCCACATAGGATTGCTGCCACCTGTCCCCCACACCACCCACCCACAGGAAGCAGAAGTCCAAGCATAAAGCAGGATTTGACGAGTTACAAGCCAGGCTGTGTGAGCATCGGAGACAGAATTGCTGTAGCTGTTACCCCGAGCACCTGCACATCCAGCACACCCAGCCTCCAGGCTGTGCCAGCCTCTCTTGAGCCCCAGCTGAAGAGCCACAGGCCCATAATCAGGAACACGCCTGTGGGGCTGGGACACAGAAGTTGACTCATGGTGAAGACCCGGGCTTGAGAGAAGGGCGAGATAGAAGCCTGACACACGGAACACCAGTAACATTTAAAAAATAATAACATCAGCAATTGCTCCTTGGAGAGTGGGCACTATCCTGCTTGAAGAACACCCATATCCACCAGCTTACGTGGCTTTCACGTACTCAGTGCCTCCTGGAGGAAGACAGGATGGTATTTGTGATTCCATTTGGCAGATGGGTAAATCAAGGTGGAGATGGGAAGTGAGAGAATCTTAGAACTGGAGTGGAACAATGGTCAACACTGATTAGACCATTCTTTCTGATGCCCGTCTCCCTAAAAGGCCATCCAGCTGCTACTTGGGCCCTCTGTTTTCCTGAGAATGACCTTCACCTCTCCTGCCTGGGCCTTCTGTGACCTCTTCTCTGGGATCCCATAGTCCCACAGGATTTCCCTATCACAGCTCTGCTCATGCTGAGCACATTTGTCATCTCCTAGTCTAGGAAGGGGAGGGTAGGTCAGAGAATACTTCCTGGAGGAGGTGAGAATTGGTTGGTTGAAATTTCCCTGATGCATGTCCAGCTGCCTTCCAATTCCTCTCCTCAGCCCCACAGTCCTCAGGGCAAGACCCCAGCCACCTCCTTCGCACCCCCCCCCCCCCGGTTCTCCACTCTGGGGTCTCAGGAACAAAAACTCCTCAGAGCTCATGGATGAGCACAGAAGAGCAGCCACAGCCCATCTAGGGCCCTGGTAACCTTAGAAACAAGGGACCCAACTAATAGCACACGCCCAGCCACTTTCTCTCCTCCCGGGCAAATGCCCATGGCCTGCCATTCTCCCCACTTTGGAACATGAGGCCACAGCATTCAGAAGTGTTTCAGAGTTTTCCGATGGTGTTTCAAAGGGCCCAGCCGCTCCATGATGTACACATCTGGCAGCTGGCACGCCTGCTCCAGGCTGAGATCCTTGGCCCGAGTCACCCTTCCTGTTTCAGCCCAGAGCATCCAACCAGCCAGAGGAACATCCCATCTGCTAGCTTGTCCCTAACTGGAGCCAGCCCTGCCCTCTGGACCAGGTTGGACTTCTGTCTATGATCTAGGGCATCTGGAATGTCAGCTAAGGGCTAAGCACTCTTGCTGGGCATGTGGGGAAGGCAGGGGAAGGAGAGAGTGTCCTAGATGAAGGGCATGGGCTTCGGAGCCTGACTGCCTGCATGAGGACCTCAGCGCCTGTCCTTGTAGGAAGGAGCCTGGGCAGACCAGGTACTTGGCTTCTCTCGGCCCTCAGAGTCCCTCTAAGAGGAGCCTGGCATCAGTGGGCAGCACATGTGCAGCTCAGGCCTGGTGCACGTGAGCTCTTGCGCTGTCAGTATTATTTCAGAGCCCACAGTCCTCCAAGAACAGGACTCCCACCCAGGGGAGAGCAGGGCTGTCCAGGGGATGGGGCAGAAGTGCTCGGTGGCCTCTGAGGACCCAGCTGGGACCCCCTACAGGGAGACCCCCACGGCCGGTCTCAGCTCCAAGGGACAGTGAGGCTCAGGACGTTGGGCCCCGTCCCTGCCTGCATGGTTGGCCAACAGGGTGCTCTCCTGGGCTGCTGGATGCTGACATTCTGGGAAAGGAGCCTCTGGATGTTATAAAGAGTGGTAACCCTGACCGCAGCGAGCCCTGCACTGGGCGCTGCCCCCTGCAGTTCACAGAGCCCATCACAGGCTCCGTCTCCAGGACTCACCCCACAGTGCCTCAGGCTGACCTCAGATCACTCTGCGAAGTCACTGCCTGCGTCTGGGGTGCTGTCAGACCCCAGGAGGGAAAGGCCCAACGTCTGACCTATCTCAGGGTCTCCAGGGCTTGGCACGTGCCCGACACGTAGGAGGTCCCAGTGAAGGCTTGTGGAGGAGGCTCTGCGCCTCCAGGCCCGTAGGGTACAGGTTCCTCAAAACCCCCAGGGCTTATGTCCTCATTGTGGGACAAGGGCAGGGCCCCAGGAGGAGGCTGACCCCCTAGTCTGTGTCCTGTCCCTTCCTCTTCAGCCCCGTAGCCCCGGCGTCCCTCCCTCACTGCATAGCTCACACTGCCCTGTAATTGTTTGCGTGTCTGTCTCGCCTCCACCCTGTGATATCCTCCAAGGTGGGGACCATGTGTCTCAGCTTCTGGCACAAAACTGGGTACAGGGGAGACCATCTCAGTCCTTGCTGAACCGAAAAGACCCCAGTCCAGCCCTGCCTGGCCTGCAGAGCAGGAGAAAGAAAGCTCGGCTCTGCCAGTTTCCCAGACGGACCCTCCTTGGGAGGCTCGAAGCCCCGAGGTACCCCCAATTCTCCATCCACCTGTCCGTCTGTCTAGCTCTTCTGTCACACTTCCTCTGGTAAATAGACACCACTGTTGCTTGATACCTGGCGGCTGATCCTGGCAGCGAGAGTAACACTTGATAGTTCCCTTTGCATTAATTTCAGACGGAACATAAATATGGGCTTGGACGCCCTCTTCCAGGAAGAGAAAACTGGAAACCCATTGAACTCACTGGAGAGAAAACATGTGTGCTGGCCGAGGGGAGCCCTTGTTACTTTGGAGCTTTTGTGGGAACATCTGGTTCTCCCCTCCTCCCCTCCACCAAGCTCCCCAATACTGTCTTGAAATTGCCCTGTTAATTAGCATATTCTTCGAGCTGAATACTCACACACTTTCCTCTCTGATCTGGTGAAACCTGGAGGGGACACATGTTTCTGACGATTCGCTGCCCCCAAAATGTGAGCTCAGGATCCCTCGCAGCCGCCAGTACTTCAAAGTAGATGTACTGGCCATGCAGCCAACTAGGACATCTCTGGATGGAAGCCCAAGCTTTGCCTTTTACCGGCTGTGTGACCTTGAGCAAGTCCCGTCCTCTCGCTGAGCTCCAGTTCCCTCATCTGTAAACTGGGAGTACCTGGAAATGCTTTTGTGAAGATGAAATGAAATAATATTTGAAAAGCATCTTGTGCCCAGGAGACTCACTGAGGAGGATTTTGCCTTCAGGTCATCACATGATGGAATCACAGAGGTGGGAGGACCCATGAGACCTTTGTAGGGAAACTGAGACAGAGAGGGGAAGGAGACTGCCTGAGGTCACACAGCTGGTTGGCTGTCGAGCCAGGTTTTCTGTCCTAACCTCAGGACAGGATTCTTAGCTCTGTCCTACCCTGCCTTTTATGTCGGAGGGTAAATGGGGGCTGTTGGGCTATGCCCAGCTGATGGGTAGGGACTAGACCCAGCCTATGCTCTGCTCACTGAGCCTTGTGCCCTAGCACAGGCCTGCTTGGGCCTGGAAGAAGGGGAGCCTTTGTCTCTGCACTAAAACATCATGGGGCTCTGCTCACTCAGACCAGGACACCTTCCCTGCCTGTATACGATGTCCCTTAAGTGGCACTCTGGCTTGCGTGGTCAGGGGACACAATCACCAAACCGGCCTTACAATTTGTCAAACCTATAATCCTCCTCCAGGCCCTTGCTCCTCCCCTTGCCTGTTTCCCAACTCCCCCCTCCCCAATATATCTGCTTGAATCCACCCTTTCTGGACCCCTCTTCCAGGAAGCCTTCCTTGGTGTCTTTGATGTATGGATCTCTCCTCCGTGCCCTTTGTTTTTTTTCTGGGTTATCTTTCTCCTCTCTCCTCTTTCTCCCTCCTCTCTTTCCCTCTCTATCTCTGTCTCCTTGTATCTCTTTCTCTCTGTCCCGACATCTCTCCTTTTCCTTCTCTCCTTACTGTTGCCTCTGTGTCTCTGTGTCTGCGGCAGCCTGTCTCCCAGCCCCTGTCACCTCCTCTCTTCTTTCTTCTCTCTGTCCCCCTGTGTTCTGGAGCTCTCTCCCCCTCCCTGTCTGTCTCTGAGCATCTCTCCTTTCTCTGCCTCTCTCCGGGTGTCCCTCTCTGCCACTCTGTGGCTCTGTGTGACCCGCCCCCACTGTCCTCCCTCTCTTCCCTCCTCTCCTGGTCCACACGGCCTCAGCAGATGAAATGGGACGTTCCTTCCTGAATACAGCTGGCCAGAGAGCAGCCGTCCGTGCTGGAAGGAGCTGCTGAACAGTGGCCAGGAGACGCTGGGAGCCTGGGCAATTGCTAAGCTCTGACACTGAGGGGCCCCTTTGGAAACTTTCCACACCTTCCCTGCAGGTTCCAGGATGGATGTGATGCCTTTTTTTGGGATTTGTGACCTTGGAGGCAAGCCCAAGCCCTGTCTGCCAGCCCCTGGGGATGACAAGCACTGGGCCCTGACTCCGGGGCTGCTCTGATAGCCAAGCTCCTGGGATTGGTGGGGTCTGCAGGAGGATCACCATGGGGCTGGGCCACAGCTGTGAGGGGAAGGGGTCCTCAAGCTCAGGTCTCCTGGGGGTAAGATGAGATCATGGAAAGGACAGGGAGTAACAGATTCTGTCATTCATTCATTCAACAAACATTCATGAAGCCACCACCCTGTGCCAGACTTGATCTTAGCCCTGGGGACAAAGATGGATCAGCCGTGGCCCCTGCCATCGAAAAGCTGTTGGTCTCCCCTCAAGTGGCTTGTTGGGGACACATTCTGACAGAGGCAGCTCCAGGGTGTGGGGAGCTCATTCCAGCCATGGTGAAGAGGGTGAACCAGAGAGAGCAAGGAGGCTGCTGTCTGCAGTGATTCAGGCAGAAGGTGATGACGATCTGGGCCAGGGTCAAGCATGGTTAGGAGGTAAAATCCAAAGTATTCTGGTGACCGAATGGATGAGGATGAGGAGAGGGAAGGAAGAGTGAAGACGGGCCCATCTGACTTGGATGGTGGAACTCAGCTGAGACACATCCAGGAGAGGAGGGGGAGGCTCTGGAGGATGTTGGGTGGAGATGCCCAGGAGGCTGCTGGACAAATGGGTCTGGGCTAGGGCAGCAGGTCCAGAGGGGTAACTGAAACCATATGAATGGATGCATTCACATTCCACGGATTGTGAATAGAGTGAGAAGAAAAGAAGGCTGTGGAAAGGGTTCCCAGGGACAGCCATATTTATCGGGCAAGGGAAAGAGGAACCTACGAGCAGGACAGAGAGGGAGCAGTGAGAGGAGCACGAGGAAAACAGCACAGAACGGTGTCGTGGGGTCCTGAGAAAAACAAGCCCCAAAGAGGGCAAAGAGGGGGTCGCGATGGGAGCCTGGTCTCGGGAGTGAGGGCTTGCTCTGGACAGTCCTGGGGCAGGAACCCCGTGGGAGGGGCCTCCTGCAGGAGCTGCCCCTCGCAGGGGGCGGACACCTCCCCACCCTGGAGGGAAGGAGGTGAAGGCCAGTGTGGCTTAGAGAAGGAGGGGATAGGAATTTGGAAAAATCATTGCTGATTGCTTCTCATTTCTCCAAGTATCTAAAGTCTTCTGTTTAGGGTCTTAAAATACACAGTAAGGACCTGGAACCACTGGCCCTTACTGTAGTTGAGGGAAAGGGCAGGGTGCAGACCAGACACTGAAACGTTGCCAGGCAGTGTTCAAGGTCCAGCCGGCATCCTGTAAGGCTTGGGCTCCTCCGAATGCCCCCTCTGCCAGCTCCAGGAATACTCCTTTTAGAGCGGCCACACGACCATCAGTAAATATTCGTGCTACTCCGGTATAGCCTGAGGTGGCCTGTTTTCCCTCCGGCTCTTAAAATCTTCTGCGTGGACCACTGCTGGGCCTGGAGGCCCCTGTCTTTAAATGGGTCTCCATGGAGGCCAGGAAGGAATTGCTTTGCTGCCAGGAGTGCATTCCAAGAGCTGTGGGCAGGGAGTTCCTGCAGCCTGTGCGCTGGAGGCCACCACGCCCAGTTCCAGCCTGATCAGTTCGGGGGGCAGGCAAGAGTGGGGTCGACTCCGTGGCCACAGCCAGGGATGGCTCAGCCCCTCAACTCAAGTGTGCATGCTGGGCTTTTCCAAAGGACGTTCACTCCTCCTGCCTCGTTAGGACCTTACAGCCTCCCCAAGGAGGCAGCCACAGGGATCCAGGCCCATTTGACACACAGGGAAACTGAGGCTGGCAGCAGGGCAGCTGAGTGCTCGGGATCACGTACGGGAGACTCAGAGCCTTGGCAGAAAGGTCTTCCATCCTCTACAGCACTGGGTCAGGGCCAGAGCTGCGAGGGCGTTGTCTGTGTGTCTTCTGCAGCTGGCTTCCCAGGTGAGCCTCACTGACCTCACAGTCTTTGCACATGCTGTTCGCCCTACCTAGAACACGCCCCACCCCACCCTGTGCCACCCGACTCTCATCCTCACCTAGTTAACTCGGATCCCATCCCTCAGCTAGGGATGCCTCCTCCAGGAAGTCTACCCTGCCCCCAGGTTAGATTAGCAACCTCCTGTGCACGCTCACCACCTTGTGTGCTTCCCTCAGCATATACTTACCCTGGATCAAAAGACCTTGATTCTCAAGACCGTGAGTGCCTAGAACAAGCCCCTACCTGTTCATCACCATCCAGCACTGGATATGCACTCAATCAGTGTTTGTCAGATAAATACAATAAATAGTTAGAGAAAAAGGAGGGAGAGGAGGAGGGAGGGAGGGAAGGAGAGTACAATTTCATAAGGGTCTCTGGAGTCAAACTAATGCCTTCCCCATGAATGTGAGAGCGAGGGGAGCCCATGGTGCAGCCCATTCCCTCCCTGTACACGGAGAGACACCAAGAGCATACAGGCGTAATGGGTTTGCCCAAGGTCTCAGAGCAGGCGTGGTGGGTTCTAGTCCAAGTCTCCCGTTCCCAGACCTGTGATGTTTTTTGCAGTGATCCAGAGGTGGGATTTCAGGGACTGTGGCAGGCCACCGAGAGAGAGACTGTTGGGTGGGGGACTTGTTGGGGAGTCTTGAAACCAGCCCAGAGGTGTGCAGGGCTGGGCGGCAGCGGGCTGTGGGGTTCACCCCCCTGTTCCAGCCGCTGTGCACTCCCAGCCTCACTTCCTCTGCGCCAGGGCCTCTCCACTCCTCAAAAGCTCGTCCACCTCCCTGGGGCTGTCAACATGCTGACCTTCCAGCTTCCCACCTGTCACCACCCGTCACAGGCAATTAGAGTAATAGTGCAGGAATTTCCCCCCAGGTTCTGGGATGAATGGTGAGCAGGAGGGGAGTGAACTGCCCATGGGAGTGGGGCTGCAGGGAAGGACACAGGCTGGGAGGGCGCAGGGGCCACCACCACCCTGCCCACATTGAACGAGTGGGGAGACTGAGGCCCAGCGAGGAGGAGGGGCTTTGCCTGGGGCTGACTCCCAACAGCGACTGGCCTCGAGAGGAGTCTCCCTAACCGGAGCCTGGGAGAGCCTCCACCGTGTTCTCAGACCTCGAGCCTGCGTCCAAGCCAGAGGGCGTGCCTGGTCTCATCTGGGGCTGTGGACCAAATGATTCATTTCTATATGCTCAGTGTCTAGTCCAGGGCTGGCCGCAGAGCAAACGCACCATAAATGTCTGTTGAATGAATGGTGAGTGGTGGAGAGTGAGATGGAGACCAGGCCCCTCCGCGCCCCACACAGGGTTCTATTACTCCTTCCCCAGAATCTTACACCTCATTGTGTCCTCAGGGCCCGCCCCAGGGCCTGGGTCAAGTGTGTGATCCATAAATGTTGGATAGATGGTGAACAAATGAATCTTCAAAGTCTTAGATCCAGCCAACACATACTGAGCATGTGTGGGGCAGTAGCCATGCCGTCTCTGCCCCATGGAGCCTGGTGAGGAGATAGACATGCCCACACAGAACTCCATTCCCATGCTAAGGCAGGGAGCCTCAAGTTGCTTGCTGGTGGAACTGACAAAGATGAGCCATAGACCTCAGAGCTGGACCTTGTCTGACTACTGGAGGTTGTCCCTGCCTGGACAGTCCAGGGCTGGGGTCAGCTTGATGGTGTGGGGCACAGTGATGCAACTGTAAATAAACACTGAGCCTTTGCTGCATGCCAGCCACTGTTCCCGGAGTCCTCACAACAGCCCTAGAGACTGCTAATACAGTCATTCCCACTTTACAGATGGGAAAACTGAGGCACAGGGTGGTACAACCAATGAGCAGCACAGCCAGGATTTGGACCCAGGCAGGGTGGCACTGGCCCATCTTCCAGCTACACCATACTGCCTTTCAGGGAGGCCTGCCCTTGACTTTGGTGTAGGTTGTTGTCCTGAGGCTGTCCCCAGTTGCTGATGACCTGCTATGTGGCTGAGTCCACTATGTCTCTTGTGTTCCAGGTCACTTTCTGGGGAACAACACAGTCATCGACGTCCTTCGGCAGGCAGGGTTGGAGGTGGAGCACACGCCCGCAGGACAAACCATCCACAGGTAAGCAGCTGGGACATCTGGGGGCGTGGGACTTGCTTGCCCACTGCTGCTGGCCCACGGGTCCTGCTGACCACGTGCTATATGGCAGGCTGCACCCTGCCTTCCCACTCAGGCCTGCAGGGCAGAGTCTTGAAGGAGCCTCTGGTGAGATGGGGCCTCCTAATGACTGGCCTTCGCCAGGCACCCACGAGTGGGGGCTAGGCTGGAGGTGGGGAGACCGAGAAGGAGCTTGGTGTGCAATAGTGGCAGGAGGTCAGGGCGGTGGGAAAGCAGTGAAGGTGGGAATGGGAGGAGCATTAAGTTTTGAGAGATGTTCAAGCTTTAGAGACTGGCGATCAGTGGGGTGCAAGGGCTCTGTAGGACTCCCGGGTTGCTGCCTAGAGGACCTGGTGGATGCCCAGGCCCTGAGTCGAGATGGGGCCATGTTTAGGGCGAGCCCTGGCTAGGCCTCTTCCCTGTGTCCCAGCCCTGCCCACACCTGGTCCTCACCTTCCTCTGACCACACCTTCTCATTGTTGCCTCTTGGCAGCAATTCCCTCACCTGACTTTCTTGCCAGGGCACACTCGCTCCGCCCAAAGAGCCATATAGGGCATCCAGTGGCCATCCTCTCTTCCTGTGTGGATTTTCTGTCCCCCTCAGGCTGGAAGCTGCCTGAGGGCAGAGGCCAGCTGGGTTCACCTGTGGTCCACAGTGCCAGCACCAGGCCAGGCACGGAGAGGTGTCGGCATGTGCTGGGCAGCCCTAGAAGACAACAGAATCCTGAGACCCGGGGCTTCCATGCACCTTATGCACCAACCTGTGCAGGAACCTTCCTCACAGGGATGGCCAGAGTGGGATTTTGGCCCCTGTCCGTGATGTTATAAAATCCAGAGTCCAAAAGAAGCTTGAATAATCATAGCTAATGTTTATTGACTATTCACTGTGTGTTGGGCTCTAAGCGCTTTTAACTCATTAAATCCTCACAACAACCCCGTGAGGCAGGAATTGTGAGTATCCCCACCTTAAAATTGAGGAACCTGAGGCCCAGGGAGGTGAAGCCACTTGCAGAAGGACACACAGCTCGTGTTAATGGTAGTCTAGCTCTAGGGCCTTCCTTAGGTCCTCACCACAACCTGTACTGCTTCAGGGGCTGAGGGCGAGGCTCAGGGGTGGGAGTGCTCAGAAATGATTGCAGCCTTGCTCTTCATTCTGCAAAGATGAGGCCTGGGGCCTTGAGCCTCTGGTCTCCCAGCTCCAGGCTGATGCCCTCCCCCGTCTCTATGGCACTTCTGGAGGAACTTCTAAACACTCTCACCTCGGACTCCTCCTTCTTCTCATCTTCTGAGTCAGCCTGACCAGACCGCCCTTCCTGACCACTGGAGCCCAGCACAGATCAGTTTGTACTGGGCCAAGGGTAGGCGTGAGTTGGAGGAATGAGGGACCCAAGGTAGCCTCGGGGACAAGGCCTTCCTCAGGCTCCTCCTCACAGCCCCAAGGACCTCCACCTCAAAGCTCATTGTGTGGGTCCGGACAGCGCGGGGGGCGGGCAGGCCTGTGAGGCTGCCTCGGCTCCTATTCATCTCAGAGCCCAGGCATTAGAACAGGTATCCCCCCACTCCCCGCAGGCCCCGCTCTCAGCCTGAGTCTCCCAGTGCAAGCTGAAGTCCTGTGGGTGGGGTGAGGGGGGCGGGGATGCCGAGGAGGCCCCAACAATAAAAGCCATCATCAGCCACAGGTGCTTCCTGGATCCATCTTTTTGTCTGCCTGTTTTGAATTATCTCCCCAGCAGCTGCGGCATCTCCTGGACCCTGGGAATCTGGGGTTGCCGTGGGGGCTGGAGGAGGACAGGCCGAGCTGATGGCCTTCTGTCCTTCAAGGAGAGAGAAGCCCCTCACCCCATCGTGCATGCGGGAGCGGAGTCGGGGGACAGCCTCCCTTGGGCGCCGGCTTGCCTTTACAATTCTCGGGACCAGGACCAACGTCCCCCAGGGTCAGATGTCCCCAGAAGGAATTCCGTTTGGACCACAGAGAGGGAAGAATAAAAGGGAGAGGAGCAGAGGGTGTTCCCAGGCTGAGGGGTGTCTGCGCACCGCTGTATGGAATGCGGAGTCCACGCCACACACTTAATCGCACGTCAGTGCCTGCTGCAGACAGCTCCGTTTGCTCGAGGGTGACATTAAAGAGAGGCCGGTTCTGTGCCAGGCACTATGTTAAGACCTCGTCTCTTTCATCCTCATGACAACCCTATGAAGTGAGTAGTATTAACTCCGTTTATAGCCAGCTGTTTCTTGGACACTTGTGTCCCTGCCCTTAGTCACGTAGCCTGGAAGGTGCGGAACCAGGATGTGAACCCGTGTCTGTCTGCCTCCACCTTGAGTTCGACCCTGCTCAACACTGTCCTGCCTCCCCTGGAAAGGTGCTCAGGAGACCAGTGTTGAATGCATGAGTGGATGGTTGGATGAATGGCACAGCAATAATGTTAATATATCATATTTAAGGAAGTTAATTACTGACATGTTTCAGCTGCTATTTGCCAGCCACCGTTCTGAGTGCTCTGCCTGTGTTAACTCACAATATCATCATGATGCCGCTAGGAAGTACCAGCTGTAATATCCCCATTTTCCAGAGCAGGAGACTGAGGCACAACACAGGGAAGTTGGGTAACTCGCCTCAAGTCCCTCAGCCAGAGCTTGTTGAACGAGCAAGGCCCTGACCAAGATCAGATATGCTCCCAGAAACTTGCCCAGGGCTCACCCTCTCACTCCTGCTAGTCTGGGCTCAAATGTCACCAACAGGGACCAGACTGTCCTCCCTGCCAACAACGCCCCCTCCCCGCCCCCCCATGGCCCACACTCTCCCTCCTGCCCCTGCTTTATTTTTCTCCTCAGCAGTTATCACCATCTGACATCCGGCCCATCTTACTCTCTGTCTCCCGCTTTGGAATATAAGTGCTAAGAGGGCAGGGGCTTTGTCTATTTTGATCACTATTAACACCCATTACCTAAAAAGTTCCTGGTGCTGGGTAGATGCTCCATAAGTATCTACTGAATCAATAAATGAAGAAGGAACCAAAGCTCTATCTCGCAACACCAGGCGATGCTTTTCCTGGGTGACCCTCAGCCGGGCACCCTGGCATCTTCTCCTGCCGTGACAACTTTCCCACTGAATTGCGTGCCCCATCGCACCTGAATGACACGCCCCAACACGCGTGCCTCATGTGCGGTTGCCCCTTTCCAGCCCTGTTGCCCGGAGCCCAGCACCTCCACCCGAGGGGACCTCAGCGAGCCCCGCCCAGGCGACCCCAGCTGCTGCCATCCCTGCGGTCCCCTCGGCAGCCCCCACTGCCCCACCTGAGGAGGAGGACCCAGCCCTGTCCCCGCACCTCCTGCTACCCGACAGCCTCAGCCAGCTGGAGGAGTTCGGGCGACAGAAGAAATGGCACAAGAGGCAGAACAAACAGCAGCGGCCGCGGCAGTTCAATGACCTCTGGGTCCGCATCGAGGACAGGTGAGCTGGGAGGGGCAGGTCTACCAGGAGCTGGGCCTCTCTCTGGTCAGCCTACCTGAGACCCACCCAGGGCCAGACACACTCTGTTATCCGCATGCCCGTCTCTAAGGAAGCGTGGCAGGTGGGTACTCGATCGGAAACTGGCTTGTCCCTGTTCACAGGGGACCCTCCTGTTCATCCTTCGGGGTTTGTAGAGCATGCTTACACCTGACTTTTCAGTTTTCTCCATTTAAAGGTGAAGGAATAGAAGCTTCCTTCAGGTGCAGTGGACAAAAGTCTGCTTTACCCTTAGCTTTCTTGGATGCATGATGGGTGCAAAGCAGACCCCATTTGTCCCATGGGCCAGAAGGTGAAAGCCGGAGAAAATGGAACAGGCCGGCCAAATCAGAAAGCTGTGAGCTCTCTGGGTCTGGATGGCCTGAGCAGCCAACATGCTGGCAGGGAGGCTGAAAGAGGTATACTGTGTGCAAGAGAGACATGGCAGATGAGGCTGTGGGCTCTGTCTTGGGAGGGGCTGGGGGATTTGTGATAAAACCTTGTTGGAAATGGGCAGGTGCAGAAATCATCCTACTGTACTGATACCTGTCTGTCCTCGGCCTGTGTGTCTGCCTGCACCACTCCCTTGGCCTGTCTGTCACCAAGACTCCTGCTGTAACCAAGATGCCGTCTTCCAACCTTCCCCTGCAGGCTCAGCACAGAGCGGTCTCCCTTGATTCCACTTTGGGGCAGAAGTCTCCACATCTGGTGAACAGCATCACCAGAGCACCCAGGGAGTGACTGTCAGGGAAGGACCCCGCCCTGGACACTGTGATCCAGCGCTGGGCCCTCGGAGACTCAGAGTCTCCACGTGGACCCTAAAACTCACCATCTGGGATTTTCCTCAGCATCCCCAGAAAGAATCACCTTGGGTACTTGTTAAATAATACCCCAGGCCCCACCACAGACCTCGTGTATTGGAATGTGTGGCACGGGGGCTTGGGAAGCCATGTGCTGAATGTGCACTGGAGTCTTCTGAGCAGCTTTGGGAAACGCGGACCCAGCTCTGCATTTATAGATGGTGAACCAAGGCCCGGGATGGGGGCTTGTCCAGGGTCGTACAGGAACCCCCTTCATGACCTTCCCTCAGCCAGGTCTCTGAGTCATAGACAAAAAGTTGACATAGCCCAATCCACTGTCTTAAAGTGCAGGGTGTGCGCTGTCTTAAAAAGACTTCCAGCAAGTAAAGTAAGAGTCCATTCCTCCTTTGGGCCTGTGTTGGCTTCAAAGCACCTAACTTGGGTTCCTGGGAAACGTGCTTCTGCAGAGGCCCCACCGACCCAGCCTGCCCAAGATGGAGGCACTGTTGTAGCTATACTGGCCTCGACACAGTTGGCTCGTGTGCCCGGCATGGGCTGCTTCTTTCCCACCAGGGGTGAGGGCACAGAGTTACCAAGAGCCACTTCTCAGCCCTGGGGAGGCTCGCAGGCTGCCAGGGAGGCGCTGGAAGCCCATAAAGCACTCCAATCAGGCCATTCCCACCCGGGCCCCGATCAACCCGCTGGGCAACCAGACCCTGCCAGCAGTGGGTCCAGCCCACAGGGTGACAGGAGGCTGGGCTACCAGCTCCAGCCACGGACCCCCAGCCCCTAACCACGTCTGAAAGGTAAATTTCGGCAAATGACTCCAAACGGTTTCCTTTTCACAACACGTCTCTCTGAAACACAGAACCTGGTTTCAGGAGAAGAAACAGCTTTTCTTTGGCAAGAAGGAACCCCTTTTCAGTCCCAGCAGGTAAATTGTGGCTGGATAACTTTCTTCCATCTGGTTGGGTTGGAGAAGGAAATTTCCACCAACCGGCAGCCCGTTTGTTGAAAGTTTCTCTGCGTCGCAGGGAAGCCGGCCCTGAGGTCCCAGAGGGGCCCAGGTGCAGGGCACAGCTTCCGTCACTCCTGGGTCTCACCCCACCCATCCTCCTAGCATTCCCAAGAGAGGGAGCAGAGGAGAGCTCTCTGGAGGGAGACCTGGGGCCCATTTGTAGCCCTTCTGACAATATTGTTTTCCTTGGAGCTTTAATTCCGTTCAGAGTTTTCGCATTTGCTTCCCCCTAAATCCCACCGGATCCATCCCCTGCTCTCCGTCCCCTCTCCCAGCTCATCTTCCACCTGTGATCTTACGGCGGGGCCCTAATGGGTCTCTGGCTCCTAGCCGTGTCCCAGCACATTACCCTCCGCAGCCTGAGATTCCCAGTGCTTTCCCTCGCCCCGCCCCGCCAAGTAAACTTCCTGCTGCTCAGCCTGGATGCAGAGCCTTTGCCTCCCTCCCGCCTCACCTGCTGGCCCTCCTCCTGCGGGATACCTGGGCCCCGTCCTGGCCAAGCTGTGTGCTGCCCTGCAGTGGACCATGCACGGCCCACCCCCACCTTTGTCCTTGCTTCTCTCTCTGCATGGGGTGGATGTGAGTGGACACTTGCTGAGCTCCTGCTGTGCCAGCCACTGACATCCCTCACATCCCCCAGCCCTGTCAAGAGTCCGGGAAGTAGGCTTCGCTTGACCAAGGAGGAATCTGAGGCTCAGAGAGGTCAGGTAACTTGCCCAAGACCTTGCAGCAAGTCAGGTATGGAGTCAGAACCTACAGCATCAGGGCTGTCTGATGCTGAGGGTCACATTCGTCCAGCACCACGCAGACGCCCCTGCTGCCCTCGCCTGGCAAGCGTCTCCTCCCTTCTCCCCATCCTCCCCACAGCGTGTTCCCTGTGCTCCTCTCCCCTGCATCCCATAGCCTCCCCCTGCCGACCATGGGTATCCCGTGGGTGCCCCTGTCCTGGCACAGTTCCACAGATGGCAGTCGCTCGCTTGTGTTTCTAGGCCGGGAGGCCCTGGGGACCAGAGCTGGGGTGGACTTCTCTGGGTCACCGGAGGCCTCTCTGAGGGTTTGTTGACTGCATGCATGAGTGAGAGAAGAGGGGGAGAGAGTGGGGAGGGGGCCAAAATGCCACCTGGAGCAGGCTGGCCTTGCCTCGCCCCTCATTACTCCAGATGTAAACACATGGAAGGAAGTTTAGAGAAGCAGCAGCCTGTGGCAGGATGATTTATGGGGACCTGTGAAAGGGGCCCGGCATGTGTCCGCAGATGGCTGTGCAGCAGCGGCAGAATGATCTCAGGGAACCCCCACATCTGAGAGCCAGGAGCAGGCAGCAGGGCTGCGACCAGGGGGCACACCAGGGAGGAGATCATTGCCACGCTGACTATGTGCAGGGCACTGCCCCAGTCAGTCGGATCCGTGACAATCCTTGGTTTCTCCTTTTGCACAGTTAGGGCCTTGACTGGCCTCTGGGGGTCGTGCCAGCTCTGTTGTTCTCCCAGAGTCCCCCAGTTGGTTGGATAAGCAAGGGAGAAGAGCGCTGGGCCATCGGGAAGGACAGTCATGAGGGGGCAGGTGCAGGGAAGAGAGCGTTTCCCGGGCTCCGGGCATGGCCGGAAGCCAGGTGCGGAGGTGGGCGTCTGTATGTGGTGGCTGCAGAGCCCCGTAGGTGCCACCATGCAGGGACGGGGGTGCAGGACACACATGCACAGGGGATCATTGGCCTCCTGGGCCTCGGTTTCTCCAGAGGTTTGAGCAGATGGCCCGAGCCCCCGCAGAGGGGAAGAGAACCGTTTCCCCTCCCCCTGGGCCCCTGGCAGGGCTCTGCCTGCCTCCCGCTGACCTACCATCCTGCCCTGAGGTTCTCCAGCTCACCTTTCCGCCAGCACAGCCAAGCTTTCTCCTCGTACCATACAAGGTGCTCATCACCTCTGCATGAGGCCAGGACCTCGTCTGATTAGAGGACGATGCCCCCAGGAGAAATGGGGAGCAGGGTCACTCAGTGGATAAAAGCACAGAGGAATTCAGGCAGAATCCCCAGCCCCTCCTCGTACTTGCTCGGAGGCTTAGAATAAAAAGATGGTGCTTGTAAAGCAGTGAGCTGGCCTCAGACCACTGGTGACACTCAGTAACATCTGTCCCCAGTGTTGGTGGCTGACTCTCAGAGTCTGGTCTAGGATGCCACACGCCCCATCTCCCAGCAGGAAGCGGCTCCTGGGCCTTCAGTGCATACTAGGCTTAAATGAGACCCTGGGTGAGCACATCGTTAAACAGAAGCGAGTTGGCTACATGCAGGGTGCCCAGCCCGTGTCCAGTGCTGGTGGGGATAGAGCAGGAAGAGTCTTGGGTCATGGCCGGACAGGGACAGCTCCCTGCTGTGGTGCAGCCGAAAGAGTCCTGGAGTCACGGCCACTCTGCCTCTGCCTGGCGAGGAATCCAGCCAGCGAGGGCTGGAGGGCTGGGGGCCTTGACGGTCAAAGTGACCCAGTGAGGGGAGAGTGAAGGCATTCCCAGCAGAGTAGACCATGTGGCCAAAGGCCTGGAGGCTGGCATGGGCCTTAGATACCAGGACAGGGAGCTGTGAGCAAGCCGGTCACTTTAGATCTCTGCCTGCGTCTGACCGGTCTGCCCAGACAGTTCCAGCCGGGTCACATCGCGAGTTCCATCCCAGACAGCAGGGCCACCCATCAGCCAGGCCCTCGTGCCCCCAGCTCCATCTCCACTTTGTCTCCTCGGAATCCGCTGAGGAGCCCACCACCTTTGTATTGCAAGAAAGCCACAGCTCCAAGACTCCCCAGACCAAGCCCTGATGGCTCTTAGAGACCCCCTAGTGCCAGGATTGGGGCCCTACTCCAGGAAGCCTTACAGATGAGCCTTGGGGCAGCCAGCTGACACATCTCAGGCACCAGCCCTGCTTTCCTGTGCTTTAAACCTGGGCTTCTGCCTATGATCTCACTCCTGGCTTCTGCTGCTAGAAAACATTTTAAAGTCCGAGGGTCTGATCCTGCTCCTTCGTTGTACACACGGGGAAACTGAGGCCTAGAGGGCAGGGCCTGCCCAAAGTCACGCAACAAACGGGGACATCGGGCTTCTGCCTTCCACGCAGGCAGAGGGCCCCTTCCCACACAAGGGGCCCTGTCGGCTCCGAGCGCACTCGGCCCTTGGTGCCAGCCGTCTGCGGAGCCTGGGAACACTCAAGAGTGTTTGGTTTGGCTTCGAGGCCACTTTGCCATGAGACGCTGTTCCCCAGCATAGGCCTGGGGTGGGGCTGGGATCTGGACTGGGCTTTGTGAGCAGCGTGGGCCCAAGAGGTGGGGGCATATGGAGGGGCTTTCTGTCCACACCCCACTAACCTCGCCCCGTTTTCCTGGGACTCCTTCCAAGCAATAATTCCCCCACTCAGGTTCCAAGGGGGAGTTTGCATCTTTGGTTTTCAAAGTGTAAAAGCAAATGCCTTTGGGCGCCTTGTGAGACATAGTTTTATGATTCCTACTTGGTCCTTCTTCTGACGGCGGGGACTGCTGGGCCCCTCTCTGGGCACCCAAAGTGGCAGCTCAGCCTCCTCTCCTGAGGCCAGCCTTCCTGGCCTCCCAGCTGCTCAGGCTGGAAAGATGGGGCAGCAGCTGGGAGGAACCCTTCATTAGAAAAGAAGGGGAGGGAAGGGACTGCGGTAGTGATCCGGCTGGGCGTGGGCACAATACCCTCCAGGGACTGAGGCCACAGGGGGCCTCCTCTCTGACCCTGGCAAGCCTCCACCCACGGGTGTGCGAGGTCTCGGCAGGAAGAACCATGCTTCACTCCCATGCTCTCCGTCTGCGCAGTTAGGGATGGCACCACAGCCCAGCTGGGGCCGGGGAGGCAGACAGCCTGGTGCACGTCTTCAGGCTCAGTTTCTCCATCTTGAAAATGGGAATAATGACAAGATGACACGTGTATAGCATCAAGCACAGTGTCTGCCGGCACACAGGAAGTGCTCCATAAATGGAGGATGCTTTTAGTGAGAGAGACAAGGACACACACATAATAATAGTGCTAAAAATAGCCAACACCATACAGCACTTCCGGTGCGCCTGGCAATGTTCTGAGCACCTTACATATGAAACCCATTCAAACCTCGTGCGCATAAATAGGTGCCAATGATACAATGTGATCAGTGAGAAATGCGCAAGGCTTCATGGGAGCCTCAACTCTCCCGGGTGCCCTTAGGGACAGGAGGACAAATCAAAGAGGCCTCCAGGTGAGGAGACGTTGAATCAGGCCTTCAAAGGTGAGTCAGAAAATGGCAGCAGGACATTAGGTGTGACTGGGGATGGTGGTGTGTGCTGGGAGAGCCCGGAAAGGTGAGGTCAGCCTGCAGCAGATCATGTGAGAGGTCTCCGGTGCTCTGGAGGCCGGCATGGGGTGGGATGTCCAACGTGCCGGATTTGGGGGAGTCATAAGGGCCATTCGAAGCTGCCTGGTCTGCCCCCTCCCTTCCGGTGCTTCTCACACAATCTCTGTTCAGGAGCACCTTCCTGCCACCCATGGTGTGTGACAAGCATTTGCTCCCTCCTCTCCAGATTAGTTCTCTGGGAATTTCTATAGACAGAGGAGCACACACATCACAACTGTAGAGTCCAGGGTGCAAAGGACCTCACACAAGGATGTGGTGGGTTCCTGTGGCCACAGCACGACCAGGACTAGAGCAGAGGGGGAGGGACAGGGCAGGGAGTGACAAGCCCCTCCTTTTCTGAGGGCACACGGACACAGATGCCAGAGCAGATGTCCCAGACCCCGTGCAGGCAGGGATGTGCTTGTGACCCCCGGGCTGCCCTGCCCACCCCCCCGCCCCGAGGCTGAACCAGGCTGTGTGAGAGGGTCCAGCCGGGACAGAGGTGGGGCTGGGCTGCAGTGGTGATGATTACAGAGCTCACCGTGGTGATATGGCCAGTTGTCGGGGCCTCATGCCCAGCATGTGGAAACGTGGCCAGTGTGGGACCGGGGAGGGGGGGGATCCCAGCTGACCTGGGGAGTGAATGGCCCATCAGGGAGGGAGGGTAAGCACTGGAGAGCAGGCAGTGTCCCACGTGGAGGAGGCTCACCACTCTGCAGGTGCCCAGGGAGGGGCAGGCTTCCTGCCCCGCCATCAACTGCTGGTGAGCACCCACCGGGTGCCCGGTTCAGATCCTGTCCCTGCTGTGGGTCCTGGAGCGAGTTACTTACCCTCTTTGTGCCTTGGTTTCTTCACAAGTAAAATGGGATAATAGTCTTCCCTGCCTCGTAGTGTTGTCATGAGGATTAGATGTTAACGGGTCCTACGCACTGGGCACAGACGCCGCTGGGAGCGCCCTCAGCCATGTGCAAGCTGGACTCCCGGCCTTCACGGCTGACTGCAGTGTTACCTCTTCCAGGAGGCCATCCGGGCTCCACAGTGGGTTGGGGCCCCTCTGTGCGCCCCCTGCCCCTGGCCTTCCCCTCCCATCTTTGACCCTCTGGGGTGATGGGGTTTGTCGGATCCTCCCCCTGCATCTCCCTCTGCCTCCTGCCCCCTGGGGCTGCACAGGGCAGGCGTGAGCCCATCGCTTCTGGGGCCCAGCCCTTTCCTTCATCCCAGAGCCTTCTCCCCCTTGGTCTCTCTTTGTTATGCCTCCGTCACTGTCAACTCTCTTCCCCAGTCCCTGTCCTGCCCTCAGCCCCTCTCTTTGCTCATCATTTCCTATCTCTCTCTCCAGGACCTGAGCCAGTAACCTGGTCCTGGCCCCTGCCCTCCCCTCGACTTCCCGGTGCTACCAAGTGCTGGCCTCGGCCCGCCAATTCCTTCTGCACTTCATCTCTTTTTATTTCTCTGTCTCGGTACTTCCCTCTCTTTCACGTAGGCTTCCTTGAGCCAAGAACCTCACCCATGACCTCCAAACTGGCTTCTATTTTTATAAGTTCATGAGGGACCACCTTCACTGACACTCCCTGTGATTAGACAGAGTGAGGCCGCCAGGGCGCCTGCCCCCCAGAGGCGCCGCACCCCCAGGCGCCTGCCCCCCCCGAGGCGCCTGCCCCCAGAGGCGCCTGCCTCCCGAAGCGCCGCCCCCCGAGGCGCCTGCCCCCCCCCACGAGGCGCCGCCCCCCCGAGGCGCCGCCCCACTCCCTCTGTGACCTGGCCCAGGGAGCCTCGCTGAGCCTCCGTTTTCTCATCTGGGGAAAGGGGGTGGTGCGGCGCGTTGAACGTTTGTTTTGAGGACCAGAGATGCTACTTATAAAGTGCGGATTCCCAGTGGGCGCTCAGTAAAGGATAGCTGTGATAATGAGGGTGAGATGGGGCGGTTGTTTGTGTGTTTTGTTTTCTTTGCTGTTTATTTCAGACTGGGGAGGGGAGGAGAGGGCGGCAGGAGGCCAGGGGCACCTGCATACAGAGGTGTGAGGGCTGCCTGCTGCAGCATGACCCCAGATGGATCTCCTCTGAAACCCTTCATTTCTCTCTGCCTGGGACCCAGTACTCTTGAGTGGTCACCCTCGAGGCCAGCTGTGTGGCTCTGGGCTGCTCACTTTCCCTGTCTGAGCCCATTGTTTCCTTCTCCATTTTATGCGGAAAAAACCAGATTCAATAAAAAGTTGGATCTGAACCCTAAGACCACAGCCCAGGACAAGGCTGCTGAGACGCTGTTCCACGTTCCACGTATTTTTCTCCCTCCAGCACCACCGCCTCGCCACCACCACTGCCCTTCCAGACCACGCACAGCTCCGGAACAGCCAAGCCCCCCTTCCAGCTCTCCGACCCGCGCCAGCAGCAGGAAGAGCCGGGGCTGGCCAGCAGCTCAGCGCCCAGCCGCTCACAGCCCGCCCTGGGCCTCCTCCCCGCCATCGCTGCCAGCATCACAGCCCCCTTCCTGCTGCACACCCTCGGGCTCTCCTGACCTCGGCCGCCCGCCTCCCTGCCGGGTGCAGAGAAAGAAGCCAGAGAAACCGACGGGAGGGTCTGCGGCCACACCCACGGCCCCTGCCACCACCTCCAGGGGTGCCGGACACCTCATGGGTAGTCCAGACGGGATCCGTTAGAACACTAGAGCTTTATTGTACCCGAGTTACATCTTCTTTTTTGTAGAAGGATCTTAATTTCCCATAGTGCTATGGGGCTGTTTTGTAAAATATGTGTCCATATTAAAAAAGGAAAATGTATTTATTCTACTGATAAAACTATTTTTATGTGGCCAATGTTAATAACACTTTAACTAGCCCCATCGCCAACCCAGGAGGTGAACCCAGGTTGCCAGGATGTCTGCGACCTCATGGGGACCGTGGCTTTGAACTGGCTTGCTTCTGGATCCGCGGAAGCCTCCAGCATCTGGGTTTGGCTTCTCCCACTGTAGGGACCTCAGAGGGAGGGGCAGGCAGACAGGCTTAGCTTTTGTGAAGCTGGATTTGGGAGCCAGAGATGTGAACGCTAACGGTCCTTCCTTCCCCTGGACGCATCCTAGGGCTGGGAAGATACTTTAGGAAAGAGAATGCTGCTATTTTGAAAACCCTGAGTGTCTGTGAACTGGCCCTCCAGACCTCTTGGTATGTGTTCCAGCCAAAGCACGTGGGTGGGGGAAGGGATGTTGGTGCTGAAGGAAGTGGTCCCACAGCCCCATGTGACAGATGGTTAAACTCGCCAAAGAGAGTAAGGTTGTTGCCCCAGGTCACAAAGCAAGTGAGAGATCCAGGCCATGAGTCCAGACCTCCCTGTTCTGGTATCGTTAATCCAGCTTGGTTTACAGGAGAGGCTGTTGAAGTCACGGCCAAGTGGAGTGAGCTGAGCCAAAGGACAGGAGTGAGCACTGAGGGCAGTTTTAGAGACAGGGCCTCTAGGAATCCCATGGTAATGATACTTGTGATGAGAGCTGCCATCTGTCCAGAGCCTGCAGTGTGGCAGGCGTTTTGCACATTCACTTGATCACAGATCCTCATGCCAGTTCTGTGAGATATAATCGGCCCCATTTCACAGATGAGGAAACTGAACCCCCATAAGAGATAAAGGGACTTGTTCAATGTCACCCAGCCCGGATGTGGCCCCAGATCAGTGTGATTCAAAAGCAATGCTTGTCTCCTAGACCATAGTCTGTTGTGGTCTCTTTGCACAGGGACTCTCCGAGGGAGGCAGGTCTCACCCAAATGGGCCAGCTCACGCTTCTTACTCCAGCCAAAGAGACCACTTGGCTACAGTAATCATGTTGGTCCCTCTAGCCAAAGGGCTCTGGCAACAGGCTCTCCCATGCGTCCCATGTCCCAACTTGTCTTATCTTGAAGCCGATGAGAGGCTTTCCTGCCAAATCAGAGAGGCTTGAGGATAGCTGTGATGGGCCAGTAAGGCAGAGCAGCCAAAGGGGGGCAGGCAGGCCAGGGAGACTCAGAGAAACTGACCAGCTCCTCTGTCCTCAAGGTGGTGGCAGAGAAGGCAGAGGACCCAGGTTGGTTGCCTCCCAGCCCTGAACCCTCACTGGGCTGGCACATCATCAGTTAGAGTCCTGGAACCCAAGAGCAGAAAGCGCCCCTCGTTTGACAGATAATAACGGTGAGAGTAAAAATAAGGCCCAGAGAGGTGAGGCATTTCCCCAAGGCTGCACAGCTGAGCAGGTCTGCTGACTCCCAGCTCAGTGCTCCCCAGCACGACTGCGCCATGGGCTTCCCTGGCAGGCCTGGTAGTGTCTGATTAGAATCAGGTCATTGTGCCCAGCTTGGCAGCTGTCTCCCTTCTGAGACAGTAGAATTCTGGGCAGCTCGTTGGATGGTCAGAAGTCCCACAGGCATCTTGGCAGGCAGCTGAATTCTTTTTAGCTCTGACCCAGATGGATGTGTTTGAACTTGAGATCTGGCAGGAGCCCTGAGCTCTGCTTCAGAGGGTCCAGTCAGCCCCATGGGTACCACACTGTAAACTGAACTTGACCCCAGCCAAGGCTGGAGTCCGTTTATCCTTGGCAGAAATGTGACTTCCTATTTCTGAGCAGGAAGGGGCTTAGCTGACTTATAAAGCAGACTCAGAAGGCCTGCTGGACATCAAATACATCGTGCAGAGTGCTATTTGGATGAGATAAGTGTAAAGGAATTAGAAACACACAGGCCAGATTTCCCGCTGTTCAGGGCAGAGTGTGGCATGAGATGTATTGAGATAGAGCTTGAGGTTAATTAAAGATGAAGCATTTGGTAAACAGTCCACGCATCTGACCGCATGCCCAGATCTGTACCAGGCACGGGGCCAAAGAGGTAAATTAATGTAGTGTGTGATTATCAAACACACACAGTGCCAGGCTCTGTGTTGGGGCCAAATCTAGTTGCCTTCCTTGGCCTAGAGGAACTCATAATCAAGATGCAACAAGCAGCCCAATCCTAGGTTCTTAGGAGGAACTTTAAAGGTCATTCTGTCCAGGTCCGTGATCATAGGCAGATGCCCTGAGATCCCTCCTCTGGGCAGGTTGGGAGATCCCAAACTCTCCCTCCACCAAGCACTCGAGTGTTTAAAGAAAGCCATGTGGGCAGCTGATGGATGGGCCAATTGATCAGGTAGATATGTGCTGATGGAACAGCCAGAGCCAGTGTGAGTTAGACAGACGTCTGCAGCCTAAGTTCACTGGTCCCTGAGGACCACCCGCTGGCCAGGGTTTGAAATGAACTGGACTTGCTGATGTATGTTACAGAAGACCCGAGGTACATGTACAAAACTCTGCATGGCTGGGGCACTTGAATTCTCTCTTCCTGAGCCCGGGAACCATCATCCCATCCACTGCCACTCACGTGCTTTGGATGATCTATCTACCACTGCTGACATTTTTTCCAGCACATTCTGTGTGCCTCGCCTTATAAAATGTCCCTGTTGCTCTGAGAGCATCGTGTCCATGTCTTAAGACTTTTACATTTGACCTTGAGGCAGGCAGAGAAGATCAAGGACCGAGAGCCAGCATGTTAGTGGTGGCCGTGGGTCCCGTCTCTCAGGACGACTGACTAAATTACCAAGGGGTTTTCTGGGTCAGATCAGAATGGCCCTGTCTCCTAGTCTCCCTCTGGGTTGTTCTGAGCACCAGCAGTCCGGTGAAGGCAGGGACAGTAAAGGTGTATGAGTCGAGCTGCAGGGAGCTACAGAGGGCCACTGAGGGCCCCTCCAGCTCTGAGAGTCAAAGATCTAGGGTCTATGAAGCATGGAAGCTTGTGCCAACTGGCAAGTTTGCCTTTGCACAGAAAAACTATGACCGGATTTTCCTCACACTAAATGCTCTGTCGCCCAATTCCTGGCCTCAGCTAGATTTGGGCTAGCCTAGGGACTCAGGATCCTTATCCCACCTGCCCAGTCTCCATCCTGGGGCCATGATCACAAGGGATCCCAAAGAAAGGTCCTCCACCAAAGGGAAAGTATAGGAAAATGCCATGAAGGACAAGAGAGGTTCTACCTGGGAATTGCAGTTTTGCTGGTACCCTGTGTGGCAGAGAACAGAACTGGGGCTGGTGACGTGTTCCTCAGCCTGGCTTTCTACACCCTCCACAATCAGACCCTGCTGACCATGCCAGCCTCGCTTCTCATCTCTCCTACTCTGTGCCTGGCCAGACTGAAGCATATTTGTCATTTCCAGAATAGACAGGATGTTTCACACATGCTGCTTCCTAGGCCTGGAAACGCCCTTCTATTACCCTTAGTTGCCCATACTCTGAGCATCAACTCAGATAGCACCTCCTACAGGAAGCCTTCTGCGTTGAGACCGTCTATGCCTCTGTTCTCCTATCATACTGTGAGCTCCTCGATGGCAAGGATCATGTGAATTCATCTTTGTATCTTCATCAGACATAAAGATGGCACTCAAGAGACGTGTAGAGAGGGACGGAGGAAGAAAGGAATGAAGGAAAGAAATAAGAAGAGAGGCAGACCTTAACTCTGCTAGTGGAATAGTCTTTGCAAAGCCAAAGCTGTCGGAAGATGGCAGGTGCCTCTAGAAGTGTTGAGTTTCCCGTCAGGAGCAGGGTATGAGCAGGGGCAGTAGGCACACTGGCTGGAGATGTGGTAGGAGAGTTGAAGTCTTGGCAAGGGAGTGGGGTAGGGTCCCTCCTGGCTCTTGAATGCTCAGGTTCTTTGAACATTGTTATTTTTCCAAAAATTCATCTAAGCAGCCAAAAAAATCACCCGGCCTGGCTGTCTAAACCAGTAAGTTTCAGAAATCAGTCCAGCCTCACCTCCCCGCCCCCCGACCCCCTTTCTTCAACAGCCCAGCCGGGCCTGACGAGAATTGGCAGGCTCGCCTGCTGCCCTGGGGCAGGGGGACTTCTAGGCAGTGGGGGAGGGCTGGACCGGAACCTAAGCCCCTGTTCCCAGCCCAGAGCTCCTTCCCTCCCTGCCCCCACCCCCGACCCTGGGGGAGAGAAAAGGGGGATATGAGAACTGACTGAACCCTGCCTGGCCCTTTCCCAGGGGCATCAGCACACCCTCAGCTCTTCCTGCTCTGTCTCCAGACGTGGGCTCTTCCTTGCCAGAGAGATTCTAGATACTCCTTCGCTTTGCTGAGTGACCTGGGGCAAGTCCCTGCCCCTCTCTGAGTCTCTATGTCTTCATCTGTCAAGCAGAGACGTTGTTTCCTGCCTGGACTGTTCTAGGGGTCTGGGGGAGCACCGGGGTTCCACAGTCTTGAGGCTCAGCAAAGGTGAGGTGCTGCCCCTCCCCAGACCCAGTGCTCGGCTTTCCTCCCAGGACCTGTGGGCCGCCACGGGATGGGGAGCATGTGGCAGGCAAGGAAGGTAAAGAGTAACACACCTCAAAGGGCCCCTCCATCCCAAGTCCCATGGCGGGGAAAGTGGGCTTTCAACAAAACCCAAGTCAAAGAAGTTTCCGGCGGGGCTCTCAGACATCTTGGGCCCCGATTGGCTGGGGCAGCAGGGGCTGATTCCTGGCCAAATGATGTCCTAGGCCAGAGCAGGGGAAGCCAGAGCCCCTGCCCCATTCCTGGGCCTCAAAGAGACTGCAGGATGTCCTGGCCTGACTCTCACTGTGTGACACGAGCTTCAAATCTTAATGTATTGGAAAGGTATTCGTGCTGTTGTTCTTTCAATCACCTCTCCCCCTCACCTCTGTGAATTCTCATGAAGAGTTCTTTAAGAATATAATAGAAGACAAAGAAAGATGCTATTAATGTTATTTTGCCAAAAATATTTTTGTAGCATAATATATTAATAAAAGACATGATGACTTTAACGTGATGGTGTGTCTGCATGCCGATGTCTCCCCTCCTGCTTCCGGGGAACGTGTGGGAAACCGCCTTTACGGGGAAGGCCAGGACCTGAGGCAGTGACGTAGAGGAACTGGCATGGGCCCGTTTTCCACGCAGAAGCACAGGCAGGTTCTGGGAGGGTAGTTGGGAGGGTAGTTTGGGCAGGGGTCCAGTGGCTCAAGGGGGCTCCATGCCAAGTGGGGTCTGGAGAGCCCTCTCCAGCCATGTTCACCTGAGCAACCAACCTAGAACCTGGCTTCACCCTCGGGGCCCCCTGTCTCTCAATCCTCACCCACCAACACCTACTGATTCGGCTTCATTAATCCCTCCACCTCTCTCCACCCTGTTCCAGGCCTCCTCACCCTCCCCTGCCACCTACAGCTGTGTCCCTTCGGCCCACTCTCTCCCCTGCAGCTAAAGCGAGCTCTGTAAACCACAGCAGTGACCACGAACCTCCCTGGCTTTTTAAAACTCATCCATGTCTCCTCACTGTTCCCAGGACAAAGGTCAAGGTCACACTAGGTGCTCTGAGACCAGGCCCCTGCCCATGTCCCCAGCATGAAATTCCCATCTTCCCCATTCCTCTCCCGGTTTTCAACACTCCAGGGTTGCTGGTTGCCTCGGTGTTTCCTGAACTCGTCCTGCTCATCCCCATCTTCTGCCTTCGCACACACCGTTCCCCCAGCGCCCCTTGTCTTTCTGCATCTCTACCCCTCGCTCATCACTCCTACACATCCTGCACGGCCCAGCTCCAGTGGTATCTGCTCCACGAAGCTTCCCCGACTCCTCAAGCCAAGTTAGCCCCTCCTCCCCTCCGTCACCACAGCACCCCATCTGCTGTGTACCTGGGTTGTACGGAAATGACCTTCATGTGCCTGTCCTTCACCTTGGCTTCCACGGGCTGGCACCGTAGTAGGTCATCTCTGTATTGTCAAAGCACAGGATCTGACATCTAGTGGGTGCTCGTGGAAGAAAGACACAGTCAATGAAGAAGGAAAGGAAGAAGAATGGAGGGAAGACTTCAGGTAAAATATAGAGCTTTTATATCATATCAGACATCACACTTCAAGTATTAGCTGGCTGGGATCTGCACAAGGGGTCCATGCTGCAGGGTCCACCAGGGAAGAAAACATAGCCCCTGGGATTTGGTGGGGGAAGGGGGGCAGGTCACTGAGAGGTTTGGAGTGGGCGAGGTCTCTAGTTCTGAAATCTCAGAGCCTTCACCAGAGGCGATTCATTGGCCGTGGTTAATGAGGCCTTGCTGGCTCCTACAAGAGTAATGCAGACTGCACGTGGGCCCCACCCCCACCAGGTAAAGTTGATGACGCAACTGGAAGCTAACATTGGTTGAGCAATTATTATGCATCAGACAACATTCTACACATTTATGTCTTAAATTATTTTATTCTCACAACTATTCTTCCTTAACTGTATTTTACAGATGAAGTAACTGAGACACAGAGAGGTTAAGTAACTAGTACACAGTCACACAGCTTGTAAATGCTGGAGCCAGGATTGGAACCCAAGTGGTTAAGCTCCAGGACTATTCACTTAACCTGTACTCAACTATGCTGCGCTGTCATGTGTGGGCTGCAGCCTGTGAGGTGGGCAAGGAGGCCTCTGCATCCCCATTTCACAGGCCAGGTGGGTAAGGTTAGGTCCCATCCAAGGCCCAATGCGATGAGCCTCTTCCATGTCCCGGAGCTGGCCCAGACCGCTGTCCCACCCACCAGCTCTGGAAGAGGCTCCAGAGAAGAAGCCTCCTGCTCCCCACCCCACCGTGATCGTCTTTAGGGTTGACAGCAATCGTGTGAAGATCCCTGCTGTGGCCTGTGACCCCTGCCGGCTCTGTGGCCTCTGGCAAGTTCTGCCCCTCTCTGGACCTGTCTCCTTCTTTGCATGAAAGGAAGTGGAGTCAATTGTAGTCACTAAAATTCCTTTGAACCTAGGGGTAAGATGGGAATAAAGACACAGACCTACTAGAGAATGGACTTGAGGATATGGGGAGCGAGAAGGGTAAGCTGAGACAAAGCGAGAGAGAGGCATGGACATATATACACTACCAAACGTAAGGTAGATAGCTAGTGGGAAGCAGCCACATAGCACAGGGAGATCAGCTCAGTGCTTTGTGTCCACCTAGAGGGGTGGGATAGGGAGGGTGGGAGGGAGGGAGACGCAAGAGGGAAGAGATATGGGAACATATGTATATGTATAACTGATTCACTTTGTTATAAAGCAGCAACTAACACACCATTGTAAAGCAATTATACTCCAATAAAGATGTAAAAAAAATGAAATAAGACAAAAAAATAAATAAATAATAAAATAAAATTCCTTTGAGAAAGAGCAACCTCCATCTTCGTTTGGAGGGCTGCCTCATGGGCGCCTGAGGTAGGAAGGAAAATCACCACCCTCTCCCACCTCAAAGGAAGTGGAGGGAAGATCGTCTGTATGACCAGGGGGAGGAATTTTGTCATTTTGCTTCTGAAAGGGAGGGCAAGAGAAAGAAGGAGTCAAGAGAAGGAAGGAAGGGAAGGGAGGAGCTGGGAAGATAAAGAAACTAAGGGAAGTGGGAACTGCGCCTCCTGGGTGGAGAGAGAACCTGCAGACAATAGTCATTTCCTGGCTGCAGTGAGAACCCTAACTCCACCTTCTGTGCTGACCCCCAGGACATTCTCCATTGCTTGTGAAGATTTGGGATGGGGGTGGGAGAGCCATGGAAGGGGCTGATTTTCACTGCCAAGTTGACAGGGGGTGAAGCAGAAGTGGCAAGGTCAACGACAGGGAGCTGGAGGCCAAGAAGACCACCTGAGTGTGAGCCCCAGGGAATCCACCGACTCTAGGAGGGCTTGGACTCCAGCCACAGAGCTGGTGTCCAGGACCATCTTAACAAGGGGTGTTGGAGCCAGAATGTCCCGGCCATGTCTGGGTTACAAGTGGACAGAAATCACAAGCTTAGACCTGCCAGCCTTGGACACCCATGAGCTGAGGGTTTGGGGAGCTCCAGGGCTCCCTGAGCCATCGAGGACCTCCTCCATCCCCACACCCCCCACCTCCTCCTCACCATTACCTTCCAGGGCTGCCGCAGTGGAGGAAACACCCTGGCCTGGATGATTCCTGGCTGGATGGGCCTGGGAGGGGCGAGAGAGTTGGGGGCTTCCAACTGCAGCTCGCTGCAGCCAGGAAGCCAGGCAAGTGATCCAGCCCCTGTTACACGGCATCATAAAAAGGAATTATTTTCAGAAAATATTCATAAAACCCTGTTTTATGTCAGTTCTGGGCTTGCAAAACAGATCCTGTGCTTTCTCCCTTTGTATTTTCCATTTCTTCCTCCCTGATCAGCCACAAAAAAAGAAAATTTCCAACCTGAAGACACAAGTCCCCAGACAAAGACTGGAGACTTACAGGCTTCCTGGACGATCCCTCCCCCATTACCTTCTCTTCCCTGAGACTCGGGAAGCATGGAGAGGGGGCTGAGCGGGATGGTAATGGGGATGGGGCCGAGGAATGCAGGAGGAGATAGGTGAACAAGAAAGAAAACAGTACAGAAAGATGGAGTGAGGACCCAGAAGGAGTGAGGGATCAAAAGGGAGAGACAGACCATGCTGGGGAGAGATGAAGAGGAGAATGGAAGAGTAGTCAGAAGAGGCTTGGGTGGAGAGAAAGAAAAACACAGATGAGAGAGGGCCCAGGGGGAGGGACAGGACCCCCTGGAGTCAGAACACAGCAGGGTCTCGGCCAGAGTAAGACGGCCCCAGAGTGGGTTCCCAGCACAGGCTGCTGCCTGAGACGAGGAGGTGTGACGGACGGGCCTCTAGGGGCACACCTGGGAGAAAGCAGTGTCCCCCTCCCAGGGAAACTTGAAAACACGAATTGCCTACTTGGCTAACCCATATTCACTACAGCAGTCCCTTACCCTTTATCCTCCAACAAAGGTTCTCCAGGCTCAGCCCAAGTCACAGGCTGGTTGTCAGGGATCCTGGGGCCTGGGCCTGGCTTTGCCCCCGAGTAGTCCCGTCCCTCTCTCAGCCTCATTTGCCTCATCACTATAATGGGGATAATAAAAATAGCCCTGGCACAGGTTGCAGTAAGGTTGTAATGAGATAGTGGATGTAAAAATGCATTGGAAAGCAAGGCCCGACACACGTTAGAGGTTATTTCTGCCCCTGCAGACAGCAGAGACCAGCAGCCAGGTGGAGGGTTGGGAAGCAGCCCCGTAGCGGGAAGCAAGCATTTCAGCCCCAGAGGGCAGGTTCCAGGCACAGCCAATGGCAATTGCCTACCCAAGTGGTGAGCAGGGGCAGGCCTGGGCCACTTCGCTGCACACATTTAGAAGTTGGTTCTTTACCAGGAAGGCAATGGGAGCCACTGAGGTTAGCTGTGTGGCCCTGAGCACGTCACCTAAGTTCTCTGTTCCCCTGGCATTATGGTATTTGGTGGATCTGTGATTTTGCAAATCGCCCTGGCTGTCCTGTGGAGGAGGCTTAAGGGTGCGTGTGGCCTGGATTAGGGCAGGAAGGGGGAGGTCGGTGGAGGGGCAAGTCTGGTCCTCGGGAGTTTATTTGCACCCCGAGACTGATCCTGACCCTAAGCGCTCAGACGATGAGTGGGAGATGTGCCCACTGTCACAGGGATCGGTGGCCTCGGGGGCCTAACTGAGGAGACCTAACTGCCTTCGGACCTGAAGGATGCAGGGAAGGTTGCAGCAGGACACTGGGCTCCGGCGAGGCCTGGGGTCAGGTGTGAGGGGCTGCAAGCTGCAAGGCACTGGGACTTTGCCCTGTGGGCAGCAGAAGCCATGGGAAGCTTTAAGACAAAGTGCCTCGATGTGGTGTAAAAGCCAGATGGCCTGGGCCTGATCACTTCCTCACACTGAGTCTCAGGGTTCCCATCAGCAAACTGGGAGAAGAAAACCCCAGCCCCACAGAGTTCCCATGAGGACTTCAGATAAAGTGCCTGTGCTCATAGTACCTAAGTGCTCTGAGTGCTTTGTGGTGGTGGTGAATGAGGATGATGAAGGTGATGAAGCAGGAGGTCATTTACTGAGCCCCGCCTACCCCCAGGCTATGCCAGGTCCCAGCGACACAATGACACATGAAGTCTCGTGGTCCCAGGGACTTTCCTCTGTGAGTGCCCGAACAACGACTGGATGCGAAGCTCTCCCTCCCCACCCTCTCTGGAGCAGCCCACCTGAGCCAGACCCAGAGGCACAGAACCGGGAGCCTCCGAGGCCAACCTCAGCAGGGACTGGACTTGGATGGTGACGGTTGCTGAAGGCTCTCCTGCCATCTGGCAGCTGCCACCAGGGGGTAGTGCTACTTGGGCTGTGACCTCCGGCTCTGAACAGGTGACCTGGAGAAGCCAGGCTTCCATTTGGGAGCTGGAGAGGATCTTTGGGCTTGGGAACAGATAAGGGGACCACCGAGGGCAGACTGGCCCAAGTCCTGCTGGCACATTGAAGGCGGAAGCAGAGCCTCGGTTTCCAGGCTCCCATGTGCCCTTCTGGCCTCGGCACACTGTGGCTCACCTGGATATAGGGCAATGGGCCAGTGTCTGGTTCACCTCAGCCTCCAAAACCTTCCCCCCTACAAACTTGAATCTGCAGTGGGGCCAGGCCCTATGCTCAGAGCTGGGCATGTATAGATTTGTTCAAAAATATTCATTCACCCAATGAAGAATTATTGAGTGTCTACACTATGCTGTGCATTGAGCTCCCAACTAGAGAGCTGGTCCTCCCTGCTCTCCCAGAGCCTACAGCTTAGGGGAGGTGGGTGGGAGGAGTACCAGTACAACAGGTGATGGTTACCCTGAGGGCAGGGCCCATCCTCAGGACTTACAGTTGATCTGGAAGCACAGTGGCCTCCTCCTTCCACCCCTCCTTTCCCCTCTCCTTCCCTATTAATCCTACTTCCCAGTTCACCCAGCCAATGTCTCCAGCCATATCAAAGGAATGAGCCCAGACTCTTGCATCTTCCCATACAGAGAGAAGTGCTAAATTCATTAACTGGAGATGTCTGGTTTTTCCTTAATTAACAGTAATCTTTTGACGTTCTGATGACCTGGTTTTTGTTGCAAAAACTCCTATTACATCCTGGCTCCCCACTTACCTTTTCAGAACAGCCCCTCAGAGCTGAGAGGCTGTCTCCGGGCTTAAAAGTCCTCAGTTTGACGAATAAAATGTAATTCTCAGCTCTTGGGTTGTGCATTTTTTTCCAGTCGACAGGTGAGAGCTTTTGACTACTGCACCATGTCTGCTAGTGTTCTTACACTTAACATTAACAGAACAAATTATGTAAGATTTTATTATCAACTATTTTCCTTTTATTTCTCTTTTTCCTTACAGTTAGGGCATTAAATTAAACTTTAAAATCATATGTGTACGTGTGTTATATTATCCAGATATTTCATTTCAGTATAGAAGGAGGATTATAAAGTACTTGTAATAAAAGGGGACATTGGTTGAGAACCCCTGTTCTACATGTGTCTTTCAAATCTGAGAAGTGAAAAATCCTATGATGTTGGACCAGTCCCTAGAATCTGGAGCTAATGACCTTTTATCCTATTTTCTACGCTAGCCTTTTCTGCATGATTTGCCAAGAGATTAGCACCTTTCGAAGGATAGGGAGGTAGTGTGATAAATTGCAAAGAGCAACAGGCCCGGGCTGAAGACTCTTCTGCTACTTACTGGTTATCTTGCCTCGGGCATGTGACTTGACCCTCAGTCTTATTTGCCTCATCTGGAAAATGGGGATAAAGATAATTTACTTTATAGCTTGGAATGATGATTAACTGAGACAACAGATCAGAAGCTCTTCATATGTAAAGTCAACATCAATGAAGGTTATCGTGGTTGTTGGAAGAGGAAAGAAGCAGGTGCCCTGAGTTTTCACAATCCCCCCAACCTTCACTCAGGAACCCCAAGCGGTGTAAATGGGAGATTATGTTTAACTCAAGTCCAAACTGGGTTCCAGGCCTGCCTTGCCACTGACTTCATAAATAACACCAGGCCAATGGCATCCCGTTTCTGAGCTTCAGTTTCCCCATTTGAGGAAGGCAGGAATTAGACCAGATGAGCTTTAGAGAGCCTTCTAGCTTTGAAAGGCTGGAACGTCAGGATCTTTCTCCACCCTCCAACCTCTCAGCTCAGCTCCCGGGCTTTGAAACCAGCCCCCTCTAAAAAGTTGGTTTGCATCAAATGCTAAAGTTCACCAACTCGCTGCTGCCTTTAGCAGCTCCCAGCCCAGCAGCTTGACTGGCTTTTAAAGGGGCATTAGACTTCTTTAGGGCTTGGTGAGAAGCCCTGGCTCCACGTTAGAAGGACTCAAACCACATTCCAGCAGAGCCCATCTTTAAACAGGTCCAAAGGCACACCCAGCAGACATGGTTGGTTGTGGCATGGAAAACAGACACAGGGGGTGTTTGGAGCGGGAGGCAAGGAGAGCCATGGGGATGTGGGAGGGGGACTGGACCGGTAAGAGGGAACCACTCAGGAGGACTTTTCCCCAAGAGGTGGGTCTGAACCCCCCGTGGCTGGCTGTCTAAATGACAAGGAAGGAGGGCACAGAGAGACGTGCTAGAGGGGGTGTCTGGGGCCCAGCAAAGAATTTGCACTAGGAGGTAGTCTTAGGGGACGTAGAACTGAGGGAAGTAAGGGGTCTGGAGCACGCCGTGGAAGTCCCTGCTGTGGATTTTGGATTTAATCAGTGACTGTCACTAAAAGTCTTTTATTTGAGAAGACAGAAAAAAATCTTGTCTCTCTGGGATACTGAGGCTCCTGAGGAATGCAGGGGGTGCAGCTGGGCCAGGGAATTCAGGAGGCACGGAGGGCTGAGCCAACTCTCACAGCGGGCCGTGGCCCGTCTGCCAGAGCAGGATAGAGAAACAAACACAGTCCAACCGATCCCGATCAGGCACAAAGTCCCTGCCGGAGGACCCCAGGATGTCCAGGCTTAGCCTTAGCACTCTCGGGGGCCGCCTGCTGGTGGGCACACAGGTTGCCAGCTCAGACCCACGTTAGAAGTGCCTCCAGGAGACAATCATCCAGCATCCCTCCAAGCACTCCTGGTCCCATGCTTCCCAGGGACTCAGGCCAACCAGAAGAGGTGCTTTGCCTGCTGTGGTTATGCTCCACGAGGCCGCTCCCTCCTCACAGACAGCTTGCCCAGCCCGCTGCTCTGGCTCCAACACAACACTTCCCTTTCAGCTTTTGAATTTCAAAGCAAACCTGAGGCTGACTGCAAACAGATGGATGGGGTCATAAAAATCCCCCAAGCAGGGAGCAAAGAGGCTCGTGGTTATAAAAGAGAAGCTAAAAAAAAATTTTTTTAATTAAAAAAAAAAGAGAGAAGCTAGAGAGGCTCCTTTGGAAGAATTGTACCAGCACCCATGCTGGGTTCCTGCCTGCCTGAGCCCCTGCTCACTCTTTGCCACAAACAGACCAAACACGCCTCCTTCCCCTCACCCATACAAATCCTACCGCTTTCAAGGCTCAGACCAGCCCCCGAGTTGCCAGGCAGCCTTCTTGGGCTTCCTCTCCCAGACCTGACACCTCCCCACCCACCCAGCCACCAGACTGCTCTGCCTTTGAGCTCCCGGGGTACTGACACCCTTCACCCCTTCACGGGGGTCTACCACATACATCTTGGCGTGGCTGGCGGCTTTCCTACATATCTAATCTCTCAAAATAGATTCTAGACTTAATATCAAAAAACACCTTCCCCTTTGTGACTAATCCAGTGTTGGACACAAGGTTGATGCTGAGTCAATGCCAACTAGATGCTTTTCATGAAAATGCAACTTTATATAACTTCAGTAGTAGTAGACAGGAAATGGATGTTGTCAATATTACCTCTAAGCAGCTGCCATGGGGATCTGTTACCATGCAACACAGGAAGTGTCATGAGCAGTGAGGGATCCATTTCCAGGGTGCACTCCAGGCAGGAAGTGTCCTCCCTCAGAGGGATGCCCTGTTATATGCACAGTGCGAAGGAGAGCTCTTGGCAGAGGGAACAAAGAGACAGGATAAAGAGCAAGGAGTTTAGGGAGGAAAAATGAGTGGTAGAACACATGCAGGCTTTGGAACTGAATAAGCCTGGGATGAAATCCCAGCTCTGCTGTTTGCAAGCTATTTGACCCTGTGCAAGGGACTCAACCTCTCTGAGCCTCAGTTTTGTTATCTGTAGACGGGAATGATCGTAATATGTATCCTGCAGGCTTGTTATGAGATGTAAATGAGATAAGGATGCTCAAGGGATGCTAAGTGTTTTTATCAAAGAGAGCCCTGCAGGCCAGGCAGATGGCGGGAGGGAGCCACCTCTGCATTAGTAAGAAGAACAGACACCCAGTCTGGGTTGGAGGAAGTGAGGACTCCTCAGAAATGCACAGATATTTGCTTCTACTTATTGAGGGCTTGCTATGTGCCACCTGACAGACCAAGAACAATTCAATCTTCACAACATCCTGGAGACTAAAGACCATTGTCCCTGCTTTACAGATGAGGAAACTGAGGTTCCAAGAAGTTAGATGATTTGCCCATGGTCACGTAGCCAATGTCAGACTCCAGAACCTACACACTTAACCACTCTTTGAGCATTTGCGACAAAGAAACTAAACTATAATACAATGTTACTTGGAATTTCTCCTGGTGTCCACGGAGTCATAGCTGAGGCCCCAAAGCTAAAGACAATGTGTCCCAATTCAGAAGAAGGAAGCCAGACCACCCCTGCAGGGCTTGCTGAGGGATAGCAAAACTGGCCCAGCACCCATATACCACCCCTCCCCAACCAACCCACCTATGCGTAGGACTGAGGCCAGAGGCCTCTCGGCGCGGGGATGGGGGTGTGGAGGCAACCAGGAGTGGACTCTCAGAGCAGGAGCCACAGGGGAGCTGGAAGATGACAGCAGAGGAGGCCTGGCCCACATCAGGGAGGAGCTCGGCAGCTCTGGAGAAATCCACACGTATGTCTCCAACCAGAGAAAGGGCCAGCATTTGGACAGCTGCTCCACAGAGGGCACTGGTGTCCCTCTTCCTTTCATCTCACCTCCCTGCCCAGCCTTGCAGGAGCCATTGCTGCCTCCAGCGAGGGAAGGAGCCTCCACCATGAATTTGATGGGGAATTTGGATTGATTTCAATCAGGTGTGAGTGTTTAATACATGAAAAGGAGACTCTTCTAATACCTGATAGTGACAGGAAAGCTATTGGATGGGTCTGCACAAGAGGTCATCCAGGGATGAGGAGGGAACACTGAGCCAGTTGAGGGGAGTGGTTGGGGGAAAATATTAAGTTCATTTCCTTTTTGTACCCCACTGGGTCCAACCAGATCAATCAGAGGTTACATTAGGATACCATGCCAGTGGAGTCGGCCACACAAGAAGCATCAGGCAGGACAAGGCAAAAAAGAATCCAAAGCAGACCATCACGGGCTTCTGCCCTCGGCTGTCCTGGTAATTATTCTTACCAGTTCACTTGTAAGGGAGCATGGAAGACCCATCTCAAAAGTCACTGATGTGGCACTTCAGAACCATTAAATCCAATTATGATTGTGTTAACTACATAGTAAGCTGGGTGTAATTTTCATTCCAAGGGATGGCTCAAGCACTCCCAAAATGAAAGTCCAAGTTAAAAAAAAAAAAAAAAAAAGTCTGCGGATTTTGTTGTGTGGACAGTCTGAACTGGGTAGACCTTTAGAGTCCAGACTCTGGAGTCCAGAGAGAACCAAGTCATCATCTAGCAGGCATGGTAAAACATTTAGTCAAAGGACTCTCTCTATGAAACCGTTGAAAATGACTTCTCTTTGTCTTAAAGGGAGACCTTGATTTAAAAACCTGGCACTCAAGCTCATGTCTCACACGGAAGAGCCCTGTATCAACCGTCCATTGACACCCACTCTCTTAGGGCCCTCGTTCTCATGGAGTTCCCTGGCAGGTGCTGGGTATCATTCTCTCACCCACATGGCCAACGGCCCTGAGAAGTCAGTGCTACCCGCCCTGTTGCATAGCCAAGGCCACTGAGGTTTGGAAAGATGAGGGATCTTTCCTGGGGCCTCACAGCTAGGAAGTAGCTGCAAAAATGAGAATTAAGGCCCATAAGACTCTAATCTGTGCTTTTTCAACTACCCTAAGCCAGAGGTTGGCCCAGCCCCAGCCCCTGCTTCTTGGAGCCCAGAACTCTGCCCTGCCCAGATCTACCCACTCTTGGCCCCCAGCCCAACTCCATCTTTCAGACAACCCTCTGGGATTTCTGGGGGTATCTTCCTTCTCCCGTGACCCCCATCACTGTACACCACTTGCCCTCTTACAACTCATGTCAGTCAGTAATATGGAATCCCATTTATAGGTAGCTGGATATATTTTAATGGTTCCCTGTGTCCGGGACCTCCCCTCTGTCCACATTCACTCCCTTGGTGACCTCGGCCAGTCCCAAGGCTTTAAATACTCTGTGATGAGTCCCAAAGCCACACACCAGCCCAGCCTCTGCACTGACATTAAGCTGCTACCAGGACCTCTACGCTTGGATGTCAGAAGGCATCTCCAAGTCACCATATTTAAAAGCAAACTTGTGATTTCTGCCCCCAAAATTTGCTCTCCCCCAGCATCCCACCTCCGTAAATGGTGCCACCACTCACCTGGTCCCTCAGAGGAGACACTGTGGAGTCCATCGTGATGTCTCTTCCCCTCATCTCCTATATCTTTGCCATCCTGTCACTTCAGAATATATACAGAATCAGAATATATACAGAATCAGAATATATACAGAATCAGAATATACACAGAATCAGAATATATACAGAATCAGAATATACACAGAATCAGAATATACACAGAATCAGAATATATACAGAATCAGAATATACACAGAATCAGAATATACACAGAATCAGAATATACATAGAATCAGAATATATACAGAATCAGAATATACACAGAATCAGAATATACACAGAATCAGAATATATACAGAATCAGAATATACACAGAATCAGAATATGTACAGAATCCGAATATATACAGAAACAGGCCTCTCCCACCCCCCTGAGCTGAGCCACTCTCATCTCTCCAGCCTCACAACTGGTTTCCCTGTTGTTCCCAACCTGACTCTACACTCCATATGGGCAAGTGATCCTTTGAAATGTAAGTTAGGTTGTGGCAGTCCCCTGCTCAGAATCTGCAGTGCTTTCCCACCAGACTTAGAAGGAAATCCCCATTTTGACCACAGCCTACCTGGCCCTCCCTGACCCAGGTGCCTCTCTCATGTCATTCCTGACCCTCCTTTCCTTGCTTACTCTATACCAGCCTCATTGGTCTCCTTTTCAGTCCTGGAACATCCCAGCATCTTTCAATTGTTAGGATTTGTTCTGCCCAGAAGGCTCTTTCTCCAGGCCCTTGCTGACTTCCTATCGCTCCTTTCATGTCTCTGCCTGAATGTCACCTTGGAGAGAAGGTCACCCATGCAAAATATTGCCCCAGGACTCTCTCTGTCCCTTATCCTATATTGGTTTTCTTCATATCATATTCACTCCCAGACCTTATGTGACAGATTTCTTCCTGTGCCTGATGTCTGCACTCAGCAGCGCCGGGAGGTCTAGAACGTCAGTCCCCCGTGTCTCACACCTTCTCTGCACGTTCTCCGCTCCACCTCCACTGTCCGGCTCAGAGCTCACTCTCAAAAAATGTTTATGGTGTCAATGTTGAAACCTCTGTTTGTGGTAAAACTAGGGTTACATTTTTAAAGAGATGTGTATAATTACAGGCAATTTGGAGGCCTGGCCCCCAGGCCCTAATTCAGGGACTGACCCATTGGCCAGATGTCAGATGTATGCTCTGTGTCAGTGCTTGGCCAGACTCCGAGGACTCACAGATAAATAATACATGCTCCTCAGGATATGACTGCACTCAGAAGTGAAGAATTTTCTTTCTGGCCCCATGTGAGTGGACCACCAGTTAACAGCAGGGTTTCTTAATCATGGGCTACCACCTCATGAACAATTAAAGGCATAGTTCCAGGTTACAGTGACAGAAACAGTAATAACAGCCATGGAAACTAGCACTGATTGAGCCCATCTATAGGCTCAGCCCTGTGATGAGTGCTGGTGATGCTGTGGGTGGTGAATCAAGCACAGGCCCTGCCCTCAAGGGGTTCACACTCTGGTGAAGCATAAATAAATATGTTGAGGGTGGTGATTTACAGATGGACAAACTGAGGCCCAGAGAGGGAAAAGTCGTGCAAATTAATGATGTCACCAGAAAGCAGGGGGTAGAGGAATGAGAGGCAGCTGAGGGGAGTGGGACCCCCATTCACAGCACCAGGCTCTGTGCTCTGTGCTTCATTTGGAGGCTCATTTTCATCTCCCCACAACCCTAAAGAGGATGTGTTATTATCCTCCTTTTACAGATGGGAAAACTGAGTTGGGCTCCTCGCAGGAATGCTGGAACTTGCCTCATATGAGGGCCAAGGGAGAGTCAAAGTAAGAAGAGAAAGCAGGGATTTCCCTGATGATCCAGTGGTTAAGACTTCACCTTCCAGTGCAGGGGTATGGGTTCAATCCCTGATCAGAGAGTTAAGATCCCACATGCCTTATAACCAAAAAAAAAAAAAAAACCACAAACAAACAGAAAACAAAAACAACATAAAACAAAAGCAGTATTGTAACAAATTCAATAAAGACTTTACAAACAGTCCCCATCAAAAAAAAAAATCTTTAAAAAGACAAAAAGGGGCTTCCCTGGTGGCGCAGTGGTTGAGAGTCCGCCTGCCGATGCAGGGGACACGGGTTCATGCCCCGGTCCGGGAAGATCCCACATGCCGTGGAGCGGCTAGGCCCGTGAGCCATTGCCGCTGAGCCTGCACGTCCAGAGCCTGTGCTCTGCAACGGGAGAGGCCACAACAGTAAGAGGCCCGCGTACAGCAAAAAAAAAAAAAAAAAAAAAAAAGAAGAGAAAGTACACAGGGCCCCCCGGGAGAGGTAAGAGAGGCAGGGAGAGGGGCGGTGGGCAGGAAAAGCAGACTTGCCCTACATCAGCCATTCAGCCTGGGTCTGACTGAGGGAAGGGGGGGTCATGGTGCATTGACCTCCTCACCCAGACTATCAAGGGCCCTGGCTTACATCTGTGTCCTGCACAGGCTGGGAACACAAAGCTTAAGGGGGCCTGCAAACCTTGGGAAGGCTACTAGCAGAAAGAAACCCTCGGGGCTTCCAGAGCATCCCAGAGGGAGCCCACCCAGCCTGTGGAGGCAGAGTGTGTGTGTATGGGAATGAAATCATGGAAGGTTTCCTGGAGGAGGCACTGTAGAAACTGTATCATGAAGAATAAACATTCCTGAAAGACAAAGATACACAGTTGAACAGACAAGAGCTTAGAAATTCAGGCAGCCTCATCAGGATACCCACCACTCCACCTGCATGTCTGTCAGCACCTGGTCCCTGGACAATCGTCTCATTCTGCTACCATTTCCTTTATTGTTTTTTTCCTGCTCCCATGGCCTTCACTCACAAAGGGAGATCTTTGCCTCCTACTCTCTGAGGCCTTTGGTTTGAAATTCTTCAACCTTCTGCCCTGCCCCAACCCAGCCTAGATATGCCAAACTGACTTCCACATCGTCAGCCCCAGTCTCAACTAATGGGGGATCAATCTTCCATTTCCAAGCTGGTCCCTCCTCTTGAACACTCTCCCATCATATTCTTCAGGGCCTTGATCCATCAGGCTCCCCCTCTCCTCCATCCTCAGCCTCTCCCTCTTCTTTGGCTCCTTCCTTCAGTGTAAAATCAGGCTCAAGTACCTTCTGCCCTAGCACATCACTCAAGCCATCAAGGGAATAACAAATACAACAACTTGACCCTAAGATTGAAAACATTGACATACATCTTCTTATGGGTTTTCCAAAGAGCATCTGTGCTTTCTGAATCAATTCTAATTTCATTACAATTTACTCTATGGGGTAAATAGTAAAATCACTACGTGTATATTTTAATAAAATCCATCCTCTGTGCTACCTTTGAAAGACACCATTAACATTAGGAAGCAGACCCACAGAGGTGAAGTGTTCTCAGTGAATGAGCACATGCAGTGGCCTGGATGCAGGTACTCCCTCCCTGTCTACCCTGGTTCACACAGCCATGTATTCATCCAGTGGATTCAACCTTCACCAAAGACTCATGTTTTGTTGAAAATTGCTTCAAGCATTTTGCAAAATAATATGTTTTCACGAATGTCTTCATACATTGAACAAAAACACAACCAAAACTAAATAAATTAAAAAATTAAAATGGCCAAATCATTAATACTTATGTTTTCATACAACTCAAGGGTAAAAATTCAAGTTAACTTAATTCATTAAACCAGTTGTTTGTCTTTAGGCTCATTAAATGTGCTGTTAGATGGTGTCATTCAAGAAAGGCACCTTGCCAGCTTGAATGCCTCTTGTGATCACAAATTAGATTCTGCCATTTGTATACTGTATATACTCAACAAGTTCTCTTCTAGTTTGTTGACTTTATCTTCCAAGTATATTCTAAGGCTGGCCGTAAAAGAAGTATTGAAAAAATTTGTATCTGCCTCTCTGATTTAGATAGGAATTTTAGATATTAGAATTTAATTTTAAAATCATGTGAGTTATGTCATCCTCACCCCCACTAAATTGTGAGCTCCAGAAAATTGAGACAGTATCTGATTCATTTCTGGAACCCAAGTCTGCACTTAGCACAGGATCTGGTCCTGTATCAGTTAGTAATTGCAACAATAATACTATAAACAAGCTGTCCAAAACTTAGTGGTTTAAAATAGCAGGCATTTATTCCCCTGCTAATGAGACTGCAGGTCAACTCCAGCTTGGCTGTTTAGTCTGGATTTAGGTGGGTAGATCTGCTCAGGCTGAAGGTCATCTGGGTGAGCTCCAGGCTGCAGGTTGGGTTCAGGTCTGGTCCATGTGTGGCAGGATGAAGGTACAGTGGTTTTCTACAGCTGTTCTTCTTGTGGCAATCAGCAGAAGTCAAGTTCCTTTAAGTCTGTTGCCTGCATCACATTCACCAACTTTCCATTGGCCAAATGAAGTCACATACCATGCCCAGTGTCAATGAAAGGAGGAAGTCCCCTCACTGCAAAAGTACATGGCATAAAGAAGAATTAACACCAATCCCCCTCAAATTCTTCCCAAAAATTGAAGAGGAGGGAACACTTCGAAACTCATTCTGTGAGGCCAGCTTTACTCTGATACCAAAGCCAGACAAAGACACTGAAAAAAAAAATATATTGACCAATATCCCTGGTGAATGTTGATGCAAAAATCCTCAAAAAAAAAAAAAAACAACTAGCAAACAGAGTTCAACTGCACATTGAAAGGATTATGTGGCTTGACCAACTGGGATGTATTCCTGGAATGCAAGGATGGCTTAACATATGAAAAGTAATCAATGTAATATACCACATTAACAGAATGAAGGGGAAAAAATCCACATCATCTTGATTGATGCAGAAAAACATTTAACAAAATGCAACACCCTTTTGTGATAAAACACTCAACATATGGAAAACCCTAAAAACTCAACCAAAAAAAAAACTGTTAGAACTAATAAACAAATTCAGTAAAGTTGTAGGATACAAAATCAATATACAAAAGTCAGTTGTATTTCTATACAGTAACTACCATATGATCTAACGATTCCACTTCTGGGTAAGGACTCAAAAGAATTGAAAGCAGCAGCTCAAACAGATATTTGTACATCATTCACAATAGCCAAAATGTGGTAGCATCCCAAATGTTCATCAATGGATGAAGGGATAAACAAATGTGGTACATATATACAATGGAATATTGCTCAGCCTTAAAAAGGAAGGAAATCCTGACATGTGGAACATCATGGAAGAACCTTGAGAACAATATGGTAAGTGAAATAAATCAGTCACAAAAGGACAAATATTATATGATTCTATATTATAAGTTACCTAGTGTAGTCAAGTCCTTAGAGAGAAAGTAGAATGATGGTTTCTAAGGCCTGGGGAAGAGGGGTTGGGGAGTCATTATTTAATGACCACAGAGTTTCAATTTTGCAAGATGAAAAGAGCTCTGGAGCTGGGGGGTGGTGATGGCTACATAACAATGTGAATGTACTTAGTGCCACTGAACTGGACACTTAAAAATGGTTAAGATGGTAAATTTTATGTTATGTATATTTAACCAAAATAAAAATAGATAAAATAGATAAAATTTTAAAGTGCACGTCAAAAAGCATGGATGCATAATCCTATTACAAGGGAATGAAGAATTGGGTCCAATAACTTAATCCATCCCAATACCCAGTTAATATTGACTAAGTGAAAGAATGTGTGGAGTTCCTGCTCTACCTGTCCCCGGCTGTGTGGTCTCAAACTTATGGTTTAACCTCTCTAAGACTCAGCACCCACATCTATAAAATGGAGGAAATAAGGCTTTTCAGAATTTTAGTGACTAACCCAAAGTCATACAGCAAGCCAGTGCCAGAGACAAGAACTGAACGCAGACCTCTGTCTACTCAATCAAAGTGACAAAAGCACTAGTGGAAAGAACACTGGACTTGAGATCAGACAGACCTGAGGAAAAGTCCCATGTCTGCCACAGGCTTGCGTGACCTTGGCCAAGTTCCTTCCCTTCTCTGTACTTCAGGTTTTTCCTCTATACAATAAGGAAGTTGGGCCAGACCAGTGTTAAGCTCCATTTCTCCTGACCTCTAAACTCATTCACCCATTCAAAAAATATTTAACTTACCACATGCAGGGCGCTAGGTTAGATCCTGGGGGTAGGGCAAGGATTTTCAGCACAGCCTCCTAACTTGACTCCTAGTTCATGGTAAAAGTTGAAGCTCTCAGATGAAATCTCCCTGAACTTCCAAATACCATACCTACATACCCACCTACCCCATCCTCTGGGTATACCCCTTGCTCCACTTGAGGCTCTGCCCCACCTGCATTCAAGCCATTCCTGCTACTGGACTTCAGAGCCCCTCCCCTCCCACCTTCACAGAAATTCATGTGATCAATTTCTTTTCTCTCAATAGTTCCTTCTCAACCAGATCATGAGCATCAATATTCAAGCATGTTTAAGTCTTTTGTATCTTAAAAATAAAATCCTCTCCTTGACCCAATATCCCCTTCCAGCTGCCAACTCATTTCTCTTCTGCCCTTCTGTTGCAGTCAGATTTCTTGGCTACAAGTGACAGAAGCCAGCCCTTGCTGATTTAAACAAAAATGGAACTGATTAAATGGATATTGAAACACATGTCCACAAAAAGACTAGTACACAAATGTTCACAGCAGCCTATTGATAACAGTCAAAACTGGACACAACTTCAATAGTCACCAACAGGTGAGTGCATGAACAGGTGAGTGTGGTATGTTAATGAGTAGAATACTAGTCAGCGACAAAAAGGAATGAACTACTGGTAAACATATGCCAACATGCACAAATATTAAAAAGCATTAAGCTGAAGAAAAGAAGCCAGACACAGAATATTGATTGAATTTGTGTACAATTCTAAAACAGGTAAAACTAATCTATAGATATAGAAACATCTCTGGGACCAGGGGTGGGGGGAACAAGACCACAGAGGGGCACAAGGAAATTTTGGGGGGTGATGCAAGTGTTCTAAATCTTGATTAGAGTAGTAGATACACTGACATATACATTTTTTAAAACTCATTGAACTGTACCTCAAGCTTATTTTTAGTACATAAACTACCATACCTAAAGTTGACTTTAAAAGTTACAGAAATATAGCTAGATGATAGATAGATGATAGATAGATAGATAGATAGATAGGTAGATATTTGGTTTGTTTAGAGAATTGCCAGGAGGATAGAGAGACCAGGTTGGGTCTGCTTCTATAACCACCATCACCACCATGGCCTTTTCTTTGGTGCCACGGTGAGCCCCACTCACACCACTCTCACCAACAAGCCCTGCTGGTCCACTAGCCAAGGAACTCTTCCTTTCATGACCACCGCTGTTCTCAGAAAACATTCCTCTGTGTCCTTCCTCTTGTGCTTCACTAACTCCTGATTCCAAGTGATGCTTCTGGTTGGCAAGCCCTGTCCTTTGCTCATCCCACCTCAAGGCCAGCTGGGAAGACAAGTATCTGGTACCTTCCTCATATCCAGTGGGAGGCAGGCTCTGCTTCTCAGTGAGAGTCATAGGTAGGGAGCTCCCCAAACATAGGGCAGTGAGGTGGTTACTGGACAACCAAAAGGAATGACAGTTGTCGACGCCTACAGCTCCCACAAACTTCTCCAGAGTGGTTTCCACCTCCCACCTCTGCCCTCCACTGCAATCTGGCTTATGTGGCCCCCATCACCCTCCCAAACATGGATTACTAAGGTCACCAGTAGCCTCCCCGTCACTTAGTCTAACAGACATATCCCTTGTTGGCCACTCTCTCCTTCTCAACAAGCATCAGTGTCACCTGACTTTCCTTCTACTCTTCCTGCTTTGTTTGCTTTGCAAGATCACCCCTCTCTACCCAACCTTTAAATGGTGGAGCTCCTCAAGACTCAGTCTAAAGGCCTCTTCTGTCCTCCATTCTGCCTCTTCTCTGGTGACTCATATTTATCTCTCCGGCCCAGCTTCAGACCTGTTTGACATCTGCACGTGGATGTCTCTAAGGCAATAAGGCACACCTGTCTCTTCAACTCTAAACCAACTGAGAGAAAGACATGGGAATCATGTCGGTGAAGATAAAAATGGCAGCTTTAGCGCTAGTGAATCCAGATGGGAAATGCTGCTTGAATACATAGCCACAACTCTGCTTCCTAAAACGTACCCTGACTCTGATCCTTGGGGTGACCCACCCAGGGGGGAGTTTGGATCAGCTGAGCAAACGCAAATCTGCAGAATCACATCTTTACACTGAGCCACAATAACGGGAGCAAAGAGGGTCTGACTTCCAGATAACCTCTAGAGGCAGGCAGGACCCTGTCCCCATGTGCTGTCCACATGAAAGAGGGAGCAGAACAGAACACAGCCATCCTCAGATGGAGCCCGGTGAGAAAGAGCTGGCAGGGTCACGGCTGGTTGTTGTCATCTCTCTAACAGATCGGTCACTATCTACTTCCTTATGAGGGAGGAAGCAGAAGAGGAGGGAGATTTTCTTCCTGACTTTTCCAGAAGGTTGGGGGCTCCATGGTGTAGGAACACCGGGGAGAGAGGTCAGTTGTCCCCACAAATGTGTCCAAAATCAAACTCATGATCTTCTTCCTCAAGCTCAGTTATCTTCCAAGATCCTCTATCTCAGCGATGGTGCAGATAGCCTTCCAGACATCCATGCCAGGAGTCAGCAGTAGGATCATCTTACTCACTGTCCATGTTTCGCCAACTTTATCCCTCAGTATTTTGGGCTCATCCATTCCCCTCCATTGCCACAGTCGCTGTTTAGCTGAAGCAACTCATTTGGTTGCTTCATCGCCTCCTAACCAGTTTCCCCTTATCTAGTCAAACCCTTCACTCTGTCTCCATGCTTAAACCAGAGTTGTCTCCAAAAGCAACTCTGAGCATGTCATCCACCCTGCATTATACCCTCCAGCCCCTTTCCACGCCCTTAAGATAAAGACCAAAACCCCTGATGTGAATAAGGTGCTGTAAGGACTGGACCCATCCTCCCTGCAGCCTCTTCTCCTCCCTTTCCTTCTCTGGTTTGGCCAAGATCTCCGTTCATGTCCTCAGATATGCCCCATCTCTTCTCACCACCAGCTCTGCACATGTCATTGTCCCCGTCCGGATGCCCCCCTTTCCCTCCCCTCTTCTTCATTCTTGGCTGCCTTCAAATCTCACCTCAAGTACCTTCCACTGGGCAATCACCTCTGACAATCTTCCTCTTCCTCCAAAATCAGGTCACCTCCTTAATCATAGGCCTTCATAGGTCCTCGTTCCTATCTTCAGGGCCCATCTAGAAGGTGCCATTAGTCACTTATGTGTGGGTCGATTAATGTTGGTCACTCTCACTTTTCCTATGCAACGTGACCCTGGGGGTGAGCCTCTAGGTGCACCATTTTATCCCCATCATCTACCACATCAACAGGCAGAGGGTGGGCCTTGGTTAATGCTTGTTGAGTGAATGAATGAATGCGCCCTCTGCCTGTCTCGTCTCTTCTGGACCAAGAACCTGCTGGAGTATCTCTGTCCCCTTTCTCTTTGTCTCTTTGGTTCTCTACTGGTTCTCGTCTCTCTGTCTCTGTTCGTCTACATCTCTCTCTATTTCTCTCTCTCTTCCTCCCCCACCCTCCTTCAGTCCAGTCCACTATTCCTCTTTCTTTGCTTCTCTCCCTTCCCTCCTTCTTCCCAGAGTCCAAACAGCTTTGCCAAAAATTCCTCCGCCCAAAACTTTTGCAGCCACAGCGCCACCTAGAGTCCATCTGTGAGATGGGCCAACCCTAGAGCAGTTGACCACGGGTCCAGCCCAGCCCAGCTCTGCCATGGTCAGCTCTACCCGGTGTTCTGGGCACATTTGGGGTTCTCACACCTCATTTTCCAGGCTGTGAGACCATACCATTCATCCAACCCCCTAAGCGCCTAGTGGAGACTTTAAGAGAGAAAACTACAACCCCACTTCCACCAATAGACAGATCATCCAAAATGAAAATAAATAAGGAAACACAAGCTTTAAATGACACATTAAACAAGATGGACTTAATTGATATTTATAGGACATTCCATCCAAAAACAACAGAATACACTTTCTTCTCAAGTGCTCATGGAACATTCTGCAGGATAGATCATATCTTGGGTCACAAATCAAGCCTTGGTAAATTTAGGAAAATTGAAATCGTATCAAGTATCTTTTCTGACCACAACGCTATGAGACTAGATATCAATTACAGGAAAAAAATCTGTAAAAAATACAAACACATAGAGGCTAAACAATATACTACTAAATAACCAAGAGATCACTGAAGAAATCAAAGAGGAAGTCAAAAAATACCTAGAAACAAATGACAATGAAAACACGATGACCCAAAACCTATGGGATGCAGCAAAAGCAGTTCTAAGAGGGAAGTTTATAGCAATACAATCCTGCCTCAAGAAACAAGAAACATCTCAAATAAACAACCTAACCTTACACGTAGAGCAACTAGAGAAGGAAGAACCACAAAAAAAAAAAAACCCACCAAAGTTAGCAGAAAGAAAGAAATCATGAAGATCAGATCAGAAATAAATGAAACAGAAATGAAGGAAACAATAGCAGAGATCAAGAAAACTAAAAACTGGTTCTTTGAGAAGATAAACAAAATTGATAAACCATTAGCCAGACTCATCAAGAAAAAAAGGGAGAAGACTCAAATCTAAAGAATTAGAAATGAAAAAGGAGAAGTAACAACTAACACTGCAGAGATACAAAGGATCATGACTGATTACTACAAGCAATTCTATGCCAATAAAATGGACAACCTGGAAAAAATGGACCAATTCTTAGAAAAGCAAAACCTTCCAAGACTGAACTGGGAAGAAATAGAAAATATAAACATACCAATCACAACTGAAACTGTGATTAAAAATGTTCCAACAAACAAATGCCCAGGACCAGATGACTAAACAGGCGAATTCTATCAAACATTTAGAGAAGAGCTAACACCTATACTTCTCAAACTCTTCCAAAATATAGCAGAGGGAGGAACACTCCAAAACTCATTCTATGAGGCCACCATCACCCCGATACCAAAACCAGACAAAGATGTCACACACACAAAAAAAAAACTACGGGCCAATATCACTGATGAACACAGATGCAAAAATCCTCAACAAAATACTAGCAAACAGAATCCAACAGCATATTAACAGGTTCATACACCATGATCAAGTGGGGTTTATCCCAGGAATGCAAGGATTCTTCAATATATGCAAATCAATCAATGTGATAAACCATATTAACAAATTGAAGGAGAAAAACCATATGATCATCTCAATAGATGCAGAAAAAGCTTTCAACAAAATTCAACACCCATTTATGATAAAAGAAAAACCCTCCAGAAAGTAGGCATAGAGGGAACTTACCTCAAAATAGTAAAGGCCATATATGACAAACTCACAGCCAACATCATTCTCAATGGTGAAAAACTGAAACCATTTCCTCTAAGATCAGGAACAAGACAAGGTTGTCCACTCTCACCACGATTATTCAACATAGTTTTGGGAGTTTTAGCCACAGCAATCAGAGAAGTAAAAGAAATAAAAGGAATCCAAATCAGAAAAGAAAAAGTAAAGCTGTCACTGTTTGCAGATGACATGATACTATACATAGAGAATCCTAAAGACTGTATGAGAAAACTACTAGAGCTAATCAATGAATTTGGTAAAGTAGCAGGATACAAAATTAATGCACAGAAATTTCTTGCATTCTTATACACTAATGCTGAAAAATCTGAAAGAGAAATTAAGGAAACACTCCCATTTACCATTGCAGCAAAAAGAATAAAATACTTAGAAATAAACCTCCCTAAGGAGACAAAAAACCTGTATGCAGAAAACTATAAGACACTGATGAAAGAAATTAAAGATGATACAAACAGATGGAGAGATATAGCATGTTCTTGGATTGGAAGAATCAATATTGTGAAAATGACTATACTACCCCAAGCAATCTACAGATTCAGTGTAATCCTTATCAAACGACCAATGGCATTTTTCACAGAACTAGAACAAAAAATGTCACAATTTGTATGGAACAGGATAGAAAGCCCAGGGATAAACCCACGCACATATGGTCACCTTATTTTGATAAAGGAGGCAAGAATATACAATCGAGAAAAGACAGCCTCTTCAATAAATGGTGCTGGGAAAACTGGACAGCTACATGTAAAAGAATGAAATTAGAACACTCCCTAACACCACACACAAAAATAAACTCAAAATAAATTAAAGACCTAAATGTAAGTCCAGACACTGTAAAAGTCTTAGAGGAAAACATAGGCAGAACACTCTATGACATAAATCACAGCAAGATCCTTTTTGGCTCACCTCCTAGAGAAATGGAAATAAAAACAAAAATAAACACATGGGACCTAATGAAACTTAAAAGCTTTTGCACAGCAAAGGAAACCATAAAAAAGATCAAAGACAACCCTCAGAATGGGAGAAAATATTTGAAAATGAAGCAACTGACAAAGGATTAATCTCCAAAATTTACAAGCAGCTCATGCACCTCAATATCAAAAAAACAGGGCTTCCCTGGTGGCGCAGTGGTTGAGAGTCCGTCTGCCGATGCAGGGGACACGGGTTCGTGCCCTGGTCCGGGAAGATCCCACATGCCGCAGAGCGGCTAGGTCCGTGACCAATGGCTGCTGATCCTGAACATCCGGAGCCTGTGCTCCGCAACGGGAGAGGCCACAACAGTGAGAGGCCCACGTACTGCAAAACAAAACAAAACAAAACAAAAACAAAACAAAAAAAAGAATAGCCCAATCCAAAAATGGGCAGAAGACCTAAATAGACATTTCTCCAAAGAAGATATACAGATTGCCAACAAGCACATGAAAGGATGCTCAAATCACTAATCATTAGAGAAATGCAAATCAAAACTACAATGAGGTATCACCTCACACCAGTCAGAATGACCATCATCAACAAATCTACAAACAATAAATGCTGGAGAGGGTGTGGAGAAAAGGGAACCCTCTTGCACTGTTGGTGGGAATGTAAATTGATACAGCCACTATGGAGAACAGTATGGAGGTTCCTTAATAAACTAAAAATAAAACTACCATACAACCCAGCAATCCCACTACTGGACATATACCCTGAGAAAACCATAATTCAAAAAGAGTCATGCACCACATTGTTCATTGCATCTCTATTTACAATAGCCAGGACATGGAAGCAACTTAAGTGTCCATTGACAGATGAATGGATAGAGAAGATGTGGCACATATATACAATGGAATATTACTCAGCCATAAAAAGAAATGAAATTGAGTTATTTGTAGTGAGGTGGATGGACCTAGAGTCTGTCATACAGAGTGAAGTAAGTCAGAAAGAGAAAAACAAATACCATATGGTGACACATATATATGGAATCTAAAAAGATGGTTCTGAGGAACCTAGGGGAAGGACAGGAATAAAGATGCAGACGTAGAGAATGGACTTGAGCACACGGTGAGGGGGAAGTGTTAGCTGTGACAAAGTGAGAGAGTGGCGTGGACATATATACACTACCAAATGTAAAATAGACAGCTAGTGGGAAGCAGTCACAGAGCACAGGGAGGTCAGCTCAGTGCTTTGTGACCACCTAGAGGGGTGGGTTAGGGAGGGTGGGAGGGACACGCAAGAGCGAGTAGTAATGGTGATATATGTATACGTATAGCTGATTCACTTTGTTACAAAGCAGAAACTAACACACCATCGTAAAGCAATTATACTCCAATAAAGATATTTTAAAAAATAAAAAAGATAGAAAACTACAGCATATGGGAGAGTAGTAAATGCAGTTCAAAGTGGTATCTTCCCCTAACCTTTGATCTGTCTTTCCCTTCCCCTCTCCAGCTGTATTCCTCTCTGCTCGACATTATTTTTAATTTAAATTGTTATTAAAATATAGCAAATAGTTCATCAGCAAAAACATTATTTAGGGACCCATGCAGGGTTCCTCTACCAGAGGAACTTGTAGGGCTACTGGGGAAACGATGTGAATGGAAGCAAGTCTTTCACTTATACTCAGCCGCCATTTCTCCTTCTCTAAAAACACAGGCTGTCTTCTGGAAGTTTGGACCAAGTCCTTTAAAAAGTATTCCAATAATCCCATCATGTGTACAGAGTTTTATATAAAAAGATTCTTTGCGCATCATTGTGCATAATGGCAAATAGGTAGAAACAACCTACCCACCCCCAACAATAGAAAACTGGCTAAGTAAATCATGGTACATCCTCGTGTCTGAATAGTATGCATCACTAAAAATAATGCAAATCAGTGCTTTATCATAATGTGAGGACATACTTCTAAGCCATTTGAGGACATACTTCTAAGCCATTTTGGGGTAGAGAAACAGATTACGACATGTGTAGGAAGTATTATCTCAACTACATAAAATATATACGTGGGTAAAGATTATGAGAGAAGACTGAAATATTCCTAGAGGTTGTTCTGGGACATCCTTTTTTTCCCCTTTTCTTTATTTCCTAAAATCTTTGTAAAGAGCTTGGTTTATTATTTATTTATTTAGTATTTGGAATAACCCCCCCCCCCCAATTTACCAGAATAATCTTAGAGAAAAGAAAAATGGGATAAAGGAGTAAATCTGAATAAAAATGATTCTCTGAATAGTCTATAAGGGTCCTCATCAGAGACTGGGGAGTCTCTGAAATATTTCTTCTCAACAGACAGTGTTCTGAGGTCTCTAAGGTCTACCAGATTCAAGGTCAAGAAACCTGGGTCAGTCTGCCCCCTGCCATGGGTTCAGCCAGCATTGCCTGGGTGCTTAGCAATATGGTTGGATCTTAGCGACAGGGATCATATCTCAGACATGGTGCGTGCTGCAGAGCATCACGGTCTGTTGAGGGGATCAAGGCAGACACAGGAGACTATAGTGTGGAAGCTGTTACCCCAGGATAAATTCCAACTGGATCGAAGATTTAAATGTAAAAACTAAAAGTACTATAAGAGGCATAGAAGGAGAATGATTTTATAGTCTCAGAACAGGGATGAACTTTCTAAATATGATAAAACTGAGAAACCACTAATGAAGAAAATTGATAACTTTGACTTTATGAAAATATAAATTTTATTCATGACCAAAACACTCAATAGAAATACAATAGGATTTTTTTGAACTATACAAACCCTAAAGTTCATATGGAAAAGTAAGCATGCAAAACTATTCATAATGTAATGTTAAAGGGCAAATAATCAACTGGGGGAAATACTTTCAACTTGTATCACAGGCAAAAGTAAATTTCCTTTAAAATATAAGCTCAGAAAATCAATTATAGAGATTAAAACCCCACCCTACCCTCCAAAACAAGCAAAGGATAAACCAAATAATTCCTAGGAAAGAAAATATTACATAAACTTCTTTTAAACATGTGAAAAAAATATTCATGATCATAATTAAATTAATGCACATTGAGACTTCCCTAAGATTTTTTTTTCACCTATCAGGCTGGTCATGATCAAAAAGTTTGATAATATACTCTGTTGACAAAGATATATGGAAGCCAACAGCCCATATTGCTAGGGTCGGGTGGGGGGCAGGGAATGTTAACTGGTTCAGCTCCCTTAGTTGGCAGTTTGGAAACATCAAAGTAATCTGCACCTACCCTGTGTCCGGGCAACTCCACCTCTAGGGTTTATTCTGCAGATGCAATTATACATAAGCATGTATGCACAGAAATTGTTCATTGTAGCATCACTTATAATAGTAAACAATTAGAAACAAAGTAAATGTTAATCAATAGGAGATGGTTAACTACATTGAGGTATATTCATCAATGTTATTCTCTGGCATGGAAAAGAATAAGAATGTTCTCTAGGAGATACTATGGAATGATCTGCAAGATACATTATTAGGTGAAAAAGATGAGGTACAGAAAGAACACACTGTTGAGCTTTTGTGTGTTGAAAAGGAATGGAGGAAGACCGTGGATACACATTCATTTGAAAATGAATAAAATATCTCTGGAAAGGGGAATAAGAAATTGGCGACAATAGATTCTCTAGGCAGGGGTGGCTGGGTGGGTGCAGATGGGTGGCATGGAACTTTTCCCTATGTACCCTTTTGTAACTTCTGAAGCTGGAGTCATGGGAATGCATTACATTTTTTAAACCTATATATCATTCTGGGGCAGAATATTCAATTATTTTGGGAAAACACTAGCACTAGCCATTTCGTAACATCTTATAAAGCAAATACCCCCGATTCCTTTTGTGGGGAACGTCTAAGTAGCTTGAAGTAGACATTTGGTCATGTCAGTCGTCACAAGTGTTATGGTGAGTGCTGTGTTTCTGTAGATTTTATTGTCCTTTTTTTAAAAAACAAAAAGATAGAAAAAATGATTAATATTTCTTTGCTTTGTATGAGTTGGACTTCATTGTGCTTGTGTGCGTGCCTATTCTTATTCAATAATAGTTTGCTAGATAGTCTAAGCTAAAAACAGAGAGGTCCAGACGTGATACTCGCAGGACCAGCGGTAACGATTATCCGGGCTGGCTTAGACAGAGCTCACGCTGAACTAATTATGGATTTCCTCCACAGGCTATTTATGCTAAATGACCCAGGCTCTGGGAAACGTGGTGATTGTTGTTAAGTCATTGCTTTCTGATATGATTGTCTTTGGGGCACTTAGGACCAGGCCTCATTGTTGTGAATAAGGCTAGGAAGTGGACATTCCTATTGCCAACCATCCAGGCAGCCATCGAATCTGATACTGGCATCCGATACTCATCAGGCCTTTTTTTTTTTTTTTTTTTTTTTTTGAGGTACGCGGGCCTCTCACTGCTGTGGCCTCTCCCGTTGAGGAGCACAGGCTCCGGACACGCAGCCCCAGAGGCCATGGCTCACGGGCCCAGCCGCTCCACGGCATGTGGGATCCTCCCGAACCGGGGCAAGAACCTGTGTCCCCCGCATCAGCAGGCGGATCCCCAACCACTGTGCCACCAGGGAAGCCCCGACCTCCATTCTTAAAATGACTGCTGTGGTCATTCAAGGCCCAACTCCAAAGCAGTGTGACACAGTGATGAAAAGCAAAGGCTTCGAAATCAGATAGACACAGGTCCAAATCTTAGCTCCAGAATTCATTAGTTATGTGAATTTGGGTAAACCACTTAACCTCTCTGAACCTTGGTTTGCTCATATATTAACCTCATAAAATTACTGTGAGGATTCTGTGTGATAATGTGCATCACATACTTAACACAGTGTCTAGTGCATAGTAATTACTTAACAATCAGTAGCAAGAAAAACAAAGAAAAATTCCCACCTCTGCTTTCACTCTTCCCCAGCCCATACTGGCTTCTCCCATCTTTGTATCCAACCATGGAATGACACCCCCTGTCATTTATGTTTCTTGGACTGACTCAGCATCTCTGTGCTCCTCGTCAAAGGAGAGTTAAGCAGCTCATAAGCAGTCCGGACTGAGGAGTACACTCTCCCGTCCTCTCCACGGGCACAGGCTTATACTGGTTGGGTGACCGTAGGAGTGCAATAAAGACTGATTGGGCTAAATGGTCAATTTATGACTTTGCTTTGAACAGGCCTTAGATGATTACCTTTTATGAGGCTTACACTTTAGACTTAAGATGTAAAACAGAAGCTCAGGTTAAGAGGCAAATAATGGGACATTTTATGTGCTGTTCTGGAGCAAAAGTCCACAGCTTTATTGCAGTGGCTATAAAAGAACATGACTGGAAAAGCCTTGATTGAGAAACCCACAGTGGAAAGAACACTGGGTCAGGAGACAGGAAGGCCAGGCTTCCCACCCTGTCCCACACCATCCAGCCAGGTGCCTGCCCTCTCTGACCTCATGTGCAAAACCAGGGCCCCCTGAAGACCCTCCCGGCCCTAACCCTATGTGGTTCCTGAGTCTGCAAGTCTAGGATGTTCTCTTCCCGGTATTTCATGATTCTAAAATCTTAAGGTTTTCCAATTCTAAAATACTAATACCCTACAATGCTATGATACCAAAATTTTGAAGTTTTAGATTGTACTCTCTTAAGATTCTATAATAAAGTATGGTGGTTCACAGCACAGGCCTGGAGTCCTAAGACCTAGGGTTCACATTTCAACCTCCTGCTTAACAGAGGGCAATTCTGGACAAATTGCTTAACCAGTTTTCTCACCTATATAATGGAGATGAAACTGATGATGTTGTAGAGAGGATGAAAAGAAACAGCCTCTACAAAGCACTCACTGTAGTTCCTGGCACAGAGAAAACTCTCTGGTAGTCATTATTACTATTCTAACGTTCCATGCACACAACGTCTCAAGAATCGAAAATTCCCCGATCTTAAGAGCATACTTTCTTGTGATTCTAAGAACCTGTGACTCTTTGGATGTCACTCACGAGTCTAAATTCCCAGAGACTAGGACTCCTCCATCCCATTCTAGAAGCAGGGCTGTCAGCATAGCCGTGGCCACCAGATGGCAGGCTTGGGTTATGGGTCCGTCCCTAACTCAGTTTGGATCCAGGCCTCAAGTCTTCTCTGGGGCTCTCATGAAGTTCCTTTCTCTGATGGGAACAGAGTAAAGGAAGCAGGAGGGGAAACTGCAATTACTATGTTTTTCTTATCAATCCAAAGATCAACAATGCAAGAATTAAAGGGGACCCGAGCAGGGAGGTGCTTTTATTGTCAAATGAGCTTAACACGATGCCATATAAAAACTTAACTGCTTGGCCTCAAAAGGTAACTGGAGCCAAGGAGCCATATCCCAGGGCGTCAGCACATTACGAGCTTCTCACGAAGGTTACCCACTGCCTGCCCCGCTTTCTGGGAGCCGTGTGGTCCTCCGTGGCCCCAGCTCAGACACCCATTCACCTGGGAGGGCAGGAATTATCATCGCCACGTTTACAGATGAGAAAGCCGAGGATCTAAGGGGTCAAGGATTAGCCTCAGATTCTTCCGTGGTGAGGCCAGGATTCAAATAGAGAACCTTCTAGAGTGTACTGTGTCCACGAGCTGAGACAGGCACGGGGTGTGTGGGGGGTGTGTGGGGTGTGTGGACACAAGTGGATGCGGACATCTCCCTACCTCACATACAGGTTAGAGCTGCCACCCCCGCACCCCCTGCCTGCCTGTGAGGTTCTGTGCTGGGCACCTGCCCCCCTGCACTACGTCTAATGTGATCCTTTCAACAACCCTTGGAAGGAGGCGTTTACAAATGCCGTGCCCGAGTGCTCAGACAGGTGAAGGGACCTGCCCAAATCATACAGAGATACGAGCCAGGAATCAACCCGAGGTCTCCCTAGCCAAACTTCCTGCTCTCTCTTCCACCGCAGGCGCTGCCAGAGACTCCTGGCCCTGGGCGACCTTGGGGGAGGCCCTCCGGGTCGGGCTCACAGGCATCTCCTCGCGGCCGGGGGGCTGTTGAGACAGCGAGGACGAGGCCTGGGCGGCCCGGAGGCGGCCCCGGGTTCGGGGAGGCCAGCCAAGGGCTGCCGGGTGCCCCGGGCGGCACGGCGGCCAATATTGACTTTGGTAAACATCATTTTGCACGGAGCGCGGGGCAAGGGCGGGGGCGCGCTGACCCGGGGGGCGGAGGCAGCGGCTCCGCATTTAGACGAGGCCATTAGCGGCGATCGATGGCCGCGCCGCGCGCTCCGGCCGCTGGGCGCTCCCAAATGAAGGTTAAGTTTGCTCTGCGCCCCAGCGCGGCCGGCCATGGGCCCGCATAATGGCCCCGGCCCAGCCAGCCCCACGCGCCCAGGTTAAGCGGAGGCCGAGGGGCCGCACCGGCGGGCGGGGGAGGAGCGGGGCAAGGCGGGCAGACCGGCGCCGGAGGGCCGTTGGGGGTCTTTGGGCCCCAAGGTGCCCTGGTCTGGGTCCATGTCCCCTACCGGGCTCCCGTGCGCTCCGGGCCGGGTGGTGTGATGCGTGCGGTGCCGGGGCCTTTGCTTCCCGGACCCTGCTTGCATGGTTGGTCGGCTGGCGCGGGTGCAAGAGTGCCTGGCTATGCACCTCGCCCCCCTCCCCCGCCACCTTACGCCCAAGCCGGCCAGTCTGGGGAGCAGGAGACGGTGCAGTTCTGGTTCTGCCATCGCCTAGTCTCCTGGGGCAAGTCCTTTCCTTCTCTCAGCCTCAGACTCATCCCAGAAACAAGTGGGACAGGGGGAGCCTGTTCCCGGACCCCCAAGGACGTGTTCACACCGTGTTTGTGCAGAGCTAGGCCGAGTGAGGACACACGTGGGCTGTGTGCATGGACACGGGTGGGGCTGTGCCCCTGGTATGACTATGACGCGGGCCCAGGTGCCGCAGCAGCAGGGCTGAGTGTTTGTTGCTGGGAATCTGCTGGGCCCTTTGATGGCTCTGCATTGGGGGCAGCAGGCTCACACCTCACACCACCCTCAGCAGACCAGCACCTCCTGGCTGTTTCATCTGTCAACTCGACCTGTGAGCGTGAGGACACTTGTCATAGCTCATATCTAATGAATGCCCGGAAGTTCCCAGCGCTGCAGTGAAATCACCTTCAATCCTCACATCTATTCTTTTCTCTGCTTTTTACAAATGAAGAAGCCGAGGCACAGAGAGGGGAAGCAACTTGCCCTTGGTTGCTGCGCGCGGGCTTTCTCTAGTTGCGGCGAGCGGGGGCTACTCTTCGTTGCGGTGCGTGGGCTTCTCATTGCGGTGGCTTCTCTTGTTGTGGAGCATGGGCTCTAGGCATGTGGGCTTCAGTAGTTGTGGCTCGCGGGCTCTAGAGTTCAGGCTCAGTAGTTGTGGTGCACGGGCTTAGTTGCTCCGCAGCATGTGGGATCTTCCCGGACCAGGGCTCGAACCCCTGTCCTCTGCACTGGCAGGCGGATTCTTAACCACTGTGCCCCCAGGGAAGTCCCCCTCCCCACCCCCAGTCTTGATCAGTCCTGATTAGGCACAATTTAAGAGGCCCGGTTCTTCCCCTGCTGCCTCTACCACGGTAAATGAGTGACAATAAGTGAGCACAGAGGAAAGGGGCTTGGCCCTGAGCCCTGTGGGTTTATCCTGGCAAGGCCATGCCCCACCACACCCTCTCAGAGCTCTGGGTGCTGAGAGCCCACCATCAATGCCCCCTCACCTGCTGTGCCATCTCATCCTCCCATCAGGGCCCAGAGAAGCAGGGTGACTTGCCCAGGTCACAACACTGAGTCAGAGGGTCTAGACCCCGGCTTCCTGACTCCCTGCCCAGGGCTCTGTCCAGTGCACCTGCCCTGGACACAGCCAGGCCTGCCTTACCAACCAGCATCTTCCTGGGCAACAACTTCAGAGGGCTGGTTCTGGTCCCAGCTCTGCCATTCATCACCTGGCTGCGTGACCCTAGGGGAACAATTCCCCCTCTCTGAGCCTCAGTTTGTCTCTGAGCCTCATCATTGTAAAATAATGATGATAAGTCAAGTGCCTGAGATAAAGAATAAAGGCACACTGCTGGCAGTGCTCACCTCTCTGGGAGGCCAGGGTCTCCATCCGTCACTGCCACTAACCTTTTATGAACAAATATGTGACATTCTCTGTCCTAAAGTGACCCTGGCGGTGTCTGGGCTGCTCCCCCAAGGTGAGCGCCAGGAGTCATGAGGGAGCAGGGGGAGGAAGGTGAGGCTTGTCAGTGGTTGTCTCCTCATGTGCTGTGGGAGCAGGAAATGGAGCCCCCTTGAGCCTGAGCCCCCAAATCTTCCTCTGCCACAGCCTCAGAATCATTCTGCTCTCTCCAAAGCCTTCTGCAAATGAGCCCTCAACATCCCCAATCTCTCTTCCACCAGAACCAAGGAAGGTAGGAGTTTGGAATCTTAGACTGAGTCAGAAGGTCATGAGTCCAATCTCTTGAGTAAGTTAAAGCCCAGAGAGGTACAGGATCTTGCCTGAGGTCACACAGGAAGCCAGGATTGAGGCCTGAGCTCATCTACCCCCTGAGATATAAAGAGTCAGTCACAGATGCAATGCTGTTCTCACGTGGGTTCTGGCACCTCCCAGCTGGCATCAGCCTCAGCGTGTACCCACAGCCACCACCCCCGAACCATACCAGCTCCTGGGCACCCCCATAGCAGATGCTGCTGACTGAGGGCCTGGGCCAGGCTGAGCACCACAGGCAGGACAGAGATGAACCACACGTGGGCCCTGCCCTGGAGGAGCTCACCACCTAATGGAGGAGAGAAAATGTCCAAAAAGGAAAGGGGACTCCATTAAAGAAATATTTATTGTGCTAGGCAGCGGGGACAGACAGTGGTGAGCAAAACATGCATGATCCTGCCCTTGTGGAAAAACAGCATCCTTTTTAATCTAATACGTAAGTACAGATGGCAAAGTGCTATGAAGGGAAAGCTCAGGGACAACGAGTGCACCTAACCGGGTGATCTATCCTGAGGGTCAGGGAAGCTTTCCTGAGAAGGTAACTGGCAGAAACAGAGGAATTAACTAGGCTGGGTCTGGCCCGTGGTGGGGAGTGGCATTCCTAGCAGTGGAATCTGTGCATTGGAAGTCTCTTGGGTAGGAGGCAGCCTGTAACATTCTAAGAGCTAGGAAGAGTCCACTGTGGGTGGCATGATGCTACTACAGCAAAAGGCAAACCTGGAGAAGTCATAAGCCTGAGATCACGCGGGTCCCTGGGAGCTGCGAAGGAACTGGAATCTTACCCAGAAAGCATTAGCAAGCCATGAATGTAAGCAGCAGAACGGACTGTGTTTTCAGAAGATCCCGCTGGCGACAGTGTTGAGTGAGAGCAGAGCAGGGAGCCCAGTGAGGGGGCTGATGGTACAAGCCAGGTGCAGATGACAGCTCAGACGCTGCGGAGAGGTGCGCATGGGCGGCGTGGATGGAGGGCGAGTCGCCAGGCCCTGGTGATGGTCCTGCTGGGGAGGTGAGGGAGCAGGAAGTGTCAGGCTCTGTCCTGAGGATGTGGCGTGAGGCACAGAGATGGGAACCCTGGCACGGGCGTTCTGTCTGGGGCCCGTTTGTGTTTCAAGTCCCTTTAAGACCTGGAAGTGAAGAGATCAAGTAGGCAGTAGGGTGTGTGGTTCTTAGCTGAGAGGAGAGAGACATGTCATTGGCAAAGAGAGAGCTGATGTCAAGGGCATGGTGAGGTCGTGTAGGGAAAGAGGATGGAGCGGAGTGAGAAGCAGGATAAAGGTAAAGGCCTGGGAGAAGAGGACAAGCCAGCAAAAGACCCAAGAGAAAGCAGCCAGAGCAACAGAGCATGGCCCCACGAGGGGACAGGCACTAACTCTCCAGGCCTTTGCACAAACTCCTCTCTGTCTGAAATCCATCCTCTTCCAACCTGCCCATGCCTGCTCTTTCAAAGCACAGCCCATGTCCAATGTCCTCCAGGAGGCACTCCTAACCCCTCCTCCCCAGAGCCAGACGAGGTTCTCAGGCTTCCCAGAGCCCCCCGGGGAAGGAGCCAGGTGGTGGAGAGAGCAAACCTTTGGATCTGGACAAGGAGCTCTCCGAAAGCTTCGGTCTTCTCAGCTAGCTAATGGAATAACTACTCTGCAGGGATTCTATTTCTCCTGAAGATCAAATGATAGAAAGCATATAAAACCTATACCTCATAATAAGACTCAATAAATAGAAGCTACAAGTCTCTTAGTTCTTTTCATGTTGGACTGACATTGGCTTTCATCTATTTCTCCTGCCCAGCCCATGAGCTCCTTTACCTGACAGGATTTTATCTATCTCAGCATCCCAAGTGCCCGGCACAGAACTGGCATATATTTCATGCTCATTGAAATCAGAGTGAAGGGGCGCTTGGTGGGGGCAGGAGTGTGCAGGGTAGACTTCCTGCAGGAAGAGGGGCTGGAGCCAGGCCCAGTGGGTTCCAGAGTGCCCCCTCCCCCAGCAGTACAGTGGGAGGAACGGGGGAAGGGAGTGGGGGAGACAGCTTGAACATGTTTTTCCTAGCCGAGGGGGCTGGGGATGACTTCTCAGCTGAATTTCGACCTCTGAGCCACATATTCTCTCTGAACTTCAGGCAGCCCCAGCCCTGTCACTCCCCATCTGAGCTGGGTGAAAAGTGAAACTCAAGCCCTGCCCCTCAGCTGTCCCCAGTGAGCCCCAGGGCCACCCCGTCCAGGCCTGGCCTCCGTGCCCCTGTGCCTGCCTGGGACAAGCAGAGCTGGTGGCCGCCTCTAGCCTGAGGTCCCTGGCGGCTTCTTTTCCAGCCTGGACGGGGGTTGCAGAACTTGGACTCCAGAGCTGGGCAGGAATGCTGCTCCCCGCCAACGCGCAGTGGGGAAGTCTGAGGAATTTGGGAAGTTTCTCCACTCTCTGGGCCTCACTTTATCTGCAAAATTGGGGGCCTACCAGGTAGGTCATTGTAAGAATTAAATTCTCATGTAAGTAAAGTACACAGCTCATAGAAGGTGCTTAACAAAGGTCAGCTTCCTTCCCTGACCCCAAACTGTGGCCCAGGGGAAGGAAAAGCATGCACTGGTCGCACCCCTATGAGCCGGATGTCAGCCACACCCTCGGCCCCTCACACACGGAGACTCAAACCTTAAGCACAGCACGGCAGATTTTTACTCCCATTTTACTTACGAGGAAACCATGGCTTAGAAGGAACCTTTCCAAGAACAAGTGGCACAGCTCATAGGTGGCAGAGCCAGGGTTCAAATGAAGGGCCACCTGAGCCTCGGGTTCACTGCGGCAGGTTCCAGCGGGAACATAGCCCAGTGCCAGGAGTAAGGAAATCAGACTCTATTCCTACCAGCAAAGCTCATGGCCTCTGGCGGGTCTGGCCGCTCACTGAGCCTTCTCCCTGAAAGTCTGGAGGGCTCAGTGACTCACTAGCCAAACCCAGAACTCATTCCTGAGCTTCTAGCCACGGCCTGGCACCAGAAGGTTTGTTGAGTGACTAAATGAATGAATTCCCATCTCTTTTGAAAACATCCATCTATAAGGGCGCTAGACAGTGAGCTAAGTAGGTAAAAGTAAACGGGAAGACTGAGGTAAGCGATTGTGAAGGATTAGGTTACTTATTAATATAAAGTATTTCTCTCAATCATCTTTTATCCATCTTCCTTCCTTCTTTTCCTATACAAACATCTATTGGGCGCCTACCATGGACAGATACAAGGAGGATAATATTGAACATCTATTTAGCACTACTATGTGACTAGCACCATCCTAAGCATTTGACATGATTTTCTCACTTAACCCTGAGAAGTAGAAACTATTATTATTATTATTCCAATTTTACAGATCAGGAAACAGAGACAGAGAAATTAAATACCTTAGTCAAAGTAACTTAGAAAGAGGTAGAACCCATATTTGTATCCAGGTACCCAAATTTTAAGCCAAGAGGGAACATGTTTTCTGCCCTAAGGAACTCACTGGATGATTGAATAACGGGTGTGCATGGTCTGAATAAGACAGAGGACTGAGATGAAGTATGTAACATGGGGCTTGGCAAAGAGGAAGTTCTTTCTAAAGGTGAGCACTAATTTTATGAGCACTAATTTTCTTGTTTAAGTATAGGAAGATAGGAAGATAGTAATTTTGTTATTAGTACTTCCTCTCTTTTCCTTGGTGTCTAATGAGCTAAAAAAAAAAAATAAGAAAGAAAGAAACACAGGTGGGGAGGAAAGGAAAAAGTCCTTTAGAAGTAACCAAAGAGCCCACATTTGACTAAGGAGGAAAGTGAGATCCAGAAAGGGGTAGGAATCCCCTCCCCCAAGTCCACCAAAGAGAGAAGCATCAGTGTTGGTGTATGTCTAACACCAGCTGCCAGGCGGGATAAAGTCTGATGTGTAGCCTTTGCCAGTTTCTGTGGAGTAAAGACTCACCATGGCCAACTTCAAGCTACCAAAGCGAGGTCGCAGAAGAGCAGAGCTGGACAGAGATACAAGCAGCTCCAGCATGCAGCCGGCTAGAGCCCAGGTGCTGACAGCCTGGAGACCTTTAGCTGTTCTGTGCCCCAGTGGCACAGAAAGGAAGAAAGGTGGGACAAATGCAGAACACTGGAGACCTCTGAGATTAAAAAGGGCCTCTCTTCTCTACACGCTCAGGTCATCACGGTTCTCTTCAAGCACAGCAGGTCTTGGGCGTCAGCCTACCTATCCTTCTCCAGAGCCCAAGTTGCTGATTCTGCGTACTATCCCATGACTTGTTCAGACTTGGTGGGACACGGGAACCTCCTGGATGATCAGTAAGACGCTGCAGTGTGAGCACAGTTCTGCTTCCTTTGCATTCCTGAGGGACTGAGGGACGACGACGACAACGGCCGTGGCTGGCCGCGGCTCCTCCATCAGTCCGGACAGTGGGCACTGCATTTATTCATTTATTTATCTAACATTGGGTCCTTTGCACAGCTTGTTTCCTTGTCCCTGTGGCCTGGTCTCCCAGTGCTCCCAGCTGACCAAGGACTGAGACCTGGACTCAAGCACAGGCAGAACTGGCGATCTCTGCAGAGCTGCTCCACATCAGAGCGCCCTGCATTCCACGATTAGCTCTTCCTCTGGCTTAAGTCTTTTATTAAAATGGTCCTACCGTTAGTGGTGGTAGCGAAAAACAACAGCTTCATTTATTCTAATATCTTCGAACTGATTCTTTTTTTTTTTTTTTTTTTTTGACTGTGTTGGGTCTTCGTTTCTGTGTGAGGCCTTTCTCCAGTTGTGGCGAGCGGGGGCCACTCTTCATCGCGGTGTGCAGGCCTCTCACTGTCACGGCCTCTCCCGTTGTGGAGCACAGGCTCCAGACACGCAGGCTCACGGGCTTAGTTGCTCCGCGGCATGTGGGATCTTCCCAGACCAGGGCTCGAACCCGTGTCCTCTGCATTGGCAGGCAGATTCTTCACCACTGCGCCACCAGGGAAGCCCCGAACTGATTCTTAATGTTAGCTCAGTGCTATCCCAAACAAACAAAAGAAATAGTTAAGCCTCTGCTATGTGTCAGGAATGTAATAATGTGTATTATATTTAATCTTCCAAGCAAAGTGACCAGAAAAGTTACTTGTCTCCGTATTTACTAATGAATAAAGTTCTGATTAGAAGGGTGACATAAGGTGGCTGAAGCCACATGGCTAGCAGGTGACTGACCCAGGATTGGAACCCAGGTGTATCTGTGTCCAATATTATATAATATTTAATTCCTCATCTTGATTAGGGAAAAAAAATCAAGATAATTCTGAGAGAGTGGACATAGGATGGGCATACTAATTTCCTATTGCTATGTAATAAATCATCACAAGTTTAGCAAGTTAAAGCAACACTCATTCATTATCTCATAGTCTATAGACCCGAAATCCAGGTGGGCTCATCTGGGTCCTCTGAGTAGGGTCTCACAAGGCCGAAATCAAGGTGTCAGCCAGTGAGGGTCTTATGGGGATGCTCTGGAAGAATGCACTTCCAAGTCCATTCAGGTTGTTGGCAAAATCCAGTTCCTTGCGGCTATAGCCAGAGGCCCCTGTGTCCTTGCTGTATGCTCCCTAAGGTAATACACATTCATTTTCATGGGGTCTCCCCCATCTCCTAAGCCAGCAACAGCGAGGTGAGTCCTTCTCATGCCTCCAACGCCTCTGACTTCCCCTTCTATCCCCAGCTGGAGAAAACGTGTTGCCTTTAAGGGTCATGTGATTACAGAGGGGTGACCTAGCTGATCCGGGATAATGTCCCTATCTTAAAGTCACCTGGACCATAAAATACAGTGTAATCACAGGAGTGATGCCTCATCATATTCACAAGTTCCAGAATTAGGACAGGATATCTCTGGGAAGTTGTTTTAGAAATTCTGCCCACTACCATGGGTAGGCTTTGTAGAGAGGAGGTCCTAAGGGGATCCTCTAGGAAGTTAGGACTGGGATGGAGATGTGCTTCCTCTGGAGGCCTTGAACGCCCAGAAAGCACTGTGGGGGAATTGGATGGTCAAAAGGAATGGGCCTAGGCAAGGAAGCAGTGTTTATGGGATGGGGGGCGGGGGGAGACAGGAAGGAGGGCGGCAGGAAGAAATGCTAGCAAAAGAAGAAATAGCCTTACATCTGTAGAGAAGTTCAAGTTGGCTCTGCTCCCTTGTGTTGGCTCCCAAAAGACACCCCGTAAATATGTGTGGAAGTGAATAGACTGTGCTGCTCTGTTCACGTGGAATGGGTTGGGTTGAGTGTCATTGGATAGACTGGGATTAGAGCTGAGTTGGAATGAGTTGGATGGGATCATACAGGTCGAGTTGGAAATAAGTGGCTTGTTTAGATTTAGAGAGCTGGTGTGGGCTGGGTTGGAATGGGTTGCATGGAGTTTATACGGGCTGAGAGGTGAGCAGGTGGTAGCTTGGTTGGGGCTGGGTTCAGCTGGGCTGCATTGATTAGGGTCAGACTGGATTGAACAGGCTTGGATGAGTTGGAATGGTTTGGGGATGGATTGGTTTGGGGCAAGTTAGACTGAGTTGAGGATTCGTTAAGTTGGGGATTGATTTGTGTTTAGTTGCAGAGACAGAATCCACTCTGGATAGTTTAAGCTGATATAAATGTATGAATGGATATTTAATGGCTTAACGGTAATAGTTGGAGAGCTGAAGAAGCAGATCCTAGGCTGCATCCTCAGGACCAACTCCCAAAGCTGCGCTGCAAAACTGGACCACAAAGGCAGCTGCTTCTTTTGCAACCATCAGGAAGCCATCTGCCAAATCGGGGAGCCACCTGTCAAGCTTCTGGCTCCAGAAACATGCTCCTCTGTATGTCTACACCAGCTAAATGCACAGCTCAGTATGAAAGCATGACAGGTTCTGTCTTCAGGGGAAAAAGTGTGATGAGGAAATTCTTTGGCTAGATAACATGAAAGTAGAAAAAAATGTCCATAATTGTTGAAGCTGGGTGATGGGGACATAAAGGTAAACTATACGTTCTCTCTAGTTTTACATATGTTTTTGAAAATATTATTGCAACTATTGGTGGATAGCTCATGCCCTGACTTTCTGTCCATTTGATCTACTTCGGAATGTATTGCCTTGCATGAGTGCACGGCACCTGGTGCCTACATCACATCCAAAACTCTAACTGTAGAGCAGCCTGGAAAATGTAGCTTTTAGGTTTTTTAGTCTCTGAAGGATAAAAAGGCACAGTCGAAGGAGAGAGGAATAGAGGCTGAATGAGATACTCCACACTGTCTACTACCACTGAGCTAAATGGAGAGCAGTTGGAATAAGTTGGGATGGAAAAGGTTGACCTGGTTGGCATGGGTTGGACTGGGTTGAATTGGAAGGTTTGGGATGTGTGCGGCTGAGCGGAACTGAGCTGGGCTGGGCTGTGTTGGCAGAGTTAGTTTGGGGATGGGTGACTTGGGCGGGGAGCCGCTGTGGAGCTGACGCTTGGACACTGGTGTCAAGATCCTTGCATCCAATGGAGTTGAGAGTTATGCTCAATGGGAGCTAGGAAAGGAGGACTTGGAGGATGACTGTACTGCTGAGATTGACACCTCTGCAAGTGTTCCCTCACCGGGCTTCCTCTCCACCACCTGGGACCAGGCTTGTCCCCCGTGCACCCAAGCCAGCCCTCTCCCAGGCTTAGGGTATGTCCAGTGTTCAGTTCAACCTCCCCCGCCCTCCTTAAAATGAAACCCATTTGAGCAAGAGGCTTGAGAAATAAATTTCAAGCAGAGAAACTTGCAGGATGTGTTGTCTTGGGGCAAAACCCAACCCAAAGTCAGCATATCAGAGCCATATGGTTTCCTCCCTACATTTCTGGTGGGAGGAGTTGTGGATTTCACAGAATTTGGGACCATTGCTAGAGGCCCACAGGTGCCCTGTTCACTGAGCCAAGGAAAACGGGTGCTGGCAAGCACACACGTTTACACACCCAGCGTCATGCACGTGAGTAAGGGCTTTCCAGTCGGCAATACATGTTCAGTGTCTATACCTTCTCTCAGAATTGCCCTGTGAAGCAGGAGTCATTATGTAATATCCCAGATGGAGACAGTCATGCTCAGAGAGCCTTAAGCAGCCTGGCCAAAGACACACAGCAGAGTGATGATTCATGTGCTTGTGTTTATATGAATATTGTCTATCTCCTTGACTAGACTCCGGCTTCCACAAGGTTCGCAATTTTGCCCATCTCGTTCATAGTTGTAGCCCCAGCATCTAGAATAGTCCTAGCACATAGTAGGTGTTCAATATACATTTACTCAATATACACATATATTTACTAAATAAATGAAGAAAGAAACTCAAGCCTCAGAAACCCATGGTCTTTCCACAGTGATACAAACACCCACTCACTCACACACTTGGGCATGCACAAACATGGCCTTTGTGACATGGGCCCCTTGTCCCACATCTTTGGAGTCTTATCCCATCTCTGCTAGCTGAGGTTGCCTGGATCAGGTCACGGATTCATGCACTTCCTGACCCATTGGCTCAGTGTCAAGAGAAGAGAGGCCTCTGGATTCAGACCTCCAAACGTGCCCCCACGTGGTCCTGGCATGAGAAGCTCATGACACGTGTCACACCCCCTTCATCACCAGCCTTCACTTAGACTCTCTTTGGGATATAGAGCAGAGGGGACACCAGGCAGTTCCATCTGGCAGTTGGCATTGCCCTTCCAAGAGAGGACAGGATAGGGGTCCCAGACTATGTCTCAGCTCAGGTGGACCAGCCTGCAAGTCTGCCCACTCACCCAGTGCTCAGAACTGGGATGCCCTCAGTTTGTACAGACCACCCTGGGATGTATGGATCCTTGTCCCCATTTTGTACACGAAGAAACTGAGGCTCCAAGAGAGGAAGTAACTGAACTTTCCAAGGTCACTGACTAGAGAGTGCAAAGCCTAGATCAGAATTGAAGTCCGTGTCACTCTGAGATTCACCAGCATTAGTGACAGTAACCCTCTGGCCACCCCTGAGGAGGGACATCTCTCCTTCATCCTGGGCTCTGTGAAGGGCAGGGGCCATGTCCCCTCTTCCCCGCGTCCTGCCTCTGCGCTCAGCCTGGGTCAGCACAGGGTGAGGGGTGGGGGGGACATTTCTCCCCGCCTCCGACTGATATTGACGGACCAAGTGACTATTGTAAATGCTACAGTGTTGTGTAATCAGTAGGAAAATGTGACTCTGTCCCCAGAGATGCCAATGGCATTTTGGAGAAAATCCCGTCCTTGATTTTCTGGGCCTGTTCAGTTGAAATGTCTGGGTGAGAAGGACAGGCTGGGGGCTCTGATATGTAGGCCTGGACAGGTCGCTTGCTGCCCCAGCCCCTGGCTAGGAGAGGAGGGGCTGGAAGCATGTGTACAGGCAGTGTACAGGCGGTGCACAGGCAGAGGTGTGTGTGGGGTGCCAGGTGTGAGTGTACATGGGCGCAGGAGGGCACAGGGGCCAGAGCTCTCGAGTCACACTGTGGGCTCAGATCTCACCTCTGTCCCTTGCTCGGTCTCTCCGCCCTCATTTCCTCTACTTCATTTCAAAATGAGGATGACAAAAGTGCCCAGTTCATGAGTCTGTCAAGGGATTAAGTGAGAAGATGCAGGAAAGCAGCTAGCACCTAGCACTGAGTCTGGCCCATGGCTGATGCACAATAAATATTTGTGGAGTGAATGAATGAATGCATGAGTAAACAAATGAAAAGTGCATGAATGCATGGAGGAAGGAGCATGGCACATCAGAAAGAGGAGAGCATTTGGAGTCAGGAGACCCAAGTTGGAGCCATGCCTATCATTTACTAGCTGAGCGACCTTGGGCAAGTCACCTAACCTCTCTGAGCCTCAGTTAATAATAGCAATAATCCCTGCCTCTCTGGTCGTTGTGAGGATTAAACGAAAGTGCAGGGTGGAACTGCTCTGTCAACGGCAGGGCACTGTGCAAATGTTAGTTCTAATTATTCTCCACAATTATGACTGCTCCGTGGGAGGCCTGTGTGTGAGTGAGCGCAGAGGAAGGCTGTGGTGAGGGTGGGCCTGTAACCAGGCTGTGTGTGCATGTGGATTGCGTGTGAATGTGTTTGGAGAACTGGGGCCATTAGAAAAACCATCAGCCCTCTAAGTTGTTCTTTCTTTTGCTAAACTCAACCTGCCAGGCTGACATCGGAAGCAGGAATTAGTGGGAAGTCTGGGGGGACAGGATTAGTGGCTGAACTTTCTATTCCTGGAGACCCTCTTTTCTCAGGAGGTCAAAGCAATTTCCATATATTATCCTGCTGGCAGCTTGGGAAGGTCAGGGAAACAGCAAACACATGACGCTCATTCCTCAGATGGAGAAACCAAGGCAGGAAGGGAGGCCTCTGAGCCCACTCCTGCCTGGCCCCTGTTGGAAGCACCATCTGAAGGACCCTGCAGCCAGCCCCGCCTGCCCCAGCCAGACCAGCTGGAAATGGCTCATTCATTTGAGTGCTTATTACAGTCCCCCTACCCCCTGTTCCCAGGGCTGGGCTATGTGTGTTTCAGGGGAAGGATTGGAGCAGGACCCCAAGTCCCTGCCATACTACACATAATCATTGGAGGGTCTTCATCTGTCTCAGCTGTTGCCCTAACTCCCCTCTACTAATCCTTCAAGTTCAATCCACCCCTTCCAGGAAGCCTACCTGACTGTCTCATCTGGCAGATGGAGAAGTTATTCTTCTTTGAGCCATTGGAGTGACAGGACTGGGGAAAGGGGCTTAGAGGCTGAGCCACACTGCACCTCTGATGATGGGGCAAAACCATGCTGTGCTCTCTGAAACCAATCAGAATAAGTTACTCATGTGCTGTGAATATGGAGCTGGTAAGCCTTGGAGCCTCAGGGGAAGTTCTCTGAATCTCAGAACTGGTCCCCAGTCCAGCAGCAGCAGCATCACCTGGGGACTTGTTAGAAATATCAACTCTAACACCAAACCTGCACCAGAAACTCCGGGAGTGGTGGGGCAGGGGACAACAATCAGTGTTTAGCAAGTCCTCCAGTGATTCTGATGCTCCAGAAGATTGAGAAAACCACTGGGCTCAAACTGCACTACCTCTGCGCAGCCACTCCCAGGCACCTGTACCCCCAGCTAGCTCAGGAAGCCCCACCTTCCCCACACTGGTTCCTGCCCCAGAGCCCCAGACTCACTGCGGAGGGGGAGGGGTTACAGCTCCACTGTCCTTTCTGTTCTTATCACCCTGCCTCAAATATGTCTCCTGCCCTCAGCCTTTCGACTGTGTCACCGCCAGATGCCCTTGACACCCCGCCCCCCTGCAAGCCTCTTGGGTCTTACTTCTATAGAGCAGGCACCCTACCTGCCACCTCCTCCTTTGCTCATTTCCCCACCAAGACCTGGCTCTCACTCCCCCGCCCTCCTCGCCCTCCATGTGTCTGGGGCAAGGTCTAAATCTTTCCTTGTGTGGCTCCAGGGAAGTGGCTTCTGTCTCAGGGCCCGTGTGTCCCCACTTGTAAGGAGGAGGAGGAGGCCTCCCAGAACCCACCTAAGGCTCTGGACAAGGTCAGTGGATTGCAGATCTGTGGGCAGCAGGCAACTAGCACTGCTGCTCAAGTCCCAGCAGTGTCCAGACCCCTGAGGTGGCAGGCTTACCGTCCACCACGGAAGGGGCACAGTCCTCCCCCCCTCCCCCCTCCCAGCTGGGGTACTCACAGCAGCTGCCATCTTCCCTGATGCAAGCACCTACTGTGCAAGTACCAGCTGCTGGACTCCATGCTCTGCAAGCCCTGCCCAGTCTCATTAATCCACCCCTCCCCCAACAATCCTGAAGGGCGCCATCATCCGAGTGTACAGGTTCAGAAGCGAAGCCCAGAGAGGTTGTGGTTTGCCTGCGATCTCACAGCCAGTACAAGACCAAAATTCCAACCCCAGTCTGACTCCAAAGCCCCTTTCCTTAACCTCCGAGAGAACAAGGATGCCACCACTGGAGCGAGGTGCAATGCGGGGCGGGAAAGCAGATGCAGTCTGGGTGCTGGCTCCACTCCTCGCCAGTGAGTGGCCGTGGGCCTATCTTGGCTGCCCCATTTGTATACTGGGAATAATAATTTTTGCCCTGCCGACCTCACTGGACTCAAGAACAGAGGCGGAAACTTTGGTAGTGTCCAAACACTAGGACCGAGTGCGCGCTGTGCTTTACACTTTACAAAGTATACAGTACACAAGGCGCATCCCTGTGTCACCTCCTGTCACCCTTTCCGCAGCTAATCAACCCTCTCCAACACAATCGCCAACTGAGGCAGAGGAGTCAGATACAAGACGCCAGGAGCCGGGCCTGGAGCCGGCTGCGCCTCCGGCCACGAGCGCAAGGGGGCGCCATGGGCTCACCGCGAGTCCGGGCGGCTGGACCCTCAGTGCTCTTCGCGTTCTGCATTCCGGCTCGCAGCTCCCAGGCTTCGCGGAGCGCCGGGAGGTGCCTGGGTTCCAGGGGCGTCCGGGACGGGTGGAGGAGCGTTGCGCAGAGTCTGAATTTGAGATCTGAAGTCCGGAAAACCAGCTGCCTCTCCCCGCTGTGTGACCTCTAATGAGACGTTCTACCTCTCTGGGCTTCATGTATAAGTATAGAAATATAATTCCCTTCCCCTACGCCACTCCAACCCAGCCCGCCAAAGGCCCCTGAAACCACAAGACGAGATCGATGATTCAGACCAGCAGTACAAACTGTAAAGCCTCATTCACACATGAGAAATTCGCGCCTTTCTCCTTCCCCTTGGACTCCGCATCTTAAGCCCTCAGAGGAAACACTCAGGGTCCCCACATTCCCATTTTACGGACGCGCAAACGAAGGCTCAGAGTGGTTGCTCTTTCGGCGGTCTTGTGGCTCATTCGGGCAGAAATGGACTGGTCTCCCGACGCCAGCACCAGATTGTCCCTTCCTGGTCCAGCGGCCTCAGCTCCAGGCAGGCACTCCCTGGGAGCACTGACCTCTGTGGACCGGGTATGAGCCTCGTGCAGAGATGGGGGATGCTCGAGATGAGGCTGAGGCTCTCGAAGCTGAAGGGCCCAAATGCTCCGTACCTCCCGCTTGGGCCCGCTCAGCATAAGGCCACGGGTATTCGGACCCCAATTCTGGTCCTAGCTTCTAACTCGGCCGGGCCATCACCCCCGGGCTTGCCTGGCCGCAGCGCGTGCCCGCGCGCGTGTGTGACGGGGGCAGCGCCTTGGAGGCGGAGGGCTCACCCCGACTCCGGATGCCGGGGGCTCTCCGACCGCGGTCCTCCCCCTGCCTTGTCGGAGCTGCGCCCCAAAGCCCCGGTGCTGGGCAGGATCGCGGGGGTCAGGTCAGGGCGGGGAAGGGTGGTCCGCCAGGCCAACTCGCCGGCGCCCTAGGCTGCGGCTGTTTGCACACATGTAATTAGCTCTAATTATCCCGGGCTTTTCAGTTCTTAGGCTCCAGGCCTGAGAGCGACGCCAGGGTGAACGCGCCCTCTCCGCCCAGGCAACCAGCTCTATCCCAGTCCCCAGGACCTTGCGTCGCGTTTATCAGTGTGCCTACACCACCACCGAGCATCTGCACCGCCGCCACGTGCTGGCATGTGAGCGTCTTTGTGTGTCCGCGGCTGTGTGTCCACACTCGCGCGTTTGAGTACGCCGCTGGGGAAGGTTCGTGAAAACCTGGCGCAGAAGAGGAGAGGGTGGGTCGCGGGGCTAGGGGGAGAACGAAATGGTTCTCAGCTGCGAAGGAAGGAAGCGCCCGGGCCCCGCTCTCTCCCGTCCCCGCCAGTCCTGCATAAACATGAGCCCCCCGGGGCAGCAGCGCAGACCGAAAATCCCAGGATTTCTGCTGTAACCGCCAAGCCGCGGTGTCGTCGACCGAGCTCTGTTCCCCCCGCCCCCGAGCCGTTGAGACCCTCCGCCACCGCCTGTTTGAACCGGCCACCAGCGCTCCTCTCCGTCCACAGGTGGCAGAGCCAGGGCTCAGAGAGGTTGGGGCGCTCGCTCTAGGCGGCGCAGCAGGGCAGGGGCGCCACTCTCCAAAGCCGCAGTGCGGGATTCGGGCTTAGCTCTAAAACAGCAGGGCTGCGGGGACGAGGGACAGAATGCCTGCGATTCCCGGGTCCTCTTGTCTTTACCGGATCTCGGATGCCTAGCCCTCGGCGACCCTGTTCCTGCGTACTGAGTCCGCTGCGCGCCGCGTCCCTAGTCTAGTCCACGCGGAAGGAAACCACAGAGCCGGGGAAAGCCCCGGGAGCCTTAGTTGGAGGTGACGGGAAACGCCCGGGTCCCCCTGGAGCAGGATTTCTCAGCACAGTCGCTCTGCCCCTACGGCCGCGTGTCCCTCCTTTCCCCTTTCCTGGGTTCTCTGTGTGTCCCCCTGTCCCGGCTCCGGTGTCCAGTCTCTTTCTTGCTTGCCCTCTGACTCTATTTACTCGTTTCCTGGTGTCTCGCAGTGCCTTTGTCTCTGTCTCTGCCTCTCCTCGGATCTGCGTCGGTGAGGCACCCCCCCACCCCGCCCCCGCAAAGGAACACACACCGGCAGAATCCGCCTTTTCAATAAAAAACGACAACTGGGAAACAGAGTGAATTAAAAAGCATTAACTTAAAAACAATCCATGTGTCTGCAAATGCGTTCCAAATGGTAGCCCTTCGGCGGGGGCGGGGGGGCATGTCGGCCACATGTTCTGGAGCCCCAGACACAAAGTGTAGGGGGCTCAGCGCCTCGAGGTGGGCCCCTCCCGATAGACACCTGGGACAGCAGGGTCTGGGGAGGGGGACTTCGTCTATGCCCTCACTCTCGGAGACCCCCACCTGATTCCCTGGACCCTCCCCGTGGTTCTGGCATCTGCCGGTCCCTCCTACTCCCCAGTGCCTCCAAACTTTCCTATGCTGACCCCAGTCCTCCCTTTGCACCAGCCCTCCCCACCGCCCCACACAGATTCCACCCTCTTCCTCCCCCACCCCGAGCCCCTAGTCTTCGACCCCATACTCCTTCCGCACCCAGGGCCTGCCCTGCCCCACCCCCTTTCTGCCCTCCTGCCCCTAGACCACCCAGCAGCCCTGGCTCCCAGAGAAGTGGTTAGAACAAAGCTTTCCTTGGCCTGAAGAAACTCTCTGGGAGCTGCGCGCAGAAAGGGTCCTGGTACCTGCAGCCTCTCTGTCCTGCCAGATGGTGATCAAAAGTTGTGTCTCTGAAGGCCTGCCTCTCCAAAGGTAGCAGAAGTCAGCTGCTGTCCTTTGAAGCCTCTGACAAAGACGGGAAACTTCCCTCCCCCCAGAGTTCATCACGCCACCCTTAGCACTCCCAGCAACCTTCCTCTGCTCCCTTTCCTGGGAAGTGGAAGGATTGGAGTACCTCAATCAGGGCATAATTAGAGAAGAGGGGACTGGGTGGGGTGCCCAGATTCTACTGCCGCCTCTGTGTCTTCGCAACTGAGAAGGGCATCCTGAGACCATAAACCAGATGGGAGGAAGATCTGAAGTCTTACCCTTGCTCTGCTCATGATAATGACTTATGATTAGAGTAACAGTAATGTTAACAATAGTCATCATAATATAGCAGCTAACACTTATTGAGCTCCTACTGTGTGCATGCCATACATTAGCACACAGAAATCACTAATAGCTAGATGAGTTTGAGCAATAGCTTGCCCTACCTGGGCCTCAGTTTCCCTATCTGTAGCAGGAAGGGGTGGGACCTCCAGGCTAGACAGTGAATCTGAAATACCTGCAGTTGAATCAAAATCTGGACAAGTTGTATTTCTTGTCACTGTTCCTATCTGTTCAATGAAGACAACAGGAAGCCAACCAGGAAAAAGTTGCTTTGGAGTTATTCTATGTTCCTGAAACGACAAAACGAAAAAGCCATCACTTTAAAAAGTCCTAACAGTTTTCACCCAATCAAACTGTTCTTTCTCCTAATAGTCAGCAGTGTGCCATTTAATTTTATTTTTAATGATAAAACTGTCCTTTATTCATTATACAAGGGAGCTTTTCAAAATTCACTGCACTACCCCTATATCACAAGCCTCACACAATTCTGGCTTGTCAGATTCTGAGGGAGACCAATAAGAGGATTTATATAAAACTCCCTGGTGATTCCAAAAGGAGAATTCTGATTTGCTTGATTTCTGAATCTGATATCAGATATCTCATCTGGTGTATCATTCACCTACCGTCTCATATCTGGTTCTCATATCTGATTCTGATTTGAGATTCTGATTGAGAATCACTGAGGTTAGGTTCTGAGAATTTTTGTTTCTATAGGTTTGTTTAAGCAACCTCCCTGTCTCCATGCGTGTGTTGTTCTAGGGAGCCTGTGAAGGCGTATGTACTGTATACATATAAGTCTAGGTATGTGTGTGCCTGCACACGTGCAGGTATGTGCTTCTTTGTGTGTGTATGGGTATAGGTCTCAGGGTGTCTCTGGGTATCTGTGAGTGGATGTGCTGGGAGAGGGCCTGTACCTGTGTGAATATGTGTGTGGCTCCGAGGGTGGGTACCTCTGCCTCGGGGCGAATTTGTATGGCTGTGCCTTTGCATCCTATTTACGTAAGTGAGGAGATATTTGTGCCTGTGTGTGGACATGTCCTGTGTGCCTGCATTGATGAGCCTGCCATTTTCTGAGGCCTCCAACAAGGCAGGAGTTTCTATGGAGAAGGAGCTCCATCCAGGCTCCCGAAATTGAGCAGTCTCCAGGATCCAGAACTTGCAGTCAGAGCTCCTCCCCTGGTTGGGAAAGAGGGACACGATTTTGAGCATAAACACAGATCTCTGTGCTGAGCATTCTAATTCTGCAAGTCAAGTAGAGAGCCCAGGCAGCCGCCAGCTAATTAGCCACCCTGGGGGAAAAAATTGCCTGTGTTGGAGTGGATAATGTGTTTGCCTGTTTCCGTGGGATCCTTGACTGACTGAATACCCCCCACCTCCCTCCTACCGCATCCCATGGGCCTGTCTCCCCGCGCCCCCAGCTCAGAAAGATGGTGCAGCACTTGGCTCTAATACATCGGCTTTTCAAACAGGCCAATTGCTAAGCAAATGTCATTTGGGCTGCAGCTTTCAAGGCTCTAAATGAGATAAATGACTCATTTGAAAAGTGAAGATGGGTCTCATGCTAGATAAAGACTAGCTAATAAAGTTCCCTGCAAAATCAAGGACAGGCTCCATGTCCCCTCCTCAGTCACACTGTGCTCTCAGGGGCCGGGGTTCCTCCACAGCATAAAACAAATCCTCGCCTACCTGCAACCGAGGATCTCAAGCTTGACAGATCCTTGGTCCCAGAGACCCTCCAAGCCCCTCTGCCCATTTCCCTTCAGCAGCTGCTGTGGGCTGGAAGGAGCATGAGCCCTGCCAGGCTGGGCTGAGCCCTCCCCAGGCTTGTACACACTTGTGTACACATGCTGCACGTGGATGGCTCATACTGGCAGCCTGGGGCCCATGACTTCAACCTGTGCTAGGCTCTCATGTACACATAGGTCTACATACAGAGGCACACACAAAAATATATAAGCCCCTATTCCATCATTTTTCTGTATTTTAGCTTACAGTACATAAGTGGACATTAAGACAACACACCAGTTCATAAGCAGATACAGATATGAATTTACAGATATCACATACAGATATTGCTATGGACTGAATACTTGTGTCCCCCCAAAATTCAAATGTTGAAGCCCTCATCCCCAATGTGACAGTATTAAGAGGTGGGGCCTTTGGGACGTAATTAAATTAGATGAAATCATGAGGGTGGGGCCCCCATGATGGGATTAGTGTTCTTATAAGAAGAGGGAGAGAGACCAGAGCTGCTCTCTGTGCCTTGTGAGGACACAGTGAGAAGGTAGCTGAATACAAGCCAGCAAGAGAGCCCTCACCAGGAACCAAATCTGCCAGCACCTTGATCTTGGACTTCTCAGCCTCTAGAACTATGAGAAAATAAATGTCTGTTGTTTAAGCCTCTCAGTCTGCGGTATTTTGTTATAGCAGCCCAAGCAGACTTATACAGGTATGAACTGGGAATTACACTTGCACACATTTGCAAATATTGATTCACGTATCAGCAAAAATTATTGACACACTTCTAGAGAGAGAGTAATGTGTGTGCCATTCCTACCATTACTGCTGGGATCACTTACTGAACTCTCACTGTGCTGAGTGTTTCACAGATGTAGTTACCTCACTTTATTCTCAAGACACGCCCCCCGCCCCGGGGAGACATTTATTAGCTCCATTTTATCAGAGATATTAAATCCTGAATGAGATGCTCAGGGTTGGTTGCACGACTGCTAAGTGGCAGAGTCGGGATTTGGACCCACGTCTCCTGACTCCAATGTGCATGCTCCATAGGGAATAAGTAGAGAATAAGCGATCTAGCACTCGGAGTTGGGGGAGGCAAGCCTCACAGTCCTGTTATGCCCATGAGGCCAAAGACTCCATTCCCCAAGGCCATGGGTTTGTTCAGCCTAGCACCTTATAACTCAATCACCGTAATTGGTATGTAGAGTTGTCTCCCAGAGCGCCGCAGGATTTCCCAGGCTGCAGATCCACAGGCATCCCTGAAACCAGTAAAGAATTGATTGCGACTTTTGTTCAAAATAATGACCAGGATCAAAGCAATAACATAAACTGGTTTTAATATGTGCCCAGCTTGAATGACAGGCTCCGCTCCAGTGCTGACAGTTTCTAACGATACAAGATTATTTTATTCTCTGTACAAAGTCACTCCTCAGATTAATGCAGCTCCATGTTGTTAATCAATAATGGGATTGGGCTTCCCTGCTAGTGCAGTGGTTAAGAATCCGCCTGCCAATGCAGGGAACACGGGTTCGAGCCCTGGTCCCGGGAGATACCACATGCCGCGGAGCAACTAAGCCCGTGCGCCACAACTACTGAAGCCCACGCGCCTAGAGCCTGTGCTCCGCAACAAGAGAAGCCACTGCAACAAGAAGCCATACACCGCAAGGAAGAATAGCCCTCTCTCGCCGCAACTAGAGAAAGCCCGCACGCAGCAACAAAGACCCAATGCAGCCAAAAATAAATAAAATAAAATAAAAAAATCTAAAAAAAATAATGGAATCATTTCATGATGCATTTGGACCGGATCTCTAACTATAGGATCTCTAACTAACTATAGCCCACACCCATACCCAGATATCTCATTTACAGTTTAACAGGGTACAGGGTGTGTTCTGGTTGCTCGGGCTCTGCCTCTCCTGGGCTCCCATGTCCAGCCCTCCTGAAGCCCCTTGTACTTGTCTAGAGCTCTCCTGAGAATATTCTGGAATTTTCATCAATGCTGGACCGCAGGAGGGCCTGGAGCAGCCCCACAGCCATGTCACATTCCTTCAGCCCAGAACCAGCACCCTACCCTGGCTGGCTCCCCCGGAAGAAAAATGAAGGTCCTCCTGACAGGCGAACATAAATATTTTCTTTCCCAGCCTGGTTCAGATGGGGATATTTGCTGTTAATAAAGTGGCAGCTGGCTATCTGGGAGTGTCTGAACGTGGCCTTCCCTGGCAGGGAGCGCGTCATCCATCTCTGTCCACACCCCCGTCAGACGACAAGACTTCGCTGGCCTTGCTCCTTTTTGGAATGTGCCTCAGACGGCAGAAAGCAGGCAGGGAGCATTCATGTCACACCAGTTTCGTCTTCTATCTTTTGAGGGCCTGGGAGGAGTGGCCTGAGTTTGCTGTTCTTGGCACTCCTGCCTATCAGGAGCGTGGCCATCGGGCGACCCACATCAGGTGGTGAGGCCTTACTTATGGGGCAGGAGGGGGAGTGTTGGAGCAGGCTGGGTCTTCCCACTTTGAAAGGTGCTCAGACCAGAAAGGGCAAAACGACGCACTGGGAAATCATGCTTTTCTTTGCGGTACGTGGCCTGGAAATGGAGCTGCAAGGCCCCGGAAAGGTTTGAAATAACATTTCAGGCTGGAGCCTTCCATGCCCCCACCTGGAAATAGGTGTTAGGATGGAAAACAGGGCACCTCTCCTCACCACTCGTCACCAGCCAGGGCTGTTTGAAATGAAAACAAAAAATTCTTCCTTAAAAGAAAATGTGTATTCCAAAGTACCATGAATTCTCTCCTTGACTCCCAAGGCCACAAAATGCGATATGAAGGCCCAGTTCTCAGCTTGGAGTTTTGGAGGCTGTTCTGGGAAGGAGGAAGGAGCCGCTGTTGGAGTGAAGTATCACCAGCCTCCCTTCTGTTGGTGTTGCTCTATAGCAAAACTTGCATTCAGTCAACAAACATCTGACGAGTACCAGGCCTCTGGGGGCTAAAGAGACACAAAGATTTCAGGTCACCTGGGTTCAAATCTCTGCCGTATCAGGTTGCCTTGGGAAAGTTATTCAACCTTCCTGTGTTTTGGTTTCCCCATATATAAAATGGGGACAATAACACAGATTCCAAAGGACTGTTATAAGGATTCTACTGAATCCTACACATGAAAGTGCCCACTGCAGCACCTGATGCCTCAGCAGGCTTGCACACTGTTGAAGATTGGTGACGGAGCTCTCAGAGGTTTCCTATGCCTGTAGAATGGGGCAGAGCTCCTCGGTTTTGTAGTCGATACCTTCTGGGATCTGATCCAACCACTCCTCTCACCCAGTGGTCAGGATTCTCCTATCAAAATCAGCCTGCCAGCAAGCCCGGTCGTCCATGGTCCCACCGCATTTGACACGCTGCTGCCATCCCCATGTGCCGGTCCATGCCGTTCCCACACCCCCATACCCTGAAATAGTCCCCTCCCTTCTCATCTCACCTTTCAACTGGATGCCTGTGTCTTCAGGGATGACAGTAACTACCACCCACTGTGTGCTGTGCGTCAGACGCCTCTTGCATATCATTTTACAAGGTCAGGAAAGACAGGATCAAGAGAAGAAAAAAGGGGGACAGGAAAGAGTTTCCAGAACAGGAATGATATGGTCATATTTATCACAGAGGAAAGATCGCTCTGGGCCAAAGAGGCATCTGTGGGTCAGGAGGAGCCTGAGAGGTCAGGGAAGAGGCTATTGCAATGTCCAGGCAAGAAAAGACAGCAACAGTAGCCTTTGGGGAAAGGGGACAGGCTAGATTGGAGACTTTGCTTCGTTTATCCATTCAATACATACATCTGCAGTGGGCACCTCTTCATTCATTACATAGTCAGTGGGCAGGCTCTATGCCAGCTGCTGGGATACAGCAGTGAACAAAGCAATACAAAATCCCTGCCCTCCCAGAGTTGACATCCTAGTGGGAAAAACAGGTAATCAACAAAATAAATAAGAAAAATGTACAGGGATAAGTGCTATCGAGAAAAATCGAAGCAAGGGAAGGGGACGTAGAAGGAAGCGGTCAGTGATAAAATTACAGATGCAGAGCCAGAGGAGGCCTTAGGGTAACTTTTGAGCAAAGCCCTAGAGGAAGTGAGAGGGCCAGCCCTGCAGATGTCTGGGACGCACCCCAGGCAGAGGGAACCAGGAGCACAAAGGCTTGGGGCAGGAATGTACCTGGGAGAGGATATGAAGAGGAGGTCAGAGATGAAAACGGGGCTGGATTGTAAAGGGCCCTGTGCATCCCAGCAAAGACTCCTTAAGGCACCTTGACGTCAGGGGCCTTGGTAGTGTACCTTGGGCAAGTCCCTTTCCCATCCTGCCCCTGATTCCTCACTGTGGAGGCTATGAGTGGTGTTGAATGTGGTTGTGAACGCTTTGAGGTTCATTCCACATGCTGAGCAAAAAGATCAGACCCTGCAGGCCCTGAGATTCTACATGTTAAAGTATTCAGACCTTTCTAAGTCTGACTTTCAGTTCTGGAGGTGCTGAGGTAGTGGCCATGGTGCTGACCTCAGGATGCAGTGGGCCCAGCTCACTGATGGGAGCCCATCCCACCCAGCCTGCTGCCTCTGGCCCCAGGGAAGCTGGAGAGGGGCTGACTTCCAGCAACTCTGGCTTCTCGGCCTTGTGTCCATAAACTCTGGGCCATGTGGCATGGATGCTTTCCCTTGTAATTGATTAATCTTTATCCATCATTCCTTCATTTATTCTCCCTGATATTCATGTATATATTCATTCCCTTCCTCACTCTGTTTGCTTATTCCTGTCTTGACTCATCCCTCACTTGTTCAGTTATTTACTCACGAATTTTCCTCTCTCGTGGCATTTATCACAGAGAAACTAAATAAGAAATGGATTGTGTGAGCCTGACTTCCCAGCTGAAATGTAAGGGCTCAGGGACAAAAAGCATGTCTTATTCACAGCTGTCACACCAGCAGCTGGCCTATAGCACGTGCTCTATAAATGGAATTCCTATATCCATTCATTCACTGCACGCTCATTCATTCCTTCAGGTATTTGTCAAACCTCTGCATGTGCCAAACTCTGGGCCTGGCACATTTTAGAAGAGGAATAGGAAAGAAGAAAATATAGAGATACATTATCTGAGGCCCAGTCATCCATCCTTTCCATTCATCCATTCACTTACTTATTCTTAAATAAACACTTACTACTGTTACTTAGTACCAAATCCTGAGCTGGAAATTGCTTTACTCAAGATGATCAAGGGAAGGTTGAGGTTGGGTTGGAGCTGGGCCTCAAAGAATGGGTGAAATTTCAGGAGTAGCAGGGAAGAAATGTAGTCAGGGGAGGGAACAGCATCAACAGAGGCTGCAAGGAACATCACAGCCAGGTGGGTTCTGACTCTGCAAATAACCCCTCTTGGTAGGTTGCTAGGGGCTGCCTGATATACAGATAGCTAGAGGCAAGTCATGGAGCGCTCTACTTGCTGGGCATAAGGGTTTGCTGTGCTCCAAGGGAGACTGACTTGGGCTTCTCATTTCCAGCTCTGCAGAGGCCAGTGGGGCAAACAAGTGCCGAAGGTTTCCAACTGGGTGTCCCTGGAGCAGTATGACTTCCTTTTTTCCCTGAGAGGGGGAAAAAGTCCTTCAAAGATGGCTAAGATTCCCCAACAGTACACACAAGCCCAAATGGCTCTTAGAAAGCTTTGTGATGGCTTTAATGCAAATGAATCAAAAGTTTGTAGGTTACATTTTCCTCCCAAAACACATGAGATAGTGGAAATCAGAAGGAGAGTGTTTAGGGGTAGGAACCTGGGTGTCCAGGACCCACTAGAGTCTTCTGGGTTCTCTCCGGCAGAGACTGGGGGTTCCTGTGGGACCATGGGGAGGCAGGGCCCAAGCCTGGGCACCCAGCTCCCTTGAGCTCACCTGTGGACATATCTTAGCACCAAATGATGCACTAAGGAGGTGCCAAATATGCAGTGCCACGGTTCCAGCCAATAGGCTTGGATCTCAACAAGGACAAAGGATGCTCAGCCATCTGACGCTGCAGGTCTCCAGGTCTTCTGGGCCCTGCAGGGCCCCAGCAGAGCTCCTAGCCTCCTCTTGGTCCCTTGACCGGGCAGAATTTTCTCCTGGGTCTAGGTCTCTGGAGGACATCAGATCCTCCGGCTAGCCAGGAAGGAGATTAAACAACCAATAATGACAAAAACAATGGAATCGCTTCAAAACTTATCCTTTTACATGTAATAACGTTCAGCTAACAAAGCACCTTCGTAATCAGTATCTCATTTGATCCTCGTAAGAAACCGAGGAGATGGAAGGTGGTGGGGAGCAGTTTATAATTCCCATTTTACTTCCACGTGAGGAAACTGAAGTCCATAGACTTCTCCCAAAGTCACACCTCTGCTAAGTTTCTCTAAAGGGCCCATTGCATCAAACCTCCGAACCAGCAAGAGCACAGCATCCTCGTTCAGGGAAGACGGTGTCCTGGATGGGAAGAGCAGTAAGCGGTTCCTGTGGTTGAGATGGGCCATCGGAGGCTGTGATCTTTCCTCCCACCTCTGTGTGACCTGTGGGTTGGAAGGCAAGGCAACAACCTGCAGCGGGGTTAGGGCTCAACAGTGAGGCGGATCAGGGCTCTGTGTGTGACCTGGGCCTGTGTCCAGCCAAGGCAAGAACCAGAGTCCAGGCCTCCTGAGCCCAGCCCAGTGATATCACCACCACACCTGCCCTGACACAGACCTTGCAAGGCCCTCCCTCTATCTGCAGGCTCCCTAACTGTAGTGAGAGGGCGTGAGAGAGAAGGCCTCTCAGGCTCCTTCAGGGTCTGGGCTATTGTTGTGATCAGACCCGAGCTCAGGATGTGAAGGTGGAGGGTGACAGCAGGAAGTCCCAGGGCTCCAGAGGTGGGGCAGGCCAGGGCACTAAAGGGCACTAAAGACAGAGGGCACTAAAGCTACCCCTGACCCACCCACCCTCACCCCTGACATCCTCCTCTCCAGCTCAGAGGTCCCCCCCATCCCCCACCGCTTCCACATCTTGTTGACTTTCGAATTTACAAGGTGTGCTGATTGCCAAGGCCCAGGGATGATTACACACCTGCACCCACCTTAGGAAAGCATCCTCCTTATCCTGGTCCCCACCAGCAGCCTGGAGGTGGGGCAGGAGCACAGGATGGGATCTCTCAGGTGCTGTGAAAAATTTAAAGAGGAAAACAATTGAAAAGACAACGGAAGAGAGAAATCAAAGGCAAGTTCCATTCTAGGATGAAAAGGAGGAGGATTCAGGTTCAACTTGCTGAGTGGTCCTGTTCTAAAACTCTGCCTTCTTGATGCCACCTCTGACTCCAACCATCAGGGCTCAGGCTGGAGTGAGGAGCTTTATGGTATTTGCTTGGTTTATTGGCTCCGCAGAAGAGGATATGAGGGCCCAAGCAGTTCTCTGGAGATACGACCCCTCGAGGAAAAGCCAAGATTTATGGTTTCCGGAAACTCTCAAGGTCACTGGGCTGGGCAGAGTGGGCTTTCCTCAGCCCTCAGGTTTAAGAGGGGAAGGGCCTGGGGGCAAAGGAAACCCCAGAACTGTGGTGGGAACCATCCCCACAAAGACCTTCTCTTCCGTCACCTCCCTTGAGGGTCAGTAAGACTCCACGATGCTGACGATCCTGCGATTTCCTCCGTCACTGTGACAATGGGGCAACTGAGGCTGGAGAGCTGGTGGGCCTGTCCAGGTCTACAGAATCAGTGTCAGAGGAAGAACTCAAACCCAGCTCCCAGCCGGGGGCTCTCCCTCCCTGAGCTGTTGCCACTAGAGTGACCTTCGAGGCCCCAGTCATAAATCCCCGAGTCAGAAAAACAGCGTTGCTAAGGGGCCGGCCTGGAGTCACCTCCGTGTCACCCCACGCAGATCGGGGACAATAGCCACACACCAGGGCTCAGTGAGGTGGCCGAGGCATCCCCCTACTCCAGCTGGTGACCACAGCAAGGGTGCTTGACCTGCCAGGGAGCACTCACCCCCGCCAGGCCTGTGGACACTGGCCCTGGCCACGTGGCTCCGGACGCAAATGTTTCGTTGACAACCCTACTTCACAGGCACAAGAGGCTGGTTCCTGACACAGCCTTACGGTCTTCTGTGGCCCCTGCAAGCAGGGAAAATTTGATTTCTGGGCTTAATTAGGGGACATGCCATAAATATTCATGCAGCAAAATGAGCCCCACTCACAAGTGCAGCTGCTTCCCGCTTGGGGGAAATGAACATTGTTTTCTAGCCGGTGAGTAACGAGGCTCCACTGCTGGAAGAGGAGCCTTTGCAACAGCCTCTCTAGGACAGAGAGAGAAAGCCACACTCAGAAGCACCCACACCCGGGGAGCCGCCCCTCTGCCTCTCCAAAGCCTCATCTCTGCAGGGAGCCCCCATCAGGGTGCTCAGCCAAGCAGAAGACCCCTGAGCTGCATCCTGAGAACAGCCGTCAGCAAACTACAGCCCGAGGGCCAGAGCCACCTGCCACCTGTTTTTGGGGGAAGAGAGTTTTATTAGAACACAGCCATACCCATTCATTTAGCTATTGGCTACAGCAGCCGAGTTGGGGTGTTGTGACGGAGGCCTTATGGCCTGCAAAGCCTAAAATACTTACTGTCTGGCCCTTTACCAAAAAAGTTTACCCACTCCTGCTCTAGAAACTTCTCGTCATGACGTCCATTTTTATTAATGAAAGTCCCATAATATTGAGCTCTCTGGAATCTTGGGAACACGGAGCGGTTCTCGAATCATGTGGTCTTAGAATCTTATGTGCACAGGCTCTGAAACCGGTGTCCGATCTCAGCTCCACCACTTCCTCAGCTGCGTGACTACGGGCAGGTTACTTCACTTTCTCTGCCTCAGTTTCTTTATCTATAAATTGGGGGTACCTATATGGGAAAAGAATCTTAAAAAGAGTGGATATATGTATATGTACAACTGATTCACTTTGCTGTACAGCAGAGACTAACACAACATTGTAAATCAACTACACTCCAATAAAAATTTTTAAAAAATGGGGGGTAATAACAGTCCTGATCTCATGGGGTTGTTGTGAAGATTAAGTGGGCTTCCCTGGTGGTGCAGTGGTTGAGAGTCCGCCTGCTGATGCAGAGGACACGGGTTCGTGCCCCGGTCCGGGAAGATCCCACATGCCGCAGAGCGGCTGGCCCCGTGAGCCATGGCCACTGAGCCTGCGCTTCCGGAGCCTTTGCTCCGCAACGGAAGAGGCCACGACAGTGAGAGGCCTGCATACCGCTAAAAAAAAAAAAAAAAAAAAAAAAAAAAAAGATTAAGTGAATGAATATTTGTAAATCCCCTACAAAAGTGTTTGGCACACGCATTATGTAACTGTTCTGTTAACTAAGTGGACTCAGTCTCCTATGATTTCAGAATCCTCAAGAGTAGAGAATCCTAACCCCTTACAGATTTCCGCCTGTCAAGACCTTAGTCTCTCCACTGTAACAGGGAGAGCCCGGCATGTTTCTGACACTTTGCTAAATGCTTTACACTATCTCATTTAATCTCCAAAACAACTCTTTGAAGTAGGGATTACTGCCAATTTGCCTATGAGGAAATTGAGACTTTACGAAGGTTAGGAGACTAACCAAAGGTCACGCAGGGTGAATTGCAAAGCTGGAACGTGAGTCCAGGTGTGCCTGACTCCAAAGCCTGTCTCCCAGATGTTCCCACCTCTCACCCACTGCCACAGCCCCGCTTCCATACCCGTTACAGTGTCCTCCAGCCATTGCTGGACACCTGCTGTGACAGGGCGCTCACTAGCCCAGGAGAGCTCACGCTGGATTCTGCTCTTGGTCCTAGTTCTGACTGTCTCCTGCCAGCTCTGAAAGGCCCAGGTGGGAGAACGAGGGCACTTCCGGGGGTGTCTCCCAACTTGCTGGGAGCCGGCAGTAGTCTGGGCTGCAAGCCTTTGCACCACACTAGACCCGAGTGGAAAGACTAGGCTCCATGCCTTTGGACAGAGCACTCCTCCAGGAAGTCCTCCTCGGTGCCGACAGGCAGCAAGGACCTCCCTTTCTCCTAAGGCTCCCAACACTCCTGCCTGAACCATCACCGATGAGGCCAGAGCCACGCCCTAGTGTGAGACTTGTTGTGATAACCCTGGGGCCCTCTGACACTTGTATTCTTTCTGCTTGCTTTCAAAGCATTGTGAGCTCTCCTACAGTTCTGTGGCATTGCGATGCTCATCAAATGCTTGTGGCATCACATTTATCCTTACAGCATTCTCAACCTGGAGGTCATTATCATTCCCATTTGCACCTGAGACCCAGAGGGAGGTTGAACAGGAAGGAAGAAGAGAGGAGACTACAGCTGGAGAGCCTTCTGCGTGCCAGGCATCGTGCTAACCCCTTGCCTCATGGAACCCTGACAATGGAAGCAGTCATCCCACTTTACGGAGGAGGAACCTGAGGCTCTGAGAGGAAACCGGACTTGCTCCAGGTAATGTAGGCTGTGAATGAAGGAGAGAGACGTGGATAAAGTATCTACTATGCACCCAGCACTTTCATGTATATGCATTACTTCACCATCAAACACACACAGAATAAAACTCTAAGGGATTTATTTTTCTTCCTGTTTTCCAGATGTGTAAACCAAGGCTCAGAGAGCCGGGTGGCTTATCCCACAGGGAGTCAGGCTGGAACCAGACCTGCTGGCCATGGACAGAGCTCTCTTGCCCAGCTCGGCAGTCCTCACGAGGCCCAGCACGCATCCTTTCGGGGAGTGGAAAAGGAAACACTGGGCCCTTTTACAGGGTTTCTGTGTGCATGATGGGGAGCCCCCGAGGATGGCCGACTGGCCACGGATGGGAGGAACGGTTTATTTTTTCTGCAGGCCGCTCTGGAGCCTTTCAAAGGTGTGAAGTTCCACGGCCTGCAGAGGCCGACTCTGCTAGTCGTCCAGAGCCAGCCCTCCCTGGGCCCCAGCCCAGCAGACCAGGCCTCTTCAAGTGCCCCCAGCGGGAACTCCCTCTGGCCCACCCGGCCTCTCACTCGCTGAAAGGCTGTAGAGTGACAGGCTAGAAACTTGACTCTGCTGTTTACTCACCAAACACAGAGACAGCCCTCTGGGCTATCCTCCACCATCCAGACCCTCTGCTACCTCTGGGGAAGAGGGGTTTGTAGCCCATTCCCAGGCTCAGCATACCCGGCACACTCACCTCAAAAGACTGGCCACAAGGAGGAGCTTCCAGGCTTGGCCCTGCAGCAAGAGAGAGTCTGGTTAAACAGAAGGAAGGACTTTCTGCTGCTGAGGGACATTCAGCTCAGAGAAAGACGGGGAATGTCCTGACATACTGTGCTCTCTTGGTAAGGACTCTGGGTTCTTCTGCATGAACTTCCTTTCTTTACCCCGACGATGAGGGGTAAGACTGCATGATTCCAAGCCCCTCCCCACCAGTTTTAACATTATAATTCTGAGATTCACAGCATGAAGCAAGGGGCAGGAGACCCAGCTGTACGTCAGCTCCACCATCAACTGACTGTGGGAACATGGGCAAAGTTACTGTGCTGCTCTGGACCTTGGTCTCCCCATCTTTAAAATGGACATAATTATCAAAGGGTAGTTACGAGTTAATGGATATGAAACACACTGTCCAGTATGTTCTCTCTGCGAAGTGCTCTATGTGGGCAAAGTGGATTTATTATTTCCACTATTCATTCCCTGTTGCTTCCACCTCTTTCTCCCACTCACACTTCTTTTGACTCTTTTTCTCTTTCTTTACTTCTTGAACGAGGGAAAGTTGGTATGTCCTGTTCTCTCCCTAACTGGTTAACTGAGAAATATTTATAGGTTGAGAGGTTTCATTTTGTTTCAATTCATTTTTGTTTTTTGTTAAATGCAGTTAATACAAGTGGGCCCAGGAAGGTGATGGGGCCACAGGGAAATGCCCAGGGAGCTCCAAGTCCCCTCAGGCAGCACTTAGAAGAATCCAGAATATTCCCCCTACTGGAGAATGTCTGGCTGGGTCTCTGTGAGGGTTGAACAGGGAGAAGTCTATGGTCACAGCATCGCCGGACTGGACCAAAGGGCCGTTTCTCAATGTTTCCACCTCTAGACCTGCCAAGCCGTTCACTGTTTGAGTAAGACAGAGTAATTGCGTCCATGAACTGATTGGCTCTTTCCTTATGTAATAGTCAAGTAAGTTGCATGGTTACTTTTAAAAAACTGAACTGTTGTTGTTTTTCTGCCGCTTTCATTACCGCACCATTTTGATAACTGAACTGTTTTGGTTGTACCAACCTGTTGTTTGTCTAAACTGATCCATTTTTGGAGGAACTGACTGGCTGCATGTCTGTCGTGAGCAGCCGTGGGACTGAGGCAGCTGGTCAGGGGCTGTCCTGACAGGATATTTTGGTTGAATGGACTGGATGGGTCTGGGGCCTGCAGTCAGACCAGCTGATACCAAGCCCTCAACCTTCCAGGCAACACTGGCCTTTCCCAAGAGATCCAGTCTCAGATGTTCCAGCCATTATCCCCACAGCGACCACTGCGAGAGGACATACAGTATTGTAATATGTTGAAAGTTAGGCTTCACGTCAAGAAAGCAGAAAGCCTGATTAAGGAGCTGGCAAACCAGCCAGCTGCCTGTCCCTCCAGGCTTGCCAGGCAGCCCTGCCTGCCTGGCTGTCCATGTGGCCTGAGCCCTCCAGCCCTGTTCTTCATCCGTGTTAGGGGATCACCGAGCCCCCAGCACAGCCCCCTCATTTGCTTCTTTAACTAACTTCCTTTCATCGCTGACAGGTCCAGGGACTTTCAATGGGACCACGACAAGAGGGTCCTCACCCCCTCTGCCCCATTCACCCTGCCCACCCCTCCTTGGCCTTTCAGGCTCCCAGTGAAAGGACTCGTCCACAAATTGGGGATTTGCCATTGTCCCCTTTGTAAAGGCTCTCCATTTCCCTGGGCCCCACCCCTCCCATCACTGGGATCAGTAGGGGTGGCCCCAGAGGGGCTGCGGATGTAACAGGGCACAATCCACCCAACATTCTTGCCTAGAAGCAGGGCTGAAGCCTCAGAAACTCAGACTTTGTTTTGGAGCAGGAAGACAATACCTAGATTTCCTCCTACCTGAATCCCCTCCCCATTTTATAGGTAGGGAAACTGAGAGTCACAGAGCGAGATCTCTTGACACGCAGCTGGCCATCCCATTAGCTCATTTCCACTCTCTATTTCTTTCAATATTGAGTAGACTATAGCGTTTGTCATTTATGCTAACCCAATATGCCACACCATTGAAAATGTGTACAAAAGCTGCCATCAGTAGTTGAGGAAGTTTGGGGTCGTGGTTTCGTTGTTTAACATTTGAAATCAAAAGCTAGAGCCATGAAAACGGCAATTCTTGGATGAACTGCCTCAAAAATAAATAGAAACACTGGCCTGACTAATTTGAAATTCAACTCACAAAAAGGAAGCAAAGCCAAATTGTTCTTTTCCTGTTTCTAATATTTTTGCTCCCAAGTTTAGATTGTTTAATCCAACTTCCTATCTCTAGGTGGGCCAACTGGGGCCCAGAGAGGAGATCTACTTGCCTAAAGGCACACAGCATCGCTGGTGGGGCTGGTCTAGTGCTCCTGGAATGTCCCTGGAGCCTCTCAGGCAGGCATTTTGGTTTGCGAAAAATTTCGGCTACATCGAAACGGTATTTCTAGAACCAGTTGAACATTGCAATTTGGTTTGGGGGCTTTGCAGTTTCTAAACTAAATTGATTTTTAAGAAAAGATTTAAAATTGGTGAAAGGGGTTGTTTACAAAGTTTCAGCTACGGGGAAAATCTCAAGGTCTCTTAGCATTTCTAACCCGAGCTGCTGCTCCCTAAGGAGCCTTGTGGTGCTTCAGATGAACCTGGGACCGGGAGATTCTGTGCATGAGCTGAGCCAGAGAAAAGGTCTTTTGAGGAAGACAGCCTCCAATTTAAGCTGCCACTACACAGACTCCGTCTTTATGGGGCTTGAATAAAAAGCAGGAGATTCCATATTTAAATTGTTTATCTCTGGCTAGTCCTATTACAGAGTTTTGGGATGAATTCACTAGGAAGGGAATGTTTTCTAAGTACCAGAGTGACGCTGAAGCTGGCTGCTCTGCTTTTGGTTTATTCATAAACGTTGCAATAAAATCCTGAGTGTTACCATTCATCCCCTTGCAGTACGTATACTGTCCCCCTCTGGGCATTTATGGCGGGTGATGAGCCTCCACATCTCTCCAAACCCCGATGAGGACATGATAATATCATCAACTCATCGCTGAAACATCCTCATCCACTCAACTTCCATCACCACTAAGACTGATAACCATCAGAGGCTGTTAATTCCCAGCAAATTATCTAATCCACATGTTGTCCGATTTGTGTAAACCCCAGCCCATGAGGATCATAAAACAAATAAGCATGAAATGGTTTATAGTTTCCAATCTCCTCTCACCTAGATAGGCCACGCTGCTCAGTCTCAGCCTCGGCTGTGGCTCTATATCCTTCCGGAAGGAATGGGCTGCGTACGTTCAAATCCGGACCTGTTTGCTGCTGTTTCTGGGACAGAGGCCACAGAAACACAGACACACAAGTCTGCCCATCCCTCTTGCTCCCGCTGCCACACCCCAAGGGGGCCGAAGCTTCATTTCACTAATATGTTAATCACTGAAACGGTCTTGTCCTGCAAGGCACAGGCGTGGTGAGTTAAGACTCTGGATGGCTTGCAGAGAGAAAAGCAAACTGTCCCTCAGAAAACAGAGGGTAGTAGGAATTTGTGACGATGAGGGGCAGAGCAGAGAGGGGAGGCAGGAAAGGGGACTGGCAGCTCTGGGAGACGCAGGGAGCGATCAAATTAGACTGCGTTGTCTCGAGATAAGCACAGGAGTGAGTGTGTGTGTATGTGTGTGTGTGTAGACTTAGGTGAAGATTCGGGCTGGGCCAGGAGTAGGGCTAAATGACCTCTAAATCCCTTTTTGCCTCTAAAATTCATCAAGCCTATGTCTAAAAGCCTATAATTCCAAAATTCTGTAGTTCATAGATCCTATACTTCTCTAACACAACAGACACTTTCTGATTCTAATTATCTGTGATTCTAAGAGTCTGTAATCCAATGAGTCTGTTATTATACACTGCTAGGACTGTAAAAGTCTATGGTTTTCTAATTTTACCATTTCATGATGCCAATATTCTAAGATTTTATCATTCAATGTTTCCTTAACTTAGTATTCTAACATTCCACCATTCTTGCATTCTGATTCTAAGAGACCACGATTCTAGATGTCTATAAATTTATCTTCCATACTTCCAATGCTCCACAATTCTAGTATTATAGAATTCTGATTCCATAATCCTAAAATTCCATAATTCTAATGTTTTATGCTACTAAGAATCTAAATCATATCTGTGATTCTATAAATTATTTTTTCAAGAATTCTGACAGTCTATATATTCTGATATATTCTAATAGTCTGGGCTTCTAAGATCCTACAAGGCAAAGATATTTTTAGTCCAAGTTCTGTATTTTGAGAGTCTGTAATTCCATGACGCTTAGTTCCATGATCTTAATATTGTATACTGTCATAATTCCAACATTTCTTAGAGTTTATGATTTCATTATTACAAACAGAAAGTTGCTTCATCTACAAAGTACATGAATTAAGTTGAAACTGAATCAAGTGACCAGCACAGATGTCCTCTGATTTGGGTTGTAGTGTCCCAGGGCCGCCGGTCTTTCCTCCTCAGTGAAGGAGCCTAGGCTCCTGGAACTGCTGCAAGACAAAGGCGTGTGGAGGTGGGGCCCGGCCCAGGGTCAGGCCCAGGAGTGGCCCCCATGCCTCCCAGAGGCCCCTCTTCAACAGCCCGGTTTCCAAACATCTGCCAGCATTTGGGTCCCGATTGCTGTCCTTTACAAGTATCCCTCTCCCTTTCTTGTTCTCCATCAAGGGCTCCCATGACAATCATTTCAAGCAGCTAATGAGTTTCAGATGGCCTTCAGGAGCCCGGGACGGATGGAAGCTGGGGGATGAGGGTTCTTAGGCCGCGTTTCATGGGCAGGGGGAGGGGAGGGTGGGAGTGGGGGTCAGAAAGAAAAATCTTTTGTAGCTGAAGTGTTACTGGAACTGCCCACCCCTCTGGAAGGGAGCCCCACGGTCACTCCGCCTATTCCTCTCTGCTCGCCCATGCTCCTGCTCTCATATACCAACCAGCATCCCCTTCCCTGACTCCTCACTCGCTGCTTTGAACTTAGGTGAGATAAAGCACTGAGACCAAGATGGCATCACTCACCTGCTAATAGGAACAACTTTGCAAAAGACAGAAGTAATCCTCATCAGAAACAACATCTTCTGTGACTCTTTCACTGTCCAGCTGTCACCTCCAGGTAAAGCTCTAACGTGCATCACACTGCCTGGCCCAGCGTGGGCTTGGCTGCGGGTCCTGGGAGACGCTGCCTCCAGGCCCACTGGTACTCTGCAAGCCTGCAGCTTCCTCCTATGGGCTGCTCGCCCCCTCTGGAGCACCCCTGCCCACTGTGGCTGGCCTGGGACCTGCGCAAGGGCTGATGGTGACCCCAAAGAGTTTTTTCCCTCCCACACCAGGGGGCACGGGGAGACCGGAGGCACGAGAGGGGGTGTCCCAGCTTTCATTTTCCTGGCGCTGGGATACCCAGGAGGCAGCCCGTGCCCAGAACCTGGCCAGGATTACACAGTGGGTTCTGTGGCGTTCTCCCTCCCGGCTGCGGGGAACTTCCCTGGCTTTCAAGGTCTAATTCAGGCATCAACTTAAGGGAGCAGAACATCGAGAAAGGCACACCAGGGCCTTTCAGAGGAACTCGCACACTCCCCGGCCCACCAGGACCATTCCCGTCCAGGAATGTCAGGGGACATTTCTGCAACAGGATGTGTACAGTTTCGGGTTTGGAGGGGATCCGTCCTGGCAAGGGAGACCGAACCTCATAATTAAGTAACTTGCCGTTTCCCTCAAGATATCAAGAACAACAACCACGTTCTCCCCGATGCCTGAACAGGACAAATCTCGGGTTGAACAGTTCCTGGTGGTCTGTTCTCACACATGTGCAGAGGGAGAAAAATAACCCCGCCTGGAAGCTGGCCTCCCTACTTCCCAGCAGCCGAGGCTGCCCCCCTCACCCACCCGCCTCACTTCCCCCTCCCCCCTCCCCCCTCCCGGGTAGCAATTAGGGGTAATCTTTTGTTGCCTGGAAAGTGTAAAAATCGCCGGCTTTTCTTTTTGCATGCATAATATCCATTTCCCCTCCAAGTGCGTTATTTGGTTTGGGAATTACATCTATTTACAAGAGTAGATGTTGCACAAAGGTTGTGTTTATGTGGAAAATTGTATAGGTGACACGGGCTGATTGGCATGTGGAGGCTGGGAGAGCAGGCCAAAGAGGCCTTCTCATCAGCTTGGAATAACAAAATGATTGTATTTTCAGCAAAGCTAATTGATCACATACCTCACTGGGCTATCTGTTTACTCAAAGGCCATCCAGGCCCTGGGAAGGTGGAGAGGAGAGAGCCCCGGGGCAGTGGTCACCTCCAGACCAAGCCAGCCTTCCAAGGCACTGGGGTGTGGCAGCCCGGGGCAGGGGGTGGGAGAGGTCATCGGGTCGTGCAGTGGGGCTGAGAGGTAGGCTGACTCTCCTCAGACCCGGCTCTACGCTCTGTGGCCTTTCTCCAGGACCTTGGAAATCCACGTGGGACACCGAAGTTATGGGAAGGGCAAGTCAGAGTAGGAGCAGAGACCACCAAAGGCAAAATGAGTTAATTCCCTTTCTCTCTTCTGTTTGAAAAGCTGACCCAAGAAGAGTTTTTAAGCTGGTGCTGAGCTGGCTGCCCTGGGTATCGGATCAGGAGAGCCTGGAGACATGGCCCTGCAGGTCTGTCTCAACCAAGTGACTCTGTGGGTTTCGAGGCTCTTTTTTTTTTTTTTTAATATTTATTTGTTTGTTTGTTTTTGGCTGTGTTGGGTCTTCGTTTCTGTGCGAGGGCTTTCTCTGGTTGCGGCGAGCGGGGGCCACACTTCATCGCGGTGCGCGGGCCTCTCACTGTCGCGGCCTCTCTTGTTGCGGAGCACAGGCTCCAGACGCGCAGGCTCAGTAGTTGTGGCTCACGGGCCTAGCTGCTCCGCGGCACGTGGGATCTTCCCAGACCAGGGCTCGAACCCATGTCCCCTGCATCGGCAGGCAGATTCTCAACCACTGCGCCACCAGGGAAGCCCCTCGAGGCTGTCTTTGCCCATCTCTGGGGAGCTCTGGATCAGGGGCCTGGGCCAGAGGTTGGACGGGAGAGATGACTGAGGCAGGGTGCGGAGGGTGGGGTGTGTGAAGGGATGAGAATGAAGCTTCAGCTGCCAAAGCTGCGAACAGCTGGAAAGCTGAGCCCAGCCCTCTCTGACACCCTCCTGGAACGAAGACCCAACTTCTTACTTTTGGGAAAAGAGGAGCTTATTTTTAGGTTTATGACCAGCATTCCTGTGGGTCCCGCCCCCCGGAGGAATCAGTGCAGGGAACGTCTGCTAAGGAGATATTAACTCCCCCAAACCGACCCACATAGGCCGGGCCTCAGAGGCCAAACAGCTCAAGTCACCTACAAAAGCACCAAGTTAGAATTGTATTTCCTCATCAGCGTTAAAACTGCACTTGTGTGGGGTCAGAAAACAAAACAGTTGGATATAGTTAAATGCGTGCTTGAATTGAAAATGACCAGTTCTTCTAAAAACAACTTGTCGGGAATTAGTCAAGGAACTGATTAATTTACCACTCACTCTGCAAACACGAAGTTCCTTTGAACACCACCCCGTTAAAAATCATCTGACATCCCCACCCAACCCCAGTCCCGCTTTATTAGGCAGACGGCTGGTTATTCTGAGACTTCCAGTCGGAGTCGGTCAAATGACTAGTTACTCTTTACAAACAACTAGGCACAAGCACCAGCCCTTGGTCTGACAGGTCTCAACAGCGGTTGGGTGTCCTGTTGCTAATCAATTTCAGATTTAGTCAACTTTTCCTAGAGTGAGGATTAAGAAAACTTTGGGGACAATTGAAAGATTCCCCTGGAGGAATCCTGAAATCCTCTCAGACCACTGAACGCAACAACCTCGTTTTGTAAGTGGGGGAACTGCGGCCTAGAATATTCCAGTCTTTGCTAATCCCTGCTTGGTGACATGTGGGCCAGGTTTGTGGATGATTTGGGGGTCCTTGGATCAGGGTGATGGTGAATAAACTTCAGGTGCTTTTTCTCCAAGCTCAGCCATGAGGATTTTCACCTCTCTCCGGGTCTGAGCTGAACAAACCCCAGTTTGGAACATACTAGGCACTGGAATAACCTCCTGGTAGCACTGTGTGTATGTGTGTGTATTTGTCCACCACTGCATTTCAAAATCTCTGGCCCTTCCGAAAGACAAGCGGTTTATTAATATGGTGCTCTCGGAATTGTTTTTTAATTGGAAACATTTTGCAATGAAAGAACATTAATAAAACCTGAATCCAAATCAAACTTCTCTGTGTATGTTATTGTTACTCTGCAGTCAAATGCTTTTATTAGATTTAAAACTTTCACTGTGCTTTTTATCTCCGGCTGTATAATGTTCTACAATTAAAAAAAAAAAAAGCCCAATGACTCCAAAGTCTGGCAAAATAATATACTTTCTTGGATGTCTCTGTGTGTTGCCAATTAGCTTTGCCGTGAACGCAGGCCCCCATCTATCACCCGCCTCTGGGTGGCTGTAACGGAGACCTAATTTGTTTCATATGCCCTGGGCTCTCTGCGCCATTCACCAGTGTCTCCAGCTGAGGAGCTGCCAAGGCAAAGGAGAGATGAATGACAAGAAAAACCCGAGACAAGCCAGAGGGACCCCTTATCAGAACTGGACCCAGCTCTGCTCGCCCAGCGGGAACATCTCAGCCTCCGTGCCTCCAATTTCTTCCTCCCAACTCCCTCCACCCACCCTCCCCTCTCTCCTCCACCTCTTCTCCCCTTTTAATGACCTGACTCAGAGCTCACAGGTGGGGTCGCCTGGAGTGGAGAATGGAAGACTTCTCCTTTTCCTCTGGCTTCCCAGGGCAGGCTGCCGTCCTCTCCCCTCTGCCCAGTTCCCACCCCCTCCCACCTATTCCTTTTACAAGCCCGACTTTTAAACCTCCAGTTCCCTAGGAATTTTATGAATGCTTGGCACAAGCCAAAATAAACTCATAAAGAAAAAGTTTCTAAAGAAGGTCATAGACCTGTACAGCAAGTGCTAAGCGGTAAATACAAAAGTTCTTCGGGTCTCTGGGAGCTGAGGCCTGGGTGGTGGAAGGTTGGGGGCAATGGAGGGAAAGGGGGAAGCGGGGAGGGGGTAAGGAGTGGAGGCTTCCTTTCCTCTCCTGAGAGGAGAGGAGAGGACGCTCCGAATCCCAGACCCACTGAGTCTTCATTTGAAAAAAATAAAAATTTAAAAGTCCTGTTATAGTTTGACTTCTCATTTTATTGAAGCTGTAGCCCAGAGAGGTGAGGGATTTATGCAAAGTCACACAGCAAGCAGGACTGTCCAGTGCTGAAGCAGGTACTCTGTCTCCCAGTCTGGAGGTTTCCCTCTGTGTTACTGACACTATGAGGGAAGGAAGGGAAGGGTCCTCAGGGCAGAACCTCTTCTGGGCCTCAGGGTCATGGAGCTGCCTGTTGAAACTCTCTGGAGCAGCACTGTTCAGAAGAACTTTCTGCAATGATGGAAATATTCTGTATCTGTGCTGCCCACCACAGTAGGCAATCACCACATATGGCTATTAAAATTAAATTAAATCAAAAATCCAGCCTTCTAGCCACATTTCGAGGGCTGTCCTACCAGATAGCACAGATATAAACCATTTCCATCATCGTAGAAAGTTCATTTGGATAGCATTCCTCTCGAATGTCAACATCCTTGGCCTTCAAAGGCATCATCGTGGTCGGGGTGCAGGATGGTTCCTCCCTCTGGGCTTTCAGAGGCCCTAGAACCTCCACTACCCCACCTCCCATAATGACACATGCACCTTGGGGGCTGCAGCTCCAGCTCTCTTCTCTTTTCATCCCCATGATATCCAGCACAAGATAGATTCTCACTGAAGGGTTAGTCTCAGAAGCTTAGGGTTGGAAAGGCCTTACAGAGAGTTTAACTGGACAACTCCCAGGGCAGGAATCTGCCCCGAAGCCTCTCAGAGGGTGGCCCATCCACCCACTATTTGCACACCTCTAGGCACAGAGACCTCACTGTCTTCCCAGGCAGCCTAGTCCAGTTCTGAAGAGTTGGAATTATTAGAATATACTTTCTAAAATCTAGCTGAAATCTCTCCCCTTTCATCCCCCACCCTGGCTTTTCCCTCTGGGCTCTCACAATATTAATTTGTTTTTCCTTCTATGTAATGACCCTTCTAATAGCTAAACATAGTCTAATTCCTCCCTGTTCCTCTTCAAACAGGGAGCTCATCACTGAACATCTAATTCTAGATGTGCACTGGCCGGCAGAAAATAGCAGATACTGACCTCCCTTGATCTAGAGACTATTCATCTGTTAATGCCACCCACATTTTAAGTAACTCTGTTACTCCATAGGTTTGGCCATATGCAAGGTCCCATAGCTATATTGTCCCACTGGTGAACAGGATGGATACAGTCCCTAACGGTATTGCTTTTTGATCTGGGCAAGGACTCCTGCTCCTGCCCCACTCCTCAGGCAGCCCCACATTTTGGAGTGCTTTCCTCAAATTTTTCCAAGTCCCTTTCTGATGCCTGAGACTGTCCAGAGCTAGCAGTGCCATACAGGTGGGATGCTGAGCCTGGCCTGAGACCTGCATGGGCTCTGGTCAATTTCTCCCCCTCAGGGCTTTTTCCACCCTCTTCTTCATGCATGAGGTCGACCAGATGCCCTGAAGAGCTCCAAGATTAATTTCTATGGGTTGGACCTGGGACTCCATGGCCAGACCCTGCTCCTAGCAGAGCAGCCTGGCAAATGGGTCACTTCCACTAGCCAATGTGATATTTCTCTTGTAGGTGCCCACCAAATTGGGTCTCCAGAATGGTGATGACATGGTGATTTTTGAATGACTCATTGTTTCCAAACACAGGGACCCTGAACACCCTAGAGGCAGCCCTGGGCCCTCTGTTCACAATCCACGTGGAAGAAACAGTCTACTCTACAGTATTGTGAGAAAAGAAGTGCTGGGTGAGCCCAGAAGAAAGAGCCTGGAGGGCTTCCTCTAGGCAGTGATATCTAATCTGAGTCTAAAGAAGGAGCCAGAAAAGAGAAGGAAGGAAGAGAAACCCAGGCAGAGAAAACTGTGTTAGATAGGGATCTGCCCGTAGTTTCGCCTGGTTATGTAAGCTTGGGCAGATGGCTTAGCTTTCTTGAACTCCAGTTTACTTGTCCATAAAACTAAGAGAACAGTCTCTACTTCACAGGGTCAGGCTTTCGTTCAGTGATTCAAAGAATGTCTTGAGAACCGACTAAGCCAGGCACTGTGCAGGTGCCAGGGACATCCAAAAGAGCAGGACAAATTCCTACTCTTAAGGCACTCAAGACAGCAGCAGTGCAGCAGAGCGGGCCTGACTCCCAGGAGCCCCAGAGCGGGGTTAGTTGTCTCTGGCCACGGCAGGACTTCCTGACTCTTGATCTCAATCTTGAAGGGAGGTTAGTGAGAGCTGTCAGGGTAGAGAACATGGGAAGGCCCTGCCAAGCAGAGGGAACAGTAAGTGCAAAGGCCCAGAAGTCTGAGTGAACCTGAGATATTTGGAGTCTGGGAAGTATGCCAGTCGGTATGGTGTATGTTGACCATGGCTGGAATTTGAGGCCAGAGCCTGAAAGGCCTTGAATGCCCTTTATCATGTGGGTGGTATTGAGCTCTGGAGGACTTTAAGCCTGGAAGTCATATGACCAGATTTGCAGTTTAGAGAGTCTCTCTGGAGGCCAGTGTGGAGGTTGGACTGGTGAGTGAGAGGCTGGAGGCTGGGAAGTCAAGGGGGAGCCTGGTAGGATGTCCAGATGGGAGTTGATGGGGCTGTTCCCAGGGAGATGGAGGAGGCATGCCAGACTGAAGGCCCATAAAGGAGGCAGAATCAGCAAGAACTGGGTGGTTGGTGGATGTGCGTGGTAAAGGAGAGGTGGAGCCAAGAATGACTCAGGTATGTGGTGTGTTTGCTTTCCAGAAAGAGTACTGATAATCATGGCAATATTAGCCAGCATTTATTACCTACTAATTATGTGCTAGGCAATGTGTTAAGCATTTCCCACACATGATCTCATTTAATCCTCACAGCAATTCTGTGAGGTAGCTACGATTTTATCCTCCATTTTAAGGATGAGGAAACTGGCTCAGAAAGGTTAGGTGACTTGCCCAAAGTCACACAGCAGATCCAGAACTGACATTCAGGGCAGCCCTTGGCATCTCCATCCATCCCTTCCTCCTGTTTTCTTTTCAGGCTCAGGCTCTGGGTTCCTGCCAGGCCGTCCACACCCTGTCTGACCACCCAGGCATTCAGGCACCAGGTGTCTCCTCACCTGCCTCTCCTTCAGGGCTTTCCTGCACAAGAGTGGGGTCTCTTCAGGGAGCGCCACACTCACTGGTCCACTCACCTGTCTGTCCACCTCTAACACACTTGCTGAGCCGCAGTCCAGGCCAGGCCTGCAACGCAGAGGTGGACAGACTTGGCCCTGCCGAGTGCACTCAGCCCAGGACAGGACAGGCAGCCCCTGCTCTGCAGACTCCTACCCAGCCGCTATGTCTAAGGTGCCACGGGACTCCTCCACATTCTCTCCCTCAGTCCCTGTCTCTATGTTCATAGCTCTTATCAGAGTTGAATCATTTTCGTTTTCTGTTTCTTGGTTCTATCTTCCCTCTAAGAGATCAGCTCCCTGCCATGGGTTGAGTTTTGTCTCCTCAAAATTCATATGTTGAAGCCCTAACCCCATCGTACCTCGGAATGTAACTGTGTTTGTAGATGGAGCTCCCTTTAAAGAGATAACTAAGTTAAAATGAGGTCATGAGGGTGGGCCCTAATCCAATATGACTGGTGTCCTTATGAAGAAGAGGAGATTAGGACACAGGCATGCACAGAGGGAAGATCATGTGAAGTTATAGGGAGAAGACGGCCATCTGCAAGCCAAGATGAGAGGCCTCAGGGGAAACCAGCACCTTCAACATCTTGATTTTGGACTAACCGCCTGCAGAATGGCGAGAAGATAAATGTCTGTTGTTTAAGCCCCCATCTGTGGTACTTGGTTATAGCTGCCCAAGCAGACTAACATACCACCTGAAGGACTCTGTCTCCTTCTCCAGGACTTAGCATCATGCATCCCCCATGACCACAGTCTCAGTAAATATGTGTTGATTAAGGACGTGTGTGAGTATGTGTGTGTGTGACGCTTGTATATGTCAGTGCACACAAGGATCTGTGGGTACTCACGTCTGTGTATGGATGAACTCAAGCATGTGTGTCCACGTGTGCGCACTTTGACTTTTGCGTCTGTGGTTCTGTGAGAAGGCGTGTTTACTGAATGTATCTGTAGGCAAGAGTGCAGACTGTGAGTGGCTTATGTTCAAATGTTTGTGAACAGAGGCGTGATGGGTGTAGAGTGTCTCCTCGCGCACATACGAATACCAGGTGTGCCTGTCCTTATGTGTCTGAGTGCGTGGACCCAAGTCTGGGGCAGTGAGCCTAAGTGGCCCCGCACGCACCTGTGCCTAGTCTACTCTTCAGGGAGGATCCCAGGGCGGGAGCAGTGACAGGGTCTGTGCCCAGGACGAGGGCTGAGGAGAGGTCTTAGCTGCTTGTTCCCCATGAGGTGGATTCCCTCACAGGAAGCGCTTCCTGAAGGGGTCCGGGCAGGGTGGGCACTGCCAGCCCAGCCAGCACAGGCCAAGCCATGAGGGCCAGGAGAGGAAAAGTGGAGCCAGCAGCAGCTCCCCTTGGACCTGTCCCTGTCCCCTTCCCCGGAATGGCTGGCTTTCCCATCCCACTCCTCTGTCCTTATACAGACTGTTCAGCCGGGCAGCTAGACCCTTGCTTGTGTGATGTGCCCCCCGTCCCAAGCATATGTTAAGATAAGAGCGACGTTTTACTTCTCCCCTAGTTTCTCCCTCCTCCAGCAGGGAACGGCTCTGCGGTCCTCGCCCTGTTCCCCAGATCCAGACCGTGCGGACGGACAGAGCAAAGCCTGTGGATCCCGCAAGCCGAAAGGACTTCGGACCGCTCGGGTGACAATATGCCTGGGGGAGCTTCCCAGAGCTGCCAGGCCAGAAGGGCCACATGGCAGGGGCCAGGGACAGCTCTGACGGAGCCACGAGTTCAGGGGACTGAGGACCCAAGCAGCCCCCTCCCCACCTTCACACAGTGTACCATCCTGCAATCGGCAAAGCCAGACCGAGCGTGACTCAGGGCACATTTCCTACCCGCTCAGTGAGCGTTAAATTCCCAGCGAGGCAGCGCAGCGCCTCACTCTGTGCACACCTGAACTGCGGCTTTAGATTTGCACCTACTCCGCCATTGACAGCCACCGCAGGCCTTTGCATAATCTCACCTTATCTCAAGAGTGGCTCTAAGAGGCAGGTACTATTATTAGTTCCTTTTTAAAGAATAAGAAACCCAAGCATAGGGAAGTTAATTTGCTCCACAGCTGCTTTGTGGCTGAGACAGGATTCTGAGCCATCTTGATCACTATACCAGCATCTCTGCCAATCCTTTCCATATATTCCAAATCTAAAATGCAAATCTGAGACTCTATTGCCTGTACCATTCTTCAACCCTCTCATGACATCCTTGTCCTCGTGATAAAGTCCAGCCTCCCCTCCTCAGGGCCTCCCTCCAGGGACCTGGACCCTCACTGTCCTTTCCTTTCCTCGGCTCCTCACTGTTCCCCTCCCTCCAGCCTGTCCCATCTGCCTGCAGTACCCTTCCTCCTAGTGCGGTTCATAGACCCCTTCCCTGACTGCCCTCCTCCCACCTGGAAGGGGTCTTTAGATCTCCCCAGATGTTCCTTTAGGTTTCCCTAGTTCCCACTGGTGCTTTCCACACAGTTCCAGTCACTTTTAACCTTGGGTGTGTCAACCCTCATTCTGTGAGCTCCTTGAAGGTGGAAAATGTGTGAGATTCACCTCTGTGGCCTCTGAACACCTAGCACAGAGTAGAGACCTGGTAAATGCTTGGCAAATGAATAAATGAGTGAATGAATGATGTTTCTCACATTCAGGCCAAGCTAACACCCCTCTCCCAGGAATCTTCTCTGACAATAAATGGAAGAGGGGAGGGGAGGAGGGACTGGATTTCGAGTTAAACATTCTCAGTTCTGCCCCTAATTTGCTGTGGACCTTTCAGAGTCATTGCCCCTCTCTGAACTGAATGTCTCTTCCCCTAAAATGGAGCTAAGAAGCCCCCCGCCCCGATCTGAGAAGAGAGATGTGCTGGTTATGAGCCCACTTGGTAACCACAAGCCCCTAGGTGTGCTCCAATTCCCTGGACCCGGCCCACCCTGATCTCTCCCTCTCTCCAGGGGTCTTGGCCTGGCTGCCAGGTACCCTCGAGCTTTACCCACAACCAGGCCTCCCGGCACCCCGTCTCCGGGCACCAAGTCCAGCTGTGCCGATCCCAGCTGGGCCAGGAGGAGAACCTTAACTTGGGGGCTCCCCACAGCCCCACCGCTGGGGCCCTGCAGGGGGGTTCAGACTGGCGATTCACGGTGTTCGGAACCAGCTCCCTCCCAACTCACGAGATCTACCAAGGCCGTGTTTTCCTTGGAAGGCTGTTCCCACATGGAACCCTCTTCCAGGCAAGTGGCTCTCCCTCAGGTGCTCCCAGAGTTCATCGGCAGGCGAGAGGGAGTCGGGGGGAGGAGGGCAGAGGCTTCCTGGGAGGGGCCCTTTCCATCAGGAATGACAGAGGCATTTCCTCAGCTCCAGGCCTCAGCCTCAGCACATTTGGGCAGGCAGAGGCCTTGCAGGTTCCAAAGGGGCGATAGAAGGGAAGCGTCTCACGGCTCCCCTCCTTCCGGGCCCTCTCAGTGTCAGGGGCTGCAGAGGGGCTGAGGAAGCACAGAGACAGGGAATGGGCCACAGGGACGGAGACACAGAGATGCAGAGATGGATGGAGAGAGGCAGAGACGTATGGACACAGAGGAGGCGAGAAACCAGGAGTCAGGCAGGAAGGCCAAGAAAGACACACAGAGACCGAGACAAAAAGAGGATAGAGAAAACAGTTGGGGAGAAAACACAGTGTCAGGGATGGCAAGGCAGAGAGGGAGAGGCCGAGAGAGGTGAAAAGCAAACCAGCCAAGCGAAGGCCATGGTGTGGGGATGGGGGACAGCGGCGAGGCAGGAAGTCAGGGAGAGAGGACAAGAGAGAGCTGGAAACAGACAGGGAGCAGGAAGGTGATCACAGAGGGCTGGGAAGGGCCTGAGAAGTCGTCAAGGAGAGAGACCCAGGCGCGAGAGAGGGGCAGAGCGGCAGGAGGAGAGAGGGCAAAACAGGCGGGAGCCCGTGCGACCCAGGCAGGGACACTGTGGGGAGAGAAGCAGACGGCCGCGGCCCAAGATGAAAGACGTGGTCGGCTCCACGCTGAAGGAGAAGGAATACACGGACTGTTCAAATCCCAGGGCCTGTCACGCACACCAGCCTCCTCAGCTGCTTCCTAGAGAGCAGAGGGGCCCGGGAGCTCTGCTGGAGGTGTGGGCACAGGTCAGTGGGGCCCCCTAGGATGGGGCATTGTGGAAGGCCTGGGGTGGGGGGCAAGCATGACACGGGTCCCGGGCTGGAGAAGGAAAGAGCCCCTGGGGAGGGGGCTGCACTGGGGGTGGGTGGGGGGCGATGGAGGGACAAGGAGGAAAGGGAGGCGTCGGGAACTCTGGGAGGAAGAGAAGTGGGTTCCCGCTTTCTCTGGGGCCACTGCCTATTTCAGAGAATCAGGCTTGATTTTGAAAGTCAGGCAATGCAGCCTGCATCTAGGACAGGAACTCACCCCCTCAGTAGCTGTTTAGTAACTACTAGGGGCCAGGTCTCTCTTCCGGCTGCTGGGGGTACCACGGGGGCAAGAGCCAGAAAGCGTGCCCTCGGGGAGCATACTTTCTAGTGGGAGGAGAAAGGGTAAACAAAGCACAGACATGAAATGATGCTTCTCAGATGGAGGTTTGTGCTGTGAGTAAAACAGAGCAGGGAAGGAGAGGCGTGAGAGGAGGCTTGCGATTGAAAGCAGGGGCTCGGGGAAGACCACACGGAGAAGTCCCGAACGAGGTGAAGGCGCGAGCCGTGAGAATACCCAGAGGAAACGAGGTGCGCATGTCTGCAGAAGCAGACAGAGCGGTGAGACCTGAGGGAGGGGATCAGGGGCGAGGCAGGGGGGAGGCGGGGCAGGAAGGGGCCAGGCCTTGCCAGCTCCATAGGCCTTGTAGGCGTCGGCTCAGCTCCACGGAGGATGACGAGTCAGCGGAGGGCTTGAGCAGAGGAGTCACATGCAATGACTGACCTTATTTAGGTCGTGACTGTCTGCCGTGGTCTCAGCAAGAGGTGGGAGTGGCTCGGACCAGGGCAGTAGCAGTGGAGGTGGTGAGAGGCGGTCAGGTTCTGGACCACTGGAGACAGAGCCAACAGGATTTGCAGGTGGATCAGATGTGCGTGTGGGCCGAGGAGGAGGACGGGAGTCACAACCTCCCTGAGAGGCTCCTCGCCTCTGCCCTCCCCCACCCAGGGCAGAGTACTCACCTTTCCCAGGTGCCCACTCCCCTTTGGATAGCCCTGCTGAGGAACCTGCTCCCTCTGGATGGTGCTCAGACCTGCAGTTCTGAAGGGCTCACTGGGCAGGCAGATGGGATGACAACAGCAAAGGGAGACTCAGAGATTCCCTGCACACCATCCACAGAGGCCCAAGGAGCCAAGACCACGCAAGGGAGAATGACCCTGCCCTGCCATCTGACCATCACTGGCTCCTGGTCCCCCTCCCATCCTCTGGGTGCTGCCTCCTGCAGAAGAATTTCCTATTTCCCTTTAGTGGTGGCTGCATTGACTGCAGAGGAGAACACAGGTGATGGTTCAAAAAATTAAGTGGTTACAAGAACTAATCTAGGTAGAGCTCCAACACAAAGTTAGTACTCAATAAATGTTATCTATCTATCCATCATCATCATCATTGTCATCGTCATCATCACCATCACCGTCCTTGTTGTCAATGGTCAGGAGTCAGATGGACCTAGATTCACATTGTGTGTCCTCGGACAAAGTATTTAACTTCTCTGAGTCTCAGAATCTGCACCTTCAAAAAGAGGACATACCGGGCTTCCCTGGTGGCGCAGTGGTTGAGAGTCCGCCTGCCGATGCAGGCGACACGGGTTCGTGCCCCGGTCCGGGAGGATCCCACATGCTGCGGAGCGGCTGGGCCCGTGAGCCATGGCCGCTGAGCCTGCGCGTCCGGAGCCTGTGCTCCGCAACGGGAGAGGCTACAACAGTGAGAGGCCCACGTACCGCAAAAAAAAAAAAAAAAAAAAAAAAAAAAGAGGACATACCTGAATTTTTTATATAGTTATGATTAAATGAGGTAATGAATGTGTAGAATTTGACAGGGTGCCTGACACAGAGGTAGTAGAGTAATTGGTAGTCAAGTGGTATGTTGGAGTCATACCACCTTGTGAGCTGATTGTTAAATTTGCAGGAATTGTATGAGCCAATTGTTAAAACAGCTACTATTACAAATTAAAATATACAGACTTACAATTAAAGAAATTATATTTAAAACAATCATAACACTCAAAATCCACCATTTCCTAATTATTTACATTTTACTATTATCTATGCTCTTGAGGTTATTTACATCTATTCCTTCTGTATGGTGGAAATACTATATAATGACGTGCTACTGTGCATCACTTCCCTCACAATTCTTGTGTGCTGATGTCATGTTGGTAGCTTAGAATCAACCATGATTGATTTATACTTGGGAAATTAGCAAAAGCTACTAATCGGAGCTTGGTTTATTGTTTCCTTGATCATGTAGATTTAAGAAAGTGATGGAGAAAATGTTAATAATGCAAATTAAACTTAAAAGTATGTCATGTCTGAAAAAAAAAAGTATGTCATGTCTGTAATACAAAGAGATGAAGAAATACTCTTCCAGTATTCAAAAACTGTTACATGATTTAACAAAACATTTCTTCACATTGTTGGTGAATGAGTAAAGTTCCAGCTTGCATCTTTGTTGTTTTACTTCTATCTCATTCGTTGATATAAACAAAATTATCAACACCTATGTCAGAACTGTGCTCATTCATCCATTGCAACCATAGGTTGAGTACAAAATCAACAAAAGCAGTCTGGGTGAATTAATTGGCTACATGAAACTTACAATAAAAAATACTGTATATTTTATTATTATTTGTAAATCGTGTGCTGCACATTCTTTATATCAATAAAATTTATAATAAGCACATTTATATATATATACACTTTTGAGAGATAATTTTAAACACTGAGCAGCATACCACTGTGGTCAAGTCATCCTAATTGTATTATTGCTGTTATTATAGATAATTCAATATGGCTTCTGGTATTGGCAGACTTGTTAATTCAGACCAAACTCTCCTGATAAGAACAACTAGAAAAGCTGAACAAGAACAACAAAGCACATATGTTTGAAGGCACTGGGGAGTCAACAAGACAGTGAAGCATTATGGGGAAAAACTGATTTAAAAAGGGATCTCAATGGGCCCAGAGGTTTACAAGTTTTCTAAGCGTTTGGTAATGTGAAGCTCCAGTTGAAGAGAATGTTGTTGGGCATATTGCAGCTATGTAATTTTGGTGTATGTATGTAATATTAAAGATTGAAAGAAAATAAATATCAAAAGCAAAGATATTAACTCTTAACAAGAAAAAAAAGACAAAACAAGAAGCCAAAGCATGATGCATCTTGTCCGCCTTACGCTGGCTCCACACCTGAGCTGCCGCAACCACGCGGCCAGCAGCGGCGCGGGGAAGGGCAAGGCCGGAGTCGGTATTTTGTTTGAGGATCACCCGGGGTGACTGGTGGGGCTGTGCTTCCCGGTGCATTGTTCATGTGGAGATGTGAAGGCCTACTGCTTAAGATACCTGTATAAAGTGTTGTGTGATTAAACTTTTTTTTACTTAAAAAAAAAAAGGGGGATCTCAGACAGCTGGACTTAGCATTTGAGGTTTCTTTTTCCGTAGGTGTATCTACTGATTCCACAAGAGGCAGTTGAGAGGCTGAGAAGCTGAAAAGAGCTTTCAACAGGCTCACAAGACTAAGGGGACAAAACTGGGAGTCCAGGGTCTGCCAAGAAGGCTATTGGTTGAGATCCTAATGGGATATACCCTAGGAGAAAGGGTGAACAGGAAATGCACTGCCCCAACAGGGATTGAAGTCCAGTTTTAAATGAGCTTAATTGCTGATTAGATGAATGTGATCCAGGATAGATAGTGCCAAAGCCTTAGGCACAGCCATGACTACCTGCATTAAGCAAATATAAGTCCTCTCTGGTCCAAGATAACATCAGCCGAGGCCACAGCTGATCTTTACAATTTTTCACATAAAATGTTCAGAACACAATCTAAAATAACTAGGCATATGAGAGTATATGAATTAAAAGAAATGAAGCAATAGAAAGAGATCCATAGGGGAGCCAGAAATTTTAGTTAATTGGACATGCACTTTAAAATAACCAAGATTAATATGGTTAAGGAATTAAAAGTCAAGATGTAGATTTTCAACAGGGAAAATAAACCAATGAAAAAGAGTTAACTGGAAATTCCAGAACTGAAATGAAAATATCTGAAATTAAGAAACTAGTGGATCAGTTTCATAGCACATTAGGTGGAGCTGAAGATAGAACTAGTGATCTAGAAGACAAGTTAGAAGAAAATATACAGAATGACATATACAGAGATGAAAGGATGTAAAAAACAAAAAGAATAAAGACAAGCCTAACATATCTATAATCAAAGTCCCAGATAGAAGAGAGAGGATCAGATGGGAGCAAGCCACAGAATCAATAAACTTTGCAAAACCATAGCAGGATTAATACACCATTTTATAGTTAAGCTGCTGAAAAACAAAAAGAAAATCCTAAAAGCAACCAGATAAAAAAGACATATTACCTTCTAAGGAGCAACAATTAGACTAATAGTTTACTTCTCAATAGAAACAGTGGAAACCACGAGACAATGGAGTGATAACTTCAAATAGCTGAAAGAAAATAGTCTAATCTAGAATTCAATTCCACTTAACATGGTCTTCAGAAATAGAGAGAAAATAAAGATATTTTTAGACAAAATTTTTAAGGTAAAAGACCTTATCACCAGGAAACTTGAACTACAAAAAATATTCAGGGGGTTCTTGAAGGAAAATGATTCCAGAGAGAAGCTTGGAAAGGCAGGAAGAAATGAAGAGCAACACAAAGGATGAATATATGGGTAAATATAAAGGAATATTGATGGTATAAAATGACAACAGTAATGTCTTATATGGTTTAGAAATACATAAAAACAATAGCATTAAATCCAGTAACATTAAACCCAAATCCATTAAATGTAATAAAAGTGTTCTAAGATCCTTGTATTTTCAGGAAGAAGTAAAAATATAAATTTATATATTATATAATGTTTGATAAGTTAGTAATGCATTTATATATCTCTAGCTAAATCGCTAAAAGAAGGTACAACAACCAAGTTAATTGAGAGGATAAGTTATATAATAAAAATGCTCAATAAATCCAGCAGAAAGCACTCGGGCCACAGAAGTAAGCTGGAGGTGTGGACTAGGGGAGTTCCCGTCACAGAGATGTATTTATCATATTTACTGATGCTATTTACTGATGTGCCAGGCAAATCAGTACTAAGCACTGATATTTCAGCAAATCAAAGATCTCTGCCCAGTGGCAATTGCATTCTACACATAGTAAACAACAAACAGTACAAAGTGAATTCTATGATGTATTAGAAGATTACAAGGATAATACAAAAAAGAAAAAGTCTACCTGGGTGAGTGGGACAGTGGTGAAGGGGAGTGAACTACAGTTTTAAACAGAATGGTCAGTGTAGGTCTCACTAAGAAGGTGACATATGAGCAAAGACTCAAAGTAGGTGGGTAACTGTAGCCAGGGGAGAGGATGAGAAAGCTGGAAGGGATGGGGATTTTCATTGGGGCCTGTGAGCAGACTCATGGGGCCTGTGAGTGTCCTGGGACAGGAAGGAAATATGCGAATGTGCATGTGAACAAGCTCTTCAAATCTCAGCATTGGAAGGACACTGAGGGAGCATTGCAGCCATCCCTCCCTCCCATTTTACTGCCAGAGTCTAGTCAAAGGGAGAGCAAGGTAGTGGCTGGCCTGAAATGAGAACTCACTGGATCAGGGCTCACAGGTGGCTGTCTCACTAGGGCTGGGCTCCTTTGTCATCACCCATGCCTCTGTCTACAGTTTAGAGTGAGTGGTGGCTATGGGCTCAGCTGTGGGAAATGAGCCATGCCAGGGACGAGGGCAGAACTGCATGGCAGGCTCAGCCCCATTAGCGAGAGGATTCTCCCACTTCCCCACGCAAAACGAAGATCACCTTTAGAGGTCCTTCTCATCACAACTTCAAAATCACAGCGGGTAAGTCCAATAAACTAGAATCTCTGCTGTGGCTTCACTGGCATTTGCTTAGAGCGGCCACCAATCCAACTGCTTCTCGCTCCAGACAACTCAGCTGGGCTGGGCCTTAACCCAAAGTGAGAACTAACCAGGGCCTTTGTCTTTGGGGTCCTGAGAGGTCCCACCTGTCCTGTTTCTCCTCAGCACAAGGGGCCTCTGAAGATGCAAGAAAAGTTAATGAAGGCTTAGACTAAGAGTCTGTTGAGAAGAGATTTCAAAGCCAGAGGTAAATAGGTTCATTTGCATTCATTTCCATTTAATTAAACAAACATTTACTGATTATCCTCCCACAGGTCAGGCCCTGCATTTTGCTATGAGTGACAGATAAATAAGATAAGGTCCTTGCCTGGGGTAGTTTGCAAAAATGACAAATTCTCACATCTGGATGCCCGTGTCTTTGCAGTGTCACTTTGCAGCTCTTCCAATTAAGGAATGGAGTCCATTTCTCTACGCCTTGATTCTGGATTGCCCCAGGGACTTGCTTCGGCCAGTGGAACATTGCTACACATGACTTGAAAGCACCTGGCTTGAAAAGCACGTGGACATTGAGACCTGTCTTCTTTCTGCTCTTGCAAACCCTGCCACCACCGCCATATGAAGAAGCCCAGGCTAGCCTGCTGGGTGATGAGAACCATGTTGCCTAATTACTCCTCCCAACGGCCAGCCAACCACAGATGGCTGATACCAGCAGAGGAACCACTCACATGAGCCCAGACTAAATTGCTGACTCACAGAATCATGAGGTAGATAAATGGTTGCTGTTTAAGATACTCAGGTTTGGGTGGTGTTATTCGACGAAAAAGAACTGAGGCACTGCTCAATACAGAGTTCTCTATCTCAGGAGCCAGGTCGGTAGTAAAGAAGCAAAACTAGCTTGGTATATGACAATAGGGAGTAGTGGAAATGATGGCAAACTGTCCTTGCCTAAAAGAAATAGCCTCTATCAGCTCCTTCCAATTGCTGCCATTCAGGACTGTGTACCCAGTCTTTCCAGACAGAGTTTTAAAGAGAAGCCAAAATTCAAGATATTTATGCAAGATCTCCCAATGTTTAATGTTGACAGTTTAGTTCCCTTTAACACTATGTAGCTTAAGCATCGGCAGGCCTAATTCAGTCCACAGATTTTTAGCTTGTAGTTTGATGGAAAAAAAGGAATACTTAAAACAAAATAACAAAAAACACTGATGATGATGTTGTCATTGTCATAAGATTTTTTTTTTTTTTGCGGTACAAGGGCCTCTCACTGTTGTGGCCTCTCCCGTTGCGGAGCACAGGCTCCGGACACGCAGGCTCAGTGGCCATGGCTCACGGGCCTAGCCACTTCACGGCATGTAGGATCTTCCCAGACCGGGGCACGAACCCGTGTGCCCTGCATCGGCAGGCGGACTCTCAACCACTGTGCCACCAGGGAAGCCCCATTGTCATAATTTTTAAAGAGGCAGTTAAGTGCAGGGAAGGTTAAGCGCGCAGGGCCTAGAGGAGCTTGGGAGAGACACCTAACCCAAGGGACGGCTCCTCACAGCAGGTGACATAGGCTGGGGTCTTGAAGAATAAAGACAAGTAAGCCAGGTAACAAGGTGAGAAAGATGGTCCCAAGAGAGGGAACAGCCTTCTTGAGGGCTAGTGGGACAGTGCTGGCATCTTGGGGAGAGCATCCCTGTGACAGAAGGGGGAAGAGCAGTCAGAGTGGCCAGAGGCTGGAATGGTGAAGGGCTGCAGGCAAAGTTTGGGCTTTATCTGCCAAGGAGGCAGAAACGCGGCGAGGTCGTGCAGAGCCTCAGGAATCCGGCTCCTTCATTCAAATCCCAGCTCTGTCATTTCTTGCCCAGGGTAAACTTTGCAAGTCATTTACCTCTTTGGGCTTCAGTTTCCTCATATTCAAACGGGGTGAGTAACGACAGAGCGTAATACAAGCTGGTTGTGAGAGTTAAAACATGAATATCATTTATCTATGAAAAGCCATTGAAGGTGTCAGCTGCTTTATGCTTTCTTTTTTATATGTTCCTTTTTTCTCCTTTTTTTTTTTTTTTTTTTTTTTTGTAAAAGCAAACATGCCCCTTGTGGCATGCCCCTTGTGGCAAAGTATGAAGAAGACCATTTAAAAATCACCCACAATCCCACCATCCTGGACAAGTATGGTTTGCTTGCCTTGTGGTTTGTTCTCACAAACTTGAAATCATCCCCAATATATAATTTTATATCTATTTTTCTCTTAATGTCATACCATAGGAATTTTTCTGTGTCATTAAAAATTCTTCAAAACATAATTTTTTAAACTATTATGGAAGTAATGCACTGTGAGATGTCTTCATTTGGCTTTGATACCCAGAGAATAATACCAGTACTCATGGTTATTAACAGTTATTGAACAGTTACTATGTTCCAGGAGTTGACAGGTATGAACTCATTTCATTCTCACACCCTTTGAGGTAGGGGTCATTTGTATTACCCCGGCTGCTGGGACGGCTCTAGGTCTGCTCCCCTCCCCTCTTCTCCCTGCCCCAGGCTCACTGGGCTCATGGGTATGAACTTCTTCCACCTGCTCCTTGGCCCTCCAGCATCTATCTGGCTGGGTCCCGCCAATGGGATACATGGCAGGAGACCAGTCTTTATCCCTTGGGCTCCCTCCTTGCTGGGGCTGCTGCAAGTCAGCTACCTCCCACTACCCAAAGCCACAGCCCCCGTCAGAAGCCCTCTCCACACAGCTCCCTCTCCAGCTTTTGCTAACCATGCCCCTCCCTTGGCCCGCAGGCCTCGGGGTGCTACAGCTCCCTGCAGTTGCTAGACTTGGAGCGCTGCCCCCTCAGCTCTGCCTACACTCTCATAAAATGTCTTTTTGTTAACCTCTTGTCAAATTACCCAGGTTAACTATGCCATCTGTTTCCTTCTGGGACCTTGACTGATGCAACACTTGCATGAATAAAAATTCACGTGCATTGATAATAAGCAGCTCCAAAGGTTATACAATGAAAATTAGGTTCCCAGGTCCACTGCCGAAAGGTGACCACCCTCGAAAGTTTACTTTTTGGTTTAAAATAATAACAATAGCTCACACATAGAGTATTTTGTAGATGAAGAAACTGAAGTCCAGAGAGGTTAGGTGACTCATCCGCGGTCACACCGCTCATAAGTGGCAGAGCTGGGTATTAAACCCAAGTAGTCTGGCTACAGAATCTGTGCTCTTAAACACTACACATACTGCCTCTCCAAAAACTTTCAATTAATATTTATATTTATATCTTTGTCTAAATACTTTCTGTTGATTTTACACAAAATAAGGCATATTATATGTTTTGATTGTGACTATTCACTTAACAATATAGCTTACAGTACTTCCCTTGTGGGGAAGTGGTTAAGAATCTGCCTTCCACTGCAGGGAACGCAGGTTCGATCCCTGGTCAGGGAACTAAGATGCCACATGCTACGGGGCAACTAAGCCTGCGGGCCACAACTGCCGAGCCCTCATACTCTGGAGCCCGTGAACCACAACTAGAGAGAAGCCCGTGAACCGCAATGAAAGAGCCCACATGCCACAACTAAGACCCAACACAGCCAAAAACAATAAATAAATAAATAAACAAACAAACAATATAGCTTACAGATCTTCTCCTACACCTTTTTTCCACTTAACATACCTTGGTATGATTTCCTTATGCACAACTAAGTTCTACCTCATTCTTTAGTTAATCTTCTACTGATTTGCATTTCAGTTGTTTTCAATTTTTTGCTATTACAAACAATGTCACAATATAAATGACCTTGTGCTATATCTGTGCATATAAATGTGGACATATCTATGGATTAGATTCCTACAGGTACAATTTCTTTTTTTTTCATCTTTATTGGAGTATAATTGCTTTACAATGGTGTGTTAGTTTCTGCTTTATAACAAAGTGAATCAGTTATACATATACATATGTTCCCATATCTCTTCCCTCTTACGTCTCCCTCCCTCCCACCCTCCCTATCCCACCCCCTAGGTGGTCACAAAGCACCGAGCTGATTAGAGGTACAATTTCTAAATGTATGTGTACTTTTAAAATTTGCACAGAATTTTAAGACTTTTACTTACGCAAAACTGTCATTGATGATGACTATTCCAACAGTATGCTAAAATGCCTGTTTTCCTAGGTTGTGTTTTACCGAATTTTTTATTCTTTCTATCTCTGTAGTTTAAAATAGTCTTGTTTAAATTTTTATTTCTCTTATTATGACAGAGGATTTGATATCTTTTCAAATTAAAAAAAACTTATTTTAGTGTGACTTAATACACCCCCCATGCCATAATTTACTTAGCACATCTTTCAAAATTTTGTATTAAAAATAACAGTGTGATGGCCATCTTTGTACATGTCTTTGTATCTCTTAGTATTTCCTGGGAAAGATTTCTAGAAGTGAGTCAGAGGGTAGGGGCTTTTTTATAGACTCTTGCCACATACTGCAAATTGTCACAGAATTACATTACCCTCCCACCAGCAACATTTGAGAGAGCTCCCCTCACTCACCCCTCCAGCACTTTTATAATTTTTAAATGAGTACCTATGAATAAGGAAAATGGGATCTCAATTTCATTTACATTGCTTTGATTTCTAGTAAGCCAGATTAAACTTTTTTTTCATATTTCTGGGCCATTTACATTTCTGTTTCTGTGAATTCTACTCTTAGTGTTTCTCCTATGATAGGTAAAACACCCATCAGCATATCACTTATTAAATTCCTGTTAGGTAGAAAATATACGGAGCTAGGTGTTTTGAGAGACATAAATGAGATGCAGTCATTATTCTTCCAGATCATGTGATTTAGTTGGGCAGGCAAGCCCATACACAGAGAAGGCAATTTGAGAGCAAACCAGACAGTCTGTAATCAAGTGCTAAACGGGCAGCTTGATGCTACGTGCTGAGAGAGCTCAAAGAGGAGAGAATAGCCGAGCTGGCGTGACCAAGGAAAGCTTCTTGGAGGAGGAGCCCGTGCAGGAGCTGTGCATTTAAAATATGACAGTTACAGAGAGACATGCATTTCTCTTTCCTCCAGCAAGGAGGATGATGCCTCAATGGCTCTGTCAACATGTGTGGAGGAAATGAGTCTTAAAGAGATAAACTAGTTGACTGCTGCCATGGCCAAACCCAGCCGGCATTTGTCATCATTGCCTTGGGAATGGCAGTGACAACAACTAACATTTATTGGGCTCTAACCATGTGCCAGGCACTGTGTGCTAAGTGCTTTATATTTATAATCTCATTTATGTTCCTGACATGCCTGTGAAGTAAGATACTATTGTTACCCCCTTTTACAGATGAGGAAACTGAGATTAAACAAGTCTTCAAGGTCATCAGTGAAAGTGTTGATGAGCTTGGTCTCTGACCTATGTTTGCCCACCTCCAAGAAGCAGGCTCCAGGTCCAGGCCAAAAAGCCCTTTCCCCCCACCAGTCACACCATTCTCCGGTTCCTTTAGCATGATCGGGAAAAAAAGGTAAACTGACTTCTGAGGGGGAAAATTTACAGTCATGGAAGTTCATCCAAGAGTCTAAAAAAAAGTGGATATATGTATATGTATAACTGATTCACTTTGCTGTACACCTGAAACCAACACAACATTTTAACTCCAATAAAAATTATTTAAAGAAAAAAAAAGCCTCCCTGAGCACATGCTGGTTAGGATGTTGGACACTTGAGTCCCTACCCATGAAGGGCACAACCCAGTAGTAGACAAGGACAAGGTTGTGACAGAGGTTCTGGCTGGCAGGGATGTGCATGAGGAGCGAGAACAGAAGGGGGTCCCCAACCCGAGAGAGGGTGCTGAGTTTCAAGAAAGTCTTCTCAGGGCTTCCCTGATGGCGCAGTGGTTGGGAGTCCGCCTGCCGATGCAGGGGACATGGGTTCGTGCCCGGGTCCGGGAAGATCCCACATGCCATGGAGCGGCTAGGCCCGTGAGCCATGGCCGCTGAGCCTGCGCGTCCGGAGCCTGTGCTCCGCAACGGAAGAGGCCACAACAGTGAGAGGCCTGTGTACCGCAAAAAAAAAAAAAAAAAAAAAAAAAATGTCTTCTCAGAGGAGATGGTAGCTGAGTCAGTCCTGAAAGAGGGAGGGAATCGCAGAGCACGGGAGGGGCAGAGGGGCATTCTAGGAAGAGGAAACACCCAGGTCAGAGCTGAGGGCGTGAGGTTGGGGTGGACACGATCACAGTGTGTCCCTTCATCACAGCACCAACCACCCTGTGTTGTCATCACCCACCGACCCATCTGTTCTCCCCGGTGGTCTGTGTACTCCCCCAGGGCAGTGACTACATCTGACCCTCCCCTGTGAGCCCCCCAGTGACAGAAGGCCTGGCCCACAATGGGCAGGAAGTACACATCTGTGAGCAGGGAGCTAATGACCAAACATCTCCATCACAGAGACCTTGGTGCTCAGGACCTCGCCAGGTGAGGGCGGCCCCCCTCCCGGTCTGAGACCTGTACCTGCAACCAGAAGGTGCACCCCCTGAGGACAGGGGCCAATCTCCTTCCCCTTCCTGTCCCTCTACCCCAAGTTGCCAAGCACAAGCCTGTGAACAATGTAAGAATAATCATTACTATGAGTGCAGCAAACCCTTATGTAATGACTGTGCACAAGGCACTACTCCAAGTGCTCTATACCTATCTTCTCATTAAAGCCTCAAAAAATTCCATTATACCCATTTTACATATCTGGAAACTGAGGCACAGAAAGTTTAAGTCACTTGCTCTAGATCACTTAAGACACAATAGATGACATAGAACTTCAGAGCAAAGACATGGGAATCAGACTAGACCTAGGTTCAAATCCCAGCTGTACTACTTAGTTGCTGTGGGATCATTACTTATACTCTGTAGCCTCAGTTTCCCCATTGTGAAATGGTAATAATCATGACGACGTCTCAGTTTTGTGATGAGGCACAAATGATATCAGTGGAAGCACCTAGCTCAGGGCTGGCACCTAACAAGCACTAAGGAGCTGGTAGCCATCATTTCTGCCCTCAAGTCCAGAAAGTTCTCTCTCCAGTGAAGACAGACCCCATGGTGCTCCTTGTCACCTTTCTCCTCAGTCACGACCTGCCCCTGCCACACGTGAGCCACTCGCCGGAAGATGTGAGTCAGACCCCCATTCCACTTGGGCTTGCTCTTTCCCAATCAGCAAACTTCTTCCATATAGAGCAATCTTTTCCACTGCTCCCAGCTGCCAGCAGAGGCCGGCATTAGAGAGCGTCTTGGCTCCCATTGGAAGAAAAACAAACTTTGCAGAAAAATAAACACTCTTTTTTAAAGCCCTGCGGTTTTACATTCAAGACCTAATAGTTTTTCCTTTCTTTTTTTCCCAGATACCACAGATCTTCTGCTGGAGGAAGAAAAAAGGAAAAGAGCCCAAGAAGAGGCTTCTAGATTGTTCTTCCATGCAAACATGTCCCTAGATGGCTGCATCCAAGGACCAGACTCCCATGTCTGTGCTGTGGCCCTTTGGAGACTGGAGGCCCACTCTCTGAGCAGACCCTTCTTACTTCAGTGGCTCCAGAAGCGTGAGTCCGAGTGATTTTTCTCACTCACTCCTGCTGCTCCGGGGCTGGAATGAGCAGACGCAGGCATAAATGTCAGGGAGGCCCAGACACAGGCTCTCCTGTGATGGGCCTGTGACATTTAACTCCCAAATACAGTCGCCTCCCCACAGTGAGGCTGGCTGGACAGAGGCCATGCTGTTCCAGTGACAAGTCCTAAAATAGGAAGGAAACTGTTTCTTAGAGAAACACAAAACCATTGCCTTTGAGGACAGCCTCCACTCCACCCCTTCATCCCTCAGCAGAGCAGGGAAGAGAAGGCCTGAGTGACCTGAGCAGTAGTCAAGTGCTGTGGACGAGCTGTGCCTCTCAGACAGCACACGTTTGTTCCACCCAAGCCTCCTCCGGCTGTGCTGGCCTGTACTGGGTCATAGGGTGTCTGGTGGGCGTGGTGACTGAGAGATGATACAGGTAAAGCATCTTCTACAGGAACTGGCACATAGTAGGTGCTCTGTTCATCTCTGTTCCCTTAGATCCAGAGCTCCTGAGTCTGTCCCATGGCTTCAGTAGGTCTGGAAACACTGTGAGTGCTAGACAATATTTTGTGTGTACACTCTCGCTGGTGAGTGAAAGCATTCACTAAGTCTCCAAGGGGTCAAAGACCTCAAAAGGCTAAGAACCACTGGCTTTTTAATTCAACTTTTTAATGAAAGTTGAACTCTTCGGAGGCAAAGACCTATCTTATCTGCCTTGGTATCATCACAACCTAGGAAAAGACCTGGCATTTTGAACATACAGTGGAATGAATGAATGAGGTAAGGAATGAGAAGTAGCCTCTTCCTTCAAGGAATTCAGAGCAAAAAAAAAAAAAAACGTATAATACAAGGCAGAAAATGATAAAAGTCAAAAGAAATGGAAAAATTAAGAGCTTCAGAACTCTGAATAGACATAAGTGTCTCTGGCCCACCTGGGAAGGTTGAATGGGCAGCTAAGTTGAACTAGGATGACTGGTGAGGGTGAGGGAAAGAGGTCCAATAGATAGAATGAGGAGAGAGCTGGGAAGTCATTTCAGGAAACGTCATGGAAAGAAAAAGAATCACAGACTCTACAGAGACATGAACTTTTTTTTTTAATGTGGTTTTGCACTGGGGGCCTAATGGTTTTTCCTTTCTTATACGAGCTGTCCAGTGTGACAAGAGGGAAGGGTATGTTTGAGGCAAGGTGGGAAAGAGGTTTGGAAAGAGAAGTTGGGGCCAGATCCTGGGGGGCCTCAAATGCCAGTGTCCACTCACCCAGCTCTGAAGCAGCAGAGCCATTCCCCATGGGGAGGGGGGTGGAGGGTATACCCTCCCCGCCTCCACGAGGGGAGCTGCTGCAGGACCCCTGTGAGGGAGGCCAAGGCAGACAAGGCCGGAGCAGTGCAGATGGAGAGAGGGGACAGATGTGAGGACGGGAAGGAGAATCAGGCAAGTGATTTCCCACGGAGGATGAGGAGGACGAAGCTGACCTCAGAGAATCCTCTGATTTCCCCAGCTTGAGTTATTGGCCATTTTTCATATTCAAATAACAGCAAATTTTAAAAGATTAAGTTAAACTCAGTTATAAGAATATATAAAGAGAGCGTTTAAAAAGATGAGCAAGACTGAACTGAAAACACAGAATAGGCACACCCTGGTGCTTTTTCCTTAGTCTCATTGGTATTCAGGGATTACTTTCTAAATCCCTGGTTTTCTCCCAGCCCTAAGCGCCCTCACCCTGCTGCCTCGAGGCCTCTGTTCAAGAAAATTCTGCTTTGAAACCCACTCCCCTCACTCTGTCTCAACAGCCCCTTTCATCATGAAGCAGGCTTCTCATGCAAGGTCAATAATGCTGACATGAGGCTGGAGTTTTCTGAAGGTCTCCAGCCAAAAGGTATCATTATCATAAACAACATATTACAGACCCAAACCTTCCAACCCTGGTCTCTCCTCACTCTATGTGTGAAACTCGGTTCAATCCAGTAATAATAATATAATAATAATAACAGCAACCACTTCTGTCGGTGCCTGCACTGTGACCAGCACTGCTCTGAGCACTTCACATCTATGAGCTCATCTGATGTGCACAAAGCCCCCGAGGGATGGATATTACCACAGTTCTCACAGAGGGTGAAACTGAGGCACAGGCCTTGGCTAGTAAATGGAGAAGCCAAGATACAAACCCAAAATAGAGTCCATGTTCCTAACCCTACTCCTGACTGCCTGTCATGTGAGACCCAGCTCTCTTCACACACTCTCATTGATGGGCTGAGTCGGCGGAGTTGATCACTGGCAGGGCTTTCCCGAGAAAGAGGTTAATCGGTGATCTTTCCATGCTTCCATAGTCCTATGAATACATGCTTTCATTAAAATACTGGAGGAATTGTTGAATGCGGGACACTTTGGGGGAGCAGGTCAAGTAGCACCCTGTTCTGTTCTCTATACCCCATAGTGGCCTGAAGGGACCAGACACTGAAGCATTCTCTGTCTCCACATGCCAATCTGGAAAATGGGCTTTCAAAGTGGAGACTAACATAGGCCCACAGACCCACAGCAAGAACATAAATTAAACAAGTCTCAAAGAGAAGCCTCAGGGATTTGCCTATTTGAGGCAAGTAAGAGCTTCTGAGCAAAGGAGCCACACGTCTTTTAGAGGCCACAGAGGGAGCTTGATTTTTAATGCAAGAGAGGAGCACAATACTGGAGAAAATCTGACTAGAAATGGAGAGATGTAGGTTTCGGTGCCGGTTTTGCCACTTTCTAGCCGTGTGACCGCAAAACACAGTCTACCTTCCAGGCTTTGGTTGGCCCACCAGGTCAATGTGAATAGTCCTTACGTTGTGTCAATGCCTTAGCTCCTTTGCTGCCTTCTCCCAAGTTTTCCATCAGTTGAACTTCTACTTATTCCTCAAAGCCCCATGGAAATGACCTCCCAGAAGCCCCCAGGTGGAATTAATCTCTCTTCCACTTGGTGTATGGTGCACTCATTCATCTCTCTCACTGAGGCTTACATATTTTGCTACGTTGTATTTTGTATATTTGTTTAATCATTTAAGAAAGTATTAATTTATTTGACATAATATTCTGAGCACCTGCTACTTGCCAAGGGTTGTGCTAGTGCTGGGAATATAACGAATAAGAGATTGTTATGGGCTGAATTATGTCCCCCAAAAAGATAAGTTGAAGTTCTAAACCCCAGTACCACAAAACCTGACCTCATGTGGAAATAGAGTCATTGCAGATGTAATCAGTTAAGATGAGGTCATGGTGAAGTAGGATGGGTCCCTAATCCGATATGACTAGTGTCCTTACAAGAAGAGAAGAAGATACACAGACACATTGGGAAAACCTCATGTGAAAACAGAGGCAGAGATGGGAGTTATGCTGCTGCAAGCCAAGGAGTGCCTGGGGCTGCCAGAAGCTGAAAGAGACAAGGAAAGAATCTTTCCTAGAAGCTTCAGAGAGAGCATAGCCCTGCCAACACCTTCATTTTGAACTTCCTAGCCTCTAGAACTGTTGACAGACTAAATCTCTGTTGTTTCAAGCCACCCAATTTGTGGTACTTTGTTATGGCAACCCTAAAAACTAATACCAAAATGTTCTCCACTTTCAAGAACAGTACGTAAACAATTATAGAACAGCATGAGAACGCTGCAATAAAAAGAAATCCTCTGTGCAAACACAGAGGACATGGCAAGTAATTCAACCTTGGAGGAGGATCAGGAGAGGCTTCCCAGAGCAGGCATAATTGGAGCTGGGTTTTGAAGGATGAGTAGGAGTTCTCCAGGAGAAAGCATACTCTAGGCAGAAGGAATGGCAGCAGCACACGCATACTCTCTTGGTCTCTCCTGGTGGATTATGCTCCCTGGGACCCTCAGCACAAGGCTCTGCCCATGGCAGATGCTCAGCCCATATCTCTTGAACTTGCAGAAAAACTGGATTCTCTAGACAAGAAGAGAGGAACAGAAGACAGAGTGTGGGTGGCTGCCATCTAGAGACAGGAAAAACAGAAATCGTTAGACTCCCCAAATAGAGAGCAGATGGAGGGCAGCAGCAGAGGCCAGAGAAATGAGGCAACCCAAGCAGAGCTGACTTTAAAAAAAAAGAAAAAAATGGGTTGGTCTCTAGGGCTCCAGCTCAGCTGGGAAGGAAAGCAATTTATGGCCAAAGGAAGTAGGCTGACAGTAAACAAAAATACAGTGACCCCTGAGTTCCCACTGGACAGAAGATAGATGATGCCGTCGTAAAAATGAGATTAATTTTAATAAGGGCTTTCACCAAGCAGCAGACGCTGGCGGCCAGAGGCCTGTCAGAGGGCCGATGACAGGCAGCGTTGCTGATGGATGGAGCTGACCCTGGAGAGCTGAAGACATGGGGAACAATTGGAAGCTTGGGACTGGCCCCCGGCTATGGATTGGGCAGCTGCTATTTGTGCTGTTTGTGCAGATTCTTTGTCATGATGGTTGGTATCCCAGAGTTGGAAGTCCACAATCCAAATCTCTGGACTGTGGCTTATCCCCTGCCGGGGCAAGAATCCCCTGTTCCTTCAGCTTCATGTGGGACTGTGCTTGCACACCTCCAGTGACAAGAAGCTCACTACCTTTAAGGGCTATAGGGCAGCACTCCATACATGGTCACTCAGAAAAATGCCCTTTGTTTCCTTTACCACAAGACAATCTTGCAAAAACTGAAGTCATTTTTGATTCCAATCAGCAGAGTTCAATTTAATAAACACAGTCTGAGAACTCAGTGTGCAAAAAGATCGTGAGAAGAGAGATGGTCACAGACTGGCTTCTGTCCCCAAGAACTTTCAGAAGGGAAAACAGACTGTGCCCTGACCCTGACAACAGCATAAGCCCTGACTCTGGCTGTTGACTGAGCCCTGATCCAGACCACAGTCTGAGCCCCGATCCTCTTAGAGACTCAACCCTGATCTTGGTTGGCCAACTGAGCCCTGAACCTAGTTCTAGATTAGGCCATAGGCCCAATTCAGATGGGGCCTAGATGCAGTCTGAATCCTAATCCTTTTATGGACTGAGTCCTGATGCTAGTCACTGCCGGCCCTGACGCTGATCCACGGCCTCACAAACAGATGCCTATCTTTATGGGATGAGGGAGATGGCACATGGGCATGTGTCGGTGGCTCAGGGTGCCTGGATCGATGTCCAATTCCTTGACTTGCGAGGCAGACATATTTTAGGCACAGCACTGTGTCAGGTACAGCCTCTGCCTTTGGAAGTGTGGGTAGACGCTCCCCCCACCAGCGCTCACAGCCTGTGCTTGTCCCACCACGGCACTCTGTCACCGTGGCACTGCTCATGTGCATACCTCGCCCACTGGCCTCTGCTCTTCTCCAGGACACAGACTGTGTTTATTTGCTTATGGGCCAGGCTGCTGTAACCGAGCCTTCATTTGCTGCCCCGCTCCTGAACACCTACTGTGTGCTGGGTCCTGGTGTGGACACAGGGACATGGAAACAAATGGCCAATGGCCTGTCACAGACACCAGCAAGGGCTCAATTAGATCTTTAATCATTTACTTAATCAAAAAACCAACAAGAGGGATCACCTTGCAGAGAAATGGTGCCCCACAGGGTTTATGCGCTGAACACCTGCCAACCAAATAAAACAAGTCCTCATGCTTTTCCAGCACTCAACCCCCCTGGCATCAGACAGCCCAATTTCTTGTCAGCCATTTCCCCGATTATGTATCAATAGATGTCACACAATCAAGTCCTGGCTCCCAAGAGAGTATTTGAAAAGTCAAAGATGTTTGTCTAATGCAAACCGATGTCATGTCGGGAATTAGTTTGACTAATAGGCCTTTAATTAGATCCTTGTGAGGTCTGGGTCCCAAGTAGAGGCTTCCCAAAGTTTTCATTTAGAAGATAAACTATCCCTTCCCCCAGATTGCCACCATAAATCTCCTTTCCAGTGTGCACTCAGAATGGCAGGGCAAGGCATAGATTTGTTTCTCCCGCCAACATGAAGAGTCTTGTGCCGTCACCCAGGGGTTGAGTGCCTGGGAGCCCCCTTGCGGGCTGGGGCCCGTCACCAGAGGAGCTGGGGGAGGTGCCTGGGCCGTGCCATCTGCTCCGGATGGGGACCAGGGCTTCTCACCAAGGCCAGGGGAGCATTTTCCCAAACAGTAACAGGAAATGTTCATTTTGTCAACCTGAATAACCCTGGCAGGGCCAATTCCAGAGCAGAGCAGAGAATACAGGGAATTTGATGTGATCGTCCTCCAGGGCATTCCTCTCAGGGGAAGGAACCCGGAAACCAAGAGAAGCTACAGAATGAGGTCATAATGCCACCCAGGCAGGTAGGAGGGATTTCACACGAAATAATGTATGTGGCCCACCAGGCACTGAGCAGGTGCTTAATATATGAGAATGTTGTGATTTACGCTGATTCATTCCTCTGCCTTGAACTTACTCAAGAAATACCTGAGTACCCACATCCTAGATCAGCCCCACTCCAAGTGCCTTCCAGGGTCTGGTACCAGCTAGTCCCTGACTGGTTACCACTTTGCAACTAGTTTGCAGAAATTGAAAGAAAGCAGTCGGAAATGAGTAAAGATAGTTGGCATTGCCAGGAAAAAATTTACTCTATTTCACAAAACTATTACTGGTCAGCAAAAGATTGAGAATAAAAAATAGTGTTTCACCACAAAGAGTTTGAGACGTAGGGGCATGGAAGCTTCTGAGGGTGCTCTTATGATTACCATTTTGTATGTTAGAAATTGAGGCTTGGGGGGATGAATTTGCCCAAGCACCTCCATCTAAGGAGTCTAGCCTGTCCTCAAACCGAGATCCTCCTTGCTCTAAAGTTTTGTTCCTTACAGCCACTCTGTTCCAGGGGTCACGAGAGTCACATATCTGACCTCAATGTGTTGCTAATAATAAAAAGCTCACAGTGACTGGGGAAAAAATCATGGGTATTTAGTCTCAGCTCTGCAATCCACTCACACAGTGAGTCATCTCTTTGGGGTCTCAGTTTCCTCATGTACACAATGAGGGAGGTGGCCCTCAATTATCTGGAAGGCCCCTCTTGCTCTGACATCCTGAATTTGATCATAGACTCCTTCAATGGAAAGGGACCTTTGAAGTCCTGTGGCCAACCTGCCTTCCACAGCAATGGGACTGGGGCTCCAGCAGCCCCTTCCATACTCCCTGTGGGTGGCACGATTGGATAGCTCTGATTTTCAGGCTGGCCTCTTCCTCCCAAGAACTCCGCCATGACTATTGTGCAGGGTCCCTCTGTTATCCTCAGGATGCTGACCCCATCACTCTTGCCCTAAGGGGCTACACGCCAGAGATGGGCCTTGCCATCACACCCAAATGCTCTGTTCTGAGTCAAACCAAAAGCACCTGCACCTTAAGAGGGAATTCCATCTGTCCAGGGCAGAGCTCACCTCTGGAGCATGAAAATGAAAGGACAACCTAGAAGCCACTTATGTTTCTTCCCTGAGGAAAACACTGAAGCTCTCTTTTGTCCTCAAATACCCAGGGATTCACCCTTGAGGAGCTAGAGACCCTGAAGCCTCCCATCTCCTTTTAGGAGTGTCTCAAGGGGCGCAGGGAGGACCTGGCAGCTCTCCCAAAGCCTGTGCTGGCAAGTGGCCCATTCCAGCGGCACCCGCCTGAAATGCAGACTGCGTAGGATGGTGCATATGTGACGTCAGGCCATAAACACTGACTCTTGCCTCACCCTGTCAAGTACAGGGGCCTGCCCCAGTGAAAGCTGAGCCCAAAGCGTCTATCCAACCTCCCATATCTAAATAGAGGAAACGGGCTAGAAAGGAAACGGGCCCATCCATGTAGCATGCCACCCCCTCTACCTCCCGGCCCCAAAACACTGACTTATCACAGCCTCTTCTAAGCTGTCTCTGAAACACCTGATTGGAAAGTGGAAAATTCAGTTTCTGTCAAATACAGGCCAGTCGAGAGTCAGAGAATCCCACAAACTTAGTGTCATGGACTCTTGGGATGCTGGAATCCTTAAAGGTACAAATAATAGAATTATAAGATGTTAGATAAACAGAATCTAAAATTACAGAACCTTGGAAACCTAGAACCTTAAGGTTCCATAGAACCAGCAGGGGTTGTTGGAGGTTTCCATATCTGGTCAACCAGCCCAGAGCAGCCCCATGGCAGGCAAACCTTAGAGAAGGAAAGAAGTTGCTGGTACTATGTCAGGGGCAAGGTGGCAACCAGAACATGTGCCAGGGAAAGGAAATTGGCCTGAAGAATGAGAATGGGGGCAAATGGTGGGAGCTCTGGTGATGCATGAAGCTGCCTCTAACATAAAGACCAAGGGCAGAGGACTCTTGATGGGATAAGAAAAGGCCACAGACCTTCTTGATCAGCCCCATTTTCTACGAATGGAAGACTTCCAACCCCAGGTGAAGCTAAGGCAGGCAGATGGGCCATTGCTGGATGGCTCTGAGAAAAGTCTTGCTGGGATGGAGCTGGATTACCTCTGCATCCTGTCCTGTTTCTGCCCTCTGCAAATACCAGACGAATAGAAGAGGCCGTATGATACTTTGTCCCCCATGGACAAGGGCAGTTCTGGCAGGGACAAGCATGTCAGCAAAGGCAGAGAGGCTGGAGGCACAGGGCACATTCACAGAAGGGGAACGTCTCAGGAGTCAAAGGCATGGAGGGACACTGAGAGAGAAGATGTTGGAATGGGATATTGGAATCTAATGATGGAGGTCCTGGAGGCTCAAAGGCTGGACTCTGCACGTGTCCACCCCGCATCTCTCTGTGGCATGGCCTACGCATGGCCGGAGGTCAGGAGCAATCGCTGATTGCCGGGTCTGCGATGGAGCACTGGCAGGGACCTCTTCTTCTCCCTATGGCAGGTCTGTGGGATGCCCTTTCCCTGCCCCTGGGTGGCTTGATGGGGCCCTGAAGGGGCCATGTGGTGGGCTCAAGGTGTAATGTGTAGGCTTAAGTGTCTCTAAAACAACTAGTAAAAACCCTGACCAAATCCAAACCAGATGCCCCAGGGCGTGTAGGGTTGAGAGCTGTCAGCACCTCTGCATTTTCACCTGCTCATGTGGGCTGCACCTGTAGGCAGCTGGAACTCAGGAGAGCTTCAGGCTGTCCACCAAGTTCAGCCCCGACTGGCCTGCCCAGTGTGGAGGCACTGAGCGGCCGACGGGGTAAGGTGGCAGGCCTCTCCCAGGCCAGTGCCCCCCTCTGATTTTTCTCCCCTTACTCCCAGTTCCCAGTACAGGCCCTCAGGATTTATTAATGTCCCAACTATACCCCCTAGCTAGGAGAAGTGAGCGAATCACCTCTCCTCTCTGAGCCTGTTTTCCTATAAGCAACATGGGCACATCAATAATGACCTCCAAGATTACAGGATAGTTCATTTATTCCGTTAGACAAATATTTATTGGGCATTTACTGTCAAGCATTGGACTAGGTACTGAGAATACAGTGGTGAAGAAAAACAGACATTATCCTTGAATTTATAGAGTTTACAGTCTACAGAATTAGACAGGCAAAACAAACCTCCACACAAGTAGATACACAACTTTAAAAATTAGGTTAATGCTTTGAAAAGGATATGCTAGGTGCAGAGAGCCTACAGCGGGGCAGGGGGTGAAGGAGGCCTCTCTGTAGGAATAATTCTTAAGCTGAGGCCTGAGCGCTGAGTAAACCAGAGGAAGGGTGTGAGGTAGAGAACTCCAGGCAAAAAGATAGCACGTGCCAAGGCCCTGAGGCAGGGGAGCATTCGGCTCATTTCCTCTTTGTGGGCAGAGAGCAGGGAGGGAGGAAGGAGTGGCATGAGGCAAAGTAGCAGAGAACAGATCAGGCAGGGCCCCCTGGGACAGGCAATGACATGAGATTTGAGTCTGGGGAAGCCCCCAAAGTGTTTTCAACAGAGCTTCCACACCATTCTACACTTAGAGCTTTAAAAGACGACTTTGGTGGGGAGTTGAGATCGTGGATGGAACTTCCTCACCTCAGGCCTGAAAGAACTTCCAATAGCTGAGGCTCAAGAAGTGAAGGTATTAGCCATGGCCAGTGAGTGCCAGGGACCAGGATATTCACAGCTCCTCCCCTGGCCCTGGGCTGCCTCTGAACAATTATTATGTGTTTGTACTATCCTTGCCCTCATTTGATCCTTCCAACCCTGGGGAAGGGAGGCAGATAACACAGGAATCCTCAGTTCCCTTACCCAGTTAGGGAAACTGAGGCCCAGAGAAGAGAGTGTGTTCGAGAGTCACGCAGCAGGTTAGTAGCCTTGACCCCAAGTCCTCTGACCCAAAATTAGATCAGATCATTCCCGAGAGTGAGCACTCTACCGAGCCCCCTGCACTGCAGGGATGGGAAACCCTGAAGTTGGAGATAAAATGGTGGGATGGGGGAAGGAGATTTCAGAGACCAAAGTCACAGCAGACCGGGACAGGAAGGAGGCCCAAGGTGCTAAACAAAGGGTCCCAGACAGAAGGTCTGGGTGTGGCGCAGAATGACATGGGATAGCCGATGTGGGAGCACCAGGCCAACGACTGGACACTGTGCAAACCACCACGAGGATGATGACAACCCCGGCCTGTGCCAGGCAGTCTCTGGGGGCCACATCCCCACAGCACGTCTGCTCCCTCTGCCTCAGACACACCTGACGAGATCGAAAGGACACAGCTCTGCCCTGAGCCTGTGCATCTTCTGGCACGACTACCAACTCCTGTGGTCATCATTCCAGGAGGAAGCCCCCGGCTCTTCCCACGGTCTCTGAGAGGTCCCTCCCAGCATGGGCCACAGAGCCCTCCTCAGTGTATCCGAGCAGCTGGAGTCCAGAGGGCCGGCAACCTGTGCTTCTCTAATGATGCCTCTGTTGGTGCAGCCTGGACTCAGCTCCCCCAACAGCCCTGCCACACTGGGGGCCCCTCTCCCCACGCCCTTGGAGATGCAGCAGCCCTGGCCTGTTAACAGCTCCCCTCCCCGTCTCTTCCCTTGGTGCACACCTACTATCCTTGAAGGCTCAGCGCAGCCAGCCCCTCCTGAATGCCAAAACTCAGAGCAGGCAAATGCCGAAGCTCAGTCCTCCTCTGGGAAGCCTCCCCTGATCTCAGGAGGAGTGAGCAGCCTCTCCTCTGGGCTCCTGCAGCCCCTGTCTTCCTCTTGCTTTTCCGGAGGCACCGTGAGCCTCTTGAGGGCAGGGTCTGTGCCTCCCCTGTTTCCATTTCCCAGAGTCCGGCACACAGTGGGAGGTCAGTAATTGTCTGTATCTCTTCCACTTCCTTTCTGGGAAGGGTCCAACAAAGGGCCTTGGAGCATGAAAAACAATAATTTAGAATCTGAAGAGCAGTTAAGTCTTCCAGTGTCTAATAGGATGAAGTCTTCTCGCCTGGCGTGGCGTTCAAGGCTCTCTCCAGGGTCACTGCTGCCCCCCTCCCATGCTCACACTGCAGCCCAGACAGTTAAAGACCAGTTCATCATCCCCCACCTCCAGGCCCGCATGCTTCCGGCCTCCCCCTCCTCTCTTCCTTCTCTCCCTCTTGGCCAGTGGGGTTAGGCAAGGGCAGACTGAATCTCCTCTCTTTCACCAGGTTCCCCAGGGTTGACATAACGACTCTAAACCTCACCTATAAAACAGCTGGCTACAGACTAGGCCATCGGAAAATGTCAATTGCCCCATTCCTGCCTCTCTCCCCATGTAAGTTGTTTCCCCTCCAAAGCCTGGAGCTAATCTCCCTCACCCAGGAAGACTTCCCTGACGTGGCCCCCATCCTGTCTTTGCTGAGCCTGAAATCTAGGTGAACTCCGACTCGCTCATGCGCCCTGGAACGCTGCAGGGCAGGATGGAGCCACCGCTAAGCCTGGATAAAGGTGAAATCCAACAGTTGGGAGAGGTTATTTTTGGACCTGACACAAATGCTAAATGAAGAGCCCTCGGCCTTCCAAGCAATCTTTGCTTTGTGCTCCAAGGCCCAAAACTAACATTTTCATAATAATTTTCCAGTATCAAAGTGATAGTTTTGATTCAAGACAGCTGAAGCCTGCAAAACTGTGTGGTGGCCTCTCCCGCCCTCGAGCCAAACATGTGCCTCTGTCTCTATTTTAACACCTTTGATAATCATCGAAAAATGCACAGCCCAAGCAGTTTTCTCAGCTTTCTGACCGTAGCAGCCACCTCTGGAAGGAGTCGTTGGGAGTCTGTTTTCCTTCTGCGTTACCCTGAGCCCTGGGCTTTAGTGCTCCCAGCTCGCCTGGCTTTTCAACCTCGCTCTCTACATTCCACTAGTGATGTCTGATGCAGGAGTTGGCCTTTCCAGTGCTATTAAAAAGGGGGGAGCCCAAGAAATACAGTAACACAATCTCATGGAAAACTGATATAATCTTTTCAAAACTATAAAGATCGCTCACCCGGAGGAACATCTGCACGGAAAAAGAAAAAGGTTTTAAACAAACTGGAAAGGGGTCGGGTAACTGTAAAGGCCCACGTGTCAGGAGACGGCTGGCTCGTCCAGGGCTGCTATCACTCGGCAGGGGGAAGGCCATCCTCGGAGGAGCCAGTTCCCTCACCGAGAGCTCCCACCATCTGGAACTCATTGCAGGAGGGAACACTGGCCTTCATAAAAAGAAACCCGGCCTTATAATAATTGTTCCTTAAATCATTACTATGGCCCGAGCCCCAGAGATGGAGAGTCAAAGGACAGTAGGGACAGACCAGGGGCCCCAGGCCGGAGTCCAGACCGGCCCTTCTGCCCTCTTCCTTGGAAGCCCCGGCCACCTCCTCCCAGGAAACAAGCTCAGGTCAAATTCTAGGCTCTTCTCCTAGCCAGCGTCTTGCTGCCCTGGCGAAGAAGCTGCTGCAAAACAGTCATTTGCAAAGATCATTTTGGTCCTCGGTGCTGTCTGGGTTCAGGGGCTCAGAAAAGGCTGAAGCCAGTGCCACAGAGTCGCTGCTACAGGCCAGACTCTCCAAGTCCCCGTATGCTCTAGGGGGCTCATGCATCTTCGGTGGTGACAGTCGGCAAAGGCAGCATCTGCCACCCCCCAGGAAACCTGACGAGAGATAAGCTCATGCACGTGGGCCACGTGAAGTCAAGACACAGCCGGCCCAAACCCGGTGACTCCGTCTGTTCTACCAGCTGAGCTCTGAGATGGAAGAGGTTAGCATGGGCTCCGGTCCTGGGGTCTTAGAATAACAGGATCTGAAGATCTGAGCATCTGACTTTTGGAGAGGTCTGGAATCTTAGCTCCTAAGCAGCAGAGAGCTCTGGAAACTTTAGACTTCTCCCACCTCCCTCCTCCATACGGAGGGTATGAATGCTGAACTTGACGCGGCCTTGGGTGGACTGATTTGCTGAAGAGATGATGGTGGGGCCGCAGGCCTGGTGAGACTGGGGGGAACTGACACCCACACAGGGTCCTGAGCCTGAGAGGGCTGTGAGAACCCTGGGACAGCAGAGAGGCCCTCCACCCAGGACAAGGGTGCCTCTGGGCAAGAGTCCCCGCCCCAGCGTGCTGGGCCCGACCACAGGGGGCTGGTGCTTCCCTTTGGGTCCTCGATGCCTCTCCACGTCCTTTATTCTCTGCCCCAGCAGCTGTCCTAAGGCCCTGCTCTGCTCACGCTGAGCTCTCCCTGGGCCAACAAGCTCCCACGGTGGTGGCTTCAGCTACCACCCCTGTGCTTCTGACCCATACATCTCTAGCCCCAGCCTGCTTCTCCCTCTCTCCTGGGTTGAGACCTATATATCCAGCTGGCTGCTAGACACCCCCTCCTTGATGTCTCACAGTCCCTGAGACCCAACCCATTCCAGCCAGAACTCTTCACCCCCCTAAAGTGTTCCCACCTCAGGGGAGGTACTGCCGCCCACTAGGCAGCCCACCCTGAAGCTGGGGAGCCATCTGACATCTCTCCTGCCCTCTCCTCCTCATTCCCAAGACCTGAAGCCCTGTCCATTCTTCCTCCCCCAGGCTCCCCAAAGCATCCACGCCTCTCCACCCCACTGTCATGCCCCCCTTCTTCATCCCCTGTGCCTGGCTCACTGCAGCCTGTTTCAGACCGATGTCCAGACCCCCTACCTAGCAGCCTGGGCCATCATTGTAAAATACAAATCTTACCAGGTTTCTCTCTGCTTGAAATCTTTTAATTAAATATCCATGGGAAATAGTCCCTATTCTGTCACTGCACTAGTCCAAATAGGTTAGGTTAGGCTGGGTAACTAACATCTCAGAAATCTCAGCAGTTTAAAATATCGATATTTCTCACTCATAATACATGGCTGCCAAGGGCTGGCGAAGGGCTCTGGTCATCAGAGTCCCTTAGGGTCCCGGGCTGCTAGAGCAGCTGCCATCTTGAACATCGTCCATCACTGAGTAGGTAAAAGACTGCCGTGGAAGGTCTCACACTGGCAATTAAATGCGCGAGACTGGAGGTGGCACAGGTCACTTCCTCTCACAACCCACTGGCCATGACTAGTCATATGGAACCACCCAACCACAAGCGGCCCAGGAAGGGCAACCCTCCCACGTGCTCAGAAGGCGAGAACAGAGCTAGCTGATAATACCACAGTCACGAACGTCCTTCAGTGTTTGAATCCCCGCGCTCTCTCTTACCCCTTTGCCTTTTCAAAGGCTGTTTGCTCTGCCTGGAACCCTCATCCTCACACTTCATGTAAAGGACCCATCCTAGGGTCTCAGCTTAGACATCACTGGCCTGAGAGGCTGAACTCTGACCTCCCCACTCAGGTACACATCCCTCCTCGGGGCTCTCAACTCTTTGTTCACACTCCATTTTATTATCTGCCGTCTGCTTGTTCTTGGACTGAGTTCTATGAAAATGGGGGCTTGAATGCTTTGTTTATTACTGTATCCTCCGTGCCTGCTCAACTGCCCATATGGAAAGGTAATCAGAATTGTTGAATGAATGAATGAAAGACTATATGAATGAGAGAAAGTGATCAAGATCCTAGGGGCAGAGCCATCAGGAGTGGCAGGGAGACTGAAGGCTTTGAGAACAAAACCAACAGTCATGCTGAGTGAGTTCCAGAAGGTAGGCATCCACGGGCTGGTGGGCTGGAGGGCAAGGAGGTGCCCAAATAGTGCCGTGTGAGGAGGGATGTGTCCCATATGGACAATGACAACGTGCAGCTAGCCCTCCAGCAGTCAGAAGTCAGTCCCAGAGTCCATGGGAATCAAGGGTGAGGAGGGGGTGGGGCACAGGCCAGGACTCAGCTGGTAGAAGCAGAGTGACTGCAAAGCCAGAGCGAGGGCTGCCCCCCGACTCTCCTGAGCCATCTCTCCCCTGCTCCAGCCTCCTTCACCTGCTCCAGGGCTGCTAAAAGGCAGAAACCCTTCAGTGCATTTTATTTCCTGACTCTGAGTGCTCTCCAAGGGCAGAGATGTGCATCTGTCTGACTCCCCAGCAATTAGCACAGCACTTGGCACATAGTAATAGCTCAATTAATGCTTGTCAATCTGACCCTCATATATGCCTTATTCTCCAAGCCCTCAGGACAGGTCAGCCTGCCTAGTATCTGCTATCTCTCTAGTTGACAAGACATTGACCTCTGTCACCTCCCCCATTCCATCCCACCCACCCTGACGTCCCAAGGAGCAGATAGGGATGTGTACACAGTGTGCCCAGATGTCACCCCTCAGGGTCCATGAATCTCAGCCAAGACAGTCCAGCATATGAAGCCCTTGGGCTGGCCTCCAGGGCCAGACAAGACACAGGGGTCTGTTCAGTGTAAATGACATCAGGAGCTCCAAGCTGAGAGCCTCAGGGACAGTGTCCAGGCACTTGATAGGACCCACTTCAGTCTGTGGTGAGAGCCCAAGGGCCTGGGATTTCCACAATGATGATCTTCACTCACCCTCCTGCTTCACACCCTCCCCCATCTGATCAGTCACCAAGACACGCCTAATCTACCTCCTAAAGGTCTCTGGAACCTGTCCACTCACCTGAATTACCACAGCGGCCCCTTGCTCATATCCCTGCCCCAACCTTCTCTCCACACTACAGCTGGAGTCATCTTTCCAAAGCCCAGAAAAGCTTAGTCATGCCCCTCCTTAAAACCTTCCCCTCTGGAGTCAAGATTAAGGCCTACAAGATTCTCCATGTTCTGGCCTTGGCTTAACTGCCCCCTGGCTCCCCAGTCTCATCTCTTGCTACCTCTGCCCTCACATCCTGCAATCCAGCCATATGCACTTACCAGTGTGCAGTATTTACTGCACCTCCCAACTTTGCACGTGCTGTTCCTTCTACCCGGAACTCTTCCTTTCTAGAAAACATCTATCCCTCTTTAAGACTTGGTCCAATCTTCACCTCCTCTGGGAAGGTTTGCCTAAACCCCTGCCTGATCAGAGTCAGAGGCATCCTCCTTTCTGTTCCTACATCCTCCCAGCTTCCTTCTATTATAACACTTCTTATCATACTATATATTCCTTTATTCATTCACCAGCATCTAGTATCTAACTGGCCGAATATATCTGTTTAAGATGGATGAAAGGGAGGAAGGGGTAAAGCTATCTGGGACAGAGCTGAGTGGGACAGGCATGAAGGCTGGCAGAGGTGGGAGAAACCTCTGAGACCTGGTGATCTGAGAAGGCTTCCTGGAAGAGGAGTGGCTGGAGCAGAGCCCAGAATGATAAGAATGGCTGAGTTAAGTGAAGAATATGTGCCGGGCCAATTCCACATAGGAGAAAGGGGCAGTCTGGGCATTGATGCAAGGTTTCAAATACCAATCTAATGAGTTTCGACATTATCCTGAGGTCAGCAGGGAACTATTAAAGGATTTCAAGCAGATTATAAGGGGATACTTATCATTAAACCATGATTAAATCTCCGCATTTGAAGCATCTGCCTGGCTGTGGTGTGGTGTGTGGAAACCAGTTAAGAGGCTAACCCCGACTCTGTAGAAGAATGATGATGGCCTGCACTCAGGTAGAGCTGATGGAATGAGATAAAGGGATGGATTGGAGACCTGCTTAGGAGGGAGAATTGACAGGACTTAGTAACTGACTGGATGCAGGAGGGGAGAATGGAGTTAAGAATTCCTCTGAATTTTCCCACCTGGTGACCAGTACACACTAGAGAGGTTTCATTTTTCTCTGGACACGTTATGTGTTGAAGCTTCAGGTGGGACAGAGAGGTGAACGGCCATTAAGCAGTTGTTTCTCCTGAGTGCTTAGCGAGGGCCAGAGCACGTGGTAGGTGTGCAGTTAACTTAAATGGAAGTGATGTGTCTCCTATCACAATGGAGCAGATGTATCCCCCAACTCCTAAAGGCCCAGTCAGTCCCAGGTCCCCTGAGGACTGGGATGGGCCTGAAGGCTATGCTGCGAGGAGGAGCAGGCTAATCAGAGGCCTGCATGTGGGCTGCCCAGAGTATGTAGGGTCAGGGAGCCCATCCAGAGATACATGGTGGACCACCTGCCCTCTCCAGGGCCCAGGCTTCATTCTCTGATGGAATGTTGGGTGTGTTCCATTTGCCTGCCAAGAAAAAGAGTCTGGTGGCCCTTGCAGACAGAGAACAGGAAGGGCAGAGATGGCATTTCTGATGCCCTGAAGTCAGACAGTGACCTGTCCATGGAGACCAGGCTGAGTCCCAGGGCCGCTTGGCAGCTCTCTGCCAGGGAGTCAGATAAAAATGGAGCATGCTGGCTGCAAAAGGCAGCCCACTCCAGCTAGCCCCAAAGGTCAGGGATTCCAGACAGGAGACAAGGACTGGGAGGGTACCACCTCCAAGGCCGGCACACAGCATGTTCTCAATCAATGTCTCAGATTAGACAGTTCTTTCTCTGCCCCATGAGCCCCAAACTCCAGCAACTAGGATGAGGAGAAACAGAGACACCCCCTCAGCTATGAGTTTCTTTCTGCTCACCCATGCCTCACCTCCAGGCAGGTGGAGCCCACCACACTTCCCAGGGCCTTCCATGACCCCTCCTCCCTCCTGGCTTTTGTTCATGCTGTTCCTTCTTCCTAAAACATGCTCATCCTCCTTTACCCTTTCATCCAGCTTATACGTCACCTCCTCCAGGAAGCCTTCCCTGATGCCCCCAGGCTGGAACCACCTTTGTTCTCTCACAGCCCCCACCTCCAGCTCCACTAAATCACTGCAGTGATCACCTGACTATGGGTCCCTCATTCACCATGTCCTGGCATGGCACCTGCTGTGCTTCTGCTTCACAGCTCTTCAATGTGTCATGTTCCCTCCCTCCCTCCACCATCATGGGTGCTCTTCCCTCAGCCCAGGAGGCTCACTCTTCTCACCTCACCCAGGCTGCACAAGCTCATTCCTCCTGGCTCAGGACAAAGGTCACTTTCTCAGACACCATCCTTGACTGCCACCCCTTTTCTGGACTGGGGTCCCCTAAGCCCCTGACCTTCCCCTCGGCCATTGCAGTTATATTTCCCTATCATTCCTGTTTCAGTGTGTGGCAGTGAGGCATGGCGGTTAAGAGCATGGACCCTGGAGCCAGATTGCCCAGTTCACATCCCAGCTCCGCCACTTATTGGCTCTGTGTGCTCGGGACAGTCCCTCCATCTCTCTGCATCTCAGTTTCCTCATCAGTAAAGTGTGTACAGTAAAGTTACCTCCTCCCTGCGGCAGAGGTGAAGTTTAAATTTGTAGTGGACAGGGGCTTCCCTGGTGGCGCAGTGGATGAGAGTCCGCCTGCCGATGCAAGGGACACGGATTTGTGCCCCAGTCCAGGAAGATCCCACATGCCGTGGAGCGGCTGGGCCCGTGAGCCATGGCCGCTGAGCCTGCGCATCCAGAGCCTGTGATCCGCAACGGGAGAGTCCGCAACGGGAGATGCCACGACAGTGAGAGGCCTGTGTACCACAAAAAAAAAAAAAAAAAAAAAAAAAATTTGTAGTGGACATATGGCCCTGTGGCAGCCCCTGGGGCTGTTCTCCCCTCCTCAGGGCATATAGCAGGACAGAACTTCCCTGTCACCTCTAAAGTCCAGCGTGGCTGTGCAATTTGCTTTGGCCAATGAAATGTGAGCCGAGTTATGTGTGCCACTGCCCGGAGGAAGTCTTAAGAGACACTGCGCAATATGTCATGTCCCCTTGTCCTGTCTCTCCCTCAGCCTGGGACACTGAGTGAGGGGGATGTGCCGTGTACCTCCTGCTGACCCATAATGAACATGTGATATGAACAAGAAATAAGACTTTGTCATTTCAAACCACTAGGATTTGGGGGCTATTTGTTTCTGCAGCATGCCTATCCACTCCTGACTGATAGAAGCATTTGGAACAGGGCCTGGAAGAGAGTAAGTACTCTATAAGGTCACCTATTATTATTGTGCTTACGTGTCTGCCTGCTAGACTCTGAGATCAAGGCCCAGCTTTCTCTTGTGCACTGTGGTAGCCCCCAGCTCCTGGCACAGTGCCCAGCACATACAGTTGTTCAATAAAATATTTATTGACTTACCGGTTGACGGTGAGGCTGCGACCCTGCTAAGCACACACACCCACCTCACCCACTTGGCCAGGTCACCACCTGTGGGTGACAGGGATCCAGCCATGCCCAGAACCACCCCACTGCACAGCCATAAACCCCAATGGCCCAGTTTCTTTTGAACAGCCCCCAGAGTTCTTCCATCCTAGCAACACCTGTGAGTTGTGATGAAATAATCTGGTCTCACCAAGGTTGCTGTCTGACCCATCCCCTGTGGCTCCCCTGTGGACATTCCTCCTGGCCTGGCACGGTGGGCAACCTTTCCCCTGGCAGTTATTTGCCAAGCTATTCCAGGTGGTTTTATTTCACTCAGCAAACACAAACCACTCTCAGTGTCTGAGAAAATTCTAGATTCTGACAAGAGGAATATGGAGGCATCTAGTCCAATCTCCATCCAGTAAACATAACCCCAAGAGGCACCAGTCCCTGCTTGCCCACCTCCGTCGATGGGGACCTCACTACCTGAAGAGTTTTCGCTCCATGATGTGGTAGTTCTGACTGCTGAACGCTTCCTAATGTATGGCTGGCACCTGTGTGCCTATCACCTCATCCTATCCCCCAGGGGACAGGCACCACACAGATCGCAGCCACTTTCTACCGTGACAACTCTCTGCTCTTCGATCACCCTCACCCCCTCACCTTCTTCTCTAAAACATTCTTAACTTCCTCCTTTCTCTGGATTTTCTTTATCTCTGAGATTTTATGAGGAAACTCCCTGAATTTCCCATTTGTGGGATTTTCGTCAAAATTTACCATTGATCCAGTCCAAATTTGGTCTCAGTATAATGGGCTGGCCCTCCATGTGGCCATAGCCCAGGAGGCAGGGGGACTACAAGACAGAGCCCGATACAAATGTGTCCCCATGATCTATTCCTACACCGAAAATATCCACCACCCACTCAAATCCACCCACGGAGGACTCTTGGTGCAAGACGGTAATCATTGTTCCTTTAGGAAAGGTGTAGAAGGCCTCAAAACATGTCTCCAGAAGGATTACCATTCATGAAAACCTTGGATGGCATTCAAGCTACAGCCCTGAGATTAATTTCGTGTGATCCTAGGTTCATCCCTTCGCTTCTTAGGACGTTAGCATCCCTAACTCCTCACAAAAAGAAAGCTGTACTTAGTAATCTCTAAAGGCCCTCCTAGCTCTATCAACCACCCACTTCTTAGTATGAATTAGTACCTCAGTGTAGCTCTAGCAGTAAGTCTCCAAATGGACCAGTCATGGGTCTTGGTTGCAAGTAACAGAAACCACTTCTCACTAACTTAAAGAAAGAAGGAGAAGAAGAAGAAGAAGGGGGTTGGCGGGGGGGAGGATTTCCCTCCACTTTTTTTGGAGTGATCCACAGAATTAAGGGGAAGACTGAAGAACCAAGTTCATAAAATGAGCAGCAGCCAGGGGAAAATAAAAAGGCAGAACCACAGCCAAGGTTGCTCCCCAGAAACAGCCTGATGAGGATGGCCTGTCTGTTCCTGTGGGGATAAATTTGATGCTGTTGGCCATTCCCTGTTTCTTGATATTTTCTTTCCTCTTGGTCTCTGGGACACTACTCACTCCAGTCTTTTTCATAGGCCACTTCCTTTTCTGATTTCTAAGCGTATTCATTTCCCCAGGGTTCTGTCCCCGGCTCTGACCACCCACCTGGTGGCTGAGCAGGGGTTTACAGCCAGAGCCAACACCTCCAAAGCCGTGGTCCTCTCTACGGGGCTCTGCTGCCTTTTCGTGCTCGCTCTTGGGTGATCTCAGTATCTTCATCATTAAGCGGGGTGGGGAGGGTGGGGGAGGGCTGACCCATCTCCTGTGGGCTGGTGGGATGTGGGGGCTGCTGGGACAGAAGTACTCAGGACGTCAGCTTTGGCGCCAGCTTTGCGCTCCCTGATGCGGGGCGGGGGTGGAAGGAGAGTAAGTCATCCTCCTCTTTCCTGCCCTCTCCTGTCCAGTGACACTTGCTTTACGGCTAGAACACAGAGCTGACTTTCATGGCCCGCCAAAGTCTTTAGCCCCCTTGTCTGAAGGTGGCCACCACTGAAGGGGGGTGGGTGTCACCCAAAGAGGAAGGAGAGGTTCTCTTCCTCTTTGCCTTTTAGCTAAAAGCCCCTCCATGATGAGAGCTGGGGGTGGGGTGAGACACCCCAAGTCTTGACTGCACTCTCCCTCTCCTCTGTGGTCCCCGAGGCTCTCCTGCCCTTCATGAAGGCAGTTGTGTCAACTTCAAAGTAAATGGAGGTCTTCCTGGAGGGGGAGGCGGCAGAGGAACAGGGCCTTCGGGGTGGGTTTCAAAGTGCCTCTGGCTTTATTACCGCCTGTGCTCTCCCCGCCCCTTCTCATCCTGGAGAGCCCACCCTCCCCCCGGCCAGGGGGAAATTATACAAGGTTCTAATGGGAGGTTGAAGGAAAGCGTCCCCTCTATTCATCCCAGCAGCTGAACGGGCCTCTTGAACATCCATTGTGCCCCTTCTGCCGCCTCAACCTCAATGGCGATCAGGTGGTCTCGTGTGACAACCTCCCCCGGCCCAGGACAGGAATGGGCTCAGGCAATGGGCTGGCCCACAGAGTTCTCCGTCCATCCTCTCAAGGGGCTTTTGTTGAATAAAATAGCACCCGCCACTCGGCCACTTTAAACCAAGGCCAGGCACTTGAATGTGCAAACGGGGCCCAGGCGCCGGGAGTGCAGGGACAATGGCCACCCTCAATTAGCTCACTGAGGTGCCCCAAATGGACTTGAGGAGGGGCAAGACCACAGCCCATTCATGCATATTTATCACAAGCTGCCGCACTTCGGCCTGCCCGGTTCCCATGGCAGCGCTGGGGAAGGAAGCAGGGGCAAGGCGAGAGGGGCTCCCAGGGCCCAGAAGGGGTTATGGTTCAGGGCAGCACTGGCCCTCACCCCAGCAGACTGGCAACTGTCCCCAACTCCATGTCCTCTGCCTTTACCTGACCCTGAGACTCAGGAGTCACCATAACCTGCAACTTAGAATATCAGAGGACAGGGAACTTGGCACACGCACCTGACAGGTGGAGAAGCAGAGGCTCAGAACAGAGGGAAATGAGCTTTTTCCTCTTCGCAACTTATATCTAGGATAGGAGGGGACTGGTAATAGTAAAAGCATTTATTGAATGTTCACTAAGTGCCAGGGTCTATGCTAAGTGCTCTCAACTGCCCCCTCGATGCAATGAGATAAATGCTGCACTGTCTTCACTTGAGAAGACTGAAGCTCAGGAGAGGGTGTGTAATTTTTCCAAGATCATGAAGTTGGTACAAGTAGCAGAGCTGGGATACTCACCAGGGTAGTCATTCTCCACAGCCAAGTGCCTGGCTATTGGTTAGGACGTTATGTAGGGGCTCTGTTATTTGGTCATTGGCTACTGGGTGCCAGGCACTGTGCTTGATGCCAAGTTCAAGCCAGCTCGTTGGATAAAAACAATACCATGAGAGAGCTCCATTTGACAGATGTGGAGACTGAGGTCCAGGGAAACAGCATGCCCTGCCCCGAGCCACTCACAGCGCTAACAAGTAGCAGGGCCAGGATGGACTCCATGTGTGTGGGGGGTGCTAGGCTCCAGCCTGCTCCAGAGCACTTCCTTCCTTCTTTTCTGGAGCTCCTGGAAAAGGAAGTCAACCTCGTCTTCCAGATTCTGCCGAGCTGTGGTTTCCCCAAAAGAGCCTTGGGGTGGGGGGGCGGGTGCTGGGCTGTGTCTGGACCTTCCTTCACAATGTCCTCCTCAGGAGCCCATCTGAGGTTCCAGCAGGAAGTGGCTGCTTCTCAGGATTCCCAGGCAGAACTCCAAGGATCTCCGCTCTCTGGAGAGCTGAGTTCTTCCAAGGAGCTCCTAGCATTACCCAGAGAAGGTGAGCAAAGCTGCTCCCCAACCTGGCATGGCAGCTGTAGCAGTGAGGGCCCCAGGTCCCTCTCAATCTGTGCCATTTTCGTACTTTTTGTTCCCTTGCACTGAGCTTACTGTGCTCCCATCCCCACTGTCCCCCATGCAAGCACTCTAGCCTCCTTATCTTTGCTTATGCTCTTTCTCCTGCTTTGATTGCAAGTTGAGTCGCAATGAATCGAGCTGAGTTGACTGGAGCCATTCGTTGGTCTGAGTTGAGTTCTGTTCATTCGTTCGGTTTGGATGGGGCTGTGTTGGTTGAGTTGGATTTGTGGCATGTTGAGATGAGATGAGTTGAGTTCCATGACATCAAGTTAAGCTGAGTAGAGCAAAAGTAAATTGGGCTGAGTGGGAGTAAAAAGCAAGTACAGAAGCCATGTGGGCAAGCCTCAAGCTAGTGACTGCCAAGGAACCCTCCAACTCTGAAAAACTAGAACTACAAGAATCAAGAGTTCCCAAAAGCACAGACCATGCCCTTTCCATTCTGTCCCTCATTTGCTGTTGAACATGACTCCTCCTTGGGCTGGAAAGTGGACATGGGCCTTTGAGACAGTTTCCTTATTTTTATCAGCAGCTCCCTTCAAGGTTGGAGGAGCAAACAATTGACCACGATGTCTGGTAGAAGTCGACGTAAATCCTTAAACTCCTTGAGTCTCAGGAGTAGAGATTCACAGGAGTCCCAGACCCTTTCAACAATAGAACAATAGTCACAAGTCATCAAGTCTGATCTTCTCCCCCATCCCCTACTGTCCCCAAAGCCAGGACATCTCCACAGCTCCCCTGAAGGGACCACCAGCCTCTGCTCGGGTGCCAGAGGCAGGACACTCAACCCCTCAAGGGGTCACAGTGTCATCTCGTGGGAAAGAATTTGGAGTCCAGTTTGCACACTGGCTCCTTGGCTCACCAGCAATGTAACCTGGGGCAAATAACTTTCCCTTTCTGAGATTTTTGTGAGGAGAGGGTTTTGTTTGTTTGTTTGTTTGTTTGTTTTGCAGTACGCGGGCCTCTCACTGCTGTGGCCTCTCCCGTTGTGGAGCACAGGCTCCGGATGCACAGGCTCAGCGGCCATGGCTCACAGGCCCAGCCGCTCTGCGGCATGTGGGATCTTCCCGGACCAGGGCACGAACCCGTGTCCCCTGCATCGGCAGGCGGACTCTCAACCACTGCGCCACCAGGGAAGCCCATGGAGAGGGTTTTATGGGGCTGAATAAGACAAAATGTATAGAGCACTTAACACAACACCTGGTGCTCAGTGAGACCTTCATCAGAGATGGTTTCTATTGTCATCGTTAATCCTATGGCCCCTGACTATTCCTATTATTACTGACAATACTGGCCATTGTTTAGCAGCCTAACTGTCAGAAAATGCTTCTTCACTCCTGAGCCCGGGGCAGGCCCTGCGTAAATGGATGAAAAGGTAAAGTTTGCCCCCAGGACACCTCTCCCCTTCCTTCCACCCAGATGCCAGCACTCAGATGGCCGATTCCTTCTGCTCAGGGACTGGTCCTACCTAGTCCTGGCTTGGACACTGCTTTGCTGGGGCGACTTGCATACATCCCTTCTCTGCTCCGGGCCTCTGTTTGCAAAGTGGAGGATCAGGTTAAGTTGTCTTGGTGATGAACCCAGCTCGGACACCTCTAACTACGTGTCTGAGCCCCGTGTTCCTCCCTCCTCGCTCTGGTCAGCTGGGTAGAACTCCTTGCATTGACCCCTGACTTTTCTGGTCAGTCCTGGGGACCTCCTCTGGAGAGGACGGGCATCACTATTCTGAACCTTTCACACGTTTGGCTCCCAGGGAGAAGGCATCAGACGCAGCCACCACCCACATACCCATGGAGGCCAGCGCTAAAGGCTGGACTCAGCATCACTGTTTACTTTATGGTAACCTGCTATCCCCAAGCAGATTAAAGGCAAAAATCAGGCCTCAAACCCCAGTCTCCTGACTTCCATCCCAGTCCTTCTCTCTCTGCCAGCAGTCCATCTACCCAACACAGAATCATAGAGCACCAACTGTACACCAAGCGCTGCCAGGCACTGGGAATATCAAGGTGAGAGGAACTTGGCCCGTTATATTGAGGAATTTCAAAAAAAATTCCTGGAAAGATTCATTCATTCGTTCAGCAAACTCACAAGTGCCTACTTTGTCAGGTCAAAAGACCAGCTCGGACCCAAAGCCCAGCTGCCACTCCTCCCATGGCCTGGCCCCTGCGCAGGGCTGAGGCCTGGTGGCTCAGCCAGCCACCCACCGCCTCCGGAGGGACTGGCAGGCATGAGCTCATGTCTGCGGAGCCCCGAGGCTCCCATGAGCACAAGGCCTCCTTGTGACTCTGAGAGGGATGCGGCGGGGCTGCCGAGCCCACAAAGCCCTGAGCACTGTGGGGCTGTCAGCAGACACTCCCACGGCTCAGGGTGCTGCGCTTTGATCTGGCATTAACGCGCTAATATCTTAATCCAGACACCACCTGCCGGCTGCCCGGCCACACAGTGGGGGCCCTGGGGATGGGTTTCCAAATTACATTAGTGAATGTTTACCTAGTGAGCTGTCCAAAGCGTGTTTAACACCAGCTGAGGCGAACGCGTGTGCACAGGACAGCCCCACACCCACAGCCCGCACGCATGCCACATACATTCAGCCCAGCTGCCAGACTCACAGACACAGGCGTCCACAAGGACGGACGGACTGCATGTCCCTAGCAACACACGTGTGTGTACACGCACACACACACGCATCCGCACACAGACCCATACCAGGTACACATGCAGGCACCTTCCACCTGCCCTCACATACCCTCACGGTTGCCACACCAGGAGGCCTGCTTGTCTTCCTCTCACACTCACTCCTGAGGAGACCCCTGTAGGTTGATCCCAGGAAGGGGGAGAGGCCGGATGTTGTCCCCGAGCGTGCCCTGGAAAGTCACTGCTGCCAGGCCTCCCAGGTGCCCCAGCCCCAATTTCCAAATTCAGACACACCCCTGCCCCTGCTGTGGGTGCTATTAACATGTCCACATCCATGACACTGGCCAGGGGTCCTGCCCTCAGGAAAAGCAGGGTGAACTTCACACCTGGCCCTGCCCTCCTGCTGGGATCCACCTCCACGCACGCCTTCCCACCCCCTTCACTTCTTGTCCCTGCCAAACAGATCCCTCCCTTCCAAGCCTTTCTCAATGCTGTTCTCTCTGCCCGGAACGTCCTCCCCATCTTACATCCTCCAGGCCAAGCTACTTACTTCAAGGTGAGCTTGCTGCCCCTCTTGCAGAAACTCTCCTCATTCCAGCCAGCGGAGGGGAGGCCACGCCCCCCTCCCCTCCTCCTCCTCCTCCTCCTCGCTTCCCCACACGGGGCCCTGACTCAATGCTCAGAGCAGGCACTGCCTTGACATGGGGATGGTAACAAGGCCCATCTCACGGGATTGTGGTGAGGGGCAAACATTAATTCAAAAGCTGGCATAGGGCTTCCCTGGTGGCGCAGTGGTTGAGAGTCCGCCTGCCGATGCAGGGGACACGGGTTCGTGCCCCGGTCCGGGAAGATCCCACATGCAGCGGAGCGACTGGACCCGTGAGCCATGGCCACTGAGCCTGCGCGTCTGGAACCTGTGCCCTGCAACGGGAGAGGCCACAACATTGAGAGGCCCGCGTACCGCAAAAAAAAAAAAAAAAAAAGCTGGCATATAGTAGTCACTCAATAAAAGCTATCATGCATACTATTACTAGGTGATGATGATAATGGTGGCAAAGGCGACTGTGCTTCCTGACACCTGTGTCCCATCTCTGCCCTGGTCTGTGAGCTCCCAGAGGCAGACCCTCTGGCCCTTAGCAAGACCTCAGTGTTGATCGCATGAGTGACTAAGAAGCCCGCTGTCTGACCTGCATTTTCATGACCAGAGGGTGGATTTTTGTAGAAATACCCAGTCGAGAGAGGCAAGGCTGAAAAATTCACTGAACTCAGTGGGAGTCCCCAGATCCACCCATCCTGCTTCTGCTGTGAGACTCTGCGGCCTCAGGTAGGTCTGTTCCTCTTTCTGGAACTCAGCTTCTTCATTTGTCAAACAAATAGGTTAGATGGTGAGGTTTCCAAGTTCTTTCCAGCTCTGAGGTTCTAGAATTCTAAGCCCCAGGCATGACTTGCCACTAGGGCTACAATCCAGTTGGGAAACAGGACATATCAACCGAAGTGGTCAGCATTGGTCAGGACCATCAGTGAAGGAGGAGGAGACCGTAGCAGGAAGATGGGAAAACGCCACAGCAGCAAAGGCACACAGGCTGGAGCCCAGATGGATTCTTCAGACAACAGTGAGGAGACTGGTTTAGATGGAATGGAGGGTTGGCCCAGGGGGATGGATAAGGCCAGAGCGGGGGACAGAGGCTGCTTCATCAAAGGCTTTGCAGTTTAGACCGAGTAGCTGTGGCTTTATCTTGTAAGCCAGTGTATTTCAAACTTGCCTGTTCTTCAGAATCATCTGTGGCAATTGTTAAAAATACAGATTCCTTCTAAAAAAAAAAAAAAAAGATACAAACGAACTTAGTTACAAAACAGAAACAGACTCACAGACATAGAAAACAAATTTATGGTCACCAAAGGGGAAAGAGGGGAAGGGATGAATTAGGAGTTTGGGGTTAGCAGATACAAAACACTATACATAAAACAGTTAAACAACAAAACCCTATCATATAGCACAGGGAACTATATTCAATATCTTGTAATAAACTGTAATAGAAAAGAATTTGGAAAATAATATATATATTCTTTTCAGATACATAAAGATATAAATATATCTATCTGTATCACTTTACTGTACACCAGAAACTAACATGATATTGTTAATCAACTCTACTTCAATTTTTTTAAAAGGTGCATATATGAACAACAACAAAAAAATACAGTTTCCCAGTTCTCCCCCTCAGCCCTATTAAGTTCAAGCCTCTAGGCAAGGAACCTGGGAATCTGTGTTTATATTAAGTGCCCTGGGTAATTCTTACGAATCAGGCAAATTTGGGAAACACGACTGGGTGAGATGCTGAGTTGCTGAACAGTACTGCACATGGGAGCAACACATCCAAATGCTCTTCCCTGGAAGGACATGGGCTCCGCCTCAAGTTGTCTGGGTTTGAGTCTAGGCTCCTCTACTTTCCAGCACTGGCCCTTGACCTTTCTTCATCTCCCACCTGTAAAATGGGAATAATCTCAGCATCTACCTTAAAGGTGGGTCATGTGAGAGCTCATGAGAGCCTGACCAGGGCAGGAATGATGAGGCTGTGCAGGAAACACAGGCAAATGTGCAGCCCAAAGGATCTGAGAGAGGAACGGCAACCATGGCAGAGGGGCTGCCTGTGAGTGGAGGGGTCAGCCCAGGGGGCTGGGAGAGCAGAAGCATCTGTAATCTGCCTTGGGCTTCTATCATAGACTCCCTTTGTTTATTTGGATTTTATTCATTCATTCATCCAATGATATTTATTGCAGCTCTACCATGTGCCAGTTGATGCTAGGTGCCAGGATACAAAGAGGAACCAGAGAGACATGGTCCTTCTCCCTGCAGAGTTTATATTCTAGAGGGAAAGGTTAAACATGGACAAATAACTGAAACAATTCCAAGTCATAGCAAGTGGTATAAAGGAAACCAATAAGAGGGTGACCAGAGAAGACCCTCTGAGGAGGTGACATTTATGAGAAGGAGTTAACCTCGGGAAGAACGAGGGACAGCTGTTCTAGGCAGAGGCAACAGCATGTGCAAAGGCCCTCGGGAGGAAAATCACGTGGTGTGCTGCAGGAACTGAACCAATCTGTCTGGAGCTTGGAGACTGAGGGGTAAAGTGGCACAGATGAAGCTGGAGACGTTCACAGGGGCTGGGTCATGCAGGAACCTCTAGGCCATGGCCAGAAATCTGGATTTTATTTAAGTACAATGAAGAGTTTTTAAGCTGTAGAGTGATGTGATTTGATTTATATTTTAAGGAAATCCCTCCAGCAGCTGTGCAGAGAATGGATGGTAGGGGGGTGAGAGGGAATGCAGGGAGACCTACTAGAAGGCTATTAATCCATGAGGGTGACAGCAGGGGAGGCACAGAGAGGTGGACAAATTCAAAAGGTCTCTGGTACAGTACTGACTGGACCCGTGGAGGGATGGGCAGTGGCGGATGAGAGCAAAGGGCCGGGGGAATCAAGGATTCTGCCCAGGTTTCTGGCTCTCGGGACTGGGTGGATGATGGTGCCACTTACAGAGCTGGGGAGCCTGGGAGGCTGGGGGTGCCCTGCTCTTGTCAACTGCCCATGACACATGAGGTCCTCCAGTACCAAGAGACTCAAACCAGACTCGTGCCGGAACTCTGTTGCTGCCTTTCCCACCAAAGGTCAGTGGCCAAGAGCTGATCTCAGGAAAGAATAAGGTAGTCATCACATGCCACTTCCTTCCAGGAAACTCCCCCAGGACCTTTCCCCCAAGGAATTTGCATATGGCTAGTGTTTAAGAACATGGATTCTGGAGCCAGACTGCCTGGGTTCAAATCCCAGCTCTGCCACTTCTTGGCTGTGTGACCCCAAGCAAGTTATTTACCCTCTCTGTGCTTCCATTTCCCCATAAAACATAGGATAAGAGCACCTTCTTCATAGGGTTGATGTGAGAAGTAGACAATGCAACTCTTTGTTCCTAAAGTGCTTAGGAAAGCACCTGGCACAGAGTAGGCATTCAGAAATGTTAGCCAGGGCTGTGAATGATGCCAATGCTGTCTGTGGCTGCAGGCCACCTTCATTTGTTAAGGAACCAAGGGACCCACTGGCCAAGAAGGCTGGTCTCTGAAGTCGGGGCTCCAGACCTGCCTCATCCAGTTAGCAGTTGCATGGCTTTGGGCAAGTTGCCCTCCAGAGCTATAAATGATCTCTGCCTGCCTGTTCCTAGGCTCAGGGCAAGGACGCAGTGAGATGGCGGATGAGTGGAGACTGGGCATGGAGAAGTGCTGTGCTGTGTGTCGATTCTGCATGTTCCCACGTGGTAAGTCAGTTACCGGCCTGGCTGGTGAATCTGTAGGACAGGACCACAGGGCAAAGTGCTCCAGTTAGAGCTTTGTGGTGGTCTCAGGCCCAACTCTCTCACTGCAGAGATTTCCCCAGGGCCCAGGACCAAGCTTGATTGTCCTTTGGGAACAGTACAGTGATGCTCAGAATGATTCCCTTTCTTCAGAAGATGTCAACAGGATGCTATACACCCCATAATCTCCTTGGACTCTCATCACCATCAGAGCAGGTCAGGAAGCAGCCTCCACTTTTGGGGGATGAAGACCCTGAATGCGGGAGATGCTGACAGTCCTACAGAGTTTGCAGCAGGGGCTGGACAAGTCTTCTGACACCCAGCCCAAAGCACTTTCCCCTACCACACTGCCTTCACCTCCGCATGCCCCTGCCCCATGGGGCTCTCTCTTTCCCAAACTCTGGTTTCAGTTTGAATCTCCCCCACTGGCTCTCTCCTTGACTTCTTCCACCTATTCTCCTCTTTCTTTTTAACTCCTCAGGGATGTTGCTGGAACCGCAGACATGGCATTCCAGGGTCAGGATTCCCAGCCTCCTCCTCTGTGGATACCTATCCTGGTCCAGCCTTTTCCGGAAGTACCTGCCTCAATGATGCCCACTCCCCAGTTTTCCACAATTGGGCCCTTGCCGGTCTTCATTTCTCAGGAGTTTACAGGGCTCCAGACTTTTGAGAAAGTCCAAAAAGAAATGGAAAAAGAAAAACAATTTCCCTATCCCCCAGCCACACATTTCTATAACCCACTCCAAACTCCTCTGCTATAAATGACTTAATTTTGACTGTTTTACAAGCAACTTGCCCTTAAAATGGTTGGGAGGAGATGGCATGTGAAGGGGGTCTCTCCAGAGACTGAGCGAATCCTAAGAAGCAACACAGCCCTCATAGCCCCCCAGGCACAGCCCCTCCTCCCTCCCCTCCCACCATGCCCAGAATGCTCCAGGCTCTGAGAGCGTGTGGGGTGGGCAGAGTCCCTGCCTGGGTGTCAGGAGACCCAGACCTAGTCCTGAATCGAACCTTCTCTGGATCTCAGTTTCTCCATCTGTAGAATAGGGGGTTGGACTAGATGACCTTGGAGGACTAGTCCTACCCTGGACGACCTGGTGTCTGGGCCTTAGGACCAGGACCTGAACGGAAATAAACAGAAGTCCATGCTGGGCATTGGATTGGCTGTGAAACACCCAGAGAGAAAGCACAGGTGGCCTCAGGTCAGATTGGGGCTTACAGGAGGAGAGGAAGGCCAATCAGTTGTCACTCTCCTACCTGAAAACTTTCCACGGCTCCCCATTGCCCTCAGGCAGAAGTGCAAACTCTTCACTCTGGCCCTAAAGTACCTTTCCAGCACCCTCCACCCATGCCTCACCTTGCACTTTATGAGCCTGAAACACCAAAGTGCTTACTTTGATTTCATCACATGCCTGCTCCTCTCTGCACTCCTGCCCCCACTGCCCCCTTGGCCTGGAATACCCGCCCCCCATTGCCCTTCCTGTGAGTCCCAGTTCCCTTCTTAGCATCCATTCAGGCAGTACCATCTGTGGGAAGCGCTCGGGGTCCCCAGGATGCCCCACAGCATTTATCTCCCAGCGCATGGCCTGGGAGAGAGTAAGTGTCCAGGGAATGACTGAAGGCGTGTGGGCACAGGAGGGAAGGGGAAAAGCATTCCAGACAAGGTGTCCCACAGAGACAGGATGTTTGGGGAGAGTGACAAGGGGGATGGAAAGGTAGATTAAGATGGAGCTGGAGAAGGCCCTCTACTCCCAAGAAGGCCCCCTTTTATAGATGCCTGATGTGAATAACATTACACAGGGAGGAAAATTCCAGAACTGGCATGCCCGCTCCAAAGCCCATATTCTTGCTCCTCCATTACAAGATAAAAAGTGAAGGTGGGAATCCAAATCTTAGAGTTCTAGGATGTTGGAGCAAAAAAAAAAAAAAAAAAATGTTCTCTCTCTAACCCAAATAGACCCGTGCTGGGGGCAGGACGGGAGAGAGATAACCCCAGTCCACGGATGGCAAGGCGGAGGCCCAGGGAAGTTAGGCCACTTGTCCCTGATCGTGCCGCACTCGGGGGTGGGGGGCAAAGGGAGGCGTTTGAAGGAGGAATGCTTTAAAATAATACTGGCAGCTAAAAATAGTATAGGGCCTGGCCTGGCTGACTTAAAGGGGTCAGGTTTTATGGCTGCCCCCGTCTGCTTTTCTGGCATGGTACAGCTCAGCCTGCTCTGGTTATAGTTTTTCCATGAGCTCGGCTCAGATTTCCCCGTCCCAGCGGTGAGCCCATGGGTCAGTGCCTAATTTTCCACCGTTTATCTTTCCCATTTACAATTTCCCCACGTAAATGGCCAACCCCTTCAGTCCCCTGTGTTTCAAACTCCAGGCCTAGAATTAGGAGTGACCAGGCATGCAGCCCTCCCACAGTTCTCCGAAAGCCCTAGAGCCATTTGTAAGGGCCATATGGTCAGGAGAGGGCCCAAGGGAGCTACTTGCTGTGTCCCACTGAGACACCCCCTCCGGTGCTCCTGCAGCTTCAAGGATGCTGCCGCATCCCCTCCTTCAATCCTTCCTCTGCAGGCCAGCTCCACATCAAGGTCTGTACCCCGAGCTAAGGAAACACATATGGCTATGGCACCACCCGCCCGCCCTCACAGCACCCACAGTCTAGGAGGAAGAGGCCGAGGAATGGCGGCCTCCCCACACACAGAAGAAGCAGCAGGCACGTGGGGACCACAGTGGGCTCCGCCGGGGCCGTGTTAACCTGGAGGGTCCGGCAGAGGTGTCTGCTCCGAAGCTTGCATGTGAGAGTCTGGGGCCCAGCAGAGAGGTGGGGGTTGGTATACCCTTGTCTCAGTCCACTGTTGACCCAAAGCCTGACCACAGGAGGGGTCCTGGTTGCACATTCCAGGTCTGGGCTCCATCTTCTCTTGGATCTGTTCTCAGTTGCTTCCTGTGTGACTGTCTCATCTCCCCAGAGCACAGAGGGTACAGGTACAGCACATGGCCTTGAGTTGAAGAGCAACCCTAGCGACGTCTCTCTAGCCAACTCAGTCATCTTCAGGGAGGAAGGTGAAGGAGTGGAGAGAAAGTAAGGACCCTCAGGGCTGTGGGTTTGGCCTGCCTGTACATAAATGAGTGCCGCCTGGGCAGATCAGAGGCTGGGTCACATGGACAGCTGCTCTGCAACCAGGCTGATCCCTGAGAGAGGCAGGAGTTGAGCTGCTCAAGCCCAGTTCCTGCCCCCCAACTCCACAATCAGATATGTCCCTCCTCCCCCACCCTACTCCCCAGGGAGCAGCCAGGAGAGGGGGCTTCTTTGAGAGCTTAGAGAAAGTCTCAAAAGCAGGCCACTTGAGGATGGAGTTGAAATTGGTTAGAATCTATAGTAAACCTGGTTTATCGAAATCTTGAAAGAAACCAGTTTTGAAGGTCAAAGTATCTGAACTGTCTTGCTTCCTTCCCAGGACATTCTAAAGCAAGAGCAGAGTGCCTCGTGCTCTTATTGTTTTCACAACCATTAACTCATCCCATTCTCTAGTGAACATTACTGCTCCATTGTACAGATAAATGAACTGAGGCTCAGTGAACAGCAGTCACTGTAGTTAGGAAATGATAGAAATAACAGAGCTGAGATCGAAACACTGAGCTCCCTGGAAGCCCCTCTGCTTTCCCCATGGTGGCCCTGAAAGATCCATGGGAGGCCAAACTTGGAACTTGTTGGCTTGAAAGAGAACCCTGGCTGACTCATGGATATGCGTCTGGTTTCCCTGGGCTCATTTGAATTTTGCCCTCCGCTCTCCCTCAGGTGATCTCAGCTAGTCTCTTGGCTTTAAATGTTGTCTATATGCTGACGACACCCAAATCTAAATCCACAGCCATGAACTTGAGGGCCATTGCCTTGGGTATCTAACTGGCATCGCCCACTTCCCTATCCCACTCTTGATTGACACCCCCAAATCCTGCTCCTCCCCAGTCTTCTTGCATCTCAGGCAAAGTTTCCACCATTCACCTGGTTGCTCACCTGAAGATGGTCTTTCATTCCTCCACCCCTCACGCCCCTCATCAGATCCATCAGAAAGCTTTGCTCCTCGGAAACATATCCCCAGTCTGTCTCTGTCTCTTCTCCTCCACTGTTAAGATCTCAGTCAAATCACCACCCTCTCTCTCCTGGACTCTGCAGTAGCTTCCCCACAGGGCTCTCTGCTGCTGGGATGATGCACATCTTCCCCCAACATGCGCCACTCCGCAGCTCGGAGCAGTCCTTACAAACGTAGATGGGCTCAATCAAGCCGCACCCTTGTTAAAAAACCCTCCATTGGCTCCCACTGCAATTAAAACATAACCCAACCTCCTTGTGCTGGTTTCTCAGGCCCTAGTTAATCCAGGCCCCTGCTCCCTGACCTCATCTCCTTGCTTGCCCCCAACTCCCTTCTTTCTGGTCCTCAAACGCACCAAGCCTGTTCCAACCCAGGGAACTTTGCAGTAGCTGCCCCTCTGCTTAGAATGCTACACTACCAAACGTAAAATAGATAGCTAGTGGGAAGCAGCCGCATAGCACAGGGAGATCAGCTCGGTGCTTTGTGACCACCTAGAGGGGTGGGATAGGGAAGGTGGGAGGGAGGGAGATGCAAGAGGGAGGAGATATGGGAACATAAGTATATGTATAACTGATTCACTTTGTTATAAAGCAGAAACTAACACACCATCGTAAAGCAATTATACTCCAATAATTCCTAAACGGACCTACCAAAATAGCCACGCCCAGCCAGTCAGAGCTCTCCTGGTGTCTTGATTCAGGGGCTTGTTGTCTGTCTCTGCCACAGTCCCTGGCCAGAATGCACGTTGCCCATCTTCTCTGCTCCGACTTTCTGCAGGTGTTCCCAGCACCTGCAGCAGGGCCGGGCCAAGGCAGGCATCGAGTGACCAAATGGATGAATGAATGCAGCAGCTCACACCTCAAGTGTGAGAACTCGATGCACTGTTCTGAAGGAACGATCACAATTCATAGCTCCCTGCCACACACACACATGCATATAATGTACGTCATATCCACAAAGAAACAAGGGCTTGTGAGCCAGAAACATTTACTAATGAAGTGACTCTGGAGGATTTTGTTATTCCTTCTGAACCTTAATTTCCTTATCTGAAAATGAGACTAATAATCCTTACTGAAGTAGTGTGAGCATTTAATATCTGTAAATCGCAATGTTAGTGCCCAGAGTAGATGGGTTCACCAGATGGCATCTATAGTTATTATTTTTCTTTCTTATCACACGCCTCTCAAATCCCTTGCCTCTTCAAACAAGCCCAGGGACTCTCTTGCCTTCTCACTCCTCTCATCATCCCTCACTGTGTGTTGCTTTCAAGTTAGAAAGGACCAGGATCAAGCCCTGACTCTACCACTTACAGCTTTATGCTCTTAGGCAAGTGTCTTGACATCTCTGACCTCCAGTCTCTTTTTTTGAAAATGGTGCTAATGATAGTCCTACTCCTAGTGGTGTGAGGACCAAATGAAATCAAGCAGGGAAGATGCCTAGCACTGGGACAGGTGCGTTGCTGGTGTTTGAAGAGTGACCACTGTTGTCAGCTGTCCATACATACCCGCGGGTGCACACACTCCCACACGCACGCACGCGACTCTGATCTTGGCTGGGCCAAGAGCTACCGATTTGAACTCTAGGGATGGAATCAATTAGAATTATTTTTAAAACCTCATCTGTTTTGATTTAACAGGAAGCTTCTGTTCAGTGAAATGCAGCATTAGTCAATGAAATACCAAAGGTCCTGGATTTTGGGGTCCGGCTGTCCATGAAGGCTGAGCAGAGGCTCCCAGGACCCAGTTCTCATTTACTCAGTATTTCTCCCTAGAGCCACTGCATCCTCGGTGAGCTCCAAGAGAAGAGGGGCTTGTCTGGCCCAGACCAGGGACCTCTGTCTGCTGACCCTGTGCCACACCCCTCTGAGCACTGAACATCCCTCCCCAGGGATGTAATTACCAGTATCTATGTTTGTCTCCCCTGATCCCTGTCCGTATTGAGGACTCAAGCTATCTGATTTATATCTGTGACTCCAGTGGCCAACCTAATGCCTAACACAGGAAAGGCACTAGATGAAATATTTTATGGAAAACAAATGAGTGATGAGTGAACAAATGAGCAAATAATTTAGTTACACCAATAATAGTTACGACTAATATTTACTATGTCACTTAACCATGTGCCATGCACCATTTTAAGTGCTTTTTATATATTGACTCATTGAGTCTTCACAATAATCCCATGCATTAGGCACTCCTATTTAGCTCCATTTTGTAGATGAGACACTAAAGCACAGGAAGATTAGTAACTTGCCTACGGTCACACACAGGAAGTGCAGTAATCGGGATTCCAACCCAGGCAGTAGGGCCAACACTCATAACCTTACTGGTGCCACTCATCCATTCATTCATCACTCCCTGGAGACCTCCATCCACTGTACCTGGCCCTGGGAGGAACTCTAAAAATGCAGTGATGGATTAGACCCAGATCTTCCAATGATGTCACAGCCTAGTGGAAGAATAACAGATGCAGAAGGGGTAATTATGGCGGGGCAGGGACAAGGGTGAGTGTGGGAAATTTCCATGGCAGAGAGTCACACAGCCAACCCACCCTGGTCAGGTCAGGGAAGACTTCTTGGAGGAAGTGACCCTTAACTACGTTGGTCAGACTTGGGAAGGGGAGAGGACATTCCAAGTAGAGGGACTGTATATGCAAAAGTGTAGAGGTAAGTAAGCATGGTGCAGTCTCCAGGGTTCTGCTGCAGGATTCTATCATTGTCTCTGTAGCCCAGCCTTCTCCCCCAAATTCTGCAAGTCTCTTTTTCAGACAATAATTCTAACACCATTCCCTTCCATGTGATTTCAGCATGAGGCATCATGGAATATGAGCAGAAAAAGCTAGTTTTGCAACCAGCTGTCTCTCGGTTCAAATCTTTACTCTGTCACCATCGGCCCCAAACACTCACTACATCTCCTTGCCAAGTTATTGGCAATAATTCACCGCTCAGAGCCTCACTTTCCCTTCTGTGTGATCTGGAATTAGTAATACTCACCTTGTAGAGTTGGTGTGAAGATTATCCACCACAGGATCCGGAACTCGGGAGGGAAAACAATGCCCTCTCCTACTTTCTGGTTTGTTCCCTGTCTTCCCCAGTGAGAGGCTGTCTATTCCCCATCTACGATTCTGTTCCCTCAATAGGCGTGTGATATTTTCCATCGCGGAGTCTCCAACCTTATCCCCAGTTGCTGCTTTTCACTCCTGTGAGCACAGATGTGGCTGTGTGCAACACACAGGTGAAATGGGCAGTGGGGTGCCTACAACAGCAGGGCAGAGAGCCCTCACAAAGGCCTTGAGATCCTTGGTGACCATCCCCAAGTTGGGGACCCCCTCCATCCCCACTGATGATCCTGTTCTGTCAGGGCTCAGGTGAGGCCTGGGAAAGGCCCGTGCACTCCCCCCTCATCACACTCCCGGTATTCTCCTGCTGGAAACTCCCAGGGGGCTGACATTGTATTGGGGACCCCTTAGGACCTTGTGGTGTTCCATGAGAAAGCAGAGAAATGTGATCAGAGTTAGAAGTGCTCAGCTGGACAAAAGACACAACTGGGCTGGGAAAATGAAACAGTGCCATGAAGATGAACAAGTCAACTCCCCCAGAAGAGGAGATGGAGGTGTCCTCCACTGAGTGAGGAAGAACAGATGCTCTGTACCCATCACGAGAGCCAGGAGAGCCTCCCTCCTCACACCTCACTACGCCTTCCCTTCCTCTCTTCTCCTCTCCCCTCCTCTCTTTCTTCCTCACCAGTTCCTTTCACCACTTCCCTCCTTCTCTTTCTCAGCCCATCCCCAGCCGCTGACCTGCTGTGCACCCTGGGTGAGAAGATTCCCCCTCTAGGTCCCATTTTCTCCTTTTGTAACTTGTAAATGAACACACAAACACACACACACACCCGATAAATAAGTGCTTTAGTGTTTATTCCATTAACATTCACGGTATCCTGACCTTTCTCTTTTTTAAAATATTTATTTATTTGGCTGCGTCAGGTCTCCGTTGCCTCATGTGGGCTTCTTTTTAGTTGTGGCCCGTGGGCTTAGTTGCCCCACAACATGTGGGATCTTAGTTCCCCGACCAGGGATCCAACCAGCGTCCCCTGCATTGCAAGGCAGATTCTTAATTATGGGACCACCAGGGAGGCCCCCGGTATCCTGACCTTTTAGAAGCCCCCAACAAAGTCAAAGTTCGAGAGGCTTCATGGTGGGATGGTGGATCGAACCATCCTAATTTATCCCATTTAACCCACGTTTGTGGGTCTGTGTGGAACACTGTGCCCAGCGCTTCACATGTTAACGCATAAAATTGAGAAAATGTCAATCGTCGTCGTCAAAGAATAGGGTGAGGGTGAGGTGAGAAGGAAATTTTATTTGGTGCTACTTTGAGTTTATAGATAAATTTGGAGAGAATTAACAGCTATGTAATCCATCAACCTGGTGTTTCTATTCTTCTATTAAGGTCTTCTTGTCTGGTCTTTTAGTAAAATTTAAATTTTTCTTCAAAAAGATCTTATACATTCTTAATAAATTAATTCCCAGATACATAATAGTTTTGCTGTTATTGTAAAAAAAAAAACTAAAGGTATCGTATACCCTATTATATTTTCCAGTTAATTACTACTGTTGTTAAGGAACACTTTACCTTTTGCAATTATAACATAAAGCTGACATCAGAATGTGTAGAAAATAAGAAAACGAACCTCCACATATTCACCATCCAGATTGGAAATAAAACAATACACATACAGTTGAAGATCTCTGGGGACCTCTCGCAACCCCATTCCTCCCCCTCCCCACAGAGGTCATCTGATAGGATGAATGCTTACCATGCATTTTGTTATGAATGCGCTTACACATTATGCAAATATCGCTGCATGCATTATATAAAGTTCATATGAGGATAAACATTATATTGTTTCATTTTGCCTGTCTTTAAACTTCATACAAATGTTATCATACTGTCTATCCTTCTGCAATTTACTTTTATGTTTTGCTTTGGTTTTGTTCAATATTGTGTTTGTAAGATTTACCCACATTGATTTATGTAGCTCTGGTTCTTTTATCTTCACTGATATATAGTGCCTTCCAGTGTAAAGTTATACCACAACTTACTCATCAGTTCTTCTCTTGATGAACATTTAAGTTAAATCCAAATGTTCCTTACTCTTTCAAACAATGTTGTAAGAAATATTTCTGGGCATACCTCCTTGTGTGAGAAATATACACACACACACACATATATATACATATACACACATATATATACATATATATATGAAATGTGTGTATGTGTCTTTATCAGATATTACCAGCTTGCACTCAAAGTAGTTTTATGAATTTACACTCCCATCTGCAGTGTATGAACGCTCCCATTGCTCTGTAATTTCTTCAGCACTTGAAATTATCGAGCTTTCATGTTTTTGCAAATCTAATGTGTACATAATATATTCATAGTATGATTTTATTTTGCTTTTCACTAATTAGTAGTACATATGAGCACCATTTCAAAAATGTATTAGCTATTCAGGTTTTCTTTTCTGTGAACTGACTCTTCCTATATTTTATTTTTCTGTAGGGTCCTTTGCATTATCTGATTGATTTGTAGGTCTTTTTATACATTCAGTATACTTTTTTGGTTATATGTGTTGCAAATATCCTTTCCCAGTCTGTGACTTCTCTTTTTACTTCGTTTATTGTGTCTTTTAAAGCACATAAATGTTTAAATTTTAATGTAGTCAAATCTATCTGTCTTTTTCCATCCTGTTTGTTTGGTTTTTTTTGTAAATTGTTTAAGAAATCCTTTTATACCCTGAGGTCATAAAGATATCTCCTATATTTTCTTCTAAAAGTGTTAAGTTTTTGTTTGCCGTATTTTCCCATATTGATTCTAAAATTAGTTTTTGTACAGAGTGAGAGGAGGCAGTCCAATTTTAACTTTTCTATGGAGATAACAATTTTCCCAGCACAATTGACAGAACTGTCCATCATTTTTCTACTGGCTTGGAATGCTCCCTCTATCATGTTAGTTTCTATATAATCAGGGGTCTGTTTCTAGTCTCTCTAATCTGATCCATTGTTCTATTATCTAAACCTGTGCCAAGTACTACATTTTTTCACTTATGAAATTTTTAAAATTTCATTAAAGTATTTAATTATTTGAATAGGTAATACATTGATATAGGACAAAATTAAAAGGTGTAAAATAAAAGTTTCCCTCCTGGGCTTCCCTGGTGGCGCAGTGGTTGAGAGTCCACCTGCCGATGCAGGGGACACGGGTTTGTGCCCCGGTCTGGGAGGATCCCACATGCCGCAGAGCGGCTGGGCCCGTGAGCCATGGCCGCTGAGCGGGCGCATCCGGAGCCTGTGCTCCGCAGCGGGAGAGGCCACAACAGTGAGAGGCCCGCATACCACAAAAAAAAAAAAAAAAAAAAAAGTTTCCCTCCCACATCCGTCCCCATCCCACTTCTAAACTTTTTACGTATATTCAAGCAAATATAAATATGTAATCTTCCCTCCATCTTTTCATACAAGTGGTAATGTACCAAATACACTAGATCTTTCACATAACACTAGATTCTGGAGATATTTCCATGTCAGTACACTGAGAGTTTCTTTATTCTCTTTTACCGTTTTATGGTTTCCTTTGTGTAGAAATAATGTGTGTACCATAGTTTTTAAAAACCATTCACCTAGTGATGGATATTTGGGTTGCTTCCAATCTTCTGTTACAACTAACTCTACATGTGTCATTTCCTTTATGTACAAATCTGTTTTTAGAGTAGATTCTTAGAAATTGGATTGCTGGATCAGAGAATGTGATGGTTAATTTTATGTGTCAACTTGACTGGGCTGAGGGATGCCCAGATAACTGGTAAAACATTATTTCTGGGCGGTTTGTGAGAGTGTTTCTGGAACCCTGGAGATTAGCATTTGATTCAGTGACTGAGTAAAGAAGATGGCCCTCAGATGGTCATGTGCAGGTGGGCATCACCCAATCCGTTGAGGACCCAAAAAAAATAAAAAGGAGAAGGAAGGGAAATTCCCTCTCTCTCTTCTTGAGCTGAGATGTCCATCTTTTCCTGCCTCTGGTTCTTGGGCCTTCAGACATTGAGACTTAAACCAGTAGCCCCCTGGCTCATAGGCCTTCAGCCTCAGTCTGGGAATTATACCATCAACTCCCCCGGTTCTCAGGCCTTTGGACTCAAACTGATTTCATACCACTGGCTTTCCTGGTTCTCCAGCTTGCAGAGGGCAGATTGTGGGGCTTCTCAGCTTCCATAAGCACGTGAGTCAATTCCTGTACTAAATCTCCTCTTATATATATGTCAATATATTAAAATATAAATATAAATATATATATAGTATTGGTTCTGTTTCTCTGGAGAACCCTAATACAGAGAATGTGTCCATTTGTAATTTGGATAGGTTCTTGCCAGATTGCCCTCCATGAGGACTGTACCAATTTACAGCATGAGTGTAGCTTCCTCTGTTTTGCCAACAGAGCATGTTTTCAGATTCCAGTATATTTATCACTCTGACAGGTTAAAAAAACAATACTTTGGTGTAGTGTTAATCTGCATTTCTATTATTATGAGTAAGGTAGAACCTTTTTCTGTGACCCGCTTGTTCAGAGCCTTTGCCTATTTTTCTATTGAGCATTTAGTTCTTTCTCACTGATTTCTAGAACCACTTTATAAGTTGGGGAAATGAACCTTTGATAAAATATGAGTATCAAATGGTATTTCCCATTTAGTTATCTTTCGACTCTGTTTGCATTTGGGCATAAAGATTTCCTTAATGCAGTTTAATTTTTCTATTTTTTTTCTCTAATCTCTTCTCTATTTTGAGTCACAATTTGAAAGATCTTCCCTATTTCAAGATTATAAAAGGATTCTCTCATGTTTACTTCTAGAATATTTGTGGCATTATTTTACTCTTAAATCTTTGATCCACTTAGAATTTATCCTGGTATATGGTGCAAGGTATGAACCTAACTTTATATTTTTTCCACATGGCCAACCAGTGACCCCAACTACATGTATTGAATAGTTAATCATTTCCCCCACTGATTTTGGAGGCCAGTTTTTTCATGTACTAAACTCCCATATGTATATTCACTTCTATTTCTGGACTTTCTATTATGCTTGATTGGCCTGTCTTGCTATTCATCCATCCATTCCTCACTATTTCAGTTACTGAGACTTTTAATATATTTTAATATCTGGTAGAATTAGTCCCTTGATATTACTCTTCTTTTCAGAGTTTTCCTGAATATTTTGTTTCTTTATTTTTTCCCATGAACTTTGGAATCAGCTCGTTTGGTTTTTTAAAAAAGACTGTTGGTATTTCATTGGGATGGCATTAAATTTAGAAATTAATTTCGAGAGAATTGACATCTTTATGATGATGAGTCTTCCTAGCTAAAAGCATGGTCTTTGCATTTATTCAAAAGTCTTCTTTGTTTCCCTGAAAGTGTTTCAACATTTTCTTTGTATAGGTCTTGCTCCTACATGTGAACTTCATTACAAAGTAGTTGATTTCCTTGTTGTTGCTGTTGTTATTGTAATGACAATTGTAATTGTATTACAATATAATACGATTGTATTGTAAGGTAATCTCCTTGTAAATGAGATCTTCTCATTCAGTGTATCTCCTTAATGGTTATATTTATACATGAAAGTAAATGATTCTTGCTTCTAACTTTACATATCCATCTTACTAAATCCTCTTACTCTTGGTAACAGTTTTTCAGTAGGTTCTTTAGGCTTTCCAGAACTACAATCATCTGCAAATAGTGATATCTTGACATGTTTTTACACCTCTATTTTTTCCAGCTTTTACACCTCTATTTTCCAGCTTTTACACCTCTATTTTTTGTCTTTTGTCCCATTGCATCATCTAGTGGTATTGGGGTCTTGGGGAAGCTCATCAAATAATACTTTTCTTTGCCCAAATTCTGAACCAATTGAAAGTAACACAGATGGAGGCCAAAATATCACTTTATTGCCTGTAACGTTTAGGTATTAGAAAATATGGCTTCTATCTGACTTACCCACTCATTTATAAGCAGCACTGGCCTGGGAGCATCACCAGCTGTATGCCATGGGCTCTGACATGTAGTGTTTTTATCAAAATTAAATTTCTAAATATTCTACAATTTGGGGGTTTTTTTTCTCTTTGACCTAAGGCTTTGTTATTGTTGTTGTTGTCTGATTTAATTTCTAGGTAGAGGGACCCTTTGTTTGCTCATTTTAGAATTAAATTTCTAATTTAGACCTCTTGTAACCAGAGAATATTGTTCAAACTATTTTTACTTCTTGCAATTTTTCAAGGTTTTCTTTGTGGCTTAATATTAATTTTAATGAATATTTAATGGGCAATTGAATAAAATAGGTGGATTATCTATTTTGGAGTATACATTTAAAAATAATATTTAGTCTTCTCTATCCTTAATTATTTCTTATCCACTTGCCTCATCAAGTACTAAGATTGCTACATTAAATCTCCCATTACTGGTGTATTTATAGTTATTTCTCCTCATGTCCCCTATAGTTTCAGTTTTATGAATGTTGATGCTAATGTTATCTTGTGCATACATTGATCTTCCTAACTGTTATGGACAACACTTCCTGGTATTCACATGCTTGTGTATCCCCTCCCACTGTATACCAGGGTTGGACTTCATGACCAACAGAATACGGCAGAAGTGATGATACATGTCACTTCTGAGAATAGGTTATGAAAGATACCATGACTTTCACCTTGGGTTCTCTCTGTCTCTCTCTCTCCCTCTCTCTTTCTCTCCCCACCCCGCACCCCCTCTCTCCACGCCCCCTTCATCCCCCTGTCGTTTGCTATGTGGAAGCCAACTGCCACGTTTGAACAGGCCCACGTGATGAGGAACTGAAGCTTCCTGCCAACAGCCAGGTGAATGAGCTTGGAAGTGGATCTGCCAGTACCCGGGAAGCCTTCAGCTGCCTGCAGCCCTGGGCCAACAGTTTGCGGCTATTTCAGAGACTCTCAGCCAGAACCACCAAGCAAAGCTGCTCCAGATTTCCCAATCTTCAGAAATTCTATGTGGTAATAAATGCTTATTGTTTTAAACTGCTAAGTTTTAGGGTAATTTGATATGCACCCATAGATAACTAATAAATATGTTCATTGTACATTGTAAACTTTACATGATCATTTGCTTGTCTTTGACTCATTTAATGCTTTTTGGCCTGAAGTCCTTCGTGTCTGATTTTGTCTACTTTCTTTGTGCCTGCATTTGACTGACATACTTTTGCCAAAACTTTTATTTTCAGCCTCTCTGAATGGCTTTGCTTTAGATGTGCCTCTCTTACACTGCATAGAATTCTTTTTCTTTGTGATTTAATCTGAAAATCTTTTTCTTTGAATAGATGACTTTGGCCTGTTCACTAATTGATATGACCAATATGTTTAGTCTTGGTTTCTGCACATTGTTCAATATTAAAGTTATTCTCAAGTTCTTTACTATGTGATCTCTTTGCTTTATTTTGTGGGTGTGAAGTTATTCTGATAGCTAGAAAAAAATTTTATTTCTGTATTAGCAGTTACACTTATAACTTTATATAACTCCTTTGGTTCTCTATTTCTTTAAATAGCATCTACTAGTTGTCTCCTATGAACAATGGTAAAAATTAGTGTGCTGCTTTCTTCCACTTTTCCCTCCTCTCCTCCACCCCTCAATTTCTGTCAATACAATTATCATTTTAGTGTATATTCTGTGCAATTAAATATGCATATACTTCATTCGATTTGTCAGCTTCAAAATATATGCTTTTACTGTCCATTATAAAAGTTGAGACAAACAGCAAATACTCTAGCTCCAACCTTTTTACTCCTATTCCCCACACAGTTTATATCAGTTGTGTCATTTCTGTATTTTTAGAATGCAATGTATTTTGCTCTTCAGCCTAATCTTCACAGTTTTTAGTTTTGTAGTCTTTTTGCTGTAATTTTCCTAATTTACTATTGATTGATCATCCTGAAATCATGCACATTTAAGTTGTTTGTCTATAGCCTTTAAAATTAAAGGGTTAATAATTGAAGTTCAGTTGGGATGGATATAAAAATTCTTAGGTTTCATTTTCTTTCTTTGAAGCTGTTATTTTCTTTCTTGCAGATGTTATTCCACTGTCTGATAACATTAAAAGTTAACTTGATTTACTACAAACAATAAATGCTGGAGAGGGTGTGGAGAAAAGGGAACCCTCTTGCACTGTTAGTGGGAATGTAAATTGATACAGCCACTAGGGAGAACAGTATGGAGGTTCCTTAAAAAGCTAAAAATAGAACTACCATACAATACAGCAATCCCACTACTGGGCATATACCTTGAGAAAACCATAATTCAAAAAGAGTCATGTACCACAATGTGCATTGCAGCACCATTTACAATAGCCAGGACATGGAAGCAACCTAAGTGTCCATTGACAGATGAATGGATAAAGAAGATGTGGCACATATATACAATGGAATATTATTCAGCCATAAAAAGAAACGAAACTGAGTTATTTGTAGTGAGGTGGATGGACCCAGAGTCTGTCATACAAAGTGAAGTAAGTCAGAAAGAGAAAAACAAATATTGTACGCTAACACATATATATGGAATCTAAAAAAAAAAAGTCTGATGAAGCTAGGGGCAGGACAGAAATAAAGATGCAGATGTAGAGAATGGACTTGAGGACATGGTGAGGGGGAAGAGTAAGCTGGGATGAAGTGAGAGAGTAGCTTTGACATATAGACACTACCAAATGTAAAATAGATAGCTAGTGGGAAGCAGCTGCATCACACAGGGAGATCAGCTCGGTGCTTTGTGACCACCTAGAGGGGTGGGATAGGGAGGGTGGGAGTGAGATGCAAGCGGGAGGGGATACAGAGATATATGTATACATATAGCTGATTCACTTTGTAGTACAGCAGAAACTAACACAACATTGTAAAGCAATTATACTCCAATAAAGATGTTTAAAAAATGATTCTGGGGGCTTCCCTGGTGGCACAGTGGTTAAGAATCCGCCTGCCGATGCAGGGCACATGGGTTCGTGCCCCGGTCCGGGAAGATCCCACATGCCGCGGAGCGGCTAGGCCCGTGAGCCATGGCCGCTGAGCCTGTGCGTCCGGAGCCTGTGCTCCGCAACGGGAGAGGCCACAACAGTGAGAGGCCCACGTACCGCAAAAAAAAAAAAAAAAAAAAGATTCTGAATGCAAAAAAAAAAAAAGTTAACTTGATTTAGCCTGAGTCTATTCTGATCTTTTTCCCTCTTATGCATGTCTCTGGGTTGCCAAAATATTCTTTCTTTAAACTAGAATAAACTTTCTAAGCTATGTCTTGGTATTATCATTCTGGCTAAATATATGGAATCAAGTCAACTTTATTTCATGAAAAGTTTTCTTGAATTAAACTTTAAATATTTATTAGGTGCTATTATTTTGGTTGCTTGCTTTGGGGACTCCAAAAGTACGTAAGTTGAATCTTCATTATCTGTTTTCTATATTAATCATTTTCTCTCAAATCCTTTTTTTAAATACCCTTATTTCTGTTTCACTTTGTGTGTTTTCTCTTTTTTATTCTCTGGGTCACTGTGTTTTTTTCAATGTCCATTCTCCTTTGTGCTCTTTCTAAGCCGTCTTCATTTCTGAATGACCTTTTTTTTTCTTCTACTCCTTTCTTGAATTTTGCCAGCTCATGTATTATTTTCTCCTATGACCTTGTTCTTTCTTCCCTGGGTTCTTTCACCTTTGGTTTGTTGTTGTACTTCATAGAAAGAATTGCTTTATTAAGATTTTTGAAATCCATGATGGTTGGTCACAATTTTCATCAGCTCTTTGGCAACCTTTCTCTGGGGAGAAGTCTTTGCCCTTTAATAAACTTTTCTGAGTATTTTTCTCTTAGTATCTTTGTATTGATGCTTTGTTAGATTCTTGTTATTACTCCTTATAATAGCACTAAAGATCCTTGTTAGCACTAAATGAGTTGGATTCAGCTTCCCTGGACATTCCATTAACAGAAAGATGCTTTGGTCAGGGAAAAAAAAGGGGTAGCAGGATAGAATTCCAGCGTGGCTGGTTTTCACAAGAACAGTCTTCTCTGCTGCCACAGAAACAAAATGCTTCCACAAAGGGGTTTATCCTTATGAATCTTTAGGTAGCCCTGGATCCTCAGCTTTTCTCAACCAAGTCAGATCCAAGAAGGCTTTTCCCTTTAGCCCATTTCACTACAGTCATTGCACCTGTGTTTGAAAGCAGGAAATATAGTTTTTCTCTCTCTGGATATACCCCTTACCTTTAGGGAGAATATGTTTCCCTGGCTATCTCATCAAAGAAATCTTTCTCTGAGATGCTTTCTCTTCATTTCCTCCTATTTATTTTCTTCCTAATCGCAGCTTCTTTGGACTGTTCTTACACATATTTGGGAGTCTTGGATAATACCTGTCCTCAAGTTTTGCCAAAAATAGAGTTTACTTTTTGATTCTTTTTGTTGCTTTTGGATGGTTTCTAGGAGAAGGAGAAAAATGCTGATTTACACAACCATATCTATTCCAGATGTACACAATGTCTTAATTACTAAGGTTTTAAAATGTCTTACTTTTTGCTAGGGAAAATTTAACTGCCTTATCCTTTTTCTTCAATTGTTTAACTGTTACTAAATCTTAACTTTCCATATACATTTTAGAATGACCTTTTTAAAAATTATACACACACACACGATGTTGACACTTTGATTTTAATTTCAATAAATGTATTATTAATTTAGAGAAAACTGATATTTTTATAGCATTGACTCTTCCTATCCATTAATATGATATGTCTCTTCATTTATTTATCTTATTTAATATTTTTAAATAAAAATTTGGGGGCTTTGGGGGTGGTTTATTTGTTTGCTTTACATTTTGTTCTTCCAAACATCTTTTTTTTTTCAAATTGACATATAATTGACATACAACATTATATTACTTTCAGGTACAATGATTCAATATTTGTACACATTGTGAAATGATCACCACAATAAGTCTGGTTAACATCAGTCAACATACATAGTTACAAAAAATTTTTTTCTCTTGCAATGAAAACTTTTAAGATCTATTCTCTTAGCAACTGTCAAATATGCGATATAGTATTATTAACTATAGTCACCATGATGTACATTACATCCCCATAACTTATTTGTTTTATAGCTAGAAGTTTGTCTCTTTTAACCCCCTTCACCCATTGTATCCCCCCAGTCCCCACCCCCCGGTAAACACCAATCTGTTCTCTGTATTTCTGAGTTTGTTTTTGTTTTGTTTAGACTACACATATAAATGAGATCATACAGTATTTGTCTTCTCTGTCTGACTTATTTCACTTAGCATAATGCCATCCATGTTGTCAAAATGGCAACATTTCTTTTTTTTTTAATGGCTGACTATGTATATATATATACACTACTTTTTATTTATCCATTCATCCATCACTGGGCCCTTGTTTCCATGTCTCTCCATTTATTTCGATTTTCTTTAATACCTTAAAATAAAGTTTCATAATTATCACCCTAAACATCTCTTACATATTTTGTTAGATTTATTCCTAAGTACCTTATGTTTTCAGTTCACATTATAAATGCAGCTTTTTAAAAATTTCATTTTTAATACTTTGCTGTAGCATATAAGAACACAACTGATTTTTTTATATTGATCTTATTTATATCCAGCAAATCTGCTGAGCTCCTGTTCATTTTAATATTTTGTCTGCAGATGCTCTAGATTCCTGTATAGATCATTATATTCTATCATAATCATAATCATCTAGTTTTTATTCTTTGTCTTGCCTTACTATTCTGGCTATGAATTCTAGTACAGTGTCAAATAGAAGCAGCAAGAGCAGACATTCTGACTAATTCCTGGTACAAATCATTTTTCGGTTAAGAAATACCCTGTACAATAATAGTTTACTGAGAATCTTATCATAAATAGGTACAAAATTTTACCAAATGCTTTTCCTAAATCCATTGAGATGATTGTTTTTCTTTTTCTTTTTTTTAATTAATTAATTTATTTTTTGGCTGCTTTGGGTCTTCGTCGCTGCACACGGGTTTTCTCTAGTTGCGGTGAGTGGGGGCTACTCTTCATTGCAGTGTGTGGGCTTCTCATTGCGGTGGCTTCTCTTGTTGAGGAGCACGGGCTCTAGGCATGTGGGCTCAGTAGTTGTGGCTCACAGGCTCTAGAGCGCAGGCTCAGTAGTTGTAGTGCATGGACTTAGTTGCTCCGCGGCACGTGGGATCTTCCTGGAGCAGGGATTGAACCCACGTCCCCCGCATTGTCAGGCAGATTCTTAACCACTGTGCCACCAGGGCAGTCCCTTGCTTTTTCTTTTAATTTGCTAATATTTTAGATTGAGTTAGTAGATTTCAAAATGCTACATCATCTTTGCATTAATGAAATAAACATAACTGGTCACAATGTGTTATTAATAAATATTGCTTGATTTGGCAATTCAGGGATCATTCATCAATCTTATTTATGTTCACAATATCTTTTTAATACCCTTTATTTTCAATATTTCTGAGTCTATATGTTTTATGGGTGTCTTGGGTAAATAGCACATAGCCAGGGTAAGGGCAGAGAATTGATTTTTTCATTTTTACCCAATATGACAATCCTTACCTTTTAACTGGAGATCTTAGTTCATTTACATTTACGGGGTTCCTGATATATTTGGATTTATGTCTACCACATTATTTTCTGCTTCCTGCTTTCCATGTTTCTCCTCTGCTTTTTCTTTTAAGATTTTTTTTGATGTGGACCATTTTTAAAGTCTTTATTGAATTTGATACAATATTGCTTCTGTTTTTATGTTTTGGTTTTTTGGCCACGAGGCATGTGGGATCTTAGCTTCCCCAACCAGGGATCGAACCCACACCCCTTGCATTGGAAGGCGAAGTCTTAACCACTGGACCACCACGGAAGTCTCCTCCTCTGCTTCTTTTTTAATATTCTCTGTCTTCTTTTGAATTAATCAAGGTTTTTCTTTAACTTGTTTTCTTCTTTACTGGTTAATAAGTTATACATTTTATTTCTACTTTTTTTTTACTAGCTACCCTTAACTTTTTAATATGCATACTTTTAAAAAACTAAAATTTAAAAAATTTTTTTTAATTAAAGTATTTTTCCCTCCCCTCCAACTACAGAAAGACTTCAGAATGCTTCCAATTAAATCACACTTCCTCCCTTCTTAAATGATATTACTACACAGAATATGTGTTCTACCTTGATATTTTACCCCCAAACTGGTAATAATTCTTAACATTATACTATTATCGTTTGATACAGTCAGTGTATAAATTTATCTTCATATTTACTTTCCTTTTTCCAGCTTTTTTTTCATCACATTCCTTCCTTCTGGGTTCAATATCTTTCTTCCCAAATATGTGCTTTAGAAGGTCCTTCAGAAGATTTTTGGTGATAAACTCTCTCATATCTAGGATCTCCCCTTGTTTCTCCTCTAACACCTACCTGAACCTGACCCCATGCTCCCTATATCCCACTTTATCTCTTTGGGGACACTTACTATGTTTGTTTATTTTAAATTCTTGATCCTTCTGGTCCATTAACTGTCTTCCTCAGGTGCAATCATCTACATCTCAGAGTGAGGACTGGCAGGGGCTAGGGAGATGGAGTGCTCAGGGGCCAAGCCATCCCCTGTATGTGTTATTATCACTGTCACTGGTGTTTTCTATCTTGCAGTGGCAACAGGATGGGCAGTGACCCATCAAGGACAATGTGAGGGAGACTCAAGGATGCCACATAATCCTCTCCCCAGCCTGCCCCCCATCCATGGCTCCTGCACTCCCCTGCTGCAGTATTCTACCCACCCCTCACACCTCCAGGACCCTACCACCTTCTACATCCCCAGGGGGTCCTCACAGTTTTTATCATCTAAAAGTAATCTATATCTTGCTGAATCTGTGGCAACTCCAAGGCTCAGTTTGGGGGAGGGATCCAGCATCTGGCCTTATTTTTTCATCTTGTCAGATATCAGGCTGTGTGTTTGGGTTTGTGTGTTTCCAGAATATCTATTCACACACATCTCCCCCAGTCAGTCATGAGCTCCCTGAGAATAGAGGTCATGTCTGTTAAGCCCTTGAACCCTCACATCTGACATAGACCTTGACACATCATAAGGAGATGGGGAGGCAGCGTTCTTAGGAGAGCCCCAGGTCTGCCACTTACTAACTCCAGGATTTCAGGAAGGTTAGTTTACTTCTCTATGTTTCAGATTTCTTGTCTATAAAATGAGAATTAGATGAGAACATGCATATAAAATAGTTAACTTAATGTTTGACCCATAGGAAGCTCTCAACAAGTGATAGCTATTACTATACAATACTCAAAAGTGTTTGTTAATTAAATAAATCATGTATTGAGTGTCTACTACATGAAGAGAGCACCGTGAGGCCTTGGGGATGTTTAGAATATGTGTCAAGGTTTCTGCCCTAAATAATTTGCAATATTGTCAGAGACTAGGCTCATGACACAAGTAAGCAGTAATACACACACGGTTTCTAATAAAAGACTGAAGCTATTATCAATGGGTCCATGGGGTTGAGGAGATAAGAGGCCTAAGTTCTCATCCCATCTGGTCACTCTCTTTCTCTGTGATATGACTTTGTCCTGTTCTACTTTGGGCTTCTTTTTCTCCCACTGGCAAAGGAGAAGCTGGATCCCAAGCATGACAATCTGAGCTCATACAAATCCACTGAATTAATCTCTAACTCTTCTGCAGCTCCTTACAGGGATAAAGTACCAGATCAAACCAGGATAAGTGATGAGTGAGTGTGTCCATTAGGTTCCCTACAGGAAACAGATGGCTCAACCAGAGGGTTAATTGTTGGGAATTTAATGAAGGTCTATTTACAGAGGTGTAGGCAGGTGTCCAACATGGTATAGTGAAGTCTTGAGGGACAAGACTTTAGCATCCCTATCCCCTCAAGGGAGGTACTAGTGAGAGCTATAGCCATGGGAGAGGGGCTGCCTGACAGGAAGGGAAGCAATGAATACCCCAGCCTCCATCCCCAGCCCTCCATTTCTTGCTGGAGTCTTCCATTGGCTGAACACAAACTGAAGCCATGGGACAAGGGAGCCCAGGTGACGCAGTCCATAACGTCAGACTCCTGGGACTCAGAGCAAGGCAGAGGATGGACTGGGGAGAGTCACGGAGAGGGTGGGGGAAAAAAAGAGAATAACTAGCTCAGTGAGTGAGCATCTATTTATTAAATGCCTACTATGTTCTAGCTGTACACACACTGGGTCTTTCATTCTCTTAATAACCCTGTAAGATGATATCCTTGCCCAGCCTACAGATAGGACACTAAGGCAGAGAACAAATATACCTGCCTAAAGTCACATACTGAGTGAATGACAGAGCTGGGACTTGAACCTGGATCTACGTGGCACGAAGGCCTGTGCCCTTTCCAGTGCATCATGGCATCACCCCAAAGCCATGTGAGGCCATGTGTGAGGGCTGCTGGGCTGAGAGACAGGAGCAGTGCCTGACTCCGGGACTAGGTCTGAGCTCTTTCTCCCTTGACAGAGATGTCCTCTGTGAAAGCCAGAAATTTCCCATCAATTGCACTGTCATTTGGGCCTTGTTTCTTTTTAAAGCAAAAAATGGATCCGAAATGGTCTCATTTGATGGTCTGCTTTCCAACTGTTGCCTTTTTAATCAACCCAAACCTCAGCTCTGGGGTCATAAGGGGATCATATGTTTCTTATATTTCTTTAGTGTCCTAATCAGGTCCCAGTCAGCTCTGCAACACATTCCCAACTCCCACAGCCCCCCACAAAGCCACAGCAAACCCCCCAAGAGGTCTGTCACCCACACAGAGTTTCACAACCTTCCAAAATCTCCACGCAGGCTCCCAGGATCCACATCACCCTACACACACCCAGCACGAAGTCCGACACACCCGACACTCTCATGCAGGGCACGCACAGCCCGCACAAGCACACGCATAGGTATCACAGACACGCCTGCTCACACAGACCCACCCACACTCTGACTCACAGACACACAAGGCAATACCCACTCACACACGTTCACCTTGAGTAATAAAACCCAGAAACCAGAGCCGCAGGCCCTGGAGCCAAATCTTTAAACTCCCTGGAGCTTAGCACGGAGGCAGGCCTTGCCCATCTCTGAGCCCCGAGGACACACTCTAATGGTGGCTTTAATCACCTTTCATTATAGACATTTTGGGGTCATGTTTTTCTGAACAAAAATGGAATTTATTTCCTTTTGAAAATTCTAAATAAACATCCACGGGGGTTTCATAGCTTCCCAGAATAAAGGTTTTGCTCTGATGAGAAAAGCTACAATGCCACCTCCATTCTCCAAGTGTCCCTGTGACCAGCGGTGCCCCACAGAGGGCCAGGGCTCAGCCTGTGCGCTGCCAGGATTATGGCATACATCACTGTGTGTCATGGATGAGCTCTGCAGGAGCACGGTCCTGCACTTATTTGGTCAAAAAAGAGAAGGAGACCCAGAGGGGGGCGCAGCTGCCAAGGTCAGCCAGGCACTCTGTGAGGGCAGTAATGTCAGATTTGGGGTGCAGGGCCCTGAGGTGTGCCGAGATTTCATGTTTGGGGAGGTGATGCTGAAGATTTCTCTGAGTGTCCTCATCTCTAAAACAGGGATCAGAACGGTGGTTATATCGGAGTGCAAATGTGATATATGTGTTGCATCAGGCGCATAATAAGGGCTCAAAAAGCGAGCACACATGCTCACATGCACAGCCCTCACTGCAGCGGCCACCACGCCCTGTGTCTTTGTGACATGCTTCATGTGGCTGCCACAGGTCTCCCACCAGAGAGAGGACGCTGCCATCACCACCATCCTGGGAGCACAGGGGAAAGTAAAGGCCACCCAGGAGAGGGCCCCTGGTTCCAGCCCCCAGCCCCACAAAGCACACAAAGCACTGCCCTCGGTGACGGCAGCCGGTGTGACTTTTTAGTTTGAGAAGTAACATGGCTTCCTGACAGATTTTAAGAGCAGGGGTCTGGGTTGTGGCCCCGCCCAGGCGTGACCACAGAGCCCAGGAAGAACGTCGGTGAGTGCCCAGGGAGGGTCGTCATGGCCCCGAGCTGGTCACTCGTCCCTGGGCTCCCCGCATGCCAGGCCTGGCTCCTCTGCACTTCTGGAGTCAAGCTGCTGAAGTGACTGTCCATCTTGGGGCCTTATGGGCACTGTCAGGTTTATAATGACTCGATTTTAACGACCTCGGCTGTCGGGTCTACAGGCAGGGACTCTGGGGCTAGGAGAGTGTCTGTTGCCCAGAGCTCAGCCAGGTAATATGGGCCAAGTCAGGAGGAAAGAGACAAACCAGGGTTCTGCCCCAAAGAGGGCAGGTGGCTGAGAGCATCAGGCACTTGTCATGTGACACCGTAACAGCAACTATGACAGTGCTGGCCTGTGTTTCCTGTATCAGTGCCATTAAGGGCTGCATGGGCTGTGGACTAGCAGAATCAGCCATCACTTGGGAGTGGGTGAGAAATGCAAATTATTTGCCCCAGACCTGCCAGATCAGGATTTGTGGGGCTGGGACACAGCAGTTTGTTTTAACAAGCCCTCCAGGGGATGCACACTAGTGTTTCAGGACTATTGTTCTATATTATCTCCTTTATCCCTATTTTCCAAAAGAAGAAACTGAGGCTTAAATACATTAAGGTCTTAAAGCTAGGAAAGTAACAGAAACCACACTCCAATACGGATATAACTGACTCTTCCCTCTCCCTTTGGTCATGTTGACTTCCTTGTATGAAAGGTGGGCAAGTGGGAGCTGGTCACCCTTACTTGTGGTGGGCCCTCCTGCCTAAGTGGTCACCAGTGGCCTTGGCATCTGGCCTGTGACTTAGAGTCTAAACTCTAAGCTTAACCAGGGAAGTCCACTGTTGGTGAGTTGGAAAGTGATGAGGACTGGGTGGACAGGCTTGCAGAGGAGAGAGGTGGACCCACTGGGAGCCCCTGCCAGCCGCCCCAAGCTGTACCTTCCCTGGTGCTCCTCTCCTTGGCAGACCTCCTGCTCTTGCTCAGATGCCAGGGGTGAAGCTCATCCCCTGGGCCAGCACACCAGAGCTACCCAAGAGCAGGGCTGTTCTGGCTCTTTTCTCTGTGCCCAGGGCCTAGCTCAGGGCCCGGCACCAAGTTGGTACTCCGTGAAGCTGCATGGTCAAGTAAAGCAGTGACTGGCTAAATGGCTATGGAAGACATCATGGAAGGCCCTGCAGACCTTAAGTGGTATAAATATGTGGAGAAGTGGGAGGTAGTGGGAAAGGTGCTCCTGGTGAAGGCTGCAGCCTGGGGAAAGGCAGTGTGAGACTGCAGAGGGTGTTGTTGCAGCTTCTCTCAAGTGCTTACAAGATAAGAAATTCAAAGGTAGATTTGGCAGCCCTGGGGAAGGCCCGCACTACCGAAAGGTGGAGCAGGAGGGTGGGGTTGATTCTATAGGTGCTGGGGAGCCACGGAGGGCATTAGAACAGGGAAGTGGTGCGATCCTATGGCGTCTTGGGCTGGAGAGGGACGGAGCAGTAGCTCCTGTATCCCGAGGCCTATACTGCACCAAGCGCTGTGCCTGCTCCCTGCCCAAGGACGGCCCATTTTATAGCTGAGGCTCAGGGTGTCCAGCTCAAGGGAGCACAGCTAGGAAGAGGTGGAGCAAAATTCACACCCAGCTCTGTCCGACTCCAGAGCCCGGGCTCTCACTCCTCCCCTACTGCCCCATCGCTGAGTTGCCTCCAAGGGCGGGCTCCTGGGCACCCGGCTTCGAGATCACTGGGAAGCGGAGGTTTCATGCCTTCTGCCTGGAGTGTGAAGTCAGGGCTGGAACCCCAGCACTCATGGACACTCCCAGGCTGTGAGCCTCTTGGGGTGGGCGGTGGGGGGTGGGGTTGTATGGTGGAAGCAGGTGGTGCACATGCCCAGGAAACGAAGGTCTGAGGCATGGAAGAGCAGAGGCGGGCTGAGAAGTGAAGCGTGTCCCCAGAGCCCTTGGCAGGACTGCGGGTGCAGGCGCTCTACTGTCCTGACGCTGAGCTCTGAGGCCTGGACTTCCGGAGCCACTCTGTTCCTGGCGGGCAGAGCCACCTCTGCTTCTCTGCCCGGGAAGGGCCGGGCGGGCGTCCACTGCGGAGGAGCCAGCAGCGCGGGGTCAGGGGAAGCTGGTTTCCGCCTTTCAGAGGGACCAGAGACCTCAATGATTTCCTGGATTCCACGAGACAAAGAGACGTGAGAGAAAAAGAGAGACAGAGCGAGAGCCACGGAGACGCAGGACAAGCGAGGGGCCCGCAGAGACGGCCGGGAGAGGCTCGGAGGTACGCGCCGTCCGCACTGCGCCCCACGCCGCTCGGCCGCGCGGCAAACTGGAAACAGCTGCGGAGGTTTTGGGTTTCCGCCCGGCCTCCCCCCGGCCCCTGGCGCGGGCCCACCCGAGCAGTTCCTCTTAATCCCGCTCTCTCTCGGGAAGCTGCGCTGTGAAAATCCTCGGCCCTGCCCGGGCAGGTCAGCCCTGGGCTGGCGGCGGCACGCCGGGTGGCAGGGCGCCGGCGGCTGCTGCTCCCTGGCCGCCCAGCCCTTCCATGAGCCGCCGGCTCCACCGCGCTCCTGCCTGCGGGGCCTCCACTGCCTCATCCCATAGCCAGTCTGATCGTGCCTCCCACGCGGGGATCTGGGGGTCTTTGTGAGGGTTTAATGGAAAGTGCCCCCCGGCGTCCCCTGGCACCTGGCGGGTGCGCCCAGAACCTTCACTGGTCCCTTTCTTGCAATGATGCGCCACCCCCAGGGGGCGCCTTTTTCTAATTGGCACAAAGATATCTTAAGGCTAGTGGTGGCTTTGCCTCCTCTTCTCGCTCACTCTCCCAGCTCAGTCCCCTGGAACACAGACCCAGCGGGCTTCCCCCAGAGAGCATGACTCACCACTCCAGCTCATCACGCACTTCTTGAGGCCCTACTGTGTGCCGTCCTGCGCTGGATCCCGCTCAGTACCTGCCCTCAGGAGCTCAGAGACATAATCTTGTTCAACTGAGTCACAGGGCTTTGCCTCTGGAGTTTGGAGGTCAGATAAGCCTCATTGTCCATTCTGAGCTCAAGATGAGAAGGCATCCAGGTTAATCCATCGTCCAGAAAGGGTAAGGGGCTTCCGCAAGGTCACACAGCAGTTCTAGGACGGAGCTGGGCCTCTGGGCCATGCCTCCTGCCCTCCAGTCAAGGCTTTGTTTTGTTTTGTTTTGTTTTGTTTTGTTATGAGCACTGAGCCGTCTCCTTCACTCAGAGAGCCAAACTGGGATTGAAGTCCCTGCTTCAGCCAACAGCCAGGGCTGCTGCCAGCTCCAGAAGTCACTCACTCGGCGAGGCTTTCTGGAGTCCCTTTGCCCCCGCCCTGGACGCTGCTACACGGCCGGAGAAGCACAGGTTGAGGCAGCACAGGCGGTGGGCAGAGCCCCTGGCCGGGAAGCAGCACCACAGGGTCGACTAGGGCCCCCGGGTCCCTGCTGCGGACTGAGGTCAGTGTTAGTCTAGGAGGGAGGACCTCTGAGGGCCTTGGCAGCCCTGACGCTCTGACCCCTCACCTCCGGCCCCCACGTCAAATGAGTCTCTGCGGAGCACGGCCTGTCGGAGAGAACGGGGTCACCAGAGAGCAGGTCCAGACCTCCCCGCCTCTGTGTCGCTCCTGGGTGTGCACACGCACCACCCCACACGAGGTGACCCACATGTGCACATTCACCTCACACCCATGCACACGCACAATCACTGCACTGTTTCGTGCTTGTACACGTGCGGTCTCACGCCATCTCCCACTCACCTATACTCAGTGTCACACACGTCCTCTCGTTCACACACACAACCTCACACTCTTACACACCTCTCCTGAGTACCCCCCGTTTGTCTCACTCTCCCTCGGTGCCCATGGCCAGCACGGCTAAGGGTGACCCTGGCAGTGTCTCCCTGCCCTCCGCCCGGATTCCCAGCAGTGCCCGCGGCCTGCTCCTGCCTGGCCTCCTCTCCACAGGGGCCGGCCCTGGTGGGGATGGCTCAGGGGCACGTGTGGCAGCAGAGCGTGTGGCTAAGCAGGCCGGTCCCAGGCCAGATGCGGGCCCGCTGCTTCACAGCTCCCAGAACAGGAGCTCATGGCTCCTCCACAGGCCGAAGGCTGGTGGCGTTCTTATAGATGTCACCCACGCCCCCCCATCCCGCCCTGCCCAGCAACCTGCCAGCGATCCCCCGGCAGAAGAGAGAAATCATCCGCATACCTCCCCCCAGCCCTGCCTTAGACTCACACCGGCCAGTCCTCACTCATACCAGGGGGTCCCTCCCAAAACCTGCTCTGAGCATGTCACCCCTGGATCAAATGCCATTCCTGGCTTCCCTTCTGTTGCTGGGAAAACCGAACTCCCTCTCCTGGATTCCATGCCTGATCCAGCCTCCTGCTTCTGCCTCAGGTGAGGCAGTCACCACCGCATTTCTCACACACAAACACACACACACACACACACACACACACACTTTCAAAAGCAGATTTATCATGAGGTTGGTGATGTCTAAGTCTCAGGACCCCACACTCACACAATCCTCTAAGGTGCTGTTTTCTGGGGACACGGGAGGGAGGCAGAGGCGCCAGCCACACACAGGAAGCGCTGGGCTCAGTGTCTCCACCCCAGCCCTGAGGATAACCCACCACGCGCGGCCTGCCTATCTTACAGAGCTGGTGTGAGGATGTAGTGATGGCCTTTTGGAAACTGTAAAGTGCTGTGCCTGTGGAGGCATCACTTATTATGAGCAGCTGCTAGTAAGCACTTGTCCCTTAGACGGTCTCTCCTACGGGCCCTGGGCCAGAGCAAGGACCCCGAAAGAGCCCAGGCTCTGCCGTTCCCTTGCTGAGTGACTTCAGGCAGGCTCGCCATCCTTTACACTCAGGGTCTCAGTTTCCTAACCAGTAGAGTAGCAGGATGGGCCTGGATGAGCTGTACTCTTCCTCCCATTTCTCACCTTTGAGGGGTTCAGGGATCCATGTGGCAGGTAAGCGAGCCATAGGAGCTCAGAGAATCCACTCACAAATTCACACCTTGCTTCCCGCGCGAGGCCACTGAACTATTCAGCTGCAGACAGCAACTGTCCACCCCACGCCCCCTCCATGTGCAGGCTGGGGGCCAGGCACTGAAGCTGTAGCAGATGAACTCGGTGGACACCATCCCTGCCTGTGACAGCTTACAGTCTATCCGGCAAGAAGAGAAACTGAAGAAGTAAATTACCAGTGCACAGAGTATCATGAAAAAGCGCAGAAAGCGACTGGAGATTGTAACAGGCAGATCTCTCCTGTGTTGCGGAGGTCAGGGGAGCCCCACCCAGCCTCCCCGTGGCCCCGGAAAAATTATGCTCAAGGAGACCTGAAAGTGAATAGATGACCTAGGTAGGAGGAGAAGTAGGAGGGAAAAAATCCAGAAACCGCGGAGAAGGGCTGCGTGGCTGGAGATGGTGAGGACGAAGGAGTGATGGAGGGGATGCAACTAGACTCCTAGCTCTGCAGGTGGGAAGCTGAGGGAGAGCCCGTGCTCTGGGCTCTGTTTCTCCATGAAACAGTCCGCTTACGGGGTGGTGTGTCAGGGTGTCTGCTGGGACTGTTCAGGTTGGAACAGTCCGCTAGGACTGCAGCCCGCCTATGGGCCACTGAACCATGTAGAGTGCTCCGTTAAACTCTTTGCTTTCTACTCTCTCCCAGGCCCTGTACTGGGCACTGGAGCTCATGTGGGAAGTTCTCTAAAGACTCCTCTCTGCTTGTTTGTTTTCTTTTGTGGGAGCAAGATTGGAGGTCTGGCCCCTTCAGGAACGCAAGGCAATAAAGCGGTCCACCATGTGCAGTTGTACAGGTTGTTCACTGTCCAAGACACCCTGCCAAGGGGCTGCGTGGAGGCTGAAATTCAGCTCTTGTTCTGCTCCCCAAGCTATGTGCTCTGCCATGAGGCTGTGTCTTCTGTGGGGGGAAAAAGAGGGCTCCTCCTTCTAATTTGCAAAGAGATACCATCCACTCTCCATCAGCTGAACTATGAGCACCCTGGGCTGTGCCTGGGGCACTTTTTCTAATTCTCACAAGGTGTGTGGGCACCACTGGCTTTGGGAGTGAGTCAAAAAAGCTGAGATGTGCCTTCTTTTCAAAGATTTTAAGGAATGAGAAGGTTGGGCGTCAAGGCAGCTCAGCATCTCCCCCAGGAGAGAGGTGTAAGCACAGGCTGGAGGTTTTTCATAGAAAGCAAGCTAGTTGGTACCTAGGATGAAGGTCAAAGAAATATGAGCCTGAGAAATCCTCCAGTTTAGAGCCCTTGCTGTTAAAACTAGGAGGGGGGCTTCCCTGGTGGCACAGTGGTTGAGAGTCTGCCTGCCGATGCAGGGGACACGGGTTCGTGCCCCAGTCTGGGAGGACCCCACATGCCATGGAGCGGCTGGACCCGTGAGCCATGGCCGCTGGGCTTGCACGTCCGGAGCCTGTGCTCCACAACAGGAGAGGCCACAACAGTGAGAGGCCCGCATACCACTAAAAAAAAAAAAAAAAAACACAAAACTAGGAGGGACCACTAGGCCATCTTATTCCAGCCCCCCATTTTTCATGTGAGGCATCAAAGGACAAGAGGAGTCGTGCGGTTTCCCTGGAGTCACACAGCGGTATTCAGGACAGTGCTAGGCCTCCCAACTTCCAGAACTGAGTTTCTCCACCACACCCCCACCTGGCCCATCCCAGGGAATCCTCATTTGAGCCCCTCAGGGCAGGGGTCAGGCCCATCTCTTCCAGGGTCCCCAATAAGGACACACACACATTCATTAACACATAGGCATGCACACACACACATGCACATGCACGCCTGATTTTGGTGGCCTGGTGGTTGCCTCCAGCATAGGACAGGGGCCAGGCTCCCTGTTCACCAGACTGTAAATCTTGGTGCCACTGAGTGGGCTCCAGAACCTTCTACACCACCCCCTAAGGAATTTAAACTCGATTTTGTTCTTATCTAAATATGTTCCTGTGCCTTATCTCACAGGAAACAAATTAGCACCCGTCCCAGGAGGCTGAGGGGCCCAGGGGATATGCTGAGCTTCCCAAGGCAACACTTCCAAAACACGGGGGTCCCCAGGGATGGAAAGGATGAGACAGCCTCAGGCTTCTCACAGGCCGCCAGCTCCCACCACCACCTCCTCCTTTCCCCAAACTGGACCCACACCAGTTCTCAGCGGAAGTATGATTAATTGGGAAGGGATGCGTCAACCTAATGGGAGACCTGCAAGTTTGCAGATGGGCTTTTTTCCTGTTCTTGCTCTCACTGGTGTTTTTAAGCAATGACTTTTCTCTGTCTCAGCCATTTTTCTCCATTCTCTTTATTTCTTTATCTCTACATTTCAGCATGTCTGGGAGGCTGGAAGAAAGAGGCCACTGCTAGTCAGGGTCACCTAACCCACAGCAGGTGAGATGCTGCCGACATATTGGCATGTAAGGAGGAATACCAAGATATGCATATGTGACTTATTCTTTTTTAACCTTTTTGTTGTAAAATAACAGGAAACTACACAGAAACAGACAGTTCAGTGAATCATTATAAGGTGAACCCACCTGTAGGATTAGCAAGATCAAGAAATAGAACAGTGCCGGCCGCCCCAGGAGCCCCTCTGGGTGTCTCATCCCAATCACAATCCTCTCTCTTCCCCCAAAACGAACCACAATCCTAACTTTTATAACTATCACTTTCTTGTTTTTCCTTATAGTTTTATCACTCGAATGTACATGCCTAGACACTGTCATTTAGTTGTGCCCATTTTCTATATTTGGCATATCCCTTAGGTCTCTCCTAATCCCCAGCTTTCCACCTCCATCTCTTACTTTTCCTGACAATTTATCTGCTGAAGAACCCTGGCTCTTTGACCTACAGAGGGTCCACACTCTGGAGTCTGCTGATTGAATACTCATGGTGCCATTCACCATGTGTATTTGTCCTTTGCCTTTCCTTCAAATCTGTGGCTGGATCCAGAGAGTAGATCAGGCTCTGGATCCAACCTCTTTGGCAAGATGACAGGTGGGCTGTGCCTTTTCACCAGAAGCATATAAAGTCTGGCTGTGTCTCTTTCTGGGATTGTTAGCACCCATTGATGCTCAGTGCCGAGATCCATTCATTTGTTGGATATTACAAAATGGTGGGTGATACCAAACTCTGTCCTTTTATTGTAAATTCATTAGTTGGAACACTATTATTATGATCTATTAATAATTCCCGTCATTCAAGGTCATGGGTTTGGGTCCTTGAGGGGTGGGTGTCTCAGAGTTGGGGGAGGGGCAATGATGTGACATGTTTAATCTTGAAATCTCTTTAGTAGCTTAGGATACGAGTCCTGGAAGTACCACAAAGGTGAAGTCCACTCCAACTACCCACCTAGAACAGGAATCCCCTCTGCAGCCTCGCTGATAGTTGGCTGTTCAGCCCCTGCTTGCATACCTCATGGATCAGGAAGCTCACTACTTCCCAAGTCAAAGCATCCCATCCTTGCCAAAATCTGGCTCTAAGAGGGTCTATCCTCATGCTTTAGAACTGCCTCCATGCACCCTTCCACAGCAGTCCCGCAGGGCAGGTCTGCTCCCTCTACCAGGGAATGGTCCTTCAAAGACTCCTCCTCCAGGAAGTCTTCCCAGCTGCTCCTCTCCCTCTTCCTCCTCTTCTGGCTGTAGTTTCACATAAGATCCAAAGCTTTGGTGCTATGATTGATGTTTGCTCAAAATTCCAAAGCAGGCTTATCTACAATTTACAAAAGGCTGATGCTCATTTGGAGGCAATCGGGCCCACGTGTCAAACACTAATGCTTCATCTCCCAGTCCGGTCTCACCACAACCTTGCTGCTGACCACAGCAAAAAAAAAAAAAAAAAAAAAAGCTCATGGGCCAGTCCTTCATTGTTTAACCCCCTCCACATCCACACCAAGAAGCCACATTTCACAGACACCCAGATATGAGACAGCAGAGATGGACAAGGCAGCCAAACGACCGCTTCTCCTGGCGCTTGACACAACCAGATAACACGAATCAAAAATAAAATCATCCCAACACACACACAAAAGGGGTCAAATTGTAAATGAAAGTTGCTTTTGAAAGGAGGTCTTAAAGCCGTCATCTTTCCTTATCCTCTTGGGGCCCCCAGTGTCCCCCTCAGTTAGTGACATCACCTTCCACCCAGACTCTCCAACGCATAACCTGAGTCATCCCCAAACCTTCCCTTGCCCTCAGCCCCACATTCAGCTACTCACCAAATCCAGCCACTAGGTACGAGGAACGTCTCTGCAAACACCATCTAGTCTACACTTTTGCACTTGCTTTGCACCAGCTCTTCCACCAACATAGAATGCACTATCGATCACCCATCAATACCTCTGTTAACACAAGCCTCCCCAGCCTTCAAAGCTCGGTCCACAGCCACCACACAAGCACCTATCCTGGATCCTGACCCCCTTCAAAAGCAACCCTCTCTCCAGCAGACTTTCAGGGCTGGATTTATGGAATAAATGAGCAGATTCACTAACTCTGGAAACATTTCTTGCCCCCCCTTATGTGCCAGACACTATCCTAGGCGCTGAGGATCTGGTAATAAAAGCAACAGACAAAATCCCAGTTTATTATAGTCAGCAGAGTCAGACAACGAGAAAAACAAACAAGTAAATTAGATATAGCATATTAAGAAGGTGCTGTGGAGAAAAATAAAACAGGGAAAGGGCTTCTCCTGTGTTGGGGGAGAGAATGAGGGACCTGTCTACCAATGTGACATCAGAGAAAAAGACTTGAAAGAGGGAAGGAAGTGGACCTCTGCAGGTACCTGGGCAAATGAATGAAAGAGGAAATGAATGAGTGAACAGATGAACAAATAATTCACTGAACACAGTGATTAATGAATGAGGGACTCACTGAATGAGTCCATGCATGAGTGGACAAGAAGGTGGGGATTGTGTCTAGTTTATCCATTATAACGAAGTGAAGTGAAGTGAAGTGGTCAAACTACACAGGCTGGAAAGAAACCACCAGCTATTTCTGTGACTTCTTAGAGCCCATTTAGGAGCTTGAAAATGTGTCTAATGAACTTGTAGAGTGTTTTCAAGGGCCTCCCTTCGTTTTAGAGGTCTCCAAGGGTTCTGCAGGCTACACTCAACGCGCTCACAGCCACGGGGGCTTGGTTACGCTGAAGGCGTGGGACGAGGGAGTACCTCCTTGGAGGAGAGCACAGGGCAAGGCTGCAGAGCTGGGTCCAGCTCCGGCTCCGGCTGGTCTCAGTGTCTATCTGAAAAATACTCCCAACCCGCTCCTCCTCAGAATGGGGATGTAGGCCCCACGTGCCCTACCCAGGCAGTCATGCTCTAAGGTACACCAAGGACCAGGAAAGGGACGGTGCTGCGGGGCTTGTTTCTTCCATCCCAAGGCGAGGTGTGACGATGCACATCGGTGGGGCTCCCGATAGACTGCAGGAGGATTATTACTTAGGCTGGGCAGGGTCTAGAGTGAATATGAAGGATTCTGCCTCTGCACATCCCTGCCTGGTCAGAATTTTATCAGTAAGGACATAAAGGGAAGGCTGGAGACACTGAGGGAAGCCCAGAGTTGCAGAGAGATGAGCAGGGATGTGGGATGGCAGAATCAAAGGCACAGAGCAAGGACTAGGGTGCGGTGTGTCACGGGCTCAGCACCAGCCATACGAGGGCAGAGCAGGGCAGCACAGGACAGGGAGAGCATCCCCACCCCCAGGGAGGACAGTCACCTGGAGACAGGATAGCACAGGGCTTACAACTGGGGGCTTTGAAGCCGGACAAACACAGATTCATATCCAAGCTTTGTGGCTTTGAATGAGCTACTTAACCTCTCCGAGCTTCAGCTTTCTCTAAAACGGGTGCAGTGATGACTAACAGAAGATCAAATGAGACAACATTTGTAAAGCACTAAGCATAATACTGGCACACAGCAAACATTCAGTAGATGATACTCATCATCATTAATATATTCTATTATTGATAAAACTAACCTATTGTTTGTTAATAAATAACAAGATATACTATATTACAATGTAAATAATTATCTGAGTCAGCAATGTGTCGGGGCTGACTAAAAAGAGCTAATGTGAGCCCAGACTAAATTAACAGAGCTCAAGGGTGCAAAAGAAGGAGGGACTGGACTGGCTTTCCTTTGCACTGGTTGGTTAGATCCCAGTTGATGGACTGTGTCCAGTCCTGGCCTGCCCCTTGGCAGAACAGAGATAACTGGGATGGTTGCAGGGGAAGCAGCTGGGATGTGAGGGGCTGGAAACCCATCCCGTGGGGAGTGGATGCTGCTGAGCCAGCAGGAGAGGAAGCTGCAGCCATCCTCATCACCCCACAATCTCTAGGGCTGGCCCAGAGCAGATGAGACTGAAGCACCAGGTGGGGTCCCAGAGGGCAGCTCTGGGGCTGGGGACAGAGAGGGAGCTACAAGGAGGCAAGTTTCAGCTCTGTGTGAGGAAGAACTTTCCTTCAGGTCAATGAGACCACTTCCCAGGGACCAGCTCTGTAGGGAGAGTGCTCCCCAACACCACAGCTATGTCAAAAGATGCTAAGAGGGCTTCCCTGGTGGCGCAGCGGTTGAGAGTCCGCCTGCCGATGCAGGGGACACGGGTTCGTGCCCCGGTCCGGGAAGATCCCACATGCTGCGGAGCAGCTGGGCCTATGAGCCAGGGCCGCTGAGCCTGAACGTCCGGAGCCTGTGCTCTGCAACGGGAGAGGCCACAACAGTGAGAGGCCTGCATATCGCAAAAAAAAAAAAAAAAAGATGCTAAGACAAGCCCTGCCTTACCAAGAGGGGGCTCTCCCGAGGGGAGAGGTTGGTCTCCGTCAACACTTAGCCTGACCTGACAGTCTCTGACTCATGACACATCTGCCCTTGTTGGAATCTTGGGAGTATAGACATTACTCATCCATCCAACCATTCATGAATTCATCCATTTATTCATTCCTATATGTCTGTGGTCAGTGCCAAGGATACAGCAAGCATCAGCTCTGCCTTCCTGGGGTTTACATTCCAGAGCAGCGGCTCTCAAACTCTATATGCATTATTCAAGAAGGGACAGTTTGAATAGCCACTTGCAAAAGAATGTAGTTGGATCCTTACTTCACATCATATACAAAAATTAACTCAAATTGGATGAAAGGCCTAAACATAAAAGCCAAAACTGTAAAACTCTTAGAAGAAAACATAAGGTAAAATCTTCATGACCTTGGATTTGTCAGTGGTGAAAAAACTTGTCAGTGGTTTCTCAGATATGAAACCAAAAGCACAAGCAACAAAAGAAAAAATAAAAGATGTCATCAAAATATAAAACTTTTGTGCTTCAAAGGACACCAACAAAAGTGAAAAGACAACCCACAGAATGGGAGAAAATATTTGAAAATCATATAATTGATAAGGCACTTGGATCTAGAACACATAAAGAACACTTGAGGGAATCCCCTGGCTGTCCAGTGGTTAGGACTCTGTGCTTTCAGCCATGGCCCACCGGGGTTCAATCCCTGGTCAAGGAACTTAGATCTCATAAGCCACATGGCGCGGCCAAAAAAACAAACAAACAAACAAACACTTGAAACTCAAAAATAAATAACCTATTTTAAAAGGAATGAAGGCTCTGAAAAGACATTTCTCCTGGGCTTCCCTGGTGGCACAGTGGTTGAGAGTCCGCCTGCCGATGCAGGGGACACGGGTTCGTGCCCCAGTCCAGGAAGATCCCACATGCCGCAGAGTGGCTGGGCCCGTGAGCCATGGCCGCTGAGCCTGCGCGTCCAGAGCCTGTGCTCCACAATGGGAGAGGCCACAACAGTGAGAGGCCCGTGTACCGCAAAAAAAAAAAAAAAAAAAAAAAAAAGACATTTCTCCTAATAACATATACAAATGGCCAACAAGCACTTAAAAAGACATTCAACATCATTAGTCAACAGGGAAATGCAAATCAAAACCATAATAAGATACCACTTCATACCCAATACCATGTCCACAATCAAAAAGTCAGATACTAACAAGTGTTAACAAGGATGTGGAAAAATCAGAACCCTCATATACTGCAGGTAGGAATACAAAATAGTGCAGCCACTATGGAAAGCAGTCTGGCATTTCTTCAAAAATTTAAACATAGGGTTATCATTTGACCCAACAAATCCACTCCTAGGTATAGATCCAAGAAAAATGAAAACATATGTCCACACAAAAACTTATACATGAATATTCATAGCAGTATTACATCAAATATACATCAACAGATGAATAGATAAAATGTGGTATATCTTTTCAGTGGAATATTATTTGCCCATAAAAAGTAATGAAGTACTGATACATGCTACAACATAGATGAACCTTGAAAACTTTATGCGAAGTGAAAGAAGGCAGATACAAAGGACCACATATTATATGACTCCATGCATATGAAATGTCCAGAATAAGCAATCTATAGAGACAGAAATTAGATTCATGGTTGTTTAGGACTGTGGGAATGGGTGAGGTGTTCTGAAATAGATTGTGGTGATGGTTACATCACTCTGTGAATATACTAAAAAGAACTGAATGGTATCCTGTAAGTGAGTGGATTATTTGATACATGAATTATATCTCAATAAAGCTGTTACCAAAAAGCAATCACCCAAGGTATATTCTGCCAGAGCTACAGGCCCATAGGATTGGATTTAAAGCTGCCTGGGGTGGGGTCTGAGCATCAGTGGTTTTAAAGCCCCCCAGGTGGTTCCAATATGTAGCCAAGGTTGAGAACCACTGGTCCAGGGGAACCAATACCTCCCATTTCCTGAAAGTCCACAAGCTTCCTTACCTTCACTACCTCGTGCCGTCTTTACAACCCTATCCCACAGACGTGACAGGTGCAACAGTCTTTTATCCATGACTCTGAAATCCAAGAAGCTCTGAAAAAGGAGAACTCTTCCTTAAATTGGCAGAAATACATTTGGCGTCAAAAAACCCGAGCTGAACCTACATGAAGCTATTTATGGTCTTTATTAATCCTACTTAAATCCATACATTTCACTACAGAAATCATCACCTGTTTGCTTACAGGCTGCTCTCCTTACCCTGCTGGGGGTGTTTAATAAAGCATAAAAAGCATAATGTACACAACAGCACTTTCTAAAACTCTGAAAAATTCCAAACTCCAAACCAGATCTGGACCCAAGCATGTCAGATAAGGGACGGTGGACCTATATGTGTTCCCATTTTACAGAGAGAGGAAACTGAGTCTGAAAAAGGCAAAACAACCTGCGTGAAGTCCCAGAGAGAGGACTCCTACCTGAATCCTTCCTTGCAGCCAGGAAGACCCTCGGTCCCTTGCCTGCATCCTTCCCTGCTCTCCTTCTTGGCCCACGGACACATGGGGACTCCTGTTTGCCCAGACATGTGGGCGTCTGCTGCTCCAGGCCCATCTCCAGCCAGCTCCTGGCAGGGCCTCGCCCACCACACGAGGGGCCTGCCCCGCCCGAGCAGGAGCTGGAGCCGGAGCCTGCTTTGTAATTTGCTCTGCCAGCCCGCCCTCCCAGCTACAAACGGAAAATCCGAGAAGGTGGTCTGCTTTTCTGGCAGATGTCAGCCCCAGCCGGCCAGGGACAGGGTAGCTGCTAGGTTGGAAATACATTTTAGTGGAATTAGCAGAAAGGAAAAATGTTAATTCTGCAACAATGAGACCCTGCCGGCAAGAAAGAAACGGAGAAGACAACAGATTGAGGGCTGCTCCTTCCACGCTTCTTCACCCACCAGTGGCATTTGTTAATGTAATTAATGACAATAAGAGAAGCTACTATACGTAGTGAGGCCCTGCTCTGGGCCAGGGGCCAGACTCACTACTTGTCAGACATTGACACGCCCCAGGGTGTGAAGCATTATTGTCCCATTTTTCAGAACCAAAACCAAGGCTCCAAGAGATGGTGTGAATTGCCCGAGGTCACACAGCAAAGACACAGCTAAGCAGGACTGGACCCAGCTCCTCCTGATTCTGAAGATCAGCTCTTTCCCCCCACCCCACACACAGAGGGTTTTTTTAGCCAAAAGTCTGTAAAGAAGCTGAACCACTTCCTTCCTCAAGTCAGAGTTATTCAGGGCAAGCAGTAGGGCAGCTTCAATTCAGTTTCCTGCCTTCCCTTCCCTTTTGTATTGGGACTGCCCCCCAGGCCATGTACTCCTCTGCAGCTTGTCTCTCGAGAAGCTTCAGAGATGGGTCAATTAGCCCATTTCACAGATGAGAAGGCTGAGGCCTGCGGAGCAAAAGTAGTTGCACCAGGCCACAACCCAGGTCTTCCTCCTCTCTGTGTGATCCTCTGTGTGGCTCTTAGCTGAATGCCAGTTTTCTGCAACTCCACAGTGGAGAAAAGCCTACTCTGGGAGAACCAAGATCCCTTTCCTTTTGTGGACAGAGGGACAGCCTAAGACCATAGGAGTCACAGGAGGGCACTGCTGTACATGGATTCACTCATCACTCATTTGTTCAAAAACCCTGGACACACCCTTCTCTGAGCTCCAGCTAGACACTAGAGACACAGCAGAGGATCAAATAGTCCCTGACTCCTGGGAGCTCAGAATCTAGGTGAACAACCTGCAAATCCACCGTTCCACACCCAGTCCAGTGCAAGTTGCAGTGGCTCATCTAAGACCCAGAGGAAACACAGAAGGAGCCCCCCAGGCTGCCAGCAGGAGTCAGGGAAGGCTTCACAGAGAAGGAAGCATTTGAGCTGAGAGTTGAGGGATGAGTTGACATTGGTCAGGTGGGCAAGCTGGAGAAAGGCTGCCCAGGCCCAGGACACAGCATGTGCCACAGCCCAGAGGTGGGAGAGGTGATGGGGACCCCTAGGCAGATTGTGGTGTCCAGAGCATAGAGTGAAAGCCTGGGCCCAAGACAGAACCAAAGTCTGGGGACCATCTTCTCACTCAGTTGGCCATAGAGAGTCATGGCCACAAGGACCTTCCAGGAGGGGCAGGTTTTGAGGGGGTGGCTGTTAATTCTAGGGCACCAACGTCCCAAGTAAATGGCCCCACCAAGGAGAAGACCCAACCCTGAGCCCTGAAGTCTGGGCAGCCTCTGTGGCTTTGGACCAGCCAGTGACGACTTCTCTTGGTCATTAATCGCAGCATGTGCTAATGTTTGATAAATTGCCCAACAGTTGCATTAGCTAATTAACTCCCCGAACAAAACCAGAGAGTTCATCTGTTTTTATAAGACGCCCAAGAGCATCCTGGGAACAGGCACGGTGGTCGTGAATAAAAGAGAAACATTCATTTATGGTAATTGGTTTCAGCTCCTCACTTGGCGGCTTGTCCTGACCTAAATGTATCCAGTTGTTCCCTCTGCCTTGCTCTGGTTTGGGGGTCACTCCTAATGGTTTAATTCAACAAAAAATGTCTGCCATTTCCTGTACCCTCTGTCTTTTTTCACCCTCCTCCCAAACGGTTTTCTTGCAAGCAGCCTCTCTGCAAGTCCCTCCCGGAGCTGTTTCCTTCTCAGGGAACAAAGTCAAGATTGTTGACAGAGAAAAAAGGTCTTAACTCCAGGCCAAGAAAAGAAGGTGGGGGAGGGGATAAATGAAGGTCATAATCATTTGTTTGTCTTCCACCCGGACTTCACAAAGCAGGTTTTGTCCAAGGCCGGTGGTCAGGGACTCTGACACAGAACATGGCCCTGGTGACCAGGGGCAATTTATGGGAGGGAATGAACACAAGTCCTCATTCATGGAGCCACCTCGGAGGAAGTGACTGAGGAGGCGCATTCGCGCTGGGCAGCCGGGCCCTCCCTGGTCCCTCCTGCGGGCCTGAGGCTGTGGAGGGGTAGGGAGAGGCTGGCGGGGTGCTGTGAGTTTTGGCCAAACTTCAAAACCCAAGTGCGGCCCTGCCTTCCTCTGGACGGCTTTTATTCCCCCCGGTCCTGGGCACAGATTATCTCCCCACAGGGCAGTGCCCAGAGGCCGTATGGGAGTGGCAGTCCCTCCAACCACCTGGGCTCTCCATCCCTCAGGTGGATGCCGGGAGTCTCTGCTAGCCTTTGGGACCCAAGGATGAGAGCAGCAGGAGGGTGGGGGCGGGCTGGGGCCGGGGAGAGGATCTGGAATACATTGCGCCATCAGCAGGAACAGCTTGTAAACTTTGTTGGGATGCATCTGGTAGAAAGGCGTTGTATAAATATTAGATCATTATCGGCGTATTGTGTTTCCCACTTGGGCGGAGGAGGGGCTGGCGGGCCCCAGATGCCTTTCGTCAAGAAGACAAGGATGGCTTCAGGGAGTCCTCGGAAGGTTGCCGCCTGCCCTCGGGCAGTCCTCAGGTTTAGGGCTCAGATCCTGGGGAGGGCGGAGTGACCGCCAGCCTAGCCTGCCCAGGCTCTTCCCGGGCAGGACACTGAGCATTGGGCTGGAAGGGAACAGGACTGACTGGGTGGGTGGAACAGAGAAGGCCAGTTGGTCCAGGCCAGCAAGGGACACTTTGTCTCGCTGTGTGACCCTGTCCTTCTCTGTGGGTCCCTGTCTCCATCTGAATGGCCATGAGGGGAGCCGATTTTATGACATTTGTGAATACCTACTCGGGGCCACCTTGTGCTAGGCACAGGGGACACAGGTAGATACAGCACCGTGGTGGGGAGCTCAGCAACCTCAGGGCCCTTCCAGGCTGGAATGCAGGGATGGGGCATCCTTGATTGTAGAGCTCATTCTCGCTGACCTAGAGCACTGAGCGGCATCACTTCCCAGTGCCTGTATACCCTGGGACCTGAGGGAGTACGTGCCAGCCCATTGCAAGCAGCAGTCTTTGGGGAGCAGGGCCTGAACAGTGCCACCTGCAGCATCAAATCACTGTCACACCATCTTCAGCATCATCATCATCAGTCAAAACCTGCCCCTCCTGGAAGGTCCTTGTGGCCATGACTCTCTATGGCCAACTGAGTGAGGAGATGGTCCCCAGACTTTGGTTCTGTCTTGGGCCCAGGCTTTCACTCTATGCTCTGGACACTACAATCTGCCTAGGGGTCCCCATCACCTCTCCCACCTCTGGGCTGTGGCACATGCTGTGTCCTGGGCCTGGGCAGCCTTTCTCCAGCTTGCCCACCTGACCAATGTCAACTCATCCCTCAACTCTCAGCTCAAATGCTTCCTTCTCTGTGAAGCCTTCCCTGACTCCTGCTGGCAGCCTGGGGGGCTCCTTCTGTGTTTCCTCTGGGTCTTAGATGAGCCACTGCAACTTGCACTGGACTGGGTGTGGAACGGTGGATTTGCAGGTTGTTCACCTAGATTCTGAGCTCCCAGGAGTCAGGGACTGTTTGATCCTCTGCCGTATTTCTAGTGCCCAGCTGGAGCTCAGAGAAGGGTGTGTCCAGGGTTTCTGAACAAATGAATGAATGAACAAATGTCATCATCATCGTCATCGTCACAATGGCTACCCTTTGTTGTGCACATCCTCAGTGTTAAACCAAACACTTTATTCTCACAGCAATCTATGAGGCTGACTCTGTCAGTGCCCATTTCACAGCTGAGAAAACAAAGGCAAGGTCATACAGCTAGTAAGGCGTTCCAACCCAAGTCTGTTTGTCTCCAACACAGTCGCAAGAAGCTCTTCTGTCAGCAGGCATCACAAAGTGCAAGGGAGCCTGGGAGCCAGCTCTGCTCGTGGCTCAAAGAGGACTTCTAGAAGAGGCCCTTTTGAGCTAAGACCTGCAGGATGAGTGGGAATTCGACAAGGAGGCCTGCTGCAGGCACTGTTCCCTCCTCTCTCCAAGAAGCCTTGCTGACTCCCCAGGCCCTTCCACTTCCCATCTCTGAGGGCTGGAGAACTTCCAGCCAGCTGTCCTGTGCCGCTTCCCACAGCCTGGGCCTTAGAGTCTGGCCCCCTCCCCATGTGATCACGTGCAATCCCCTCAGCAACTCTGTAAGGTGACATTATAATGCACTGACAGGAAACTAAAGCACAGAAGGGGCGTGGTTTGCCCCAAGCCTCACAGCCAGTTAGTGGCAAGACTCAAACTCGGCTTCATAATGGTGATATCTGACCCATTCGGTGCTTGAGTGTGCTCCAAGGATAGCACTGGACACCGAGGAACAAGATTCAAGAGGTGGCTCTGCTCTGCTGTCTCACCTGTGGCCCCGAGCAGGTCTCCTCTCCCAAGACCCCAGCCTGCCCTCTCCAGAGAAGGAGAGTCACTGAAGGGGAATCGGACTTTGTGGTGTCTGAGGTGCCTGTGAGTTGACATCATCTTGTCCCTGCTCAGCCCCGCAAAACTGGAGTGCCAAACATTAGCATCTCCATTTGGCAGGTGGGGAAACTGAGGCCCTGGGGGATAACATGACCAGAGCACTAGAACATGCCCAGAAGAGGAAGCCCAGGTGTGGCAAGGACTGGACCCTGAGTCCTGAGGGGCAGTGAGAGTGCCGAGTTTAGTGTGGAGCAGTGCAGAGGGATCGGGGATAGAGTGTCTGCCTCAGATCTGGACAAGGCACTCCTGTGGCAGAGGGAGCAGGTGGAGTGTAGCTTCTATGGACAGATGGACAGACTCTGAGGGTCAGACAAAGTTCAGTAGCATCTAGTCTAAGTCATAGATGATTTCCCTGCCAGGTGTTGTCCGGCTCTGTCTTGCATACCTCCAGTGGCAGAAAGCTCACTACCTCTCAATACAGCTCATTTGATTGTTGGACTGTTCTGATTTTAGTTCATTCAAAGGAAGCATTTTCTATGAAGAAGCAACAAGGAACATCTATGTGAAGAGGCAGGGAGCCACAGGGAGGCATTGGAAGCTGTGGACCTCATCACAGAGAGCTTAGGCTTGTCTGACACCCAGCGACTATCATGAAATCAGCACTCCCAGGGTCCCCTCCCTTTTGGCAGTAACCGCAGACACGTATGCAGCACTTGACAGTTTACATTTGTCCAAATGCATCCTTCTAACCAGCTTGCCAGATAGCCAGGCAGGAATTATCAGGCAGCCAAGGCAGAGGAGCAGTAGGAGTCCCAAGAAGGTGAAGGCCTGCTCTGCCCAGGTTGCTCAGCCAGCGAAAGGCCACGCCAGGACCAGACTCTGATCTCCCCTGCCCCAGTGCTGCTACCACAGTGCTGAAAAGCCACCCATGTAGGGCGCCTGCTACAAAGAACATTCTGGGCCACTTCCAAATTTGGAATGGGGCACCCTTGAGCCCCTTGGAATTCCAGGCTATGCTATTTTTAGGCCGATCAGCTGTTCCACCCCTGCTTCCCTACCCTAGGCCCCCCAAGCAGATTTCCCAAGCAATCAAATCCATGTGTCGCCAGTTCCGGGCCTGGCACTTTGCGAGGTGAGCACTGGATGCTCCGATGCCACCAAAGGGTGCAGGCCCCGCCCAGACTGGAACAGTTCTGCTTTTCCTGATGGGCCGGACCCAGAATTGCCTGCCTCGCTCTCTCGTGGGGCCAGACTCTAGATACCCCAAAGCCCTTCCACGCCTCCCAGGAACCTCCAGAAACTAGCCTACTGGACAGAGAAGCTGACTGAGAACCACAGAGAGGTGCGGACACGTGCTGATGTCGTGGCCCGGGTCCTCCCAGGCCCCACGAAGCCCATCTAATTGCTTCCCACCTGAGCTGAGCTGGAGGCTTCTGCTCTTCCTGCTTCCCCAGGTGGTGGCCTGGGGCCGAGAGAGTAACACAGTCCCACACAGACCCGGAATCAAATCCCTGCTCAGCCACTTGTAGCTATAAGACCTCGAGCCAGAGCCTGCACCCCACCAAGTCCATCCCCTCATCTCTATATCGTAGATAATAAGAGGACCTCGTCCACATCGTGGTTGTAAGATTTCAATGACAACATGCATGTAAAAAGCTTCACACAGGATGCAGAAGGGAGCTGGCATACTGGACATTTTTAGCTATTATTACTTCTTAATGACATAAAGAGAGGGGCATAGGTCTTGTTGAATTATGACAAAAAGGGGAGGGAGGAGGCAAGTTTGTTCCTGGAGCTTTGCAGGTAGAGGAGCATCGACATGATCACTGTCACCCTCAGCACTGTCCCTTGTCTTGTCCTTGTCTGAAGCCCCCCTCCCTGGCAGTGCAGTCCTTAGGGACTCAGGCTGTGCCCACTCCTGCAGCCCCAGCTGCCTGGACCACTAACTATTCCCCGGACCTCAGCTCCCCAGTTCAATGAGGGCAGGAACCTCGGCCCCCACCTACCCACAGCCTCACAGGATCAGGTATACAGCAGGCATTCCAGAACTGCATAACACTGGACTTCTGGAAGGGCACAGAGAAGGTGAAAGATCACGGGCTTTGTAATACTACAGAGCTGGTTTCAATCTCAGCCCCACCACTTCCTAGCTACGTGACTTCCAGCATGTCCCTTAATCTCTCTGGATCTCTGTCTCCTTATCTGTAAAATGGGTGTGAGAATAGCACCTATGAGGATAGTTGTGCAGGTTAAAGAAGGCAGACATGAGGCCCTTCATAAATATGAAGACCTGCGTCCCAGGCAGTCAACTCAATGGCTTTGAGGACCATAGCAACCCCACAAGCAAATGGAAACCTGAAGAGGAAAGGGCTCCTCCAAGGTCACACAGAGAATGTCAAACTAAGACCCAAGAATAAGTGGAGCTTTTCCACATGCAATGAGCAGAATCTACAACAAATGCAAAAAAGAAAAATACCGGAGGGACTTCCCTGGTGGCGCAGTGGTTAAGAATCCACCTAGCATGTGGGAACAGATGTATATGTACGACTGATTCACTTTGTTATAAAGCAGAAACTAAAAAAAAAAAAAAAAAAAAAAAAAGAATCCACCTGCCAATGCAGGGGACACGGGTTCGAGCCCTAGTCCAGGAAGATCCCACATGCCTCAGAGCAACTAAGCCCATGCACCACAACTACTGAGCCTGTGCTCTAGAGCCCGTGAGCCACAACTACTGAGCCCACGCGCCATAACTACTGAAGCTCTCACGCTTAGAGCCAGTGCTCCGCAACAAGAGAAGCCACCGCAATGAGAAGCCCATGCACTGCAACGAAGAGTAGCCCCACTCGCTGCAACTAGAGAAAGCCCGAGGGCAGACTTTTTATAAATTGGTAAGTAAATTTATAAAAAGGAAAAACATATTTCTAAGAAAAATACTGGAGGCTTCTCCATGGTCCAAAAAGGCTATGAGGCCAATCGGGGAAGAAGGCTTTCTGGGCAGGCTGTACACGCAGATTCCCCGGGACAGCATCTGCACAGCCAGGGCCCACTGCCCATGGCCAGCGCACATGCAGTGCCAACGTGTCAGGACTTAACCACAGCTCCCGCCATGAGAACCAGCCACCTCCCTCTACCAGACACCGCTAATTCTTCCAATGTGGCTGAGAGCTAATGAGACTCTTAGGGAGGGAGTGGGGCGGAGCGGGAGGAATGAGACCACCTCTGCTGACAGCCCGCCCATCAAGGACACTCTCCTTGCGGGGACCTGGCCCCCGGGCCCAGAGAGGCTGTACGGCCAGCTCACAGCTTCCAGTGACATGTTGCAGGCAATGGGGAGATGCCTGACCCCTGTCACTCAGAGGGGCGCTGGGGACTGCTACAGTGGGCCAGAACCAGGAAAGAATGGGCCAGCCCAGCCAGCCAGCAGAGGTCTGGTGACTCTGGAGTAGGCCTGAGCAGGAAAATAACAAACTCCCCACCGTCCAATCCCCACCCAACCCCAGTGTCTGGCCAGCGCAGCCGATGGGCCTTGGTACAGCAGGGCTAGCTGGGCTGGCTGGGCAGGTTGGGGGAGGAAAAGATGGACAGGGAGGTCAGTGATTCAGAGCTGACGGCCCAGGTGTCAGGTCTCCATGGGCAGCTCCCCAGTGAGTGAGACCATGTGGATCAGTAACTGGCGTGAGAAGATCAGACTTCTGTTTCGAGGCTGCCCCTCCATCCTCTTCTCCCCCAATCCCCCTCCTTCATCCCTTCCCCCTCCCCCATCCCACCCACCCCCACGCCCACCGCCCCATGCCTGCTGTGTAATCCTGGGTTGGATGCAATCTCTCTGGATCTCTCAAGAGGGAGTGAGAATAAGATTAAGATCCCAAAGGGAAGAAGGTATCAGAGGCAAATATCTGCCATGCAGGCTCTTTCCTCTGGTTCAAACTATCCCAGAAAGCTGAGGGTGAATTACGATTTGAGTTGGGCTCAACAGCTGTGAACTCAGAGAGCAATCACTGAGGCTGAGGGCTGGATAATGCTGAGGACGCTCAGATGGATCAGCTGTCGTCATCACTTTTCAGGACCTCCCTGTCTAGTTAAGGACTCGTGACAAAAGGGACCGACATTGTCCAGGAAGAAATAGGGATGGGCAGTCTGTTTCCACAAGGGAAGGGACCTGTAGGATATGGCAGTTGAACCAGGCCATAAATAGTATGGGCTTTCTCTTGTGCATGGCAAATAGCAGGGACACAAAGGATGAATGGATGGGTGGATGGGTGGGAGGGATGGTGAATGGGGGAGTGGATGGAGGATGGATGGATGGATGAATGGATAAATGAGTGGAAGGATGGATAGAAGGAAGGAAGGATGATGGATAGATGGATGGATGTTGGATAGTCAGGTGAGTGAGCAGATGTGAGAACAAAGTATTGCTTCGTTCAATTTATTCTTACAACAAGCCTCCCAAGTATAAGGATGGAAGTGACAGCCCCTTGCTCCAGGTTATTAATATAAACACCTGAGACTGAGAGAGGGAAAGCGACTTGTCTAAGGTGACATAGTAAAGTAGTGACAAATCCAAGACCAGAATTCAAGGCTCCTGACTCCTATCCAGTATGTCCACTCCATCATGCCCACTTATTCTCTTCTCCCATTCCCCTCCTCCTCCACATAAATATTTGTGTAAAGAAGAAAGAAAAGGAAGAGGGAGGAGGGAGGGAGGGTGAGAGGGAGGCAGGGAACCATCATGATTTTGTGGTAAAGGTCCTGAGTTCTGGCTCCTGATCTTGAGCAAGTCATTTCATTTGTCTTGACCTTTTTCTCGGGTAAAATGGGCTGTGAACATCTCCGTAAGTCACAGGTAGGAAAAGTGTTGTGAAAGCAGGAAAAGCCCCTACAAATGGGAGGGGAGGGAAGGGAGTCACTTTTTTCATGGCTCTTCACAGACTGAGCAGTGCCCCCTGGCTTCCAAACAGAAGTGAGTCCAAGGGCCAGGTCCGAAGAACAACCCCATTGACTCCCAGACCCCCACATCAGCATGGAAGCTGGGAGGTTGGGGATAGGGGGATGGGGTGTCAGATGAATAAGAATAAACACGCTGGGCTCTGAGCCCTGAGGCAGCGAGGAGAGCAGGCAGGGCTGAGCAGACACCACCAGCTCTCAGCTGCCCAGGTCAGCAAGTGGGGCAGAGGAGGAAGTGTCCACAGCAGCATGAAAGCTTCCACCCCCCAACTGCCCCATTTCTAGGTGACTTCTACGCTTATTCGCTCAGTCGTTCATTCATTTCCTGAGGGAAGGAAAGGGAGTGTCCAGGTACTGAACAGGTGTCATGGGCAGACCTAGCACGAGATTTTGACAAAGCTTTTCCCATCCGATGCTCACCACATAGCAGTGCCCGGAAATGGCGATGATGGGTATCCCCGTTGCTAAGGAGATGCTCTGGCCTTCGAGTCCAGAATCTCAGCTTCAAGTTGCCCTTTTGGACACTGCCCCGTCCTTTACTCTCTCTCTGGGCCTCAATTCCTTCGCCTGCGAAATAAGGAGAAGAATGTGTCTTCTGCCTGCGATGGGCAGTTATCAGCATGAGGTGGTCCAAGCACAGCCACTGCCCCCCAGACGAGGCCCCATTGCCCAGGCAGAGCAGGAGGTGCCTGGGTGGGCCCCACACAGAGAGGCCTTCCCTGCCCGGGGGTGAGTGGAGTCGGAGCAAGAGTTCCCTGGCCTGTGAGGGTCCGGAGGGCATGGCCTGTTCACTGGAGCGTGGAGGGATGAAGGCACCCATTCTACTTTGTGCTACTGGGTACACTGATGCTTGCCCCAGAGTTTAAGGGGACCCACACTCCGCTCCTATTGCTCTTCCTCTCCTTATAATGACAAGGTGGTTTGAGTGTGGACGCTGAAGCCAAGTGCCTGGGGTAGAATCCAGGCTTTGCCCCTTCTTAGCTGCGTGACCCCAAGCAAGTTGCCTAATCTCTCTGTGCCTCAATCTCTTAATGTGTAAAATGGGGATAATGACAGGGCCTGCCTCATAGAGCCGTCACAAGGATTCAATGACCTTACACCTGCAAAGGGCCTGGAGCAGCACCCTGCACAAAGGATGCACCACGTAAGGATTCGCTATTAATAAAAATATCACTGTGCCTCCCCCTTGATATGAAGTCCTCCAGGAAGCTTTCCTGACCCCACAGGCTGCTTATACTCCTCCTCTTAGCCCTCACAGGCTACTGTGCTTCCCCCTAGAAAGGCTTTTATTCTCCTATAGTTAGGCTTATTCTTGGGCCCATTTTACAGAAAAGGAAACTGAGGCCCATAGAGGTTAAGTGATTTGTCGCCCTGCCCTGATCTTCCATCCTTGGCTCAGACACCTCCAATAACAGGAAACTCCTTCCCACCCAGCCTGGGGAGGCCGTACCATCTGAGCTGAGTTTTGCAGGATAAGAGTTAACCAGGAGAAAGCTGGGAGCGGGAAAGGCACTGCAGGCAGAGATTCCACGTGATGAAGCCATGGAGGTGAGAAACACCCTTGTGTGGGAGGAACTTCTAGCAGCTGCTAGTGCTGGAGCACAAAGTGGGGCAGGGGGCTAGCCAGGGACTGGGATGCAGAGGTGGGCTCCACCACATCACAGGGGCCTTGAATCCCAGGCTCAGATGTGATGCTACAGAAACGCAGAAGCCATTAGACCATTTTCAGCAGACCTGGAAATGGCCAGATTTCTATTGGGGGCCCTCAGTGAGCTATAAACACCGTGCAAAGCTAGCTATTATGGCTAATAATGGTTTATCACCCTGAGCCACAATGGCCATTTTCACGTCTGTTTCCCACTAGATCAAGAAGCCAACGAGGGCAGGACCTGTGTGTCTTGTTCACCCCTGTATCTCTGTGCTTGGCACAGAGCAGACACTCAGAAGATACTGATGAATTAATTAATTAAAATGAAGCACATGATACCAACCACTGTGAACTGTTTTGAGGAAGAAAAACTTTGGGATCAGGCAGCCTTCAATCCAAACCCTCTTACTGCAGAATGGCCTTGGCAAGCTGAGTTACATCTCTGAGTCTCCTCCTCAAAGTAAGTTCAATAATTCCTTCTTCACACTGTAGAGCATGGTGGTTACAGGCAAGGGCTTTAGAGATTGCATTCTCAGGCTTGAACCCTTGGCTCTGCCATTTACTAGCTGTGTGGTCTTGGGTTTTTATTTCCCTCTCTGTGCTTCAATTTCCATCCCTTTAAAATAGTGATGGTGTGACCTGTATCACGGGGTTAGTGTGGGCATTCTATAAAATCATGCGTGTCATCAATAAAAATTTTTTTAAAAAGATTCCTTCCTCCCCAGTTATGGTGCAGTTCCAAACACAATGCCCAGCACACACAAAGACCCTCAATAAATAACAGCTAAAAGAAAAACATGAAGATCCTTGGGCACAAAGCACCAGAACTACTACCTGGTACAGACGTCAGCAAGCAGGAGGGAGAGTGTCAAGGGGCAGAATTTTAAATCTGAGGATCTGGACTTGAATCCTGACCCTGCTCTTTCCCAGCTGTGCAACCTTAGGGAAGTAAATTAACCTCTCTCGTTTCCTCATCTGTTCAATCTAAGTATTAACAATAATACCAATCTCAAGGACTTGTTGCATGCACTAAAGGAGATAATGGATGTGAAAGTGCTTAATGTATACAAATGTGGGTGATGATTATTATTATCATGACAGCTCATAAAACCCGGGCGGAGCTTCCTGTTATAAACTAGTTCTCCCTTACTCCGCCCGCAGACCAGGGGCTGGCTCAGTGCTTTGTTCTGGGCATAGCTGGAGGGGCCAACTGGGCTGGGGCAGAGGCCAGGGCGGGCTCCCCGCTCCCACCATCTGCACCGCGGGGTCGGCCCATCTGTCCAGCAGTGGGCACACATGTGGCCTCATCTGAGGGTGTAGGGTCGTTGGGGTCAAGCAGGAGAAAATTGGGGGCAGATGAGGGGAAGGTTCCAGCTTATTTTTAGAAAAGGGGGAAAGAGGGGAAGACAGGAAGGCCCTTGTTCCTCGGCATTTCCACCATGTGGATGGCAGGCGGGAGGGCAGGCAGGCAGGGTTGGAGACAAAGATGCGTCTGCTCCTGGGGCTGCTGCCACGGCTGTTGCAGGAACTCAGAGGACTGTCAGCACGGCGTTCTCACTCGCAGCCCTGCCATGGGAACCCTTCAGGACCCTGAAGGAGACCGCACCATCCAGAGGGGCTGAGCCCGCAGGGCCCATTTGCGCTTTAGGAAGGATCCTCCAACTGCAGTGTCAAGGATAGCTTGTGGGGTGGAATCTGGTGCCAGGGAGGCCAGTGGGCACTCCCAGCACAGGGCCTGGCACACAGTAGACCCACGAAAGGTACAAGTCCTCTCCTCCTGGCCTTCCCTAAGGTTCTGAGGTCCTGACACCTCTCCAGGTTAACCTGCCTTGTGTCCCAAGAGGCAGCACAGTGGAGTGAATAAGACGGTGACTCTGGAGCCAGATCACTGGAATGTGAATCCTGGCTCTTCCACTTTCTGGCTGTGTGACTTAGGGCCAGTTGCTTAATCTCTCTGTGCCTCAGTTTTTTTGTCAGGAAGATGGATATAGCCGTAGTTCATACTGCATAGGTTTGTTGTGAAAATAAAGTAATATGTGTTAAACACTTAGAACAGTCAGCTTGTACTCGGCATCCACTGCTGTTACCCTCAGCCTACAGTAGGGCATGCACATCTGGGGTGGCCTGGTCCAGGAAGGAGTGAGCTGAGCGTGCACGGGGCTCTCCAGCAGGACCCCTCAATGGGGAAGAGGCAACCAGGTGTGGTGGGCCTGGTGTCAGAGAACAGACTGGGCCGGGCCAGGGGAGGCGGCAGACCTGCCCCGCGGCAGTGGGCCAGCCCAAGGCTGGAGGTCGGCAGACACCACTGTGGCTCCCATGGGTGTTTTGGAACGGAACCCAAAAATGACAGGAATTTTCCAAATCGCCTGTTTTTCCACTCTCAGGGCTCCCAGCTCCCCACGCTCAGATCTAACTCTGAATAGAACTTTGAAATATGTCAAGAACAAGAGGGTAAAAGACCCCGGAGAAGACTGTTAATCCCAAGTCCAGGTGGTGGCACGCCGGCCAGAGCTGCCCGTGGAAAAGTATGAGAGAGGATGCACATGTGGGAGGTGTGTCCTCATACCTGGACACAAGAGCTGGTGTGCACGTCAAGCGGCTATGAGTGTTGGTGCGTGCGTGCGAGTGTCCGTGCACCAGATCACACACTCAGGTCAGCATGCGCATGCCTGCATCTACCACGGGTGGGTTCCCACGGGAACAGCTGCCCGACTACAAGACGCACGAGAAACGGCATGGGTTAAGCATTTACCAGCCTGACACACAGTAGGTGTTCATCACCTGTACTCGCCATGTCCACTCCCCTATGCATGTAAATGCATGGAGCACACCTGCCCATGTGTCTGCTTTGCCTGTGTGTGACAGAGGTGCCTTGGCAGTCACTGGACCTGGGGCAAGACGGGAAAGGGAACTGAGACCTGCCCTGCTTCAGTCTACCTGGTCCTGGGCAGGAGGACCTGCCCCAAGGCATGAGATTCCCACGACGTCAGGGGAACTAGGTGAGGGGTGGGGGTTTGCATAAGCGCATCCAGACCACCAGCTCAGCCACAGCCGAGGTATCCTCAGATGGGCAGCAAGCTCAGCGTCCCAAGAGTTTGGAGAGCCCTTGGAGACCACCCACAGCGGCCCAGGGGGCACGGACCTGCCTGGGGCCCCACAAGTCCAGGGCTGGGACTGAAACAAGGTGTCTCGATGAAGAGCACAGACTTAGAAATCTGACAGGCCAGGGTTTGAACTGTGGTTCTCCCTTTGACTAGCTGGGTGACCTTGGGCAAGTCATTTCACCACTCCTAGTCTGTTTCCTCAGCTGGAAGTGAGCATTCTAAACCTCAGGGGTCAGTGCTGGGCTTGATGATCAGGTCCCTGACTCCCACTCCAGTGCTCTGGATGGGTCCAAAGGAACCTCCCTCCCCTCAGGGGGCAGCTGAAGGCTAAGGGACAGGGTCCCAGATGCCCCCCAGGAGACTTTCTTCTCTAAGTCACCCTGAGAGGGATCCAGAGCCCTGTCTTGGGAAGCTAGTGACCAAGCCTCTAGCCCCTGCCTGGCCTTAAGCAAGTGTCTGCTCCTCTCTGGGCCTCAGTTTCCCTACCTCTACCTGGAGGGGTAGCTAGGGGATCTCTTGGGAGCCTCCCCATTCCAAAGACCCTGGCTCCACAGGAGCAGGTAATTGGGAGCAGCTGCCTCGAGAACGAGCGTGGGAGCATTGTGTGTGTGGGGGGGTGTCTCGAGGCTTCCCCAGCCGCCGGACACTGCCCCGTGGTTTATGTCAAATTGTCAGCCCCAATCCTGCTTTCCCCCGGGCAGGGCCGCCTTCAGTGGGCCTCAGGAGAGGTGGCCTGTCCAGCCGCCGTGTTTACAGTGCTCAGACGCCGCCGGGAACCTGATCCGGGCAGACCAGGGTGGGCCGCCCCACGGGGCCCAAGCCGTGTCCACACTCATTTCCCGGAGACTGAACATGGCCTGCCCGCCCGCCTTGCTGAGTCCAGCTGCCCGGCCACCCGCCCACGGAGGGCCCAGCTTCTTGCAGGCAAGCGCCATGGACAACTGCAGAATGCAAAAGGGCCCGGGGAGCCAGAGCAGGGCTGAGGGGAGGGGGGTGCAGAGGGAGAGAGGAAGGGGCGTCCCCCCTCCAGACAGGTTCATGCTGTGTCCCCCCAGGCAAGTGTGCTCTCTGCCCCCCTGCCCAGGTGTGTTTACCCTACCGACTTGCTGATGGACTAGCTCTTCCCCACACGCAATCACCTGGGTCACAGGCAGCACACTACAGCCCACGGGCCAAAGCCGGCACCGCCTGTGAGTGGAGATTGTCTTTTACATTTTTTTTTTGTTTGCTTTTTTAAACTGCTTTATTAACTTCACAATACATAAAGAAAATCTCTCCATGCAATAGGTAAAACTCTCCTGCTGACAGAAACTTACAGATTGGGTCAGAAACACAACATTCAGTTAGAAGCTGGTAACAGGAGACCCACAAGAAACAGGTAACACCTGTTTACAGGTTTACAACAAGGGTACGTCACAAACATGTACGTTTAGGGAGCAGGTGTGTCTCCCTACTAACTTTAGGGAAAACATCAGGATTCAAGGCATAAGGCAAAACTCATCATGATGGTCACGGTGAGGGGGGGGTCAGTGCTAACTGCCTGCAGACTATGACTCAACTGCTTTTCCCTCAGCTTTTCCAGCAGCTGCCTCACCTCCTCCCCAACCCTTTCCATATTCTCTTCTCTCATCCTTGCCTGTGGCTCTTCAAGCCTCTGAGTCATGTCCCATCTATACTGCAGGATGGGCTGCCTAACACGGAACCTCCTACGATTTCCTCTAGGTACGCAATATTCACCAGCTTCCAAAGGGAGGGCGAAAGGCTCTCCTTTATTAGCATCTTGCCCCTTTTCATCAGTGTTTTCATTCTGCTGGTTGGCATTTTCCACGTAGAGATTTTTTACTGCTTGTTCCTCTTTGGACGCCATTGCTCCTGGGCCCATCCTCGCTGTCTCCGCCTCCTCCCGATTCTTGCTGCATGTGCGCTGCAGCGACACTCCCACTCGCAGACCTGCTGCCCCCGCGCCTCGTACTCTTGGGGACCGTACTCTTGGGGGCCCCTCAGGGCCACCGGGAGCAGGGACCGAAAAGGGAGCGAGCGACGGCCGGGTCTAACACTAGAGCGGCGCATGCGCGAGTTGGCGCGGGCCGGTCACGTGCGCCCTCTTTTACATTTTTTAATGGTTGGGGAAAAAATCAAAAGAAGAATATTTTAAGACACATGAAAATTATATGAAATTCAAATTTGTGTCCATAAATGAAGTTTTAGTGGAACACAGCACGTTGTTCATTTACGTATGTCTGTGCTTGCTTTCTCCCTGCAATGGCAGAGTTAAACAGTTGTGAAGGAGACTGTATGGCCGGCAGAGCTGAGATTATTTACTATATGGCCCTCCACACAAAACACCTGCCCACCTCTGATCTACATCATTGGTGAGTGCCAAGTATAAACCTCAGGTGTCAATCTCGGGAACCAGCATGGGAGTAAAGGGGGCAAGAAACGTCACTTGCTTTGTTTCCTATAACCTAATTTCTTACCCCATGTTTCTGGGGTCAGTCCACCTTTCGGGGATCACATGATGTCAAGCTGCGGGGTGGGGGCAAGGCATTGGCCCACACTGATTGCATCTGAGGCCCCCCCCCCCGACATGACCCTGCATGTCTGGCCACCCTCTGCCACCTCCAGGGCACTGTGTCCTGGCTGAGGCTCTTATCACCTCCCAGCAAAGCCGCTTAGGACATACAGGCCTGGCTGTGCTTCTCCTCGACTCCCCTTTATGTTTCTTCAAGATACTCTGTTGATCCCTCTTCTCCCCTTTACTTCATCTGTAAACTCTCTCAATTCCACAAGCTCAGAGACTTGGAGAACAAAGGCCAGGAAGGCTTGCAGGCCTTCTGTGTTCTGCCTGTCACATACCTCCCCTGGGGCAGTGAGCACAGGGAGGAAGAGGAGATCCCAGGGGAAGAGCAGAGAGACACAGACGGGAACTCCAATCCAGCTAGACATGCATTCATTCACTGCTCTATCCCACTACCCAAACACGCACCCATTCATTCCCCCACTCCCTCAGGCCGTTAGTCATCCTTTGTGGAAGAGCCGATGCCCCGCCAGACCCTATAGGAAGGCAGAGGTGAGCACAGCACGCCTGGCCCTCACGTTGTCCGTACTCCAGGGCAGTGACTGATGGCAAGTGTTTGCTGCCTCTGCGGGAGGAAAATCGTCCTTATTTGTAGCATTTATTACTTTCTGTGATGTAAATACTCCAACCTGGCCAAGTTCAAGTTGCCCACATGATGTCCCTGACCCTGGAGCTAGGAAGGGATGCATGCTATCAGCTCTCAGGAGCCGGCTGCTGCCTGGAGATTCACACACATTAACAGACATCACACACAGCATGAGTGGTATGGAATGAGAAAATCAAAAGGGCATGGGGGCACAGAGGAAGAGCACCAATCCTGACTTGGAGGGTCAATCCCGGGGGGCTTCTTAGAAGAGGTGACTTTTAGACTTGGACTCTGAAATAAGACAGCTCCCTGGAAGGGAGCTGGCTTGAGTCCCCAGGATGGTTCTGACCTGAAATAAGTTGTGTTCTTGCTCCTGATTGGCTTCCAATGCCCCCCATGGGAAGAGTTTACATTAGACTCAGCTCTTGTCCTGCTTTGGCCAGTGGAATGTGAGTGAAGAGCTATTGCGTGGTTCGGCCCTTTCTCTTTTTTTCTCTCTGTACTGAGTATGTCATGTCCCAAGTAGGGACAGCTCCTTCACAAGGATACTGGAATAAAAAGGATGCATGGAACAGAGCCACAGTCAACCCACAGCCACCACAGACAAAATATAATGTGGGCGAAAAGTAAACTTGTTATTGTAGAGCCCCTATTTGGGGCATGCTATAGTGTATCTGTTACCACAACATAACTGAGAAAAAAACTGACTGATGTTCAGTCCATCCCCATCCAGAACTGGCTCATGCCCAAGCATCCCACCATAAGCCACTAGTTTTGAGCAAAGATTTACCCAACCCAGGCTGCTAAGGCTAGTGCAGGGTCCCTAAAATGTCCAGAATTCTCTACAGTTCCAGCATCAGCCCCCGGTCCTGGGAAAAGCAAATGAAACCACTTCATAGCAGTACCTCCAGTTCAGTTCTCCCATCTCACAGCAGCTTTTTGGAAGTGTCTCTCGTGACACCAAAAAGACAAAAACAAAACCAAAAACCTCTTAATTTCAACACAAAGTCGTTCCAGACAACGAAATTTCTCTTTGAGGAACAGACCAAATTTTGTGCAAAAGAAGAGTCAGGATAAGGTGGACAGGAAGCAGAATCTGCTGGGCAATGCCAAGAACAGAAAGAAAGAGACCACTCTTGCCCCCAGGGAGCTCCCAGGCTGGTGGACCAACAGACACATGAACAAACACATACAATCAGGTGTGGTGGTGCTCACCTGTTTGATGAAGTGCTGTGGAATCACAAAGGAGGCAGCCACTAACTCTACCCAGAAGGCCAGAAATCTTTCTGGAACAAGTCAAGAGATAAAGGGATGGATGGGGGAGGATGGATGGATGATGGATGGATAGACAAAATAAAACTAAATCTACCTGGAAGGATCAAAGAAACTTTCACATAGGACCCAGACCTGAAAAAAATGAGAATATCACCAGGTAAGGTATATGGACAGAAGAGATGATGTTCTAGACCGAAGAACAGCACGTGAAGATAGGGAGGGATGCGGTTCACCGCACCTTGAAAGGAGGGAAGCAAGAAATGCAAAGAGTCACAGTGGCATACTGCAAAGAGAAGTGACTGGGGAGTCAGACAGACTCAGTTCTGATCCCAACGGCACCACTTTCCGACTGTGTGACCTCGGGGAACTTGCTTAAGCTCTCTGCGCTTGTGCCACTATTATCAAACCCAACCCCAATATGGGGGCATGACCCTCCCTCACAAGGTAATTGGAGTGTTCTATGAGACAATGTGAGCAAAGCTCCGGCCCACTGGAGTCAGGCGGTTAATGAGGCCTCCCTCTTGTTTCCCTTCCACCAGCACCGCTTCTCCCACGGTCCGGGCCCTGCACTCGCGCTGCACTGGTAGGGCTCTGCCTCTTGGCTGAGACACCACCTCCTCCCTGTTCTGGGACTCTCCTTCACAAAGCTCTTGCCCCAGGGGTCCTCACTCTGCCCTCCGGCCCCTTCAGCCACTCCACTCCAGCCTCTGCACTCAGCCAGCCCAGAGGGCTCCCCACCCCAGGCACGCCTGAGAACAGCCCTGGCTCCAAACCTACAAACACCTTCCCCTCAGAAGCAAACATGTCCAGACGTAGGACCAACCTCAGAGATGGGTGAAGAGGGTAGCCCTGGGCAGAGTGAGGCTGCTAGACCTCGTGCCCTTAGGAAGACACAGGCAGCCAAGGAGAGAGAGCAAAGGCCAGGTGGAGAGGCCAGCTGGCCAGGACATGTCCTTGGCTCCCACCCTTGTTATTTCACCTGTCCTGGACTGCACTGTCCCTGGTGCTAGTCCCAGTCCTGAGGCCAGTTTCCTGTCCCAACTCATTCTAGTGCAGCTATCCCCAAGGGGAGACAGAGGAAACCAAACATAATTAACTAAATTTAGAAACAAATTCTTATCATAAATGTTAGGGGCACACAGGCCAGGGCCCAGGAAGGGAAATTTGGGATTTGGTAATGTCATTCAAGGCCTTTCACAATTTAGCCTGGTGTTCAGCAGTCAATAAATACTTTTGAGCAAAAGAATGCTTGTCCCTGCTCACTCCCCCTGCAGCTCACGCCCACAGGTCCCGTCTCCAGTCCATAACACCACCCTGTTCTCGACCTGCGACTCACCCTGCCTCCTACAATTGGGCCTTTGCTTGTGCTGTTCCCTCTACCAGGAGCACGGACCCCCCTCCCCTGACCTTCTTGCCTAGACATCCCTCTTTCCAGGAAGACTTACCAGGAAGGTTCCCTTGCACTCCCATGGGACGTCCATACCCCAGTCACAGCACTTGCTGCTTTGGGGTGGGCCTCCATACATTTCCTTCCACACACACCCCCCTCCACTGGACTGTGAGTGCCTCCACAGGTAGAAATAGGGTTCCTAGTACTCGGCAAGGGGCCTGGCCCGGAGGAGGAACTCAAAGGGTATCTGGTGAGTGAATACACATGTTTTCAGATCAGATGATCCCCAGGAGCTGAGTACCCCAGGAGGACACAGGAAGCAAGTCAGGAATTGCAGTTACCCTCCAGGCCACCAGGGGGGTCAATACTGAAGTTAAGCAGGAATCCTGCAGAATGCTCCCTCTCCCCCTTGGTGGCCTGACTCAACCCAAGGAGCAGTAGAGTCTTAGGAGAATCTGAGTGGAATCTGGGGGCACAAAACCCTGTAATGTTACAGCCAGAGGATTTTACATCTTAGGGAGGTTGAGCACCACGCCTGCCCTCATGTAACAGATGGAAAATTTGAGGTCCAGAGACAGGATGTAGGCTGCCAAAGGAAAAGAGTTGGAAGCAGAACCCAGATGTTCTGAGGAAGATGGAAAATATTTTGAGGATGAGAGTGTCCAAAGTGATGGACTTCCAACCTGCATTGCTGCCGGATTGGTCCCCAGATTCTGTTTTATCTCTTCATCCAGACTCCGTGCAGTCGAAGCTGGCATGCACTCTTACTTGTCAGATACACGCTCATTAATCCATTCTGCCTTCTCTCTTAACCTCATTGCGTGCTCTGGACGGCGGGCTCGGATCTTGCTCTGTCCCTGACTGGCTGTGTTGCCTCTCCCTTCCTATGCTCTCCGTGTTCTCAGTTGCAAACTAGAAGGTGGGCTAGTTCAAGAGCAGCAAATAGGTTCCTTTCGGTGCCAGCATTCATGGCCTGCTAGTGGCTGCTTGAGAAGGACTGTAGGGGCAGGAGTGCTGTGACTGACGCGTGATGCTTATCATGGGCCGGGAGGCAGCCTGGCAGACAGCAGAGGTCCGGAAACCCAGACCCAGGCTGCTCCGGCCCCTGACCCCTTTCCAGTTCTAGCCATCTAGGCTTCCTGTTTTTCCTGTCTGTGCTGTGAACACTGATAGCAGTACCAAGCTCTGTGCTGAGTACAAAGTATCCAGAGATAATCAAACAAGATCCCTGTCCTTGGGAAGCTCACAGTTGGTGAAAGACACTTGCCCAAATTCACACGCAAACAACTGGAGAAGTCTGAGCTACAGTCTTAGGGACAAAGGGGTTTTAGAGGTCAGGGCTCTGATGCTTCAGGGGCGGCAGAGCCCTCCTGACCAGCAGTTCATCATCCCCTCCCCTCCCCACCGCTCACAGGCACTTCCGTCAGGGAGACTCGTACTTCTTGTAGGCCCAAGCATCACCCAGTGGTTGGTGGTTAAGACTTCAGGCCCTGCAGGCTCTGCCACTTCCCAGTCATGTAATCCCAGGCAAGTTAACCTGGGCAACTTAACCTCGCCGGCTCTCCATTTCTACCTGCACTGTCTCTGGCGGGACTGTCGTGAGGAGAAAATGAGTACAGGTAAGTCACCTGGCACATAGTAGGTACCCTTTAAAGGTGAGCTTTCAGGATGACTCCAAGCCAAAGTCTGCCTCCTAAGCTTTCCCCTGGCTTTGCGCTCGGGGAGACGCAGACAGTTCTCCTAGGGAATTGGGGACACCAACAGGGCCCCACCAGGTCTTCCCCTGTCGGGACCCCGCGTTGGCACCTCCACCTGCTGCTCCTATGAACACTGACTGGCCACGGTGCCCTACTGGGAAGCCAGTGCTCTGGGCCAGCCCCTCAGGGATGGGCCAGATCCCCAGAGAGAGGAGGATGTGCGGTGCCCCCTGCCTCCCCCCGTAGGCTGCTACCAGCACTCACAGAGGTCCCTTCCCTCCTTGCAGCCAACCTGTGCCCGCCCCATTCTGTCTGAATATTCACTCTCCCACCTCCCCCGGAATCATTAAACATTCTGCAGTGGAAATGCAGCCGGTCACGTGGCGAGCACGGCCCGCCAACCTTGGCACTTCTCCTCTGATCTGTTTGTTTTTCTAACATAAAACTAATATGACATAATGGATAATCTAATTTGGAAATTACCATTTGCTTGGCTGGTCCACACTGCCAGCCAATACCAACAGCAAGAGAAATTATTTAAGAATGTTTCTTTTCCTTCAGAACACGGCTGATAATTTATTTTTCCGTCAGAAGATTACTTTTCTCTTTACGACATTTCCTGCCCCAGTGATTTGCGTTAGCGTTCCATCAAATGGTCTGTGCCGAATGTGGGGAGTGAGTCAACGCCAATGGTTCCCTGAATGAAGGGAGGGCTTCTCTTGCGGTCAGTGGGGGCTCAGACCTGCGGCCAGTCCAGGAGGCAGGCGCCTAGGGGGCTTTTAGTGGCGAGGATTGGGCAGAGCTCAGGAAGTCGCCTGTCCCCTGGTCCTGTAAGCCAGACCTCGAGGCTGCCTGTAGGTCCAGGTACCTCAGAGCCCACTGGCCTTTGGGGGAATGAGTAACACCCGTCTGGCATTCCTAGGCAAGAGGGCTTAGCACCAGGGTGGAATCTAAGCTGAGAGTGCGCTTTACTGAAATTCAGGCTTCCAACCTGTCTACACCTGAGTCTCCCCCAGAATGAAGTACGTCTTGTCTTACAGCCACCACAAACCAGGCACACACAGAGGCTCCTTATGCACCATTGCACCAGGGCCCTGCAGTTCAGGCCAATTCGTTTCTTCATCCCTTCTTTCAATAATTATTTTGAAGGCACAGCTGGCTCCTAAGGTTAGAGCTGGTTTCGAACCCTGGCCCTGCCACTTAATAGCTCTGTGACCTTAGATAACTCTCTTCACCTCTGTAAGCCCCCATAAACTTCATCTATTAAAGGGGGTAATAATAGTGCTGACCCCATTGAGTTTTGAAAGATAACGTGTGATGAAGTATGAAAAGGGCTTCTTAGCCCAGTCCTTGGCATGCACTAAAAGCTCAGCAAGGTCACTGTCATTATTCAGCTCCGAAAAATGGTGCTCTGGTGGTGACCAGAGCTCCTGCGCTTGAGGAGAGTTCTAGTCCTAGTGAGGGCCTCGGGCCTTGGAAATCAGGCTCGTGCTGTGGGGCTTACTCTGAGAACTAACTAACCCAACACATTGAGTTCAGTAGGCTTACCACTAGGTCACTACAGGTATTGAGCAGCCTCACCCCTCACAGTCTGGTCACTGGAGAAAAGTATCCCCATCCCAAATACTCTGCAATGAGGGACACTGGAGAGGTCATCTTCCCACCCTACCTCAGGCTGGGGGAAGGGACAGAAACAGCTCTCACAGATCTTCTCCCCCTCCACCCATGACCATTCTCTCCAAGAAACCCAATCTCCAAGTTAGAGAGTTTATTTATCCAATCGCGTGACAGGTCTGCTTTCTTTCTGGATGTTTGAGACTGAACTGATGGGTGTTCCGGTGAAGTATAAAGAAGTGAACAGTTCTCTTAGCTGTGTCGACCACCTCTTCTGGCGTTGCCTGCCTGGGAAGGCTGGACAGAGCAGAGGTGCTCTCTAAGCACTTGGCTCTGTCATTAATTCAACCAAGTTAAGTGGTTGTTTTGGTTTCGTGGTATCGAGGCAACTGGCTCTTCATAGAATTGACTGAATGTTTAGACACAGCCTCTCCTGCTTGAGAGGTTGTTTGACAGAACGGAGTGGGTGTTTTGTTACGGCTTGGTGACCAGGGTGACCTGTGGCTTTTGCTTAGTTTGATCGGGTTGACTGCTTATTTGGCTGTGGTGATTGGTGGTTTCACCAGGTTGACCAGTTGTTCTGTCACGGTTAGACCCATTTGACTGGCTATTTAAGTTGGGTGGGTGTTTTGGCATTCGTTAACTGAGCTGGCTGGGTTTGATTGAACTGACTGGATGTTTGAGTGAATTAACCCAAATATTTTGACATTGTTTGAGGCAGTCGATTGGCTGTTTACAACAGACTGGGTGTGTTGCTATCATCTGACCCAGCTGACCTGTTGTTCTGGCATTGTCTGACCTAATGGCTAGTTGTTGAGTTGGTTCGGTGTTTTGGCTTTGTTTAACTCTAAAGACAGGTTGTTTGTGAATTGTTTGATCAAGCTGATTGCTTGTTTGGCTAAGTTGAACAATTGCTTTCCTATTATTTGACCAAGTTGAGTCATTATTCAAACTGAGGCAATGCATTGTTAAGGTTTGACCCAGTTGTTTTGAAGATACCCCTTTCCTGGGCCACGTTGATGGCTTGTTTGGCACTGTTTGGCCCAGTGACTCATATTTAACTGAGTTCACCAGGCGTTTGGGCTCTGCTTGCCTGTTTCAGTTGTCGTTTGGCCAACTTGACTTTGCGTCTCACTGAATTAGGCATTCAGACAGGGTTTCCAAAGATGACCAGGTTTTCACCGAGCTGCCCAGCTGTTTGGTCTCAGACAGGAGCAGCGGTGGCCAGCACAGACCTGCATTTGCGGAGGAGCCACTCTGGAAGGCTCCCTCATGTGGGAGTGGGAAGAAAAGGGACTTGGAGGACCCCCGAGTCTCAAGCTTGGGCTCAGGCAGGTGAGAACAGACAGGCTGGTGGCAGTGCAGCTGCTGCGTGCAAGAGCGCTCAGCAGCTCTGGTCTCCCAGGCCAGGAGATGAATGCATTTGGCAGAACACTTCAAGAATGCAACCTCTGGGTTAAGTGGTTGAAATTAGGCCCAATGGGGCTGTTTTACTGAGAATTTACAGTCGCTCAGCCCCATCAAGTAAGAGTCCCTCCTGCCAAGATGGAGATTTGCTCTCAGAACAAGGGGATTCACTGACAAAAGCACACATCACCCTGACTCTGCTTAGCCCTAATCTGTGTACCTCTGAGTGGTGACCACATGGATGCTAATGTCTGTTCTCCCTGTGGCTGGGGGCCTCTCCCTGATATCCACAGGTGACTGGAGGAGGACTTGTCTCCCCGTTGGCTTCCTGAAAGAGGCTTCAGCTGAACTGCCTACGCTGTGTGTGATGTGAGTGGCACCACCAAAGCCTTGATCTTGCTGGTGGGTCATGGGAGCGGAAGTGCCCACATCATGCACCAGCACGTGAGATATCAGGGCTGTAGGGGGCTGTAGAAGGGAGCTGGACTGATCTCCTCATTTCACACAGGGGAAACTGAGTCCTAGAGAAAGAAAGGGACTTTCTAAGCTGGGCCGTAGGGCACTCCAAATAATTAACCCTTCTCAGTGTAGACAGGTTGAAATTGGAAAGCCCTGATCAGGGAGTTTAGGGGAAGTGTCAGTTCTGGTGCAACAGCAAGGAGGAGGAGGGAAAGGAAAGGCTGCAGCCAGGATGGGGCTGAAACAGGAGTCCAGCTCTCGAACTCACTGTGTGACTTAATGCAAGTCCTTTCAGGAGACAATGAGTGAACCATTGCTGAAGAAACATCCAAGGTCACAAACTCTGGTCAAAGAGGCTTAAGGGTGCACAGTACCAGGCCTCCCATCTCTGGTTGCATCAACAGGAGTATCATCATCAGAACAAGGGAGTGATGGTCTCACCAGGCCCCACATGGAATTCAAGACCAAGGTTAATGGGCAAATGATAAAGTGGGTCACAACCAAGAAGGAAAGGTTCTCAAAGCCATGTCCTGGGAAAAACTGATGAAGGAGGAAGGGCTGTCTTCCCCAGAGAAGGGAAGGCATGAAAGATGGGGTTAATGTCTGGAAAATGCAGAAGACTTTCAGAGGTTAGGAGAGCAGATAGGCTTAATGAGTGTCAGAGAACAGAGATAAAAACATTATGGCACCCAATAGGTACTTGACAAATATTACTGAATAAAATCCCGAGGAGACAGAATATAAGAAAGAACTTTCTAACAGACAGAGCCACCTCAAGAGAGAGAGAACTCCTTGTCACTGGAGGCTTATAGGCAGAATTCCCATGTTCGATGAACAGGAAGTCAGATGAGTCAGAAACAACAGAATTGTTGCCTCCTTGCTCAGGAAGCCATACCTTCATTAATACAGCCTCAATTATGTTTCCTTGCTCTGGCATTGTCAGCTTATACTGAGCTTGGGTACCACTATGACCTCCAGATTCTTTTTATACAAAGAACTCTGAAACAGACCCCATCACCGTACACTCAGGCAGTCACTTTTCAAACTCATGTTTTCAAACACTGAACCTGTAAAATCTGGTTGTGTCAACCAGCATCTCCACTATCCCTTCCAGCTCCATGAAATTAACAGCTGAGAGTAGCCTGCGCAGCCCCAGCTGAGGGCAGAGCCTTGCAGCACCTCACTGGAGACCTTCCTTGGATACAGCCTTTCAAGCCCTGAAAGACAAAGAGGCAGAGAACCACTCTGCAACAATCTGACAACCGCAAATTGTTGGTTTTAGAAAGCTGCTGTCCATTTGGCACTGAGTGGCCTGAGTCCTGAGGCTGGCTCTCAGAAGACATTGGAGGCAGACAGGAAGGGAAGTCAGAAAGACAGCCAGGGCACCGAGCCTCCCACTAGGGACCCCAAGAAAATATTGGTGGGGCATGTGATCAGTCTCCACGGTCCTCAGAAGTCCTGGCTAGACAAAGACATACTGTGGCTCTGCACAGTGGGATCAAGGGCTGTGGGCCACCCAGGCCTTCCATCCAGGCAGCCTGGGGAGGCAGTGCTGGAACTCACAGGGTACCAGCGGGGCCCTACTCACTGCTCCCTCCTGCCGGAAACTGCCTTTCCAAACAGCTAGGGCCTCATCACACCACGTGCACACACGCACACACACGACACCAAGGCCACCCAGGGTCTGGAAAGAGAGCCTCAGAGGAGAAGGTCAGGCTCACCGTGGACTCTGCTAAGAGGTATTGAGGGCAAAGGACCCATCACCATGCGAGAGGCAAAGGCTGAGCTCCCAGGCCCACTCCCTGTTAACACGCTGGGAGACACCAGTTGGGCCACCTGACCTCACTGGGCCTCCTCTTCACTGCTCCTCAAGGAGGGAAAGTCAAGGGTGGGAGGGACCCCGCAAATCTTGGAGTCCCATGCCCTTGACTCATAGGCAGGAAGACTGAGCCCAACAAGTCAATGGCAGATGTGGGACTGGAGCTCAGTCCCTGTCCCCAGCCCTGGCCCACTCTTTCCACCACACTGTGCTGCCTCTCCAAGCCTGCACACAGTAGGTCATCACCTCTAAAACTCTAGAATCCTGCAGCCCAGAGAGGGTTTGTTAGCTTCCTCGAGCTGCCATAACAGAATACCACTAACTGGGAGGAGGCTTAAGCGACAGAAATTTATTGTCTCACACACCTCTGGAGGCTGCAAGTCCAAGATCAAGGTGTCACAGGGTTGGTTCCTTCTCAGGGCTGTGAGCAAGAATGTGTTCATGCCTCTCTCCTAGTTTCTGGGGGTCTGCTGACAACCTGGGACATTGCTTGGCTTGTAGAAGCCAATCCTCCAGTCTCTGCCTTCACCTTCACATGGCATTCTCCCTGCCTGGGTGTCTACCTCCTGGTTTCCCCTTTTATAAGGATGTCAATCATGATGGATTAGGGCCCACCCTAAAGACTTCATTTTCACTTAATTACCCCCATAAAGACCCTATCTCCAAAGAACGTCACATGCTGAAGTCTGACATGGTGGGAAAAGGAGACACTTTGAGGCAGGGAAGCAGGGCCCCAAATCAAAACCTGCAGGCGCCGCCCTGGGGGGCAGAAGAGGTGCATCTGTGCTGACCTCCATCAGGAGGGTGGGGTCTGTCACAGTGCTACACCGCGTCCCCCCACAGAGTTCAAGGACTGGCTGTTCCAGCCCCTGACACACACACATACACACAGACACAGACACACACACACACCCCCAAGGACCCCACCTCACCTCCTGAGTTCCAAAATGCCACTGTCCTGCCGCCAAGGGGACAGAAACACCAGCTTCCTCACTGACTCTTCAAACAAGCCCATTTGCTCATTCTTGGAGTCATTCACTTCCTCCTTCCTTCCTTCCCTCACACATCTACACATTCATGCACTCGTTACGCAGTTGCCCAATTCATTGATCTTCAAATTCATTCAGATTATTTACTTGCCCATCCATGCATTCACTCATTCATGCTACTCACTGGTTTGAACATGAAATCCATTTTATTTATAAATTCAGTAAACATTTGTAGTAAGTGCCTACTATGTGCCAGACACTATCCGAGGTTCAAGGGACACAGAAGGAAACAAGACAGATAAAGTCTCTTCTCTCCGAGCTTCCGTTCCAGAGGAGGAATCCAGACAAACATTTCAAACACCGTGAGTACAATGAAGAAAAGTCTTCCGGATAAAAGGGATTGAGACTGACCAGTGTGAGAAGGCTCCTTTGGCTGGAGGAGGCCCCTCTCTGGGAAAGCTTCTCTGAGAGGTACCAGTCAGAAAAGTACTGTACTTCCCCATGTAAAAACCTGGTGGGGGGGGCTTCCCTGGTGGCGCAGTGATTGAGAGTCCGCCTGCCGATGCAGGGGACATGGGTTCGTGCCCCGGTCTGGGAAGATCCCACATGCCGCAGAGCAGCTGGGCCCGTGAGCCATGGCCGCTGAGCCTGCGCGTCCAGAGCCTGTGCTTCACAACGGGAGAGGCCACAGCAGTGAGAGGCCCGCGTACTGCAAAAAAAAAAAAAAAAACCTGGGGGAAGAGCATACCTGGCAGTGGGAACAGCAAGTATGGAGGCCCTGAGATGGGTGGTGCATCTGTCAGCATCCCAACAGGAAATAGGTAGCACACTCAAAACAGGGGGATCCAAGGAAGGTTTCTTTGCAGAGGAGCTACCGTGAAAGGAGAGGATGTAGGGAAACACAGGAACAGAGCAGAAGCCGGAGCCAGGAGCAGCAGAACTGTTAACCACTAAAAGGAAGAAGGGTCAGTGGTGCTGGAGCTCAGAGGCAGCTCCCTGAGACAAGGGATGGCCTTTGGTCAGGGACACAGCCAGCCCAGGGAGAGAGCTTGTAGGGAGAGAGCCTCAGGCATAAACACCCTGACCCTGCTCTGCTCGGTCCTTCTGACCTCCTGCAGGTGCCTCCCAGGGACCAAATCCAGCTGGAGGCCAGAATGCAAGGGAAGCGCTGACGGACTGCACACAGGTCAACCTCGGACACAGAGAGCATCTGGAGGGGCGTGCAGAGGGCACCGGCCCAGTGGTCAGAGCCAGCCAGTGTGGCTGAGCTGAGGTAAGGAACTGGGATTTTATTCTGCCTGCAATGGGAGGCCACTGGAGGGCTTCAGCAGGGGCATGGTAGGGGCTGGCTACTCTTTTAGGAGCTCTCCTGGCAACTATATGGGAAGGTCATCCATTCATTCAGGAGATGCTCCCATGCAGTCACACACCTGCTTGCTCACTCTCTCCTTCCTTCCTCCGCTCCCCTCTCCCAGCCCTCCACCATTTCAGCAAACCCGGCCCTGCTCAGTCCCTGTGCTAGGCCCAGACCAGGCCCCACCTGTCCACTGAGGTAGATGTAGAGAGGCACAGACCTGGCTTCACCCTCCAGACGCTGCCATCTGACAGCAACAACCAGGCCCCTGGTGACCTCTAACACATGGTAGAGACTGGAAAGCACCTGAAGGGACCCCCAGCTGTGGAGGGGTCGGGGGAAGCGCTGAGATGGCTGGGCTGCTTCCTGCAGGGAGGCACTGGCTCTAAGCCAAGACACAGGGTTTCTGCCACCCACTTGCTATGTGACCCTGGGCAAGGTGGACAGCACCTCTGAGCCTTTGAAACAAGGGTGCTAAATTCTACCGTCTCATCCCTCAGGCCTGCACCAGAAAACCCACCTTGCACTCTCTCTCCTCCACGCCTCTGCCCCCATCAGCCAGCTGAGTGCACAGGACTCGAGCCCCCTAGGGGAGGGCTCCTCTGCCCCCCCATTCTCGGGTGGTGTCTCAGTTCGGGCTGCTCTAACAGATTACCATAGACCGGGTGGCTGAAACAACAGAAATGTATCTCACAGTTCTGGAGGCTGGGAAGTCCAAGATTAGGGTGCCAGCCCGGTCAGGTTCTGTGAGCACCCTCTTCCTGGCTTGCACACGGGACCTTTTCCCTGTGTCCTCACAGGGCGGGAGTGGGACGGGGAAGCCAGCTCCCCAGTGTCTCTTAGAAGGGCACTAATCCCATCATGAGGGCTCCACCCTCATGACCAAATCATCTCCCAAAGGCCCCAACACCTGATACCATCCCATTGGGGGTTAGGGTTTCAACATATGATCTGGGGGGGGACACAAACATGCAGTCCATAACAGGTGGGGAGGTGACAGTTGTAGGAGATCTTCCACCTGACTCTGTCCCAGAAAGCCTGTGCAGCCCCTCTTCCTCCCTAGAATTCTGATGGTGCTGCTGGACAAACCTGGGCCAGTGCCCTCCCGACTCTGGGCTAAAACTCCTACCTTAAAGTGCAGGGCAGGTGATGGATAACCTCTAAAGGCCACACCAGCTCTGCTCCTCCCTGTCTGCCATCCACTAATCATTCCCTGAGCACCAACCTTCTGCCTGCTCTGGGTGGCCGTGATATGGAGACACCACAGGCTGGTGAGGTGAGAGTTCAATAGAGGACACAAGGATAAGGTACCGTCAGAGCAAAGAAGACATACTGACAGATTGCTTAGGGATTAGAGAAGCCTTCCCAGAGGAGGGACATATAGGCAGGGCCTTGAAGGATGAGTAGAAGTTTGCCAACATCATAGAAAAAATAAGAATTTTTCTATAGCACTTTGTTCACTTCCAGTGTCTCATTTGGCCTTCCGGACTCCTGACTCAGCAAGCAGGGATTTAGAATACGTAAATGTTTAGCTCTGGAAGTCTCTTTAGATATTATTCTCATTTTCTGATTGAGATGACTGGGGCCCAGAGAGGGAAATGGACTTTCCCAAGGTCACACAGCAGGGGATAAGTGAGCAGATCCTTAAATCTGAGTCTCTGGTGGTGTTCCTGCCAGGACAACTCATTCACCCCCTTTTCCTTTTCCAACTGCCATCTGGCCTGACCAACTGTCCCGTCCCTCCCAGCCAGACTCAAGACAAGTTTTATAGGGAGGTAACTGATTGGGGGTGGGGGGCGGGGAGTAGATGGGAGAGTTTAACCCCACAATGTTTTCATACTTGAGATCTGAAAACACGATTTCCCCGGCAAAGAAGCTTAGCGTTAAGCAGAAAATCGGCTTGGAAGGATGTGATATCATTTATAACAGTACATTAAATGCAAGCTGAGAACCTGATATATTTTAGGAACATTCAGCACACTCTAGACTAATAAACATTTTACAATATTATTGCACATGTTCATTTTGCTTTGTACAAATAATCATTCCCTTCACATCTAATAAGTCTGTTTGACACATAAGTGGTCTTGGGCAAACACCTCGGAGGGTCTTGTTTTTCTGTGCATTGATCATGCATTTGTGTAGCCCCCCGGGACAGTGACTAATGATTTTGAGGGCTTAAACGTCCACACACATCGTCTTTGTCTCCCTGCCTGTTGTCATATAAATGTAAAATAATTTCATTTTGGCCCTAGAATGTATTGTTTTTCATGTATGAAAAATGCCTGCCCCTTCCCTGCCTGGCGTGGCATCAATCAGTTTAAAACAATATTTGGAGGAGCCCTGGTCTGCAGGTCCTTCAGCGAGCTCTTGCATCCCCGGGTGACGGGCGCAAGAGCACCACTTACTGGGGAATTTCCAAACAAACCTGCCGCCACCACTGCGTCAACCCAGAAGCCTCCTCCCCCTGCGAGGTGAGCTTGAGTCCTGCCCCTCTGAGGCTCAGAGAACCAAAATTTGCTACCGACAGCCTTCTCCTTTCTCCTTCTTTCTCCTCAAGAGCCTTCACGGAGGTCTCTGGTGCTGCTGTGCTAGGAGCTGAGAGATGAACACAATGTGGTCCGGGCCTCCAAGAACTTAGAATCAGGGCAGGGCCACCACTAGCTCGAATAACTCCTGTGTGGGAAATGGAAAAAGGGGCCCCCTCTGGGTGGGCTCAGCCACTTGACCCTTGAAGCTGGTGCCTTCATATGAATTAGAAAAAAAACCACTCTTTCCTCTGGGCAGAGGCAGCCCCCATCAAGGTACATCCATCAGCTGGGTATTCTTGTGCAGTGTGCAACCTAAACAACTGTACTTAGAGGCCACCCTGGTGGAGTGGAAGTGGTCAGTGGGCAAAAGACACCCCAAAACAATGCTATGAATACATGTCCCATGGAAAGACAAGCTATTGGGAGTGGAAGCCCAGAAGGAGGACAGTGGACAGGGTAGGAAGCTTCATGGAGGAAGTGACCTTTGAGTTTGGCCTTGAAGAAAAAGTAGGAAGTGACAGGCAAAGAAGGGGAGCAACAGCCCCCACCCTTGAACAGAGGAAAGAGCCTGCCCACACAGACATGAGGCCAAGGAAGCTGGCCATTTTGAGAGACTGGGCATAAGGAGAAAAAAAAGAAGTAGGGGAGGGCAAGACAAGAAATGGGTGTTTGGGGCTTCCCTGGTGGCGCAGTGGTTGAGAGTCCACCTGCCAATGCAGGGGGCACAGGTTTGTGCCCCGGTCTGGGAAGATCCCACATGCCACGGAGCGGCTGGGCCTGTGAGCCACGGCCGCTGAGCCTGCGTGTCCAGAGCCTGTGCTCCGCAACGGGAGAGGCCACAACAGTGAGAGGCCCGCGTACCACAAAAAAAAAAAAAGAAATGGGTGTTTGTTGAGTGAATAAGTGGCTGGATGAAGGGATGTATGGACAGACAGATGGATGGGTGGATGGATGGAGAGGAGACAGAGATTATATTAAGAAGTCTGGGATTTCTGGGCTGACCTACTAAGAAATTTATGCTTTATTCCACAAGCACTGGGATTGAGGAGCTCCTAACGGCCCTTTGGGAGCAGATGTCACATTCAGAACTGTATTTCAGACAATGCCTCTGACCAAAATGAACTGGGGAAAATAAGTCTGGGTACTGAAGGGGATCTCCCTGGCGCTCAACTAGAACGACAGTTTGGAGTCATCTTGCAAAGAAAAGGGAAGGAAGAAAAGTAATGTTTATTGAGCATCAGCATCCTTTATATAAAGGTTATAGCCCCAACGAGCCCCGGGGAAATGAGGCCCAGAAAAGTGATTTGTCCGAGGTTACTTGTCTGTGAAGAGTCAAGAGTTGGCCCCATTTGCCCACCTCCACACTTTGTGCCTGGCTGGTGGGTTGGGCTGAAATTGAGCCTCCTCAGCCCTCTGGCCCAAGGAGCCCAGCCTCTGTGAGCACTCACTCACATCTGGTGCCAGCCACGAAGTACAGACCACACTGGCTCTGTGGGGCCTCCATCTGCACTTCCTCCCTGTCTCCTGCCCACTTTTTCCAGAAGAACCTGGAGCAGATTCACAGGTCCAGAGATCTGGACTGGGCTCTAGCTCTGACCTCTCTCCTATCCCCCTCTACCACCCCTACCACACATAGTTGGCAAAACTATGGGCCTTTGCACATGCTCTTCCTTCTGCATGACTCTTTCACTCTCTCTGACTAGCTAAGGCTCCTTGTCCTTGAAGGCCAGCTTTAGTGTCCTCTCTTCCAGGAAGCCTTCTCTGAGTCCCATGGCTGGTTTAGGGCCTGCTCTGTGTTCCTACAACTTCTGAATTTTCTCAAGATGGCACTTAGATGTTTACATTTTATGGTCTATTTGCATCATCTCTGTCTATCCTCTTGTGGGCTGTTGGGGAGCAGAGACTATATTTGATTCATCCCTGGGTCCTCAGCTCCCGGCACAGGGCTTGGCCCAGAGTAGAATCAGAGTGCTTCGGAAAGACAGATAAGAGGTTGGATAGATGGATGGATGGATGGATGGATGGATGGATGGATGGATGGACAGACAAACAGCTTCTCTCCCTTAAGGGAAATAAACTTTGGAACCTGATTGCCCCAGCTCTAGGAAGAATCTCCTGAACTTGGAAAAAAAAAATTCAGTTTTAACAACTGAGGCTCTTGATGGCCCAGAATAACTGAAGATAACAAATTATAGGTGCATAGACCTGCAAATCTTGACTCATTCAACTTCACTGAGGTGAAGGCCAGATGAGGTACATTATTATGCAGGCTGGGGTTCTAGGAGAACTCCAGCTGGCAGTAATCAGGTCACAGAGAGTCTTGAGCACAGATTTAAGAGGTTTGACCTTTATCATGAGGCTGATGGGGAGTGGGTGGAGGGTTCTCTGGCATCAAAAGGAGGCATCAACATCTCTTGAGTCCTCTAAGTGAAGATGAGATTGAAGAGCCAGAGGCATTGACCTTAGGTATCCCTCCCTGTCTATTCTGCAAAGGCTGATCAGAAAAAAAACAGAATGTTCCCTAGAATGCAGGTCCCCATTCTGAGGCAGAGATGAGTATTGTCAGGTGACTGGGACCAGCATCCAGGCCACCCAAAAAATTACCCCTAATTCCCATCTTATATTCTCCTCCAGCTCCCTGTAGTTCTCTAGCCCCTCTAACTCCACTTGGACACAGACGGACATGCTGTGTCCATGAGGGCCAGGAAACATATGGTCTTAGAGGTAGATCCTTCTCCCACCTGCTCCAGCCTCCAAGCAGGTAGAGATGGGTGGCCATTAGTAGGTACCACATAACTGAGGGCCAATCATATAAGCCCTTTCTAAGTATTTATTGAATATCCATGGATCAATCAGGATTTGATCAGAGAAGCAGAACCAGCAGATGATACATAGAATGAGAAGTTTATTATAGGGATTTGATCTTATGCAATTGTGGGAATGGTTAGATATATTGCAGGCTTCCGTTTCTGGTCTTGAACCTGAAGTCCACAAGGCAGGCAGTGAGGAAAGGTAGATAATGTGAAACAGAAGGAAGGACAAACTGGAACCACAAGGATTCTCACCACTCTAAGCCTCTAACTTTGAGGACTAGACGTTCTCCAGGAGAAGCTGGTACCCTTTGTTATGGAGCTGCATACACACCGGGCCCAGGACTCAGGGAAGCTGAAGGAGGAGGTGGGGTAAGAGCTTGGGGCCTTGGCTGCTGTCCCACGCCAACAAGGTGAGCCAGCAGAGAAGCGACAAAGAGCGTGACCTCAGGCCCATCACTGACTTTCCCAGCACAAAAGGAACATGGCTGCTGCTTTACTGCCACATTCCAGATCTCAAGCAAAAGATTTCTGCCTGCAGCCCTTGCTAACCTAGAACTACGCAGGGAAGGGAATTCTGGGAAACAGAGCTCCAGCTTAGCTGAGCTGACACAATAGAAACCACCAAACCTGCTGGGAACTAGTCAGTGGAGGCCTAGCAGAGAGAAATCAGGGTCCCTGCCATCATACAGTTTAATCTCATGACAAAGACAAGTTTTAAAACGCCACAGTCTGATCGACGTTATGGTAAGGCACACAGTTATTGACAGTCTACCATGGAGAAGCCGTGCATTACTTAGGATTACATTCATACCCAAAATAACAGTGGCTGAATCAGATTAACGTTTCTGTCTGACTTCCAGAACAGGCTGATATGATGGCTCCTACACGGTCTGGGACCTGGGTTCCTTCCGTCTGGTTGCTACACCATGTATGGCTTCATTCTCCTGCTGTCACTCATGATCCAAGATGTCTGCTGGCTGCTGCTATGGCTATTAGGTCACAATCCCAAGCATCAGAGAGGAGGAAGAGAAGGGGATGCACATGCCCACCCTCTTTCAGGACACTTCCTGGTAGTTCCACATGTAACTGCAGTTAATTGACCAGAAATTGATTACACAGCCATACCTAGCTGCAAGGGAGACTGGAAAATGTAGTCTATTCTAGCTGGCCATGTGCTCAACTAAAAACTGGAAGTTCTATTCCTTGGAAATAGGGAGAAAGCGGGTGCAGTGGGTCAACCAGCAATTTGTACCTCCGGTGATATACAACAGTGGTCAATATCTCAGATTCTGGAGTCAGACAACCCTGAATTCCATTCCTAGCTCTGCCACTTTCTAGCTGTGTGATACTGAACATAGCAATTGCCTTCTCTGAGTCTCCATTTCTAAAAACATGGGATCCTTATCATCACACACAAGCCAGTATCCTAAGCACTTTTCATGGATTGTTATTCTTTTTTTTTTTTTCTTTTTAGAATTTTTTTTTTTTTCTTCACGGTACGCAGGCCTCTCACTGCTGTGGCCCCTCCCGCCACGGAGCACAGGCTCCGGACGCGCAGGCCCAGCGGCCATGGCTCACGGGCCCAGCCACTCCGCGGCATGTGGGATCCTCCCAGACCGGGGAACGAACCCGCGTCCCCTGCATCGGCAGGCGGACTCTCAACCACTGTGCCACCAGGGAAGCCCGGATTGTTATTCTTAATCCTTACAATGAACCTATGAGTTAAGTAGTAATATTATCCCCCTTTTACAGATGAGGAAACTGAGGCTCAGAGAACTGAAATAACTTGCCTGAGGTTATGTTCAATCATAAGCACATACTTAGCGGTTGCCTGCTAGTGCCAGGCTCTGTGCTGGACTCTGAAGATACAGGCAGAAGTCAGAATGGTCCCAGCTCCTCTAGGGCTCCCAGCTGGGGAGAGGTGGAGCCTGGCCCCCATAGCACACGTGCAAGGTTTGGGGGCCAGCTATAGGGAAAGGATAGCAAAATATTTCTTTGTTTTGCCTCTTCCCAGGGCTCCCAGCCTGTGCCCACAATTGTTCAAGAGCATCTTTCAAGCCCAAACTGAGGCATAAACTGCTCACAGAGGGGCTGGCTGGAGCAAGAAGAAGCCAGTCAGTCCAACAGTCACTCAACAGCAGCTCCTGGGCAGACTTAGAACAGCATGCTGAAAACAGCATAGTGACAGCAAGCCCACAGACACCAGCCTGGGCTCGTGGTCACAGAGCACTTTCACATCCACTACTGCTTAAGATCCTCCTTTTGTAGATGAGAAAACTGAACTCACTTGCCCAAGATGACACAGGAAGTGTCCTAGAAAGCAGAGCCAGATGTATGGGAATGCCGGGTCTATGTGAGAAATGGCACACAGCTTAAGTGGCCGTGCACTGGCTGGGGCAAGGAGGTCCACACAGAGGCCATTAAAGAGTCTGATTTCTTCCCGACGGCAGCAGAGAGCCGACCTCAGGGGTGGGTAACGCCTGCTGGGCACCCTGCTGTGGGGACCTCACATAAGGGGGGCTTTGGCAAAAACAAGCAAAATGTTTGAGCCCCACTTCTTAGCACCTCAGCAGACTGGCTTGAGCCCTCCCACTCACAGGCCTCAGCGTGCCCATCTATGGCCAGATGGCCCCTCAGTGACCATGAGAAGTTGAGATGCCACTCCCCAGGACTCAGTGTCCCCTTCTGGAGAGTACTTCCTTCCCCTTGGTCCCATCATGGGGCACACAAAGGCAGTCACACCACACTCTGCACACAGCAGCCCTTGTTCTAAACCAGGCCTGCCACCCAGCCAAGTGCCGAAGCTTCGCCAGGAGGTACCAGGAGCCGGGAGGAGGGGGCTAGACAGACCTGGCATTCCAGTCCTGGCCCTGGAGTTCTCACCTGCAGAAAGGGCTAACAGCAAGAACCACTCAGGGTGGCTATGGCGAGTAAATGAGACCATCTCCAAAAAATGCCAAGCCTAGTGCCAGGCACACGAAATGCCCCCTGTAAATGGGGCTTCCCTCCTCTCCCCCTGCTTTCCCCAGGAGAAAAGTCTCGAACGGGCAGTATTCAGCAGGGATCAGCCCCAGTGGTGGTCCCACAATGGTTGAAGCCAGAGAAAAGGGACTTTTCCAAGCTCGCAGAGAGTGATGCAGGCCCACCCAGACCTAGCACTCAGGGTCCTCTGACACCCACTCAGGGACCCCTGTCCTGACCATGATTCGGGGACCAGGGAGGTTGTGGGGAGCTGAGCTCTTGGAGCTGGGACCTACAAAGTGGGGGTTAGGGTCTCATTCTGCCCGGATGAGCAGCCGAGAAAGCCACCCAGCCACGTCCCCATCACATCTCTACCGCCTGTTGCTTTGAGGAGCAACTGTACTATTTGTGATTTCTGACATTCCCCCCTCCCCAAATCCCCACCCCTTTCCTGTTTGGCCTGTGAATTGGAAAGGGCTATAAACAGGAGAGAGCGGGCTCCTCGCCCCCGGGGCGGGCCTGTCAGCCAGCCAAGGGAAAGGTAGGACCCAGGGGACCCCCGCTCCCACCCTCCCCACACAGCCCAGCTGAGCAGCTTGTAAAGATAGGATTTGTTTGTTTTTTTGGATCTGGCTCAGGATCTGGCTGAGGCCGGACCCTTTGGGGAAAAGCAACTTTTAAATAAATGCTTCAAGATTGTGCAAACATTTCAGTAGTATTGGAGGCCTGGCGTTCTGGGTCAGGGAGGGAAAAAAATACCCGTCAATCACTTTAGAGATGAAAACCTGATAGCAGAGCAGTTGGTGAGGACTGGGGCTTGGGTTGCAAATCTCAGCTGTGGCTGGCTGGGACCAACTACACTTAAGCCCTCTCTCCAAAAATCATTTGCATGTTAATCAATAGAGCAGCCTGTCTGACAGGCACAGAGAACACAAGCAGCTCACAATACGATGTGTGTGATGCGTGCAGAAAGGACGGGACTCAGAGGCACACAGAATTGGACGTAAGCCCTGGCTCTGCCGCTGATTAGCTCTGTAGTCTTGGGTTAGTTACTTAGCTTGACTGAGCCTCGGTTTTCTCGGTGGTAAAATGGGGTTATAACATCAATCTCATCAAGATGCTGTGAGAATTACATAAAACTACAGATTGCGACATAAAACCTGACTCAAAGCAAGAGCCCAGGGATAAATCATGACAATATCATGAGCGGCCGTTTATCAAGCGTTTTCTATGAGTGGAGACTTGCAGACATTTTCAGCCATCCTCAAAGCATGCCCCGCTTGGCCAGGCATTCACAAGCCTATTCTCTGCACCCATTCCCAGACAGTTCTCTCTTGGCCAAGAGTGGGGCTCAACCCCTGACCTCAGGAGTTCAGGGTTCTGAAACAAAGAAGCTCCGAGCTTGACAGACCATAAGAGAAATGTGTACACAGCCTGGAATAGGGAGAGAGAGAGATGGTCCTGAGCAGAGAATCCAGCCAGCTTCTGTGGAGAGGGGAGATTTGATCCAGGTTTTGAACGATGAGTAAAATATCCACAGGCAGGCACTGGGGAAAAGCTTTCCAGATGGAGAGACTGGCTCAAGCAAAGGCTCTGAAGCAAGCCTTGTATGCAGAAAGTTAGGCTGTACAAAAGGGGGCATTTGGGAAACAACACTGGCAAAGTCAGGTTGAAGTCAAAGTGTGAAGAATTCTGCACTGAGAGGGTCCAGCTCGGTTTCCGGGGCCATAGGATGTCTCTTCCTCCTCCCTGGGTCTCCTCCTTACAGCTGTGTAACTAAGGCAGTCACCCAATCTCTCTGTATCTATATATCCCTATCATCCCTTCCAGACCTGCCTCAAAGGGCTCCCTCCTGGAGGTGAGAAAGTTCTGAGAAGGTTAAAGTGCTCCACCAACACTGGGTACCATTGTTTTACATGTGCACACACAGACATACACATCCATGTAAGTGCATATGTGTACCCACACATAAACACACGTGCACAGGCTCACGGATCAGAGAGTCATGGCTTCAAATCCCAGCTTTTCCATTTGCTGCTGCAGGACTCTGAGCTAGGCACGTATCTACTGCATATAAAGAGCCAGTTCGGGGGGCTTCCCTGGTGGCGCAGTGGTTGAGAGTCTGCCTGCTGATGCAGGAGACACGGGTTCATGCCCCAGTCTGGGAAGATCCCACATGCCACGGAGCGGCTGGGCCCGTGAGCCATGGCCGCTGAGCCTGCACGTCTGGAGCCTGTGCTCCGCAACAGGAGAGGCCACAACAGTGAGAGGCCCGCGTACCGCAAAAAAAAAAAAAAAAAGAGCCAGTTCGATGCCTGGCATGTAGTAGGCACACGTGACACAGTTATCATCCATCACATCGACAAACTCAAACTGTTTCTACGTTAAGAAGAAAATACCACCCAATAGGGTCAATTCAAGAGACTGTGAGGCCCAGGGATCAGCCCCCCTAGCCCCTCATCGTACCTATGGGGAAACTAAGGTTCAGAAAGGAAGTGAACATAACCAGCTTGGAAGCAGGGGGCAGAGGAGCTCTTGGAGGAAAGCTTCCCTGGGATGATGCCCAGCCACTGTGCTGAGCCTTGCTTGGAGAGTGAGCAGGGCTCCATGGGCAGGTCCAGGCGGGAAGGGCACCTCAAGCAGAGGGAACAGCATATGAGCAAGTGCCCAGATGTCACTGATGAACCTGGAGAAAGACGAGTCACCTGGTCTGTCAGGGTCTGTGCTGGAGTGTGGCAGAGATGGAGCTGGGAGATGGGGGCAGGTCCTCGAGTCCAGGCAGGGAGGGTCCTGTGGGGCGTGTTTGGGAAGCTGGACGTTCTTGAGAGCAATAGGGAGCCCTGAAAGGCAGCAGCATCAGGTCAGCATTTTAGGAAGAGTCCTACAGGGCAAGAAGCAAGGCTGTGGGCTTAACCCAGGTGCAGGCTTAACCCAGGGCCAGGCCAGGAGGCACGGGGAGAAGTGGGTGGATTTGAGAGACACTGAGGAGATACAACAAGACTCCTCAAAGAGCATTTACTTTCTAGAGGAGAAAAAAGAGATGGAGACAAAGTAGACATAGAAGTAGACACTTCTGATGATTTTAAATCTGTCTCACCCAAGCACAAAGAGCCACCTTAAACTCAGCGGACCGCAGCTATGGGATTTTCAGCAGAGGAGAGTACTCAGAACAGAGGGGGCTTCCTGACGCCCCACCCTCACACCCAGCTGCTGCCCCACCTACAAAGCCCTCCAAAACGTCCCATCCCCATAAGCCTGCCCACCCTCCCCTCCGTCCCAGTGAGTAAGGCAAAGGCCACAGGCCCAGTCAAGGAGACCCACAAGACAGGGTGGAGGAGAAAGCCCAGCTCCCTTGGCGGGGAGGGGGTTAGACAAATCATATGGCAGTGGCCCAACGTTCTCCATCTTTATCTCCTTCCCCCTTTCTTCCTGTCTCCTCTGGCTCCATGCCCAGGGCTGCCCTCAGCCTCTTACTAAGTGCCTTGGAGCCAGTTCCTCACCTCTCTGACCCTCAGTCTCCTCCTCTGTGAAGGGGAAGTAATAGTACTTAGCAAGCAAGGCTGCTGAAATTATTGGCCGGTGCCATGCCCAGAGGGGCTGCTCAAAGGTCATCAGATCCTTTCTCAATAAATGATTCCATTTTTTCCACGTGTGTGATGCTGCCCTTTCCAATTTACAAATTCTTTTCATTTATTTCAGCACAACAACACTGGGAGATGAATATGATGGGGCAAAGGGCTCTCTCGCACTGACAGTCAGGGGCCAGTTAGGATTTGAACCCCGGGGCCCCAGCACTCTCCAGCCTACCTCTCTCCAGTCAGTCTGTTCTTCCGCATCCCGCTGTCTCCGCCTTCCCTGGCTTCCGCCCCGGCCCCCAGCCCCCAGCCCCACTGCCCCCCACCCCGACCCCTACCCATCTCCTCCCTCCTCCCCTCCTCCCCCACCTTCTTCTCCTCCCCTTCCTCCTCGGCGCCGCCCCCTCCTCCTCAGCGTCCTCGGAGCCCAAATACGCGACACCTGGAGCAATAGCAGCCGCCCCGCGGCCTGGGCCTCATTACGGGACGGCCCTTATCGCGGCGTGCATCACATTATTTCATTTCAAAGAATCCGCAGAGAAACCCGTCCCCGGCCGACAACAGAAAGTAAAAACACAGCTGACTCCCATTAGGGCCCTCTCACAGGCTCCGCGTGAGGTAATGAAATATGGAAGCGGTGAGATATGTAATGCTTTATTAAGCGGTCTCAGCTACAACGGCGTGCATGCCAATTACGCCTGCAGGCTACCGCCCGCCCCCGGCCGCCGGACCACCCAGCGCGCGCCCGGCCCGCGCCCCGGCCGCCGGATCGTGGGGAAGAAGGGAGGGAGGAGCGAGGGGAGGAAGGGGGAAGAGGCACGGAAGAAGGGTAGGACGACGGGGGAAGGAGGGGGAGGGTGGCGAGGAAGAAGAGCAATACAGAGGAAGGGCCGGGACAGCGGCCGGTGCCCAGCGCCATCTCTGGCTAATGGAAAGTAGCAAGGCATCCTTTGGGCCCTGAGAGAGCCAGGACTGTTCTCTCCACCAGACCGGTGGGGCTCTGGGAATCTCAGAGTGACCGGAGGAAAATTGAGAGGTCTCAGATTCCTAGAAGACAGGAAAGGGAATGGCCAAAACTAGGTTCAGAGAGGGAAAGACACTTAAGAGGGTCACACAGATGAATCCTGGGCAAGAGTGGAGGGAGGCCCAGGCTCCTGTTTCCTGAAGTAAGTAGATTCCATTCTACCAAACTGCCTTTTCTTTTCCCTCTAATGATGTCTAAATGGCAAAGTCAGGCTTCATTGTGTGGATGAGAAATACGTTCTTTTTTTACATCTGACTCTAACATCCCTGAAATCCTCTGCTCTTTCTAACTGGCCCTATATTTTACAACCCTTGCACAGTATTCTGAGCCTGCCACTGCCATGACTAGGCTGTCTACCCTCTCTGGAATCAGTCTCCTCATCTGTATAATGGGGATAACAAACCCCATCTCCCTAGGTTATGGTACAGGTGAAAGGAGAAAATGCAGAGTGCGTAGTCCAGTCTGCAATGACACCTGCAGTATTCAGTACTACAGTGAGCTTGTCCTGTCAGTCATTCAACAGATGGTTCCCAAGTACCCACCTGGTGCCAGAGAATGTGCTCGCTGATGTCCTTCCGTGGAAAAGGCAAGCAAGGTAATCCGACCCCCTTCAGGAAGCTCTGGTAAGGGTTCAGCTGCAGAGAGGGAAGTGAAAATTACTGGCTAATATGGAATTTGGGATTACCTGGGGATTTGCATTATCCATTCCAGGAGTTCTCAGCCATTATTCTACCTCAATACAAACAAAGCGATGGTTCACTGCCTCAGGAGGGTCCAGAGTGAGGGGCTGCCGCAGGTAACCCAGGCTACATGCCCTGGTGCATACTCAAGGCCCCAGGCCTATTCCAGACGCCCAGGGAAACTGCACAAGGCAGGGAGTGGAGAGCATTATTTTGGAGAGGTGACGTGGAATTCCCCTGGGTTTCTTAAAAAGAAAAAGAAAAATCATTTGCAAACCTGGGTTCTTTCATTGGCTTTTAGCAGCAAATTCCATGTGGATCCAGCATACAGATTCCCAAGTTAAGATCTGATGGAGGGAGTTTGCCATCCGTGCCCCCAACTACCATTTGACCTCACTCTCTACGGCTTCCCATCTTCTCAGATGCCTGGTGCTTTCCTGCCACCTACCTCCCTCTACCAGGAGAGAGGGAGAATACACTGACACATACTTAGGCAGTGGTCCCCTCATGCCAGGCACTAGAGTAAGTTTTATATATATAAAATATAATATATTGTAGATATTATAATATAGATAATTAGACATATATATAATATAATATATAGTCCATATTATAGATAAAAATGAAATATTAGAAATATCATAAATAAAATAAAATAATGCTTATTTAATCTTTACAGAAACCCTTTAAGGTCAGTGCTTATCATTTTTCAGATGAGGAAACTGGACCCCAGAGAAGTGAACTGACTTGTTGAAGGTCAACAGCTAGGAAATGGCAGGCAATCCAGGCAGTTTGGTTCAAAACTCCACACTGTTGACCACCATACAATCTGGAATTCACAGACTTCCCTGGTGGCGCGGTGGTTAAAAATCCGCCTGCCAATGCAGGGAACATGGGTTAAATCCCTGGTCCGGGAAAACCCCACGTGCCGCGGAGCAAATAAGCCTGTGTGCCACAACGACTGAGCCTGCGCTCTAGAACCCACGAGCCACAACTACTGAGCCCGCGTGCCACAACTACTGAAGCCTGCGCCCCTAGAGCCCGTGCCCCGCAGCAAGAGAAGCCACCGCAATGAGAAGCCTGATCACCACAACAAAGAGTAGCCCCCGCTCGCCTCAACTAGAGAAAGCCCGCGCACAGCAACAAAGACCCAACGCAGCCAAAAATAAATTAATTAAATAATTTTTAAAAAATCTGGAACTCACAGGAAGAAGGCAAGGATGAGGGCAACTTAACGGATGTGATTAATAGCACTAATATTTCCACAAAAACCCACGAGCTGCTATTCCACACTTAATTCTCGCAACACTATTGTGAGATACGTTTCATTGCCTCCTTTTACAGCTGAGGAAACTGAACCCCAGAGGAAAAGGCCCTTGCCCAAGTTTATCCAGCAGGTCAGTGCAGAGCCGTAGTTAGAACCTCAGTCTGACGACCAAGTTAGTATTCCCTCACTCTTCCAAAGCACCTCTTAGACTCCCCACCAGCAGACTCCTCACCGCCAGAAAGTAGCATTTTAAGAAGACCAGAAGAAGGAATAACAATGCCTAAATGGCAAAGCTCAGACATTACTGTGCCGATGAGAAACATGTTCTCTTTTTTACGTCTGACTTTCTAACATCCCTTAAATCTGCCCCCACAACTGACCCTGCATATTTACCCAAGAACACCTCATTTATTCAGTGAATATGAACAGAGCTCCTACTCTGGCTGGGTGCTGAGGAAACAAAAGTGAAACACTCATGTTCCCTGCCCTGGGAGAGCCCACAATCTGGCAAGGGGAAAACAGCAGCTGAACCAATAATAAGGGTATAAAGCCGTGACGGAGATGCCTGTTACACACAGAATGTCAGGCAGATCTTCCCAGAAGGTCAAGGTAGGTCTCAGTACACATGATGTTTGTGCAGAGTCTTGTGAGATGGATAAAAGGAGTTACCTGGAGGAGAAAGAACTGAGAAACCTACCTATGAAAAGTATGGAGCACTGGATATCCAAAACTCCTTCAAGGAACTGCTAATAGTTTTTAGGGCCCACTGAGCAGGACAGGTGTTAACTAGAGTGATAAGAGAGCACCAGAGGTTTTGTTAATTTAAATTATTTCAATCAGTGAGAAGGCAGGGTACTCATTCGTCCCTTGGTAATTGTTTTTTATTTAAATCTTGCTCCTAATACAATTTCTCCACATTATTCATACTCTCTTAGAACAGAAAGGTCCAGACCTCTGTTTTCATTCTACAGGTGACATTACCCCCATTTTATAGCTGAGGCTCGGAGAAGTCATTTACATCAGGTGGAAAAAAAGATGACTTTCACTTAGCAAGCACTTAGTATGTGCTGGGTACTGTACTAAGCACTTTATATACATTTATCTTGCTTGATCCTCAAAAATACCCTTGAGATAGTTTCCTAAAACTTGCTAACTTCTTTCACATTTCATGTTTTTGGACATGCTATTTCTTCTGCCCTATAAATATTCCTCGTTTTTACCTGCTACACTGTTTAGGCTCCAGACTAATATGCTTTAGATAAGAGAGCCAGCAATACAGTGGTTCAAACAGGATAGAAGTTTATGTCTCTCTCATGCAATGGTTTGGAGATAGGCGTGTGATCCAAGGTGCATGAGGCAGCTGTGCTCTCCAAGGTCATCCAGGGACCCAGGTTCCTTCTGTTTTGTTGCTCTGCCATCCCTTCATGGCCCAAACTCATCTACCCACACCAGGTCCTGATTCCAGCCATGGGAAGCAATTCACTGGGAGGGGTATCTCTATTATTAAGAGGAAGAGGAGAAAAACAGAACTGGGAAAACAAGCAGCATACTCTGCCATCCCTACTTGTCCTTTATCATCCAGTTTGCACGGTGCCGCCTCTGCAAAGCCTTCCTGAATCTCTTCCCAAGAAGAATTCATCATCCCCTCCTTTGTGCTTCTACAGCCCCTTGTATCAATACTGTTGCTTTATACTCCCCAGTTTACAAGCCTGATCCCCTCACTTGTACATAATAAGCACTGTAAGTACCGAGCACTTGCTATGTCCTAGGCACTGTGCTAGCAAGTTTTATGCATTAAGTCATTTAATCTTCCCACAACCCTGGGGATTTCCTCCTCTGTGAAATGGGCATAATAGGAATACTAACCTCATAGGGTTGCTGTGAGGATTAAAAGAACAGGTACTGAGATAGGTACCGAGTACATGCTCAATAAAGAGTAGCTACTACTGTTGTGTAAATACGGATTGATACATGTACCAATGTAAGGGGTTAGTCCAGTTATAAATTATGCTCCCTGCCCTACACAGCTCACAGCTGAGCTGGGAACGTTAACCTCATGCCAGCGTGTGTAGGCACCTAGAGGTACACAGTCCGAGGGTTCTTGGTAAGGTGAGAAGTGCTCTACAAATATTAAGTGCCTAAGTCATGGAAGGCACTACTTTACCCTCCTCCCCTCAAGTGAGAAAGCTAACTTACCCCAGGCCACACAGCTAGTAAGTGCCAGAACCATGACTCAAACCAGACTTATTTTAGTGGGTGAGGGGGGGCAGTGTTTGGCTAGGTAAGTGCCATGAATCTGTGACACTTGATAGACCACGTGGAGCAAGTCCAGACGCTTAGGCCATACACGACACTACCACTACCTAGTGGCAGCAATGAGTATTGCAGTCATAGCATCTCATTCACTCAAATAAGGCAGAAGTATCCCAAGTATCAACTTTGAACTGTTTTAATATATTAGATATAATCAAGATCTTTTCAGAACATTTGGTTTTCTCTCTCTTATCAACAAACTATATCAGGTCATTTCCATTGTTCTTAGCCACTTGCATTTCCTAGATTTGTTCTTCTCTACCCTTTAGAATTTCTGAAATCAGAATGTGTGTTATAATAATGGGTCAGCCTCCAAGAGGAGGAACAAGTTGTCAGGTAGTTGTCAGGTTTATGCAGTGTTACTTCAGATGTGTGATTTACAATGAAAGAGTTGGTTATTAACTTAAATTTGGATCCCTAATTACTGCTCTAAATGTCTTCAAAAAGATTTCATAGTGATACAAAGAAAAAGTTACTGTTTATGCAAGAAATGGCCTGCCACCCACCAGTCACTGCAGTTACTGACGGTAACAATTGCCCAGTCTTCCCAAATACATCAGAGAATTTTCTGAGTAGCGTGAGGTGGGTCTGACAAATTGGTCCATCAAGTCCTATAACGCAGACACTAAACACCAACCTGTCAAAAGCTTCCAGCTAACTTTCAAGAAAAGCTGTTTCACCTCCAGCAATATGCAGTGCAGTTTGTGGAGAGAGGAGGGGCGCTGTGTGTTTATCCGAAGCAGAAATCCACATGAGACACCAATAGTCTTCAATATGTCTCAAGATATTACTGTTAATCTTTTAAAAATTAAGTTCACTTACATGAGATGCAAAAAAGCAGCACCGGGCTTCCCTGGTGGCGCAGTGGTTGGGGGTCCGCCTGCTGATGTGGGGGGCGCAGGTTCGTGCCCCGGTCCGGGAAGATCCCACATTCCGGGAAGATCCCACATGCCGCGGGGCGGCTGGGCCCGTGGGCCATGGCCGCTGGGCCTGCGCGTCCGGAGCCTGTGCTCCACAGCAGGAGGGGCCGCAGCGGTGAGAGGCCCGCGTACCGAAAAAAAAAAAAAAAAAAAAAAGCAGTACCATCACCATGACATTCTGCATAATTTTTTTTTTTTTTTTTGCGGTATGCAGGCCTCTCACTGTTGTGGCCTCTCCCGTTGCGGAGCACAGGCTCTGGATGCGCAGGCTCAGCGGCCATGGCTCACGGGCCCAGCCGCTCCGCGGCATGTGGGATCTTCCCGGACCGGGGCACGAACCCGTGTCCCCTGCATCAGCAGGCAGACTCTCAACCACTGCGCCACCAGGGAAGCCCCTGCATAATTATTGATGACCTAAAGGGGAGCTACAGCGTATCGTATAGACGTCCCAGGGTACACTCAAACATTGACTGTGATCCTGAAAAACAAAGGGAGCGCTTATAGGAAGAACTGTGTGCTCTCAGTTGTTTTTCTTAATTATGTGCCTATAATGTGGCAGCTCTCCCCCCACCCCAAAGTGGACTTAAATCAATCGGGCATCTTACATGGAGCAATGTCTTAGTATCAAGAAGCTCCAGTTCTCCCTTGACTCTACGCCACTCATTATAGAGGTGTGACGTGTGTCGCCTGTTCTGACACCCTTTTCTAGCATTGTGTTGTCCCACCATGACATGAGAATGATGACATTGGGTTGGCCAAAAAGTTCGTTCGTGTTTTTCATACGATGGTATGGAAAAACCCGAGCGAACTTTTTGGCCGACCCAAACTGTCAGTGATAGCAATGTAGGTTTGTATAGCACTTTAGAGTTTCCAAAGTCCTCAAACGTATTTGCTCAGGTCATTCTCACAACTGCTTCAGAAGGCAGTCCTTTTTTAGTGATGGGGAAATGGGGCTCAGAGAGCTGACCTGACCTAGGTCACACAGCATGACTGAACCCTCCTCCTCCCCTCTCATCCCTTCTCCTTCATCCACCACCCTGCCAACTTCCTTTCTCTCTCTCCCTTCAGCCTTTGTCTGTTTCCTTTCTCTGTCCACACATCTCTGCTTCCCTGTCGCTGTTTCTCTCCATCCCTGTCTTAGGAGTTTATTTTTCTTTCCTTCCCTCTCTTTTTTTTCTCTTTATCCCCATATCTCTCTGTCTTGTCCTAGTTTCCCTCTGTTTTTAACCTTCTTATTGCCTCTCTCTTCTCCCTCCTCCTTCTGTTTTCTCTCCTTCTCTCCCCTCTCTCCCACTCCTTTTCCTCCTACCCTCCCTCCCCTGGTTTCTTAGAGCCTGAAGATGACAGTTTTCTCTCCTACAGGCCAGCATCTGTCTCCTCTGAGGAAGAAGTGGATGGAGCATAGGGTAGCAATGAGAAGGCGTCTTGGCCTTTGTCGCCCCCTTGAGCCTGTTCATTTTGCCCAAACCTCCTGCCCCAGACTGATCCCCTTCAGCCCCAGCCAGCTGTCCCAGAACTGGGATTCCTGGGGAGAACCCAGCCAGGACCAGTCTCCACATATCTTGCCTGTGTCTGTCTGAAAAGACCAAGTTAAATGGAAAGTTCTGGGCATCTTGACAGGGAAAGTAAAACTAATGCCAAACTTGGAATTCCTAGATGTGGATTGGATCCTGGCTCTGCCAATTACCAGCTTTATGACTTTAGGCCACCGCCTTGTCTTTCTGAACCTGCGTTCCTCACCCACGAGGTGGGTGCAAGGGCTGTTGTCAGGGATTAATTAAGGCCATGATGGTGAAAACACCTGCCATATCACGGGTGCTCAGTTCAGTGTTGATTTAGACTCAGAGTCTCACAAAAGGGAGGCTGTTCAAGAGTGAGGAAGTGGAGAAGGAAGGGGTGTTTAGTACAGGAGCCCCATGTTCTGTTATTGCAAAAAGTGGCCACAAATTCTTCCCCAGCCTTCAGGAGATGGAGTCTGTTTCCTCACCCCCTGAACATGAGTTGGCTTTGTGATTTACTTTGGCTAAAGGCTGTTAGCAAATGTGATGCAAGCAGAGGCTTAAAAAGCATCGGGACTTGGCCTCTCTTGCTGCTCTGGGAAGCCTGGGACTGCCCCCAAGTGAAGAATCCCCGGCCATCAGCCAACCAGCTACCCACCCACCAGGCATTAAGTAAGGCCATCTCTGCCATATGATCACAGATGCGTGAGTGTTTTCATTATTTATTGCTGCATAACAAGTTACCCTCAAAGAAGCTTAAAACCACATTTATTATCTCACTCAGTTTCTGAGGGTCGGGAGTCTGGGAGCAGCTTAGCTAGAATGGGAATCTGGGGGCTGGCAAGAGCAGGGGAAACCGAGTCAACACCGGCCACACCCTGCCTGCTATGGAGCCCCCTGGTGCAGCCCCGGCTCGACACACAGGCAAGCCTGCTTCCCTCCCAGGGAACTGAACATCAGGACCCGGAGGGTCCTCGGCTGTGAGCCTCCCCAAGCCCTCATTAAACAAATGGGGAAGCTTGCCCAAAATCACACCACAAACCTGCAGCAGCAACAGGATTAAAGCCAGCACTTCTGCTCCCTGCCCTGGGCTTGTTTCTTTGCAATATATAAAGAGCACATCGCAACCCTGGTGACACCTTTGTTCAAAACTGAATGGATTTTAAAATATTGCCCTTCTGGGACTCCAAGACCAGCCAAGGGCAACAAGGAAAAACTAGCAAGAACAGGAAGGAGAGAGAACTAATTACCTGATTACTTCTCCTTCACCCCGCCCTCCTGCCCCTTCTCCCTGCCCCTTGCAACCCAGGATGCCTGCCTCCATATGACCAGACCTCACTGAGGCACCTGCCCCAATGCTGCTTCCCAAGAGATGCATGTCAGTTCGAGAAAATCCAAATCAGAACCTAAACCTAGTCCCAGAATCTCAGCGTCTCAGTACAGGAAGGAAACTTCTCCTGGACTGTGTTCTCTCCATGACAGGTGGCTATTCAACCTCTGCTTACATGCTTCCAGAGACCAGGAACTCACTACCTCTTGGACTGGTTAGAAAGAATTGGTTGAAAAGCGCTTTGGAGACAGATCTACCTACATTCAATCTCTGTGACAAACAGCTGTGCAACCTTTGATAAGTCATTTGATGTCTCTACTCCTCAAATTTCTCCTCTGCAAAACGGGAATAAAGCCTCCTGAGCAGGGTTGTTGTGATAATTAAATGAGGTTATAAATGTGTGCAAAATTCCCAGAAAGTCATCAGCACACGACAGTTTTTATTACGTAAGCAGAAGGTGAGAACAAGAGGGAACACAGGGATCTGCCTCTTAGAGTGACTACTTCCCTCCTGAGCACCCCCCCATTCCCACGTCCCAGTCAGGGATGCAAGAGATTAGGATCTCCTGAGGTTTCTCCCCAGAGTGTCAGAGGGTGAGCTGTGCTCTCAGATGGATGTGCTGGGCCTAGAATATTCAAGGATGGAGGAAGAAAATGAGAGGGGAAAGAGAGGAGGAGAGAGAAACCAAGTGTGTATACAGAGGTGATGGAAAGGTTTCAGCAAGAAGTCAGTCATGTTGGCGTAGCTAAGACGCCACAGCCCAGGCATAGGTGAGGGGAGTTAGGAAATACCTCCTCTCCTCTGCTTGTTTTTTCTCCAACATCCAAGTTATTCTGCATCTCTGGGAGGGTGGAGGACGGGGCAGGGAGAAGTTGGCAAGGCTGCTGCTGTGAAATCAGAGAGGCGAAGGCTGGATCGGAGTGAAGAATCCGACACTGGGGGGCAGGGGTGCACCTCTCATCATGCAAATCATCTTCCACAAAGCAAAACAAATTTACAAGCAAATCACCGAGTGAGCCAAGTGGCTAGGGAGCATTGGAAAGGAAAAGGAAACTCATTACACCTTCCCATTGTCATTCTCCTACAATATACAAACTGCCACAGGAGCCTTTTGATTTAGTCGCTGCCTCTGTGGTCTATCTTAGTGTCTTTATAACTGCTCAGAGGCTTTCTGTGAGCTCAGTATCTCCCGTAGCTCCTCCACCCCCTCCCTCCGCCCTTTTCCTGAGCCCCTACGGGCACTCCCAGCCTTCACCTCTCTGGGACGTAACAGTGCCCTGAGTTACCAGCCCCAGGCCACGGCCCATAGCCGGTCGCTTTCCCTAAACCCTACCCACACCTTTGTAAACAGTCCCTTTTAAAAACTCACCTCCTTACCTAGAATAGGCAAATGCATAGAGAGAAAAAATAGAACGGGGGTTGCCAGGGGCTGAAGGGAGTGGGGAGAGGCATTAGTGTTTAAGAGATACAGAGATTCAGTTGGGGAAGATGAAAAAGTTCTGGAGATCCATGGTGCACACAATAGTGTGAATGTTCTTCTACAGCTAGAGCAACTAAAGTCAGAAAGGATTAACTAACTTGGGCAGTTATCCCTCCTCGTCCTCCCAGTCCATCATCCATCCATTCACCCATCTACCCTCCTACCCTTCCAGCCACCCATCTCCATCATTCATTCATAATCTCATGTACCCATTCAGTTAGTCATCAAACATTCTCAGGTGCACGATCCTGTGCTCGACCCCCAGAGTTGGATCAGCAGGCTCTGGCCCTCGGGGAGCTCACAGTCCAGTGAAACACACACCTAACTTTTTTTTTTTTTTTTTTTTTTGCGGTACGCAGGCCTCTCACTGTTGTGGCCTCTCCCGTTGCGGAGCACAGGCTCCGGACGCTCAGGCTCAGCAGCCATGGCTTACGGGCCCAGCCGCTCCGTGGCATGTGGGATCTTCCCGGACCAGGGCACGAACCCGTGTCCCCTGCATTGGCAGGCGGACTCTCAACCACTGCGCCACCAGGGAAGCCCCAACACCTAACTTTTGAGACCACAACGCTGAGCAGCACAATGCTGTGGACAAAGACCTGGGTGACCATCCTGACTCTACCCTTAGGTAACATCTCTGGGTACCACTATCTCCTTTTTTTTTTTTTTTTTTTTTTTTTTTTTTTTGCGGTATGCGGGCCTCTCACTGTTGTGGCCTCCCCCGTCGCGGAGCACAGGCTCCGGACGCGCAGGCTCAGCGGCCATGGCTCACGGGCCCAGCCGCTCCGCGGCATATGGGATCCCCCCAGACCGGGGCACGAACCCGTATCCCCTGCATCGGCAGGCGGACTCTCAACCACTTGCGCCACCAGGGAGGCCCCCACTATCTCCTTTTTATCATTTCCTACATACAGGCCAGTTTCTGCCACCAGATCCAGAGACTCTGAAAAACACAGGGACCGAGTCTTCTTCTTCATCATCGTAGGCTGCAGCCATTAAGCTGAGACTCCACGGGAGCAGTTACTAAGCACTGTCCAAGCTCAGCTAACCACTTAACATGGTGCTGTGGACTGAGCTGTGTCCCTGCCAAACTCCTATGTTGAAGCCCCAACACCCAATGTGACAGTATTTGGAGACAGGACTTTTAAGGAGGTAATTAAGGTTAAATGAGGTCAGAAGGGCAGAGCTCTAATCTGACAGAACTGATGCACAAAGGAAAGACCATGTGAGGACACAGCAAGAACAGAGTCATCTACAAGCCAAGGAAACAGGCCTCACCAGAAACCAACTCTGCTGGCACCCTGATCTCAGACCTCCAGCCTCTAGAACTGAAAGAACACATTTCTGTTGTTTAAGCCACCCAGTATGTGGTATTTTGTTATTGCAGCCCAAGCAGACTAATACATGGATTATCCCCATTCATCTTCACAGCGATCCCTCCTTACGGATGTGGAATGTAAAGTTCAGAGAGGGGAGATCAGTTGCCAAGGTTACAGTCTGAAAGTGGCAGAATCCAGACTCACACTTTGGTCAGGCAAACACCAAAATTGCTACTCTTAAGCCTTTGCTATGCTGTCTCCCTTAGTGTCCCAGCACCAGCAAAGGGCCTGGCCAGAGTATGAGCTTCATGAGTGAATGAATGGATGGACAGTTGCCCGTCATCCTGACACTTGGAAGATGTCTCTTCTATCCCAGGCCCTTTAAAGACGTTCACCCAATGCCCACCCTGTAGTCTTGGGGAAGAGCCATAGCACCCAGGCCATCCGGATCTCAGGAGGGAACATCCAAACCAAAAGGAGAAGTTAGAGAAAGCTGACTGGACAGTGAGGGGGAGGGTGCTCCAGACAGAGTGTGAGTGTGAGCAGAGGCTGGGAGGCAGGAGAACAAGTAGGGTCACACCCAGGGGACAGAGATGGGAGGAGGAGGGAGGGAGGGTGTTGACAGGCTGGAGAGGAAAGCGGGGGCCTGAGAACCTTGGAATCAGAGAACCAGAGAATCAAACAACTTTGAGGCCCCAGGCTCCTGGTCCCAAATCCAGGAGCCACTGACCAGAAGGTAGCCAACAGCCCACCTGTAGCTCCAGAAAGACCTAGAGGCACATGGACTGTGATTGGAACTGCAGAAGGACCTGCAATCCCTAGGTGGATAGACAGCTATATAAGGATGGGATGAGGGTGAGATACCATTGTAGGGATGGCCATCATCTTCCACGCACTCCTGTGGGCCAACTGTTTCACATCCCTGAGAGACAGGGGGCATCGTGCCTATTTTACACATGAGGAAATCGGAAACCTAGGTTTGGAGGGATGAAGCCATTTGTGTCAAGACACCTGGCTGGCAGGTGGTAAGGCTGGGATACGGCCTCAGCCTGCCTGATCCCAAAGCTTGGGCCCTTACGTACACATTGTGCACATTCGAATGAGCTTGGCAACTGTAACCCAGAGACCCACTATGGGTCAGAAGACGGGGCAACTGGAGACCACTGCCCAGCACCGTGTTTATCGCACATGGTGGCCAGTCAGTCAGCACTGAGGGACTAAACGGCCTCCCGATGGCTTCCCTGGCCTTCCTGCGACTCACGTCTATTCCTCCATCATCTCCAGGTACCTCTACCCTAGGAATTCTTCCAGGAAACACCATAGGATCATCCTCCAGTGAGGTGGCGAGGGCTTGTCACTGAAAGCAGAGGCAAGTGCCTTGGGAGAGGCTTGGAGACATGACTAGTGAAGTTCCTTCCTGGGCTGCCTTGGGAATCTCCATCACTCTGCCACCCAAGAACCCACCCTGGATCCCCACTGCCTCTCCCGCCAAAACTCAGTGCTTTCCCAGCTGTGGCTCACGGCTCCCAGTTTTTAGCATCAAGGGGCTCTACTCCAGCTCAACAGGCCTCTCTATGGCTTCTTTAGATTCCCTCTTCCTACCCTGATGCTGCCTCTGATGGCTCCCTTTTTTTTGGGGGGGGGCGGTTATGCGGCCTCTCACTGTTGTGGCCTCTCCTGTTGCGGAGCACAGGCTCCGGACGCGCAGGCTCAGCGGCCATGGCTCACGGGCCCAGCCGCTCCACGGCATGTGGGATCTTCCAAGACTGGGTCACGAACCTGTGTCCCCTGCATCGGCAGGCGGACTCTCAACCGCCGCGCCACCAGGGAAGCCCTGATTTCTCCTCTTAATGCCATTTTTCAAGGCAGAGGTCAGCGCCCATCTTCCAGGAAGCTGTCCTAACTGTTCAGGGACAACAGAGACCAGAAACACCCTGGACACTCACCACCTGGGCCCTTCCCTGGGGCCCTTAAATGATTCCACCTTAATGGCCTCATAATCCCTAAATTAACCCAACTTTCACTGGGCGCTTTCTTTGGGGCACAGCTCAGGGAGGAGGGTGGGAGTCCTGCCCTTGAAGAGCTGACAGGCAGTGGGGGCAGAGGTATAGGTGAAAAATTAAAAGGCAGCATGAGCAAGAACCGCGTCCTTGAAGACGAGTGACCTTTAGGAAGGTGGGAATCCAGAAGCTTGGGTGTGGGTGGTGAAGCCAGGCAGACCCAGGTATGAATCTCTTCTCTGGAACTTTCTGGGTATGTGACCTCAGGCAGGTAACTTTACCTCTCAGGGTTTCAATTTCCTTATCTATCAAGGAGGAATATTGTGAGAATTAAATAAGAGGTTGCTAGTGTACAGCAGGGTGACTATAATTAATAATACTCTATTGTATATTTGAAAGTGACTAAGAGAGCGGATCTTAAAAGTTCTCATGACAAGAAAAAGAAAATGTGTAACTGTGTGGTGATCAATATTAACTAGACTTATGGTGATCATTTCACAATATATACATGTATCAAATCATTATGTCGTACACATGAAATGAATATATGTCAATTATATCTCATAAAAAAGGGAAAAAAGAAAATTAGCAGTGAAAGGAGTTATAACTAAATAGGCTGCAAACATTGAAAGATAAAAGGATATTATGACAAATTTTTGCACATAAATATAAAAATGTGGATGAAATGAGCAAATTACAATTTGCCCAAACTGACTCAAAAAAATTAAAATATCTAGGTAGCTCTACAGTCACAAACTATTTTAAATCTGTACTTTAAAAATTCTCTTCCCGTAAAAGAGGATCCAGACCTAGAATCTTTACTGAAGGAATAAGGAATTTCAGTCTTACAGGGCTGTTTCAAAGTAGAGAAAAAGAGGGAATATTCCCAACTTATCATATGAAGCTATCATAAACATGGTATCAAAACCTGAAGCGAACAGTATGAGAAAGGATAATTATAGGCCAATTTAACGTAGAGGTAAAAATTCTAAACAATAATAAAAAGCTGAATGCAGAAATGTATAAAAAGGATAATCCATTATGAGCAAGTTGGATTTATCTTAGTCGTGCAAAGATGATCTGACATACAAAAATGCTTAATGTAATTTGCCATATAAACAGATTAAAGAACGGTGTGCTCATCTCATTAGATGCAGAAAATGTATTTGATAAAATTTAACAGCCGTTCATGATTGAAAAGTGAAAAGCTTTTTAGCAAATTAGGAATAAAAGAACACTTCCTTAACCTGAAAAAGATGACCTGTCATTCTATTAAGACTGAGAACAGTTCTATTCACAAGTGCTAACTGGCTTACTTTTTCTCAGTTAATTCATATATTTAACTAGAACCACCTGGAAGCAGTGACTTAAACCAGAGGAGTGAGTCTAACGATAGGAATTTCTAGGACTACTGTCGTGAGGCAGAGGAAATGTTTTTGGCAAGCCTTGCAGTGCTCTTCAAATCTCCTTAATATGCATAGACTGTTGCTTATGTATTTTCATTCGTCCAATGAATACTTATTACATATAAAAAAACACAACAAGATGTCAAACATATTGTACATTGATGCCTTATGTACATTGTACAATGCACATGTACATTGTACATGCACAATGTACAATGTATATTGATCATAGATCATATGTACATTGATCATAGATCATATGTACATTGATCATAGATCATTGATCTATGATCCTCAAAATGATGACACAAAGTTTATCCTTGCGTTAGAAAAAAATCTAAAGGATGAATTTCCAGAATCTCTATGTGGTAGGATTACAGGTAAATTTTATTTTCTTATTAGAGCTGCTCCTTCATTTAGTAAACAAATATTTATTGAACAACATACCTATTAGATGCAAGACACTATGCTAGGTCCTGGAATGAAAAAGAAATATAGAAAACAGGAGTGTGGATTATGGTGCCAGACCATGGCTCTGCTAGGCTCTACTACCCATTAGCTGTGCAGCCTTGGGTAAATTGCTTAACTTCTTTGCTCCTCAGTTTGCCTATCTGTAAAATGGGGATTTTAGAAAAAGAAAAGAAGATGCATGTCAATTACCTGGCCTATAGTATCTGAACAAAAATAGCAACTATTATTATTACCTGGAAGGGAAAAGCGACATGTAGCAAAAGAGAGGGACAGGTGAAATGCTCTCAGTGCTCAGAGAAGCGGGTGAGAGGATATCAGAGACAGGGGAAGGATGAAGGAAGGCTTCCTGGAGGAGGAAGATTCGGAGCTGTGCCTTGAAAGCTAAGTATTTCCACAGGCAAATAAGAGGTGGAAGGCATTCCAGGTAGAGTGCACAGCCTGAGCAAAGGCCCAGAGATGAGAAAGTGTTTGGGTTAAAGGCACTAACTACTCTGACGGAGATGAAGCACAGGGTCCATTCCAGAGGCTTTACTGTGCTCCACACTAAATGTTGTGAGGCAGCCACTCTTCTCCCCTCAGTTGCGCCATCTGTAGAATGAGGCCGCTGGAGTCAGTCACCCCCGGGCCCCCAGGCCCTCCAGCATATTTCATTCTACAGTGTCCAATCTCCCGGACTCCTAAACGCTTCCACATGTCAACCCTGACCTGGCTCTTATCTTTGCCTGCAGAACACAGCCAGCCAGCCCTGCTTCCGGGCCTTGGACGGCGTCCCCACGGTCCCGGAGCAAACAGCTATTCTAGGGCCACCAGTCATGTGGCCCCCGTTCCAACAGAAACACAACACCCAGGATGGTGGGCCCTATGCAAACATTCGCCTCACTTCCCTCCTCGGGCCTCCGTAGTGCCTGAGGATGATGTGGGTTTATTTGGGGTCTGCAGAATGCAAAGAATGTTGTCATTCCCAGGGAACTCCGAGTCCCGTTTGCACTGCTTATTCTGGCTCCTCTCCGTGGATGCTGCAGGCGTTGTTGTCTCTTACTTCCAAAGGCTCCCAGTTCCAAGAGAGGTTTTATGTTTCAGAGAAATGAAGTAAGTGCCTAAAGGGGCAGTGGCATCTTTAACTGCTAGAGCAGAGGGCTGAGCAGGGCTGAAGGTTTAAGCTGTGTCATTCCCCCTCACGGCCCCGGGCCCCCACTCCCGCAGATGTCAGGCATTTGCTTTTTCAACCTGGAATCTGAGAATTCTATGATCTTCAAACGAATGGAATTTGGGGCTACCAGGACCTTAAGAATTGTAGAATTTTAGACATCCTAGAACCATGAAATTCTAGAATCTCAGAGTCAGAATCATTGTGTCCAGGGGAGATACAGGTTCCACCACTGCCTAGCTGTGTAACTTTGGGCAAGTTATTTAACATCTCTGTACCTCCATTTCCTCATCTATAAAGTGGAGTAATAATGGTACCTACTTCCCAGGGTTATTGTGTTGAATTAATATGTTAATATGTCATATGTTAATATGAGTAAAGCACCATAGAAGTGAGGCCTACAGTTCTAAGATCACACTGCAGGGCAACAGTAGGTGCTACTGTCCAGATCCCTGGCCTTCCCTTCTAGAAGTTTCCCCACTCAACCACACCACCTCTCAAAGTAACTAAGAAGGGACCAGCCTTGGGACCAGATACACCCTTCAGTGATGGCACCATCCTCACAATAGGTACTCTGCTGTGGAGAATTTCTACGCAACAGACAGGTTTCCCATGACCCAAAAAATACAATGGGCAGAACCATGTTTCCTCCTAGAACAAGAAGTATTTGGCAGGTGGGATCAGTGAAAAGCTCTGGGATCATTTTCTATGCTCAGTGGGTTGACTGGGCTCAGCTGGGTGGTTCTTCTACCCCACATGATGTCAGCTGGGGCTGCAGACTTCAGGGGGCTCAACTGGGCTGGAATATCCAAGATGGCTCACTTGTATGTCTGGCATTTTGGCAGGGATGGCTGGAAGGCTGGACCCAGCTGAGACACTCGGGCATCTGGGCCTCTCTCATCCCATGTAGTTTCAGGGCCTCTCCCTCCCCAGGTGGCTTCTCCATGTAGTGTTTCTGTCAGGGTAGCCAGACTTCTTAGATCACAGCTCAGGGAGCTCAAAAAGACATGAGTGGAAGTTGCCAGGACTTCTTAAAGCTTGGGCCAGTGAAATAGGGAGAATTCTAAGATGGCCCCCAAGATTCCCACCCACAAGTGCACATGCTCTGTATAATCCCTTCCCCTTAAGCGTGAGCGGGACCTGAAAATAGGGGAAAGTCACTCTGTTGATTAGGTTACATTATATGGCAAATGCAATGGCATAGATTATGTTATACTATGTAAGATGCCATCACAGCAAACTGGAGAGAGAATCTCCTGCTGCCTTTGAAGAACCGAGCTGCCACACTGAGAGAGGGCCATGCTGCTAGGACTTGAGAGCAGCCTCTAGGAGCTTAGACAAACCCCTGGCCGAGAGCCAGCAAGACAATGAGGACCTCAGGCCTACAGCCACAGAGACCTGAATGCTCCCAAGAGAATTCAGGAAGAGGACCAACCCCAAGCCTCAGATGAGATCACAGCCCCAGCCAACACCTTGCTTTCAGCCTGGTGAGACCCTGAGCAGAGAACCCAGCTACACCATGCCTGGACCTACAGAAGTATGAGCTAATAAATGGGTTTTGTCTGAAGCCTCCAAGTTTGTGGTAATTTGTTACACAGCAGTAGACCTTCTAGCCAGAACTGGCAGAGCATCACTTCCACTACTCTATTGGTCAGAGGAGTCACAGGGCCAGCCCAGGTCATTGTGAATGGGGGCCACACAGTCTGTGAATATCAGGAAGCATGCTTCATCTGGGGATATCTTTGGATATAAATGAGTATATCAATTATAATCAAGTATAATCAATACTTGTATAATCAGTCATACAAGTATAATCAATTCCCTAAGGCCTAGATCCCACCCGGGCCCAGAACAGATCCCTGTGTCTGGCTACCAAGTTTCTGGAAGGCAAGGTGTACTCTCATGGTGGGTAAACTGTTTTAGTGGAAGCTGCATTTGATATCTCACCTGCCTCCCTCTTGCTGAAATGTCAGCCTGTTTTATATCAATGCAAATCAAGCATGTTCTAACTAGAAGGGTTCACAACAGTCATCTGGTTTAAACCCCTCAATTTACAGTGGGTCTCTAGAGGGAAGGAATTTTCCTAGGTCCCACAGCAAATCAGAGACTAGGGTCAGAAACCAGGTGTCTGGACTCCCAGCCTATGACTGCCTCCATTCAGCTTTCATTTTGATGCTGAGTACATCATTCTCTCCTCTCTCCCCAAAGGAAAGGCACGGATTTCGCCTTGGCCCTCCACCTCTCCTGGGCCCCGCACTGTCCTGGCCCCTTGGGGCTTCTGAGACTCATCTTTTTTACTCCCCTGGATCTGTTAAGAAGAGAACACAAGAGTCACCAGGAACTGAATCCCACCAGGCTTTCCCCTCCAGAAGAGGACCAATGGGGTGGGAAACCTCCCCACACATCCCACCCAAGGACCAGAGCTTTGGAGGGCAGGGTGTGCACCAGGGGCTGGCTTCCACACGGTGAACTGGTGTGAATCCTCCCCTGACCCACTCTGAGATCTTAGGCAAGTCATATTCTGTCCCCATTCTGTTTCCTCACTGTAAATGAGGACAGTGCCCTGCCAGGTGAGGGGAGCTAAGTGCATGCCCTTTGAGGACCACAAGGGTTGACTTCCTGGGCAGAGCTTTTCTAAAAGAAACCTCAGTTCTGCTTCTTGATGAACCATTCTTCTTTCTCCAGCTAAGGGCCCAAGCCTCCCATGATTCCAGTCCTCGTCCATATCCTTCCCTTTCTCCAGTGGAAACAGGAAGCCAAGGGCCAGGACCTCCATCCCTAGGAATCCCCAAGAATTCCTATCCTTGCCCAAATGTCACCTCCTCAGAGAAGTCTTCCCAATGTCCCTATGTAAAATAGCATCTTCCTTCCTGCTCTGTCGTCTTCTGAGTTTTTTTCTTTTTAATGGCACTTGCTACTACCTGAAATTATATTGGGCATTTATTTGTTTATCATCTGTTTCCTACACTAAATGATAAATAAGGATCTGTTATTCACCACCATATCTGAAGAGTTAGACAGATAATAATGCTTAAAAAGCATTCCTTGGACCAAAGAATGAATGAATGGAATCAGTACAAAACTTCAGTTTTGGTCCAGTGGGGGGAATCACGTCTAAGAAACCAGTTTGTAAAGTGAAGAAAATAATATGCAGGAAGCCCAACCTGAACAGCACACCCACACTGGCCCCTCTCTCCTCTGGCCCCTGGTTGCACTTAGAGCCTGAACCCCTCGCCCAACACTGATGTACAAATGGCTGAGCCAGTGCCTTCATTGTTGATGTCTTGGAATGGGTAAACTCTGTAGATGTAAGTCTAGTCTCTCTCCCAAGCTCACTGAGAGCATATTCATCTTTGTGTCCCTCAGAGTGTCTAAAAAGTGCCATTTGGGTGACCATCCCTCGATGAATTAATGAATGAGCGAGTAAGTGAATGAGTCAACTAAATGGGTGGATGAATAGGTGAATGATGGATGGCTATTAGAGTGGTGGTGGATGGATGGAGAGATGAAGAAATAGAAAAAAGGAGGGAAGAGTGGATGTATTGATTGATGGATGGATGATGAGTGGAGAATAGGCGAATGAATAGATGAATGATGAAGAAATGGATAGATGGATGAGTGTATGGTTAATGGATGATAGTGGGAATGGGTGGACAGATGGATGGATATTGGATAAGTTAGTAGACAAATTTGACTTCTGTGTCTCAGAATCTCCAAAGTCATGGAACAGAGGAAGCAGATTTGCTTGTGGACCTATAGGAAAAAGTTCAGATCCCTAAATCAAAGCTACAGAAAAACAGGTTTCAGCTCATTCTGAGGTAGAATCTTCCTGTCCCAGAGATGTGCAAATAGAAAATAGGAACCCCATCCCCATCAGGGGGCTGGAGCAGGCAAGAATCTGGATCCTAATTGGGATGTTGGGCTAGTGACTCCTTCCTTCAGATGGAAAAATGATATGATTCTAGAGAAATCAGAAGTGAACTTCTCCATCATCCAGATTTGGTGAAGGCTGGTCCCTCATTCTCTAACCCGAACCTTGGAGATTCTCTATCTTGATACCTCTCCTAGGGCTGAGGACAGAGTCAATAACAGCTGGGCTAACTGGGCACTTATAAGGCACACTCCTAACAACACCCATGAGGTTGGAATTGCTTCTCACCCCACATCTGTCTGCTTTTTCCACTTGTCTTGGCTGGCTTATAGGCAAAAATACTAAAGTCTCAGAATCTTAAAAAACAGAGACCAACTGTGTAGCCTTGAACAAGTTATTATCCTCTCTTATCTTCAATGGTATCATGTGTAAAACAGAGACAACAATGTCTTCCTACAGAGTTGCTGGGAAAATTAAATGAAAGAATTACATAATGTGCAGTGCTAGGCACGTTGAAAGCCCTTGATAAATAACATTGGAACTGGTATTGGTTTTCACATTGATATCAGTATTCAAATCCACATCTACATTTGTATTCGTATTTATGAGAAATATTATCATAGTATATCATAGTATTACATGTATTATTTACTATTGCCATAGACTCATAAATCTAGGACCACAGATTCATAGATTGAAATAACAGATTATCAGAATCTGACCATCTCAGAAGTTTAGAACTTTAGAATTACTAAACCTCAGAGCCATGGACAATTCATTTAAGCAACTCTCAGAAAAGGCAACACCTGGGACTTCCCTGGTCCACAGTGGTTAAGAATCTGCCTGCCAATGCAGGGGACACGGGTTCGAGCCCTGGTCCAGGAAGATCCCACATGCCGTGGAGCAACTAAGCTCATGCACCACAACTACTGAGCCTGCACTCTAGAGCCCACGAGCCACAACTACGGAGCCCGTGTACCACAACTACTGAAGCCTGCACGCCTAGAGCCCGTGCTTCACAAGAGAAGCCATCGCAATGAGAAGCCCGTGCAACTGCAACAAAGAGTAGCCTCTGCTCGCCACAACTAGAGAAAGCCCGCACGCAGCAACGAAGACCCAACGCAGACAAAAATAAATACATAAAAAAGAAAAGGCAGGACCTCTGAGGTCACGAGACCAGCCACCCCAACCTGCCTCTACCCAGGGCAGATGGCTCTCTCTGGTGTCCACCCCACATCTCCAAGTCGAAACACCTTCTGAGCCCACCTTGGGGTGCCTGGCTGGACTCCTTGGCCCTGTACTCCTACTCTCGGACAACTCAGAATCCCAGGAATTTGCGGCCACAGTAGTGGGGGCCTGAGATTGGGCCCGGGGGATGATGAAATATGGAAGCTCCCAGAGTCGGGCCTGGTGGAGAAGGCCACATTTTCTGTGTCATGTTCTATTGCACGCCAATCAATTACAGTGCGCCCTATATAAACACATCAGGAGGGCTTTGACAGGGGGCCGGGGTGAAGTTGGGTGTCAGGGTAAAACAGGGGATAATAAAATCACTGGAGATTTATTTCTCTAAATTGGAAACTTCATGCTTACACCTGACTAAATCATCAGGCTGAAATCGGAGCCGACTCCCACGGAAAACACATGTAACCTTATCCCATCTTTGTTTAACGGCGACCCATCAAGCTGCCTGATGGATTCTGCAGATGCGGCCAGCGTCCTCCTCTGGCTCCTTGAATTCTGGGGGTCTCCATCAGACCTGTCTTCACTGTGCCCACCCTGCTCTTGTTGCTCTTCCAGGGCTGGCCCCTCCTACAGGCGGGTGTCCACGTGGGTCTTCTTTGCTCCCATGTCTGCTAGTACTCCATCTGTGTACCTAAGATTCCTCTACCTAAGACCCTCCTTTTCCGTGCAGCCCTTCTCCCTGAGAAGAGAAGCAATGTTGACTAAGAGGAGAGGCCGCTGTGACATCAAGGAAAGTGCTCTAGGCCAGAAGTCGTTCAAATTATGGTTCCAGGATGAAATCCCTTTATCTGTCGGGGTCCAATGACTTTGCTCCTTCCTTTTATCCTGTCTGTTCTCTCACAGAACTTTTAGGAGGATTTGATGAGCTAATGTGTTAAAAGTGCTGTATGATTTACAAACTGAACAGTCTGTATTAGAACCTAATTTTCCATGTGACTCACAAAGCACTGCACATGGTACCAGCAGGCTGTGAGTCACCCTCCCGCCGTGTTGAAGAGTTTCCCCTTTACCAGGAGCGACCAGTCCGGGCTGGGACGAAGAATCGAGAGGGTATCTACTCAGTAAGCACCCTCTGTGTGTGCTGGACACTGGGCTAGTGCCACTCATACAGTATTTCACGTGATTCCCACATCCTAGACCAGAGTTATACCCACTCCAAGGATGATGAAAATCAGGAATCAGAGGGGACCAGCTACCTTCCCAGACTTTACTGTCTCAGCTGAGACAGTAACCAGCATGTCAGTCTAGGCTCGCCTGACTCCAGAGCTCATCAAAATGTATGACAAGAGCTCTGTGAGCCCCGGGGGAGAAAAGATGGGCAGTGTGTTTCAGGGCTCAATATGGGCCCCTCCCCCTCTCCCAGCCCCTCCCTTTAAGTCCATAAATTCTTCCACACACAAACACACTCACCGGAGTGCACACCGCAGGTGGTCAGTGGCTGGGAGGCTGAGGCTCCCTGCTCAGAACGGGACTCCAGGCTCACACCTCCACCATGGCCCTTTTGGTGGAGCTGGGGAGGTGGGGGGCAGGAGGAGCCCCTGTGTGTCATTTTCGGCGGCAGTCGGCAGAGCCCTGCAAAGTGCAAGATGGCTTTTTTAGCCCAGCATAAGGATCTAGTTAAAAACCAATAAATCAGCAGTGAAATGTGCATAGCAGCCTTCTCCGTAAAATCAACATGGCTTGCTCCTCTGCAGGGAGCCCTCTGACCGCCAGGACTGAAGCCTGGGCCTCAGGCAGAGCCCTCCTTCGTCCCACAGGGATCTTTGGAGAGAGGGGTCTCCACTCTCCCCTGAGAAGAGGAGAGCCAGGCAACCTGGGTCCTGCCTGGGAGGCGCCTACACTTGAGACATCCCCTTTCTAGACGCAGAGATCAAGAAAGTGATCAAGAAAGTGATCAGAGCCGGCCCCAGACAGCCCTCCGCCTCCTCCGCACGGCTCCCGCCCTGACACAGAAAATCGAATTATGAGATGAATGGGCCGGGGAGTGGATGAGAAGGGCGAGCCCCAGGGCGTCTCCCCAGCGCAAAATACAGAAAGCCATCTGCAGGGAGGGGCTCGCGACCCCTCGGGAAGCCGTACCACGGCGACCTCCGCGAGGATGGGCTCTCCGGCCTCCCCGCGCCCAGGCCAGCCCCAGGCGGGGCGTGGGGATTGCGGGAGGCCCCAGATCGCCCTCAGGACGGTATTTAATATCTGTAAAACTGCCACTCGGGCAGCCAAGGTAAACAGCGTCCCTGGCAGTTCAAAGGTGAGCGAGTTTGAATGTTTCCCCTTTGCCTGAAAGGAATCCGTGCCGGGCCTGTGGCAGCGGGCCCCCGGGAGGCCCGGCCCCCCGCGCCGCCAGCCCACGGCATCTGTGCACACAGAGGCGGCGTCTCCCACGCAAATACTCACAATTTCTCATTAAAACTTACGACTGTGTCAACAGCGCGGGCTGGGCCCCTAATCTGGAAAAGACATTTCGCCACCCCGCCAGCCGGCCAGCCGCCCGTCCCACGCCCGGAGCCCGAGCCCGACCGCAGCCAGCTCCGCTCATCTCTCCGCGCACCCCCGCCCGGCCGAGAGCGCTGCCCACGGGGACCCCGCGCCCCGGCTTCCAGCCCAGGGGAATGCGCTGGCCCCGACACTTCCGCCTGGCTTGGGCTCCGAAAGGGCTTTCTCCCAGCGGGGGTTCGCTTTGGAGTCAGTTAAGTAAAGCAGCCCCCAGCTGCACCCCGCACCGCATCTCCCCAGACCTGTTCCCAGGGGTTCTCTCCTGCTCCTGCCGGGAAGATTTAGCTCACCCCCCGCCCCATGCCACGGCAGAGCTGGCACACCTGAGATGTGAACACAGGGACCTCAAGGCCCTCCGCCAGAGAGGTGGGAAGCCCCTGGGCAGGGGTGCAGGATAAGGAAGGATGAACTCCAGTCTCGGTGGGTCTAGACGTACTGACTCCAGTGCAAGAGGGAAATCAGAGAAACACTTGGGAGTAGAAAGAGGCCCCCCTCGGTTCAAATCCCAGCTCTGACACTTGGGATACCTCCCTTTCCTCCACTATGAAATGCGGTCAATAATAGCAAGTTAATACCTGTTCCCACATACTCCAGCTCCTGGCACAGCTAAGCACTCCACACACAGTAGTTATTCATTCAGGCAACCTACGTTTGTTAAGGCCCTCCTATGTACAGTCATGAACGAAACAGCTGACAGTCTGGGGAAAACAGGCAAGCAGTTAGAACAAAAGAGCCTGAATGTTATGAAAGGGGGTGTAGAAAATGCCAAGTGGGTGCCCAAGGCAGGGGTCACAGAGGGAAGGATAGATACACTGTGACTGAAAGGTGAGGAGTCGCAAAGGCAGCAGTGGAAGATATTCTAGAAGAAACAGCCTGTGCAAAGGCCAGGAGGCAAGAGACAGCATATGATCACTGGTGAAGGCACCGAGACAGAAATGAGGCTGATGGAGAGGGGCTGGGGGAGTGTAACACACAGTGTACAACTTTTAGTGAGTGCTTTTAGATTTGATTCTTTTGTGTGTGTGTGTCTGTGCCTGTGCGTGCGTGCGCACGCGCACTTGCTTACACACATGTGAATATACACCTAAGATATGTGAGTTTAAATACGCCTCCAAATGTGTACCATGCATGTGCTTGTTTCAAATGTGTATGTCCTCTTGGATGTGTGTGTGTGTGTAAATGGGTAAGCATTTAGATGTGAATATGAGTGCATTTGTGGGTGTACCTATACCTGCGACTATACGTCCATGCTTGTGAGTCTGAATGAGGACGTGTATATCCATGTTTGCACAAGCATCTGTACCTCTTGATGTGTGTCTTTAACAAATACTGATTCCCTGCTTCCCACTCCACTTTCTCTGGTGTCTGTATGGGGGAGCTGGGTGGGCTGGGTCCTGAACACACATACCCTTATTTTCCACGAGGGCACACATTCCCCCAGAGAGGCCATTCGACAACTGGTACTCACTGGCCTGATGGACCCACTTCCTTGTGAGGCAATGCAGACATTGTTTGCTCTACTTCTGGGAAACAAGAAAAATAAAAGCATCTTAAGACTTCCCTCCAGAAAACTGAAATCCAAGCACCCACCTCCCATCCCAGCATCCTACCTAAGTCAAGGTTTGTGGAGACAGTGCCGTGTGGAGAGCAGGAATAACTCCTCAGCATTGGGAGTGGGAAACTCAGCCTCAAGCCATCTCAGCTGCTCTGCTGATGTGCTGTGTCCTGGAACAAGTCGCTTTGGCTCTCTGAGCTGGTGAAAATGAAGACCATGTTTCCTGACTCCTTCGTCTTGGGCTGAAATAGAACACAAACAGGGATGTGGCAGCACAATGGCCATGCCTCCCAACTTGTCACCGGACTGGGCTAGCCACCTTTAAAAGAAAGAAAGAAGGAAGGAAGGAAGGAAAGAAAGAGAGAGAGAGAGAGAGAGAGAAAGAGGAAGGAAGGGAGCAAGCCTCAGAAAAGCCTCATGAAGTCCAAAATGTCTGATGCACATTTTGCTTCCAAAGGGGCAAGAATTTTGCCTTGTCACGTCTGTATTGCCCTCCTAGAACAGTACCTGGCACATAGTGGGCACTCACCACATATTTGTTGAATTGATAAATGCGTTCATTGAGCTGTTTGCTCATTCATTCACTCAGCTAAGACTCCTTGGCCCTTGTTCCATAGCAGGGCTTACCTGTCCCCAATCAAAGAAGGAACTCTCTTGCGTAGGCTTCACTAAAATTCCAGGAAAGTCGGTACCACTTTAAATCCGTGGCTGCCCACGTCCATCAAGCCTCAAAGCTATTGCCCCGCTCCTTCTACTCCTCCCTGTGGCTGTTCAAATCTTCCCCCTTCTCCCCAGAACCTCTAACCTTTTTCTTCCTTCCCCTGACCTTTTAACAGGTGACCTTCACGGAGAAAACAAAAGCCATCAACTTTTAGCCACAAAACCTGCATATTTCCCTGTGCCTCCTCCAACTTTCATCTCCTTTTCTCCTATTGGAATGACAGATGGGGTCCCTCCCCAGAGGAAGCCCAGCCCCCCCTCTGGATCCCAGCACTCACCACCAGAGAGATCACCCCCTCCACGCACCCGACTCTCTCCTCATCCCTTCCACCTCAGCGTTTCTCAAACTGACTATGGTGAACCATTCAAGGATCACAAATTCAATCTGGGGTGCTGTGACCAGCAGTTTATAAAAAGTAAAATAGGAGAGGAAATACCAGCGTGTCGCACTCACTAAAGGTGAGTACACGTCATGAAACTTTGTTTCTGGTGTAGATCTGTGTGCAGGCGTCCTGGGTCTGGAAGTCCATGTAGGTCTGACCTGGTTGCAGGCGGGAAAGAGTGAAAGGCATCCTTCTGCCTCTCTTTTTCTACTTCCTCCTTCCCATCAGCGGTTAAACATCCTCTAGAATCTCAGAAACAGTCTCTCCTTTAAGCCCACATTTTCCTCCAGTGACCGCACCCCTTCTGCCAAACCACGCCCCCAGATCTCTTCACAACCAACCTTCTCTAGAGAGTTGTCTACACTCAGTATCTACACACCCTCACCTCCCATTCTTCGGCAAATCAGCATATGCCCCGCCCCCAGAACCAACGTGAGCCCACTGCTCAATCCAATGAAGGCTCTGCGGGGGCTCTCGGGGCACTGACTGTTTCCTTGGCTCCCACGACCTCCCCTTGTCTGGTTTTCCTCCTACCCGTGTGGCCTACCGTCTCCCCTGTGGGTTCCTCTGCTTCTACCCAGCCCTTCCTGTTGGCGTTCCTGGGGTCTCACTCCTAGACCCTCTTCTCTTTTCATTCTCCCCTCAGTAATAGTTTCAAGGTCCAAAGGCTAAGGATGCCCAACTTGATCTCCACATCCAAGCTCTCTTCCCAGACCCCAGGCTCACAGCTACCTTCTGGCATCTCTGCTGAGTGCTGCACAGGCCCCTCCTACTCAGCACACCCAAGGGAACCCAGCTTCTTCCTGCACCTTCTCTGAGGTTCCTTGCCTTTGTGGCAGCACCTCTGCCCACCACATCACCCAAACCGGAAAGCTGGCCCCATTCTGGACTCTCCCATGGCCCAGCTGTCCTATCACTACGTCTCAGTGGTATCCTTTCACTCCTCTCCACCAGCCTCCAGTCTCACAGGCAGAGCTCGCATCATTCTGTCTGAATTACTTCCAGAGTCTTCTAACTAAGGGGTCTCCAAGCCATCTTTCTATTAGGACCATGTTGCTCTCTGCTTTAAATCTTGCAGTATCTCTTCTCAGCTGCTGGACTAAAGCCCAGGCTCCTCATACACACTTGGAAAGATGTGTCCACACTGACCCTCCATCTTCAGCCCTCTCACTTTATATTCTCACCCTTACTGGTGCTCCTTGGGCTGGGGGGCCTGTGACTGGCTGGGCCCTCAACTTGCTCGGCCTCCCTAGATCCCCTCACTCTCAGGTTCCTCTGGCCAAAGCTAGGCTGACCCAGAGCGCCCCAAGCTCACGTTCAAAGACTTGGGCCGGGCCCAGCTGCTTGGCCCCATAAATGGGGATTAGGCGACCCCCTTTGAGGCGGGCGGGTGGGCTGTGAGAAGAGTTGGTTTGGTGTAGATTTTATGGCAGGATCACATTTCGTCATCAGACCCCCCTCTGAAGCTGGCCAAGGGCAGGTCAGGCGCAGGGGAGTGGGAACTCGAGCCGCCCCATCAGCCCAGAGCACAGAGCTGCTGGCGCAGGAGGGAGCCATGGCTGGAATCAGGAGCCCGAGTTCCAGCCTCCCCTTGCCGCCCCCTCCACACCCCCCACTGTGTGAACTTGGGCACATCCTTCCAATCTCTGGTCGGCAGTCTGTAAAGTGGGGGCCCTAGACTAGTGGGCACTCAGGCCGATTCCATTTCCAGGTCCCCAGGCCCCTGGCCTGTCTAAGCCTCAACAAAAGCATCACCTTCCCCAGAAGGTTTCAGAGCTATTACATGCTTACAAACTCATGGATTAGGGTTGCCACATAAAATAGAATATTCAGTTAAACTCAAATTTCAGATAAACAACAAATAATTTTCTGTATAGGTATATCCCAAATATTGAATGGACATATTTATATTAGAAACCATTCATTGTTTATCTGAAATTTAATTTAACTGGGTACCCTCTACTCTTATTTGCTAAATCTGGCACCCCTACCTTGGATGCGCTCAGGTTTAAGGGCCATGGCCTCATGGTCCATCTAACCAAAACAAGTTAGGTTTTGACAGGTTAAGTGGTCTTGGGAAAATCATCAAGTTGGGTAGAGATCTGTGGTCAAGAGCCAGTAGGGATTTTGTGGAAGGGTGATCCAGGCAAAGGGAACAGCATAGGCAGAGGCCTAGAGGTTGGATGGTATTGGGCATGTTCCAGGAAAGGCTAATAGGAGACGGAGTTGTGGGATGCAGGCTGTAAGAGGCAGAGATGCATGGAAAGTTCCACTGGAGTCAGATCACACCACATCCAATCTGTGCTGCTGCTGATATTGGGGGTGGGGGTCTGGTGGAGGTCTGTGCTGAAGCAGGATCACAGCCAGACACTGGGGTACAGGGAGCAGGACCCAGCCACCTGGAGATTAGGGGAAGGAAAACTGGCATGGCCTAGGAGAAAGGACCTCCAGGATCCAGCCAGAGAATTTGGGCTCAAATCTCTCCTAGGTACAAAATAAATAATAAAAGCAGTCAGTAAATGGTAGCTGTTTAGTTGTCATTATGATCAGGTGCTTAGTATATGCTGTGGTTTGGAACAAGCCGACCTCACCACCAGACGGTCCCCATGGAACCAAGGCCATTTCTTACCCACTGGGAGCCCAGATGATAGAACAATGGCAGCTGGAAGATTCCATACTCTACCCAGCTATGCCACCTCTCTCTTTCTCCTTTGTCCAATATCTGTGAGAGGTAAGCCGTCAGGGAGATTATTATGGATGCAAGGTTGTTTCAGGGACCCAGTGAAAATTATCCAAGGAAAGGAGCTGCTTTATTAGAGACCCTACAAGATCTACTTACATGAATCTCTCATGCCATTTTCACAGCAACACTAGGAAGTATTTCAGCCCTATTTTAGAGATGTGAAAACCAAGGTCCAGAGACCTCTCCTGCCCAAGGTCCTTAACTAACAGTAGGGAAAGGCTGGGTTTAAAACTCAAAAGCTCTTTCCTTTACATAAGACTGAGCCTGTAGATCAAAACAACAAAACCTGAAGCCAGTGCCCATGTCAGCCTGCGCAGGCACCCTCACCCCTACTGGGCCCATCCAGCTCAACACCAAACCTCCCACCACCCAGTCCATGAGGCCTTGAAACCTATCGTGCCTCCAGGTCACACACAGGCTTCTTTCCTTGGTGCTATGAAAAGCCTGGAGAATTCAAAAACCTTGAATCCAGTCTAGATTCCCCAGTTCTTGGTTACATGGTTTCAACTTTCTGAGCTTGCACTTCTTCATCTGGAAAAAGGGGTTAACAATGCCTTCCTCCCAGGAGTGTTGTGAAGAGCCAATGTGATAACATACAGGAAAGTGCTTTCAAAACTGGAAAGCATGGTGCAGACTTCTTTCATTGCCCAAATCACAGACAAGCAACATCATCCTACAGACTGAAGTGCTTTTTCTAGTTCAAATCTCCCAGATTCATGAGGAGTCCTTTGCTCTAACAAACAAGTCTAGCTCAGGGCTGATTTGCAAGACAGGGGTGATTGATGACACTTCATTTATTTATTTTCAAACATTTGCTAATCTCTCCTTCTCAGGACCTATACTGGGCAGTGGTGAATAAAGACACAGTCCTGGCTCTTGGGCAGGTGGTCAGTGGGAGAGAAAGACACAGACAATAACCAGTGACAAAGTATAAGCAAGTATAAAAACATTATAAAGAAGTGAGGTGAACTTGTCTGAGAATTGGAGAAGGCTGTCAAGTAAGACTTCTGTGATGGGGATATTTGCACAGGGTCTTAAATAATGTATTTATGCCTTCATTCAACAAATATTTTCAAATCTCTTGTAAAGTACTGGGCTACATCAGTGAACCAAATAAATAGTCCCTGCCTTGAAGGAGCTTAGCAGAGAAGACAGATAATAAAAAGATGAATAAATAAATTATAACATAAAATCATACCCTATATATTATATGTATGTAATATGTAACTATATTGTAATATAGCAGGTGTTATGAAAAAAATATTTCAGGGTAAGGGATAATGACTGGTAGGGGTGAATTGGATTATATAGATTGATCATAAAAAGACTGAGAAACTGACAGTTGAGCACAGACCTAGTGGAGAGAGAGCATGGACACTGAATGATAATGAAAATAAAACATAAAATTTGTAGAATGTAGCTAAATCAGTGCTTAGAGAAAATTTTATAACTTTAAATGTTATTTGAAAAGAAGAATGATTTAAAATCAATGATCTAAGTTTCCATCTTGAGAATCTAGAAAAAGAAGAGCAAAGTAAGTAGAGGAAAGAAATATTATAGATAAGAATGGAATACATTGAAATAGAAAACAAACAATAAAGAAAAAACAATGAAATAAAAATCTTGCTCTTTGAAGGGGTTAATAAAATTGATGAGCTCATAGCTAGACTGATCAAGAAGAAAAGAAGATACAAATTGCCGATATCAGAAATAAAAGGGCTTCCCTGGTGGTGCAGTGGTTAAGAACCTGCCTGCCAATGAAAGAGACACAGGTTCATGCCCTGGCCCGGGAAGATCCCACATGCCGTGGAGCAACTAAGCCCATGTGCCACAACTACTGAGCCTGAGCTCTAGAGCCCGCAAGCCACAACTACTGAGCCCACGTGCCACAACTACTGAAGCCTGTGCACCGAGAGCCCATGCTCCACAACAAGAGAAGCCACGAAAATGAGAAGCCCGCACACTGCAACAAAGAGTAGCCCCCGCTCACTGCAACTAGAGAAAGCCCACGCACAGCAACAAAGACCCAACACAGCCAAAAATAAATAAATAAATAAATTTATTTTTTAAAAAAAAAGAAATAAAAGACATCACTATAGATCCTACAGACATTAAAATGATATAAGGGAATTTTACAAACAACTTAATCCTAATTAATCCAACAACTTAGATGAAATGAACAAATTCCTTAAAAGACACAAATTGCCAGTACTAACACAAGAAGTAGAAAATCTTAATACAGCCTTATATCTTTAAAGAAATTGAACTCATAATTCTTTTTAAATTCCCACAAATGAAGCTTCAGATGTTTCCAATGGTGAATGCTCCTAAATGTTTAATGAATAAATAATACAAAACTGTTCCAGAAAATGTAGGAGGGAACTCCTCCAACTCATTATATGAGCTAAGTGTAATCCTGATACCAAAACCAGACAAGTACATTATAAGAAAAGAAATTATAGACCAATATCCCTCACAAAAATCCTTAACAAATTATTGTCAAATCAAATTATCAAATTCATATATATATATATGGCAAGTTGACAGATATAATTCTCCACATTACCACAATAAAGCAGAAAATCATCTCAGTAAATGCTGGAAAACCATTTGATGAGATTCAATACCCATTCATAATAAAAACTCTCAGAAATCTAGGAAAAAAAGAAAACTTTCTCAATCTGATAAAAAGACATTTGTGAAAAATCTACAACAAATGTCATACTTAATAATGAAATATTAAATCCTTTTCCCCCTTGAGATCAAGAACAAGGCAAGGATGCCACTCGCAGCATTTCTCTTCAACGTTGTACTAGTGATCTCAGTCAGTGCAGTAAGGCAAGAAAAAGAAACAAAAGGCATAAATATTGAAAAGGCAGGAGTACAGTTTTCTATATTCACAGATGACATAATTGTGAACATCAAAAATCCTAAAGACTCTATAAAAATGTATTAGAACTAATACATTACTTTAGCAAGAATGCAAGATACAAGGTAAATATTAAAAAATCAATTATATATAATATATATGCTATGAACCATTAGAAGATGAAAAAATTTTTAATTACCTTTAAAATAGCATCAAAAACAAAAACTTAGAGGTAAATTTAGCAAAATATGTGCAAGACCTCTACACAGAAAACTAAAAAACATTGCTGAAAGAAATTAAAGAAGTCCTAAAGAAATGGAGAGGTACACCATTTTCATGGATTGGTCTGCTTACTATTGTTAAGCTGTCTCCCACATAAACTGATATATTCAATACAATTCCAATCAAAATCACAACAGCTTATTTGAAGAATTTTTATGGTAAAACAAATAAACTTGAATAACCAAAACAATCTTGTAAAAGAAGAACAGAGTTAGAAGATTTAGACTGCTTGATTTCAAAGGTTACCAAAAAGCTACAGTAATCAAGAAAAGTTGGAACTGGCATAAGAATAGACAAATAGATTGATGGAACAGCATAGAATCCAGGATAGATCCATACGTACATCAATTGATTTTTGATCAAGTCAATTCAATAGGGAAAAGAAAGTCTCTTCAACAAATAGTCTTAGAACAACTGGATATCCATATGGGAAAAACTGAACTTCAACCACTACCTCACCTCATACCAATTAAAAAAAAATTCAAAATTGATTCTAGACCTAAATTTAAAAGCTAAAACTACAAAACTTCTAGAAGAAAACATGGAATATAATTGTGACTTTGGAGTAGGTAAAAATTTCTTAGGACACAAAAAGCACCAACCATAAAGTAAAAAATTGACAGATTGGACTTTTGTCCACCAAAGATATTATTAAGAACCTCAGCATAGCTTGCCTATTACTTGTATTCAGAATATATAAGGAATTCTTAATAATAAAATGACAAACCATTAAAAACTGGGCATATACTGAAGAGTCACTTCACAAAGAAAGATATACAAATAGCCAATAAGTGCATAAAAAAGTACTCAATATCCTTAATCATGTGTAAATGCAAGCTAAAATTGTAAAGTGTTACAAGTACACACCCCATAGAATGGCTAAAATGAAAAAAGATTGACAATAGCAAGTGTTGACAGAAGCAACCAAAATGCTCATATATTGCTGGAGGGACTGTAAAATGGTATAACTATGTTGGAAAACTCTTTGGCAGTTTCATATAAAGTTAAAAATGTATCTACTCTATGACCCAGCAATTCAACCCTTAGGTATTTTCCCAAGAAAAATGAAGACATATGCCCATTTCTCTTACACAAAAGATATTTATAGCAGTTTTATTCATAATGGCTTCAAACTACAGTCAACCCAAATAAATGAATAAACAAAAAGTGGTATCTCCATACAATGAAATACAACTCAGCAATCACAAAGAACAAGCCACTGGAAATTCCCTGGCGATCCAGTGGTTAGGACTCTGCACTCTCACTGCCGAGGGCCGGGGGTTCAATCCCTGCTAGGGAAGGAACGAAAATCCCACAAGCCGAGCAGCATGGCCGAAAAAAAAAACAAACCACTAATCCACCAACAACATGGATGAAGCTCAAAAGCATTATGCTGAGCAAGAGAAGCCAGACACAAAAGAATACATACTGTTTGACTCCATTTATATGAAGTTCAGACAAAAACTCATCAATAGTGTTAAAATTGAGAAATTTGGTTGCCTCTGGATAGTGGAATTGATTGGGAACAGTCCTGAGGGAGCTTTCTGGGGTGATGAAAATGTTCTATGTATGATTTGGGTGGTGGTCACATAGGTATATGCATACTCATCCAATCACACTTAAGATCTATACATTTCACTGTGTCTTAAATCAGCTTTAATTTTAAAAGTTGTAAAACTTGTGATGAGATCCATGAAAGGGGGGCAAAGGGAGTACCAAAGAAGTCTAGGGAAAGGTGTGACCAGGGGAGGCTTCAAGGAGGAGGTGGCATTTGCACTGAGCGTTGAAGAATCTGAATAGGAGTACTGTGAGAACCAGACGAGATGCCAGATATGAAGGAACTTAGGGAATTGCTAAATATAAAGGATTGCTCAGCTCAAGCACTGATGCCTCTCAACCACTGACGTCTCTTCCGAACAAAAGAAGAAAGACCAGAATAAGCATTTGGGGTGGGGGTTTCCACATGGAGCTCTGAGTTGCTGAAGAGAGATTGATCAGGGCCAGGTCCTGGAGACTGGGTATGTGTACTCCTGGGGGTGTGCAGCAATGTGCCAGGGGTAGACTCGGCACCTAGTCAATTGCTGGGCACATGGAAAGTACTCGATAAATGTTTTTCAAATGAATGAAATATAAATAAAGGCACTGCTGACAGATCTGAGCTTGAACAATGGCTTGGAGCCCCAGAGAGGACCCAGGGCTGGCTCTGGTTCACCCTGCAGAGAAGCCAAGCACAGTCCTGGAGTGCTGAACTTGGACACATTCTATCACGCAGCTCAAGCCGCCCTGGGGGCGCCATATAACTTTATTGTAAGCTCGTGCAATAACACAGGCAAATGGAATAACAATGTAAAGTTGGCTTTAATTAAAATGAAGGGTGTTTGCCTCTCCCTCCTTTTCCTACTAAGCCAGGGCAGCCTGCTGAGCCGGGCAGAGCAATCAGAGGAATGTTTCCAAAGCGGGAGGCAGCCCCCCACCACCCCCCTTACAAGGTTCACCAATATTCGTGTGGCCCTTCCCCCTCCCCAAACCCCACCACTCTCCCTTCTTACATGATCTGCATGGCAGAAGGGCATGAAGAAGGGGAACAGGAGAGATGACGCCTTTCTAAGGGCATCAGGAAGGGAGAGAGAATGCTGTTAAGCAGTGTGGGGAAGGAAATCTCGTCCACTTAGCCATTCTACAAATGTCTGAGGCACTACCATGTGCTAGACCTTGTGCTGGGTGCTGGGGCCATCCTCAAAGGACTCACTGTCTGGTCGGAACTCATCAGTGCAGAAGAGGTATCCACCCAGAGACACATGAACAAGCCACGAATCCAGGGATTCGGTTCTGACATGTGTCCTGACATCTGGAGAATAAAGTCGATGCTAAGAATCTGCTAACTGGGGAGAAGGACCTCATGCAAAAGGACCAGCAGAGATGGCACAGTGCTAGGTATACTGAATACCTCCTACCCTGTGTTCTAGCCTGTGCTGTGCTGGTGAATGTTAACCACATGAAGTTGCTGTTTCTAGGGAAAAGGGAGTCCGGATTTGTAGCCTTTGCCAATTTCTATGGTGTAAATTCTCCCACAGTGGTGAATTTCTAGTTACCAATGTTATATTAACCAGCTTGTAAAATTCCCAACAAGTTAACAATCAGCTAGTATAGGTCAGTTCCAACACACCACTGATCCTACCTGTCTGCAGTGCTCTGGGCTGGCGAGAGGAATTCTGAACACTAGCATCTCAGCCCAGGGTTTGCATTCAACCGACATTTTTTTTTTTTTTTTTTGGCTGCATTGGGTCTTCACTGCTGTGTGCGGGCTTTCTCTAGTTGCAGCGAGCGGGGGCTACTGTTCGTTGCGGTGCACGGGCTTCTCATTGCGGTAGCTTCTCTTGTTGCGGAGTATGGGCTCTAGGCATGCGGGCTCAGTAGTTGTGTCTCTCGAGCACAGGCTCGGTTGTTGTGATGCACGGGCTTAGTTGCTCCGCGGCATGTGGGATCTTCCCAGACCAGGGCTCGAACCTGTGTCCCCTGCATTGGCAGGCGGATTCTTAACCACTGTGCCACCAGAAAAGCCCTCAACTGACATTTAAAGAGTATCTTCTCTGTGCTAGGCCTTGGGCCAAGAGATCTCGGACCATTAATAATAATATAATAATAATTCTAGCTAGCACCTATTAAGAGTTTACTATATGTCAGGTTCTCTTCTAAGAGCTTTTTCACAAATCAGTGCACTTAATCCTCACCACAACCCTATGAAGTAGATATTAGTATCGTCCCCATTTTGCAGATGAAAAAACTGAGGCTCAGAGAGAACAAGTTACCTGCCTGAGATCACATAGCTAGTAAGAAGCAGTAGCAAATAGCTGTTATCACTGAATGTCCTCCTTACATTTTAGTTATTGCCTGCATTTTGAGTCCAATATTCTCCAAGTAGAAGCCAGAAAAGCCTCATCCTCAGACCCCTTTGTGGCTCAGATGCAGACATGTGACCCAGATGCACACCAATGTGAAACCTGGATACAGAGAGGATCGATCATGTGGCCAGGGCAGTGGCAGAGGCATCCAGTTCTTTGGGAACGGCAGTGATGGAGCCTCTGGCTTCCAGCCCAGAACGCCATAGGGACTGAGTGACGGGGTAGTGATGTTTTCACTCAAAATGCTCCCATGGTTTAGTTAGGCCTCATTCCTGGGGTCCTCCAGAGATTCTGTGAGCTGGCCAACATCCTGTAATAAATTCCCCTCTGCTTAAACTAGCTATAATGAACTCTGTTGCTTGTAATTAGGAACCCCAATAAGATGGTGGATCCAGGGTTCAAACTTGGCTCCAGAACTCAAGCTTTTACTCACAATGCCACACTTCATTTTCTCCTCCCCCCGACCCTGTAACTAAGGCTCTACTCCCATTTCACAGATGAAGAAACTAAGCCTAAAAGAGATCAGACCAGCTGCCTGAGCACACATATTAAATTGAGCCACATGAAACTGTTGCTATTCAATAGTTTGGGGCTAAGACATGGCAATTTCATGTGGTTCAACCTGACAGAAATAGGATTTTAGTCTAGATTTGTCTGACTCCAAAACCCTTGCTATTTCCACTGCCTGTGCTTTCTCACAATCAAACTTGCTCATAGGATCTAGTGGGTGAGAACCTGCGCTCAGGTGGTACAAGCAGAGGTAGTGAGGAACGGGGCGGGAGGTTGGGGTGCCTCCTAAGAGAACCTGAAAGTCCAGGAGAGATGGAGACAGCAGACGGGGGCTTTGGCTGACTCAGTACACCTTCACGTGCATCTCCTGCACCAGCCCTGATCTGATCACTTCTGGGGAGAGCACTGAAAAAGAGGACCTGGTCCCTGCCTGCATGCAGCTGAGGTCAAGGATTCTTGCATGGGCAGTATCGGAGGAGAAATAGCACAGGACAGCAAGAAAAACAAGGGCTATGCAACCTGTTAGGAGGGAGACCTCTTGGCAAGTGGAGGCCAGAGCAGAGCCTCGAGGAATCTATAGGTCGTGGATGAGTGAGGAGAAGGGACAGGGCGTCAGGCTGGAACACCAGCAAAGGCAGAGGCACAGAGGCTGCAGTGAGTGTGGCTACGTGAAGAGGAAGAAAGGAAGCAGCTTAGGTGAAGTGTGACGCGCATGAAGGGGAGCAACAAGGGACAACTTGGAAAGAAAGGTTGAGAATGCCATTCGCTTGCTCTTCAGCATTTACTGGGTGCCCACGATGTGTCAGGTGCTGTGCTAGGAATACAGCTGGGAACCACACAGGCCCAGGCCCTGCCCCATGGGCCTTCTGACCTTTCAGGGAAGCCACGTGCTCAACAAGGAAGGACCCAGACAGTTAACTAATTGCAGTTGACGTAGATGTCGTCAACGTGAAGTTCAGGGAGCCATGATCATCTAACAGGGTGATGAGGTCTGAAAAAGTCAAAGAAGGCTTCCTGAGGACATGACGTTTAAACTGAAACCTGAAGCATGATCGCAAAGCCAGGATGAGGCTGGCTGAGGGAGCCTCAGGAGGGAGCACCCTGAGCAGAGGAAGTGGCAAGTGGCAGGGATCTGAGTGGGAAGGGGTTTGTCATATTTAAGGACCCGAGAGCAGACCGTGGGGTTGGTGTGAGCTGCGTGAGGGCCGGGGAACAAGTCAGGAGGGGCAGCCAGGAGCCATTCTGGACACAGCCTGGCAGGTCATGGTAAGGAGTTTGGATTTTATCCAAGAACTGTGGAAAGTGACGTCATCAGCTCTGTATTTTTTTAATCACTAAGGCTGCTCTGAGGAGAAGAGACTGGAGAGAAGGAGAGTGGAGACCAGTTAGGAAACTATAGGAACAATTGGAACTGGATGAGGTCATGGCAGAGGAGAGGGAGGGATTGTGGAGCTTCCGGGTAGATTCTGGATGTGGAATTGACTCGGTAAAGTTTAGCACAAGTGTTATGTGACATAACCTCCCCCTTCCTGGTTCTCTCGTCTGTAAAACGGGGCTGTAACAGGACCTTACCCTTAAGGCTGTTGAAAGTACACAGGTGAGTTGATACACTATGAAGGGTGTGGAACGGTGAAAGGTAGCTATGACTGACAGGCAGATGTCGGGGAGGACGGGGGTCCTGTTTTGCATGCATTCAATTGAAGAGGTTTATGGGACATCCCAGCAGGGGTGTCAGGTAGACTGCTGGACGTCAAGAGAGTGGTCTGAGGAACTCAGGGAATTACTGGGGTGCAGATGGTATCCAGAGCCACAGAGAAGGAGGGACTGTCCTGGGGAAGAGAAGAGAGTGAGCCCCATCAGTGGCCCCGCTCGGCTCCGCATGCCAGGCTACGGCACTGGGCTGCTCCTGGATCCCAGGAAGAATATCGGGAGCGACACTGGCTTTGGCAGTGCCCCTGGAGACGCCAAGCGATTCCTTCTGACTCTGACCCAGGCTGTCTCAGCTGGTGGCCTTTCCTTGATTCCCTGGGGAGCCAGGCCTGAGTCACCTCCTCCAGGCCCTGAACCTGTCTGAGCCTTCAGACCCACGGCTTAGGCCACTAAGCCCCAGCTCGTGCTGACAAATCCCTTCTAATAGGGAGATCAACCTTTCAATACTACTGCTGCTGCTCAAGAGACAGGTCGCAGGGCAGCGGGCGAGTGGGCATCCCAGCATCGTGGGCTCTCGCTGCCTCTCTGGCTTGTCACCACCCACCCCAGCAACTGCAGGGGCTCCCAGGGCCCCGGCTTATCAAAGCCACATGCTGGGAGCCCCGTGGGGAGATGGAGAGAGCAGATGAACAAAGAATCTTATGCCTGAAGGGCTGAGAAGACCAGACTCACATCAAAAGGAGCTCTAGAGCCCCTGGGAAGCAGGGGGGCTCCAGCACACATCCACCTCCAGGCCTTTGCTCTTCCTCTGCCTGGAACATTCTTCCTCCAGATATATGCAAAGCTGGCTGCATCACCTCCTTCAAGTCTTTATTCAAAACTCATCTTCTCGGGGAAGCAGTCCTTAACTACTCCACTTAACATTACAAACGCAACCCCTCTGTGCTCCCTGTCCCCCTTCCCAGCTTCATTTTTGTCCATAAGATCATCACCTGCTATACTATACGTCATCTTATATTTGTAACTGTCTGTCTCCCCCCACTAAAGAGACAGCTCCATGAGGGCAAAGCCTAGACCAGAGCCTGGCGCACAGTAGACAGTTGATAAGTATTTGTTGATTGATTAAAAGACCACCGCTTAAGCAAGTCACTGAACCCAGGATGAGAGTCCTGAGTTTGAGACTAATTGCCCCTTATGTCCTTGGTCAAACACTCCCTCTCTCAAAGCTTTAGTCTTAGTCTCCACATCCATAAAATGGGGATTATGTCACCTGCTCTGGTTCCCATATAAAAAGAGGCTTTGAAAACCTCTTTAATATATTAAATTATTATTATATTAGTATAGAACATATTGTATTATTTTTTAATTAATTTATTTTATTTACTATTTTTTGAATTTTATTTTATTTTTTTATACAGCAGCTTCTCATTAGTTATCCATTTTATATTTATTAGTGTAGATATGTCAGTCCTAACCTCCCAATTCATCCCACCACCACCATCCCCACGTTTTTTATACATTTATTTTTGGCTGCATTAGGTCTTTGTTGCTGCACGCGGGCTTTCTCTAGTTGTGGGGAGCGGGGGCTACTCTTCATTGCGGTGCGCGGACTTCTCATTGCAGTGGCTTCTCGTTGTGGAGCACGGACGGGCTCTAGGAGCACAGGCTCAGTAGTTGTGGCTGGCGGGCTCAGTAGTTGTGGCGCATGGGCTTAGTTGCTCTGCGGCATGTGGGATCCTCCTGGACCAGGGCTCGAACCTCTGTCCCCTGCATTGGCAGGTAGATTCTTAACCACTGCTCCACCAAGGAAGCCCATTGTATTATTATTTAAATAATATTAAACATGTAAAGGTGGAACAGAGAGAAAGAGAAGGTGGCAGGAGATGGGGCCAGAGGCTGTGGGATCAGAGTGCAGAGGTGGGGGGCACCCGGTGGCCAACACTGTCAACCAGGGAAGTCAACTGGCCTGAGACTAAATTGGGGAGGGCTTGATGGGAGATCCTGGAGGGTCATCCAATTCATCCCTGAGGCCCCAGTGTCCAACACTGGGAAGGTCCCTTCCTGGGTCCGAGCCTACTCTGAACACAGTATGCTCAAGCAGGCCTGAATCATCCTCCAAGAGGAGCCCCTTCATCTTGTGAAGAGAGGACTTCCTAGGGAGCTGGGAGAGAACCCTGACATCACATCCAAATGGCCAGACACCTTAGAGAAGGGGAGTTTCAGGTGAGTGGCCCAGCATCCTGAATGAGGGACAGACTCGCCAGCTCCCTGCACTAAGGCAGCTGTGGGGTTAAGAAAGAGTCCCTGCTCCAGACCTGCCTGCTCCTCTTCACCAACTGTCTGGCAAACACCCATGATCTTTACTATTTGGCTCCAATATCACCTCCTCTGGGAAGCCTTCCTTGATAGCTCCTCCCCACCTCATTGCACCTTAAGTAGACTGACTGCTCCCTTATTTGCACCTCCCGTGCCCTGTTCAGTCATTCATTCCCAGAAAAAAAGATATATTTATGAAGTGTTCACTATGCCCCAGGACGTCCACTGGCCAAGGACTGGGGATATAACAGTGAAGGGGACAGATGAATGCAGTGGCCTGCCCTAGAGGAGTTTACAAACACGATGCTCTCCCGACCTCGTGGATCCGCGTTGGCTCTCCCACTGCACTGGGTGCTCATCAGGGCCAGAAGCTCTGCCTGATACTTCTCTGTATAATTGCCCAGGGCTCTTATATAACTGGTACTAATTATTGAGAGGCTTCTGACCTGAGCCCCCCACCCCCAAATACCCCCTGAATTCCCTTGGCCAGCCACACTCTCCCCTGAGACCCTCTGGACCTGCCTCCATCCGCCACTGAAGCGTTAATGCCCCGTGCCATAGCTGGTGACCTGATGATCTGACTGGTCAGCGCCTGTGCCCATTGTCAGGTATTTTCAATATCACTCTCTCCTGCACCTAGAACCACATCAAGCACACAGTAAGCACTTGGCTGGTACTTGTTGAAGGAAGAAAGAAAGGAATCAGTTCTGGCTCTCACACGATTTATCTATGTGAACTTTGAGTTACTCATTCTCATTTTTCAAGGGTGGTCCATGGATCTACAGCATGGGTGTCACCTGGGGTCTTGTTAGAAATGCAGAATCTCAGGCCAACCCCAGACCTACTGAATAAGGATCTGCAGTTTAACAAATCCCCGGGTGATCCCTGTGCACATTCACGTTTGAGAAACACAGTTCTAAGCTACAGAAAAATAATGTCAGCCCTGTTGCCCTATCAGGAGAGTTAAGAGTGTCAGATGGGATGACTAATGTGAAAATGTCTTGAACATTGGAACATGCGGCCAAATGAAATAGACTGCTATGATTATTCTTATGATTAATAATAGTCCTTGCAGAAAAACCACTTTATAGTTCTGTCATTAAATTCTGTTCAAATGTGCTATTAAAAGTTATATTCTAGTCCGCTTAGTTTTGTAAACCCCAAGGCTTTTAAAACAGAATGGAGTCTGGGCTCCAGGACAGGAACATGGGCCCTGCTTATGATGGTTGCCATGGGCATGATTGAATGCAAATTTCTTTCCCACAACACCCTGCCAACTGATTGATCCTGGGAAGGAGGAGATGTTGGGAACCCAGTTCCTCAGAGAAAGGAAAAACTAAGTAGAGGCAGAGGGTGGAAAAAGACAACCATGGGGTTTCACGCTGGTTTGCGGGGTTGTACTGCATGCCTATAATCTTCTGCCTTTCAGCCTCTGCCAAACCACGTGGAAGGAAAAGAAGGGAGCTGAGGAGAACGGAGCCGACTCTGGTGGGGAATTACCTCAGCCGCGGGCCAGGGCAGCGGGCTCCGCGGAAAGAACCCTTCAGCTGGAGCAGCCGCGGTTGCAGCTGCAAGTCACTGCAGGGGCTTTTGATGCAAGGCTGGCCAAAGCCCAAGGCCCTGCCAACAGCCCTCTCGGCAGCTTTGGCCCCAAGACAAAGGCTAAGAGCGAGTTAGGAAGATGCATCTCGGACTAGTGTTTGGGCGGGGGCACAAGAGAACCAGGGTGACGTTAGGTGGAGATTGATAATGGGTCAGGACTGGTGAGAAAAGCAGTAACTACCAGGTCTGAGAGGCTCTCTCGGCTCTCTCCCTGCCCCCAGCCATGGTCCCACACTCAGTCTAGGCTGGCCCCTCTGATGACAGACAGCGAACGAAAGCCCCAAAGTTGGGGGATCTTTCTGGCTGGGTCTTGAGCCTACGGCTCAGCCTATGAACGCTGATCTAGCTTTACAGTCTCCTCAGCTTCTCCCTTGTCTTTCCAGTTATAAATCTCCCAGCCCTCTGCCTGGTGCACACTGCCCCCTGCCAGCATGACCTCTCAACCCTTCAAAACCACCACCCTGATTCTCTCCATCAGTCAGTCATCAAACATTCCCCGGCACTTTCATCAGACCAGGCCCTGTGCCGAGTGCCAGAGACGAGGAGATGAATTAAACCTGGAGGCGACACCCAAGGACCCCCCAGTCTAGTGGCAGAGACAGATGATTACCATACATTAGGACATGTTCTATTGTGATGGAGAGCACAGACGGTTAAGGAAACAAATGGGAGGCCGGAAACGCAATGCGGGGGCACAGTGAGGGCAGGCTTCCCAGAGGAGTGCACTTGAACTGAGACCCGCAGCACCAGCATGACTTGGCCCAGGTAAAGAGGGAGGGGAAAGCCAAAGGGCAGCAGGTATGGGAATGATGCCCAACCTCACCCTAATCAGAGGTATGCAAATCAAAACTGTGAGGTTCCATTTTATACCCATCAGATTGTAAGTGTGAAAGTTGAATAATACCAAATGCTGGCAAAGACTTAGGGAAACCTGAGCCGTTGGGCACTGTGGGATACAGTGCAAGACTCGGGGGAAAATTAAATCCAGGTCTGGGCCCTCCAGCAGTGCTCCTCCTGGATATTCACCACAAAGAAACTCACACGCTGCCCCTGAAGGGAAAGGTACCAGAATGTTCATTAGAGCACTGCTTGTGGCCAAGGAGCAAGGAGTCACGAGGGAGCGGGTAAGAAAAATGCGGTGAAGGCACACAGCGTGTAGGCAGTTAGACGCGAGGAACTAGACTCTAGGGGGACATACAATGATACGGATAGATCTTAGAAACATTGTTAAGTGGAAAAAAATAAGAAACAGAAGGCGCTCGAAAGCAAAATACCATTTATATAAATTAAAAACATACACAAAGAAAACAACACCATGTATTTTTTCAAAGAATGTGCATTTCCAAGCTCATACACCAAACACATTAGAGTTGGGACCTATGAGGAAGAGGGAACTGAGAGGAGGAATTGGGAATAAATGGGGTAGGAAAATCATAAACACAACAAAACAAGAGCAGGGCCTTGCAGGAAACACGAGAAGAATGCTTTGCCATGTGGAGAAGGGTCATCAACTAAACTTGCTGCACCTACCTGAGATTTAAAAAGAAAAAGGAAAGGCAGGAAGGAATTGGAGTTAGGCAGAGAGAACCACAGGTGCAGAGACCCAGAGACAGTAGAGAGGCCTGGGGGAGGACACACAGGAGAGCAAGCATTCAGGCAGAGGGCCTGGAGGTCAGGGGAGGCTGCGGTGGGCAGTGGGTCACGGTGAGGACTTTGAACTTCATCTCATATCCACCAGGCATCCCTGGGAGGGTTTTAAACTTTGGAGGGACTTGCTCAGATTTGGGTCTTAGATACTCTCATAGAATGACAGATTTGTGGAATGTCATAAAGAGAAGGGACCAGAGAGATCACACAATCTGCCCTCCCCCCCTTGGAGTCACACACCTCCAAGGTCAGGAAGGTCATCCGAGCACTTGATTGTCTGCAAAGCACTTTCACACTCACAATCTCACTAATTCTCACAATACCCACAAAAGAGGAAAGGCAGATGTTACTGTTCCCCTTTAATAGATGAGTTCATTGAGGCTTAGGAAAGTTAAGAGAATCTTATAGTCTTCAAATTCTAGAATTGCAGCCCACTTGTCCAAAGGCTGCAAGGTCCAAAAAAGTCTTGTCAAAGTCCAACTGAATTGAAGTGCATTGAGTTAAATGTGCTAATTAGGGTTAAATCAATTTGCATTACGCTCAGTTGAATCCATTCATTCAAAAATTTGTTTCTAAGTGGCTACTGTGTGTCAGCACATGACAGAAGCAGGGAATGCAGCCATATACAAGACAGTCCCAACCCTCTCAAAGCTAACAGACTAGCAGGAGAAAAATCTCTTGGATCTCACACTGCTCTAGCTGCACTGGCCTTCCTGTCTCTTGAACAAACGTAGTTCATTTCTGCCTCAGGACATTTGCACTTGCTGTATCCTGATCCTGGAAAACACTTACCCCAGATAACCAAAGGGCTTGCTCTTTTGTTCAGGTCTCTGCTCAAATATCATCTCCTCAGAGAGGCTTTCTTTGACCACCATATTTCTTCATAGCATGAAGACCACTGTTCCACCTCCATCATTCTCCACCCCCTTTACTCTGCTGTATTTGTCTTCACTGTACTTATCACTACATAACATTATAACGTACACACACACACGTATATGTGTTTATATATTTTTATTTTATTCTTGTCATTCCACCTAAGGTAAGCTCAAGGAAAGACTTTGTCAGCCTTTTTACTGTGATACTCACAGCACCGGAACCCTTCCCAGTACATAGCTGAAGAAATACATGAAATTTTTACAAGTTGGATGTTTGATATAAGAGGCTGTAGAATCCAATTCAAACTAAGACTGAAAAGTGGAGTTAAATGGAGTCGGTTTAAGTTGGGTCAGGAAGGGTTCATTCAACAGTTCATTTTACAAAGATTTATTGAGCAGCTACTATGTGTCAGATGCTGTTTTATGCCTTTGGGAAACCTGGGTGACTAAAACATACAAAATCTCTGCCCTCAGAGTTCATTTTCTAAGGAGTTACTGAAGGGTTGAGATCAATTAACTCAAATCTAGAAAACTTTAGTTGAACCTAATTGAGTCAGATTGGGTTGATTCAGTATGGACTGAGTTATTTTGAATTGGGTTGGGATAACTGGGCAGTGCAGGGCTAGTCTTGGCTCAGCTGACTTGGACTGGGCTGGATAAAGCTGAGCTAAGGGAAACTCAGTTTTGTTGGGTTGAATTAAGTTGGGTTGTATTGATTAAGTCAGGCTGAGCTGAGGGGAGAGGGAGGGGTGAGTTGGGTCAAGTTGAAAGTGTCATTTGTGCTGAACTGAGTCAAGCTCCTAGTTGAATAGATGTGGGGTAGGTGAGCTGAGTTTGGTGGTTGGGATGGATTGTCCAGAACAAGGTTGGATGAAACAGACCTTCAATGAATTGGGTAGAAGGGAGAGAGTTTGTGCTGAGTTTCTGAACTGTGTCGAGTTGAGTCATATTGAGTCAACTTTCCTTGAGCAGAGCTAGGTAGAGCTCAGATTGCAGGAGGTATGTGTAGCTGGGCTGAGCTGAGCTTACCTGCTGAGTCGAATGGACCAGTGCTGAGTTAGACTGGCCTGCAAGGACCTGAAATAATGCAGCCACCAAAAGCACAGACGCAGATGGCCTGGAGAAGAGTTACGCAACCACTCCACGCAGTGTGCTCCCGAACCGGCCACAGCCCTCGGAGGATCGCCTGCCCTCCCCGCAGGCTAGTGGAGCCCAAGTCCTTCAGCCCCTCAACCTCAAACCATGCTGACAACTTTCTCAGACATTCATTTAAGACAAGTCTCTTGGAGGTCCCCAAACGCAGATCCATGGACCATCCCCTACCCAGATCCTCTTTCTGCAGACTCCGACAGACAGTAACAGGCTGTGTGTGCACTGACTCCTCCCTGCTCTTTCAGCCTCCCCATGAGCTCCCTAACTGTTGTTTGCTTGCAGCCCTGAGCCATCGGGAGACTCAGCTGCAGGGTGTGCTCAGCTATCTTGGCCACGTACAGCACACAGTTGGGCTTCAGGCAGCAGCCCCCAGGCCCTCAGGTGCTGTCAGGGGCCTGATGGAGCAGTTTGTCCTCAGTAACTCTAGGGCACCAGCAGCAGCGCCTTGTAACTAGCCGGCCCAAGACAATACCCTACTCCCCTCCCAGCAGAGCCCTGAGCGAAATCATAGCCATGCCTGGCCAAAGGGACTTCAAGGTTGGGAGGGTCTCTTCTTACCCCCTTCTCCTGGCACCCACAAGCTAGTCCCAAAGCCTGAGCAGGGCTGAGGGCTGAGTTCTCCAACCTGCAGCCTCCTGACGGCGACCACCAGCACCCACTCATCACTGCCTTTGGTGTGGTTCCCCCATCAACTCTCAGAACCGGGTAGGATTTCCCTGGGACCTTGTGGAGGCCATGACTTCATGAAAGAGGTATGCGTGTGCACGTACGCACACACTTCCTCTGGGTCACCTACACTGAGAATGAGTCAGTTTGACACAGATAACAGAAACAAAAATTCTACATTTTTCTCCTCCCAACAGACATTGATAGGAAGCAGGGAGAAAGAGCCAGAAGCAGAGGAGAATAAATAAGAAATAAGAAAATCTCGACTGTCATCTGTCATTTCAAGATTGAGAAAACAGGAAAGAGAACCCAAGACACAAGGAATGTCTTGATGAGGCTTGAAGGAGGAATGGAGCTTCCCTTCTCCAGCTTCCTCCCTGCCCCTTCCACTCTTTGGGCCCACAGAGAACAGAGGAAAGGAAGGCCTAGTCTGAACATCCCATCTACTGTGAGAGGCACTTCCTATGGATCATATGAGAAAAAGGGTGCATGTCAAGGACCCTCAGGTGGCTGAGCTGAAACAGTCCTTGTAGATCATTTGTGCTCTCTCTGCCCCATGACCTTTGTACATACTGTTTCCTCTGCCTAGACCTCTCTCTTGCCCTTATGCACTCACCTCTTTCTTCCCTTTGCATAACCAACTCCCACATATCCTTCAGACCTGGCTTAGATGTCACCTTCTCAGGAATGCCTTCCCTGACTCTCCCCCGCCATCACTATCAATCTTAGAGCACTCTGCTCATCTCTTTGAGCATTTATCACAGTTCTAATTACTTATTTGTTTGTCTCTCCCATTAGAATGTAACTTCTATAAGGCCTGGGACCTTGTCTTTATTGCTCACCACTATATCCCAGCACCCAGTACGTAGTAAATATTCAACAAATATTGATGGATTAATAAATGAATCCAATATGCACACACACACACACACACACACACACGTGTGTGCATGCACGCTCATGCACAATTTACAAATGAGGAAAGTAGTCTGGGAGCCAGGGAGTGACACCCTGGTTCACACCCAGAGTAGGCAGTTGAGCAGGACTAGAACTCAGACCTCCCAACTGCGCCAAGCCAGGGGACCAACCCCTTTCCCACATCTGGACAAGCTGGTATGTTCTCCAAGCACGGGGTGGGGTAAGCACCAAGCAGAGGCTGATGTGAATTAGGGCTCCCCGCCTCCCCATTCCCACCCTCAGCTCTGAAACTCTCTCCTCCCCACAGTCACTGCCAAGGGCTGGGCCTGGAAACCCCTCCCAGCCCTAATCCACTGCATCCACCATCAAAGTCCCACTTGATTACCCACCGCAGAATGACAGGCTTGGAGTGGAAAGTCATAAGCCTTCTGTGTATCAGAAACAACTGTTCTGACAATTAGTTCCTGAGCCTCAACCTGCCGGGTGGGGGGTTCAGCATCCCAGCCTGTGGACCCCCTCCCTGCTCTCCTCACTCCACTTGGAGATATCCATCTATTATGTACCAAACCTGCAAGGCCATTACTGCATTTCAACTTCACAGGATCATACAGGGGTAGATACTATTAGTATCCCATTTTACAGATTAGGAAACCAAAGTTTAAAGAGGTTAAGTAACTTGTCCAGGACCATAGAACCAATAGGAAACAGGGTAGGGTTTGGAAGCCAGATCTACATGACTGCAAAGCCAGTGGGCTACACCACCTTCAATCCCTCCTCCCTGGACCCAGCATCAGACTCAACACTGTAAATCTCAAGGATGTGTGCAGGGTTCAGTTTCCTTGGATCAGCAGAGCCCCCAAGACTCTATGAAAATTTCTTGGAGGCACTCTGGCGCAGAGGAGCAGTGCCTAGAGCTGGAGCTTCAGAACCCAAAGCCCAAGAACACAGCTGTGTGGGCACACATACATGCACACACAGATGCACACACACCTCCTTCAATAGGAGCAGGGCCAGTCTCCATCACTTTTCCATGTATGACGTATCTGAACGGAAGATTCTGCTACTAAAAATCTCAGGAGCAAACCTTTGCCTCCTGAGCCTCTCCAGGGGAAGGGTCCCTGATGCCCTCATGTCTTCCGAGTGGGCAGGACAGGGTGGCCTCTCCACTCCAGTCCCTTGGTGCCGGAGCAGGTCTTCTCGCTGACCCAGCACCTAGGACTTGGAATGGGGCTGGGCATGGGTGGAGAAACACTGGCAAGATTTGGTGAGGTCAAGGGCAAGGTCTGGAGCAGCAGCATGGGTGGGATGATCCAGAGAGAGAGAGAGGCTGGGGCCAGGGAGGACAGTACTCCTGCCAAAAATGGTTAACCTGAATCTAATCATAAAGAAACACTGAGACAAATCCAAATCGGGAGACGTTTCACTAAACCACCAATCTAGACTCCTCAAAAATGTCTATGTCGGGACTTCCCTGGTGGCTCAGTGGTTAAGAATCTGCCTGCCAGGGCTTCCCTGGTGGCACAGTGGTTGAGAGTCCGCCTGCCGATGCAGGGGACACGGGTTCGTGCCCCGGTCTGGGAGGATCTCACATGCCGTGGAGCGGCTGGGCCCGTGAGCCATGGCCGCTGAGCCTGCACATCCGGAGCCTGTGCTCCACAACGGGAGAGGCCACAACAGTGAGAGGCCCGCGTACCTCAAAAAAAAAAAAAAAAAAAAAAAAGAGTCTGCTTGCCAATGCAGGGGACACGGGTTTGATCCCTGGTCCTGGAAGATCCCACATGCCGCAGAGCAACTAAGCCCACGAGCCACAACTACTGAATCCCGCGCGCCTAGAGTCCATGCTCCGAAAGCAGAGAAGCCCCGGTAACGAGAAGCCCGGGCACTGCAACAAAGAGTAGCCCACACTCACCACAGCTAAAGAAAGCCCCCGCGCAGCAACGAAGACCCAACGCAGCCAAAAATTAATTTTTTTTTAAGTTATTCTTTAAAAAAAATAAAATAAAAGTCCATGTCATGAAAGATGACCAAAAAGGCTAGGAAACTACTCTAGATTAAAGGAGACCGAAGAGACATGACAACTAAAATAAAATGTTCCAGAGGACATTATTTAGAAAATTGGGAAAATTTGAATGTGGACTATGTATTAGATAATAATAGAGTTTCCAAGTTAAACTCTTAGGGCAATAATTGTACTGTGGTTATGTAGGAGAATGTCCTTTTTTAAGAGATACGTACTGAAGTTTGAGGGGCGGTCTGTTATTCACTCACAAATGCTGAGAGAGAGAGAAAGAGAAGGAGGGAGAGGGAAAGAGGTGGGGAGGACGGAGGGAGGGAGGAAGGGGAGAATGTATTCAGACGGGTGAATCTAGGGAAAGGGTATGGGAGTATTTGTTGTATGATTCTTACAGATTCTCTATTCTTCAAATTTTTTTCAGAATAAAAAGAGGGGTTGGCTAGACTGAGAAAATAGGAGAAGGCATCCCAAAAGCAGAGGTGGGCATGACTGCAGGGTTGGTGGGGGAAACAGTGGGGCCGACCTTCATTACACGAGAAAAGGAGGGAGTGGGGGTGGGCTTCCTGAGCCAGATACCACGGGGCTTAGAAATCCAGAAGGGGGTTAGTCCTGGTCCCACAGAGTTCTGGGCAAAGAGAGGAGGGAGATGAGGTCTAAGGGCAATGTGTGGGCAGCAAGCTGGGTGGTGAGCAAAAAAGAGAGACAGAGACAGACAGACACAGAGACAGAGGGTGAAGCTGGAAGCAGGAGATGAGTGAGGGGCCTGGCCAAGTGCCACGGGATGAGATGGACCGAGATGAATCTGCGAGCTCGTGCACGGGCTGTCCTGGTAACAGGTGGGAGGGCCAAGAAGGGAGGAGGTGGTGGAGACTCACGAGCTTGGACACCAGCTCACCGCACAGCTGGCCTTTTGTGGTACACGCACGCATGCACTCGGGGTTGGACGCAGCCTGGCGAGGCAGCCAGGACCCAGCCCTGTGCCACTTGGTGCCTCCTTTCTTTCGTCCGTGAGAGAGGGCAATAGAGATGCCCACCTTATGGACTGATTGTTGTGAGCATTTGACGAGCTTGTGTACGTAAAGTGCCCAGAAAGCACATAATAAATATTGGCTATTACACTAACAACCCATCAACTCTCATCTACAAAGCAGGGAGTCACGCATTCACTCCACAGACGGTCGGGCCCTTTGCTGTGGGACAGTGCTGTTCTAGGTGTGAACGATGCAGCTGCAAATGAAACAGACAAAAATCGCTGCCCTCAGGAGAGACAGCCAATAAACAAAATCAATGATTAAAATACACGGTGTAGGACTTCCCTGGTGGCGCAGTGGTTAGGAATCCACCTGCCAGTTCAGGGGACAGAGGTTCGAGCCCTGGTCCGGGAAGATCCCACACGCCGCAGAGCAACTAAGCCCATGCGCCACAACTACTGAGCCTGCTCTCTACAGCCCACAAGCCACAACTACTGAGCCCATGTGCCGCAACTACTGAAACCCGCGTGCCTAGAGCCCGTGCTCCGCAACAAGAGAAGCCACCGCAATGAGAAGCCCGCGCACCGCAACGAAGAGTAGCCCCCGCTCGCCGCAACTAGAGAAAGCCCGCATACAGCAACGAAAACTCAACACAGCCAAAATTTTTTTAAAAATTAAAATACACAGTGTGTTAGCTGTAGGGAAGGGCTATGGAGAAGGATAAAGTAGGAGGGGATACAGAGTGCTAGGGGGAGGGCATGGGGTGCTATCCAGGAAAGGGCTCACTGAGAAGGTGACATCTGAGCAAAAAACGACAAAGAAGTAGGGGAGAGGGAGACCCATCCAGACAGAGGGAACAGTGAGTGCGAAGTTTCTCAGGCTGAGGCACAACCAGGAGGCCAGTGAGGCTGGAGCATAGAGGCCAGGAGTGAGCGAGGAGGGAGGTCAGGGAAGGAAGGCGGGGACAAATGATGGAGGACTTTTAAGCCACTGTAAGAATTCTACTTTTCCTCTGAGTGGCTGGGAGGCCACTGGAGGGCTGGGAGCACAGGAGTGGCAGGATCTGACGACCATTTAATGGACCACTCTGGCTCCAACATTTGAGAACAGCCTGAAGGGAAGAGGGCAGGAGCAGAGAGACCAGTTAGGAGGTTAATAATCAGGGAGCAGTATGATGGTTCTTGGACACAGATGGTAGCAGGGGAGGCTGAGAAGTGGCTGGACTGTGGGTAGGATTTTGAAGGTAGAGTCAGCAGGGTTTTCTAACAGAGGATCACACAACTCCCCCGCTCGGTATTGTGAAGCCAGGAGGAAGGTGTCTGGAGGGTCTCCATGTGGATGCCTCGCTGCAGGGACCAGATGGGTTGGAGGCACCTGACCATTCCATGAAAGCCTCGTGAATGCCGCCCAAGGGGTGTCCCCAGGGCCTGCGAGCCCCTCCCCACCGCTCCCTGCCCCGACAGGACCGCAGAGGCCACAGGTTACGGAGAGGGAGCTCACACCCCGGCAAAGATTGATGCCTTTTAAACAGACCCAGAGTGAGAAGGACAGAGAAAGTCAATATTTGTCCGAGCAAGCCAAACAGGCAGGCTCACCCAGGAATGTGAGGGAGGGAGGGAGGCCCAGCGCCCAGAGAACATTATTTCAACAGACAGATATTTGGAAACCGTCACTGTCCTGGTGTGGGGGAAGGGAGCAGTTCATCCAGCCCTTGTTTCTGCCCAGAGATGGATGGGACCTGGCCAGGCAATGAGCGGGCGGGCAGACTCACCCAGTCACAGCAGAAGAGCTGGCCCACCGTTTCCCTCGACTGGAAATCAAGGGTCAGAGAGGGGAAGGGATTTGACCCAGGACATACAGGTAACCCCAGCCCCACCCCGTGGATCTTCACGTCTTCCAGGTTGAACTGCAGGCATCTCAGGCCACTCTCTGCAGCTCCAGGATCCAGACCCTACCCACCTGCTCCCTGTCACCCATGCCACACTCCAGCCATTCTGAGCAATTTATGGCCCCAAAACACACCGGATGCTAAGCTTATTTTCACCACTATGCCGTGGCCCACACCATTCCTCTACCTGCCACACCTTTTGTTAACTCCAATTCATTCTTCAAAACCTGGTTCAAGGTTAACCTCCACCAGCAGCTTTCTTGTTTTAGGGCTAAGAGCCTGAGGCCTAAAACCAGGGAGCGCTGGATTTGCCAGTTACTGGCTAAATGACTCAGGAAATTCCTTAACCTTCATATGCCCTCGTTTTCTCATCTGTAAGATGGTGCGGTAGGCTGAATAACACCCCCTCCCAAAGATATCCATACCCTAATCCCCTGGAACCTGTGAAATGTGTTACCTTATGTAGTAAAAGGGACTTTGCAGGTGTGATTAAGTTAAGGGTTTTAAGATGCGGAGATTATCCTGGATTATCTGGGCGGATCCAATGTAATCACAAGGGTCCCTATAAGAGGGAGGCAGAGGGTCGGAGTGAGAGTAGGGGATACGGTGACAGAAGCAGAGATTGGAGTGATGCAAGGGCCACGAGCTGAGAAACACAGCAGCCTCTAGAAGCTAAAGAGGCAGGGAAATGGATTTTTCCCTCGTTGCCTCCAGAAAACACCAGCCCTTGCCAACACCTTGACCTTAGTCCAGCGAAACTGATTCTGGACTTCTGGCTCCAGAACTGTAAGATTATAGTTCTGTGTTGTTTTAACCCACTAGGTTTGGTGGGAATTTGTTACAGCAGCAACAGAAAACAAATTCTGGGCTCTTGAAAGACCAAATAGTATTCCACATAGAGACCCCTTAGCATGGTACCTGGGACAGAGAAAGGGCTCAGGAGTGTCAGGTGTCCGAGTTGGGGCTCCCATAGCCCCCCGACCCCTTCACAGTCCCTGACAGCTTGGTCTTTAATTGCTCATTTACATATCTGCCCCTCCAGGCTGTGAGCAATTTGAGTGCAGGCTCACGGTACCCTATCAGTCTTGGTATGCAACTCCAGCCACAGAGCAAGCCCTCAGTCAGTGTGGAATGAATAAATGAATGCATGCTAGCTTTGGCCTATACACGGTGTGGCTTTAATCATACAGTAGAATCTCAGATAGAGTAAGACAAGTTCAAATTCTAGAATCCAGGGGACCAAACCTTAGAATCCAAATGCCAGAAGAGATCTCTGGAAGTGGCTGGGTCCTGCAGGGCCGCCGGCGGAGGTCTGATCACCGAGCTGGTCTTCTTTCCACTAGATTCCCAGGTGGCCCCTCCTTGCTGACGGTGTGAAAGTCAGTGCCCAGAGATGGTTTACTACCTCTGAATGCAGTTCGCACACTGGCTGCCGCCTCCAGGTTAGAGGTGCTGGATCGTGGTGATGGTGAAGCAGACAGTCACCATTTAACGGCCTTTACTATGTGCCACATATGATATAAAGCATTTTACGTCATTATTTCATGCTTAGTGTCTATTTTTATTCCCATTTATCAGGGTAGAAATTGAAGTTCAGGCAGGTTACACAATTTGCCCAAAGTCAGAGAGCTCACAAGGAGCTGGGCCAAGATTCAAACCCCAGTCTGTTTGTCTGGAGAGCCTGTTCCATAACCACCAGCCTCCACTGCCCATCAAGCTGCCGTGTTCTCAGATTGTGTTGTCTCGTCTATAGAAGCCGGATAGGACCTCAGGGCAGTTAGCTTGGGGTACTTGTCTGAGTTCCCCTCTAGATTTGTTCAACAAACGCTTGTCGAAACTCCTCTGGGTCAGGACTTGCTCTGTGCACGGGGTACAGAGAGGCGACCCAGCCCAATGAGGGAGACAGACCCTGAGCAATCACAACTCAGTGGCAAGTGCTGGGATAGTGGGACACGAGAGGCCATGAGGACGCAGGCGTAGGCATCAAAATCTGATGGGCCTCAGAAATAAGCTTCCTTGGCAACAGCCAAAAACATAGGGTGTGGGGGAAGGCACATCCTTTGAAGGGGAAACTCCAAGACAAGGAAACTGCATATGCAAAGGCCCAGAGGGAAGAGTATGGAACATTCAGGAAAACACAAGTCATTCAGGGTGGCTGCAGGGGAGTGGATCAGGGAGTGAAAGCTGGAGCATGAGCAGGGACCACATGCAGACCACAGCACTGAGAATGCGCTGGAGCCCGAGGGCAATGGGACACGCTGGAAAGGTTTTAAGCAAGGAAGGGACTTGGCCAAATTTTATTATCTTTCTAAAGTAATAATAATAACAACAACAACAACAGCAGCAGCATCTATCACTTGTCCAGTACTTGTTATGTCTCAGCCATTCTTCTAATCCTTCTACATGGATTAATTCACTTAATCCTCAGTATAGCATCATCACTAACATATAACATCCCAGTTTACAGATGAGGAAACTGTAGCACAGAGAGGTTGAGTAATTTGTCTAAGGTCACACAGCTAGTAAAGTGGCAGAAATTAGATTTGAACCCAAATGATCTGGCTTTAGAGCCCAGGTGCTCACTCTCCTGAGCTCTTCTTCTAGGAGGCAGGGTTTAGACATGTCTGGATGACACCAGGACCCAACACAGAGCAAAGTAAAGAGGACGAGGTATCCAGGAACTCTGTGTTAGGCTGCCCAGCAAGCGGGCCTGGCTCAGGGAGAGGGACCCTGTTCTCCAAGCTGCTCCTGGCCCAAGGCAGTCGGTTAACTACACACATCCCAGCCTGCCTTGGACTCACTGCCCGGCGCCCGCCCACAGTGCAGTGAGTTCTCAGGGCAGTGCCTTATCTTCCCAGATTTCTCTGGGTTTTCTCCCAACTCCACTCTTCTGGAAGGCCTTTCCGCTTTGCTGCAGATCCTATCTCCCCGCGTGCTTCCCATTAGGAGAGCGATTAGCACTCATCCATTTGCATAAGCACATGCCCCCCCCTCCCCGCCCCAGACCCAATTGAGCCATGCCCTCTGCTTGGCTGGAAAGGGGATCCCTCTGCAAAACCTGCCTGGTGCCTTGTCGGAAGCCACTTGCCTTCTTAAGGTGCCTCATTTTCCTCATCTTTAAAGTGGAGATAATGGATTGGATGTTTCTGGGAGTCTGGGGAAGAATGGTTACATGTAAATGTATGGCTGAGTCACTTTGCTGTGCACCTGAAACTATTACAACATTGTTAACTGGATATACTCCAATATAAAATTAAAAGTTTTTTAAAAATTATGACATGCAAAAAAAATTAAAAAGCGGGGATAATGATACCACATACTTCACGGGGCTGTTGTGAGGATTACATGTGATGATATATATGAATAATGTGTAATCAGTAAACAACAGTATAGGAAAAAAAACAGTATAGGAGGCGGGGGGATGTTACTATTATGAATGTTATAATCATTGCCAATCAAATAATCGTTGCAATTAAAGAGATACACATAGAGTAAAAGTTTAACTCTGTTGTAGCCACTCTGAAAATCAAAAAGGAGCAAACCACATTAAACACTGACAGGCTACTACTTGGCAGGCAGTGAGCTGGGAGATCTCATGTGTCCTCTCATCTAATTTTCACAATTTCTCTATGAGATAAGAATTGTCCCCATTTTACAGATGGGAAAACTGAGGTACAGAGATCTGAGGTCACTTAACCAAGGTTACATACCTTATAAGTAGCTTTGAACCCAGGTCTACCTGGCTGCATAAGCCTGGACGTGCTCTATTGGACCATGCTGCTCCCCAGATCCAGGTCTCCTCTGAAATGCAGAGAAAGCAGTGAACATCTGTGAAGCTGCTGCCAACCCCAGTCCTAAGACTCATAAGAGAGACTGACAGGAAGTGTTGTTGTGCAAAATAATACAAATGACTCTTACTAGATGCCAGTGTTCATGAAGTCAATCTCACAACAACCCTATAAGGTAGGTTATCCCCATTTTCTTGATGAGGAAACTGAGACACAGAGAGGTGGAGTGATTTGCCTAAGGTCATACAACTAGTAAGTGGCAGAGTCAGGATTTGAACCTGGATACTGTAGCTACAGACCTTGTGCCCTTAAGCTTAACCTCTACACACAATACTGGAGATGCTGAAAGGTGAAACATGTCCCTGTACACACACACACGCACACACACACACACACATGGCATTCCCAATGACCCAGGCCACTATACCTCCTATGGCCCCACCCCACCTTTCACTGCATTATATCCAGGATGTCCCTAGATAAGAATATGTGGGCAGATACATATCTGGCTTCCAAGACACCAGGTTCCCAAGGCCCACTACGGAAGGCGCAATCTCGGTGCACAGGCAGCCTCAGGGCACCACTTCCCTGTCAGGCCTTGCTGCTAGTCATATACCATGGGCCTCAGACTGTAATCACGATATGAGGACTTGGCGCTGCTTTCCGGTGCCCACACTGTGGTCCATCTGTTACCCTTTAGAAGGGACTCAGCAGTCCTGGCTGAGTTGCTGGAGAAGCAGATGTGTGGGGCACAACTCTCCCTGCACACATCCCCAGCTTTCAGCTGTCTTTGAGGAGAGAAAAGCGCTCCAGACCTCACAACTTCCTCCTTTCCCCACGGGTCCTGGGTATCTGAGCCCTGCTCCTCTTTTCCAGGAACAATCTGGGAACCCAGCAGTCCTAGGAAATGCCTAGCACGCCATCCATCCAGTGCCCACACCTCAGACCCTTCCCCTCCATCCTCAGCATCCCAGGACCCAGGCTCCTCCCAGACTCTAGGGGTCACCTGGCAACCCCAGCGCAGCAGCTCCAGCACTAGCAACCTTTGTAGATGACAAAGGACTCCTCCAGGAACTTCACTAACTAGCAGAACCAAACAACAGACAGAGGCTCTGTCCACAAAAGGAGCACAGTTTGAAACAAAGAAGAAAAAAAAAAAGAAACTATTCTGCAGGTGGAAACACAACTGCTGAGAAAATAGCCTACTGAGTGATGAGCCCAGAAGCCCAGGCCTCCATCATCTCATTTATCTACTTCTTGCTCAGATCAATGCCCATTGGACAAAGAAGTCAATGAACTAAACTCAGCACAAGCTCAGAATTCTAGCATCCGAGTTCTGTCACTGCCTTTTTGTGTGACCTTAAGAAGAGCCTTCTATCCCTGGGCCCCTGTAAAATGAGGGGTTGGTCTCTCACCCTCCAAGACTGAAGGATACAGATGTCAAGGGCTCTGGTCCAGCATATCTCTGCTCTTACTAGCTCCAGATTCTTGGAGAAGCACTCACTAGTGTCCAGACAGGATCATAGAAGGTGGTTGCTCTCCCATCTCTCATTCCAATTTGCCCACATCTTGTCTCTTCAGTAAGAAAAAGGAAAGAGGCCTGACTCTGAGACAGGCTGCGAGAAGATTCGTAGGATGGAGTGTATCTGCCAGGGGGTGGACCTGTTGGCTAGAGCCAAGCAATTGTCCCCTTAATTAAAGACATGCCCTGGATCACGGAGCAGCCTGTGGGGACTGACTCATTCACACTGGGACCAAGAGCCAGGCTCGGCTAAGGAGCCTGCTCTCTGGCTCAGGGGAGGAGGTGGACCTGTTTATGGAAATGACTTGAACTTTTCTTCCCTCAGGAAAAACAACTTTTTTTTTTTTTTTTTTTTGGTGGAGTAAACAAAACAGGATTCTGCCATACTCCAAACCAAGAATTTCAAGTCTCATTCCAGCCTCCTTCCCTGGGTTTCCCTCCTCTGTGGGAGTATGGGCTATGGGGACAGTGAGGTATAAAGGGACAGAATTCCTCAGGTAAAGTTGAGACAGTCATGGAGAAGGATCTCTCCTCATATACATGCTCTCAGGATTTAGCCGGGGTTGAGATAAGCTGACCTCAGCATTCCTGCCCCTACTTTCCCTCAGGGACTCCCCAGTCTGACAGGGGAGACACAAGCCAGCCCACCCCTAAGGAGAGGGGGAGAGGAAGCCCTAGCCCCACACACTCATGACAAAAGCATTGGCTGTAGCTATAGTCACAGATAAGAGATGATGGGTCTTGTGGGAGGAGGGAAGGAGAATAAATGGAAGGGGGGGGTCCCTGCTCATCCTGTTCCCAGTGACCCAGGCAAGAGGCTTGCCAAGGGCCCCCTCCCACTGAAAGGAGCAATCAGGAGAACCACATGTATATTTGCATAATATTTGCATTCAATTTGCTTCTGATTTACATAAGTCCCTTAGCCTGGGCCCATCCTCTTGGACAGTTCTCTTGGTGAACATGTCCCTCCTATCCTGGAAAGGGCCAGCTTTGTCTCAGCACCTCTGAAGGCTCCTCTCTTAGCCTGCCTAGGTCACCTGGGACATGGGGTAGGGGGTGGGGGGAAGCTGGATTCCCAAGGATCAAGCATGCCAGGCTGGCCAGGGGCCTGTATAAGGACACACAGCTAAGACAGAGGAGAAGTGGGGGGAGAAGAGAGGTGCCAACAGTCTCCACATGCTACCTCTTCCCACTCCCCCCCACCATCTCCCCTTCAACAAAGCACTGGGACAATTAGAACAGGGAGTGGAAATTCTGACTGGGGCAGTGAAATCAAGGAAGATTTCATGAAGCACGTATTTGAGCAAAGCTTTCAAGGAAGAGTGGGATGTGACTAGGTAAATGGAGACCACAGCGGTGAGGGACAGAGACCATTTACCCACAGAGTGAGTTAGTTATTCATTCCATAGATAGATAGATTGATTGATTGATATTAGACAGGCAATAGATAACAGATAGGTGATAAATGATTGATAGAAAATAAATAGATAATTGACTGATTGATGATAAATAATTGATAGATAATAGACACATAGATGACAGATGATGGATAGGTGATGATGATGGTGATGACAATCATGATAGATAGACAGATGCTCCTACTAGCCCAGCTCTGTGCCAGGTACAAGAGTGCAGTGATGGGTTAAGCATGCTCCCTCCAGCCAGTGAGACAGACAAGCAAGCAATTAATTAAAATTCAGAGTGGCGAGTGCTGTGCTAGAGAGATGTACAAATTGTTGAGGGAGCACAGAGGAAGAGACTGTTAATTTAGCTGGAAAAGGTGATGTGGAAAGATGAGAAAGAGACAGTGTCACAAAAGAGTGACATTTGAACTAAGTGTCCTGGAGGATAAATAGACAATCACCAACAGGAAAGGGCGTAAGGATGAGAATTCCAGGCAGAGGAAATGATCTGAGACAAGGCACAAAAGTCTGGATGAAATACAAAAAGACCAGGCAAATGGGGAGAATTCAATAAGGAGACAATAAGACTGAAATTCTGGAAACAAACCAGGCCAAGGTGGTCCCTGGTGGAAGGACAACTGAAGAGTCCAGAAAAACCCCTCTGAGCTAGAAAAGGTGGTTACAGATACTCAGTAGAAGGTACCTACAATTTCAAATGGACATTTCTAAATTGGAAGGCTGAGAGATTGGGGAGGCCACTCAGAGAACTGAGGGAGTTGAGGTGAAGAAACGAGAGAGGTATAAAGAAAATGGTGAAGGATGGATGGATGGATGGAAAATTAAATCCATTATCTAGCATACCATCTTTATAATAGTGGGTGAATTAAGAGGTCTTGGAGATTATTTTTTTTTAATCTGACACCAAAAGCAAAAACAACAAAAGCAAAACTAAACAAGTGAGACTACACCAAACTAAAAGTTTCTGCATAGCAAAGGAAACCATCAACAAAATGAAAAGGTGACCTACCCTACCAAATGGGAGAAAATATTTGCAAATCATGTATCTGATAAGGGGCTAATATCCAAAATATATAAAGAACTCTTACAACTCAATAGCAAAAAACCAAACAGTCTGATTAAAAACTGGGCAAAAGATCTGAATAGATATTTTTCCAAAGAAGACAGACAGATGGACAACAGGTACATAAAAAGATGTTCTACATCACTGGGAAAATGCAAGTCAGGACCACAATGAGCTATCACCTCATACCTATCAGAATGGCTATTGTCAAAAAGACTGAAAATAACACGTGTTGGTGAGGATGTGGAGAAAAAGAACCCCCTGCACTGCTGGTGGGAATGTAAATTGGTGTAGCCACTGTGGAAAACAGTACGGAGGTTCCTCAAAAAATTAAAAATAAAATTACCATTTGATCCTGTAATTTCACTTCTGGGTATTTACCCAAAGAAAATGACAACACTAACCAATCTGCATCCCCATGTTCATTGTAGCAATATTTACAATAACCACGATATGGAAACAACTTAAATGTCCATCAATGGATAAAGGAACTGTGAGATATATAGACATAGACATAGACATAGATATAGATATAGATAATGCAATATTATTCAGCCATAAAAAGAATGAAATCTTGCCACTTGCAGCAACATGGACAGCCCTCGAGGGCATTATGCTAAATGAAATAAGTCAGACTGAAAAAGACAAATACCATATAATCTCTCTTATTATGTGGAATATAAATAAATAACCAAGCTTATAGACACAGAGAACAGATGGGTGGTTGTCAGAGGTGGGGGCTAGGCGTGGGAAAAATGGATGAACTGTTTTCAGGGGGTGTTATTTTAAATAAATTGAAAAAAATGGTGAGTGGATGGTCGTTGGTGGATAGATCAGCATACATGATGGAGGAAAGGCAAGAAGGAAGGAAAGGAAGGAGGGAGGGAGGGAAGAAACTGATTGCATAAGCAGTTGAATGTGGATGAATGGATGACCCAGGTGCAGGTGTGAAGTCTACTTGTCTATAAGGAGATCTAAGAAAAGTGAAGCTTGATAGAGAAGGTAATTTCTCACTTTGAGAGACAGAGAGACCTTACTGATAACAGTAATAGTAATAGTGATGATGAAAGTTGACCTTTGAAGACCACACTTAAATTTGCAAAGAATGCCTACATATTTTTGTCTCATTGAAAATTTTCAAAGCTGTGAAGCTCAGGTTTGACATCCTAGTACTCCCTCAGCTGAGGTTGCACAGCTATAGCAACAGGATTTTCTGAACTGAAATTCAGCACACCTGGCCAACTCTAGCCTCTAGGGAACAGAGTGACAACAGAATGGAATGTATGACAGGTATCGTCCTGGGGAATCTGGGAGTGTGGTTCTGGTCCACAACTGGTCCGTGACAGCAAAGGTCTGACCCACAGGCAACCTCTGGGTCTGGAGGTGGGTAGGAGTGATGAGGGTACATGAAAGGACAAGTGGGGGCACACACACACCCTAGACCAAGGCCACTCAAGAGATGTCAGTCCAGGTAAGTCTGACATGACCAGAGGCTGGCAGAGCGAACGGGGGAGGCTTCCCGGAAGAGGTAACACCTAAGCTAAGGTGAAGGATGGTGTCATTTGCTGAGACAGGGACACCAGAGTAGGAGCACTTTGGTGGATGGGAGAGGGACATGAAGTTGGGAAATATAAATTCATTTAGGGACCAGGTGATCCTGAAGTCTTTCTGTCCGTGCTTCCACTTGTGCAGACCTCACCACCTAATGGACCCGCCCCTGTCCCCTTCTTTCCATCTCCTCCATCTACCTAAAAATCCTCCCATCCTTGGAGCGTTCCAAGGGTGAGGATGGCCCGGTAAGGGGTGACCAGGAATTGTGCCCTGGAAAAGCAAACCCACAGCTGGAGAGGGTAGGCTCCACACACATCAAGGCTCCTGCCTGAGCTCGCATGTCTTCTTGCACGTCTGGGGCTGGCCCAGCTGCCTTCCCCTCTTCCTCGTCCCCAGTCAGTAGCCCAGTTGCCCACACTGCCCAGCTCTCCTGGCTTAGTTGGAAAGGATTCCGTTCTCTTCCATCCAGAAGAAACAAAGTTAGCTGTGTGACTTTAATCAAGTCAGGAACCTCTCTGGGCCTCAATTTCTTTGCCTATAAAACAAAAGTAATAATCCCAGCCCTGCCTGCCCCCCAGGACTCTGAGGAGAATGAAGTGAAGTGCAAATGGTCACCTACTGAACATCTGTTAAAGGTAAACAGGTTTTCAATGTTTCAGTAGAAACCAAATACATAATTACATTAAGCTGATTTTTAATTTTCTTCTCTTTGCTGATGGTAGTTTTTTGTTTGTTTGTTTGTTTGTTGCAGTATGTGGGCCTCTCACTGCTGTGGCCTCTCCCGTTGCGGAGGACAGGCTCTGGACGCGCAGGCTCAGCAGCCATGGCTCACGGGCCCAGCCACTCCGTGGCATGTGGGACCTTCCCGGACCGGGACATGAACCCGTGTCCCCTGCATTGGCAGGCGGACTCTCAACCACTGCACCACGAGGGAAGTCCCGCTCATGGTAGTTTTTAATGTTGTTACAGTAAACAAGAATTACTTATTTAATAACGTGGGAAAACTAAAGTTTGAAAAAGTAAATTCTACTTAGGAATGGAGAAAAGTTTAGTATTTTGAAATTATACACAGGCATTTCCTGTTTTGCTATTTCTTGTGATGATTCTCATTTATAGGTATTGTTATTGTTACCAACATCATCATCATTGATAATGAATTTTTATCCTTATCTTACAGATGAGGAAATCGAGTCTCAGGAAGACATACTTGGCCAGACACATAGCCAGTTACTGGCTGAGTCAGCACCCAAATCTTTGGTCTCCAAGTCTAGCGATCTTTACATTACAAAACAAAACACTTTTATATGACATCTTCCTGATGTTGGCAGTGCTTACATTCAATTTTTAATTCTCATGTGTGTCCAACTGCCACATATCTAAATACACATATGGTGAAACTTCAGCTATCTAGAACCTTTGATTAATGCATTATTCCAGATACCTGAGCATTTGGACAGCTACAGATTTAAACATCAACTTTGTTTTTTAATTTTAATAATTCTTAAAAATTGTTCTTTAAAATATGTACTCTTGGGCTTCCCTGGTGGCGCAGTGGTTGAGAGTCTGCCTGCCAATGCAGGGGACACAGGTTCATGCCCCAGTCCGGGAGGATCCCACATGCCGCGGAGCGGCTGGGCCCGTGAGCCATGGCCGCTGAGCCTGCGCGTCCGGAGCCTGTGCTCCGCAACGGGAGAGGCCACAACAGTGAGAGGCCCGCGTACAGAAAAAAAAAAAAAAAGTACTCTTTCCCTGACTTCTTAATCAGCATATACAGAAAGTAAGGTAACCTTCCTTAAAGCCCAAAGGCAGCCATACTAATCCCAGATGGACCTGAGTGTATATAACCTCATCATGTCCTTTCTCTGACCTCCATTTTCTCAATAATAATAATAACAACAACAACAACTAACATTTATTGAGCACTTACCACATGCATTGCTCTAAGGAAATACGAACTCACGTAATCGTCCTAACCCTGGAAGACAGATGTTGTGACTCCTGTTTTACAGACAGAGAAAGGGAGGCACCAAGATGTGGAGCAACTTCCTCAAGGTCACGGAGCTGACAGGCCATGGACTCAAGATATCAACCCAGGCAGCAAGGCCCTGGCAATGAGACCAGGTGCTTGCAGCCCTGGCATAGAGGGCCTTACCCTCCACACCCAAAGAAGTGTTGGATGGGCACGGGTGCCCACCCCCAGCGTAGCCCAGACTCAGGAGAGAGCGCATACCCTCTCCAGGCACTCTACATGGTCTTCCACAGGCCACCGCAGAGGCTTCGTGGAAATTCCTCTTTCTTTTTCTCCCCAACTCCCAACTGTTGCTGCAGCTTATGAAACTCAAAGATCCTCAGTTCTGAACTTTATACCTTCAGCTTTTTTCTGGCTGTTGACAAATGGAAAAAAAAATCATTCTCAGGATTGATGTGTGTGTGTCTGTGTGTCTGCCCACAGAGGAAAAATGACATTTTTTGGTCCTTCCATCAACACCCAGTTGCATAACACCGGAAGAGACGAGGGGCTGGAAAGAAACTCAAGAAGGTGGCCGCAGCCTCCTGCCACCCATCCCCAGCCTGCCATGGGCCACACAGCAAACCCCACTGCTGCCCAATCCTTTCCCCTGTCCTTCTGCAGGGAATCACTGCTGTGGCCTCAGACCCAACCTGGAAAATGTAGCATTCCTGCCCACCTTCTAACCTCATCTCCCACAACTCCCCGGCACACACTCTATTTTCCAGACCAACCAGGCTCCTCATTGATCTCAACCCATGTTTCATGCTTTCCTACCTCTGTGCCTTTGCCCACACTACTTCCACTCCAGGAATGCCTTCCCTTCTCCTTGCCCTGTGTCCAAACCCACCATCCTTCCAGGCCCTGCTGGGGATACAGAGATGAATAAGGGAGATAGGGTCTCTGCTCTCAAGATAGTTATTAAAAAGTGACTGTACAATTGCATATGGTGAAGAGCCTTCGCTGCTACACCTGTACTCACATCCCCTCTCCCCCTGTGCCGCCACCATCACCTGGCAGTGCTCAAAAATACCGTCAGTCTCTCCTTCCACCACTGTCTGCATTTAACGGAGATTCTCTTAAATTTTTTTTTTTCTTTTTTTTTTTTTTCAGTACGCAGGCCTCTCGCTGTTGGGGCCTCTCCCGTTGCAGAGCACAGCCTCCGGACGCGCAGGCTCAGCGGCCATGGCTCACGGGCCCAGCCGCTCCGCGGCATGTGGGATCTTCCCGGACCGGGGCACGAACCCACGTCCCCTGCATCGGCAGGCGGACTCTCAACAACTGCGCCACCAGGGAAGCCCTCTCTTAAATCTTTAAGGCCTTCGACCAAAGCCCACTTCCTCCAGGTAATCCTCCAGAACCCCACTGTCCAGATATAATCATTCCTCCTCTGAACTTACTCCTTGCTGGTTTCAGTGGACCTTCTCTGTGGGCAGCCCTGTGCTGAATCTCATGATTCCATTTACACAGTGAGTGTAAGCCCTGATCCCCACAATCTGGGGCTTCTGACCACAATCCCTTTCCACTTACCCCAGTGTGCCATACAAAGACCAGGATGGTCTACGGTGCCATGTCGAGGCAAGGTTTGGGTGCATCCAGTGAAGCCAGGGTGTTCATAGGGCCCATCTGATTCTATAATGTGCAAGCCTGAAACATCTCAATGTTGACTGTACAGACTGGAAGTCTGTGCCGAGCAGTGTCATTCTTATGGTTCAAGTCAGATCATTTTTTTTTTAATTTTGCTCAAAATTATTATCTTGGGTAGTGTTCTGAAACCTTTTCAATAGTTCGTAAGGGGGCTGCTTGACAGACAAAACACCGTAGGGCGGACAGACACAGACAGCTTCAACCAGCAAAAATCGCCTTGCCATTGACTGGCCCCAAAATTGTTCAGGAATTGGAACAATGAGAATTTTTCATGAATGACTGCTGTCCAAAGATAATTTGGTAGGACAAGGTAACTCAGTGAGGAAAAGGCCAAATCAGGGTAAGGCCATGTTCATTTTAGAGTAAATTTAAAAGGAGATGAAAGATAAGTCAAATTCTGTAATTATGACAAGCACTGAGGAGGGGACTGTATCACACAAAGGTAATGAAAATCCAATCTGAGATGCAATCATGTCCCAGAATTCTTGGAGAAACTGTTCAACTTTCCTGGGGTGTTGGCTTCTCAGGGGAGTTAAGTGCCCTGCCCTGTTTTAAACAGGATGGATGGGAATGTGAGCTGGCAGGAAGTAGGGAGGCTTGGCCGCTGAGTGAAGTGGTGGCATAGTGTTGCTGCCAGCCCACCATACTCTCCTACAATGATCCCACGAGACGACCACCCAGGCAGCTGCGGGGGGGGGCTGTGCAACGGGCAGCCATCTGCCACGCTGAGGATGATCTGCTCTACTCAGCCAACTGCTTTAGAAGTCACTGTCCCAGGTGGCAAACCTTCATCCCATATCAGAAGGGCAGGTCTCGTGGTCCAAGGACTCACCTCCCTCAGTAACTTGTGCTTGGAATACTCCACATCCATATCCACATGCAGAGAGTGCTCAAGACTCATCCAACAGACCTATGACTGAAGGTCCAGATGTCGTGGAGGAACAAAACACATCTGGAAGCCAAGGCTTCCTCTAGGATGGAAATCTCTCTCCAGCTGCTTCCAGCCAAGCACCTGTCCAAGACACCATCACCACAGACAGGACTTCTCACGGGTGAATTCAACACAAAAAAGCCAATAATTGGAAGAGAAGCAGGACCACTCACAGGAGCATTAAGAAAGTGGTCCTTCTTGGCGCTTTCACTGCCAGGGCCTGGGTTCAAAAGGGGAACTAAAGATCCCGCAAGCCAAGTGGCACGGAAAAAAAAAAAAAAAAGTTAAAGAAGAAAGAAAGAAAGAAAATGGTCCTTCTGAAAAATGGAAAGCTGTAGAAACTCATGGTTATTATTTTAACTATTATCACGATTATTAACTTGAGGAAGAGGAGGAGAGAGATTCACTGCATCCTTACAAAAGAAAGCAAATAGTCTGGTGACCACCAACTGCCTTGAGCCCTGGAGAATGGGCTGCTGGAGAAACTTCCATCGTCCTGGGAACAACCTTCCTCAAGGGGTCTGACCAGGAAACAGTTAACATAGTGCAGGAGGAAGCCAACAATAAAAGCTAAGCAACCACAAGACCTAGAAGGATCTTGTGATAATTTTCCATAGAAATGCAGGAAAAGACACTATTGCTTACAATATATGATAATTATATCAAGTTGTTCTGAATAAAAACAAACATCTCCAAGGGTATATATAGTTCAGAGCGTGCTCAGAAACCAGTGCAACTGATGCAATAATTCCACTCTCCCAAAATTAAAACAGGATCTCAGAAAAAGTAGAGGATAGATGAAGCAAAATCTTGATAATTATTGAAACTAAATGATGGATATATATAAGAGGTTCATTGTACTGTTCTCTCTGAAAATGTTCATAAAAAATTTTTTTAACAAGTATTCTCAAAAATTCAGAGGCCTGTGACAACTACTGCTCCTACTTTTTAAACACTGTTGAAGTCTTTGTGGTTTAGGTGACTGTTGATTCTTAGAACTACCCTCTTTTGTAGTACATGCAAAATAAAGATTCTTATGTAACTGCAGAAAAAAAGAAGGAAGAGAGGGAGGGGAGAGGGGAGGAGGGATGGGAAGGGCAGGACAAAGCAGGGGAGGGCATGGCAGAAAGAGCATGAGCTTCCACAGGAGCTGGACCCAGTTCCCATCGCACCTTTAGCTGTGTGACCATGGTTAGGTTTGTGATACTCTCTATGCGTCTATTTCTTCTTCCTGAAAATTAGGATATTGTCCTCCACAGGAGGAGGCTATATTTAAGTAATAGATGTTGAGGCTATAATTAAGCAATAGATGTTGAGTATTCAGCACATAGTAGGCACTCAAGAAATCCTGACTATTACAACTCTCTGTGCTTTACAAAATAGGCACATTCAGGAGACGCTATGCTTTACAAAAGAATTCACCCCAGGGTCCCTTTAAGCTCTCAGCCCTGCTAGTGCATTTTAAACGGGATTGAGTTTGCAGAAAACCATTTACACAGGACTTTTCAAGAACGCAGCAGCCAAGGCACTAATAAAGGCAGGCAGATCTACAGAGGGAGCTCCCTGGGCAGACTCTCTCAGATCCTGTCCAGCAGGATTCTCTGAAAGAATGGAAACTAAAAAACATCTTCTCTGAAAACCCACAAAGACCCACGGGCTGCCCTCTGAGAAGCCTTTTTTCCATGCATATTTGGAAGGGCTGTGGTACCTCCAGTTATGGGTCCAGGCTTATGAAGACAATAGTACTAGGCTAACAGCACTGGTTAATGTTTATTGAGAGCTTCCTATGGGAGGGGCACTGTGTTCATTCTCATGCATTATCCTGCACAAGGCAGTAAAAGCTAATGTCTGTATAACTTCAAGTGCTTTCAGATGAAAGAAGTTCCTATAATTCCCCACAAAGATCTCTATTGGTTGTTTTTTTTTTTCTTTTCAGGTAGAGAAACCGAGGCACAGAGTAGGTAGGTCATTTGCCCAAGGTTACCCGGCTGTAAATGACAGATTATCAGAACCAGTCTAGCTCTGAAGTCCACCCCGTTACAGACCCACTGCTCTGTGCCCCGAGCCCCCTCCCCACCAGCACTCGATCCAGCAGAGGCAGGACTGTAGGGCAGAGGACCCCTGCAGGAGGCACTGTCCCTCCTCTGTCCCCTCCCTATCTCCCTTAGCCCTCCACAAGCTGTTGTCAATTGCACTGAAGTATTTACAGCAACCAGCGACCGCTGACACCTCTGCCCACGTGGGCTATAATTTGATGCTCAAGCTGTTAAACGGCCGCTTTCGAGCGCTGAGCTCTTCATACATGAGTGTCTCTCCCAAGAGCCAGGCTGGCTGCCTCTGAGCTTCTCCTGATGCTTGCACAACTCTCCTGCTGGCCCCAGGCGTGCACACACGTGCACACATGCCAAATAAGCCATCACACACAGACACCCCTCACACACACAATTACCATCACAAACTGATCCAAGTTCGCTGTTCAGGACACACCCACCAACACATGATATGTATCACAGATTCCCAACCCACCCAGTTCACACCCCTCTTGTCATCAACACACAAGACACTACATGGATAATGGCTGAGGGTATTCTGTGACTGCTAATAATGTCAATCTCATATCCAATTCCATGAAATATGCCATCTCCGTGTAATTATCCATAGGAAAATTATCCACACACCCAACTGTGCATTAGTGTGACCAGAAAAATCCTGAATAGATTTTTTTTCACTTACTTGTTTTAAATACAGCTGTCACTTGGACGTACCTGTACCTGATCGTTGTTTTATCTAAGTCGTGGCTGCATAGGGGGTTCATTGTACTATTCTCTCTGCTTCTGCGTGTATTTGAAAACGTTCTTCCTGGTGTGTATACCTAAACCCCTGACTACATCTGTGTGTCGGTGCCTGTGTGTGTTGTGGGACGGGGTGGGGCTGAGGGGTGTGCATGTGCTCTCACACTAGCGCGGCTGCCTCTCTCTGTGTGTTTGCACAGAGCAGACCCAGCGCTGTGGCTCTGTTGCCAGCCCTCTCCCCAGGGAGTCTTTGCAGAGTAGGGTTGCCCTCTGCATAACTATCCAAGAGCAAACACATCAGAAACCAGATCCTCTGGCCGCCCCCATTAATGTAGCAATTGGGGGAGGGGCATTCTGAAAGAGGCGAGGGAGCAGGGGATACAGGAGAACAGAGGAAGGAACTGGGACCCGTCAGGCCAGAGGAGAATAGATTCAGGAACACGTGCTCCTCTGTAATCACCAAGAAGATGGTCCAGAGCCGTGGACACTGACCGGTTGAGGGTCTGAGGAGGACATGGGCTTCCAGCCCCTTGGGAGCCCCCCGGGGTCACCAGATCTGTGAGGACAGGGGTCAGCCTCAGCCCCCTTCCTGGAGCTGCTGAGGTAGGGTGTCTAGGAGGCTCCAGGGGATGGAGGCGACAGAGTGAGCCTGAGCTGAGAAGCCCCACAGAGCTGCATTCTGACAAAGGAGATTCAGACTAGGCGCAGAGATCCCGGGAAGATGAATGGGGAGGAAAGAGAGGGAAGAACAAGGGAGCGGGTAGGGGAGAAGGAATGTCTGAGTAGTATGGATGAGAAGACTGAGGCCCAAAGAGGACCCAGGGCTGCCCCGAGAGATAAGGGACAGGAACTCTCGCAGCAGGAGCAGATGAAAGGACCAGGGTCCCTCCAGCAGCCTTAGTAAGCCACTGATGAAAAGCAGGTCCTGCCCTACCTGTCCAAGCTGCTAGAGTCCTCAAGGAAACCTCCCTGGGGCCTGGACCATGCAGAGGAGGGGGAGAGGTGAACGTACTTCCCTCCGCAGACCCCGCCTGGAGGCCCAGGGAGGAGCAGGAAGCCGGTGAGAGGGAAGAAAAAAAAGACCTGCCAGTAGGGGAGAGGGAGCAAAGGGACCGGTGGAGTCGGAAGATCAGAGTTCAAGTCCTGATGCTGCTATTTCCGGTGCAACCTTGCAGCAGCCCTGCAACTTCTCCAAGTCTCATCTGGAAAATACAGATGCCTATCCCAAGGCCCCATGTGGACCAAATGAGACAATGGTGTTGGAAATGCTTTCTAGCGAGGTCTGTGCACCTCCTCGTTGATGGAGATGCCAGCAGGGGAGAAGTCACGAGACAGAGCGTAGAGATGACAGAGAGCAATTATCTGCCAACATGGAGATTTTATTCTTAATACTTATGTGTGCTGATAGGTCCTGCCTCATCCCACAAAGGATCTGAGTTGTCTGAGAGGGAAAAAAATCACTGACTGACTGAAGGACAGATGGGTGGACAGAGGAATAAAGACAGAGGCAACAAGAGGGCAAGAGACTTCCAGGGGGAAAAGGTCTTTCCTTCAGACATTCAACCTTTCCTTCCCAAGCATCTTCTATGTTTGGTTTCGGATGACCTTCCCCAGATAGAAGTGTGACAAGGTCAGTCTACTCCTCTCCCGATTCCTTCTCCTCCTGCGTACAAGACCAGACACTATTTCCCAGCCTGCCTGCAGTTAGCTGGAGCCGTGTGACTACGTTCTGGCCGAGGAAAGTGGTCAGAGTGATATTTGCCACCTGCAGAACTGGCCCTTTTAAAAATTCCCCCCAGAATTCTCTACTCTCTCTCCTCCTCTGCTGAGTTGAGAAGGTCCAGTGGAGGATGCCAAGCACCTAGAACTGGGGTCCACAACCCCAGGGGGTCAATTATAGAATCTGTTATGTGGGAGCTCCATAAATTTGGATGAGAAAAATTTTACCTTTATTTTTACAAACCTCCAAACTGAGATTCAGTATTTTATTCGATTACAAAGAGAGGCAACAAACCACAGTGGTATTCCCCATACCTGTAACTGTGCCACCCATAGAAATCACAGATATTTTTCTATATCATGTTAAGTGGCTGCAGAAATATCAAAAGGTCATTTATGCTGAAATTGCACTATTAATCCCTTTGCTGTTTTCTATTTAACTTGTTATATTATTATTATATCAAAATTTTACTGTATTGTTTTATCACACATCCTACTATGTCAAAAATTTTTTTAATATTTTGATACTTGAATTTCAGTATAATTGGTTGCTTTTGTAGTCCTGTGAATTGGATTTTATGCGTTGAAAAATCTTTATTCTTTTTTTTTGGCTGCACCGTGCAGCATGTGGGATCATAGTTCCAGGGATCAAACCCGTGCCCCCTGCAGTGGAAGCGCCGAGTCTGAACCACTGGACCACCAGGGAAGTCCCAAAAAATCTTTATTCTTAAGGGTCCAGTGGCTTCACCAGTCTGCCCAAGGGAATCTAGGACACAAAAAAGATAAGAACTCCTCCCCTAGATAATGATGGAGCCCTTAGAGGGACGTCCCTGGGTCTCTGAATGACTCCCCGCCCACTACCACCACCACTGATCTGACATTTGGATTGTGAGAAATAATCTTTATTTGTTAAACTACTAAGACTTTGAGGACCTTTTATAATACAGAGGGGATTCCTTGTGACTCCAAGAGGAGTCCAGGCTGGACCTCTCCACCTAAGTTAACTCTGGATTCACTCTTAGCTCTCCTAAATGCCCTTGCTCATGAAGGATGGAATGCCCTGGATGCCTTCCCCTCATACTCTAACTTCTACTGTCCAAATGCTCCCAGACTTTCAAAGCCCAGCTCAAACGCCACCTCCTGCAGGAAGTCTCCTGGGCCTTCTCCCCCTCCCAAAAGTCCCTTGCCCCTGAGCTGAAGCACCAAGAGCTAGCAACATCAGACTGTGAGCTTGCCCAGGGGTAGGACGTTGGATAAATTCCCTTCCTGTCCCCCAGCCTACACCCACCCCTACAGTGGGCCCAGGCCAGGGATGCCCAGCCATGGTAGGGCTGGTAAATGTTTGCTGCATGGGAGGCAGATGAGTGGTCAAGGAACCGTCCGTTTGATTCAGCCCTACTCCCTCATAACCTGGTCCAGGTCCACACTGTGTGCTTGCTTAAGGAAAATGGGGGGAAGGGGGAGGAAGGCACTAGTGCTTTCCCACACTGGGGCCCCAAGTTCCCTTCTCTTGAGATTATTTCTGCTCAGTGTGGATTTCCAACCAATACATTTTGTCCTCTGAGTCTCTATAGTTTAGGTAGCCAGATGAGAGTAGAAGTCGTGAAGGAGTTAAAAACAAGATGAGTCGGATGAAAGATACCTCCTGTGGGTCCCAGCTGAGTCATCCTCTTTGTCCCACACCCTTGAAATCCACTTCCTCTTGCCCACTCCCTTCTCTCCCACCCCACCCTCCCCTCAACAGGCACTTGAAGCCTCTGGCATTGGACAGGGAGCACTCGTCTTCTCTGTGCAATTCTGGAAGCCCAGACCTGCTCCCTGGAGAGCTGCTGCACCATGGGGGAGTGGGGATGGTGGGGTGTGACTCTCTGGTCCCCTCTTTCAGAGGGTGACTACCAGCCCAAGCTCCTTTCAGCATGGAGAAGAACTGAGCTAGAGTCCAGACCACCTTTCTCCCTTCAGGTTATCTTGTTACACTGGCGCTCAGGGGCCCCCAGGCTCTGCCCTAGATACTGCTGTGCCCACTTCTCCCCCACCACACAGGGCACCAGAGACCATTACTGCTCTATTAAGGGTCAAACTTCTGAATAACATTAACTCCACTTGCCTTTGAGCAATGTGACGCATGTTTGGAGCACTTCCACACACACATGGTTGATCCATTCACTCATGTGCCAGGCCTTGTGTCATGTGCTAAGAACACAGTGATGCACTGGATTCAACTCCTGCCCTCAAGGAGTTCCCAGTCTGGTGAGGGAGGTGGAGCAGTGAGCAGAAAACACTCCACAATAAGTTCTTTAAAAGCACCAGGCGTTGTAGAAGCACCGGGGGCAGGATCTCACACCAGGCTTGGGGGATAGGGGTCAGAGAGGATGGAAGGCTTCCTGGAGGAAGAGACACCTGACCTGGGAGTGAACCAGGTAGAAAGGGGGAGAAGGGACAATCAGATGCATGAACCATAGAATCACTGGCTCTTGGGCTCATCAAAGGGTAGACTCAGACTCCTAGAATCGTTCTTCTAATGAACAACCATTTATTGTGCCAGATGCCATGCTGGGTAAAGAGATCTCAGAATCAAAGGGATCTTATATCCCAAAGCCAGCCTGGCTTCCATACCCTGCTCTTGAGGGGCAGACGGCCTCTTCCAACTCCAAGGACCTGAGGAGAGGAAAAGGGGTCTGAAGATGCCCTAGGTGTCAGAATGAAGGGTGAATCCCTCCTGCTGGTATTAAAGGACCTCCTGGGGATGGACACTGGCACACCAGGAGGGGACCTTCGCTCCCTGCAGATGCAGTGACTAGTAGCCCAATGGTCAGAGCTCTGTTGACTGGAATGGTCAGAGCTCTATTGACTGGAGGCAAAGTCCAACAGGATGGAGTTTTGGGTGATGGCCACTCTTGCCAACAGGTTCCAGCCTGGCAGAGTAGGGAAGTGATTCACCTCCTAAATTACATCCTCCAGCTAGTCTCTCGCAAAGTCTCAGGTATCTTCCTTCAGAGCCCATATTACAGTTTTAATTAGATATGCACTTGTCTGTTTCTTCCTCTCCTCCACTAGATCATCACCACCTTAAGGCCAGGAACAACATCTGTTTTGTTCACCACTGTATCCTCAAGCACCAAGCAGGTAATAATAGACTTGTTGAAATGAACTGAGACTGATGAGTGGATATGGAAGGACATTCCAACAGATGAGGGGCAGCCTGGTGATAAGCTCATTTCATTTCACAGAGAGCTGCACTGGGTCCAGGAGAGGATGGAGTTGACCCAAGATAGAGCTGCCAATGTATATGGAGGGGTGGGAGGGCAGGGAGGACTGTTGCAGAGGTGGGAGCACAGACACAGAAAGGTGCTCATAGCCCTGGCCCCCGAGATGCCCCAGCCTCCACGGAATCAGTTCCCTTTAGGAAGCCCCCTCCGCACACTCAGCCACCGTCACGGCAAGTCCAGCCTTCTCTTCAAACGGATGTCCCAGAATCGGCCTATAGAGCCAGAGGGGGAAAGGATGGAGCAGTGACCGGTGTGGAGGCGGGGGTGGGGATGAGGAGCCCAGTTTTGGTGCCAGAGCTAGGGGACCTACGACAAGGACTGGACAGCTTCAGCACCTAATCTGTGCGGAAAAGCCCTGCGAACGAGAGCAGAGAGCCACCCCGGTTAGCCCAAGATCATCCCGTCAGCACTTTAGCACGGATCGGCCCGGGTCAGTGCAGGGTCACGCCTGTTAGCGCAGGGTCAGGCCCGCTCAGAGCTGGGTCGTCCCCGTCAGCGCAGGGTCATCCCTTTTAGCGCTGGGTCGGCCCGCTTTAAAGCAAGAGCTTCCCGGTTTGCAGACTCAGCCTCTAACGGAGGGTCAGAGCGGGCGGGGCGGGGTCAACTCGGTAAGCGGTGGAAAAGCTCCGGGTACTTTGGGGCCAGCGGCGCCCCCAGGTGGCAGGGCCCCGCAGGCGCTCGGATCCGGGTCGGGGAGGGTTTCAGGAACGGTGGGGAGCCTCGTGGACCCAGGCCCCTGGCCTCGCCCTGCAGGAAGTGCTTTGCTTCCCAATGTTCCTTACACGCATCTTTGGGGCTCTTTCTGCTCACAGCATGCAACTGCGTGCCCGAGCGTATTTGAGAGCAAGAATCCTAGATGCTGGCGGAGAGCAGACAAGTCACCGGGAAACTCCAGCCCCAGCTCCAGAGGAAGCGACCACGGAGCCCGGCCCCTCCCCTCCCGCCTATCCCCACTGCCTTGGGTCTCAGTCTGTGGGCACACATTCTGCGGACTTGTCTCTGAGACAGCGGTCCACCCCCCCGCCCCCAAGCTTTGGGTACTTCCCGCTACGACCCCACACACTCTGAAGTTCTCAAGTTCGGCCTGGGACGGGACACTGGGGAAGAGGCAGAGCAGAGCCCGGTTCCCAGCCCGGCTTTGGAACTGTTCTTCCCACACCGCGGGCCACCTGTACTGGTTCCAGTCCATCCAGCCCCTCTCCCACCTCCTGCTAAACACATGAACTCACCCAGCGCTTCCCAGAAAGGGGGGCGGGGTCTCTGGGTGAACAGAGACTGGAGTCAAGGGAGCTGGGGGAGAGGCTCCCGGTCACTTTTTGGGCCAGCCTCCTACCCCCTGCCACCCTATCCAGATGCCACAATGGGTGGGGCTGGGAGCTCAGCAGGCTGCCAGGTAGGCTGCCAGATGGCGACTCACCTTCACACTCATCCACATGGTCCACAAAGGAGGTAAGGTTATGCAGAATCCAGGGACAAAGACATACCTGGAAACTCGGCCACCCCCCCTATGGCCCTGGCAGGGGAGGAGAAATCACAGGGTCTAGGTTGGAAGTTTCTTGGGTCCAGAAAGGAGGGAGCCAAGCCCCTCACTCTCCTGCCCCTCTGTGCAATGGAAGCCCTGAGGTGGCCACCTGGACTGTGCCTCTGGAGTCCCAGCACAACCCGTGGCAGGCCAGCTCTGTACCCTCCTGCACCCTCGCTGCAGAGTGATAGCTGAGGGAGGAGCAAGAACTCCTCAGCAGACTAGAGGGAGGAGCTGGGCAAAGCCACTGACCCCAGACGGGGAAGGCGAATCCAGGCTAACATAATCCAGCTCATTTCTCACACAAGGAAACTGAGGCTCAGCGAGGGCAGGAAGGACTGGCCCAAGGTCACAGAGAGCACCGTGGAGAGAATCAGGAATCCTCTCCCCTCCTCCCCTTTTCTGTCCCCAGTATTAATCATCTTCAGTGTAGGTGCTAAAGTGAAGACTGCAAGGGAGGGGAAAGAGCCATCAAAGCCTGGTATCTTTTAGGGGTCAGTGTAACTCAGAACTCCTATGTGCCCCTGTGGGCGCGTGCACGTGCCCCAGCCACACACACACACACTCTGGCCTACAGCCCACCAACACCCTTCAAAGCCCTGAAGCTGGGCCAGCACATCCATCCTGATCCAGGAAGGAATGGTTCCAGCCAGGGCAGCCTCAGGCCTAGATGATCCAGATTTTCTTCAGTTATTCTCCCGTGTGTGAAAGGTCTAGATTCTGATGGGGCATGGGAAGCAAGGCTTGGAGTAGCCAGGTGGGCGGACTAACTGACAGATTGGCCAACAGACTCATAGAAGCAAGGAGGGAGGGATGCTACTGCCTAGGAAAACTGAAGGGAAAGAGGCAATTTACTGGCAAACTCTGACCATTCCCACCCCCCTTCCTCACAGCCAAGCTGCTGCCCGAAATTTGGCTCAGTCTAGGGCCAGGTGAAGGATTCAGCTGCCTGCCCCAGACCAGGGACCCAGCATAAAGTTGAGCACAAGATGCTCCTGCTCACCCACACTCCTCCCGACTGCCACCTCGTTCACCTAAGGGCAACCTATCTCATGCCCTGATTTATCCGGATAATTGTTTGCTCTCCCACACCTTGATCTCAACATTCCTCCAGTCCTGCCTCTGGGAAGAAAGGAGAATTCAGAAGCATCCATAGTGCAGACAACACTTAAGATTTCCCTAGAGTACAAGGGGAGATGCTGGGTTTTTAGTTCCCTCAAAAGATCTAGGTGAATACTTTAATTATGGATGCCGGTGCATAGAGGCTGTAGGCTCCAACCTTACATTTGGCATCCTGCTGAGCAACCTTGGGCAAACCCCATCCTCACCCCTCCTCTAGACCTGTTTCCCCATCCATTCAATGTTAGCCTTGGAAACCTTGCAAGCGCTGGTGTTACCGGCTCTACACACTGTACTTGCCCCCTTGCTGCAGATCAGTTTCCTAGGAATGGAAGGGAAGACTCCAAAGCACCTGGGGACTGCTGACCAAGTCCCTCTGTGCAGGCTGGAGTGGGGCGGGGGCATCTCACGGCACCAGGCAGGAGAGCAGGTCAGAGGCCAGACAATGGAGCCTCTTAGCTCCATTGGAACAACCTGGATCTACCCATCTAAGGCAGGCTAAAGGGACTGGACACTAGTGGGTTAGGGAGGAAGCGGGAGCTTTGGGTGGAGGCTAGCCTGATCCACTACTGGTCCGGTCACTGTGCCCCTCAGCACCTTCACTGGCTGCTCCGCAATCCTGGCTTTGTCTGCAGTGGAGAAGGAAGTAGGGAGAAGGTGGGCAGGTCTCAATCTTAGCTCGAAGAATAAGGGAAGAGGCTCAAAACTGAGGCCTCCTCCCCACCCTCACAGAGACCCATTCCTAACCGTTCCACTCCAGTCCTCTGCACCCACATCCCCCCAGCCTCTGCCTCTGCCCAAGGAGGAGGGACCACACTCTCACACTCACAGTGATACAGTCACAAATATACGTGCTAGCACACACAAGTATTCAGCCCCAAGCAGTCACCCACACAGACACGTTTCCTCTCACACACAAACATATACACAAACACAGACCCCAAATACCCCAAAATCACATACACATGGACTGTGATACCTGGATACCATCATCACAAAGTGGAAAGCTACCATCCTTAACCCCTAAAATACCAGATTTTTTTTAACCTCAAATATGGTGATAATCACTTCTTTTGCCTTTTCTTCAGTTCTCAACTATCGGAATTAAACTGCATCTAATGACACTAGGCACATGTTTGCTGCTTGTACCTCCAGTACAATGCCCAGCACACAGTAGGTGCTCAATAAATATTTGTGGAACGAAGGAGCCAGAGAGTTAAGAGATGTCCAGGGTTGGAGGCAAATTAACTCGCTGCTGTTTGATCCTTACCAGGTACCTCCTCAGACAGGAAAACTGTTCTTCACACAAACTGAGCCCTGACGCTGGCCTCACACTCTTCAGATGGTCAACAGAGGGAGGAGGGATGGGGTAAGTAGATCAGAGGCCAGAGCTGCTGCCTGGGGCATCAGAACCCAGAAGCCGCGGCTTACAGTCCATCTGCCCTTTTGTTGCTATATTGAAGACTCATGGGTTTGCAAAAGGACACTACGAACGGTCCTCTGATCCTCCAGCCTGCCTGGGGCTCCACAAAGCATGGCTGGCTGGGGCGTCCTACCAGCATCTCCAGCCCTGGAATCTTACTCCGTGTACTGGGAGCCCAGGTTCTTGGATCTACTCGCCGGCTCCGCAGCTGTTCCGCTATGTAATCTTGGTCTGGTCCCTTCCGCTCCAAAGCAGTAAGTGGAGCCACGCGGTCCTCAGGACCCTCTAGGCTCCTGCCATCTGGGTCCGAGGCTAGTTTAAGCGATAACCTCACTAGCTGCCCTCTCTGACTGTAGTGACACGTGGGGAAGGGAGAACTAGCTCAAAAAGATTGGATATTTACAAGGAATTCACAGTTGAGATGTGAGCCCACAGGGCCATGAAGACGCAGCCCGGAGGGAAGGCGTGGTCTAGGGTATGTGTGGTGGGCAGGGGAGAGGTGATTTCCCCCCACCCAGCCGGGACCCGCACATCTGCATCTGAATGGGATGGGGGGACTAGTCTAGGAGTCCTAACAGCACCGACACCTGCTGGGGAAGGGGACACAAAGCAAGGACCCTCTGTAAGGGGCGACGAATTAATTTGGACAATAAGCCCCTCTCCGGTACCCTCAGAGGCCCCCACCGCGCCGCACACACACTGGCGGTATCCACACATCGTTTGAAATACGCTTCTCAGGGCTGCGGTGATTTTTAGGAATCGAAGGGACTGATTTAAATGTCTTGTTCCCCCAATAATTCGCCCTTTCCAGTCCTAAGATCCATGTAACCGCAATTCCCAAGATACTTCTGCCTGCGTAGGCAGAAGTGCCCCGGAGGTGAGACCATCCTAAAGGCGTTTTTCCAACACCGGGGGAAACGAGCACAGACCTCCAAGGCCCCGGCTTCCCAGGGCGAAACGCTCAGGACCCCTGTAGCAGCTGCTGTGAGCATCTCCCCAGCCGCCCGAGTGTGCGGGGTGTGACGCGTACCCCTCTGGAGCCGAGCACCGCCGAATAGCTGGGCGGGAAGGAGGCGGGTACGGGCTGAAGACCGGGGCCCTGTCGACCCCCTTCAGGAGGACGAAATTGCGGCGAGGAGGCTGGCGTGACCGGGAGGAGGGCACCAGGCTCAGACCCTTGACGCGTGGAGAAAAGCAAAGGCGCAGACAACGAGCGACTTCCGCTCTGAGTCCGTGTGGATCGAAAAGAGAGAGCTCCGCAGACACCCAGGACTCGGAGCTGAGAGCCGAGCGAGGGTCAGAAACAACCCCAAGGGTGTCGGCGCCCAGTCCATCCCGGGGGCGCAAGCACCAGAGGAAAGCGCCTTCCTTCCGCCGCAGTCCGAAGCCTCCGGGGCTCCGGAGCGGCCCCAGCCTCGGGCCGCCTGCTTCTCCGCTACGAAAGGAGGCGGTGCCAGCTCCGCCCTGCGCCGCACCCACTAGCTCACGGAAAAATTCGTTCCCTAAACCAGAGCTGGGAATCTCAATCTTCCCTACATCTTTCTATATTGGTACATCTATGCCGACCTTAAAGAACAGAATAATTCCGCTCCAAAACTCCAATTAGCATTTGTTTTGCTCTCAGATGCCCTGATAGACGAAGAGCTTAGGACGCTGAATTATCCTGTACGACCTCTGCCCACCTTTAGTTCTCTTTCACCGTTTCTCCGGAAATCTCAGAGCTCCAGCCCCAAGGTCAAATGTGAGCTGGGTCTCAGCATCCCGGTTGGTCCTCCTGGATGCATCACCAGGCCCCAACCCAGACAACCTTTTGAACCACGTATCGGAATAATTTAGGCGCAAACCCAAACTCGCCTCGCTTCTCTTGGCGGCATGCGCAGCGTTTGAGTTAAACTCCGACTCCGGTCCATAAAGACCCTAGCCGATCTGCCTCCTCACACCGCCCCCCTAAGCTTGAAATCCTACGAGGCACGCTCCACACGCAAATCTTTTCTCTCTTTTTCTTGCCGGGTCCCTCGTTTAAATAGCGTCGGCGCCTTTATTCGCCTGACCCTAAGCAGAGGAAAACCCGCCTGATCATCATTGTCTGGTCCGCGACCGGCCCCACCCCCGCCCCAATCAGTGTCACAAAACGCCCCTTTCAACAGATTCCAAACCCTCTTCACCCGGGCTCACCGAGCCTTCAACTTCATTAAGTGCGCGCTACGGCGGCGCTGGAAGAGGCGAAGTTTAAATAAACCGGAGCGGAGAGGGAGGAGGGGTGGGTTGCTAGTTGAACAGGAGGGGGAGAGAAGAGTTTTTGAAAAGGGGAAAAAAGTCATCAGAGGAAAAGCGCTTTGTAACCACGAAGACGCGCCCGCTGTGGCGAGAACAAATTGGATATGGAGGGGAAGTGTCCGCCCCCACCTCAGCTCCCGCTCCTGGGTGGTCCGGGGAGCCCCAGGAGAAAGAAGGATGGGGAGGAATCGGCGGTGAAAAGAATTAACCACTTTAATTGGGCTGCAAAAGAGAAATGGGGAGAGGCTCACCGATGTGCCCCGATCACCCAAACAAAATACCCTTCAGTAAAATAAAATAAAATAAAATAAAATAAAAATGAAGTAAAATGTCTGCCTTTAGCCTTGGCTGAAAGACGTATGTCAAAGTTTGAGAATCAAGGCTGTTCTCAGCCATAGAAAGCAAATCTGCAAGATGGGGAAATTCTGCCCGGAAAAACCCCCTCCCTCTTCTGTGGCCTCAGGCCTCCCGGCGCCGGATGAAAAGGAATGAAATTGAACGAAATTGAACGAAATGAAGTGAAATTGACCAGCGAAATTCGCCAATTTTCTTCCCCTTTAAACTGCCCGCTCTCAGCAGCACTCTCTGAACCCCAAGCCGATTTCTTAGCATTTTTTTTCTCACCTGGAGACACGAAGGTGTGCCCTGGATATTTTCTTATTATTGTCACCGATCGTTGTAGCTTGCGGGGGCAGAGGCTCAGCTGTATTCACCCAAACAGCCAGGGAACCCACAAGAGCCACTCCAGATGGAACGGCCTATTTCTCCTCCCAGGAGGCTGGGCTCCCTCCTAGGTAAGCCGACTTACACTGAACACCCATCCTTATGCACCCTGAGGGTGGGAGGGAGCCACTTACAGAACCTCTCCGGTCTGGGGGAGAAAAAAAAGTCCCAGGACTCTACCATACAAACGTGCAATTCCCTCAGTCTTCTCCTGGCCCCTCCCTACAGTCCAGGCCCCAGGTGGGTCCTTGCCAGCTCTTAATTAACAGGTTCCCAGCCCACACAACCTGAAGAAGTTCTGAATTCAAAACACCCTCCCTTCTCCCCTGCCTTCAACAGTGCACATATCTCAACAATTCTTTTCTGGTATTTTTCAAGGCCAGTAATTATATCTGGCCCAGATCTGGCCTTCTTGACCCACGGGGAAACTGGGGTCTGAATCATTGGTCTGGGACCCCAAAGATCCCTAGAAGCCCCTGCCTGGAAGGATGCATCTCACTCTTCCCCAATCCTCTTATTTCTCGCTCTTCCTGACGCAGACCCTCTGCCACATACATCTACACCAAGCAATAATAAGCATAGATAAATTCACACACACACACACACACACACACCCTTCACAAAGACACACTGAAGAATCCAGAAGGATCCACTGCTTCTCCTGGAAGTAGCAGGTGTGGAAATATCTATCTACACCATCAGACATGAATTCTGGCTGACTTAATCTTCTCTCTTCTAGAGGAGAAGCAAATTGGTGTCTTCTACTTGAAGCTCCAACCTACATCTGGAAGTGACATATTCATGGAAAATGAGACCATGTAAGCTATAAAGTGTTTTACTAAGGACAAACACATGGTCACGTTCAAATGTTCAACCTTCCTCAAGTGAAAAGAAATGAAATCAAATTCAGCAACAGAAGTCAATGAAGCAGGCAGCCGGAGGCCATTATCCCAGTATCAGCAGACATTTCCCTTTTTACCGTTGAATGTAACCTTACTTCTCCTGGACTATTCGATAAAATCATGGGAAGGTGGCTCCCTGCATTCAATCTCCCTCCACTCCTGCAGTCTCTCATCAAGATGGACGAGAGGGCACCTCACCTCCGGCAGAGGGGCTGCATTTAACATATGCGCCTCGAACCTTGTCTCAATTGGGGAAGGGGGTAAGAGACTTAGAAGTCCCAACCCCTCTTCCTCAGCCCTGGCGTGTTCTTCTCACCCTGATCCCGATTCTGACCCTCTTCGTACAGGGTACTCTGTCCTCTACCTCTTCCTTCTTTCCTACTGCTTCTAATGCCTGAGAATCTGGCTAAAGCAGCCTGTATGGCTTCTCCCTGTCTGCCCCTCTCAAGTTCTCTACATCTGGTTCTCTGACCCTTTCTTCTTCCTTCTCTCTCTGTCACTTGTTTCCCAACACTCACCCCCAGCATGTGTCTATTTTCTGTGAAGGCTGAACTGCCTCTCACTGCACCTCCATATTCCTCTTTTTCTCCTATGACCACAGTTGAATATTCAGAGAAAAGAGCTAAGTAACCATCTTTGTTTCACCCCAAGCATCACCTCTCACCCAACACCCTTGCAAGTCTGGCCACTGGGAGTTCCAGGCACAGGGCTTATTGAAGACTCCAGCCAGCCCAATGGCTTTGCACTCAACTCAGGCAACAGGTTCCAGTTCTGAGCGTGACTCAAGGGTTGGGGAGGTTTACCTTAACAGAGCAGGGCCTCACGGACTCTCTCCTCTAGTTCATAGTGCCCCTCTAAGCTTCTCGGGCTAGAGGAGAGAGGGGTTTCACAGTCTCCAATTCAGGCCTTTCACTCTAACTGTTCCATGTGCCAGGAGTGGGAGGGGGTGGCAGGGGGGAATGCAAAGAAGGCCCTACAATGGCCAGAGAGAGACCTCTCTCCTCTTAGGGACACAGAAAGAGATGGTGACAGAGAACAGAAAACACAGAGACACGTTCACAGACGCACACAGAAATAAAAACACAGATATCCTGAAATAAAACCAACGCCCCTGCAAAAAAAAGGACAAAAAGCAAGGCCACATGACAACCCAGACAAACACAAACACAAGCTCCATAAAAGCCCCCAAGTATAGTAGCACAGAAAGACTTACAGAATATGCATCAGTAAACAATTTCACTCAAATTGTACTTAATGGATATAGATAGTGTCCATGAGCACGAGGCACCCAGATCAGCCCAGGCCACGCTAAAGTCTAAACTGGAAGATGAGAATCCCCAGGTGCATTTGAAACAAAGCCTCTCTGCGGAACCCCAGGCAGAAACCTTCCTGTGACCAGAGCGAAAATGAAAGCGCTGGAGGGGTCAGTAATCCCAGAATCCTGGCCCCATTAACAGCCAAAGGCCAAGGCCACATTGTCCCCTGTATCTGATAAGCCCAAGCCCTCCTCTGCCTACCTGGGCTGCTCAGGGCCCTTCCTCACTCCACTCTGCCTAGGAGTCCGGGAGACCCCAGACTGGGAAAGGGGAGTGCAGACAAGCAGACAGAGCTGGTGACTGCTGGAGTTCACGTACATTTATTCAATTGACACCAATGGGGAGTGGGGGGGAGGGAGACAGGTTTTTCTTTTCTTCCACACAAACCTTCAAACAGTTTCACAGAGTCTCCCCAAGTGGAGAAGTCTAAATCAATGCACACCCAGTGGACAGAGAATGCAGATAGCAGCCCGCTGTACAGATATTTACACATAATTACAGGACCCCTGCCACAGGATGTGCCCTGGCCGCCCCCCGCCTCTCCAGTCCCTGACCCAGACCCTCCTCTCCCACCCCAACCTCATTGCCTTTAGCTACAATAAATATCCCAGGGCCTGGGACGTAGCAGACCGCTGAGAGGGCTGCTGGCCCTGGATGGCTGGACCCAGCCGGCCAAGGGAAAGGGGTAAAGTTCCTTCAAAAGCGCCCCAACACAAAAGAGGGAGGATTTTCCTCAATGGAGTGGGATTCCGGGATTGTGCAGGGATTGTGGAGACCCCTCGCTTCACCTGTCCGTTCAACTTCGCCTGTGTAGACATTGCTGTAGGCTTCCAAGAGAACGAAGTTCCTCGGAGAACAGCAAGGGAAAAAAAAGTTGAATTTTTCTTTTAAGCACAAAGCAGATAGTAGGTGTCTTTAAATTATAATATTGGACAATCAGGGCCTCAAAGTTGGGGAAGGAGTGTGGGAGAGGCACAAAGAGAGACCTCTCTGCGAAGTTGGTGTTTCTGGCGGGATCTGCCGGGCCTGGGCGGGCACCTCTCCGGGAAAGCATTCTTCCGGGGCTGCCGAGAGGCGCCGAGACTGGGGAAAAGCGAAGACTTCCCCCTCCCCCTTTTACTGCTCAAACTGGAATGGGATCATGGCTAGCGACCTCGTCGCATAGACCCGGGCCTCCCCCTGAGCGACGGAGCCCGCTTCGTCCCAACTATCGGAGAGATTCCGAGCGTGGAGCCTGAAGTGCTAAGTCACGCGCGCCGGCCCAAGGTCTGGAGACTCTTCATAAATAGACTCCCTGAGTTCCGCTGCGACCGCAGGAGCTCCCGGGAGAGACTGAGGAGTGCGGGCTTCAGTGGCCCAGATCCCGACACGGTCAGAAGTGGCAGCCACTGAGGCCTGCTACTTTGCCGGCAAACGGGGGCCCTGAGGACAGGAGCGCGTCCCCGTGGTGCGAGAGGCGGATGTGGCCGGCCACTGGAGCTAGGGCCGGGGTAGTCAGCATGGCCAAGACCTGGGCCTGACCCCCAGGACCTGCCGCCGCCGAGAACGGCGATCCCGGGGAGCCCTCGCCCCCGCCCGGGGGTACTGCCCCGCCGCCACCGTGGCCCATGATGTGGTCTATAGAGAAGGAAGGCCTCTGCCCGGCCCCGGCGGCCCCGCCGCCCGCGTCCGTCTTGAGGCCCTGGCGCAGAAGCGCGGTGCCTGCTGCGGGAGGGCTCAGGGACGCGGGGTAGAAAGCTTTGGCGCAGCCAAGCTCCGCGCCTAGGAAGGCTGGCAGGCCTGAGGGGCCCGGGCCCGATCCTGTGCCCGGCGCAGGCGCAGGGGCCGGAGCCGAGGCTGCGCCCGCGAACACCGAAGCCGTCGGAGGTCCGGGTGGAGGCGCCGCGGCACGGCCTGGGGGTACCGACAGCTGGCAAGGTGCAGCGGCGGCGGCGAAAGCGAAGGCGTGCGGGTGTGGATGCGGGTGCGGAGCCGGGCCCGGCGGGGGTGCGCCGTAGGCCGGGAGCGCTAGCCCGTAGCCGTAGCCGTAGGCGCCGTAAGCCGCGAAGCCCGGCAGGAAGGCGCCGGCGTCCCCCGCCGCCGCAGCCCCGCCGCGCAACAGCAGCTCAGGGTGAGGGTGCGTGTGTGGGTGCGGCGGCGGTAGCGGCTGCCGCTTAAAGCGCTTGCGGCGCCGCAGGAAGCTGCCGTTGTCGAACATGTCGGCCGACTCCGGATCGAGCGTCCAGTAGTTGCCCTTGCCCGGGTTGCCCGGCTCGCGGGGAATCTTGACGAAGCAGTCGTTGAGCGATAGGTTGTGGCGGATGCTGTTCTGCCAGGCAGGGAATTTCTCCCGGTAGTAGGGGAAGCGGCCGCTGATGAACTCGCAGATCTCGCTCAGCGTCAGGCGCTTCTTGGGGCTCTGCAGGATGGCCATGGTGATGAGCGCGATGTACGAGTAGGGCGGCTTCACCAGCGGGCTCCGAGTCGCCGCGCCCCCCGACGGCGGTCCGGGCCCGGGCCCCGCCGCGCCCCGGGCGGCCGCAGTGCCTGGCCCTGGGCTTCCCGCTGCGGCCGCCGCCCCTCGGGGCGCTAGAGCGCGGGGCTCGCCGTCCGAGCAGCCGCCGGATTCCTCCTCGTCGTCAGCGGCGTCCCCCTCGGCTTCCTCTGGAGGAGGCTCGGGGCCGTGGGGGAGTAGGTCCCGGGGGGCGCGGGGTCCGGAACGGGCAGGGGGCTCCCCCCCACCGCTGCCGCCGCCGCCGCCCACCACGTCTATATCTGCGTCGGCCTCGGACAGCGCGGCCGGGGAGCTCTCGGAGGACATGATCTCGCAGCAGCAGCTGCCCAGGGTCATGGTGCCGCCGCCGCCACCGCCGCTCTCCGGCTCCGCTCCGGCCGCGGCTCGGGCTCCGCCGCGCTGCCTCTGGGGCGAGTGTGTTTTGCGCGCGGGCGGGGAGGGGGCGGGGGACAGAGGCTGGCAGGGAGGGGTGTCCCCCCAGCTCCGCAGCGCCCCCTCGTGGCCCACTCGGCCGCTCTCACCTCTCGATGAGCACCCGACTGGGGGCGGCTCTCTCCGCTGCCCTGGGAAACCAAGCGGGGGCCTGCGCCCCGGGCGCGGGCGGAAGGAGTTGAGGCCTTCCCTTACACAGCCGGTCTCGGCCCCCAGCCGCCCCCCTACCCCGGGAGGGGAGGTCGGTAAATTAGTTCCTCCCGCCTGGCGGCAGCCTAAGGCGGAAGAACGCGAGCCCGGGGCGGAGCTCCCTGAGCGGGGTGGAGCTCCCTGAGCGGGGTGGGGCGGGGGCGGGCGGAGTGCCTCCGCGGAGGGGCCCGGCGGGAACAAACAGCCGCTGCGGCGGGAGCGCGGCTCGGGTGGCTCGAGGCGGGTCCTCCTTTCCCCGCAGATCCCGCAAACCTTCCGCTCCCTGGGGCCGCTGCCTTCAGTGCGCTTAGCCCTAGATGTTAAGGTTCACGCGGGCTCCAGCCGGAGGTGGGAGTAGTAGCGACAGTCCCCACCCATCATCTCCCCAAGGCAGCGCCCGGGCCACCAAGGCCGAAGCGCAGTTGGCGCGCCAGCGGAGCCTGAGACGCCCGGACCAACGCCGCCGGAGGGGGGCCCGAAGGAGCCCGAGCGGCTTCCGGCCCAAGGGCAGTCGCACTTGAGTGATCGCGAGGAGCACACTTGGCGTTCTCAGCCTCGGGCCTCGGAGAGGTGAGAGATTCCGGCTGCGCCCCTCTCCTCCCCTCCCAGGCCGGGACCCCGCCACCCATCCCGTCGCCGCGCCGCGTGGCTCCAGACGCGGCGGTGTGTGCGGGGAGACCCGGGGAGCGCTCCGCCTGCCCGTCGCCCGCTTCCTAGAACTTTTCCGGGGCGCTTCTGTTGTATTTTGGGAGCGCGGACCGGTCCATCGCCGAGTTTGCCTGTATCCGACCTTTTTCTGTCTTGGTATCCGTTTGTCTCACTCAAGCCCTGTAACTCTGTGTTTCTCTCGCCCTCGGTGAATCTCTGCCTCTGTTTCCTGTGGAAACCCTGCATTTACCTGGATGTCTGTTCGTGGGTCCGAGAATCCCTCGCTCGATTTCGTCGTTTCTCCCACCCCCAGTCGCACTGCAGGGCCACTAGCCCTCCTCCCCACTCCCCCCTTTTCTGGCCGGTCTTGCAGGCTCTACAGACAGGCAGCAGGACCCCCACAGAGACGTCCGTCAGTGAACCCTGACCTCAACCGCAAGCCAGTGTTGCCTTCATCTGTCAGGATCCTGTGCACACGGTGTTGGTCCTGTGCCCTTTTTCTCGCCAGCTGGGGTCCTGCCCATAGTCCTCCTGCTTCCCTGGCCTCCCTCCAGGAACCCAGAAACCAGTAGCTCCAGCTCAGACTGGGCCCATCTCAACCTCTAGGGGTGACAGGGGAGATGGGCACTGGACGTGGTCAAGTACTGAGCCGATGGACGGGCTGCTGCCCCGACAGCGCCCCGCCGTGGTCAAAGCTCGGGCATGCGAGGCGCGAGACCCGGCTGCGCTCAGCTGTCACAGGCTGTAGGACAGTCAGCAACTTACTTCCCCCTCCCAGCCTCAGTTTCCTGCTCTGAATAGAAGTTAAGAGCCCCTGGCGCCAGGCTGCTGGGATCCCAGTCCTGGTTTCACTATTTACCTGTTCTGTAATATGTTGCTATAACTCTTTGTGTGTTTGTTCCTCTGTAAAAATGAGGTTAAAAACAGCCACCCCCTGACTAATGTGTAAACGTAGCCATATCATTCTAGGCTACTTACGAAGGAGGGTATTGAAGGCACTTTGCAGACTCTTGGGGAGAGAGAAAGGGGTTAGGGGTGGTATAGTCTCCCACCTGGGTCTCAAACCATGGTCTAGCCCTGGACTGGGTTACTGCTGCTATCTAATCCTCTCCAGTGCTGAATTAGGTCCTCTGTAGATAAGTGCTGGGAGTAGGGTGGGAGGGGATTTGCAGCCTCTGCAGGCTGTATCTCAGCAGGGTCATGTGAGGGTGGATGAAATCTCCTTTTCACCCAACAGTAGTCTCCAATCGTGTATTCTACAGGTGGGGCAACAGAAGCCTGCGGTGGGTGGGCGGGTGGGTGAGGACTCAGTCTCCTACAACATGATAGAGCATGGCCAGGTGCATCCTTGTGGAATCCTCATGATAGAGTTCTCCATCCTCTCCAGCCATCCAGCTAGAAGCAGAAGAGAGTGGAAGGCAGGTCTGGCTGTTCATATCCCGTGAAAGCAAGTCCACTGGGCACCCCCTTCTGGGACCTCAGACCACGGGGATCCACCCAGTATGCTGGGTCTGCATAAAAATACTGTCCTTGGGAAAAAGAAGAGGTCCAGTCCTCAAACCATTGTCAGGAAATTGGACAGGGACTAGTGGCCCTGGAATCAGAATTTCCTAGGTGATAGGTCCCTCCAGGGGGGGAAAAAAAGGCCTTGGAGAGAAGTATTGATAGTTTGCATGAGTCCAGATAAACTCACATACCCAGCGTTGCTAGATTTAGCAGATTTACTTTATCTGGCAAACTTACACACACCCCAAGCTTGCTCATTACTACATGGAACTCTCTCTGACACTCACCATCCACTACATACACACCAGCTCCAACCCAGCTCAGCTCTGCTAATGTCTAAGTAAATGGAGGGAAATCAGCATTGACATCATGCTTCTCCATCTCACTTTCTAAATGTCTTCATTTCTAAAACGGCAAATGTGAACCAGTAGCTTCTTTCTTTGCCAGCACTCTCTCCTGGTTCCCCATGCTCCAGCGCCCTGCCAAGTTCAGGGTAAGACTAGCTGAGACATTTGTTGCACAAATATCCTGGTTCTTGCTCCAGTCAGGACTCTCTACTTCTCTATAGAGCGGCTGCAGCCACCAGCCCCCACCTCTGCCTGGCCCTGCTGCACACTCCATGCTGCTGAGACCCAGGTTAAGGAAAGGGGACGTGGCCCCCCAACCCATTCTGCAAGGTGATTCTTAAGAAATCCTCCAGATTCTTAAAAACACACACAGTTTTATAGGAGTGGAAACTGAGGGCCAGGAGATCCAGTGACTTGCAAGGCTTTTGAAGGGCCCCCGAGTTGAGTTGGGCCCAGATGTCCAGGCTCCCAGTCTAGAGCTCCTCTGCTTATCCAAATAACTCTGCTTAACCCCTGGACGAGCTCGACTCTTGCCTGGGGAGGGGTGTTTCTGGGAGCCTCTCATTCTTCCCAAGGCTCTGGGCAAATTTGTTTTGAACAATGCCAGGAGTACATGCACTGGGGATGGGAGAAGGGCGACCCGGTATTCGGGATTCGTTTAGTTTCCTGCCCGTCTCCCGTGGCTCCAGGCTTTCCCGTCTGCAGGCTCAGCCTCTCTGACGTCTTCGGGTCGTGTGTGCGTCCCCGGGTGAGTCTTGTCACTCCGCTCCGCGAAAAACTGGGTGCTCTCCCAGAAGCCCGGGCACCAGCACCCATGCCTGCAGCCTCCAAGAAGCAGGAGGCGACAGATTTAGTAGGTCTTGGTTACAATGTCACTGATAGTTCCCCGTCCCCCTCCTTCCTCTATCTCACTATTTAGCCACCTCCCCTGAGCAGCTCAGAAACGATTGGGAGGATGCGTTTGGGGGGCGCCTGTTGAGGGGTTTTCCACTCCAAAATGTTCGGAGCACCGGGGAGAGGTTGTTGCGTGTTTATTGCGACGTGTTGCTGTCAATGGCGTCCCTCCCCTTAGGCTCCTCCCTTCCCTTCTTTTGCTCCCTGTAGACGTGCTGTTCTCCTCGCCTCGCGGGAAAGGAGAACTCTCGGTTGGTTATGAGAATGTAATTAAGTCAATCGCGAAACCGGCCGAGAGTGGCGCTGAGCTGGCTGGAGGCGGGGGCGCGGCGCGGAGATTTCCCTCTGCCTTCCCAGGGTTCGAGGGCTCAAGTGCAGCGAGCGCGGAGGTCCGCCCTCGGTGCAGCCGGGCTGCAAAGCGCCGCCTGAGCCGGGCAGGGGACCCCACGCCTGCACACTTATTTAATTTTATTCACAAACGTGGCCAGGCTCAGGGAAAGCGACGAGACCCGCGCAGCCACCCCCTCTTCCCGTCCCTCCCTGTGGCCGCAGCTCTGGAGCAAGACGGTTGTTCGGCCGCAGCGGGTTCATCTCCCGACCCCTTTCTCCTCCCGATCTTCGCCTGCTCAAAGGCGATCGGCTCTCTTGGCCCTGAGTGGGAGGCGGGAGACTCCAGATTGTGTGACCTGCAGGGGCGAACTGCAGGCGGCGGGGCTCCCCACACACAGGAGTTCAGGGAGAGGCCGGCCCCTCTTCGAGCACAGAAACGGCAGGGCCTCCGCGTGTGCTCTTTCACCCCCAGGCGCGGGCTCAGGGGTCGGCGCCTCTGCGGCCCCGCACAGCTCGGCTACCCTCCACCTCCTGGAGGAAAAGTCTTTCTCTTCTTCCAGTGTGCACGGCCACCGCCCCCTGGCTACGTGGTTGGGGCCCCCGCGAGCACCCTCCGGCCGCAGCACTGCGCGGTCGCTGCTGGACCAGGGCGCCTCGGAGCCTGTGCACTCTCGTTCGTTCGCGGGAAGAGGGTTGCGGGCTTAGGAGAGGGTGGAAACAGCGCGGCTCCCAAACCTCCCGACTTGGGGCGTCGGCTTCGCAGTGACCGGGGCAGGGCAGGCCCCACACGCGTGGGAGATGTGCCGCCGGGCCAGGGGAGTAGGGGACGCTTCCAGGTGTGTCAGAGCGTGGGCCTCAGGTCAAAGTGCCCTGCTGTCTAAGTGCGTCCTGGGTTGCCGGGTCCGCGCGCGTGTGACTGCTCCTCCGGGCGACGGTGGCTTTGTGTGCCCAAGTACGTCCCTGAGCGACTGGCGCCCGTGCCGAGTTCTCCCTTCACGACCGCACATCTGTGACGGGGACAGCCCTGGAAGGCTCGCCAGCCAGGCCCACAGCTCCACCTCGGATCCTAAAGGGGTGCGACCTGGTCGGGGGCTGCAGACCCACTTCGGGCCACAGCGTGACCCCGGCGGGGAAGGAGGATGTGAGAATGCGAGCCTGGGCAGGGGGCTGGGACAGTGGCGAGGAGAGGGAGGAGAGGGTACAGGGGCTTCGAGCGGAGAGCCAGGAAAACTGCAGCGGCCGCCTCCTTCCTACCCATTCCTCGCCGCCTGCGAGGGCAGCAGTGCCTCGGGAACCGGACGGCCTTTCGCAGACCGGAATTGGGGCGGCGAGCGAGGCGGGGCGTGCAGAGCCGTCCGAATTCGGTCCCCTACCCTATACACACGAACGCACACACACGCAGTCACGTTTAGCCTTTCGGAGCCCCCGGCAGGATAACTGGTGAGGCCGTAAGCCCCCGCGCGGGCGGGGAAACATTGCCGGGCCTGAGCCCTCCGAAGCTGCTGCGGAGTCACATAAGCCCCGCAGAAGCCAAGCGAGGGGACCAGCGGGAGTTCTGGCCCTGCGGCGCGGACGCTGGTGACGGATTCCTGGGAAACAGCGACCTCTGGAGGAACCGCGCATCCACGCAGAGAGGCAGGAACTGAACCACCGTGTCTGGGACCAAAGCGCCCCTTCCCCACCCTACTCCTTTGGCAAAGTCACCCAGAGACTCATAACCTCCAGACTCCTCTTTGCGCATGCTTGCTTCCTTTCCCAGCCTGTACCCAGGCTTCAAATCCTGGCTCAAATCCCGCCTTCTCCAGAAAGAAACCTTTTTGAAAGCCCAACTCATCTTCCTCTCTTCCTGCTCTGAGCTCCTCAGAACCTAAAGCCCGAAACCTCTACTCGAGCAGTACACTGCACTACACGACCCACCTGCTTCCTGCCTCCCCTTCTCCAAAGAAACCATTCGTCCATCCACTCCACCCACCCTTTGCATTCCTTGCTGGATGTGCTGTTTTTCTTCCCCACCCCACCAGTAAATAAAGAATGAAGGGGCTTCCCTGGTGGCGCAGTGGTTGAGAGTCCGCCTACCGATGCAGGGGACATGGGTTCGTGCCCCGGTCCGGGAAGATCCCACATGCCGTGGAGCGGCTGGGCCCTTTAGCCATGGCCACTGAGTCTGCGCATCTGGAGCCTGTGCTCCGCAACAGGAGAGGCCACAACAGTGAGAGGCCTGTGTACTGCAAAAAAAAAAAAAAAAAAAAGAATGAAGTCATTTATCCCAAAATTGGACTGTAGATTTTCAAAGTTCCTTTCCCAGATGGGGAAATTGAGACCCAGAGAGCGGCTTACTTGCCCAAGGTCACACAGCAAATTGATTGCAGAGGTGGAACCAGATCCCTAGTCTCCCATTACTCAGCCCAGAGCCCTCTCCATTTCACCAGAATGGGGAGGGGAAATGCAAGAAGGAACTTTGTGTGTGTGTGTGTGTGTCTGTATGTGTGTATGGTGGGGGGGCAGGGGGCGGGTTCCTGTTCCAGGACCGGGCAGTAAGGAAGGAAGGGAGGGCAAAGTTGCCCTGGAAGGTCAGACTCTTCCTTCCCGCAACTCCCAAACCACTTGGAAGGGCTGCATATTTCAGGGCTTGGCTGAGTGTCTTATATCAGCAGGCACGTCTGCTGGAGGCTGCAAACAGCTTCAATTCAGGCAAATACCACCCTCCCCTCTGCCAGGGAAAAGGAGAGAGGGGGCATTAATAAATACCCAGAGGGTGCTTCTGAGATCCCAGATCAGCAGGAGGAGGCCTTCTGGTGCTTGCAGTTAGAAAGTTAAAGGAGAAGCTGTGGGGGGAGGGTGGTGATTTGCATGTAATTTGTATGAGGCTCCAGTGATACCTGCCTGGCAGCCTGAGGCCTCCTCAGAGATGCTTTCCTTCTGGGTATCATGTGCTTCTCTGCACAGGCTACCAGGCAGCCTGGCCCCTGCCTGCTTGTCCAGCCTCATTGCCAACCCCTGCACTACACTACCTCTGATTTGCTTTTTCTCACCTCTTGAGCTTTGCATGCCGTTCGTTCCTTCCTGGCTCATTCCTCCTAATCCTTTGTCCATTTCAAATATCAAGTTTTATTAGCTGCTTCCCCCATAACACCCCCACACTAGCCAGGCTGTGAGGGGCCCCTGCCTCTGTGCTCACAAAATGCTAATTCCCTCTTTTGTCATGATTTGTTTTTTAGTCCGTCACCCTCTGTAGACTGTGAGCTCCTTGAGAACAGGCATTATATGGTCTTCATCCTCATCTTTCCTTCTCTACAAAATGGGGACAATAATGTACCTACCTCATTTGTTGTTGTGAAGATTAAATGAGATCATGCATAGAAGGCACTTAGCCCAGTGCCTGAAACTTTGAAAGAAGCTCAATAAATGTTTCTTATCGCTATCTTCATCATCATTAAACATTCTATCTCCTGCCAGGCACAAAATCCAACACATAATAGGTACTCAATTAATGTTAGATATGTGGAAACATGAATGAATGAATGAGTGAATGAGTGAATCATACAACATACTTCTCACTCTGCGACTCTAGATAAGGTCGTATCTAGCTTACATCATCAACAGAGATATGTGTTCTCTAAGGTCAGACATTGTTTCTCCCCCATCAGTCCCCATCCCTGAAGGGAGGAGAATGTGTGCCCCCATCAGAGAGAGTTATTCCCTGGTCCCTGACCCCAGCAGTAACTGGATTTCTCTCTCATGCTCTCTACCTCAGTTTCCTTCTTTTAAAATGGTTCTGACCAATCAAACCAGCCAAACCCCACCAAAATCTCCCAGGGGCTCTCCATTGCTTATGAGACAAAACTCAGTCTCCTTAGCATGGTGAGCCGAACATGTTCTGTTTTGAGATGTCCCACCTCTCTGTTGGGTAACACCTCCCCTCCTGTATTCCATGTGGTCCTGATGGGACTGTCCAATCTCTGTACCCCTCACACTTACCTCCAGGGGCAGACAGGCAACCTGGCTGGATCAAACATAGCATTGCCCGTCCAAGGCCTGGTGATAGGTCTAGGCAGGAGTAAGTGACCTAAGCTGAGCCAATCACTCCTTCTACAAGATTCGATATATAGACTCTGAGACACCAGGATATAAGGACTCGGGGGCTCTGGGAGGGGCGCTTCTCCTTTTGGATCAGAAGATTAGCAGGTAGGCCTAGCTTCCAGCAACCATCCTTCCTGTCCTGTGGAGAGTGCTGTTTGACAGCCCATCCACAGAAGAAAACACCCTAAAGGGACACGGCTTAGTAACAATGTTAAGTCCTCTGGCTCTGCCTGAAACTAGAAGCCTTAGACTTCCCACATATTCTAAAGATACTCCCCTTTTTTGCTTAAGGTCGTTGCATCAAATTTCTGCTTGTTTGAGTTTAACTTCACAAACAGCGGAGCCACAGGAAAGACGGATCCTGGGTTCCTGAGACCATTGCGGTGCCACACCATCCTGAACTGCCTGCACAGACTTATGTGAAAAGGAAACAAACTTCAATCTTGGTTAAGCCACTGTTGTGGAATTTTCTTTGGTAGGCGAGGTTCTGGGGGAGGGGTGTCTGTTAGTCACAGCTGAACTTAACCCTAATTAATACAGGGAGGGGTGGGGGAATGTCCCATAGACATAAAGGCCTGGTCTGGGGTGTTAGCCTGGAGAATAAAGGGCTCGGGGCTGATACAGCTGCCATCTCCAAACCTCTGCAGGGTTGACCTGGAACACGAAGGCCAAGGCAAAAGGGAGCCAGAAGGTTGTAAAGCGACTCAATTTCTTTGACTCCATGGAAGGAAAAAATTCCAACAGGGCTGTCCCTCAGAGATTCGATCTGCTACTTTGATGGTAGTGAGCTCCGCATCACTGGAAATGCATGAGTAGAGGCTGGATAATCACTGGGCAGGAATCTCAGAGGCATCCAGGTGTAGCAGAAGGAGTACAGGTCTTAGAGCTCGGTTTTCATTGTGCTCTCACCACTTATTTGTCTCAAATAATCTCAGCCTCAGTTTTCTCATTTGTAAAGTATCCAGGTAGCTGGGTTGGAGACAGAGACCAAGGAAACTTCCTAGCGCCACCTCACAGGGATTCCTGAGACCTAGTACTCTAGTTGGAGCGAACTATGAGTCAGGAGGCCTTTGTGAGGTTCCTCGCTCTCTTCAACCTTGACATTTTTGAGCATGCCTGCTCCAACCTGCCAAGAGAATGCACCTCCCCCTGGTTTGTCCATGAGACTGGAGAAGAGCAGTTGCACCTGAGTCCCGAGGCCTGGGATCTTCTCCCAGTCCTGCCCCTTTCTTCCTGTGTAACCTCTGTCCCTCCCAGGTCCTCAATATCCTCATCTGACATGTGAGAAGTGCATCTTCTGTTCTGGACAGTCTGGATCCAGAATCAGGGCTCTTTTTTTTTGACTGCGTTGGGTCTTCGTTGCTGTGTGCAAGCTTTCTCTGGTCGCGGTGAGCGGGGGCTACTCTTCATTGTGGTGTGCGGGCTTCTCATTGCAGTGGCTTCTCTTGTTGCAGAGCATGGGCTCTAGGCGCACGGGCTTCAGTAGTTGTGGCACACGGGCTCAGTAGTTGTGGCACACGAGCTCTAGAGCACAGGCTCAGTAGTTGTGGCACACGGGCTTAGTTGCTCTGCAGCATGTGGGATCGTCACAGGCCAGGGCTCAAACCCGTGCCCCCTGCGTTGGCAGGTGGATTCTTAACCACTGCGCCACCAGGGAAGCCCCAGAATCAGGGCTCTTAACTACTGTGCCCTACCTATAATTCCAAATGTGAGCAATTACCATTCACAGCAATACTAATTATCATGTTTCTGCACAGTCTGGCCTTACCCAGGTTCTTTCTCATTCCAGCCCAGGTCAGCCCCGAATGGCACGCTGTCTGCCACATGAGCTGAGGTCACAGGTCTGGGATGACCCCCAAGGTTCCCAGGCTGTGGAGGGACTTGCTTTCAGCCAGGAGTTTGTCTCCCCTTAGTCACATGCTTGCCTCTCAAGGGGCTCTGTTTGATCTTCCCTTGTCCACTCTGTCTCACAAAGCAGGGGCGACTCAGATTTCCGGGATTAGAAGCAATGAAATGGGAAATCCGAGGCCAGAGAGGAGCAGATCTTAGAATGTGATTCTATGATCAGGAAAAGGGAGTCATGACTGGAGCCCGGACGGGGAGGGCCAGGAGGGGAGTTGGCAGCATCTGGCAGGAGGCCTGGAGGCTGGAACAGTAGAGGTCCAAAGAGCTAGCTCCCTGCACCTGTCAATGATGCCCAGGGCTTGGGGGCTAGAAGGGAGAAGGGGCCATCACCCTGCACAAGTTGATGGCCAGAGCACAGACCCCACCCAGGTGGAGGTGGCAAGTGCCCGGCCTTCCCAAATCTAGAAGCCAAAGCATCTGCGGGAAGGCCACTGGGGAGGAGGGCAGTGAGGGTTGAGAAGGTGAAATTCTGACCATAGTCACTAAGGGTCCCTTTGATAAATAAAAGAGGACAGCTGCCAAAAGAACCATTGTGACCACACAGGGAGGTTGGTGTCTTGATAAGCGCTGTGTGGAAATGCACTTCTAGGAAGTTTTCCTGCAAATATACCTGCACACGTGATATATGTACGAGATCTCGTGGCTGGTTTGGGAATGTCAAAAGGTTGGAAACAATGCAAATACCCATCAATAGTGGGTTTATTAAGCAAATAATGGCACATCTACATAAGGGAATAGTATGCTGTGTAGAATAGAATAAGGAAGTTCTTTATGTATTGATTTGGAAAGAGTTCTAAGATATATTTGTGTGGGGGGGGGGGCTTGTTGCTGTTTTTTGTTTTTTTGGCCGTGCCACGCAGCATGTGGTGATCTTAGTTCCCCAGCCAGGGATGGAACCGTGTCCCCTGCAGTGGAAGTGCAGAGTCTTAAGCACTGGACCACCAGAGAAGTCCCCTAAGATATATTGTTGAGTGAAAAAAGTCAAGATACATGACAGTGTAAATATTATGCTACCAATTTGTTTTTTTAAGGAGAAAATAATGTATATTTGTTTTGTATATGCAACAAAAATATCTAGAAGGATGAATTGAAAACTAATAACTGATTACCTGTTGGGGCAAATACGGAACACAAATGGAAGAGAGACTTTTCACTGAATACTTTTTTATACTTTCAAAGCCAAGTAAATGTATTGCCTATTTAACAATTAAATAAATACTTTAAAAGAAGCAGTGGAATCATTCCAATAAATAAGGCTGAGTGTGCAGCACATAAGAGTAATAAAAACCATTACTGTGCACTGAACAGTTTCTCTGGGCTCCATCCCGAGGAAATGGGTGGTGGCTGCAGTGTGGAAAGCAGGGGCGTCAGAGCCCCACCTAGTGGGTACCTGTGAGCGTTGGCCTGCCACCCTCAGGCAGAGCAGTAGGGAGTCTGGAAGCTAGGACCCCAGACTTCCTTTCTTCCTTGCCCTCCTTCTCTTTTGTTCCCAGCCCTCTGTCTTTGGGACCTCTTGGTCCCACCTAAATGGCTTTGGAAGTAGTCAGACTTTTTCAGTTTGCCAGTCTGGACAAGGATTAGGATTGAGGAAAGGGGATTTCATAGGAACTGGAGCAGCAGACTCTCCCCTCCCTTCCTTCAAAACCCAAACCAAGCTCACCTCCTCCAGGAAGAATTCCTTGTGAAACTCACCAAGCCCCAGCCCCTCCTCAACTCAGGGAGGTGGTCTGATGCCCAAGGTGGGGCCTGTGTCTCCCTGAAGCAGGGTCCAGGCCTCTTGTTTCTAATTCTCTTCATCCTCTAAACCCCAAGTCCAGCTTCTAGACAAGGGATATCTCAGGCCAAAGCCAGGTGTGCCCAGCCCTGGCCAGGCTGCCCAGTGAGGGAGATAGTGGACAGAAAAGACACAGACCCTGTCCTGGGAAGCCCCCAGCCGGGCGGGTCAGAATATCCTTACCCACGGTCGCAGTGGCTTGATTGCTTACAAAGGCCATCCCACCCAGGCAGAGAGGCCAGGGCACATTCCCCCTGTTTCAAAGGAGCCTGAGGCTGAGCTCAGGGCAGAGACCCAAACCAGTGAGTGACCAAGGTGACCTCATAGCTCCCTCATCTTGTCAGCACTCTGCACACTATATTGTCACCCGCCGATACTTGACTCTTCTGAATGGCAGTGTCTGATTCAGCTCTGAGTCCTCAGCTGGGGAGGGGCACACAATCAGGGAGCTTGGAGAGAGTTGTGAATTGCTGTGAAGGACAGAGAAAGGAAAGGCCTTGCCTAAGCGTGTGACCTGGGACTAGACCCCAGGTTTCTGACCCCAGCCCAGCATGCTTTCTTCTCTTTCCCTCTTACAGAGTGGATCAATCCTCTGCACCTAGGACTGCCCACCCCACCCACTTTCCAAGCCCTTCTACAATGGGTCAGCATCAAGGGCTACCAAGAAGAATGGGGGAGGACAGAAGATCTGGGAGGGCTTCCCAGGGTAGGTGGGAACTACAGCCGGTTTTCCTCTTCTAAAACAAATCTCTGGGCTCCCCATGAGCAAGTGCCTTTCAGCCACCGGAAGCCACCCTGAGCCCAAAATAGCATCCAAATGGATCCTGGCTTCCTTCCACTGATTTCCTGCTCAAATCAGGTGCATACAAGGTGGCCAATAGGTGGCGCTTTTGTCTCCACAAAATTAATGAGGGGAGAAGGGGGGAGAGAGAGAGAGGAGTTCAGGGAAAGGAGAGAGAGAGGGGAAGTGTCCAAGAGGGAGGAAGTGGAAAACTGGAAGAAAAAGGAAACCAGAACTTGTCATTTGGCTTAGAAAAGTAGCTTTCAAGATCAGGACTGTGGGTGTGAGTTGGGGGGGCATGGATATTGGGGTGAGCTGAGGAATTTTATTGGTGTCTGGGCCTTTCCATCTAAGTTTCCACCTCCACTGGCCTCTTTCTCAGAGGAAGAGAATGACTTTGGAGCCAGGGGAACCTGGAGTCCAGTTCTGAGTCAGTTACTTTGCAGCTTGACCTGGGTAAGTCACTTAACCTTTATGAGCCCCAATTTCATCATCTATTAAGTGGAGCTAAGAATTCTAATAATGCCATCCTGCATTCCAGGAATAAACTGTACTCGCTTGATTGTGCATGTTTGTAATACACTACTGGCTTCAATTTGCTGATATTTCATTGAGGAACTCTGCATCTTCTTTCGTATGTGAGAATGACTGTATTTTGCGTGTTCATCCCTTCTTTATCAGTTGTTTTTTTAAATAAATAAATTTATTTACTTATTTATTTTTGGCTGCACTGGGTCTTCGCTGCTGCACTCGGGCTTTCTCTAGTTGCGGTGAGCAGGGGCTTCTTCATTGCGGTGCATGGGCTTCTCATTGCGGTGGCTTCTCTTGTTGCGGAGCACGGGCTCTAGGTGCACAGGCTTCAGTAGTTGTGGTTCACAGGCTCTAGAGCGCAGGCTCAGTAGTTGTGACACATGGGCATAGTTGCTCCGCGGCATGTGGGATCTTCCCGGACCAGGGCTCGAACCCATGTCCCCTGCATTGGCAGGCGGATTCTTAACCACTGCGCCACCAGGGAAGTCCCACTTGGTGATTTTTTAAAGACACAATTGAATTAGGGTTTTGTTTTGTTTTTTCAACACCTCCCAAGGTGTCAAAATTCTTAAGGCACTCTATGATATGTAGCTTTCCAGACAATGAACTCTGTAAGGGTGTAAACACTTTCGTATTTATATCTGTATTGGCCTCAGAGCCCAGCACAGGGCCTGGCACACAGTAAGCCCTCAATGCTGTTGAATAAAGGAAAATTAAAGAGGCATTTTTGAAATAAAATCTTTCTGATTTTCCAGCTCAGTAGTGACCTTTCTAGTATTTCTGTGCAGACATCTCCCATCTTGTCCTCACTATTTCAAGATCCCAGGGACAGAGACCTACGTGGCAGAGGCAGGAATTGAATTCAGAACTCAAGAAGCACTTCCTGGCTTCAGTAGAGTAAGAAGGGTCCTCACCTTCCCTTCCGTGGAAATTTTTTGGATTTAGAAGGAATTTTTCAAGAAGTGCTGTGAGGCGGGAGGAGGGGCTGTAACACCATTCGGAGCAGAAGAAAGTTCGCATTTTCATCTCTGTGGAGCTCTACTCCTTAGAGAACTGAGGGCAGGAGCTTCGATACCTGTTGGGCCCCAGGGAGGGGCAATTTTCTTATTGGACCAATGGGGACCTAGTCTCCACCTCCACCTCTTTCATCTCTTTCAGCTCTTTTGCAGATCACCATGAGGACTAAAAGTGAGAATGGGTAAGAAGATGCCAAAGTACTGTCAACCCAATCATTATTCAGTAAGTCAGGCACAATATTAGACACTAGGGATTCATTCATTCAGTCAGTCAGTCATCAAATATTAAGTGAAGGGCGACTATGCATCAGGCAAATTAGATCTGACTCTTGCCCACAGGGGTTAATAGCTGAGGGAGCAGGGTCTATCCAGGGCATTTCATACCAAGACTGTGCATACCTACTGCCCTACCTCCAAAGAGGGCCTGCCCTGCCTTCTCAGATTTCCTGAACCAGTCTTCTCTATGAGCTGCCTCCGCTCCATGTTCACCCTCAATCACTGCCCCGGAGCTTTAAACTCTTGTATCTAAGAGAGGAGCACCAGGCACGTCCAACATGCAAATCACGTTCACCCTGGGCTCAGTCACACTGATCCCCTCCCCCCCCCTTCCCCACACCTAATCCAGGCCCTACTAGACTGAAAACCCTGGGGCAAAGGAGCTTGGAAAAGCCTGATGCTTAGCATTTGGGTCAGCACCAGAGAGCAGGATAGGGTCAAAGGCCAACTCCCTCCCTCATGCTGCAACCTCCTAGTCTCTGCTCAGTGCTGCCCTGTCCTTGGTGCTGGGGACAGTCATGAGCCAGCTCAGGTCCTTGCTGCCCCAGCTCCCAATCCAGCAGGGGAGGTAAAACAGGGGCCATAGTTGATGGTGCAGACTCGAGCTTCATCCAGCGGGGCATGTATGGTTCTGCAGCCTGGTCCCACTCCTTAAAGTAGGGAGTGGACTTTTAAACTGAGCCCCAGCCTTGGCACGGTGCCTTTCCTTCAGAATACTGTGCGTATACTAATCACCCGGGAATTTTGTTAAAATGTGGAATCTGATGATTCAGTAGATCTGAGCTAGAGCTTGAGATTATGCATTTCTAACGAGCTCCCAGGTCTCTGGGACCTGGACCACAGTTTGAGTGGAAGGCTCTAGAGCTCTTGTCTCATTTCTCTGAGAACTGATTGGTAATGTCTCTTCCCCACGGATCCGTAAGCTCCTTAAGGCAGGGATCTTGCCCATTTGTTTAGTGATATATTCCCAGTGCTTGGCACATTCAGTAAGTCCTTGTTGGAGGAGTAGCCAACGCTCCCTTATCCATGGGAGCTGGGAATAACCCCACACAGCAGACAAACCCACTGGCCAAATACACTCATTTGCACGCCCCATCTCATCTCTACCAGCCTCCACGGCAGGTGATGGCATTTTACCAGGCCTACTATGTGCACAGCTATGGCTTAATCACATCCTAATCCTACTTCATGAACCTCTGCCTAGTAACTCACAAGGGGCTCACCCCATGTGGTGACCCAAGATCCTGAGCAAAGCTCCCCCACTGCCTCCCCCACTGCCTCCCCAGACCACTCCCCCAAGTCACCAGCCGACACACCGGACCCAGAGGAAGATTTCTTCTTTCTTTTTAATTAAAAATAATAATAACCTAACAAGTCCCAAGTTTTCCATATGGTGGGGCAGCCCACTAACTCCCCTTGCAGTCAAGGAACCCCTGGTGCTGCTTGTCTCAGAGATGAAGAACTGTCCTCTGGGTCTGCAAGAGCTCAGCCAGGTGCGTCTGTGTGGAAGGGGAGCGCTCTCCCAGTAAGAAACCGAGAACGTACAGGTAACTGGGGGTGCGGGGACAAACTTGTGGGGGAATGAAGGGACAACAGCAAGGGAGTCATAAACCCGGGAGTCTGACCTGGGTTTGACGCCTTGTCTTATAAAAACACCAGGGAAGGGGAAGGTTAAAGAAGTGAGGAGCCAGTCGGGAAGTGGCTTGAGATGGAAGGTCTGGCTTCAGAAGGCTTGGAGTTCACCAGAAACCCGAGGTGAGGGCTCACAGGTGGTGATCCAGGGTCCCCAGACGTGGGACCCAAAAGAGCGCTGGCGAGTGGGGGGCGTGCACAGTGGAGGGAGAAGAAACGGGGGCCTCACAGTTCGCGGTGGGGAGGGGGATTCAGTCCGGTGGAGCGACAGCGGGAGGCTCCCCAGAGATGCGGGGGGCAGAGACAGATGCAACAGGTGTGCTCAGTCCATCAAGCAGAACTGGGAGCTCCGAGGTGCGCTCCAAGCCAAGGGGGCAGAGATGGGGGCTCCCAGGCAGCGGCCCGTCCTGGGGAAGAGGGGCCCGAGCCACTCCGCCAGGCTGGAAGGGCTCACAGGTAGCGCTCCAGCCCCGGCGCGTAGCCCGGCGGCCGCAGGTAGGCCTCCCCCGGGCCGAGCGGGCCGAGCGCGGCCGCCGGCCCTGCCAAGGCCAGCAGCGGCTCGGCGGGTAGCGGTCCGGGGCCAGGACGCGTCGGGGGCAGCCCCAGGCGGTCGGGCGGCGGCGAGTAGAGAGGCGGGGAGGCGGCTGCCGCGCAGGGCGGGAAGGCGGCGTCAGGCGCAGCGCAGCAGGGCGGCTCGGGGGCGCCCAGCCCCGCCAGCTCGGGCGGCAGGCTCACCAGGCTGTCGACGCTGAAGAGGCGCGCGGGCGGTGTGGAGCCCGGAGCGGCGGGAGGAGGCGGCGCGAGCAGCGCGGGGCCGGGCGCGTAGGGCGCGTAGGGGAAGGGCGGCGGGCCGGCGGCGGGCGCGGGCGGCGCGGCAGGGAGCGCGGGCATCTCGGCGCGCTTGAAGCGCTTGCGGCGCCGCAGGAAGCTGCCGTTGTCGAACATGTCGGCGGCCGCCGGGTCGAGCGTCCAGTAGTTGCCCTTGCCCGGGTTGCCCGGCTCGCGGGGCACCTTGACGAAGCAGTCGTTGAGCGTGAGGTTGTGGCGGATGCTGTTCTGCCACTTGCGCGGGCTGTCGCGGTAGAAGGCGAAGCGCTCGGTGATGAAACGGTAGATGGCGGCCAGCGTGAGGCGGCGGCCCGGGGCGTGAGCCAGCGCCATGGCGATGAGCGCGATGTACGAGTAGGGCGGCTTCCCTCGCTGCAAGGGCCGCCGACGGCGGCGGCCCGGGCCCGGCGCCGGCGCAGGTTCCGGCTCCCCGCGGCCTGCGGCCGCCTCCTCGGGCTCCGGCCCGGGCTCGGCTCCGGCAAGCGGCGACGGCGGCGGCCCCGACGGCGCGACCGAGGGCGGGGCCGGGAAGCCCGAGAAAGCGGCGGGCGGCTCCATGTCGCTGCGCCCAGGCATGAGAAAGCGGTGGGCTGCCCGAGCTCTCGGAGGGAGCTGGGGCCGCTGACCCGCCTTATATGGACACGGCCCCCTCCCCCTGTGCCCCAAACCAGGGGCGAGGGCTCGGACCTTCTCCGCTGGCCAGCGCCTCCCCTCTAATTTGCCTTCCCAATCCTCTTACGATGCTGACAATTCTCCCCCATTCCCATCCCCACCCCCCAACATTTCACCCCCCCCTTGGTCTCGTCCCTTTGGGTCAGTCAGTCCCAGACCCAGCCTCATCCCTTCCTCATCTCCATGGGGTCAGTCCCTGGCCCTGGCCCCATCCCACCAGATTCCGTCAGCCCCCTTCCCTTTCCGCTCCTCCCTCAACCTCCACCCCTTTGGCTCAATGCCAATCACAAATCCACCCATTCAGAGCACTCTCTGGGCCCCCTCCCCATTATGCTTCTCCCAGCCAACTCCTGTCCCCTCCATCCTTCTTCTCTCCTAGTCCCCTCCCTGTCCCTCCAACCCCAGCTGGGGCAGAGATGAGAGCCGCCCAGGGCCACCTTGCTAGCCCTCAGCATCCTGCTACTGTGCTGGTCGGGGAGGTGCCAGGCCCACCCTGGGACATTAGGCAATGGAGAAAGGTAGGGTTGGGGAAGGGGAGAGCAGGAGGCAGGCTTGTCTCAGGGGAGGATGTTTCCTGGCTCCAGGGTCAGCATCTCCGATCTCTGCTATCTCCCCCACAATCTTGTCCCATCCAGGCCAGCATCCTTTGAAAAAACAAAATCGTGAAAAGTGGTCCAGCTAGCAGAATTGGGAACTGGAGGACTGACTACTTTAAATCAAGAGCCCCCTAGAAAATCTATAACTTGGAATTGCCTTCTGGCTGCCTCTTCTCCATGCATCTTCTCTTCTAGAGAAAGGGCTCCCTTTCTCACACACTCATGTCATGCACACTGGGAAGATGCACAAAACACAGCCTGCACAGCCCAGAGTTCCAAGGAGCAGTTACTGGGTCAGAGAGTGACCCCCAAGTGCTTCCACAGACTGGAGGTCTGAGAGAGCTGCTTACTGGCCCAGAAATGCCAGACTTGCATCTCACTGGGGAAGGCGGGGTGGTCTTAGTCTTTATTAAAACCTGGCTCTAGGAAATACCACCACACACCACACGGTTCAGAAGAGATGCAACCCTGAGCTTATTTCAGGAAACTGGTCCAAAGTGACAGGAAAGCCAGACCTGGCTTGGAGAGAACTAAAGGATGGAAGAGGCTTGTCTTAAAGAGACTTGTCTGTCTTAGAGGTAGGCAAGTTCAAGGGAACAGGGCTGGGAGTGGGTAAGGCAACTGAAGTGGCCCAGATTTAAGGGGCCTCTCACTCTTGGGGTGGTGCAAGTGCAGGGTCGGCGTTTGAGAGCCAGTGCCTCCTTAAATTTGGGGACCCAGGTGCCTCACCCCAGTTCTGGCCCTGATGTGGAGTGCCCCTGGGTACAGATGATCAAAACTAGCTGTAGCAGCCAGAGGGCCTAGGACTTCAAATTCCAAACTTGAAGCTCCAGGACTCCGCTCTCTCCAGCTCCAATCTCAGCTGATAATATACCAGCCACCATTACAGAGCATTGTGTATGTGGTAAACACTTACGCACATTAGCTCACTTAAACGTGAACACCTTGAGAGGTAGGTACTGTTAATACCCCTGTTTTGCAGATAAGGAAACTAAGGCTTTGAGAGGTTAAGAGACTTGTCTAACCTCACACAGCTAGTAGGTGGCAAGTGGGATTAAACCCAGAGTTCAGTGCCCTGGCACCAAGACTAGGAACACCGTAGCTTAAAGCTGAGACTGTAGAAATAATTTACTCTGGAGGCCTTCCAGCTCTCACGACTTCAGCTGCAAAGTTGATGCCTAGCCGCTCTGCTGACCTCCAGGTCAGCATGTCCAAGTGTGCTTTGGGCATGACGCTCAACCTCGTGCACCCCCGACCCCATCCTCCTCCCCGTCCTGCATTTCAGATCTCAGCCAGTGGACCCCTTGCCCCTCACCACCCAGATCAGAAATACGGACACCATCTCGGGCTCCTACCTCCCCCATCACTCCCCACATCCAAGCGATCTGCAAGTGCTGTCAGTTCCACCTGAATCCAAATCCGTCCTTCCTTCCATCAGTTCTCTTGGCCTCATTAGCCCACATCATTCAGCGAGCACTTCTGTGCCAGGCCCTTTGCCAGTGCTCAGGGGAGACAGAGGTGAAGAGACTCACAATCTGGTGGAGAGATGGACACACAAACAATTACAACTTGGAGAGAGGTAGGCAGAGGGGGCTGTAGAAGCTCGGAGATCTAGAGACAACCCCTCCCCCCCCCACACTCACAACAGTGAAGAGTCAGCCTGGCTTATACACAAACAGGCCTGACCTCAGTACCCTCTCCACCTTGCATCCTACTGCCTGACACAGGCCTTAGGAGCATAAGATGGTACCGTCGTCGCAATGAACAGCTCACCAAAGAGGAAGGCAAGACAAGCAGCGGCAGCAGCAGGGAACCCGGCTCCAAGAGCCGGGTGACCTGGGCTGCCAATTGCTCATTTGAGCCGCAGTTTCCTCACCTGCCAAAGAGGAGCAATAATGGACCCTCTCAGCATTGTTATGAGGTTCAAATGAGATCGTGTATGAGAGTGCCTGGCCCACATTGGCAACTGGTAATAGGAGATTTCCTTTCTACTACACACCTGGCATGTCTGGTACTAAACCAGGAAGGGAAGGAGAGAGGCAGAGCCCGAGAAGTGATTTCAGAGCCTGCATGTTTTCAACCAGGTGCAGCAGAACCCTGCAGCTAGACTCAGGCACAGAACCAGAGCCACCATCTTTCTCACCTTCCCTTAGGGCTGAAGCTCCCCTCCAGATGCCTCGCCCACAGCCTCCTGGGGTAGGGGGCGGGTTGTGGAGAATGGCTCTTATTACCTCCCCTGGCAGACTACAATTTTCTTATACTTTCAATTTTCCAGTCCATGTGTAGAGACTGGGACATAGTATATGTTCAATAAATGATACTGAATGTGTGGTTGGCTGTGCTACTCTTGGGAAGGGTGGGGGCAGGGAGCTGGGCCAAAGGGGTGAGAACCCAGACTTTTCCAGTTCTCTGTGTCTGCCTGGCCCCCTCCATTGGGCCTGCTTCCCGGAGCCAAGCAGGCCGGTGTCAGGGAGTGGCCCAAGGGCTAATCCTTGTTTTCAGCGTGGCTGGGCCCTCTTTTCACAGGCCCTGGGCCGGACGGGATGCGGCTGAGCATCCGGGCATAAGATGGCCAGTGAAGGCGGCCCCTTTCTCATGGGCCTGGATTCCAGGCGGCCCAGCGTCTGAGTGGAGCCCCTGGGGCGGGAGGAACACAGTGGCTGGGCTGGGCAGGCCTTTGTCTGACCACGTTGGGTGGATATTCAGGCTGGCAGGAGGGATTAATGGCCAGGGATTGGCCCTGGGGCCGGCCTTCCCACTGCCCTTTGGAGGCCAAAGGCCCAGGTCAGGGCACACAGTGTTGATGGCTCCCTAGATAGGAGTGGAAATTCCCACCCTGTCCAAAGCTGTTAGCATCAGCCCCCAAGGCTCCCTGCCCCCAGCCCCACCTCTACAGAGGCACCAAGATGGACTTCGAGGCAAGGAGCAGAGGGTGGGGGACCGAGCTTCCCAGCCACTCTGCGTGGGAGAGAGGGCTGAGGCTGAAAGTCATGTCAGGTCCTTGCCCCAAGATTCACAGCCACTCTAGGAGGGCCCCCTGACTGCCTCTCCAGAGCTCTGGAGAGAAAGAACTATGTTAACCCAATGAGGGTTCAAGGGACCAGCTTGAGCTGTCACCAGACCCCATAAGGCTTCCCAGAAGGTTTTCTCAAATACCCCTAGTTTGAGACCACTCTAGAGCCCTTTATTTCTAAAGCCGTCCATCATAGCAGCCACAGAACCCATAGCCCAGAGGCTGCAGAAGGGGCTCAGGAACTCTGAGACACCCTCACCTCAACCCCTGCCACCCAGGGGTCCCAAGGGCTGCTGCAGGACCTCCTCTCTCTTCCAAGACCAGAGCTGTCCAAGATGGTGCTCCTTCCTCAGAAGCCTGGGGCAGGGACTTCCCTGGTGGTCCAGTGGTTAAGAACCTGCCTTTCAATGCATGGGACGCAGGTTCGACACCCCCTCGTCGGGGAACTAAGATCCCACATGCCGTGGGGCAGCTAAGCCCGTGTGCTCTAGAGCCCACGTGCTGTAACTACTGAGCCTGCACACCACAACTAGAGAGAAGCCCGTGTGCCCCAACGAAGAGCCCTTGTGCCACAACGAAAGATCCTGCGAGCAGCGACTGAGACCTGACGCAGCTAAAGAAAGAAATAAATATTAAATTTAAAAAAAGTGGGGGAAGCCTGGGGCAGACAGTTGCAGCCTGGCGAGGGGGCATATTGGGTGCCCATTTTGGTGTGGCCTTTTCTAACCAGGCTTCTCCTGAACTAGGGATGAAAGCAGCAGCCCCAGCCTTACCCGCAGAGCCTGACTCCTGCAGTGCTCTCTGGGCTGAGGGACCTGCGCCAGCCTCGGGAAAGGGAACAAGGGCAGGCCTGACTCTGGAGAGAGCATCAGAGAAGAACCCAGGAGGAGGATGCTCTTCCTGGTGCCTCTTCATACCTCAAGCACTTCCATTCAGCAAATCCCAAGGATCTGTGTCCAGGCTGCCCTGGGTCCTGAGTCAGTGATGAATCAGACCGTCCTCTCCCTTCACTGTGTGGTCAGTGTGTGATGCAGGCAGAAAAGGGACTGCAGGGACACAGAAAAGGGAGCCCACCCAGCCTGGCAAAGCCAGAAGGCTTCCTGGAGTGGGTAGAACTCCAGCTGCGGGGGTGGGGGCGAGCAGGCCCAAGCTGGATGAAGGCTCATTCTCTGTGTCCCATCTCATCTCATCACTGCACTTACCTTACTGACTCTCCATGTGTCTGTCTCCCACACTAGACTCTGTATACTTTGAGGGAGGGTACCATGTCTCACTCATATTTGGATCCCTAGCACTTAGTATAGTGCCTGGCACAAGTTGATGGCAGATAAATGTGAATCAGATGGCTGGAAGGATGGCTGGCTACCAGGACAAGAAAACCTCAGGTGCAAATGTCTAGAGGCAAGGGGATATAGTCCATTCTAGGAAGTGCAAGACTTTCAGTGTTTTTCTACTAAAAATTAGATGAGCTAATATGTGTAAAGTTCTTAGGACACTGCCTGGAACATATCAATACTGTGTGGAGCTATTGTAGCCGTTGTTGTTTTTCTTGTTACCATTATAGTTCACTGTGGCTAGCGTAGAGTGTCAGGGGACTGAGACAAAGAAGGTAGATGGAATCGGATTGTAGATGACTTATTTGCCAGGCTAAGAAGATTACTTCTTTCTAGAGACAACAGGAAGCCTTTGAAAAATTTTCAGCAGGGGAGTGACAAGATCAGATTCCTTGTTTAGATCAGTGTGGCAGCAGAGAGACTGGAGAGTGAAGAGGCTGGAGGCTAAGAGACCAGATGGGAGACTGAGCATACGATGCCACGTGAACCGAGGCTCTGCTTCTGCGAAAGCATCAGACCCTTCACACCCATTCACTTCAGACCAGGGCAGAGAGAGGGCCTCCAGCATCCATCTCAGATGGTACCTTAAACCTCAACTTGGTCACACATCCAGGGACTGGCCATCACCCTCTTCTCCTTTCTCTCCCTCTCTGACCACCTCCACTCACCAAGACCTGTTGGTTCTCAGAAGTTTCTCTCATTTGTTGTCCCTTCTCTCGTCCGTCTGTCTCAGTCCTTGTTCAGGCCAGTGTCAGTTCTCACACTACCGACTGCGGTAGCCTCCTGGCTGGGACCCCTACCTCCCACTCCGATTCCTTCTCTCCTCAGCAGCTGGAGCAATGCCTCATCGGTTAAACACGTGCACTGGCTCCCCATCAGCTCAGAAGTCAGCTGAATCCTTAACGCGGCTGGCAGGGGCCGCACGACCTGACCCACCCGAGGCCCCACCGCCTCCTTTCTCCCCCGCCCCCCTGCACCCTGTTTCCCCCTCAGCACACACACGTTCTCTACAGAGCCACTTTCAGCAAAGTGCGAGGTCCTCTCCCACTCGGAGCCTTTGCTAATCGAAGTGAGCAAACCCGCTTTGCCAGCTTGGATACAAAGGCAGTCTCATTTACTTTTCCAGCCAGCCCCTCAATCTCCTAAGACTTTAATTAACGGGAAGGCCCATCTTTCCCTCTGAAAGATTCCACCTAACCTGCCTGGTGGACTCCTCCTTGTCCTTTGAGAACCACTCACAGAAGATAATCATTTTATCCTCCGGAAAACATTTCCCCATTTCTCCTTCGGCAGGCAAAAGGCCCACCCACGCCTCTGGCCTGACTGAGCCTTAAGCACGTGCTCTGCGTTTGCTTTCCTCTGTGCCCAGTTCATCCCTGCACCCTGTGCCAGGCTGCAGAGCTGCACAGCTCAGTGAGCATTGTTGACTGACCGACTGACTACCTTGCTGAATGAATGAATGAACGAACGAACAAATGAACAAACAAATGACCACAAGTGTCTGGAAAGGGAAAAGATCCCTGTGCCTGATTTCCAGCTAGGAACCTGCCTCCTGCCCTTGCTGCCTCTCTGCTCAGCTCCGTGGCCCTGGGCTGAGACCCCCCAGCGCAGTCCTTGCCTCTGCAAGGTCCAGACTCGGTTCAGGCTCAGACGCAGACAATGTTGGTGCAGCCCTGAGCGTGTAATTCCAGCTGCTCCTAAACCACACACCTGGCATCTGAAGCATGTTCTGTGTCATTTGGGACTGTCGGCGTTCTGCCATCCACCTCACCTGCACCCTAGGCAATCTCAGGGCTCTTGGGCCTCCCTGCTTCTCATTTCCAGGGTAGCTGAGGGAGAGCGGTGCTGTCAGCCAGGCCGGCTGAGCCAAGGGAGTCGGGCTGGAGAAGAGTGAGTTAGAATCAACCACTCATTCGCTGTGTGATCCTGAGCAAGTTGCACGGCTCCTGTGGTCCATGTTAGACACATAAACCCAGGGCCTGGAGAACTCTGAGAGGACCTGGGCCACTGATTCCCAACCTACAGGCCCTTTAGCTAAAGCAAGGCATCTGGAAACCACGTGGCACCCTGTGCTGTCTGTAAAGAGGACGCACAATGTATCTCACACACAGGTATGAATGCTTTGCAAATGGATGTTGAAGATGCTGTGACTGAGAAATACCCACAGTGAAAAGCTTTGCGGTCATTTTAATTTGTAATCCATCGGTGGGTACTAGAAGCACAACTACTATCATATGGAGTAGCTGAGAGGTATTTTTTAGTCCCCATTCTTTTTTAAGATTATTTTTTTTTATGTTTTATTTTATTTATTTATTTGGCTGCGCCGGGTCTTAGCTGCAGCATGTGGGATCTAGTTCCCTGACCAGGGATCGAACCCCGGCCCCCTGCGAGTGTGGAGTCTTAACTATTGGACCACCAGGGAAGTCCCTTTTTAAAGATTTTTTTTTTGATGTGGACCATTTTTAAAGTCTTTTTTATTTTTATTTTTTGACTGCACTGGTTCTTTGTTTGCTGCACGTGGACTTCTCTCCAGCTGGGGCGAGCGGGGGCTGCTCTTCATTGCGGTGCGCGGGCTTCTCGTAGCTCTTGTTGCGGAGCACGAGCTCTAGGCACACCAGCTTCAGTAGTTGTGGCACACAAGCTTAGTTGCTCCTCGGCATCTGGGATATTCTGGGACCAGAGCTCGAACCCGTGTCCCCTGCATTGGCAGGCGGATTCTTAACCACTGCGCCACTAGGGAAGTCCCTTAATCCCCATTCTTAAACTACCACTTTAGTCCAATATACCTTCTTCACAGTTTTGGATATTGAGGTCCAGGAAGGGGAGAGACTTGCCTAAAGTCTCAAAGCAAGTCAGTGCAAAGCCAGAAATGGATCCTAGGACTCTGTCCCCCAGCTCCTCCTTCTCTGCACTTATTCAACGGTATTTACTGGCACCTGCCTGTGGCTGACTCTATGCTGGGCACCAGGGAGTCATTGATGGAGAACCACAGTCCTATCCTGAGGGGCTGACATTATCTGTCAGGGAGAGGAGACACTGAACGAAGACTTTATCCTAACTCCTCAAAGAAGCCATGGGAGGACTGGAATCAGGAAGTGATATGATAAGATTGCTGTTGTCTAGTAATCACTGCATTTGCAATGTGGATGATAGACCAGAAGGGTTTTTATCATTTAGGATGTTTTGGACTTTAAGTACAGAAAATCTCAACTCAAAGTGATTTAGGCTGTAGGGAAATATGTTTTCTCCCTAACAAGAAGGTCAGAGGCAGGATACAGTTAGGGCGCTGGCTCCCCTTTTCTGTGATTCTCTTGGCTCTGTGGTCCCTCATGGGTTGGCTTCATCTTCAGGCTGGCAACAGATAATTACAGCACCCAGAACTACAACACCGAGTTCCAAGTATCCAGAAGAAGAGAGGTTGTCTCTTTCTCTGCCTATTTCTTAGGAGGAAAAAGCTCCCCTCCCCCTACCCCAATGTCTCCTCAGCTCTCATTGGCCAGAGTTGGATCATTTCCCCACTCCTAAACCAATCACTGGCAAGGAGGAATGAATTACAGGTTTGACTAGGACTAATCAGAACCTACCTACTCCCAGAACTGGGAATGTGTCACTTTCACATCAAGTGGGTTGCTGTGTGTTAGAGAGTGGATACTAAAATAAAACAGGTTCCCTTAAGAAGGAGGAAGGGACAAAGTCTGCTATAAAGAGAGAAGCGAGGAGGCTGGAAGCCCAGCCTGGAGTCCACTGAACAGGGCAGCTTCTATAGAGCGCTCGCCTCTCTGCCTTGGGTGTCTGCCTCCTTACCTGGCTCTCAGCTCCTTGAAGGCAAGGCCTGGGACCCAACCTCTTGTGGATCCAGGCACTGGAGTCACCAGAGAGGAAGAGGAGTGGTTAGAAAAGCCAGCGTTCCCACAGTAGCAGGCACAGGCTAACATTGAGAAGTGCCCCCAAGCAGGGTCCAGAGAAGAACACCCAGTGAAGGATCACCTGGCTGGGTGAGCTGGGGCCATCATCTTGACCTCCTTGAGCCTCAGTTTTTCCTTTAAGGACCTGGGAGAGGATGTTCTTGCCCTCTAGCCACATTCACGTCCCACAGAATCTTCCTTCTCTATCACCTTGGATGAGCCTCAGGGTGGAGGAGGAATGGGGAGGGGTTAAGAAGAGGGAAAAGTGGGAGACTGGCAGGTAGAAAGACTAGAACTGGAGTTCTGGGGCTGGCTCCAACCAGCTGGTGAGAGTAGCGCATCTCCTCCCAGCACTGCTTTCAGTGACATGTTGGTAGTTTGGAATCAGTCACCGTGGGAGGTTTTACACCAGAAATTGACAAACGCTACAAATCAGAAGCTACTCCCCTCTACTCTGTGCCCCTTCCCCCCAATCCAGCTGTTAAACATTCACCAGCCCACCACTTGGCAAAGCACCAGTGATTAAAATAATAAAGCTCAGACAAGACTGAGACTCTACTTTGTGGCTGTCAGAGGGCTCCAGGGAGGGAGGCCCTAGAGGGCAGGGCCCTGGGGGAGGGGGAGGAGCAGGCATTGACCTGTCCTCGCTCTGGGACCCCTTAGCTCACACTCCTGGAACCCTGTGTCTGTGTCCAGCACTAGGCCAGAGACTTACAGAACATCCCTAACACAGCAGCTCTGTGAGCCAGACCTGACCGCTCCCCCTCCCCCTCCATTTTATCCTGAGTTCTAATACTTAGTTCATATTATTTGATTCAGTAATTCCCCTGCTAGGAATTCACCTTGAGGGATGTGCTCAACGATGCATGTTCATTCAGGGATGGTCATCACTGTGTTATTTATAATAGGGGAAAAATTGAACCTAATGTCCTGCAGTAGGTTTGCTCTGTTCTTTGAAACATTGGGCAAACATTGAAAGTAGAACATTTTTGAGGACTTTTTAATGACATGAGGAAATATTTTTGATATAATGTTAGATATAAAAAACAGCATACAAAAGTCACACAGTATGGTATCAATGTTTATGAATGTATACATACATAGAAAAAGAATGGGAAGAAAGTACACCACAATATCAACAGTTTTATCTCCAGGTGATAGATTGGGGTCATTTTTCTTTCTTTCTTTCTTTTTAGGAATTAAAACTATAAACATTATTCACCAAGTTTTGCTCTTGAGATATATGCACTTTGCCATGTTTATATGTGCTAATACCTCATTTAAAAGTTTTTAAAATTTATACATTTGATACACCAGAAACCAATAGCAGTTGCCAAGGTAGAAGAAAAATGGTGTGGTTATAAAACAGGAGTGAGAGGAAGATATTACCAGGGATTGAACCCAGGCCCTCAGCAGTGAAAGCGCAGAGTCCTAACCACTGGACCACCAGGGAAGTCCCCCGTTTGCATCTCTTGAATTGAAATCATATGAGTGTATCACAAAGACGGGTTGATTACATATTTAAAAAATAGATAATAAGCATGCATGAGTTCTTTAACAAGAGAAAACAATGTTAATTTCCAAAACCATCCGCAGTTTACAGATGAGGGTATGGAGATTCACAGAGGTGGGGCAACTGCCTAGAGTCACCCAGCCAGGAGATAGGTCCAAGCCCGGGGCTCGTCCAGTGGTAGCCATCGCTGAGTGTGTTTGGGGCTTCAAATTTGCAAATTACTGCTTCCCTATAGACTCATTACTCATTATAGATGCAGAAGCTGAAAATACTCAAGTTTAGAGCTCACCTCCCTCACCCCAGCGTCATCTAGAGCGCTGGCTCCCAGCTTTCCGCCTGGCACCCTTCTTCCCCCACCGCACCAGGCAGGCAGGAAGGCACAGCCTCCACAGCAGTCTGTAAGGCAGAGATCCCCTAGACTGCCCCTATGAGGCCCAGGAGGGCAATCACTTTCCCCACCCCAGCCCACTCCAGCCCGCCGCCATATGTCTCCCTAAGGGACTAGAATCCAAGGAAAATTCCGGAACCTCAGGCAGGAAGAAGGAAGGGCTCTCCCAGAGACAAGAAGCAGCATCTGGAACAGTTTCTGCTTTTGAGCAGGCGTGCAGTCATTAGGAAGACTTTGGCATGTTTGGGGGCAATAACTGCATATTTTCTCCAGGGTGCATCATTAACCGCTTTTGCTCAGAATGTAATGAGTGTGTTTCCTATGAGGTGGGGATGTTTACACTCCTCCCAGGCCTTCCTGGGCTGCTCTTCTGTCATCTGCTTGGCCTTAGGCTCCAGGCCTTCCCATTTTTAGATGGATCCAACAGCCTCAGGACCAGCCGCTGAATGCAACTGTGAGCGTGGATTTCATGATGGGACCAAGGACCAATAGGGCAGCCTACTAGGGGAAGAATCATTCATTCCAGGGCTTTACTGTGGTCAGAAGTCACTTCTTTTCATCCCTGTTTAAAGACTCCACCCTGGGGATTTTCCAAGGAGTTTTTTCTTGTTTTCCCAGAAGTTACATGGGTGGAAAATACAAAGGTCATCTCCTGTGTCCCCTCCCCTCCGGCCCCAGGCAGCTACTTTCTCTCATTCTCTTTTGGACCCTTACAAAGACAGGTTCTTCTGCCTGGAATGCTCTTCCTCCTCTCTCCGCGCCCACCCCCATCTGAAAACCTCAGCTCCTGCCACCTCCTCCAGGAAGACTTACAAATGAGGATATGTCTCCTTCTCTGACATCCCCACAGTTTTTGTGCTTCCCTCTGTCACAGCCGTTACCACACTCAGTACTGAATGGTTGCTTAACTCCCTCCCCTGCCTAACTCTGAGTCTTGAGAACCGGGGATGGGAATTATTCCTTTACCAAGAGTCTCAGTGTCCAACATAGGGCCAGGGACAGAACAGATGCACAAGGGATGCTGACTGACTAATTGATGGAAAGAATAAATTAATGAACATAGTAATAGAGCATCAGAGATAAAGGGGGAAGGGTGCAGCCCCATTATTTTATAGATAAGGATACTGAGGCTTAGAAAGGGGAGGGAGAAGGTATTATCAGGAGCCGTTGGTTCATGGCAAGGATGTAACTGGATTTAGTGATGTCTGGAACCAAATACTCAAACATCCTCTTCATGTCAGCATCACTTTTCCAGACCACTTTCTCCACAAGGTTGGGGACCTGGCTGTTGGCAAGCTTCCTGCTCTCACAGTTCTGCAAACAGAGACAAAAGGGCAGCAGTTGGGAAAAAGCCCCCGAGAAGCACTTTGAATGATCCAATTTGGGACCCAAGCTCAGTCCTTGCAAATCACTATCAGAGGATGGCAGTCCCCCAGCTAAAGGAGGAGCAATTCTCCCAAACACATGAGGGCATCACAGCCATGACCCTTGGGGGAAATCACTGTGAGCAGGGCAGCCACCCCAATTTAAATCTACGAGAGTCACTAGCATTTCTTGAGCATCTCTGTACCCAACCCTTGTTAGACATTTTCATGCTCAATCTCTTACAATAGCTGTGAGGTAGCTATCATTATCCCATTTCATAAATGAGAAAACTGAGATTCAAAAAGGGTAATTGGCCCAAAGTCCAAGAGAGTTAGGGAGCCCAATAGAACACTTAGACCCACCATCCTCTGTGTACAAATGAAGAAACTGCAACCCCAAGAGGAGGGTAGGGACTTGCCTGAAGTCACAGAGTAGGTCAGTACGATAGTCTGGAACTGGAATTCATGAGCACATAGTCACATTACATTATTAGATATGTAACAGGCATCTTTGGGGTATCTGCTCTGCTCATGACAATTCCTTTCTCTTAGAACAGACCACTCACCAACCCCCAGGACTGTGAGGAATGACTCCCAGAGGGGTAGCCTGGCAGCCATATCAGCACCATGTGACCCCATTCCCCTCCCAAAGCTGATTGGACCAGAGTGGGACACCTGCTCCAATTGGTCCAATCACCCTCTCTTGGAAATGTGGAGATTCTTTCCACATGGCTGGACATGATGGGTGCTGTGAACTGTCATGTTTTCCCCCATCTGATCAGAAGGGCAGAGAAGGCCTGTCTGGGAAAAGAAAAGAGCAAAGAGGTAGAGATAGAGGTGGGGAGAACCACCCCCCTGGGGTCTTGAGCTAGGTCAAGTCCTTTCCTGTGTTAGGTCACTTGAGACTCTAAGTCCCTTGTAATCAATCTCCCTTTCTTTGTTTAAACAGACTCTAGTGGATTTCTTTTTTTTTAAATTAATTTTTATTGGAGTGTAGTTGATTTACAATGTTGTGTTAGTTTCTGCTGTACAGCAAAGTGAATCAGTTATACATATGCATATATTAAACAGACTCTAGTGAATTTCTTGCTGTGAAAATAGCATCATTCTATAGCATATGACAAAGCACCTTTACTGAAAAGGGGTCATTGAGTGAAGCCACATGGTTACTTCAGGCATTTCAGGTGATCTGATGAGGAGGCCAGAGTGAGCTGGAGTGGTTAGGAGGGCTTCCCTGGAGGAAGCAGGACTCCTCTGTCCTTGAAGGATGAGATGCATGTAAGCAGGGAGAGAAGAGGCAGGAGCACCTCCAGGGGACACTTGAGATGATGCAAGAGAGGCTAATTTGAAGGAGTCGAATGTAGAGCCAAGCAGGGCAGTGAAGCAGCTAACAAGAAAGACAGTGGTCTTCTGGTCCCCTAGGAGCCATCCAAAGCCATCCGAGGTGTCCGGCAGATGCAGGGAAGGATTGGGAGGCATTAGCCCCTGGGAGGGTTCCTCAGGGCTGGTTACAAACCGAATCGCTGTGATGAAAGCAATTACATCCCACCTGTGCTCTAGGCTGACATCAGGCATTTTGCCATTTCCTGCGGGCCCCTCACTCTCCCTCCTCTGTGACTTTGCGCAGTTCTACCAACCTAGGAGCCCTTCCATCCAATCTCAGCCCGGTTTAAAGGCTACCTTATCCCAAAGCCTTTCCTGTCACCACCCTCAACCCCCAAAGTGTAATCCAGGTTTTCTTTCTGCAGGTTCCCTCTTGGACCCTCTACTGTGTAGTTTATATAGTAATTATCTGTGCAAGTCTCTGTTGTCCCCAATAGAATGTGATCCCTGAGGCCAAGGCTCAGATCTGATTCATTGCTTCTCCGTTGCTTAACACTGGGGCCGGTCCACAGTACGGGAGAGTTTGCCACACGCCTGAGTGTAGCCACTGTCCACGCTAACCATGGGAAGAAGTGATGTGTTTGCTTCCTCCTACCAACCTCCCTCCCCCACTTACCAATCAGGAGAGAGAGCAGGATGTGAGGGAGCAGGGAGTTCATCCTCCCATGGGGGTGGGAGGGCTGTGGAGCCGGGAGCTGTGTGTGGATATGCGTGTGCGTGTGTGTGCGTGTGCGCGCGAACACGTGTGCGTACATGGGCCTGTGCTGGGAGCTCTCTCTAGGTTGTCAGTCAAGGAGGGCTCCTCCCAGAGCCTGGCAGTTGGCGACACTAGTTGTGTCACTAGCTTTGTCAGCCATCCCCCACCCCAAGCTTCATTCTAGTCACATGGTCCCATGATGGGTCAGCAGGCATTGGCCCGGAAGCTGATGGGAGTTGTAGTTAATAGCTCCAAAGCCAACCCTGTTTGGCCCGGAGCCCAGGAGGGGCTGGGGCTCAGCAGAAATCAGTCTAATCCTCTCACATGCTGCCCCCAAAGGTCCTGTTCATTTCTGTTAACCTGCAGTTGACATTCAGGTTGATTAGGTGCTTCCCTTCCTCATACTGCTCCCCAAAGCTGTGAGGGGCCAGGAGAGAAGGCGGAGCAGCCGTTTGATTTCAGAGATTGGGTGTTGAAAAGTTCAACAAAGAAGAGAGGGGCCGGAAAGGAGCTGGCACTCACCAAGCACCTACAGGCTCCGGCTCTAACAAATATTTCATCCCTTCCTCCCGGCAGGCCTAGTTGTCCCTTCTCCAGCCCACAGACAAGGAACCTAGCGCTCTGGCCCTGAGGTGGCTTGCCCCAGGGTGAGTGGCTGGGAAGAGGCAGAGGAGCGGGGACTTGAACCCAGTTGGCGGACGGCCGCCCTCTCGTCACGGAGTCCCGTTGCCTTTAGAGGGTCTAGAGGTGGCACCCCAAACTTCTCCAGCACCTTCTCCTCCCGAAGCTTCGTGGCCCAAACCCTCATCACCCTACGTGTCCAATCCTCTCGCAAACGGAGGATTTTTGTGCCAAATTTCCGCCAACTGGCCTGTCTGGCCTGTGGTCAGATCACCCTCATTCCACCTGCCGCGTTCCCACCAGCGTTTACCACAGTTGAGTCACTTAGTCCTACAGGTGACTATTTGCCTAACGTCTGCCTCTGCCACCAGACTCTAAGTTCCACAAGGGTGGGGGCTTTATCTTTTTCTCTGCTCTCTCCACATGGTTCATTCACTCAACAGATATTTATTGAGCACCTACAGTGTGACAGCTGCTGTGCTAAGTGTTTGAATATAATCGTGAAAAAAAAAGACAAAAATCTCTGCCCTTTGGAGCTTACCTTCTAGTGTAGAGAGACAATCAGCAAATCTTAGAGTGGACTGTGTCTCAGAAGGTAATGAGCACGATGGACAGAAATAAAGTTGGGGAGGATAATAGAGAGAGTAGGGGTGCAATTTTATATAGAGAGGTCAGGAAAGGCCTGGAAGGAAGTGAGGGAGGGAGGCATTTGGATATACCGGGGAAGGGCCTTCCTGGCAGTGGGAACAGCAAGGGCAAAAGCGCTGAGGTGGGAGGGTCCCTGGTGTTTTCCAGGAACAGCAAGGAGGGCCAGCGTGGCTGGAGCAGAGTGGGCGAAGGGCGGGGCATGAGAGCCGTGCAGGAGCCGCCTTCCCTTTGATTTGGAGAGTGATCTGATTCAGGTTTTAAAAGCACCACTCTGGCTACTGTGGTAAGAATTGGTAGTTTCTGATGCACGTCAGGGATTTAATAGATATTTTTGAATGAATGAGTAGAGGAGAGTGAGAGGGAAGAAAGAAAGGAATTGCTGTCGAGGGGAGAAGCTGGAGACGCAAACCCAGAGGACAGTTCTAACCTTGACACTCAGTGATTCTGAGTCCAGTTATGAGGCAGTGAAAGGCAAGAGACTTCTGCTGAGCTGAGTGTGAAGCTTCTCCCTGCCAGGCTACCTTAGTAGATGTCCTGGGAGGTCAGAACACCTTGTCATGGGAGGTGTGCAAATCAAGATGGATGGGCTCAGGAGAACCTGAGAGCTGCGGCTTTCCAGGGACTAGGGACAGCCTGTGCTCCCACCTCCGCATCTCCCCTCCCCTCCCGTCCTTCAGCTCAGATGTCGCTAGTGGGTGCAGCAAGATTCCTCTCTCTCCTCCTTGAGGACCTCCATCTGACCCTCAGGGGTGTCAGGCCCTCTGGCATTTGGTCTACCTTCCTTAGGCAGTACCAATGACAAAGAGGTCCAGGGAGCAGGCCTGTGAGGAAACACTGCTGCGGAGAGTTTGGAGCCATATTTGCTTGGGCCAGGAGGCTGTCCAGGGTGGCAGGCTCTCTGTGGGCAGAGTCCTGGATTCCAGGGAGCCAAGGCCAAGGCAGGCCAGGAATTCCTTGCCTTAATTTTTGCCTCTAATTCCTCCCAGAAATGAGGCATGTCAGTCCTCAAATTCTTGGGTTTTTACGAGGCGATTATGGTGATTACTGTAAATCTCCCGTGTGTTGTTTTCAAAGGGGCAATTAAGTGGAGGAACCAGGCACCATTTTCATTTCTCATTAAGTGATTAGGGTTTGTTTGGCAAATCCCAACATCTGTGGCCAGAGGCAGGCTCTGCCGAGCTTGACTTGGGCAGTGCATGGCCTCCACACACTGTAAGCATCCAGCACTTCCCTTCTGCCCCAGCTTCTCCTAATGTGAAGGAGTTGGAAGGAATCCTTTCAGCGTGCAGAGGAGGAAACTGAGGCACAGAATGGGGAACTAACGCACTAATACCGCACCACTAGCAAGCCCTAGAGCCAGGTTCCGCCTCCCAGCGGGGGGACTCTAGGCAGTACACCATGCTTCCTACCTGAAGAAGGAGTTTTCAATAAACTTGTTCCCACTGAGGCAGCTTCGCTTCTGGAAGGAGCAGTGAAGGTTCCGTCTTTAGCATGGGGTCATTTTCCCACCTGATTGTTCTTCCCCCTAGAACTACCACCACATCAACAAAGTATAGCCGACGCTGTTGGTTGCCCAAACGACAGTGATTCCCAGCCTCCTGTTCCTTTGCCTACCTCCCACTAAAGAGGCTGTACCCAGCCTGTCTAGTGGTTAGGAGAGGCTGTGTGACCCAGTTCTGGCCAATGAGAATATGGGGGATTCTGCTGGGTGACTTCTGGGTAGGATATTCCTCCCCCTTAAAGTCACTCAAGCAGAAAGACTTTGGTCTGTACTTACTTCCTTACTTCTGTTTTTAGATGTGGTTGTTTGTAATGATGCTCGTAGTTGAGGAGGCCATCTTGTAACTTGAGGCTACAGGCGAGAGGAAGAAAGCCAACTGTTCCAGTCATCTTTTACTACGTAACAAATTACCTCCCCAAATTCAGTATCTTAAAACAACAATTAGGTATTATCTTTCACCATTCCGTAGGTTGACTGGGCTCAACTAGATGATTCTCACTTGAGGTCTCTTATGAGGTTACAATCTGGTGGAGGCTCAGGCAGGAGTCATCTAAAGGCTCACCTGGTCTGGATGTCCTAGATGGCTCACTCACATAGCTGGCGGTTGATGCTGGATGTCCAGTGAGAGCTCAGCCAGGGCTCTTGACCAGGACACCTGCACATGGCCCCTTCATGTGGCTTGGGTGACCCCAGCGTAGCTGCTGGTTTCCAAGGGCAAGTGTTTCAAGCACTAAGCATTTTAAGAGGCCCAGACAGATGCTGCAAGGCTTATGACCTAACCTTGAAAATTCTAAATGTCATTTCTACCACATTATATTGGTTAAGCTAGTCACTATGGCCAGCCCAGATTCAAGGGGAAGAGAATTAGATTCTACCTCTTTTATTTTATTTTATTTTATTGAAGTATAGTTGATTTGCAATGTTAATTTCTGCTGTACAGCAAAGTGACTCAGTTATATATACATTCTCTTTCATATTCTCTTCCATTATGGTTTATCACAGGATGTGGATATAGTTCCCTGTGCTATACAGTAGGACCTTGTTGTTTATCCATCCTATACATGCTAGTTTGCATCTGCTAATCCCAAACTCCCAATCCTTCCCTCCCCCACTCCCTCTCCCCTTTGGCAACCACAAATCTGTTCTCTGTCTGTTTCTGTTTTGTAGATATGTTCATTTGTGTCATAGTTTAGATTCCACATATAAATGATATCATATGGCATTTGTCTTTCTCTGCTTGACTTACTTCGCTTAGTATGATAATCTCTAGATCCATCCATGTTGCTGCAAATGACATTATTTCACTCTTCTTTGGCTGAGTAATACTCCATTGTATATATATATATATATATACCACATCTTCTTTATCCATGACTCCACCTCTTAATGAAGGCATGGCAAGGTCACACTGCAGAAGAGCAAGTGGCATGGGAGATATTGTTGCCTCCATCTTTGGAAAATGTAATCTACCATACCTACACCCTGAGGACGATGATGTGGAAGATGGAAAGGGTCATGGTCCTTGTTACCTATGAGCCACCACACAGTCTCTGGACTTAAGTAAGCAAATAATGTTCTAAAGGCTTAAGCCAGAGTGAGTTGGATTTTCTGTTAAAGTCCAGGCCCAGGGGCAGGGGTTGTAGTGCTGAGAAGCAGCAGCCGCTCTCTCCAGCCACAGTTGGGCCGTCTCAGTCCTCTGGGAGAGTCACATTTGTACTATTATCACCAGTGAGTAACATGGGAGCATTTTAGGGCCTCGAGGCATAGAAGACCCGCACTCACACCTGAGGTAGAACTTCCCTAAACTAAGCCCTAGAACTGAGATCCCACCATTCTCTCTTCATTTGTTAGGTCTGAACCAATGGGGACTGTGTTCTCTGAAGTTCTCACCCTCTGACAGGCACCCTCAGAGTAAAGGAGTTTACAGTCCTTTCCTGAGGAGGAGAGAGCCTTGATAGGTGAGGAAGAGGTGCCTGGAGCCGGGGAGGAGAGAGTGTGCACAGGAGACACACTTGGAGGACCTCACAACTGGGCCAGTGCTGTAATTAGAGGGATAATAAGGAAGAGCTTAGGCTGACATGTCCTTAAGGATGATAAATTGACTGCCTGTTTTATGCCCCTTTTGCTTGAGAGACTTCTATTGATAAAATGACTATTAAGGAATACAAAGGATGCAAACCACAACAATAAAGATAATGGGTGAGGTAACCTCAGCAGACAAGCTATTACAACAGAACAATAGAAAGCAGGTGGAGGAGTGGTAAGTGATGCAGGACGGCAGAGAAAGTCTTAGGACAGAGTGTGCGGAGAGGAAGATACAGCTAAGGAAGGAGGCAGCCTGTCTTGGCAGAACCAGCAAGACACAGAGCTTAAAACAGGGGATTAATTAAAAATCAACATTGGACAGTCTCTCCCCAACCCCAGGCACAGAGCACCAAGAGGTCAGGGTCTACTCTCCAGGGGGAGGTCAGGCGGGGTGGCGGGTTCTGGAGCAATCTATTGTCCCCAGATGAAAGACCTTCATGTTCTGGTATCGGGGTGGGAGTAGGGGAAGCAAGTCCTCTACTATAGACTGACTGCTCAGTCAACCTGAGGCATGCACACTAGTTAATCAGCAAGCTCTTTAGTTCTTCATTTGTAAATATGAATGGACAGCCAAGGATTACCAAACATTTGAGGAAAGCCACCAAACTGAAAGAGTAAGACAAACAAATAAAATGACCCCAAAGGAAATGGAAATAATGCAAGGACCAGAAAAGAACTTAAAAAAAATGAAAAAAGTTTAACACTCAATAGAATCCTTATAGAGATTCAAGGAGATAGTGTATCCATAAAATAAAAACTAGATGGTATGAAGAAAAAAGAAACAACCAGAGAACGAGAGAGCTCTTGAAAATTTAAATATATATTTCAAATTTTAGTAGGTTTCAATGTTTTCAAGTTAAGGAAATTTCTCAGAGAGTGAAATAAAAAGATAAGAAGGTAGAAAATATGAGACATAAAGGATCAATACATGAAGTTAAAAATCTAAATGGGAATTCTAGCAAAAACAGATAAAAATGGAGAAATTATTTAAAAGTTAACTAAGAAAATTTCCCTTGAACGAAGTTCACAAAGTCTCCATATTAAAAAGAGCTCAATATGTGCACCCAAAATGAATGAAAAAATGACCTGCCCTTGGGTACCATATCCTGACTTTTTAAATACAGGGAGATAAAGAGAAGACCTAAAAGCTTTCAGATGGGAGAAAGATAAAAATAAAGAAAAAAGGTCACAAAGGAATGGTAATCAGAGTGACTTCAGAATTCTCAGCAGCAACACAGGATGCTAGAAGTTAGTAGAGAAATGCTTCAAAGTGCTGAGGGAACATAGTCATATGAACCATCAACTATACAGATATAGTAAAGACATAGGGAGACATGCCAGGAGTGAGAATACTTACATCCTATGCATTCTTCCTCAGGTGGTTACTTGGAGGGCGTGGGTGTGCTCTAGACAAACATGGACATAAACCATGAAAGTGGGAAACATGTTTCAAAAAAGGGTGGCCCCCACACAGAAAGCTGTGAAAGGAAGTTAAAGTGATGGATTTCCAGCAGGCTTGGACACTAGCTGATCACATTACAGCATGAGAATAGAGGGACTTGGAAGGAAGTCTCTGGTGAGAGAGGAAGACTGGATGAAAGAGAGACTGGATAAATATGAGGGAGAGATAAAGGCAGTTAGGAATTTGAGGAACAGAAAAAGTGGTGTAAGTAAGAATATGCAATCTAGGAATCCCCAGATCTGCAATGAACAATAACACAATTACATGAAAAAGTTTACTAGTTTCTAAGTTTTCAGATGCATCTATAAACAAAGCATAAAAGATTCACTTGACCAGCTGGTGACAGAAGAAGTCAGGGGTTTGAAGCATGGGGAAGATTCTGTTTGCCTTTCTTGGATGGAAAACGGAGCGGGCACATGGAAAGGATCTGAGCACAGCCTCTAGTGCCAAGAGTGTCCCATGACCAACAGTCACCAAGGAAACAGGAATCTCAGTCCTACAACTGCAAGGAATTGACTTCAGCCAACAGTATGGAAGCTTGGAAGTGGATTCTTTCCTGAGCCTCCAGATGATACCTTGATTTCAGCTTTGTGATACTGTGAGCAGAGAACCCAGACTTCGGACCTACAAAACTGAAGTAACAAGTGGGTGTTGTTTAAAGTCACCAAGTTTGTGATGATTTGTTAGGCAGCAATAGAAAACTAAAACACGTGGCATGCCCTTCCCCTCCCTGCTGCCCCCAAACTCTTACTTTATTTATGTCATATGAGGTGTTTTAGCCTAGTGGCTAAGCTCTCAGACTGCAGATAGGCAGACACGGGTTAGAATTAGAATTTCACCTCTGAGGATGAGCAGTCACAAACACACTAAACATTCAGTATACAGAACTATAATGATTGTTCTTATTCATTTTGAGTCTCAGTTCAGCTCTCACTCCCTCTGTAAATGTCTCCCTGACTCCCCACCTTACTCCTCTGGAAAGTTCATCACACCCTCCCCTGCACTTTGTACTTACTGTACTATTGCATGCTTCATGCTGTACTGGTTAAACGCCCTCACTGGACTAATTTGTTGAAGGGCAGAGATCTTGTCTATTCAGAGCCTGCCACAGCCCCTGTCATGAAGAAGGAGCTCTGAGAATGTTTATGGAGAAGGAACACAGAGGAACTTTCTAGACCCAGTGAGGAGGGGCTGCTCAGGGAGGGGTGAGCTCTCTGTTACTAGGGTAGCTAGCTACCTGTCAGGGATGCTGAAAGGGGTTGACTTCTGCTTTGCTGTGTATTAAAGCTGGGATTTGTTTCATAAAAGCACATAAAAAGCCGGAAGGCAGGTGCTAGAGGGTGAGAGACCTCTCCAGCTGGGGTCAGTGGACGAGGCAGAGTCAGGTGTTGAGCTGGACATTAACTCATCCATTCAATTATTTTAACACACATTGTTAACTTTGACAGTCCTGCACAGGGAGATGCTGAATTAGACTTTGAAAAATAGGTGGGATTTTCACAGCTGCTCCTGGGAGAGAAGCTTTGGTGGAGGCTACATTATGATCAAGACCTGACAGATCCACTTCTCCAAAGAGCAGTCTGAGGACTGAGCAGGGGGCTCTGAAGTATATGTCCAGCTGGGAGGGAGTAGGGATGGAGACCTGTGCTTGTTTCAGTGGTTTGAGACAGGGACAAGGTGAGAATAAATACAGTGGGTCCTAGAAGGTTGGAGCTGGGAGCAAGGACCCTCTCAGCTCTGTTCAGGGATCCGGAACAGGAAGATGCAGGCTTGTGGGTACAGAAACGATTGACGGGCTGACAGAACCAGCAAAAAAGTGGACGCAGTATGGATCCTGGGCGCCCCTTGGTGGCCACACCGAATAACTACACCCGATACCACCCAGGCACAGTCAGTGCCCAGCTGAGTACTTACCTCTGGACTGGGAAGACCCACTCACCCACCTAGGAGGACCACTTGTTGCACTGGTGTCTGGGGTTGTGTGTCTGTGTGCTTTTGTGTCTGTGTGCTTGTGCTGCCCAACTGTATAGGGGTATATATATACATGAGTGCATGCATGTGCATTTGTCTTCGTGTCTGAGTATGTGCACTGGTGCCTGTGACTGGGCACGTGTGTTCGAGTTGTACGTCCACGTATGTACTAGGTGCTAGTACCCAAGCACGCATTTGTGTGCACTGGTACCAGGATGTGAATCTGTATATTTGTATGTATGTGTATCTGTCATCCCCTTGCTTGTGTCTGAGTGCATGTGTATTAATGCAACTTTTGGGGCCTTGGCTTTCTTTTCTGTCACACATTGAAATAGTTAAGCTCCATAATCTTATTGTTTGTTTAAAGTTTGCTCTTGGATGCAGGCCTGTTCCAGAATAACTAGCAGATGCGAAAAGCATCCATTATGTATTTTTGCAATTAGCCGAAAACCCAGAAACTTTTTCATAAATAACAGACACAATTCTGTGGGTTGCTTATTGCTGGGAGCCACCTCCTCTCCCCGGCTCGCCTGAGCCGGCCCCGGGCCCAGCCCCAACCAGGCCAAGCCAAGGAGGGTTTGCACACTGTCCCTAGTGAGATGGAAAAACCATTAAGAGTTCAGAATAGAACTCAAGGGACAGCTTACAGTGAGGAGGAGAAAGAGAAGAATAAAGAGAAGGGGTGAGAGGAGGAAAAGTGCAGCTTCCAAAATCTGAGAAGACTCTGTCACACTGGCTCATCCAGCCTAGCAGTTACCCAGCGTTCTGGTCTAGACTCAGCTAAACAGACACAGGACAAATCCACATTCTTTTACTTGTCTTTAAGGTTTGTCCATTGTATTTCTCCACCTTATCTTTGCATACTCCCATCTCCCATTGTTTGGAATATGGTCTCCCCTATGCCTCACGCATTCTCACTGCCATCCTTTTGCTACTGCTGTTTCCCGCTCCTGGAATACACTTCTCCTCTTCTCCAATGCCAACCAGGCACCTCTTGACCACCAACAGCATTACCATCAGCAAACTTCTTTGAGTACCTATCCCAGGCACTGGGGAGGGGACCTGGGAAGCAGAAAGAAAAGCTTAGGGAAACTTCTCAGTATTTGAGTTCTTATGTGAAGGCACAGACTCTCATCATGTTCCTCAGTCTCTCCTCCCTGCTACTATGGACAGAGAGTTGTTCTGTGTCCTGGGTTTCAGGACCAGAGAATGTGGCTGAGCTGCCAGGTGGACTTCAGACTGAGACTACAACTTGAACAGGATGGTCTGTGAAAGAAAGAATCGCTGGGCTAGAAGACACTAAAGCATCCCACTGAGACGAGTCCTAGGCTCTGCTTCCTCCAGTGATGGGAGCTCATCAGGTCCTCAAGCAGATCAATTCAATGTTGGTCAGGTCTGACTTTCAAAGGTCTTCCTTATGTTGCTTCTGCTGCCCTTGCTCTGCCCTCAAGCCCACACTGAACACAGCTACTCCATCTTTCTTCAGAAGTCTAGAGAAACTGACAGTGGCCCCCTGGGCTCGCCTCACCTTTCAAGACAGTGGCAGCTACAAAGAGAGATGAAGGCAGCTCTCCTATGTCAAGCTGGTGGCCATTGGACAACTTCCTTAGTGGGGGAACACTCGTGATCTTCTTGAAGTACTTCTCCTGCCTCAACCCATGAGCTTCAGGGATGGCAGGCTAGGCAACTGCTTGAGCTATGAGCTTCCATTAAGGTTGTTAATCAATTTGTCAATTCATCATGCACTGAGTACCTACACTATGCTAGGCACCGTGGAAACAAAGACCAAGAACACATAGTCCCTTGCCCATAAAGATGCAAGGCTGGAAGTTTCCAATATTGCCTCTGGCCACTCTGTTTAGTACAGTGGTTCTCAAAGTATCAATATCAGCATCACCTGGAACTTTAAAAGAAATGCAAATTCTTGGACCATACCCCAGATCTACTGAACCAGAAACTCTGGGTGTAGGCCCAGCAATCTGGGTTTAAGAAGCCCTCCAAGTGATTCTCATACACTTGAAAGTCTGAGAACCACTGGTTTAGATTCACCTGGGGAGCCTTTAAAATTAAATCAGAATTTCTGGGGTGGAGCCTGAGGCATTGGTTTTTAAAAAATGGTTTGAAAGACATTGACTAAAAGCTCAGCACACTGAATGAAATCCATTAAAAAGTACTGGTTCTGAAGCATCACAGGATATTACTTTGCCTTCCCAAATCCTTGTTAGTAATGACAGAGGTAAAAGCATATTGGTGTTAAGGAATGGGAGCTGGGTTCTAGGCCTCGTTCTGCTTCTATCTGGGTGGGTTTGCTAGTGCTGTTTCCCACTCCTGGAATACACTTCTCCCCTTCTCCAATGCCAACCAGGCACCTCTTGACCACCAACAGCATTACCATCAGCAAACTTCTTTGAATACCTATCCCAGGCACTGGGGAGGGGACCCAGGAAGCAGAAAGAAAGCTTAGGGAAACTTCTTGGTATTTGAGTTCTTATACGAAGGCACAGACTCTCATCACGTTCCTCAGTCTCTCTTCCCTGCTACATCAATAGCCAATAAAATGTATTAATAATAAAACCTATTAAGAATATACTCTGTGCCAAGTCAGTAAGAGAATAAAAAAATACAACTAAGACCTCTTAGAAACTTCTTTCCCAAAGACTCCATTGATCAAGAACTACCATGCATATTTATTGAGTGACTACTATGTGCAGGTACTGGGAAACAGAGATGAACAAGACAGACAACATTTTTGCTCTCCAGGCACTTATAATCCAGCAGAGATCAACAGGAAGTAAACAAAGAAACTTCATAAATTATGCATATGTGCAATAGAGAAGATAAATGTGGGTAATGGGCTAGAGACAGAGGAAGTCTGGTGGGGTATTAGAGGTCACACTTCAAAACTGGGCTTAATTACAGGTAGGCATGGACTACCAGAAAGACAGGAGGCAGATGTGTTAAGGCCCAGAGGTCTGGGCTCCGGTTCCAGACGCACAACTATATAGCTGTAAAGATTGTGGGGCAACTGACTTGGGCCCCTTGGACCTCAGTTTAATCATCCATGAAACAGGTCAGTAAGAGAATCATCGCAGCCTGCCTTGTTGGGAAAACAAAATGAGATCAGAGGTAAAAAAGTTTGCCAGCATTAAAAGCACTCTACAGAAACACAATACAGTTAAGAAACCAAAGGTTGTATACTGTTGTATTCCTCACAAACCTGCATCCAACATATTTTGAAGGAACGGCCAACCAATTTTGTTATAATGTCATCATTTTAGTGCTATTGTCATCTCCTGTAACTAACCCTCTGATCTCAGTCACAAGGGCTAGCATCTCTGAAATTTGGCTTGCTAATGTGACCAGTTAGCTCAATTAAGATGGCAGATCCTTGAATGAATGTGATTATAGACTGTAATAATGCCTCCTATATGCATCTATTACTTCAGCAACTGGCCATAATCTGTGTACTGTCATATAAAACAATGATTTAGCTGATGACTGTAAATTAAATAGCTCCTTTCCTAAGTCAAAGACACAACCTAAACTCAGAAATATCCATGAAATTACTCAAACAACAGGATAAATAAAGATAGAGGGTGTTAAGGACACCACCTTAACACCTGAAACCCATTATGTATGAAGCAGAACTGGGCTCAACCAGCTCTTGCTTCTCTATACAAATGATTTTATTCTCCCTACCCTCATCTCATCCCATCCCATCCCCTAAATTTCTGAATCTTCCATTAGTACACAGTACCAGTAGCAGCCTCAAGTCAGCAGTTACCTTCTTTCCCTAAATAGCACTTATCCAGACCTAAGTAAAGGCCCTAAATAGAGGAAGGAATACAGATACAGTCTCTGCTCAGTCATGTTTGATATTGGATATGACACAGACATTCTGACACAGAATTTGACACTAGATGTTCTTTTTTTTTTTTTTCACTTTTTGGCCCACCACGCAGCATGTGGAATCTTAAGTTCCCAGACCTGGGATTGAACTGTGTACCCCCTGCAGTGGAAGTGTGGATTCTTAACCGCTGGACCACTGGGGAAGGTCCAACACCAGAGGGGTTTTGATGCCGCTGTGTTAACTTGGTCATTTTGATGTGGGAATATTGACTCAATCGAAAAGTCAGCCATGAAACTTTAGCATTTTTCCCCTTAAATAATGTAAACAACGTGTTCATCTTGACCACCATCCCAGTTGAGGATAGGATGACAGTTGTGCCTTTTGCGCACATTACCTGATAACTTAAAAGAGGTTGGGACTTCCCTGGTGGCCCAGTGGTAAAGAATCTGCCTTACAGTGCAGGGGACGTGGGTTTGATCCCTGGTCAGGGAACTAAGATCCCACATGCCACAGGGCAACTAAGCCCACGTGCCACAACTACTGAGCTCACGCGCCTCAACTAGAGAGCCTGGTGCCACAGACTACAGAGTCCACGCACCCTGGAGCCTGCGCGCCATAACTAGGAGAAAACCCGCACGCTACATCTAGAGAGAAGCCCGCGCACTGCAATGAAGAGCCCATGCGCCGCAAGAAAAGATCCTGCACGCCTCAAAGAAGATCCTGCATGCCACAACTAAGACCTGACGCAGCCAAAACTAAATAATAGAATAAAAAAAAAAAACAGAGGTTTACATTTTGACAAAGCCACTTTGATGCAGCCTTGCAATGCTCATAGGTACTCTGGCCAAGTTCTGGCAGCTGCTTTGGAGCCACTTATAAAAATGCTTCTTTATAAAACTAATAAACAATCTAGGGTGAGCCACGTACAAGAGCTTTGTGCTTTTCAGTACTAACTGCTGGACCGATTCAACATCTTTCCCCTCTGGCTCAGGAAGCCCTTGGAGCCAGGTGGCTGTGAGACAGCCAGTTCCACCCGCAGTCCTCAAAGGGCTGCAAGTATTTACCAACTAGCAGGGAAACTTATCCAATTCAGGAGTTTTCTTGGAAGTCCATCCTGAGTCCACTGTAGCAATTTTTTCCCCTTAATTTCATAGACACTGCCACCGAAAGCATATTTCTTCCAGGGAGCCTTCTAAAGGCAACTATATGTGTGTTCCCAAAGTTCACATACATGGCTTTTTAAAAATTTTACATTCTCTTTTTAAATGTGGTTACTCAACCAAACAAGAATACATCTGCTATTCTGTAGTATGCTGCTTAACTGCTTGATTTCACTGTGGGGAAGACAGCTCTTAATATTTCTTAGGGTTATCTACCATTAGGGTTGGGATGTAGTAACCCACCTCTGCAGATGCTTTTCCTCTGGTTGGTTAGGGCATCAAAGACCAGTGCTAAGAAGTTGCATAAAGTTACTTCAAAATGTATCACAAAATAAAAAACAATTTTCTGTGGCTGCAAGAACTTCACCACCTAGAGAAATGATGATTTATTACCCCTGTCTCACTGAACAGTACAAAATAATTGAGCCCGCTTCTCTTGTGCCTGAGTCTTAGAAGGACAAAGTCATGAAAGAAAAGCGTCTTTGAAGAATGAATGGGATGGCAGAGATCCCATAGAAGCCTGAGCCCTGGTTATAGCCTGGAGCTGGTATGGCTGACATAGGGCATAGTGTGGTAGCCAGAAATTCAACTTAGTCCTTCAGCTCTCCCCAGAAGAGGAAAGATGATGACCTGCAGAATTCAGCTAAAGTCCAGAATTAACATCACAATCAAAATAACCACACCCCCTCAAAGGAAAGCAGACTTGAATCCAAGAGAGTACTCACACTGAAGTCAGAGATGAAGAAATAAAGGGATAAGTGATTAGGACCATTTTTACCTTTTCCTTTGGTACACAATGTATGAACTTCCTTCCTTTCATTTAAAAAAAATTGCTTAGAATTAAGGAGTACTTAATTAAGCTGAAGTATGCAAGAAGGCTAGGGAGAACTGCAATAAGCTATATAAAAATGGCTGAAGTTAGCCAACAGAAGACATCTGAAGGTCTGTCCACGTCAGAGTGTTAGTTTTAGATAGAAAACTCTTGGAAGGCAGAGTATGTGTTTGTAGCACTGTGGCTTGTGCAATTAGTATATGTTTGCAGATGAAGGACCAAACCTCCAGGGAAAAGATGCTGACCTTGTCTGGCCAAAACTGTCAACCACTATTATCTCCAGGGACCACTGGAATGTCAGGCAACCACTTAAATTACATGGACAAAGCTACAAGGCCACAAAAAACCCCGCATCCTGATACACATTGCCTGCTGCCAATTTCCCCCTCAAAGAGACAAGCAATGAATGCTGCAGGCCAGTAATGAATTGGGCTACTTGTGCTTCAATCTGGATTACTTCTTTAAGGAACAGGATAAAGTCATGCTTTCTGCTTAATTCAAGACGCATAAACATCATACACAGAGCGGAAAATTCTCTTGGATCCTGAACTCTGCTTTTGCCCTGTGAGGACCCACATGTTAAATATGATACTTCTTGATCTTCAGTATGCTTGAGAGAATAGAAATCTGAACCAGCAAACAGCAAAGCCCATAGCGCAAAATTTATTGGGATTACTCACTAAATATTGACAATTCATACACATCCAACATCGTTGAATAAAAATAATGTTAGTTAATTTTTTAAAAACAACAAGCCTTCCATTGGGGTCTTTAAAGTCAAAAATACATTGATGACTATATCTTTAATAAATGAAATGACCAAAACTAGTGAAGTCAGATGTAACTCAATCAACTCCTAAACTCAATATTGCCAACATGTTTTTCTACTTAAAAAGCAAACAAAAAGGAAAGCCTCGTAATTTAGCAATTACTATGTTTCTGGGGTTTTGCTCTCAAATGCCACAGAAAGATATTTGATGAAAGGAAGCAAAGCACCTAGTCTCAGCAGTCTTCTTAAAAACCTTAAGTTTGCTTTCACAATATAAATATTTAGATCCCCATCCAATGGATTTCTTCACTTATGTGAGTAGGAATGTTCTCAAAATCTTGGTCTTTACTCTTGCTTCATACTACAGCTGTTTGATTGAACTACCACTACCAGTAAAATCCCTCAGTATTGGCTAGATTAAATCACTAGATAAGAATTCATTACAATCTCTTCCAAGAAACCAAGATAATCTTAACACAGATTTTAGTGGCTAATATGTTACAGTACTTATGGATACTTTGTTTTCTATGGCAAGTATGTTGAAAATTCATCACTAATAAGTGAATTTCGTAACACACACAGAAATAAATAAATGTATTACAATATAAGAACATCCATAAATTGTCCTCACTATTACCAATGACTTTAAATATAAAATGTAATTATACAAAATCAAAATTCCTTGCCCAGTTTAACCCTGTATACCAAACAGTGTAAGTGCTGAAAATGAGAAAAATTTTAAATCTCACATTAAGAACCTTGGATACCACTTTGCATTAGTGATGGCAGAAAAAGATAAGGAGAAAACAAATTTTTCAGAGATTTTTAAAGGAAGAATGAATGTAAGAGAAAATTCCTTTGGACTCTATACTTTTTAAAGAATTCTGTACCTTTTAATACTTCAACATGATGCCAAGAAAATACTGAATAAAAGTAGCCAGGAAGGGAATCAAACATTTGTAAGATAAATTTATTATTTTTCTGACCAAAGTGCAATTTTTAAATCTTCTTAAACAACTACGAAAAAAAGTATTCAGGAAAATAAAATACAAATGGGAAATTTAACCATTAGATTTCTTCTGCTTTGTACTAACCCTATGCTTAGTCTAGAAAACAAACAAAAAAAACTTCGAAGTCTTACTAAAACACTAACCAAATCATTTTACCATAAATCTACTAAGTACATGCATTTCAAGGTTCCACTACTAGGAATTTTGTTAAGATCAGTTTAATCATTAATAACATTATATAATAGAGCACAAGGAACACATGTCATTAGATGTGATCCTTGCCCCTTACCCCAGATTTATGTCAGAATAAAACTGACAATTCCACCAGGCTCTGAACCCCCAGTGCCCCCATCCCAACCCCTGGAAGCAAAGACTATGCCCTGCAAATAACTTTGTACAAATTGTAGTAAAACAAAGCCTAAGTTTTCTTACCTTTCTATAGGAAATGGTCAGCTATTTGATAAATACTAAAATACTTCTAGGAATTCATGAGTTTGTTTACCAAACACATTGTCCAAGAACTCACTACACAAAAAGTTCCTTAGAATTTGGTCCATAAATTCACTTAACAGGTTGGAAACTTAAAACCTGCAAGAGAAAGAAGACATGGGGAATCCCTAATCCAAACATGTTGTAATTGCTTAAGGGATATACACACATACTAAAAAGTTTTGCTCACAGAAGGCACAAACTATAAAAGGGATATTCTTTTTGAATAAAAACAAAGAACTAGCTAACACCCTTCTTTGTTTTGTGAGCACCATAGCTAAGATGAAGTTAGACTCGAATTCACTGCCTACTCCTGTGACCAAAAAAAAAAAAAAGATAAAAAATTTAATTTGTCTTACTACATACTTTACAGCCATTAATTGAGATGTAATTATGAAAGACTAAAATTGCCTTAAAAAGGGTTGTGATAGCAGCTATCAAAGCAATATTCAAGCATGATTTCAAGGATGCTTTCAGGTTTAGAGTTAGCCTTCTTTGTCAAAAATCTTCACAACTTCATCAAAAACCTGTAAAGGAAAAGGATAATAATAATAATTTAAAAGGCAAATATTGTTAAAACACCATATGGCTAAGTTCCTGTTAAAAGTCAATTTTACATGACTTTTCAAAATGGATTATTAAAAAAACACATTATAATTTCTTAGTTTCATCTATTTTACTTTAGACAGTAGTACAATACCGTAAATAATTATGAACGTGTTGCTTCAATATAAAATTATGAACATGTTGCTTCAATTTTACTAGTACTTTTAGGACAAAGCAAACTTCTTGATAGGCTACCAATATTATAAAAAGTAAAAGTAAACTGAAGTGGCTTATCTTCCTAGTTCTGATTCTAAAACACTAAGTCTTCTGTATTACCTCACCTCTACAGGAAGGGACCATGGATAAAAAACCAAAAATGACTATATGATAAAAAAAGGTCCAGGGGAAGATGATTCAGGGAATCAGGGAAAGATTAGGTGAATTTAAGAGACACTCGTAGTGGCTGGGCACTGAGTCCGCAAACCACAGTACAGAGACCCAAGATTCACGAAGGAAGAGGCAAGCATTGAGTCGTGGAAACCCTGTACCTCTGGAGCTACGTGCTACGTGATGGAAGAGATGAAAGAACCTGGGGCTCTTCAGCTAGATGATTTGCTATTCATGTTACAGATTTTTAAAAAATGATCATGGTCCAAATCACAGTTCTGAAAATGCCAATTTTCCAGTGCTTGAGAAAAGAGGTTTGGAATTAATACACCACCCACTTTTTACAAAGAACAAGTCTGAAATTGTAAAACCCATTTTAGACTCTATTCAAAAAGAAGTACACCTGAAACTAACACAATATTGTAAACTGATAAAATATACATACTTTAATTTAAAAAAGAAGAAAAAGCCTAGCTTTTCATTCAGTCTCCAGTGTTTTGAAAAGCAAAATAATCTGTCATGGTATTTCTTTTTCTCCTGCATATTGCTCCCCTCCCTGCCCCAAATCACATTGTTACTTAACTATTAGGCAGGCTGGGGATACTCACTTCATCAACAGATTTAGAAGCATCTATTTTCTTGACTTTCCCCATTTCTTCATATAAGTCAATAATTGGCTTTGTTGACTGAAGATAGGTTTGAATTCTGCAACAGAAGCAAATATTGCAAAGTTCTAAGCATACTTCTCTCCCCTGTTATAGGACAGATCGGGGGACAATACAGAATAAAACCCAGTTGGCTCCCTCCCTTATCAGCTTCTTAGACAAGCCATTCTACATATTTAAGCATGACATTTTCTTTTTCTGGTCCAAAATGGGGCACGTGTTTAATCTGTTACTCAAGTTCCAAACTGAGACGTGGTGGCAATGTGTAAAAACTGCAAAGTACCTCTTTTCCAAGCTCTCTCTGTTGTCATCACTTCTACCACTACTCTTTCCCCTCTCAAGACATCGTTCAATACAGATCTAAAAAGAGAAATATATAAAAAGTTATTTTTAAAAATATATGAATTTGCCAGTCTTTTAAACCTGAAAAGAGAAGAAAGTTCGAAGATTACCAACAAAACCCTGCATTAAACCCAATGTGTTTAATTCATTAATCAACATGCAAAGTTGAAACATGTGGTTCAATTTATATAAACTAGGTTAAATAAGTACAGAGCATAATAAGAATTCATTCATGACTCAGTTTTTCCTGTGTATTTTTTTTTCAAACCGCAATAAAGAGATGATCTCTATGTGTATGGTTCCATCTATTATTAACTTATTAGGTATGAATTACATGCATCAAACTTTGTTCCATTTTTGCTTACTTTTTGATAATTCCATAAATACCCAAATATTTAAGAGTTAACATATTTGCATTTGAATAAAGTATCCCTTGTTAATCGTGAATAAACATTCCTTAGTTATAAAGCTGTGGTAACATTCTAAAATTAACTCTGAAGAGTAAGTGAAAACATATTTTTGGGGGTTGGAAAAAGAGAGTTACATTTTAAAACAACTCAAAGGCTGCAGCAAGTCTCTCCACCACAGGCACATTTGCAATTCAACCTAAGAATAGTCAACTTCCTTCAAGGCAGTACTGCTGATTCTTATTCTTTCAGGCCGTTGGCATTAATTTAATAAAGTTTATATTACAGCTGTCATACAGAGTCAGCCCTTTTAATTAAATGGTTCCGGGGGGAAAAAAAAAAAGATACCGAGAAATTCATTTAGTTATCCAAAAGTATGTCTGGGTATGTTATTAGAAGTACCAGAAAGAAAAAGACTGCTTTCCTGCTTTTTTTTTTATTTCACTCTTAGAAGACAAATCAGGCTATCATACATGTTTCTTTAAAGTAGAAAGTTTTCCCAACTTCCCAGAAATGTGTGTTTCTTTTCCAGTAAACGACATCCTAAGGCAAGATACTCTCTGATAATAGTGCCTACTCAAGAAGTAACAATGGGGCCTCCCTGGTGGCGCAGTGGTTGGGAGTCCGCCTGCCGATGCAGGGGACACGGGTTCGTGCCCCGATCCCGGAGGATCCCACATGCCGCGGAGCGGCTGGGCCCGCGAGCCATGGCCGCGGGGCCTGTGTGTCCGGAGCCTGTGCTCCGCAACGGGAGAGGCCACAGCAGTGAGAGGCCCGCGTACAGCAAAAAAAAAAAAAAAAAAAAAAAAGAAGTAACAATGCAGCTTCATTACCTAACATGGTATGAGTCAATTCTTAACGCAAAACACAAATTCTTGTTATTTTGAAAATAAAGCAAATTTTAGGCCCACAATATTGCTGATGCCAAATAGCTTAAGACAGTGCTGTTCTGTGCATCCAACTTACCAATTCAAAAAATACTGCTGTCAATATAAAATGTAAATATAAGTGAAACAAATCACTTTCTTTTTCTCTAATAGTTGACCATCAGCTGTTTAAAGCCCATATAGGCAGATGAAGATTTTCATTACCTCATTATTACAGTCAAAAAACAAAACGAAAGATACATCAGCCTTCCCATCCATGGTCTTGTTCCAACCTTGGAGGTTGTCTTGATTTCTTGGAAACCCATCAATCAAGAATTTATTCTTCTGAGCATTGGCCGCCATTGTCTGATCCATTTCCTAATGAAAAAGCGAAGATTTAAGTTCAACACTATATTAATGCAATTTCTTAAGCAGAGTGGTAGCTATATGGGTGTGTTTTATTATTATTCTTTAAATATTAAGTATGGAGGGTGCATAGGAAAAAAAAGACTTAAAGGAAATAACATGTTTGCCTCAAGCTGGTAGAGTTATGGTTATGTATCCCCCATTTTATACACATACACACACAATTTTTTTTCTGTAGTTTTAAAATTTTCTACAGTTAAGCATATATTATTTTCATGAAGTTATAAACAGCAAAAAGAGAAAAATAAACATTAACCAATATCTTTGCTTAACAGAGACCCTTATCTTGCCTTCCCTTTCCTCTTCCCAAGTCATTTTGCTATGGTAGGAAGTATGCTGCTTCTACAGGTACTCAGATTCTCTGCAATAATTCAAGTCCAACTGCAAAAAGCTTTGGATATATAAAGAGATTGCTAGCATTAATTATTAGTGTAGGAGTCAATACTCTTTTTTTTTTTTTAACTGAAGCTAATTTAAACCGAAATGCCACTGGCCACCCCAAAACACAGGTAGCAAAGGAAACAATACATTCAGAAAGACAGCAAGAATTGCACATTTCACCAACCTCTTTTAAAGTCTGAATTTAGGTAGAATGTGGAAACATGTGACTGGGAGATGCAGATCTCGAATCTCCAAATCCTTACCACTATCAATCACCATGAGATAAGCACAGATGCATGCCTTTGACAAACTCCAGAGGAGCCTCTACTCTAAAGCAAACTGACATCCAGTTCCCTCAGTGCTCAAACCTTCCTGGTTCCTCAAGAAGAACAATGGCTGTCAGGACCCCCTAATTCCTTTATCTGAGGATTGGCTTTAACCCAGCATCTAGCTTCTCCAATATTCACAAAATTTCACAGAATGCTTTTGGACCCCTGCTATAGCATTTCTATCCCAATTATGGTAGTACAAGATATCTGAAGGGGTACATCAATATTCTACTCACTCAACATACACTCATTCAAGGCCTACCATCAGGGAACATGAAGAGCAAGGTCATGGCCCCTGGCAGGCTCACAGTCCAGTGAGTAACAAATATGTGCAAGTAAATGTGCTAAGTTCTTTTTTTTTTTTTTTTTTTTTTTTTTTTTTTTTTTTGCAGTATGCGGGCCTCTCACTGTTGTGGCCTCTCCCGTTGTGGAGCACAGGCTCCGGATGCGCAGGCCCAGCGGCCATGGCTCACGGGCCCAGCCGCTCCGCGGCATATGGGATCCTCCCAGACCGGGGCACGAACCCGTATCCCCTGCATCGGCAGGCGGACTCTCAACCACTGCGCCACCAGGGAGGCCCAATGTGCTAAGTTCTATACTGAGGTATGCAAGGATGCTGTGATAAAACAAAGAAGCAAGCACAAACTACCTGGGAAACTGCCAGGAAGAGCTTTACCAAAGAGGTGGCAGAGGAGCTGAATTCTGAATAATGAAATGGCAGGCAGACAGGGATGTTGTCAACTGGGTGTTAAAGGCTCAGAAATGAAGAAGCATAACAGCTTTGATGAATCTGAAACAAGCTGGTAGAGGTGAACCTTAGGATGCATGTAGAGAGTGGAAGGAGAAATGACTAGAAAGTAGGTAGGGCCAAAATTAATGAAGAACTTGTTATACCGCACTAAGGATTTGGTTTTTATTCTGCAAGCAATACAGGACCACTGAGAAATTTTAAGTCGTAGAAGAACATGCTCCCATCACCTTTAGAAAAAAAAATCACTGACTGTACCATGAAGGATGAATTAGAAGGCGACAAAGATGGATTAAAGGCAAAAGACTAATGATAAGGCTCTAGTGATGGTCCAAATAAGAAAAAAAGAGGATCTTGGGACTTTCCTGGTGGCGCAGTGGTTAAGGATCCACCTGCCAATGCAGGGGACACGGGTTCGATCCCCAGTCCAGGAAGATCTCACATACCGTGGAGCAACTAAGCCCAAGCACCGCAACTATTGAGGCTGCGAGCCACAGCTACTGAAGCCCGCATGCCTAGAGCCCATGCTCCACAACAAGAGCACGGGCTTGCAGTGGGAAGCCCGCACACCACAACGAAGAGCAGCCCCCGCTTGCCACAACTAGAGAAAGCCCGCACACAGCAACGAAGAGTCAACGCAGCCAAAAAATAAATAAATAAAAAATGAAAAATGTATTTCAGTGATTGATTTCCCAACATAATGTCTGCATTCTTCCCAATATTATTAAAAAAAAAAAGAGGATCTGAACTAAGATGACAGTAGTAATAGAGGAGAAAAAAAACTGTTAATAAATAGAAGAGGATAAAGAGAAAGATAATTGAAAGGATCTGCTCATGAGTGGATTTGGGAAAGTGAGGAAGAGGTGGAAAACATAGGATGGCTCCCAGATTTCTGGCTTGGGCAGCTGGGTAGATGGTAGAACCATTAACCAGGATAGGAAATAAAGGGTGATCACATTTTAGATGATACAGTCAGACTTGGACATGTTGATTTTGAGATACTTGTGAGACATTCAGATGGATGCCTAATAGTTAGAAATATAGGTCTCGGGAATTCCCTGGCAGTCCAGTGGTTAGGACTCCGTGCTTTCACTGCTGATGGTGCAGGTTCGATCCTTGGTCAGGGAACCAAGATCCTCCAAGCTGCGGAGTGCAGCCAAAAAAAAAAAAAAAAAAGAAATATAGGTCTGGAGTTCAGAAAAAGAGATTTGTGCTACAGTTATAGATAGATTCTGGGATCATTAGCACAGTGAAAACCTTGGACATGGCTAACAACATCCAGCAAGAAATGTATAAAATAAGAGGAGAACCAAGGATGAAACCCCGAGAAGCATCATGGTTTAAGAAACTTGCAGAAGAAGAAGAGTTATCAAAGGAGACTTAAGAAATAGCAGTCACTGGGCCTCCCTGGTGGCGCAAGTGGTTGAGAGTCCGCCTGCCGATGCAGGGGATACGGGTTCGTGCCCCGGTCTGGGAGGATCCCATATGCCGTGGAGCGGCTGGGCCCGTGAGCCATGGCCGCTGAGCCTGCGCGTCCGGAGCCTGTGCTCCGCAACGGGGGAGGCCACGACAGTGAGAGGCCCGCATACCGCAAAAAAAAAAAAAATAAATAAATAAAGAAATAGCAGTCACTGAAGGAGGAAGAGAATCAAGAGAAACGGTGTCACAGAGAACAAAGGAGGAACGAGTTTCAAAAAGACAGGAAGTTAAAGGCTACAAGAAAAATGACTGAAAATATCCCCTAGATTTGATAGAGATCACTGGTAATATCAGCAAGAATAGTTTCAATGAAGATGGAAATAGAGTCTTAGTGCAAAGAGCTGAAGAGTAGAAAATGAAAAAGTAAAAAATGTAGACTATTCTTTCACAACTGAGCATAAAAGTGGAGAAAGGGCATTAAATCCAGAGAATAAGGAGAGAGGATTTAGTTACTCTGAATGGAAGCAGGTTACTCCAATCTCTGAGACAAGAGGTAAGAATGTGTGTGAATGAGCCACTCTTCAAGTTTCTCTGGTTCCAATCAGAAGCTCATGTATCTCTTTTCCATTGGGCTTCAACTATTTCTTGCTGTTCTCACTCTTCCATTTCTCCTTCACGTTTCTTATACGTGAAAATATCTATTAATGACTATAATCTTGAGAATCTATAGTGGAGAGTTATCATGTAAATGCAAGGTAAATGTTTTTAGATGGGGCCTATTTTAGTTTGATAGCTGTTCGTCTCAGCATTTCACACTGAAGATGGTGATGCATGCACCAGAAAAGGAACCATGACGGAGAGAATGGCAACAATGGGAGGGTCATGGGAGGGAGAGAGGGAGGGGAAGAAGGAGGGAGGGAAAGAAGGAGGGAGGGAGGGACAAAGTCTGGAAGAAAACGGAAAAGGGAAAGGAGGAAAAAGAAATAGAAATGGAAGGAGGATGGATTGTCTGCATGCTGGGAAGGGTCAAATGTACACATATGAATGTTCAGTTGTAGCTGATCCTAGACCAACGTAGAGAATGTTTCCTACTGTCCAATTTCTTCCCAGGTGAAAGTGGAATTTCCAGTTCTGCCATTCTCAAACACCAGGACCACCCTCCACAAGCAAGAAATTCAATACTCTGATTTTTTTCATTACTCAAAGGGAAGGCAGATTTAATTTCTCATTTCCTTGTTGGTTTTAACTGGTTGGCATTCACACTCCTTACCCTCCTCAACAAACTGATGGTTATCTCAACTGGCACAATCTTTCCATCTTTAATGTACTTTTCAATGAGTTCACCATACTGTGAATCTGGGTTCTTCCTTTCATCACGAAGAAGTTCTCCTGCAGAAAGGTGTGTGTAGCCATATTTCTGAAAGAAAAAACACATAGGAAAAAAATCAAAATACATTCAACCCAGTGTTAGGACTACTGTTTGTTTCCCTTCATGGTAACTTTTATATTCTAATTTTTCTATAATAAACAAGCTTTGCTTATATAATAAATAAATAATAAAGAAAAATTGAAGAGAGATTTCACACAATCCAGTTTGCTTAAAAAATATCCTTGGGCCTCCCTGGTTGCGCAGTGGTTGAGAGTCCGCCTGCCGATGCAGGGGATACGGGTTCGTGCCCCGGTCTGGGAGGATCCCATATGCCGCGGAGCGGCTGGGCCCGTGAGCCATGGCCGCTGGGCCTGCGCGTCCGGAGCCTGCGCGTCCGGAGCCTGTGCTCCGCAACGGGAGAGGCCACAACAGTGAGAGGCCCGCATACCACAAAAAGAAAAAAAAAAAAAAAAAAAAAAAAATCCTTAACCTATGTAGCATATGGTAGCTATAATGTTCACAAGTCATGCCATCAACCCGAAACTTATTTAACTATTCAAGGCATTAACAGCTCAACATATTCCTTCACAAACACAAAGTTTAAATGTTATTAATAATGTTCAAAGAAATGTCTAACAAAAATCTATATAATTCAAGGCAAAACCCCCCAAATCTTACCACAGTTGGCTGTACCCACCTTCTATAAGATCCTCCCTTCCTTAAACTCAACACATCTAAAGTGAACTCATCAGCACTTACACAAATCCCACTCTTCTGTTTTGTTCCCTTTCTCAGTAAACAGTACAAGTCCTAGCCCTCCATGAAATTAGCTTTCCTGACCACTCTGGAGAGTGGACACATAATCAAATAGTGTCTTAGAATATCACAGTCTCTCCATCTTTACCACTCTCAAAAGTCCATTTCCTACCTCTCTAGTTGTGACTAGAGAGGTCTCATCTGTAAAATGGGAATATAGATACCTATTTTATAATTCAGTGGTGATGATTAAATGAGATAATGTATTTATATAAAATGCCTACCAAAGAGCCTGACAGGTAGTAGGAGATAAAAGCCATCAATTACATCCTTGCCATCATGAAGATACTTATCTTAAATAATCTGGAATTTTTATATTATATATACACACCATTTCTATATTATTACATATATGTATGTGTGTGCATGTGTGTGTGTATATATGTATTCACTTTAAAGGTTTTTTTTTTAATTTATTTATTTATTTTTGGCTGTGTTGGGTCTTCATGGCTGTGTGCAGGCTTTCTCTAGTTGTGGCAAGTGGGGGCTACTCTTTGTTGCAGTGTGTGGGCTTCTCACTGCAGTGGCTTCTCTCTGTTGCAGACCACGGGCCCCAGAGCGCACGGGCTTAAGTAGTTGTGGCACGCAGGCTCAGTAGTTGTGGCCCATGGGCTCTAGAGCACAGGCTCAGCAGTTGTGGCGCATGGGCTTAGTTGCTCCGCGGCATGTGGGATCTTCCCGGATCAGGGCTCGAACTCGTGTCCCCTGCATTGGCAGGCGGATTCTTGACCACTGTGCCACCAGGGAAGTCCGGCTTTAAAGGTTTTGACAGAGAGACCAGTCAAAGGACTTAAGTGACTTAACAGATATGAATACACTGTGAAAGGTCAGGAGTATAGTAGTATTACAATTGTGATGGTCATTATTAAGGATTTACAAATGATGTATTAGGTCAGGGTATAGGGTAATAGTTGAACTAAGTCACATAAGATGCTATAGTGTTATTCTGCCATTTCCCCGTGGTTGGAATGAGAAAACAATACGATCTAAGAGACAATTATGAATACTGAAAAGCTTCTTCCTCCACACGAACTAGCTTGTTCCCTTTTATTAAATCAAAAGAACTATAGGGCTTCCCTGGTGGCGCAGTGGTTGAGAGTACGCCTGCTGATGCAGGGGACACGGGTTCGTGCCCCGGCCTGGGAGGATCCCACATGCCGCGGAGAGGCTAGGCCCATGAGCCATGGCCGCTGAGCCTGCACGTCCGGAGCCTGTGCTCCGCAACGGGAGAGGCCACAACAGTGAGAGGCCCGCGTACTGCAAAAAAAAAAAAAAAAAAGAACTATAAAATCTATTTTCATAATAATAATTTTCATAATAATAAAATAGATTATTTTTACTCTCAAATATCAGGATACTGAGATCTATATTCAGTGTTCAATTACAACAATCATCTCATCCCAAATTTTTAAGATTCCCTAAATAGGTTTTTATCTCATTCATAGTAAGTGTACCATAAATATTTGATAACTTAAATTTTATCTTTAATTTCAATGTTAAGATTTGAGGCAGCCCACACTCCCACCCCTCCTTCCAGAATAGAATGTTTCAACTGCACATTTTACAAAACTTAACTCTCTCAATTACTGAGGCTACAGTGAGTTTTCTCTCTCTCTCTCTCTCTCTCTCTCTTTTTTTTAAGATTGCAGAAGCCATTCTTTACTCCTTTTCTATCTCTAAAAATTGCTGGCTAAACTTGTTCTTGTTTATTACTAAAGTAAGCCAACAATAAGGTAGTCAGCAAAGAAAAACAAACTAAATAGTTTATTTGATGACTAAAATTGGATATAAAGTTTGAGGAGAATAAACAAAAACCACAGTATCACTCATGTCTCTCTTAGGCATACAGCTCATTGCATTAAAAGAAATGATCAGAAGTGTATTTAGTTGTTGTAATAGGCTTTTAAAAACATTCCCATCATTTACAGAAAATGGAAATAAATACAAAAGTACTTAATTATTTAAATTGTTATTTTAAAATTATTTCCACACCACAACATTTTTAAATGCCTACTTTTATCACCAAGTATAAACTTTTGAAAGACGGGTATGGATATGGAAAACACTTTATAAAAAAATGAGATGTGACCTACTTTCCCATTTACTATGTACAATTTTCAGAAAGCATTTTGCAACGGCTGTCCACAAAATTTTACAGCAGCTTCATTTTCCACTGCTTACTCTGGCTCCTGCTTGGAAGTTTATGCTTGCTGGATGCTCTCATCTGGTCTAGAGATTATAGCACATGGTAATATTGAATAAATGCAGAGACAAACAGTACTAAACAATGGCAAATGCTCAGTGAAACACCAACAATACAGATTGCTCTGTACAGACTGCCTTGGCTGTATGAACAACATATACATTTAGAAACCCAGCTAGTAATTTAGAAATTAGTACACACACTGTTTGTTTCCTGACATTGAAGAGCTCAAATTTGCAAGCTTACATTACATTACAATGGGTTTTGGCACATCACTTTTTAAAAAGAGAGACTAGTTGTAAATTGTAGAAGTGTACAAATGATGTTTTTTAAAAATTATACAGAAAACAACCTTATCTGCAAAGTCCAAGGAGATAAGGAATTTAAATAAATATAATCATGTCAAATCTATAAATGTCTTTCTATTTCTCATCCACATTCCATTTTTTAAAATCCTCTATTTACCAGTTACTTTTTTATACTATATTTTTCTTAAGGATTTTGCTGAAGCTTTCCTCTTACCAGAGTTTCTACAACAAAAAAGCAACTATCACTTACACACTAGTTATTATGGTATTTAATTATAGCTAGACTTTAAAGAGCATGTTTTCAAAGCATTCTGCTGTCATTAAGTAGTCACTGATGCCAATTTTGAGGAAAGCAAGAATGGATATTTCCCAGGCTTAACCCAAACTTTTTCACATTCTCTGAAATTTCCTAGCAATTAAAATCTAATGGGTCACTAATTACAGTCTTAAGACCAACATTTAAACCACAGCAAATTATAAACACTATAAACTATAATAACTACAATTACAAGCCACTATTCAGCTAAAAATAGTAGTTTTCTAGTGACAAATGTATAAATTCATTTAGAGTAACCGTCTAAATTTTTTTTACTTTCATTTTCTCCTTTAAGAAGTTGAAAAACAACTCAATAACTTCTGTGAATTAGACACTAAGATTTGGAGGGAGGAAAAATGCATCATATTCTCAACAAGTACAGAACAGCACTCTATTACTACAACTAAGCAAATGTTGACAATTTTATGGTATCAAATCTCAAATCATCTTGATAACTTCTCTCCCTTAGCAATCCTCTTTCCTCCTTTCTAAATTTAGGTAATGTCGTTCTATGTGAATAAAAACAACAACAAAAAGAATCAAAACCAAAACAATAGCAAAAAAAAGAGTTCAAGGTACAAATGATGTGTAAATGGCAAGTCCTTGGGGGCAGAGGAGATCCACATGCCAGGCACCTCCTCCTGTGAGTATGGCAATTAGAAATGCCATTGGACTGCTACTGAGCCTTGAGCTACATAGAGGGAACACAGCAGAGATAGCAGATATAAATATATATATATATATATATTTTTTTTTTTTTTTTCTTTTTGCGGTATGCGGGCCTCTCACTGTTGTGGCCTCTCCCGTTGCGGAGCACAGGCTCCGGATGCGCAGGCCCAGCGGCCATGGCTCATGGGCCCAGCCGCTCCGCGGCATATGGGATCCTCCCAGACCGGGGCACGAACCTGTATCCCCTGCATCGGCAGGCGGACTCTTAACCACTGCGCCACCAGGGAGGCCCATAAATATATTTTTAAAGCAACTGAATTAAAACTATTGGTGTCCTTTAAATAGCTGACACATCTATGAAACATCTAAGACTAAGTTACTTTGCATTTCCCGTAAGAGTAGTGAAACTTAAAAATCTAATTCTGATTATGTATTGTCAACAATGCACCTTCAGCATAACACCTGGAAATGCTATCCGGAGCCATCCAGACTCACCAGTTTGGCACTGTTGCAAACAATGGCTTTAGAGCTTACAGCATCCCAGCAACACTTCATGTAAGGCTATCATTTATTTCAAAAGGCATTTCCAACAGAACTTTTTCCGATTACTCTGAGATGTCTGATAAGCACTTCCAGTAACATTATCTGCCAGTCTTGGAGAACTTACTTTTGACTGTAAGAACTGCTGTACAGTGCCCAGATGCTTAAAATTGGTGAACTGTTTAAGGTTCCTTCCAGTTTTACCCACAGAGGGTTAGAAAAAGGATTTTTCTTATAATTACCATTTTACAGAGGTTAGAAAGAAAGAAAGAAAGGAAGGGAGGGAGGGAAGGAGGGAGGAATGGGAGTGGATAGAGAGAAAGGGAAGGGGTAGGGAAAAGAGGCAGGAAGGAGGAAAGGAGGCATAGGAAGGAAAGAAGACAGTGGGGAAAAGGTTAAATATAATATCTGACTTAAATTGCTAGCTGATTTCCAATCTCACTTTTAGTGTGCCCTCATTGTATTTCCAAATGTATACATCACGTTTGACCATGCCTATTTAATTACAAATCTACATATTAACTATAAACTATGAAAGTTATAAACCAAGCTAAATCTTTTCTTAGGCAAAATCTTTAGCAGACAGACTCCAAATTAACATGAAGCATATTTCTTTCTCTAATTAAAGAGTGATAGTTTAAAAGCTTATATCCTGCAAAGGAGAAAAGAGGAGGGATATAATCCATTCAACTGCAGACAATTACAGCACTATTTTGTTTTCCTCAATGTTTTGCTCTTCATGTAAGAAAACCTCAATTCAGGCAATACATGGAACTTATTTTAAATCCATAAATATTTATTAAGTCTCTATAAAGTGCCAGGCAATGTGCTAATTTGGGGAAATAAATAGGTTATATTTACGAAGGATGAAATAATGACTTACATATTTACAGTGACTTGAGCGCTACTATTAATTAATAAAGTCAATTTTTCATATTTGCATTAACTTTTCCTAAGGAATTCAGTCTTTACCAGCACTGTCTGCTTAGGGAAGAGGTGATTCTTCAGAGGCAATGACAAGAAGGTAGAACAATAAATAAAGCTTAAAGAAAGGGTGATTTAGAAGCCATGAAATAGACTGTTTTCTCATTTGTGTAAGGCCTCAATATCCCTCTGACATTTTGCAGAAGACTTCTCAGAATACTGAGGATTTTGGCATCTGTTTTACATACCAAATGGCCCCTATAGCAACTGTGAATTGGAATTTTCACACTCCAATTTCATTCCAGTTGGTCATTTCCAGTATTTTTACTTCTTTTAATTCATCTCAGCCATTCTGAATCAATCCACATTCCCTATAACAGAAAGGGATGGAAAATAGTCAAAGATGGAGATGAGGCCCAGAAGCCTCCAGGGATTCCAGGAGCTCACAGGCAATAATTCGAAAATTTCCAACATTAATGGATAGGCACAGAGGTCTTGTTAATCTTAAGAAACACTAATCTCACCTTGTTAATTAAATGATCAATTCTTATAGTCACTGCAGAGCCTACAAGCAACACACTCACATCACTACAACCCAAATACTGTTGCAGGTGGCCTAAGAGCCTAGAATTCACAGTTAATTCAATTCCTGTGAGAACACTCAGAGGATATACATCAAACCACTCAAATGAATCTCTAGCCTCTATTCACTTTATGAAAGAGAGGTTTCTTAAACACTACGCAGTACAGTACCAACTGTACTTATTTTTTATTTTTGTTTGTTTTTTCTTTTTTTTTTGTACTTATTTTTTTTTTTTTTTAAAAAAGGTAAGTAGGGGCCTCCCTGATGGCGCAGTGGTTGAGAGTCCGCCTGCCGATGCAGGGGATACGGGTTCGTGCCCCGGTCTGGGAGGATCCCATATGCCGTGGAGCGGCTGGGCCCGTGAGCCATGGCCGCTGGGCCTGCGCATCCGGAGCCTGTGCTCCGCAACGGGAGAGGCCACAACAGTGAGAGGCCCACATAACGCAAAAAGGAAAAAAAAAAAAAAAAAAAAAAAAAAGGTAAGTAACATTAAAATGAGAATATCATTTACCTAGGGAATACCAAAAGTAAGAAAGTCACCCTAAGAAATATAACTACTTGGGAATACAACTTGTAAAGAGCCTCACTACAAAATAACCACAACATTTTAACAGCTTGGGTTCTCTTTAAGAACTAGAATTTATTTGGATTTACCAATCAACACGAGAAAAATGTGCAAAGGATACCAAACACTGAATTCAGTAATATATGCAAACATAAAATTTGAGCACCTGCAACATTATCAAACAAATGGAGAAATGCATTTAGAGAAACACAGAGGCTTCTGCAAGGATCAGAAGAACACAAGAACCGTGCATGACGTCACAAACTTAGAACACTGAACTAATAATTTGAGATAAGGTTTTTTTGTTTGTTTTTTGGGTTTTTTTTGCAGTACACAAGCCTCTCACTGTTGTGGCCTCTCCCGTCGCAGAGCACAGGCTCTGGACGCGCAGGCCCAGCCGCTCCGCGGCATGTGGGATCTTCCCGGACCGGGGCACGAACCCGTGTCCCCTGCATCGGCAGGCGGACTCTCAACCACTGCGCCACCAGGGAAGCCCGAGATAAGGTTTTATAACTAAACTCTGTCACAATCCAGTGTGACTCTAGGAAATTGATTTAACCTGTTTTAGACTTGAGTTTCTTCATTTGTAAAACAGAAATAATATCTATACTACCAGAAATCATATCTATACTACATTACACTATCAGCCACAGCCAAATATCATTATTAGCTGTTAAAACTAGGAGTATGAAGAACATACTCCTAAAAACGTGGTCTACGCTACTAGATTCAAGACCTACTGTGAGAGCACTCAGATGGGTCAGGGAGGAGTTAGACTAACTCATATCGGCTCTTCCTGGAGCAAAGTCCAAGATAATCAGTGGCTAAACTACCAATTACATAGCAATAAAGGAGTGAAATCAAAGAATAACTATAGAACAAGGAAGATATGATACATGAAAATGCAATTCACTATGAAAATACCCTCAAACACACAGGCTCCAAAAACTGGCATCACAGATGTATTTGAGTACATTAAAAATTTTATGAGAACAAGAATGTATCTATCTTGCTTACTATCTTCTTATAAACAAACAGATCAATAGCCTTCCAACCAATTAGCAATGGCTAATTAGAAAATATACATTTTAAAAGATCCTATTCGAGTCAACTGTACCTCAATTTAAAAAATCCTATTCAAAACAGTACTAAAAACTTAAATTTAGGGATAAATCTAAAACTAATATGTAAGAATTATAAGAAGAAACTAGAAACACTTAAAATCAGTATCATAAAAAGAAGGCATTCTATGTTCCTGGACAGAAACATTCGATACAGTAAATATTTAAAATTTCCACAAATTAATCTATAAATTGATTGCATCCGCAATCAAACTTCACCTGGGATTATTTATTTTTTAATGAAACTTGATGAGTTGATTCTCAAGTTTATCAGGAAGGGTAAATGTGAGAGAATGACCAAATTCAAAAATAATATTAACAACTACAAATGGGAACATGTCCTACCAGGTGGCATAAAATATTATAAAGCTACAGTAATTAAAACAGCATGATACTGGTATAAAAATAGAGAAATGGAAAAATGAAATTCAACAGAGTCCAGAAATAGACCCAAGTGTAAATGGGAATTCAATAAGTGATAGAGTCATCATCTAAAAATCAATGGGGAAAAGATGAACTATTTAATAAATGATACTATGCAACCGGCTACCTATCTGAAAAAAAATTAGACTCTTGCATCATATCATATGCAAAACTAAATTCCAGGTAAATCAGAGTTCTAAAACAATACAATATAAGCAAAAAACAAAAACAAAAACAAAACAACCCTAGGATAGTACCAGGGGAAGATAATTTTGAGATAGAGAAAGACACTCCAAAACAAGAACCAAAACAGCTAAGATTTATGTTTGACCACGTGAACAATAAAAACTTATCACAGATATAACCAAATGACAAGCAACAGCTTGGGAGAAAATATTTTCACCATACAAAGGTGATAGGGTAACATACATTGTATACAAAGAGATCCTACTAACAAAGAAAAAAGCTCAATACAAAAATGGGCAAAGAAGAAACAATTCAGAGAAAAGAACAGATGCTCAACCTTACTGGTAATCATGAAAATGCAAATTAAAGCAATGTGATTTCATTTTTCACCCATCAGATTGGTTAAAATAAAGACTTATATCTGGCTATGGCAAGGGTGGGGGTGGGGAAGAACCAGCATCCTGACAGTTTGTGGGAGTGTAAATTGGTTCAGCCTTTTTAGAGGGCAGAGTCTAATAAAATTTAAGTTTGCATACCATTTGGCTCAGTAATTCCATTTCTAGGAGCTGTGCTACTGAAATAGTTGCACATGTGCACAAAGACATATGTAATGAATGTTTATGTCAGCATCATCTGTAAACAGAAAATCTAAATGTCCACAAATATATGAATAGTTAAATAGATTATTGTATATATTATGAATGGAGTTGAACTATCTGCATGTTCTGATATGGAAAGCTATCCAAGATACACTGTTAAGCAAAAAAATAACAATAGGCAACGTTTGTGTGCGTGCATTTTTATCTGTGTATAAATACATCAAAAGAGGACCAAAAAGCCACACACAAAAACGTTGGTACGTGATTACATAACTCGAGTAGGCTGGGACTTCCCTGGCGGTGCAGTGGTTAAGAATCCGCCTGCCAATGCAGGGGACATGGGTTCCATCCCTGGTCTGGGAAGATCCCACATGCGGCAGAGCAACTAAGCCCGTGCACCACTACAGAGCCTGTGCTGTAGAGCTCGTGATCCACAACTACTGAGCCCGTGTGCCACAACTCCTGAAACCCACGCGCCTAGAGCCCGTGCTCCACAACAAGAGAAGCCACTGTAATGAGAAGCCTGCGCACCGCAACGAAGAGTAGCCCCTGCTCACCGCAAATAGAGAAAGCCCGTGCGCAGCAATGAAGACCCAAAGCAACCAAAAAAAAAAAAAGAGTACTGTAAGGTTAAGGAGAACTTTCACTTTTTACTTTATGTGCTTTTGAATTGTTTGAATCTCAATGTACATGTATATAAACTTACTAAATTTTTAATTTAAAAAAAGCATATATTCTATCCACACATCTCTAAATGGCAAATATCACAAAGACTGGGTTTTTTAAAAATTTAATTTAACTAATTTATTTATTACTTTTTATACAGCATCACAAAGTAAGATTGTTGATTTAAATGTTTTATTAATATCAAATCCTAAGAGAACAGCAAAATGAACCTCACATTAGGAATAAAAATCCCTACATAAAAAACATTATCTAAGGGCTTCCCTGATGGTGCAGTGGTTAAGAAGCTGCCTGCCAATGCAGGGGACACGGGTTCAAGCCCTGGTCCAGGAAGATCCCACGTGCCACGGAGCAACTAAGCCCGTGTGCCACAACTACTGAGCCTGCGAGCCACAACTACTGAAGCCTGCGTGCCTAGAGCCCGTTCTCTGCAACAAGAGAAGCCACCGCAATGAGAAGCCTGCGCACTGCAACAAAGAGTAGCCCCCACTCACTGCAACTAGAGAAAGCCTGCGCACAGCAACGAAGACCCAACACAGCCATAAATATATAAATAAATAAATAAATAAATAAATAAATAAAAGAATATACTCCATCAATAATGTGTGTAATGGAATGGTGTAAAAAAAAAAACAAACATTATCCAAGTTCAAGAAAAAAGAAAAACGGTACCTGCACAATCACAAACTTATTTAAAATTTAAAACTAAACCACTGTAGAGAATAGCAGCAAAAATCAAGTCAAATGTTTAGGTAAAAATTTCTCTGGAAAGTGATCCATTCCTTAAACAAAGGAGAAACAAAAGTATAATATAGCAACACTGAAACACACTGCATGGGCATGAAGTCAAGAGTTATAGAAGGAGACAGAAAGCAGTCCAGTTTTATAGCCTAGAAACAGATGGAAATTTAGAGACATACTTAGTTGAGAGGATCCAAAAGGCACAGCAGCAAAAGTTTAAAAGGAAACATATTTCAGTGAAGCCTTACTCTAGACACTAGAGTTCAAAATTATAAGCAAGATGTTCTGGAAATGACACCTCCATGACAGACAATGTACCCACACTACTTCTAGTCTCCAGAATGACCCCTTGGAGCACTTTCAGAACTTTATTGTGCCAACTACTCTCAACTGACATTTTTTTTTAAAAAGAGAAAATTAATCTAGCTTAGACAACAAAGAATCATCTTCATTTTTTGTCCATCAACCTGTGCTAATAGGAGAAAGTGTGAGGAAAATCAATACTTGGCTTTAAAAAATTGTGTATGTTTCCAAAATTTTTTGGTGTAAAATTTACCTTCGTGATTACATTTTTCTCAATCTAAAATTAAAGTCAGTCTACGAATATACATTTTTGATGGTATAGCCATCATATCCTAGCCCAGCCTGGGATTCAATGTTGACCATAGACAACTGTACCCATTTATATAATGTAGAACAGGATATAAGGGATTACTGGTTCTTGATTAGAATCTAACTTCTTCACACAAAGGAAATGTCCTAAAAAGTGGTAAGCTTATGGGAAATTTTTATGGAAAGCTTTCTTTCCTGCCATGACTACACAACAGGAAGAATGCTGGAAACCATTTTGCAAAATGGACAACCTCTCCCACCTCTCTAGCCTGACTTATCTTGGAGCCAATTATGCCCTGGAATCAGTCAAGGAAGTAACAAGAATCTGTTGCTCCCACTCTTCCTTTCCATCTACCACTATCTCCTCTCTCTTCCACCCTCAACTCAGTCCCAGGGACAATACACTTACCAGTTATACCTCTTTTACAGTTCTGGCCGCACTTTATCAATCTTTTAATCTCTGCACCACAGGCAATAGAAAGCATACTGTATGTTCTAAAGTGCAAGATATCAGACCTCATCAAAATTTAAAGCTTCTGTGCTTCCAAGGACACTACCAAGAAAATGAAAAGACAACCCACAGGATGGGAGAAAATATTTACAAATCATGTATCTGGATAAGGAACTTGTACCAAAAATATATTTTTAAAACTTTACAACTTAGCAATAAAAAGATAAATAACCCAATTTTAAAAATTGCAAAAGACAATTTTTTAAATGCAATATTCTGGGGGAAAAAAAAAGGACAAAGGATTCAAACAGACATTTCTCCAAAGAAGATATACAGATGGCCAGTATGGGAAAGTTCCTCATTAGTCATCAGGGAAATGCAAATCAAAACCATAATGAGATGTCAGTGCACCCTTCAGGATGGTTATTTAAAAAAAAAAAAAAAAAAAGGACATGTGAGACATGAAAGATGCTCACAGCATTAGTCATTAAGGAAACGCAAATCAAAACCACGATGTGATACCACTGCACACCTAGTAGGGTGGTTATAATCAAACAAACAAATGATAAGTGTTGGTGAGGATAAAGAAACCACACATCACGGGTAGAAATGTAAAATGGTACAGCTGCTGTGGAAAACAGTTTGGCAGTCCCTCAACAAGTCAGAATTATTATATGATCCAGCAATTTCACTCCTAGCTCTATAGCCAAAAGACTCAAACAGATGCTTGTATGCCAGTGTTCATTGCAGCATTACTCACAATAGCGGAAAGGTGGAAGCAGCCCTTATCCAGCAACAGATGAATGGATAAACAAAATGTAATAAATACATACAATGAAACATTATTCAGCCATAAAAAGGAATGAAGTTCTGATACATGCTAACATGGATGAAACCTGAAAACATTATGCTAAGTGAAATAAGCCATTAAAAAAAAAGACAAATGTATGATTCCACTTACATGAAGTACCTAAAATAGGCAAATTCAGAGGCAAAAAGTAGATTAGAGGTTACTAGGAGCTGGGGGAAGGGAAGAATGGGAAATCATTGCCTAATAGAGTTTTTGTTTGGGGTGATGGAAAAGTTTTAGAAATCGTGGTGATGGTCGCACAACGTTGTAAATGCAATTAATTCCACTGAACTGTACACTTAAAGTGAAATGGTCAATTTCATGATATATTTTACCAAAATTTAAAAAATTAATAACATAATATACCAAAAATACTGAATTCTATGCTTTTTAAATTTTATTTCTTTTTAATAAATTTATTAATTTTTGGCTGTGTTGGATCTTCATTGTTGAGCGCAGGCTTTCTCTAGTGTGGCAAGTGGGGGCTACTCTTCATTGCAGTGCGTGGGCTTCTCACTGTGGTGGCTTCTTCTGTTGCAGAGCACGGGCTCTAGGCGCCCGGGCTTCAGTAGTTGTGGCACACGGGTTTCAGTAGTTGTGGCTCACGGGCTTCAGTAGTTGTGGCTCACGGGCTTCAGCAGTTGTGGCTCACGGGCTCTAGAGCTCAGGCTCAGTAGCTGTGGTGCACAGGCTTAGTTGCTCTGCAGCATGTAGGATCTTCCGAGATCAGGGCTCGAACCCGTGTCATCTGCATTGGCAGGCGGATTCCTAACCACTGTGCCACCAGGGAAGTCCCGAATTCTACACTTTAAATGGATGAGTTGTATGGTATATAAATTATATCTCCACGTATTTTTTAAAAAACACAGAATACAACTTCTGAAAAATCAGAAACAAAATTTCCAAAACAAGGAATCAATTAATTAAATAATGTATGTAATCTGCAGAGTACAATATCATATAGATTATGTGGTAAAAGTACATTTATTAACATGGTGATATGTTTGTGATATTATTATAAGTAAAAAGCAGGTTTCCAGAGTATGACCCTACTGAAAAAAAAAAAAATCTCCGGAAAAATATGTGCCAAAATATTGATTGATGGTCGTTTTCTCTGGATGGTAAGATTACTGGTAATTTTTACACTCTTCTTTTTACTCATCTGTATTTTCTAATTTTTCTGTAATGTACGTGTACTACTTGTATAATTAAAAAGTAACCAAAAGTGGGACTTCCGTGGTGGTGCAGTGGTTAAGACTCTGCACTCCCAATGCAGGGGGCCCAGGTTCAATCCCTGGTCAGGGAACTAGATCCCACATGCATGTCGCAACCAAGAGTTCATATGCCACAACTAAGGAGCCCATGAGCCGCAACTAAGACCCGCTGCAACCAAATAAATTAAATAAATAAATATTTTTTTTTAAAAAGTAAGTAAAAGTATGCATATTTTTAATAACAGGACAGTTAAGGTACTTATTCAGGCTTAACTTATGAAACTTATCCAATCATTAGGTCATTAGCTCCATCTGGCAACTAGTAACCTATTTTGAATATAAAGAGCATGTATACTATAAACTGTTCCTTAAATCCACTTGCCCTTTCTAGGATTTTTAAATCTAAGTAAACTCCAAACATTTTCTCTAAGTAGAAGGACCTTTCATATTTGATAAACTCTAAAATACCATCCTGGGTTTTTAAAAATCTGTAAACTGATTAGTGTGGGTAATCATTTCCTTATGCTGTAGTAAACAATGGGAATACAATGCTCCCCAAAACTACTTTAATCTAAATTACTCTTTGATCTCTTCACTGTAGATTTTTTCTAAAATAATGCTAACCTTTACACATTTACTGAGTGCCATGTACTGTGCTGAACACTGTAGAAGCATTATGCTGTTTCATCTTTATAACAACCTAGTGAAGTTGTCATTATTATCATCACTTTACAAATGAAGATAACAGAATCAGAAAAGTTAAGCAACATAGCCACAGGTGTTAGACTTGAGATGTGAACCAACAACTGACTTCAAAGTCCACAATGTTTCTACTACTATGCTATATTGTGAGAAAGTTGGCTCCAATATCCCATTTCTTAAATATTTTTAATTAAAAAAAATTCATACATACACAATTGTTCTACTTCAAAAAACTATTCCTTTTCCTACCTTTACACATTCTTTGTTATCACTCTGAAGTTCTATGTAAACATGAAATACAGTGAGAATTTATTAAATACAATTCCTTGGTGCTCCCATTCATACAACATAGAATGGCAAAGAAGATACACATATTCATAAGGATTGGATAACATGCCTCTTGAATGTGACTACACAGGATTACAATACTACCTAACAATGAAGTCTCAGTATACAGAACTGTTTTAGGGCTGGCAAGACCATCTATTTCCATACCTCTCATTTTACGAAAGGGGAAACTGAGATAAGCTGACTCGCTAGTTAGCAGAGAGGAAACTGGCACTTGAACCCAGGTCTCCTGACTCTCAGTGACGATTATTCCACAGTGGGCCTCTGAGGGAATTCCCAGGTGACAGACATGGAAATAGAGTCTTGCCATCAAGCTACTATGGCCTTCGCATGACAGAATCAGCTGGTGGAAATTAAAAAGGAGACTCCAAGTTCATGAACTTTATCATTTTGTTGTATCCTAGCATGGAGAGAAGATCAGGAACTTTACCCACACACAGAGCCAGGCATATCTGACCCACCATTCAGCCAGATTCTGACCATCCTTCGTTTGCTTCATTCTTGCCTTTCTCCACTTGTGACACCATTTCCATTTCCACTTGCCTCACCCAACAATCATTAAATAAGTAGCAAATAAAAATTTCCAATTTAAAAACCTAAATTAACCATCAAGTCAATTCCCAATTATATAATATCAATAAAACATCTTCTGGACTGTCTCTTTACTCCCAGTAGACACCAAGAGGACAGAAATTCATGTTATTATCTACCTAATTATACTTAAATTCTTATAGGTTAAATTAAACACATAGAACTTTTCAGTGGCAAACATCAATGACTAATACATCATGGAAATTCCAAACACAAAGTGAGCAAAGAAGCAGTCTTTTGTAGAGCCCCAAACCAAGCATATTCAATTGCTTGTTGGTATAGAATATTCCCTAATGATAAATGGAACCAACTTACCGGTCTTCTGGAGAAAACGGATGGAAACCAAGCATGGAACATGTGTTTTTTGGGGGACCCAGTTCCTCAAAGTGAAAGTTTCTAAGAATGGTACGTAATAACTGGGGCTTCTTCCTTTACCAAAGTGCCGTTTGGTTAGCTTTGTTCACCAGCAGCAGGAAACTGTCGGCAAACAGTATGTTCAGTCACACCTGTTCTCTATTAAGTTCTAAGTGCTCTTATCACATGTTCAGTCTATAAAAATGTCCTTAATTTAACTGAAATGTTAGAATAAATACATTTTCATATGGCAACTGGGCTAAAAGTACAAGCTTTAAGGTTAGCAGGAGTCAGTGTGATCAAGCTAACATGACACAAAGAGTAAGATGGTTATCCCGTCTCCACCTTTTCTCTCTTATCTAGTCTAAAAGTCCCACTACTAGAGTGGTTTCTCTGAAATGCTCTCAATTTCAATTCAGAAGGACAACCATTAAAATACTGTACTCCTATGTGACTTTCGGAGGTCTTTCGTGACTACAGTCCTCTCCTATTAGCATCTTAACTAGGATGTGGTGTTTAATCGATTACCATCACTAAAACTTTAATCCAAAGGATGTAAATCAAGTAGATTTCAATAGGGGTAAGCATAAGGGGAAGAACTGACATTGAAGAGGTATTCTGAGCTAGGGCAGACTTAGGTAGAGGCGTCTAATTTTGATGGGGGTGGAATATATACATTCATTCAGAGAAACCCCTCCCAGGACTTCCCTGGTAGTGCAGTGGTTAAGAATCCGCCTGCCAATGCAGGGGACGCGGGTTCAAGCCCTGGTCCGGGAAGATCCCACATGCCACGGAGCAACTAAGCCCGTGCGCCACAACTACTGAGTCTGCACTCTAGAGCCCGCGAACCACAACTACTGAAGCCCGTGCGCCTAGAGCCCGTGCTCTGCAACAAGAGAAACCACCGAAATGAGAAGCCCACACACCACAATGAAGAGCAGCTCCCGCTTGCTGCAACTGGAGAAAGCCTTCGTGCCGAAGACCCAACAGAGTCATAAATAAATAAATAAAACTTATTAAAAAAGAGAGAAACCCCTCCCAGCACAGCATACCCATGTAGTTGGATATATATATATATATAATCTCTAATGTTTGTATATTTATTAATATATAATTTTATTATTATTATTTTAATGTATGACTGAGCTGGCCAAAAATTAAAGAAGTAACTCAAATTCAGATAAATCAAGAAAGCACAGGGCTTCCCTGGTGGCGCAGTGGTTGAGAGTCCGCCTGCCGATGCAGGGGACACGGGTTCGTGCCCCGGTCCGGGAAGATCCCACATGCTGCGGAGTGGCTGGGCCCGTGAGCCATGGCCGCTGAGCCTGCGTGTCCAGAGCCTGTCCTCTGCAACGGGAGAGGCCACAGCAGTGAGAGCCCCGCGTACCGCAAAAAAAAAAAAAAAAAAAAAAAAAGAAAGAAAGAAAAAAAAAAAGAAAAGAAAGCACAAAGCCAGAGGAGCGAGAGAGTGCTGGAGCTATGGCTGCCCTGGGGACTTTCCCCATCCCCAAATCACAGGTGGCTAGAGCCCAGGATTTAATCAGCCACAGAGAAGGGAAAGGAGACAAAGACTGAGACCTAAATAGGATTGGAGGTCAGATCAACGAGCTCCACATAAAGTCAGGACCTCTGAAGGATGATACCCTACGTGCTTGAACTAAGAAAAAAGAACCTACCATGTAAAGAATACAGCAAAATTTCCTAACCACAAGCCCATACTGATTAAAGAACCTTCTGAAGGATATACTTCAAGAAAGAAAATGATCTCGGGCCTCCCTGGTGGCGCAAGTGGTTAAGAGTCCGCCTGCCGATGCAGGGGATACGGGTTCGTGCCCCGGTCTGGGAGGATCCCATATGCCGCGGAGCGGCTGGGCCCGTGAGCCATGGCCGCTGGGCCTGCGCATCCGGAGCCTGTGCTCCGCAACGGGAGAGGCCACAACAGTGAGAGGCCCACATACCGCAAAAAGAAAAAAAAAAAAAAAAAAAGAAAATGATCTCAGAAGGAAGATATGAGGTGCAAAAATAAATGGTTAGTAAAGAAAATGGTATGTATGTAAGTTATTCTAAACAAACATTTGTTATAAAACATTAACAGGTCATTTGTGGGGATTAAAAAAGAAGTCAATATAGAATTAAAATCCTAAAAAAAAGAATAGGATAGAAAATAAGAGTTAAGTGTCCTAAGGTATTTGTATTGTTTGGGGGAGAGTAAAAATATTAATATTAGACTTAAGTTTAATAATATGTGTGCTTAAAATTTCTAGGGTAACCACTAAAAACAGATTGTATAGCTTCCAAAGTACGAAGGAATAAATCAGGAAGGAAAAAAATCTTAAGCAAGTCAAAAGAAGGTCAAGCTAGGGGTGGCAGGAGGGCAGGCAAAACTAACACAGAAAAAGTACGATGATGATGATAATAATAAAAATAATAGTTAACATTTATATAGGAATTATCACATGCCAGGCACTGCTCTAAGTACTTGATATACATTAGCTCATTTAGTCCTCACAACACCCCTCTGAGGTAGATACTATATATTATTGTTCCCATTTTACAGATGAGGAAATTGAGGCATAGAGAGACTAAACCTTTGTTAAGATCTCACACATAGTAGGTGTTACGATAAGATTCAAACCCAGACAGTCTAACTCCGGAGTCTGAACTCTACATACTGCCTAGTAGACAATACACTGGTATGACACTTTGCCATTTGTTCATATCCTTGCAAATCAATTTTTCTTCAGTCTACTAAGAATGACCACCGAACTGTAGCTACTGACGCTGCTCAAGATATTTCTTTCATTGACTATTTACAGATAAGCACAGAATAGGCAAGGAGAGAGATGCTAACATATATGAAGTGCCAAACACACAGTAGGCACTGTGCCAGACATTTTATTACATGGATTCTCTTGGCTAATCCTCATAATCACCCTGTAAAGTAGATTAATATCCCAAATTTTCAGGGGAGAAAACCAAAGAGCCAAAAATTTAAATAACTCACTAAATGGCAGAAATCCAGGTATGACTGGCTTCAAAATCTACTTAACAAATGTTTATTGAGCATCAATTTATGCTAGACATTGTACTAGACACTGAAGATATGAGTAAATTTAGAAATCTAAGGTTCTCATCCTTATGGAGTTTATGGCGTAATGAGGGAGACAATCCAATAATCATGAAATTAAACGTGAACTACAAACAGATAAATGTTATAAAGGACAACAGAATTAAAAACTGAAAGGACAAAAGAATAACAAACTGACAGATGTTTTGAAGTGCTTTGAGATCACATAATAGAGAAATCTGACCTAGTCTAGAAATGTGAGGGCCAGTTTCACTGAGGAAATCATTTTTAGCTCATGGTTCCCAAACTGAATGCCAAAGTACCCTGGAGCACTGCAGCGAATTCACAAGAGTGCCCTGGGTTTACATTTTTAAGGGAAACAGAGCAACACTGGACATCTATTAGATATCATGTGAACTATCAGCTCAGGGTAGTTCACAATTTCAACTTTAGATCATGCACATTCTTTTCGAAGACATCTTTATGATGCTGACTTTTTGGTGGGCAGTTGCTGTGATAAAAATAAGTACCACGTGAAAATTAATGTGGAAAATAAAATGAGTATGGAAGCGTCTAACCTGATTCCAAGGTATGAGAAACTGGGCAGTGTCAACAGGCATTTACATCCAATTAGTAAGTGATTGTGGTTACATAAGAATGAAATAAAGTTGCTGCTTCTTCTTTTGATGTATATGTACTGTTTCTTTAAGCAGCTACTAAGTTGTTAGAAAATACTTATTAAGTATTGTTTGGATCCAATTACTCAATAAACACAACTTATTTTGGACTAAGGTGTTTGTGGAAAAAATTACTGAGACACTAAGGGGACCATGAACTGAGAATGTTTGGGAATCTCTGTATTAAGCTAAGATCTGAAGGATAAGTAGGCACCTCAAACACCATGCAGTAGAATGAACAGGAGCAAAAGACAGGGTCCCCATCCTTGAAGACATTACAATCTAGTTAGGGTGGCAAATCTAAAAGATAAACAGTTTTTGTTTTGTTTTTGTTTTTTTGGCCACGTTGCACGGCTTGAGGGATCACAGTTCCCTGACCAGGGACTGAACCCAGGCCATGGCAGTGAAAGCCCAGAATCCTAACCACTAGGCCATCAGGGAACTCCTGATAAACAATTTTAAAACAATTTAATGTTAAACTTTAATATTTTCAAAAATCTTTCATATCTTTTCTCATGAAATTCTATTAAGTATGTGTCTTATCTCTACTCTAAATTGAGAACCTCTAAAAGGCAGTATCCCCCAACACAGAGCAAATAGTTTGCATTTAGGAAGTGTTTTCTGGGTCAATCTCACTTGTGTCCATTTACTCTCCTTAGCCTTTTCTCAGAATTGAAAGCTCCAACTACCCTATGCAAGGGTAACTCTGCTTTAAGTGTTCTCCACTCCCCCATATCTCCTGGCTGCTTCTTTCCTACTGTCCTTCTAAATTCAGCTCATACATATCACTGCCCCCCAGGAAGCCTTCCCTGACCCACTGAGCTGTAACTTAAACTTATCTAAATGGTCTGTGTGTTTATTTCTGTCATAGGACTTACCACTCTGTCCTGTCATAGTCACTGTTTAACTTCCATATCTCACAGCTCACTGTAAACTTTTTTTTTTTGCGGTACGCGGGACTCTCACTGTTGTGGCCTCTTCTGTTGTGGAGCACAGGCTCCGGATGCGCAGGCCCAGCGGCCATGGCTCACGGGCCCAGCCGCTCCGTGGCATGTGGGATCCTCCCGGACTGGGGCACGAACCCGTGTCCCCTGCATCGGCAGGCGGACTCCCAACCACCGCGCCACCAGGGAAGCCCCCCACTGTAAACTTTTGACAGTAGGGTGTCTTATTCACCTTAGCAACTATCACAGTGCCTAGCTCTCAAAGAATGTTTTCTGAATAAACGACAAGGGAAAATTTTTTTTAAAGTCTAATTATGCCTTTCACTTTAATGGACTTCTTGGAAAAAATGAGTAATTTACTCAGAAAAACTTTGAAGAGGAGATTAACAAATTTGAAAAAAGTAAAATGATTGATAATCATCCAGTGCTAGTAAAAAAAAAAAACAAACAACTGCTGATAGAAATGTAAGTATAATGTTTTTGAAAAGTAATCAAACAATTATCAATTAAAATTAAAAATGCACTTATCTTCTGACTTAGCAATCCTACTTTTAGGAATTTTGCTTGCAAAAATAAAAGCATCCATATGCAATATTATATTTACAAGGAAATTTATTGAAGTACTGTTTGCAATAGCAGAATAATTTCCTGAAAACTACCCTGAATGTCCATCAATGGGGGGAATGGTACAACTATGCTATGGTAACATCCATATTATGGACTATTCTGCAGCTACTAATAAAAATGAGTTAAGTCTATGTGTAGAGGCCTGAGAGGATAGCCATGATACATTCAGTAAAAAAAAAAAAAAAAACACAGAATAATCCCATTTAGAGGTAAAAAAGGTAACTATATGCACTTTTATTTGTAAAAATATTGAGAAAGAGTTAATATCGGACAGTTAATACCGGTGACCTCAGGGTTAGAGGTCACCAACAAATATGTATTACTACTGTGACTTAAAATGGAAAGAAAAAAATGAAGTTTTCAAAAGAATAGTAAATAATCTGAACATATTCTCCCCTCCTCCAAGTTCTTAACAACAACAACAAAAATCCCACATTACCATTACCTTAATGAAAGGGTGGTGCTTCAGGAGAGTCGAGGATTCTGTGGACTCTCTTTTACAGATAATTTAAACTTTAATAAAAACTTAAAAAAAAACAAAAAAAACCAAAAAAGCTATCTCTTACTCCAGCCCATCCCACCAAAAGGAGAAAGGCCTGCTCTGAAGCAAGCTTAATGTCCAGTGGATCTTCCTATCTCGTTTCTTTAATGAGTGGTAGTCTGCTTTAGGGATTTGTAATCAGGAGCTTAAAAATGTTAGAATGCTCATCAGATTTTTACAACTATACCAGTTATTCACTGAGAGTAAACTGAAGTGTTACATGAGAAATCAGAGTAAGACAGAGGTTTCATTCAAATACTTCTGGTCCTGAAACTGGGAGTACTAACTGCTCCTTGGGCGCCCCCTGGAGACCGAATTTAAAATTTTTTTACATCTACAGGACAAACTGGTGTGCTATATATTCATTCAAAGAATACTTACTAAGCACCTATATGTCAGACACAATGTTCAACACTAGAGACAAAAAGATAAAATCAAATTTCTGATTTCTACATACTTAAAGTCAGTATCACCCAAAACTTTCTAAGCATAGCAGGTAGGATACAATGTATAAGTTACCCATACAGGTCATGGAGGAAGTTAAAACACAAGATGATAAAAATGCTTCTGGGGTGCTACAGAAGCAATTTGGCATGGATATAAACTTTAGCATAATTGTTTATTTAAGCAGAATGTTCACCATCTTTAAAAGAGAGTAGGTTTAAATATCCCAGCTAACACATGCAAAACTGTGGTTGTTATTTTCAGACAAGTTTAGGTTATGGCACCATAATTTTTCTAGGGCCAAAACAATACAAATAAAGCTTAATTTAAAAAATTCAAAAATGACACGGTATCTTCCATCATTTTTTAGTCACAAGTTATTCCACAAAAATAACTCCACTCTGAGCACTTGACTCCTGATTGCACTGCTTTAGAAAATGGCTAATTTCCAAAAACAAATTTGAGTATGAGAAGAGACTTAAAAATTAGTTAGAAACTAAAACAAAACTGAAAAAGATCAGTTCAACTAAATGGGCAAAATTCAATCTCAAAGCCTCCCTAAAACCTTTCCTTTCCAGTTCACAACACTTTCAGAAGATGCTGCATCAGATTTGCCTTTTCTTCCTCAAGGTCTGGGAGAGCAAGTAGCACAGGTAGAATTCACAGCTAGAAAAACAAACAAACAAAAAAAACAAGCAACAGCTTCCCTGTGGTGACACCCTCAACCATAACTGCAATGTCCCAGGATATTAGAGGGCCAGATATTCTCAGGTTCTGTAGCAAGGGTCCAAAGATGTACTTCTGGTGGCCTGAGTTGGAAATTAATGTAATCTTCCCAAAGAAACAATTCTGTTTCAGCCACATTTCAGGTACCCAGTTAGCTAAATTAGTAATGGCATGAAAGTTGGGGAATTTAACCTTGATTTATATAACTTTTCCCCTACAGAAAAAAAATTAGCTCCAAAAATTACAATCGTTTGGGATTCAGCTTACATTTGCCTGTATAATAAAACATTGAGTCAAAATGCAAGAGACTCACAAAAGAAACAAAACAAAACAAAAAATCCTCTGACTTAACTGACCACGGACATTCCATTGTTTAATCCACTAGAAGACAGCAACTGCTGGATTATAAACTATTTGGAATTGTAAGAAAACAGTTGAATTTAAGCTCATATAAGTGTTGAAATCTTAAAGAATAAGATAATACATTTTAGAACATATCTCATCATGGAAATCTTATAATTCTTAATTAACAGGTTTAAAATATTATCCACCATTATCAAACAGAGTAAAGAATAAATACTAGTTACAGAATGTGGAGATTATTTTTAACCCAGTGGAGTAATATGGGTATTATCAGTTTGGGTGTGAACACTTAAAAGTCACATTATGATTCAAAAGCAAAATATTTAAATACATTCCAATACATCAGTCATAAACCTTTTTTTTTTTTTTTGCGGTACGCGGGCCTCTCACCGTTGTGGCCTCTCCCGTTGTGGAGCACAGGCTCTGGACGCGCAGGCCCAGTAGCCACGGCTCACGGGCCCAGCCGCTCTGCGGCATGTGGGATCCTCCCGGACCGGGGCATGAACCTGTGTCCCCTGCATCAGCAGGCGGACCCCCAACCACTGTGCCACCAGGGAAGCCCCATAAACCAATTTTTAAAAAGTAAAACTACAGTGCACTTCAAAGTAAAAACAACCAATCTCATAAATTAAGAACAGGAACTCTAAAACAGAGGAAAACATTATTTGCATCTATACATGCCAGATATTTTACCTCATTTCATATTCATAAATACCATACCAGACAGGTATTATTTCTTCCTTCTTACAGAGGAACCCAAGGTAAAACAACTTCTCTGGGACTAAAGAGATAGTAAATGGAACAGTTAGGGTTTGGACCCATATCTGTTTGACTCTAGTAAAGTCTTTTCCCCCTCAGAATGGGAGAAAATATTAGTGACCGACAACAGATTCATCTCTAAAATATACAAACAGCTCCTGCAGCTCAATATTAAAAAAACAAACAACCCAATCAAAAAATGGGCGGATGATCTAAATAGACATTTCTCCAAAGAAGACATACAGATGGCTAAAAAGCATCATTACATCATTGCTAATTATTAGAAAAATGCAAAATAAAACTACAGTGAGGTATCACCTCACACACATCAGAATGGCCATCATCAAAAAATCCACAAACAATAAAGGCTGGAGAGGGTATGGAGAAAAGGGAACCCTCCCACACTGTTGGCGGGAATGTAAATTGGTACAGCAACTATGGAGAACAGTATGGAGGTTCCTTAAAAAACTAAAAACAGAGCTACCATGTGATGTAGCAATCCCACTCCTGGGCATGTATCTAGAGATAACCATGATTCAAAAAGATACATGCACCCCAATGTTCATTGCAGTGCTATTTACAATAGCCAGGACATGGGAGCAACCTAAATGTCCTTGACAGAGGAATGGATAAAGATGTGGTTTGTATATACAATGGAATATTACTCAGTCATAACAAAGAACAAAATAATGCCATTTGTAGCAACATGGATGGACCTAGAGATTGTCATAATGAGTAAAGTAGGTCAGACAGAGAAAAACAAGTATCATATATCTCTTACATGTGGAATCTATAAAATGGTACAAATGGACTTATCTGCAAAACAGAAATAGAGTCACAGATGTAGAAAACAAGCTTATGGTTACCAGGGGGTAAGGGAGGGGGAGGGATAAATTGGGATATTGGGATTAACATTTACACACTACTGTGTATAGAACAGATAACTAATAGGGACCTGCTGTATAGTACAGAGAACTTTACTCAATACTCTGTGATGGCCTATGTGGGAAAAGAATCTAAAATAGAGTGGATATATGTGTATGTATAACTTATTCACTTTGCTGTACACCTGAAACTGACACAACATTGTAAATCAACTATACTTCAATAAAAATAAAAACAAAAAACAAACAAAAATAAAGTATTTTCTCCTTCCCCTACTATGCTATTTACATGTAAGAGTTATTTCATATATACAACAAAAACCTGAAACCATCCAATTGTCATGTCTTTTAAAAAGTGAAAAGAACGAACAAAAATAAGGAGAAAAATATTTATGTATCTTTTTGTATAAGCTCCACTTATAGTCTCACAAATGATCAACAATTATAAATACAGCTGTAAAACACATAATGAAGATGTTACCATCCGACTTTTTCTGGATGCTCTTTAGAGAATAAAATATAGGACAGGAGTGGGTTGTATGAGCCTGGGAGAGGAGTAAAATCCCAAAGCTAATAAAAGCCATATCCTGGAAAAAAGGAGGAAACTATTTTAGAAGTTCTGGGTCAAAACTTTTGCTGGTCACCGAGTTTCACAAGGATTCTTTGGTGTTTTACAGCACTACTGGTCTCCTCTTCTGTTTCTAGATATCTTCTGTTTTCCTTCTCTCCCAAACACTCCCCAGATTCTCCAATAAGCCTTTCACCCACACTGCAGCTAACCACGTATCTGTTCGAAAATTGTTAACGGAATTGAACCATTAACCTTACCACGCTTTGGGGGAAAAAAAAAGTAACACCATTTTAGACTTGGGAGGCATTTCATACTGAGTTTAAATCTGTGTGCAGAGCCTCTACTGTTCTAGTGGGGGCAACCGAGACTCGGAGAGAGGAAGTGACTTGGCCATGGACTAAGTGTAAGTTGGCAGCCGGGTCAGAGGTTGAAGTTTGATCTCATACTCCACGGCTTTTTCCAACCACACAAACCCGGGCTGAGCCTCAGGGCTGGTACGGACTTGGACTGGTTCAGAACACCTAAAGTAACGTCCTGTCGCCCGGGGCTCCTTTCTAGGATAAAGACTAGTAGACGGTTCAGAGTTTAGAGGGCCTGCAGGAATGGGCGTGGTGGAAAAAACGGTCTCCCCTTCAGGCAGCGGTGGGCGCACCCAGCCTCTAACCCGAATCGACGCTACTGCCACCTCCGACCGCCCCACAACCAGCGACACACTGACCTCTGCGCGCTGGGGTCCCCGGAAGCGGACCCTCCCGGGATCCCTCTCCCAGCCCACTCTCGAGACGAACTTGGTCCCCAAAATGTAAGGAAAGAGGGGCACAGGAACAAAGCAATCCCAAGCGGCCCCCCTCCTTTATGGGTCCCCCCGAGGCGGGCGGACGTGGACTACCAGTCCCGACATGCCGCGCGCCGGCGGACCCTCGAACCACCGCCAAGCCGGCGGTGCGCCGGTCGCCGGGACTCGTAGTCCGCGGCTCCGGGGCGGTGGGGGAGGCGCGAACAGCCGCGCGCTGCGGGACGAGCCGGCCCGGCGTCCGGTCAAGCACAGGGAGCCGCCGGCTGCCCGGGCCTCACCTCGACGATGCGGGCGCACTGGGTCCCCTTGCCGGCGCCGGGACCGCCGAGGACGAACACGACCTGCGGTCTCATGAGGCGGTGCGGGGAGAGGAAAAGCGGCCGGCCGGTCAGCAGCGGGAAGCTAAGGCCTAGGACGTACAGCAGCCGGCGGCCGCAGCGGCGAAGCATGCACCGTGGCTCGGTAGGACGCTGATGCAACTGACAGTGGCCGGGCAGGCGTTGGAGCGGGAGCAGGGAACGGAAAAGGGGGCGGGCCGAGCCGGCGCCAGCCGCGGTCCAGCCGCCGTGGCTGCCGAGGCATCCGCGCCGCGGCCGGAAGGGGCGGGCTTCCGCTGCTTGCTCGTTGGCCGCGCCCCTACGTCCCCCACGCGGGGCCGCGCTCGCGTCCTCCCCGCCCCTCTGCCGGCTCATTGATTCTTTCGGTCCGCGGGTCCTTTATCCTGAGCCTCCTGGTGTCGGGCCTGTGCTGGCGTCTGGGATGTGACCCAAGGGAGAGCAAAGCCCATTGTCCCTGCTCGCAAGTTTAAATTCCAGAGGCCAGGTAGCCGACCTGAACAAGTCAACACACGAATAAATAAATGCAAATAGCAATATCGGCTTTGAAGGAACCAAACGGAGGAATAACAAGAGATAAATGTAATTTGGGTAAGGTAGTCAGATCTCTGAAGAGGTGACATAGAAGCGAAGGCATAAGGATAGCAAAGAGCAAAACTAGGCAAAGACTGGGATAGAGTGTCCCACAAAGAGAGAAAAGGCGAGTGCAAAAAACCTAAAACTTTCAACTGTTAGAGCAATTGAAAGGCCAGTGAGATCAGAGCGGTGTGAAACGAAGGAGGAAATGAAAGGTGGGAGAGTTTGGCCGACGGCAGATCAGTCAGGCCCTTTGGTTAAGAAAAGGAGTTTGGATTATATTCTAATTGCAACGGCAAGCCCTTTTAACTATAACTCCATTTCCCTGCCCCTTGCATTAGGGAAAAACCTTGAGAACAAAAGGAGTCCAAGGAATGAGTCTTAGTGAACAGACCTTTAAAAGTTGGAGAGAGGAGGAGGAACCTGAGAAGGCAGAGCCAGAAAGGTAAGAGGAAAACCAGAAGAATGTGGTGTTCCAGCAAAGAGAGTGTTTGGGGTGGGATTGTGGTGGTGTATTAGTGAACACTGTTAAAAACAAATGAGTACAGATAAATTGGATTTGGCAGCAGGGAGACTTATGAACTCTACAGTTCTGCCCAAAGCAAATCATACAATATATCTAATTTGAATCCCGATTGAAAAAGAAGTGGATAGGAGATGAGTAAATGAAAACAATACTGAGAATAAGGGTCAAGGCAAAGTTCATTTAGGATGGGAGATAGGGGCCATGCTGTCTAATATGGTAGCCCCTAGCCACATGTGGCAATTTAAATTAATTACATTAAGAACAATTAAAAATTCAGTTCCTCAGTCACAATAACAACATTTCAAGAGCTCAATAGTCACATATGGCTAGTGGAAATTGTATTAGACACCACACATACAGAACCTTTCTGTCATCACAAAAAGGTCTGTTGGTCAATGCTGTACTCAAGCTTGTATTTAAGCCGCTAGGAATGATTTGACAGAAAGGAAGAAAGGTAACCCCTTGAGAAGAAAAATCAGATGGGCAGGTCCAAAGGGCACATGGAGGGCCTTAGATGACTTAAAAGGTCTTAGAGAGGAAGATGTTCATTTGTAACAGGAGTTACAAGAAGGGTAGAGTCGCAGGAAGGTTTGAAGGTAGGAAGCGTTCCTGTCTGATAACTTCTATTTTCTCAGTAAAGAAAGGGCAATATTACCTGAGGGGAAGGAGAAGGGACTAGGATATTTGAGGAGAGAGAAGGTATGAAGTAGACATCTTTGAGAGTGGAAAATATGTTTTTCTAAAGAAAACTAATCAGTAGGACTTCTGGGAAGTATTAAGAGCTCATCTGGTTTTTGAGACCATAGGTTTAAAATAATTGAAGATATTTGACTGTTCAGGTGCAGGCAGAGAGAAGGCAGACTGTTGAGTTCATCTGGGATTGGGGGTTTGCCAGGGAAGTACAACAGAGGGAGAGAAGACTAAGGGAGTGTTTGCAAGAGAATGTTTATGATGATGTATGCAGAATCAAAATCATACAGAAAAGCAAGTGGTGGCATGTGAGGTCTGATAGTGGGGATGTGGAGGGAAGCCAGGAAAGGGGCCAAGGTATTAGAAGTATTGATGTCAAAGAATGGTTGGGTTGGAGTACTTGAGCACATGAGAAGGCAGGCAGTACAGATGCTGATGGTCTGAGTGGGATATTTGGACTGAGGTATCAGAGATTGTGAGTTTCTGCTGATGCTGAGATCCAGGGTGAGTCCATGGGAGTGGAAGAGTGAAGCAGACGCACACCCTGTTATTAGAACTGAGAGGCAGGGGTGTTCAATTTATTATCCAAGTAAAAGTTTAAGTGAGATAATATTGGCGTGAAGAGAGAGACTACAAGAGAGAAACTAAGTTGTTGAGGGCAGAGTGCCAGGAAGGGGTATAAACAGGAGAGGATAGTGGTACAGCCTCCTGTCTGGCTACCACCACTCTCCTTTTCCCTGTACTACCCCTTTCCTCTTCCCTCACACAGTATTTTCAGCCTCTTCCCCATCTTTTGCCCCAACTCCTCCACTCTTTTTTTTTTAATTTATTTAATTTATTTTTGGCTGTGTTGGGTCTTCGTTGCTGTGCACAGGCTTTCTCTAGCTGCGGTGAGCGGGGGCTACTCATCGTTGTGGTGCGTCGGCTGCTCATTGCGGTGGCTTCTCTTGTTGTGGAGCGCAGGCTCTAGGCGTGCGGGCTTCAGCAATTGTGGCTCACGGGCTCTACGGCGCAGGCTCAGTAGCTGTGGCACACGGGCTTAGTTGCTCTGTGGCACGTGGGATCTTCCCAGACCAGGGCTCGAACCCATGTCCCCTGCATTGGCAGGCAGATTCTTAACCACTGTGCCACCAGGGAAGCCCTCCACTCTTTTTTATTTTACTTATTTCCATTCCCCTCCCCTTCTTTTCCCATTTCTAATTTCCTCCCCTTCTCCCCATCTACTTCTCTTTTCCTTTCTTCTCCCCACCCTCTTTCTTTGCCCCTCTAATCCCTTCTCCCTTCAGTTCCTGCTTTCTTCCTTTCCAAATTTCTACCTTTCCCTTCCCATCATGGAAGAAGGAGTAGAATATCTCTGATTATCATAGCTAGAGGAGTCTTATTATTAATAACTTATTATTCATTTAGCTTCAAAATTATCCCTTTTTTCCTTGTTTATGACACCTTTCATAGCTACTATCTTATCAATTTAGTGACATAGGTGTTACTATTATACTCATTTTGCAGATGAAACCAAAGCCAAAAGTTGTCTGAAGACAGCCAGCCAGTAAGCAGCAGGAGCTGGAATTCAGCTTGTTGTTGTTGCTATAGAGCTGGCATTATCTCGTTTAAAAAGCAGAGCACATCAAGGTTGAAAGGAACTGTAGAGTTCCTAAGTCCAAAGTCTTCATGTTACCAAAGGGTAACAGGTAAGAAAGTAAGTTCCTGATCCAAGATCTCTTCCCACTTAGTACAACAAATAATTAGGACTCAGGGAGGATTAATAGGCAGGGGCATCTGACTAAGAACAGGGAGACCTATGTTTAAGTCCCTATGCTACCAATAAATCGCTGTAACCTTAAGAAACTCCTGTGGACCTCGGAACTTCAGTTTTTCATCTTTCAACTAGGAAATGGAGAGAAGGGTAAAATGAAAGCCTTGGTGTAGATGACCTCAAACCATCCTACTGTGTTTAGTTTTTTGATGAGAAGAGGGACAGTTATACAATTGCTGCTACTATGCCTCTTGAGGGCTTGTCCTGGGTAGCTAGCATAGGGATCTGCAAATTTTTTCTGTAAAGAGCCAGATAATAAGTATTTTACGTTTTGTGGTCCATACCATCTCTGTTCAGCTACACAAGTTTGCCATTATAGTAAAAAGCAGCTTCAGACAATACATAAACAAATGAATGTGATAATGTTCCAAAAAACTTTTTTTATGGACACTGAAATTTGAATTTCATATAATTTGCACGTGTCTCAAAATGTCATTCTTTCTTTTATTTTTTTCATCCATTTAAAAATGCAAAAACCATTGTTAGCTTGTAAGTCTATACCAAAACAGGTGCCCACAGGCTATAGTTGCTGCCCCCTGGCCTAGCAGAATGCCTGGTGTTAGAAGTCCAATCCAAGCTCAGAGGAACGCTCCAAATCCTCCACCTACCAGGGAGGAGGACCTAGGACATGTCAGATGAAAGTAAGAATGACTGGTCATATTATAAAGAGGTAGTAGGAGTACAAAAAAAAGGGCCATATTGAAGCAAATTTGCTTCTTTTCCATTGTGCATGTTCTCTTAAGTGACTTTTCTGTACCTCTTATGGCATAATTGCCAGAGTTGAAAGATGTTAAGGGGATGGGGGTCTGTGGAAAAGGATCTAGGAAGCTATTCTTTGGCTTTTAGTGAAAGCCTTGTGCCCTTTTCACATGCGTTAGGAGAGAAACAAAAAGATAGTCTTTCTGGCTCCCATGATAGAGTCCACCAGTACTAATGATTCCACATAGGAGTCTGGGTTCAAAACTTCATTGTATACTTAGAACAATATGTAGTGACTTTTCTCTCTTTGACTCCCTGGAGAACTTGACTACAGTAGGCTAAGTCCTTAGTATCCTCCACCTTGCCCATCTCCTGCCAACCATGCTAGGCAACTGAGGAAAATACTAAAGAAGAAAGATATAAAAAAAAGTGAAACCTAGATACCCACATCCGCCAAGGGTTTTCCAGGAAGTTATTTCCAGGAAGAACAAGACTAGGCCAAAAGGACAGTTTATTATTTGTTGGCTCTTTGGGCCTATTCTGGTTATCTGTTCCTACGTAGCAAACCTTAGTGGACTACAACAACAAGGAATGCTTGGCGTGGGAACACCACCCCCAGCCCAAACGGCACACACATTTGGTGACCAGAAGTGTTCGGTTTGAGTGGTGCTGTGGGTAGAGAGAGGAGACACATGGGAGTGTTTTCCCAAGACACCTGTTTACCACACCAGGCAGTCCCATGGAGCCAAGCCAAGGTGGCTAGGATCCGTAAACGACACGGTGCTACTCTGATGCTTGAACATTTAACCCCTCTGCTTGTCTAGAGTGAAAGGTCTAACTCTTAGCACCTTGGTCCTCATTTGTCCCCAAAGAATTCATTTTGCCTTAGCCTTATATCAGTGCTCCTACTCCTTGGAGGTGGCAGAGAAGCAATGAGTTCCACCTAGATGCAAACAATCAGACCCTCAATAAGAAAATGTCTCAGTAAGAATATATTGAGTAAATGGCTGTCACCTGTAAATGGTAGAGGGCCATTTCCTACCTAAATCCATAGATTGAATCCATAGATTACATAAATTTGATTAATATCTATTGAATATCCACTATGTGCCAAGGATTTCACTTATATTACTTAGTTTTTGGATGATATTCAAACTTTTAAATAATCAGTACAATCAGAATATTTATAGAGATTTCTGTGCGGGGATTTGCTGTGCCAGGCATCAGTCCTCTAATTGTGGGGTCTTGAGGAGGTCCTAGGTGTCCCAGGAGAGGGGAAGAGGGCATTCAAAGTTCTCAGGGGAGAAGCTATATCCAACTCATATGGAAATAATTCACTTTTAACCACCAGCACAATCTCACCAGTTGTCTGTTGGCTAAACATCAAGCCTTGCCTTATGAAATGCTCGTAATGCTGTGAAGTTAGTACTGTCATTTTGCAGATTGAAAAAGAGAACCAGGAAGTGGAAGTACTTTGTTCAAGGCCACAGAGGCAGTAGATAGCAAAGTCAAACTCAAACTTAGCATGTATAGCTTCAAAATATGCATTCTTTCTATATATTACTGACCCTTTATGAGATAAAAAGTCCCATACTCACAAAATCCCTTCAAAGTAAGTTCTGTTACAGATGAGAAGACTGATCTCAGAAAGATGTATAACAAGAGCTATCCTCAAAACCCACTCCTACCCATATGAGTTTATTTATCAAGTACGTTAGGTCTTTGGGGCATATATTCAGTGTATGCATACTGTTCCCAGAGTATAGCTATGTTCCTAGTGAACTCTCAAAGTAGGGCCTTGTCACCATTTATGTCCTATTTATCATAATTGTCCTTTAGATATCTGTTCCCATACTTTAATTTTCCCACTCTTGACCACACCTGTTTGCTGGTATGTGCTGTTCATTTTTCAGGATTCAGCTCAGATTTTACTTCCTCCGGGAAGCTCTCTCTAAATTCCCAAGACTGGGTTAGGTGCCCCTCTTTTGTGTTTCTACACCCACTACCACCACCACCACCACCACACTCACTCCGTTCCTTGTTTACTTCTGGCCTAACACTGTGGCGTATTATGTATCTCCATACTAGATTTAGAGCTCCTTGAAGGAAGAGACTATGTCTGATTACTCTTTGTACAACATAACAATGTCTTACTGTTACAACGTGATTTTCTCTCTTAAGGGAACTCCAAGGTTCTTGGAAGATTCAGAATATATAATTTGGTTGCTGCCACTCAAGTTCTATCTACATTGGTCTTTGGCAACTACTTCCTTGTAATTCCAGGAATACTTTTCTTGAGTATACCTAGGAACTGGTTTCTAGGATCAGTCTGGGTGATGGAGCAAAGATAGGGCATGTGGGTGGCACAGGTGGGTGGGTGGCAGGCCATATGCTTTCCATTCGGGACTTCATAGCCATCTGTTATATTGTGATCTATTTCCTGGAGGGATGCTTAGCCCATTACACAGCCTGATGCTTAATGGAGGTTCTAAAATGAAGATTCACGTTATTCAGATTTGCACGGTTATTGCTGTATTGCTTTATCAAAGGAGCTTTTATCAAAGATTCTGAGAGCATTGGTTAAAAGAAACATGGTCTTTTAAAAGCTGATGTGCCAAATCTGGCAACAGACAATATGCCTACCCTCCTGGGAGTGACTGTCAGCTAAGCTCAGTCCATACTGCAGAATGGCAGCCTGACCAGTGAAGGGAGATTGTCTTTGGCAGGTCTTACAGTGTTTTTGCCTGTTAACTTTGCAAGCCTAGGTAGTTTGGTTATGCCTACAGTGTCTTTGTCTGCAAAATCAGGATGATGGTAAAAAAAATCAGTGTGGCCAATACTTACAGAGAATTTACCGATGTGTATTATTTGCTCATTCTAGTCTTTATTCCAAACAATCCAAGCTCTAAAAAATAAGTAAAATAGGGGCTTCCCTGGTGGTGCAGTGGTTGAGAGTCCGCCTGCCGATGCAGGGGACACGGGTTCGTGCCCCGGTCCGGGAAGATCCCACATGCCGCAGAGCGGCTAGCCCATGAGCCATGGCCACTGAGCCTGCGCCTCTGGAGCCTGTGCTCCGCAACGGGAGATGCCACAACAGTGAGAGGCCCGCGTACCGCAAAAAAAAAAAAAAAAAAAAAAAAAGTAAAATAAGTCGAAATGACTTGACACATAAATTGTTATTATTACCTCTCCCAAGAGGTTTGAGTCTCAAAGGAATTGTGCATAAATTAACAGATTAACAGTCCCCCTTAAAAATATGATGTTCCTTAAAAGCAAAGCTGTAGTTGTTTTGAAAAAGCAGCTGTCCAGCTTAGCTCAGAAGTGTAAATACAGAAACGGAAAGTTGGGTGTTTGGAGAAATTTAGTAAATAAGGGCAGAACCGGTAACTGATTCCAACTTCCCTGTTCCTGGTGAAAACAACAGCTCTTTAATTCCCACGACTAGCCTATTAGCAGGCACATCAGGGTTTATAACACTGAACATTTACCAGGTCTAATCATAAAGAGTATGTCACGTGGTCAGGGACTGAAAGGGAATAAGGAAAAATGAAAACAATTGATATGTTAGAATGTAGAATTTTGGATTAATTTTTCCCTTTACATTTTTTTCTTTGTAGCATTGTTTATGCGACAAATTCAAACATTTTTTAAAAAGTATGACATACTGAGAGGCCCGTGTACCGCAAAAAAAAAAAAAAGTATGACATACTGGAAATGGTTCTCTGTGAAGCAAATTAAAGTGCTTAGAAATTTGAAAAATAATACTGGTAGCTTTTCTCTGTAGGGGCCAATAGCCATAGCAATTCCATGGTGTCCTGAAATGACATAAATATATATAAGCAAGGATCAAAGAATAGCACAGTATATATTCAGTCTATTTAAACTGGCCTGTAATCTAACAATAATTCATATTTGCTTTGGATTATTACCCCCCATAAAATTGTGCCTTCCTTGTTCTTTGCTTGTCATGTCCTTCCAATTCCCTATGCCATCTAGCACAAAGCTTAATGTGTAGTAGATCCTTGGTAGAACATTTGTAGATTTTATTTCACTAAGCTTATTCTCTAATTTAACAAATCAATTCCCTTAATCTCTATGTATGTACAGCAATGTGTTGCTAATTTATTAACACTGTCAGTTGTCAGTATACCTGGACTAATAATATATGGGCAGCCTTTTAATTAACTTTCACACTTATTATGAATTGACTCTTTTATGATAATGTACAATATACAAATGAGGAAAATCAATCTTAGAGAGTTTAAATGGCAGAATTGGGGCCAGATGCCCAAAGCCAATGCTTGTTACATCATACCATATTTCAAAAAAAAATTTTAATACCTAAGGAGTAAGCCCTTTGGACTCCTCCACGTTGTCCTAAATATGAGGCTGAGTCATTCCAATCCAAAAATGAAGTCAGTAATTACTTTTCATTCAATTCAAAAAATATCTACTCTATCCATAGCATTTAATGTATATCCTGCTTAGAAGTCCAGTGGTAACAAAATGTTTAATTGAAGTCTTTTTGAGTTATTATTAAGCAAAAAAGAAGGCATTTATCTTATTTTATTTTTGTTGTTCAAAAAATTAGCATATACTTCAACTCTCCTCTTGCCCCCTCCTTTCTTTTTTTTTAAACAGAGTTTTTTTTTTAAGAACAGAACTAACAGGAAAATTGAGAATATAGTAGAGTCTCCTCATACCGCCCCCCGCCACCCACTTCCCCTATTATTAACATCTTATATTTAGTATGGTACATTGTTACAATTAACCATCCAATATTGGTCACTATTATTAAGATCCATAGTTTATTTACATTTTCTTAGTTTTTAACCCAGTCTTGTTTTTCTGTTCCATGATACCCCATTACATTTAGTTCTCTCTTTAGGCTCCTCTTAGCTAGTTTCTCAGACTCTCCTTGTTTTGATAACCTTTACAGTTTTGAGAAGTACAGTTCAGATACTTAATAGGATTCCCCACTGTTGGAATTTGTCTGATGTTTTTCTCAGGATAAGTCTGGATTTATAGATTATTGGAAGAAAGACCACAGAGGTAAAGTGCCATTTTCATCACAGCATATCAAGTATACATACTATTGGCCTTGATCACCTGGCTGAAATACTGATGGTCAGGTTTCTCCACTGTAAAGTTACTCTTTTCCCCACTCCTTTACATACTGTACACCTTGGAAAGATGTCAATATGCCCAGCCTACACCTAAGGAATAGAGAGTTGTGTGTTATGCTTGCCCCTTCCTTTTTGTCTAATTCATATCATCTTACATTTCTCTTTCAGATATTTTAAAGTAGTTCTTAAAAGAAAACATAAATCATGAGGGGCCCACACGAAGTTTTTTCTTTTACATCCTAAATTCACTCTGTAATCAAATTCTGTTGAGTTTACCTTCAAACTATACACAGAATCCAGCAACCTCTCACCACCTCCATTGCGGTTCAAACCATCAATCTCTCCCTTACGTTATTGCAGCAACCTTCTAACTGGTCTCCTTGCTTCTGCCTTTGCTCCCTACAGTTTATTCTCTATGTGGCAACCATAGTAATGCTTTTAAAACCTAAAATCAGATCTTGTCATTCTCCTACTTAAAATCTTCCATTGGCTTCCAATCTAACTGAAGAGTGCAGGTAAGTCCTTATAATGCCTTATTTGATCTGCCAACACCTCCTCCCTCTTCAGCTGTTGATATTCTTCTAACCCACTTTGCTCAGCACATACTGGCCTCCTGCCCTTCCTTGAAGATGCGAGGAAACTCTCACCCCAGGGCCTTTGCACTTAATGTAAAGCATGGCAGCCATCAAAGTGTGCCACCTGTATCTCTCTCTAGAAAGAACTTGACAATTAGCTGCGCAGAGTACACTTGGCTGACAGCTTCTTGTTATGGTCTTCTGGCTCTGCCTTAATTTTGTGCTTGCTCTTTATGGGAAGCTCCAGGCAATGACTGAGCACAGCAAGGGTTCTAGTCATTTCTGCCTAATGTGGGACTCCTCCAATGGGCAATCTTTGCTCCAGAGTTCCCCACTAGATCAGCCAACTTTGTCAGACGTGCATCACTGGCTAAGGCTCTTCCTATTCTCACACCAGAACTGAGGAACTCAACAGCATTTCTCTTAAAATGTGTGCCCTAGATTCTAGGAATTTTTCCAGGAAAGCAGAGAATGACACTCTATGGAGCATATATTTCTTGGCTAGTTTGATACATTTTTCAGGATAGTGTTTTCACTCTGTCAAAAGGGTGGATGCATATTCAGAACAAGACAGCCTACAAGTGCAGCGCAGACTTCAAGACACTCCCATATTGCTCAAGAAACTAACAAAAGTCTAGAGAAACGTAAGTGACATTTGACATTTTGAATCTGGACTCTGCACTAACTAGCTGTGTGATCCCTTGTTGAATAGGGATAGTAATACCTACATTGACTGTTAGGACAATCGAATACGATAATGGAGAAGGCTCAATTACCAACAATACTTGTGGAGATAACTATAAATCATCACACTAATACTAATACCATATGCTATATATATAATACCAATACTGTATATAATACCAATACCATACATCATACACAATACCATTTTTCGTTGTGGAGGTAAGTATAAATGGCTTATAAATTTGTCACGTTCTTTTCTGCCCAAACAGGAAGGAACTAAAATTTTTTTATGTTATTGAGAGGAGAGGACGATTCTTAGGAAAGAAACTGGAAGAAATCGAACTTCCCCTCTCTTTTTGTCCAATCAAGGGATTTGGTACGCTTCTAGTCGCCGAGCGAGGACCAAGGCAACGAGCACTTCCGGTTTCCTCTGCCATCCTCTCATGCGCCAGGCTGGGCTTCTCACTGCGCGTGCGCAAAGCTCGCCCCACCCCGGAACTTAACCGTTGACGAAATTGAAGTGTTTAAATCCTCCGGAACCTAATCCTGGAGCGCGGGTGGCGCCCACCTTTCTCCACGGGAGCTTGGGATTGGTCGGCCTGGGACCTGTGCGGGGCGCTGATTGGCTGGAGCGCCAGCGTGTCGCGGCGACCGTGCGTGACGCCTTCGGCACCGCCCTTGCTCCCTGACGGGTTGGGCTTCTGACCAGTCAGCAGGCGCGGCGCGGACTTCGGTTTCGCGAGCTTCTGTTTGCCGCCGTGGTTCCCGCGACCTCAACGTCCCAGAGGCGGGGCGGAGTCGGCGGAGGCGCTCTTTGGGGCCGACCTCTGTTCCGGCCCAACAAACAAACCTCGACTCGGCGGAGGTTGAGGTGAGTGGGGATATGTGCTTCGGTTTCCCTGAGGAGCGGCAGCAGGACGGGGGGAAGGAGGGTGGGCAACACTCAGGGCCCAGTGGAGGGTTCAGGCCTCCAGGAGCCTGGACTAATGAAGTGAAGGGAAGCTAGTAGGAGAAACAAGTTAAGCGGACCATGAATTCCTTGGGAATTGTTTGTACGTAGGTGTGTGAACGTGGTTTGGAATCGATAACGTGCCGTTTAAAGTTTTTACTGTGAAAGTTTCTTGACTAAAGCCCTGTGTGCTCGGACAGCTACGTAGTAAGGAATCAGTTAACGTTTGAAGTTCGTGGTCTACTGGAAGTAATGTATAAACAAAGCGTGAAAATGCTGTGTATGTGAACACAGGCGGTAGTAACACCACCATGGTGCCTAGGAAATGGTTTCACAGAGGAGTTGACATTCGGATTGGATTGTGAAGGATGATGGGGGTTTACCAGAGCTTTCCAAGTAAAGGGGACAGCCTGTGTGCAAAGATACTCGGGAACTGCAAGTAGTTCACTTTGATTGTGTTGTTGGAGGAGTGAATAGGGGTTAAGTTTGGAATAATAGGGTGGGGCCAGATTTTGAAGGTCCTTTATTCTGTACATAAAGAAGAGCCATCAACTCTTCAAGCAGAATAACTTGATCAGTAGAAATAACCCTTCTAGCAGCACTGTGGGGACATTTCAGTAAATCTGGTGATAGCTGATGAAGTCAGGAACTCAGGTAGCAGAAATGGAAAGACAGAATTTACATCGGGGAAGAGGGAGAAAGGAAGAGGTAAGGATGACTTGATGGTTTCTGTTATCCAAGGAGAATATGTTTTGCTAGGTATAGGTGTTATGTTTCTCTAGCTTTAATTGCTTGTGTGTTACTTTCAGAATAAACTGTCTCGTGTGTTTTTTTTAAATAAGGAGTAGGTCAACATTATCTTTTTACCCTAATGCATAAAGGAAGAGCAGACAAATATGGAGTTTTAAGACTCTTGTTTAATGAAGAAAAACGGCACTTTATTACTTCCTAGAGTTACAACTATCAATCTGAATATTGTTATCCATGACAACCAAGTAGCATAGAAGGACTTTAGAGTTTAAAACATGCATTGCCTGGAAGCTGTGTGAAGTCCAGATACCTCTAAAAGGGACTTTTTATCAACCTTACAAGGGCACTCTCAATAGGATTTTGTTCTTGTAAATATTTCCAGCTCCTGACTTTAACTAAAAAATTCTTCTAAAATGACTTTTGCACCAGCATGAATAACTCTCTCCTTCCTTATCTTGCTTTAAACAATTCATTTTTGCAGAATTGAAGTAGAATGTACAGGGCCTAAAGATTAACTCTAAGATTTAATAAAAAGACATAGCAAATAATGAACTGTAAAGAAAGGACTTTGAGGTTTGTATTTTGCTTAGATAATATCTAGATTTAGATATCCAGTGGGCAATTAGAAATATGGGCTTGAAACTCAAAAGAGAGGGAGAAGCCTAAAGTTTGGTATATCCAGATAGGTGTGGAAACAATTGAGAGTGGATGAGATTACCCAGAGAGGGTATGTGGAGCCAAAGAAACACCACTGACTTGGCACTGATACAAGTTAGTTTGTGGGTATGCAGCATTTGCCTCCCATCTCCACAAGATTGAAGATTCGTTGACTTTATTATAGACCTGATAAACATCTGGCCCAAATTGTTCCTATTTGCTTCTTTGTGGTTTTCTGGATATGAGGCTTTTGGTCAAAATCTCATGCCCAAAATATGACTGCCCTACCCAGCTCACTAAATTCATATAAGGATCTTGGGGCAGAATCTGTACTTTCCTTAATGAATAGATATATTGGTGGGTTTTGCTGCCTAGAATAAATATTAACATTAATTATACTGAATACTGTAAAGTATGAAAATGATCAGAATCCACAAGCACTTTATCTTATTAATTATGGATGAAGACACTTCACATAAGTAACCTAACTTTGTCTATTATTTTCTTAATATGTGGTTAAATCATGTTTCCTTTTGTTTTTCATTTTTGTCACTCATTAGTAATATTCTTTTTACTTCTTTAGGATCCTGAGCATGTGAAGTTGAGTAAATCATTCACCAACTATCATGGAGCCTACGTATCCTCTCACAGGGACCCAGATGAATACCAGGTATAGAAATATTTTTACAAAATGTTTTCTTTCACAGCTGCTCATATAACTTGGGTTGGAATAGAGGGGAAAAAATAATCTTTAGAACCAGGAAAATCTGGGTCTGTATCCCAGCTCTACCACTTATTAGGTAGGTGACCGTGATCAAGTTATTTAACTCCTCTAAGCCTCAGTTTCCTCATCTGTAAATTGGGGACAGTAATCTCTAACAGAAGATAATTGTGAGGCGTTAAATAAGATTACTAAACTAAAGGATCTGGGACATAGTAGGCACTCAGTAAATATTAGTCTCATTTCCTCCTTCCCTTATTTTAGTTTCACAGAGGGTCTTTTTATTGATGAAATAGTACCTGAACTTTTTTTTTTTTTTTTTTTTTGCGGTACGCAGGCCTCTCACTGCTATGGCCTCTCCCGTTGTGGAGCACAGGCTCCGGACACGCAGGCTCAGCGGCCATGGCTCACGGGCCTAGCCGCTCCGCGGCATGTGGGATCTTCCCGGACCGGGGCACGAACCCATGTCCCCGTCATCGGCAGGCGGACTCTCAACCACTGCCCCACCAGGGAAGCCCCGTACCTGAACTTTTGAGGCTAATGATCACATACATATTTATTTACATCCTAGACAAATGGGAAAGTGGTTGAGTTCCTTCTTCTAAACCCTAATTCCTTGATGGGAAAAATTTCACATTGTATGTATCAAGTTTCCTACATTTCCCTAAGCCTTTGCCCACTCAAGTGGTGTAGGAAGGAGGAGCTTGCTGTCAGCTGTCTCCTGATTTTCTCAATCTGTCACTACTGTGAGAACCAGGCAAATTGGCTTGTGTTATTTGGCTCTTTGGATCATTTATTGTTCTTTTTTCCCCCAGAGAAGAACAATTAATGCTGACGTGTGAATTTTTTTCTTCTAAACTGAATTGCATCCATGAGTTACCTTTATTTTCTGTATTATTTTTCTTTGTGCCAGATGTTCTTGATGAAGACAATGGGAAACATGACCCAAAGAGACTGTCATATTCCTTTTGCTTAATTTTGGCCCTTCTGTTCTGTCCTGTTGCTACCTCTTATTCTTTGAAAATTTGTCAACCTCTGTTCTTCTCTTTAATTTTGTTATTGGGTCAAGTCCATTCCTTACATTCTAGGGAAGATAATATACTCGTGTGATTTAAACTGATTATTCCTGGTATATTCAACTCTAGTTTTTTAATTCATTTATTGAACTCTGGTTTTCAGTAATCTATGGGCTTTAGGGCAGCAGTTTTGAATTATTTTTGGTTACAGACCCCTTTGAATATCTGATAGCCATTAATCTCATTCCCTATAAGGAAAAATACTTTTATACATACATGCAACATTTTGCACCCAATTTCAGGGCGTTTGTGTCTCTCTTGCCTCTGAAGTCTACCTGTGTACCTTAGATTAAGAAAAAGACTAATAACAGCATTTATTGAACTCTTGCTCTGCCAGGTTTTGTGCTAAGCATTTTGCATACATTATTTTTATTTAATCCTCACAACAAACCCATGAGGAGTAGGTACTATTATTATCCCCCTCTTTTTTTAAAAAAATGAGGAAACTAGCATAGAGAGATGAACCAACCCAAAGTTATATAGTTGGTAAATGGTATAGCCGATACTTAAACCTGAAATGATTTCTACTCTGTACTGCAAGGAAGTAAACCTGAAGTAGTGTAGGTTGGGCTTTAAAGGTACAATGGAGGGGCCTCCCTGGTGGCGCAGTGGTTGAGAGTCCGCCTGCCGATGCAGGGGATGCGGGTTCGTGCCCCGGTCTGGGAGGATCCCATGTGCCGCGGAGCGGCTGGGCCCGTGAGCCATGGCCGCTGGGCCTGCGCGTCCGGAGCCTGTGCTCCGCAACGGGAGAGGCCACAACAGTGAGAGGCCCACATACCGCAAAAAGAAAAAAAAAAAAAAAAAAAAAAGGTACAATGGACTACTTAGAGCAAAAAGAAATAGCTAACATTGAGCACTTAAAATAAGCCAGGAATGCATTTTACATATATTGACTCATATTCAGTATAACTCTACCAGGAGATACCGATGTTATTCTGTTTAACAGCTGAGGAAACTGAGGCACGGAGACATTAAATAACTTGATCAAGGTCACACAGCCAGCAAATTTTGAAGCCAGGTTTCAGACCTAAGCAGTTGATTTCCAGGCTTTGTTTTTAACCCTTATATCATGCTGCCTCTCACCAACTGGTAAATAATAAATATATTAGATATAGAGACATAGATAACTTGACAGTTGGTCACTTACTACCTTTGTGACCTTGAACAAATTTCTTAATTTCAGACTGTGTCCTCATTTCAAAAAAGGGAGATTAAAAATCCTTATAGGGCTTCCCTGGTGGCGCAGTGGTTGAGAGTCCACCTGCCAATGCAGGGTACATGGGCTCGTGCCCCGATCCGGGAAGATCCCACACGCCGCGGAGCGCCTGGGCCCGTGAGCCATGGCCGCTGAGCCTGCGCGTCCGGAGCCTGTGCTCCGCAACGGGAGAGGCCACAGCAGTGAGAGGCCTGCGTACCACAAAAAAAAAAAAAATCCTTATAGATATTATGAGCTCAAATCAAAGATTTGAAAGCAAATAGCTAAGAATGTGGTGGATAAAGCACTACCCCATTCAGTTTCTACTAGTATAAGCTTTGAAATCAGCCACACTTAGATTCAAATTCCAGCTCTGCTACTTAGTTACAGTTTGTTATCTATAAAATGGACAATAAAGTGTTTCTGGAACAGTTTTAGTGAGAAATATTGTATATGTAAAGTGCCCAGTAGGATGCCTGGTACATAGTAGGTGATCAGTAAATGGGCTAATATATATATATTTTTTACTGCAATTGACTTTTTTTTCCCCAATATTTATTTATTTATTTATTTGGCTGTGCTGGGTCTTAGTTGCGGCACGCGGGATCCTCTGCTGCAGTGCATGGGCTTCTCTCTAGTTGTGGCCCGAGTGCTCATTAGTTGAGGGCATGGGAGCTTAGCTGCCCCGAGGCATGTGGGATCTTAGTTCCCCAACCCAGAGATCCGAACCTGCATCCCCTGCATCGGAAGGCGGATTCTTAACCACTGGACCACTAGGAGAGTCCCTGGGGCTAATATTTCAGTTGAGAAGTTTTATCAGATGAAACATGAAAGTAAGATCTAGAGCAAGATATTCTTAGTGCATGATATGATAAATATTTTTTCAGTTCAACTATTTCATAATCTACTACCATGCAAATGCACTTTTGTAGGTAGCTCACTGTCAGAGCTTTCTTGCTTTAATTACATGTGATTAAAAACCTGTGATGATATCCTATATGATTTAACATTGAAGCCTTGCTTTACATTGCTTGCGGGATCTTTGTGGAGGAATTATTAATGATGTCCTTTTGATGCTTCACTAATTAAATTTATGTGTGGGACTTCCCTGTCCATCCAGTGGTTGAGACTCCACGCTTACACTGCAGGGGGCACAGGTTCGATCCCTGGTGCCTGATGCCACGTGGCGCTGCCAAAAAAACCCAAAAAAACCACAGAACAATAACATAAAAAACTTGGGCCCAAGATACCAAATTCGAAAACCCTGAAAAGTTTTTGTGCTTTTCATAATATTTTAAGTGTTATCTAGAAATCATCTAGAAATCAGTTCAGAAGTATGGATATTAATTTTAAATTTAAATGTAAATTCATGGTTTATATTCATTTTTCAGTTACTTAAAGAAGATTTTATAGAATTGATATTTCCAGTTCTTTTTAAAAAGACTCGCGTGTATATAAATATATATATGGATAGGATAAAAAGGACAGAAAGTCATACCTAAATTTTGAGTGCTTATTCTCTTGATTAGTAGAGTTACAAGCGATTTTTCTTTCCTTTTTACTTTTTAAAAATATTTTTCAAGTCTTCTAAAATTACAAAAGTAATCTGAAAACCCTATCATTTACAGTTAAACTGTTTCTTGTAAAACTTCTACTGTTTTTCATTGTGCTTTGATTTTTAAAAAAAATTTTTTTTAAGGTTTTCTTCAAGCAGGATGGTGCCTTTCTATTTCCCTCCATCAAAATGTGCACTTTGGAACCCAATGCCAATTGGAGATTATATCTACTTACATCTCAATTACCACAGGTATAAAACATTTCTCTTTCCAAATCAAACCAGTTTAAACAGGAGTCAAAAGAATATGTAAGGCAATGATTACAGTGACCCACTTTTTTTTTAAAACTTTTCTATTCAGGAGCTCCCCTCATAAAAAGTATTCTTTCTGCTGCTTCTTAAATCTGTTCCTTGTGCTTTTGAGAAGTAATCTTAATTTCACAGTTAAAATATTCTGCAAATCTAAAGTTCTAAGTATTATAGGAATTCAAAAGAGACAAAATATAATAAAAACTGAGTTTTTCGTCATGCTTCCACATGGTGTCTTTGAAGAACACTGAGAAGATTGATTTTGAGTTGAATAGACCATATTAGAAGGAGCATAAAATATTTTGGTTATGGCCAGGATCGTGAAAGAAAGACATAGAAACTTAGTCTTCAAGTAATAGAAAATAGAGATCCACTGAGATTTTATATATAAGAGAGTTACTTGCTAAAAGCAGAGTTCTAAGAAGGATGGATCATAGTGGGGAGACCCTAGAGTCAGCCTAATGCGAGATGGTTTTCTGTAATCCAAGGAACGTAGATTTACTCTGTAGTGGTTTAAGGTGGTGTAACTGGAGTCAGACTTCCTGGAGAGTCAAATCCTGATTTTACTCTTTCTTATTTAAGTGACCTCAGTAAAGTAACCAAGGATCAGTTTCCTTATTTATAAAATGGGGATAAGACGCTTGTTTCGTAGTACTTTTGTAAGGATTAAATGAGACAGGCTGTAAAGCAGCAGTTGGCACAGTGCCTGGACATAGGAGGTAGTCAATAAATGCTAGCTCTTATAAGGGTTTAGAGCAGTGTAGCAGTGTTGAGACCAAGAGGAAAGAATGAAACAAGGTGTTTTGAAGAAATGTATAGCATTTGATGATCAGCTGAATAGAGGAACTAAAGGAAAATTATTAAAAAAGTATTTAAGGGCCTCCCTCATGGTGCAGTGGTTAAGAATCCGCCTGCCAATGCAGGGGACACAGGTTCAAGCCCTGGTCCGGGAAGATCCCACGTGCCACAGAACAACTACGCCCATGCGCCACAACTACTGAGCCTGCGCTCTAGAGCCTGCAAGCCACAACTACTGAGACTTCGTGCCACAACTACTAAGCCTGCGTGCCTAGAGCCCGTGCTCCGCAACAAGAGAAGCCACCGCAACGAGAAGCCCGTGCTCCTCAACGAAGAGTAGCCCCCACTCACCACAGCTAGAGAAAGCCTGCGTGCAGCAACGAAGACCCAATACAGCCAAAAATAAATAAAAAAAAAAAAAAGTATTTAAGTTCTCAGAGAAGGGTGGTATCATTGACAAAAACAGAGAGTATCTTGTGGAAGTTTAAATATTTGTCAGACTTGTTTATTCTTTTCTACATGTCTGTTAACCTATATTTTCTATTGCCATCTTTCTCTGCTGCATTTTGAGTAATTTCTTTTGTTCTTCAGCTCTTCTAATTTTCTCTTTAGCTGTGCTTAGTTGCCATCTAATCTGTTCATTTAGGCTTTTAAATGTGGGAGTATGCTATATATGTGAAAGATTATTTATAATACATACACACAGTTTATAGAATAATAAATTTGTCTGGTCTTTTTTCATAGTATCTTGTTCCTTACTCATATTCTAGAGTCCCTTTTATATTTCTTTAAACATGTGAATTGTATTTATATTCTGTGTTCAGTAATGCTAGTATCTGAAGTCCATAGATCATATGTAAACAAATGGATGTGACTATTTCAATCAAACTTTGTTTACAAAAACAGGAGGCCTCATAGGTTCTTGATCCTAAAATTCATAAAACTAAGACTTTTATGAATGCCTGGAGAACAACTATAACTTCAGTGTCTGCTTATTGCAATTCTGCTTTCCAGGTAGCCCTCCTTACCCGCTGCCTTTGACCCTAGGATTTCCCAACAGTGATCTTTCTGTACATTTTAAAAGATGTGTATTATATTTTAGAAAACATTTCATGGCAGGAAGGTTTTTTAGGCTGTCAGATCCACCACATTCGTAAAAGACTTTTGTTATTTTTCAGAAATCCAAAGCTTGTGGTAACTGAAAAGACCATCCGACTTGCTTGGCGTCATGCTAAGCAGAATAAAGAAGACTTGCCATGCTTTTTACTTGGTTCTCTCACAGTAGATGACGGTAATATACTTTGAAAAATTATTTTTATAAGTATAATAGATTTTATGTTTACTGTTTCAGTCAATTACTGTAATGAACTTTGGCTAATTTTCTTTACTGTATACCAATGTTATGAAGATGAGTAAAAGTTGACACTACTCATCATAGACTTTACAGTTTGGTCAGGTGGATAAATATATATGTAAGTCATTTTTTTTAAATGAAAGTTTAGTGTACTCTTAGTATGAACAAAATGCTTTCCTATAATCTACGCTTGCTTGATTAATTTCACATTTCATAATTGGCGTGCTATATAATAACTGCAATTTTTGTTCTTCAGATGAAGAAAGTGTGACATTGACAATAGATCGTTTTGATCCTGGTCGAGAGGTACCTGAATGCTTAGAAAGAACCCCTACTGCTTCTCTTCCTGGGGACTTTGTGATCCCATGCAAAATTCATACTCAAGGACTTTGTTCAAGAGAAATAATAGTGCACAATGCAGATGACTTCAATTCAGCTTTTAAGGTGAAATTTGTTGATAATGTGATTATTCCGTATTCAACACAAGAATCAAACTATGTGTACTGTGTTATATTTTAATAAACCCATATTTAATAGGTATTCATTTAATTTCTGACTAAATGATGTTGACCTAAAATGCAATTAGGTATGGTTTCTGAGGACAGAAATCCTAGGTAGGTAATATGGGTAGCATTCCAGAAGAGGAAGCAACATGACCAAGATAAGAAAGTGCAAGATGTGCTCAGGGTAACATTGAGGGTGGAGATTTTTGCTGGATTTGTGGGCAGTCAGACTTGAGTATTAGTTTGTTTAGATCATAGAGAGCCTTGTCTGCCAGGCTACGGAATTTGAACTTTATCTAATGGGCCATGTTTTTCATTGAAAATTTCTGAAAAGAGGAAATACTGTTAAATCAGGGATGGTTAATGTGATAGAGAGGGCTGACTGAAGTCAGAATAGTTAGGCCATTGCAGTAGTCAGGTGTGTATTAGATGGGGGGTGTATTAGCCTATAGCAGAGTGGTGGCAGTGAGACCAGAAGGGGCACAGTCTGCATGAGCAACTACAGGGGAAGAACTAACTTGACAATTTGGAGTAATAGAAAAGAATCGGAGAGGAATGGACCTTAGATTCGCTGAGACTGAGTCAAAGTTAATTTATGTCCATTTTTACCCACGTAATAAATATTTATTGAAAGCGACATTCTCCAGTAAGAGTTTAAAATGCTGCTGGGACATATAGGTTGGAAATATGTGATGGAGCTTGGTATATAAATCTTTTTTGCTTTAACATAATTATTCATGTAACCTTTTGGTCACATGGAAGAAATAAGAGAATTGAAATGTTGCAAATCAGAAATTGTTTAATTTTGTTAATGTAAGATATATGAAACAAAACCTTCAGAGATAAGGACAAATTTCAAAGCTTTAAAATAATTGTATAATATTGATTCCTCAGGCTCTGCAGCATCATGTGTGTAGCAAAGATTCCTTGGATTGTGGTAAACTGCTTTCCCTAAGAGCTCATATCACTTCCAGGGAGAGTTTGGACACTGTGGATTTTGACTTGGATTGGGCAGCAGTAACTCTAGCAAATACCTTTAAATGCACACCTGTGAAGCCCATCCCCATTATTCCAACAGCTCTGGCAAGAAACTTGGGCAGTAATCTGAATATTTCTCAAGTTCAAGGTACCTATAAATATGGGTAAGTAAAAGACCTATTCATCCAAAATTTTAAATATTCGTCACATTAGTATATTTTCATGTTATTCACATAATATGAAATAATTGTTTGGTCAGTTTACATGCCTGAGATCTGTGGCAGCTAGATAAATAACCAAGGAAGGTGAAAAAATTGTTAATTTTTGCTGAATATGGTTTTCTGATAATGAGCCTAATGGAGGCTGGAGAATTATTTATAATATGCAGGGGTTTTAAAATAATTTATTTATTTATTTATTTATTTATTTATTTATTTATTGGCTGTGTTGGGTCTTCATTGCTGTGCACAGGCTTTCTCTAGTTGTGGTGAGCAGGGGCTACTCCTCGTTGCGGTACGCGGGCTTCTCATTGTCGTGGCTCCTCGTTGCGGAGCATGGGCTCTAGGCACGCAGGCTTCAGTAGTTGTGGCACGTGGGCTCAGTAGTTGTGGCTTGCAGGCTCTAGAGCTCAGGCTTAGTAGTTGTGGTGCACGGGCTTAGTTGCTCTGCGGCATGTGGGATCTTCTCGGGCCAGAGCTCGAACCCGTGCCCCTTTCATTGGTGGGCAGATTCTTAACCACTGCGCCACCAGAGAAGCCCTATAATATGCAGTTTTACTTGTGAATAATGAGCACTGCAGATAATGGAGATTATTAAATTATAATGTATGATACTCTTGCTTACCAAATTGTCAACCACTTGAGGGTGGAGTTTCCTCACATAGCTGAAGCAGCATCCTCTCTAGCTTCCTATTAACACTCTTAGTTTCTTAGGAAATGTAAGCCAAATTGCTTGCTTTCTGATCCTCAGCAGGGCTGCTTCCCTGAATCCTCATCCACTTTCTTTATCCATTGTCTACTGAGCTAAGTCAGACAATGTAAGCACCAACTGCTTTAAAGTCTAAGCAATTCACTTCTGGCTTCCTTTCCCACTGACTCCACCCTAGTTCCTGTTAGGTCTCTAGAGCTGGAAATGTTTGGCAAGGTAAACTCAACTTAAGGTCTTGTCTACCAAAAATGCCTCTTCAAAAGAGGATAAGAAAAAGGATTTTCTTTTCAGAGGGTCCCTGGAACAGCAAGAAAGTTCCCACATGCTGATCAGAGCACCTTTCTGGTTGGGGTGGCACAAAAGCAAAAGCGTTGCTATATTCCAAAATCATGGAATGGTCAACGGTGATAGTGATTAAAAAGTGTTTGAATTAAATTGAACATTTAATTCTCTTGGAGTAATAAAATACTTCTCAATTGGTACATAGAAATTTGTGTTAAAATTAACCAAAAAATTAATTTATTTTCCTTAGTACCTGTGTCATCTAGTGAAGCATGAATTTACCTTTCTTTGAATTATTCCTTTGTGACCCCTTGGCATGCCAGTAGTAACCCAGGATGTTCAATATTCTATCTAATCACCTATTCCTCTTGCCCCTTTCTACCTAGAATTATTTAATTTATGACGTTTGCCTTTTTCTTTGACCACATTCACTTGTTTACCCTAATATTTATTAGGATCCATTGTGGAATAGTATTGTGTTATACACTGGCATTAAATAGATAAAAAAACCATACTTACTGTCCACTAAGTATATTATCACGTAAACACGATGTGGATAAACGTAATAGGGTTTTATATATAGTGCAGGGAAAGCAGGAAGGTGTGTCCAAATTGTCTGGGAAAATCATGGAAAGCCTAAGCTGGTTTATCAGGTTGTCAAGGCAGAAGAGCTCTCAAAGCAGGTGTAAGTGTCATTGTTGATACATAAATCTCGTGCCAACTCAGGCTTAATCATCTTGTCACATGGCTTGATAAATTCATCATCTTTGTGTTTTAGGGTGATTATAGCAATAAAATGTATACTCAGTGATACTATTAAGACTTTATATCACAAATGGCATTGTTTTTACTTTTGTGTTTTAAAGCCATAATAGTAAACTCTTGACAGTTGTACTGTACTTATCATATTCTTAAAACTTATTGTCAGTAATAAGCATATTATATTAATGAAGTATAAATGTAGTATAATGTCCTTTTAGGGAAAAGTGAGCTTTGGGGTTCTATCATGATGGTTGCAAAATTCTTTGATAGCAGTTGGAGGAGTATAGTACATGGCAGATTGAATATCCCTCACCTACTTCAGCCTCCTTCAGTGAGAAGTCACATCTGTTGCAATCTTGTCAAGTCACCTGCATGCTTGAATACTTCCAGCAACAGGAAATTCATTTCTCCCAGGGAAACCTATTTGGTTCTGAAATTGTTAGCCTTGATTTTAATACTTTTGATTAAAAAAATTGATACTTTTAGAGCAAACTTTTTCAAAAGGTATGTAATCTTCAATGACCATTTTAATACATAGAAATTTTAAGATATTAAATCTCTTCCATGTCATCCTCATAATTACTAGAATCTTTTTCTACACTTTGAACTGTTTTCTTTGTATGCATGTGTATGTAAGAGAAATTATTCATTTGAATCCTCTCCTCTGCCTAAAATATACTTCTTCAGCACTCAGATTATCTCTTTTAGGTAAAAGTGCATATTTCCAATTGTTTTTACATGAATGTCTTCTGTTTAGATATCTTAGCATGGATGAGACACGCAAATTGTTACTTTTGCTGGAATCTGATCCCAAGGTTTGTTCTCTCCCATTAGTGGGAATGTAAGTATTGCATTACTTATGAAAACCTTTTCAGCCATATATGTATTCAAATGTATATTATAAGCATGTGAATCATTTGTACTATGAATATGTCATTAATACTTGGATCACCTTATAAAACCATAAATGCCAATGATGCTTAAGCTTTCTTATTTTAACAGCTGAATCAGTTAAAACAAGATTTTTGTCCAATCTTAGGAAGAAGTCCAGTATATAAAACAAAGTTGAATTCTTCTGGTTGAAGTTGAAGCCTTAGAGCCCTGTTTCTTTAACCTTATTCACTACCCCTGTCCTTAAGGCACCTTGAAGAACTCAGGACTCAGGATAACACTGTTTAAAATTCACTGCCAGGCAATTTTGCAGAAATTCTCTTTAGTGTTTATGGCGATCTCTTTTCGAGTTGGTGGTTAATGACATTTAGATAGATTATTCAGTCAGAAATTTATATTAATTCGGTATTTATTGAGTGCTTACCCTATACATAGTATTATGTTTCATACTGTGTTGGGATTTAAAGCTCCTCAAGGAATTAATAATTAAAGGTGAGGCGATAAAATATTCAAATGTTCCCACATAGAAAGATAAATAGTAGAAAGTATATGATTTACTATGAAATAAACAATTTAGACAGTGAGCACTATTACTGTTTGCAAGAGAGATGATAGGGGACGTTTTCTTAGAGAAGGCAAACTTGAGCTGGACCTTTAAGTGTGTAGATAATAGAAGGGAGGATTGACTGGGAAGGGAACCCATATGTGGGAACGGTATGCACAGACTTAAAAAATGAGAGTACAGAAATGTTCTGTGGACCATGAAATCTCCTTACAGTCTTTTTGCTCTGGTCCTGGTAGTGGCTGTGTGTTATTGCTGCTAAGTGAATATCTATTAAGAGTTTTCTGAGACTTCCCTGGTGGTCCAGTGGGTAAGACTCTGTGCTCCCAATGCAGGGGGCCGGGGTTCAATCCCTGGTCGGGAAGCTAGATTCTGCATGCATGCCACAACTAAGAGTTTGTATGCTGCAACTAAGAGCCAGTGCAGCCAAAATAAATAAATAAATACTTAAAAAATAATAAAAAAAATTTTTTTAAAGGAGTTTTCTGTTTTTCAGCCTACCTGTATAATTATAGACTTAAATCCTCTCAATAACTCTATGGTTTTAGGCTGCTAACTTCTTTCTCCCCTAATTCAGCCTATTCTTTCTAGTGCAGGCTAATTGATTCTAATTGATTTCTGCTTTCACCTCTATTGTTAACCATTTTCTTTCCCACAGTTTTACCATCATTTCAGTGGAAGAGGACAGAAAGTGGTGCTCTGTCTCCAAATCTGTCTATGGTTATAGGTATATCTATAGTCTCCCTCTTAATTATCAGCATGGTTTAATGTTCATAGATTTCTTATTTATGAGCCCTTTAATCTGTTCCTGGTGAATGCCAAGAATTTCTGCCACATTACCTTGAGAAGAACATAATCTAAAGAATGTTAAGTACTAATTTGTAAAATGACTATAGTTTTTAATTTCTATTTTTTGTTTTAGCTGGCTGTCTGGAATTATACATATCTATAGTCCTCAGGTGTGGGCTTGCTGCTTGCGATACATGTTCAGTTCTTCTATTCAAGAAAGGTAAGTGATATTTTTTTCTGTAGGGTTTTATTTTGATCTTTACCTTCATTCATGTTTTACTGGTGTTATTTAAAGTTCATGCAATGCCTTAACCTTTTATAATACTTAGAAACCAGAAGAACAGGCACACTAAGGAAGTCAAGCATTATATTAAATGGGAATAAAACCAGACAAAAAAGGTGACATTGTGCTATACTTGGAAATATGAAGGAATTCCCTTGCCTAATGACAGTACTGTAACACAAAAGACATACTTTTTATGAGTGGAAAAAAACCCCTAGGGATCATCTACTCTAGCATCCTATTTTATAAAGAAGAGATTAATTTTCATTGAAGGGACTGAAAATGAGTTTGAGTTTGTTTCAAGTGTTTTATTGTTACCCTGTGCTACTGATAGTACCTTAAGAAACATTTGAGATGAAGTTTAATGTTCTTGGAACTAAAGCACAAGCATTGGAACTAATAGGGAAACTTTATTTCTAACCTCAACTCCTCATTTAATTTTGTTATTTTGTACATGATACCACTATTTGCCTCTTACTTTCTTCATCTAGTAAATGAAAATTCCAGAGTCTGTTTCTGTCTGCTTTGGTGGCTATAATACACTTTTTAAAAAAAACTTTAATGAAAAGGCAGTATAAGTACATAGCAAAAAATCAGACATATATAAAGATGCATAATAAAAATGTCTCTTCCACCCCATTTCCCCAGACCCTATCCCCAGAGACAATCACTGTTAAAGGAGTATCTTGTGCTTCCTTCTTGAAATACCAATCCATAAACAAATAACACCCTTCCCTGGTCTGTAAAAGTTAAATCACAAATGGGATCAAACTGTTTTACCTTTTCTCTGTTGCTTTTTTCTTTATATCATTATACCTTGGAAATCATTACTAAATCTTTGCACATGCAGATTTAATACACATATTTACAACTGAATAGTAAATAATATATACTGTATTTTAAAAACTACTCCTTTTGCTTGCGGACAACTTTGTGTATACATCTTTGTTGTATATATTAGTATATTTGTGGAATAAATTCCTAAAAGTGGTTTTTCTGGGTCAAATAGTAAATAATTTTAAATTTTGGTAGATATTGCCAATTTGTGCTTCAAAGACTATCAGTTTATAATCTTTCCAACAGTGTTTGAGAGTGCCTGTTTTCTCCATCCCCTCACTAACACTGTGGAACAAGTATTTGTTGAGCACCTACTATGTACCAAGCACTATTCATGATATTGGCAATAAACAGTAAACAAAATAAAGACCCTGCAGAGATAGGCAGTAAACAGAAAAAATAAGTAAAATAAAGAGTATTTTACAAGGTGATGAGTGCTGTGGAGAAAAATAAGCAGGGGAGGTGGATGTTGTGTCTATGGTAGTGGCAGGTATGGTTGCAGTTTTAAATAGGGCAGTCAGGCAGGCAAAGACTTGAGATGGGGGAGTAAGCCATGTGGCTGTCTGGGGCAGTATCACAGGATGATGGGTACAGTGCTGTGGGTGAAAGATCACCTTGCATCTTCAAGGAATAGCAAGGAAGTAACGTGGCTGGAGAGGAGTGAGGGAAGGGAAAAACAACAAGACCTCAGAGAGGTAACTGGAAGGCTATTATTAGACTTTTTTTTTTTTTTTTTAATTTTTGGCTGCGTTGGGTCTTTGTTGGGGCGTGTGGGCTTTCTCTAGTTGTGGGGAGCCGGGGCTACTCTTCATTGCAGTGCGCAGGCTTCTCATTGCAGTGGCTTCTCGTTGCAGAGCACGGGCTCTAGGTGCGGAGGCTTCAGTAGTTGTGGGGTGTGAGCTCAGTAGTTGTGGCTCGCAGGCTCTAGAGTGCAGGCTCAGTAATTGTGGCACACAGGCTTAGTTGCTCCATGGCATGTGGGATCTCCCCGGACCAGGGATCGAACCCGTGCCCCCTGCACTGGCAGGCAGATCCTTAACCACTGCGCCACCAGGGATGCCCCCATTATTAGACTTTTGATCTTTGCAAATCTGATGTTTTATAATCTCATCTTCTGGGAACCTCCTAATCATGTCTCTTGCCATTACTCTATTGGGTTGTGTATCTTTTTCACATTGCTTTGTAAGAGCTCTCTTTTTCTTTTTCACTCTCTGTATATATACATTTATATAATATGTAAAGTATACAGAGAAGTATATATTTCTTAAAATATGTGTGTTATATGCTGCAAAGATTTTATATATGTGTATATAAACATGTTATAAAAATGTGCGTGTGTACATACGTATATGTATTTGTATTGGTATAGATATGTGGCAAAAATTTATTTCCCCCAGATTGTCATTTCATTTCATTTTGGTTAATATTTTTTCCCAGGCTTTTTTTAAAGTCCGATTTATCCTTTTTTTTTTTTTTCTATTTTGCTTAGAAAGGATTTTTATTGAAATGAAAATCTCTTGTTTTTTCTCCAGAAGCTACAGTTCTACTTTTTACATTTTATTTTAATTATATAATATAGTTAGTTTTATTTGCAATAAAAGAGAAGTTAATTATTCATTTTAGCATATTAGTAATATTAAGTTTTATTATCAGTGACTGGTCTTGCTTTAATTATTTATTGATAGTAAATGCTTGGTGAAGTTAGTTTTGGAGCTCTCTCTGTTAATATGAAGCGTTAGGGAATTTCTTTGATACCTGGACTCTTTAATTACTGCCAGCCTTTAACCAGGGAGGCATCAGCACTGCTTAGCATAGCTTAGGTTAGTACTTTACAGCATTCTGATCAGTGGTCTTGTCTGACCCTAGAGAGAGGAATTGAGCAGAATAGGCATTCTGCCTCCTAAACCCTCACTGCTTTGTTTTGTTAATAGTGTAATATATCCCCAAATTATCCTTCATTCAACATTTTACAAAGTAGAGACAACTACTAAAAGTATTTTTAAATAGTGGGTTTTGGTGTGTATTTTAAGGACTCTTGATTACATTACAGATATTTGTTCAGTCATGTAGTGAATAATAAAATGAATGTTCATTTTATCCGTGTTTATAGTAGTGAAATATTGTGAATAAAATATACACTTTTAGAAGTCTAGGTGAATCAATAATAGCACATCTATAAATTGTAATACTGGATAGTCACTAAAAAAGAATAAGGAGGTCTAAGGTATAATATAGAATAGTGACATGGAAAGAAATCCAAGATTGTCAAATAATAAATAGCAAATACAATTAAGGAAACAATCCCATTTACCATTGCAACAAAAAGAATAAGATACCTAGGAATAAACCTACCTAAGGAGGTAAAAAACCTGTACTCAGAAAACTGTAAGATACTGATGAAAGAAATCAAAGATGAAACAGATGGAGAGATATATACCATGTTCTTGGACTGGAAGAATCAATATTGTGAAGATGGCTATACTACCCACAGCAATCTACAGATTCAGTACAATCCCTATCAAATTACCAATGGCATTTTTCACAGAATTAGAACAAAAAATTGTACAATTGATACGGAAACACAAAAGACCCCAAATAGCAAAGGCAATCTTGAGAAAGAAAAACAGCTGGAGGAATCAGGCTCCCTGACTTCAGACTATACTACAAAGCTACAGTAATCAAGACAGTATGGTAGTGGCACAAAAACAGAAATATAGATCAATGGAACAGGATAGAAAGCCCAGAGATAAACCCATGCACCTATGGTCACCTAATCTATGACAAAGAAGGCAAGAATATATAATGGAGAAAAGACAGTCTTTTCAGTAAGTTGTGCTGGGAAAACTGGACAGCTACATGTAAAGGAGTGAAATTAGAACACTCCCTAACACCATACACAAAAACAAACTCAAAATGGATTAAAGACCTAAGTGTAAGGATGGACACTATTAAACTGTTAGAGGAAAAAACATAAGCAAAACACTCCTTGACATAAATCACAGCAAGAGCTTTTTTGACCGACCTCCTAGAGTGATGAAAATAAAAACAAAAATAAACAAATGGGACCTAATAAAACTTTAAAGCTTTTGCACATCAAAGGAAACCATAAACAAGACCAAAAGACAACCCTCAGAATGGGAGAAAATATTTGCAGATGAAGCAACTGACCAGGGATTAATCTCCAAAATATACAAACAGTTCATGCAGCTCAATAACAAAAAAAACCCAAACAATCAGAAAATGGGCAGAAGACCTAAATAGACATCTCTCCAAAGAAGACATACAGATGGCCAAGAGGCACATGAAAAGATGCTCAACATCACTAATTATTAGAGAAATGCAAATCACAACTATCATGAGGTATCACCTCACACCAGTCAGAATGGCCATCATCAAAAAATCTACAAACAATAAATGCTGGAGACGGTGTGGAGAAAAGGGAACCCTCCTACACTATTGGTGGGAATATAAATTGGTACAGCCACTATGGAGAACAGTATGGAGGTTCCTTAAAAAACTAAAAATAGAACTACCATATGACCCAGCAATCCCACTCCTGGGCATATACCTGAAGAAGGTCATAATTCAAAAAGATACATGCACCCCAGTGTTCATTGCAGCAGTATTTACAATAGCCAGGACATGGAAGCAACCTAAATGTCCATCGACAGATGAATGGATAAAGAAGATGTGGTACATATATACAATGGACTATTACTCAGCCATAAAAAGGAACGAAGTAGTGCCATTTGCAGATGTGGATGGACCTGGAAACTGTCATACAGAGTGAAGTTAAGTCAGAAAGAGAAAAACAAATATTGTATAATATTGCTTATATGTGGAATCTAGAAAAATGGTACAGATGAACTTATTCGCAAAGCAGAAATAGAGACACAGTTGTAGAGAACAAACTTAAAGATACCAAGGGGGGAAGGAGAGGGTGGGATGAATTGGGAGCTTGGGATTGACATGTATACACTACTATGTATAAAATAGATAACTAATGAGAACCTACTGTAGAGCACAGGGAATTCTACTCAGTGCTCTGTGGTGACCTAAATGGGTAGGAAATCTAAAAAAGGGGATATACGTATATGTATAACTGATTCACTCTGCTGTACAGCAGAAACTAACACAACATTGTAAAGCAACTATACTCCAATAAAAAATAATTTTAAAAAAACTATATCACAGACCTATTGAATATGTGGTTTAGAAATATACCAGTAATCACGTTGTGTGCTTTTAATTAAATGTTCTTTCTCTTTTCCCTCAAAAAAAAAAAAAAAAGGAACAAATGCAAATAGTGTGTATAGTACCTTGTTTTTGTTAAATGGTATAAAATGTTTGCATATGCCTATGGGGAAAATTCTGTAAGTAAATACGGTAAACTGGAGAGTGGAGTGGGATGGTTTTCTATTTTATACATTCCTGTTTTTGTTTGAAGTATTTACAAGGAATATGTATTCCATAATAAATGTATTTTAAAAATTAAAAATTAGTAACATTAAAAAGTAAGCATAGGGAATTCCCTGGTGGTCCAGTGGTTAGGCTCCACGCTTCCATTAAAGGGAGCATGGGTTTGATCCCTGGTCAGGGAAAAGTAAGCATAAACTTGCCCCTCAGTTTTCTTCCAAAAACTGGACTGTTTAGTTAGTCTATTAACTAGATTGAGAGACTCACATAGAATTCTTTGAGTGTACTCTTGTTATTCTCAGTAAATTTTAATTAAATGGCATTTTTTTATCCAGGGTTTTTTCGGAATCTGGAAATTTCATTATAGTTCTCTATTCTGTGACACATAAGGATCCTGAGTTTTATGAATGCCTCCCTTGTGATGGCAGGTTACCTGACCTTCGCTTCCAGCTACTAACTAGTAAGGAAACATTACATCTTTTCAAAGTAAGTGATTTGATTACCTAGCACACTTATGACTATTCAGGGTTGTACTCAAATTATTAGGCTTTATTTATAATCAATCTTACTGAATATTAAGTTTATTCATTTATGGTTAATTTTGTTTTGTAAATTTTAGGCCATACCTCCAGAACCAAATTCTAATGCAGGATGAAACGTTATCTACAGAGTAACTTTCTCATGTTTTCCTAAAACCTTTGAGGACTATATCAAGAATTTAATGTATATGTTGTATCATTTTACGATATTGAGAGTTAATTTGTGATCTTAGTGTTTTCTTTGTCCTGACTGTTAATTTTTAAATGTATGGGTATAACAAATGGTTTCTCATACTTAAAAGTCAATGTCTATAATATATAACCCTAGGAATCAGAATAGATTAATATGACTGGCAAAAAAATTCGTTCGGGTTTTTCTGTAAGATCTTATGGAAAAACCTGAAAGAACTTTTTGGCCAACCCAGTACATTTAGGTGATGGTCACAGAAAAAGTAGATCTTTGAAACCGTAAGTGTCATTATGTAAAAACATTCTAAGGCCAAAAATAAACAATAATTCTGCTTTTTTTTTTTTTTTTTTTTTTCCTTTTTGCGGTATGTGGGCCTCTCACTGTTGTGGCCTCTCCCGTTGCGGAGCACAGGCTCCGGATGCGCAGGCCCAGCGGCCATGGCTCACGGGCCCAGCCGCTCCGCGGCATATGGGATCCTCCCAGACCGGGGCACGAACCCGTATCTCCTGCATCGGCAGGCGGACTCTTAACCACTTGCGCCACCAGGGAGGCCCTGCTTTTTTTTTTTTTTAACAAAAATATTGACTATCTCGGGCTTCCCTGGTGGCTCATTGGTTAAGAATCCACCTGCCAATGCAGGGGACACGGGTTCAAGCCCTGGTCCCAGAATATCGCACATGCTGCGGAGCAACTAAGCCTGTGCGCGACAACTACTGAGCCTGTGCTCTAGACACAGTGAGCCACAACTACTGAGCCCATGTGCCGCATCTACTGAAGCCCACGTGCCTAGAGCCCATGCTCCGCAGCAAGAGAAGCCATCGCAGTGAGAAGCCTGTGCACTGCAACAAAGAGTAGCCCCCGCTCGCTGCAACTAGAGAAAGCCCACGTGCAGCAACAAAGACCCAACGCAGCCAAAAATAAATAAATTAATTAAAAAAATTTTTTTACTATCCCTAAATAACCATGTGTTACCACTCAGATCTTATTTTGTGCCTTTAATTTCATTTATAGGTTGTACTGATTCATGAATCAAGTTTTTGTATTTTAATTATACACATAATCATCTTAAATGAGGTCTATTTCCATTTTAGAGACATATATCGTTCACTCATTTTATTCTTCAGATTGTATGCTCAGTTTAAAGTTACTTTTTTTTTTTTTTGCGGTATGCGGGCCTCTCACTGTTGTGGCCTCTCCCGTTGCAGAGCACAGGCTCCGGACACGCAGGCTCAGCGGCCATGGCTCACAGGCCTAGCCGCTCTGCGGCATGTGGGATATTCCCGTACTGGGGCACGAACCCGTGTCCCCTGCATCGGCAGGCGAACTCTCAACCACTGCACCACCAGGGAAGCCCTAAAGTTACTATTTTAACTGAATCCCTGGTTATTGAGTAAGTTACATAGTAAAGGTAATTAGGTTTTTACTTTCATTTATGTAGTAGAGAGACGGATAGTTTTTTAAAAAGGTTGCATAAAAATAGAACCATATGATTCAGCAATTCCACTTCTGGGTATTTATCCAAAGGAAACAAGAACACTAATTCAAAAAGATATGTGTACCACCATGTTAATTGCAGCACTATTTACAATAGCCAAAATATTAAAGCAACCTAAGTGTCCATGGTTGGGTGAATGGATAAAGAAAATGTAATTTATCTTATATTATATTACATTATATCATATTATATTAATATAATGGGAAAATATTCAGCTGTAAAAAACGGAAGGAAATGCTGCCATTTGTGACAACGTAGATGGACCTTGAGGGCATTGTGCTAAGTGAAATAAATAAAACAGAGAAAAACAAATACCGTATGTCACTTATATGTGCAATATTTAAACAACAACAACAAAACATTTCATTGAACTCACAGACACAGAGAACAGATCGGTGGTTTGCAAGCGGTGGGGGGGGAGGGGGGGTTGAGGGTGGCCGAAATAGCCAAAGGTGGTCAAAAGGTACAAACTTCCAGTTATAAAGTAAATAAGTAATGGGGATGTAATATACAGCATGGTGAGTATAGTTAATAATACTATATTGTATTTTGAAAGTTCTTCTTTTTTAATTTATTTATTTTATTTACTTTTTGGATGCGTTGGGTATTCGTTGCTGTGCACAGGCTCTCTAGTTGCGGCAAGCGGGGGCCACTCCTTGTTGCGGTGTGCAGGCCTCTCATTGTGGTGGCCTCTCCCATTGCAGAGCTCAGGCTCCAGGCGCACAGGCTCCAGCAGTTGTGGCACACGGTCCCAGAAGCTGTGGCTCACGGGCTTCAGAGCACAGTAGCTTCAGTAGCTATGGCGCATGGGCCCAGTTGCTCCGCAGCATGTGGGATACCCCCGGGACCAGGGGTCGAACCCGTGTCCCCTGCATTGGCAGACAGATTCCCAACTACTGTGCCACCAGGGAAGTCCTTGAAAGTTCTTATAAGAAAAAATTTATCATTCTGCATGGTGATGGATGGTTAACTAGATTTATTGTAGTGTGTGTTTCACAGTATATTCAAATATTGAATCATTATGTTCACCTGAAAGTATTATGTCATATGTCAATTATATCTCAGTTTAAAGAATGATTTTTTTAAAAAAGATTATAGTTACAGAAATCAGAAGTCGCCTTTCCCCCAGTGTTTCAGAGTTACTTGTCATCTAAATAGAATTATCTGGTGTTTATGTAAGTCACATCTCAAAGTATGACCTACTTTATTTCAGAATGTTGAACCTTCTGACAAAAACCCAGTCTATTTTGAACTGAGTGCTGAAGGCCAGAATGCAGAAAGAGAGTTTTTTAACAAAGTTTCCAAGAATCTTTCAATTAAGAGGTAAAAGATATTTTATTATCATGTGTACTTTTAAAATTAATTTTATTAGTTTTTTGGTGAGTAATTAAAGTAACTCCCTAATTATTTCTGAGGAAACTGTGTAAAATCTTATACCATAGGTATCCTTGCTTTAAATGCATTCCTTCATACTCAGAAGTTGGATGATAATTTTAATGAAGTGACAACTCTAATATGGTTCTCATTTGAGTTGATTTATTACATAGGGGAACAAAAGTATTTGTCAAGACATTATCTTGTTTAAGAAGAAGCATCCTGTTTTTGTTTAGTTTGCCTTCTGTTCTTCCCTTCCTTGTAGTATTAAACCTAGGCCTATCAGATAAACTACTATAAAAAATAACTCGTCTACCTAAAAAAGAAAACTTTTAAAGCAAATGCACTTGGAGAATATTAAATAATGGTTGTGAATTTTTGAGTCCATATATACCTTTTATGGTAAAGTAGATATTCCCTTTGTATTAGGGTTCTCCAGAGAAACAGAAGCGACAGGATATATATACATAGAGATGTGTTTTAAGAAATTGATTTGTGCAGCTGGGGAGGCTTGTCAGGGCCAAAATCTGCAGGGTAGGCTGGCAGCCTGAGAAAAGTTGCAGTTAGAGTCCAAAGGTGGTCAGCTGGCAGAATTCCCTCCTCTTGGGGAGGTCAGTCTTTGTTCTATTAAGGCATTCAGCTGATTGGATGAGACCCACCCACATTATGGAGGATTATATATGCTTTACTCAGAGTCTACCGATTTAAATGTTAATCTCATCTTAAAAACACCTTCACAGAAACATCTAGAATAATGTATGACCAAAAATCTGGCTACTGTGGCCTAGCCAAGTTGACACATAAAATTAACCCTTCATATCCCTATTCCAGCTTTCTCATTTATTTTACTATGTGCCTGATAATGTGCTAAGAGCTGGGGATATAGTGGTATTAAAAACAGATGCAGACACGATCCCTTTCCTCATGGAATTTATAGTTCAGTAATGGAGTGTTGAACTCTCTGTATTATTTGAGAGGTCCATTAATTTAAGTTAATATTTACCAAGTATTTAATAACCTCATTTAAAAGTTACTTTGGAATGCTGGTTTATTCTTTGAGTCTGTAGCTCAGAAACTATTGTTATTTTTAACATGCACTTAAAACTGATTTGTCCTTTTCTCAACTTTTTGATTATAACCTTAACCTATCTTTGGGCCTCTTTAATACTATCTGTTTAGTATTCTGCATGAGAAACAAGCAGATATAACGTTCATTATAGATTATTGCAATTATTGAGAAAATAGCTTCACCTTTTTTTTTTTTTGGCCGCGCCACCTGGCACGTGAGATCTTAATTCCCCGAACAGCAATCAGACCCGTGCCCTCTGCATTGGGAGTACTGACTCTTAACCACTGGACCACCAGGGAAGTCCCTAGCTTGACTTTTTTTTTTTTTTTTTTTTTTTTTCAGTACGCGGGCCTCTCATTGTTGTGGCCTCTCCCGTTGCGGAGCACAGGCTCCGGACGCGCAGGCTCAGTGGCCATGGCTCACGGGCCCAGCCGCTGCACGGCATGTGGGATCCTCCCGGACCGGGGCACGAACCCGTGTCCCCTGCATCAGCAGGTGGACTCTTAACCACTGCGCCACCAGGGAAGCCCTTGACCTTTTTTTAATAGCATTCATTCATCTGTCCTTAACACTTGATTCTGTAGGTGGAAGTTAACTATGATACAGTTTTAAAATAAATGCCAGCTATGCCAACTATTTATAGAGGCTACATAACATAATAGTTGTGAGTTCAGGTTATGGTATAAGACATATATTTGTTCAGGTCTTGGTTGTAAATATCACTATCCCATCTGTAAAATGGGAATTATGACTTTATTCATATTGGTTTCCTATTGCTATTCTAACAAAGTACCACAAACTTAAGTGACTTCAAACAATACAAAGTTATTATCTTCTAGTTCTGGGGGTCAGGAGTCCAAAATGGATCTTTGGGGCTAAAATCAAAGTGATGGTAGGGCTGCATTCCTTTTGGAAGCTTTAGTGGTGAATCCATATTCCTTTTTCCAGCTTCTAGAGGCCACCTGCATTCCTTGTCTTACTCCATCTTCAAAGCTAGCAGCATAGCATCTTCAAATCTCTCTCTGACTTCTTCTATCCTCCTCATATCTCCTTCTCTGCCTGACCATCTTGCCTCCATCTTATAAGGACCATTGTGATTACATTGAGCCTCCACATCTCAAGATACTTAATCAATCACATCTGCAAACTCCCTTTTTCCTTTTACACTAACATATTCACAAGTTCTGGGGATTAGAAAGATGTCTGAGGTATACTCTATCTTTGGGAGTTTTAAGTTATTTTTATTTTTTTTAAGAAGATGTTGAGGGTAGGAGTCAATTTATTTATTTATTTTTGCTGTGTTGGGTCTTCGTTTCTGTGCGAGGGCTTTCTCTAGTTGTGGCAAGCGGGGGCCACTCTTCATCGTGGTGCGTGGGCCTCTCACTATCGCGGCCTCTCTAGGTGAGATAAATCTCACACCACCTGGCACGCGAGATCTTAATTCCCCGAACAGCGATCAGACCCGTGCCCCCTACATTGGGAGCACTGAGTCTTAACCACTGGACCACCAGGGAAGTCCCTAGCTTGACCTTTTTTTTTTTTTTTTTTTTTGCAGTACGTGGGCCTCTCATTGTTGTGGCCTCTCCCGTTGCGGAGCACAGGCTCCGGACGCGCAGGCTCAGTGGCCGTGGCTCACGGGCCCAGCCGCTCCGTGGCATGTGGGATCCTCCTGGACCGGGGCTCGAACCCGTGTCCGCTGCATTAGCAGGCAGATTCTCAACCAGTGCGCCACCAGGGAAGCCCTTAAGTTATTTTTGAAACAGGTTAGATCAGCAGAAAACTATATTGTTATAGACTTGCAGGACCACCTTCATTGTCTTAAGTTTTAAGGTTTTATTCAAGATTTTATTGAATGTTTATGGAAGAAAAAGCCAAATTAAGGGGACACTTGCAATTTCTTTAACATTGTTGAAAAACCGTGTCTGTTTTCTTTTTTTAAATTTATTTATTTACTTATTTATGTTTGGCTGCATTGGGTCTTCATTGCTGCGCATGGGCTTTCTCTGGTTGCAGTGAGTGGGGGGGTATTCTTCATTGCGGTGGCTTCTGTTGTGGCCGAGCACGGGCTCTAGAGTGCAGGCTTTGTAGTTGTGGTACACAGGCTTAGCTGCTCCGCGGCATGTGGGATCTTCTGGGACCAGGGCTCGAACCCGTGTCCCCTGAATTGGCAGGCGGATTCTTAACCACTGCACCACCAGGGAAGTCCGGCCGTGTCTATTTTCAACTCTGACCAAACCTTTGATAAGGATCAGTTATTTTTAGCTTCTAATTTTAATAAAATGTTTATCTCACCCAGATAACTGGTATTAAAATTATACAACATTAAGGGGTTTTTTTGTCTTAGGTGCTAAAAAAGCTCAGAAATTGATATATTTTGTTTTTTGTGTTTTTTTGGCTGTGCCACGCAGCATGTGGGATCTTAGTTCCCTGACCAGGGATTGAACCTGCACCCCCTATAGTGGAAGCGCAGAGTCTTAACCACTGGATGGCCAGGGAAGTCCCTCAGAAATGGATCTTATTGCTCAGCGTTGGGAAGTTTTATATGTGTGTATCTATGTGTATATTTGTATATGTATATCATAAGTAAGTATGTAGCAAATATTAATTCCTTGCCACAAACTCAGGTGTACCAAAAATGTAACTTTTTGTTTTTATTCTTTTCTCTTTTTTTTGGTGCAGCATGTGGGATCTTAGTCCCCCAACCAGGGATCGAGCCCGATTCCCCTGCATTGGAAGTACAGAGTCTTAACCATTCGATCACCAGAGAAGTCCCCTACTTTTTTTCTTTTTAAAAATAATTGAGGGAATTCCCTGGCGGTCCAGTGGTTAGGACAGAGTGCTTTCACTGCTGAGGCCTGGGTTTGATCCCTGGTTGGAGAACTAAGATCCCACAAGCCGCGTGGTGCCACAGCCAAAAACAAAAAGTAATTGAAGTTAATTTCTATTTGGAGCCCCTATTCATTTTGCTCAGTTATAGAAGCCAAATTTCAGTTAATTCAAGGTCTGTTTATCCTGTTTTCTTCTGAGGTTATGTGTAATTTAGAGGGGACTAATGCTCTGCCACTACTGGTGATGTGGGGTAACATGATTATCACCCATCCACACCACTCAGCCATCTGCTGAGGTGTTTTCTTTCTTTCTTTCTTTTTTTCTTTCTTTCTTTGGTTGCACCAGGTCTTAGTTGCAGCAGGCAGACTCCTTAGTTCTGGCTTGCGGGCTCTTTAGTTGGCACTTGCTGGCTCCTTAGTTGAGGCATACATGTGGGATCTAGTTCCCTGACCAGGGATTGAACCCAGGCCCCCTGCATTGGGAGCGTGGAGTGGAGTCTTACCACTGCGCCACCAGGGAAGTCCCTGAGGTGTTTTCATTTGCATCTGGTTTTTGGCAGTTGGTTTGTGCAGGATCCTGCTGCGACCTCCTTACCCTATTCAGGTCACTGGCTCTCTGGGTCATGTCCATGCTGCACTGAGGCATATGGAATATCATTCTGTATTCTCCATGTTCTTCTTGGGTGTGGGGGGAGAGCTTTGTGAGATTGTTTCATTGCAGCACCTTGGCACAGAAAGAACTCTGTGTTTGCGTCTACAGACTGTCAGGGTTTGGGACTAAGGTCTATTCTGCTGTCAAATCTTCCATATCTACCTGGGGGTTTCTGTTGTTCTGCTAAGGAGACAGGACCCTTTCTTAGGAATTCCATTAATATCTAAGCTCTCTTAGCTTCCTTCTGGCTTTTCTTTGTCTTCCCTACCTCATCTTTTTGAGATTTCATTTAGTTTAGGGTGGAAAAAAACTGGATGCATATAGTCTTTCAAATTTTAGTCTTAAACTCTAATTTCAGCTTTTGAAACTCAGTGCCAGCACTTAAAATTTTTCTGTGTTCTACTGGGACACGACACCCGTGACACAGTAACTTCAACTGACTAAATGGAAGGAGGTATTTCAATTAACGTCTCAGAGTATTTTACCATCACAGATATACGTACATAGGAGAATGTAATTCCTTACTTGACTTTTCTTTCTAACACAGTGAGTGTTTAATGCAGTATGTTTAATACAGTGAGTATACATCTCTCTTATCAGATAATAAAGTTTTGGTGGCAAGCTCTGTATCTTATTAATTTCTATACTCCCCTAAGTGGTTAATCAGAAAATGCTCAGTAACTATTGCTTTATTATGACATTAAGATTAACTGGGTTATGGATACAACTAGAGATGATCATACTAAGTGAAGTAAGTCAGAAAGAGAAAGACAAATACCATATGATGCCACTTATATGTGGAATCTAAAATATGACACGGATGAACCTATCTGTGAAACAGAAACAGAATCAGGGACATAGAGCACAGACTTCTTGTTGCCAAGGGGGAGGGGGGCAGGAGAAGGTTGGGTTGGAAGTTTGGGATTATCACTGCAAACTGGTATATATAGAATGGATAAACAACAAGATCCTACTGTGTATAGCACAGGGAAATACATTCAGTATCCTGTGATAAACTATAATGGAAAAGAATGTATGTGTGCACACGTGCGTGTGTGTGTGTTTGTATATATGTATGTATATATATATATATGGATAACTGAGTCACTTTGATGTACAGCAGTAATTAACACAACATTATAATTCAACTATACTTCAATTAAAAATAAATTTAAAAAGAATAACTGGGTTAAACTTGCCATGATCAGGAGAAGAGGGTAGATTATTAAGCATGAGTCTGACTGGCTCAGCTTTCCTGATCATCTGGCACTGGCCTAAAAAAATAAAATAATTTTTGGTTGTCAGATACTAAATTAAATGATCCAGTTACTATTGTGGCTTATTAAAGGACTTTATTCAGCTTCAGAAAGAAAGAACAAATGAAAACTAAATTACTGAAGACTTATATTTTCTCCCCTCTGTTCTTTAGGTCTTCTCAAAAGTTACCTCCAGGGAAAATGCCAATAAGTGATCATGACTCTGGTGTTGAAGATGAAGATGTTTCTCCAAGACCAATTCCTAGTCCTCATCCAGTGAGTCAGAAGGTACCACTGATCTTAGAACTCACCTTTGTGATTAGAAACCTAAAAGTCTCTTCATGTTAAAGCACTCAATAATATTACCTAAAACTTCCTTAAGTTCATTCTAAGATATCTATAGCTATCTATATGTATATGGCTTTGACTATATATAAAGAGATATATATATTCCTCACAGGTACATATAATTATTATATGTAATAATATATATGAATATGTACACATATTGTAATAAGTATATATAATTATTATTCCCAGAGAAAACTGAGGAACAGATTGGTTAAGTTACCTGCCTAGGATTACATAACTATTAAGTAGTAAAGCTGGAAATCAGGAAGTTTGGGATTTGGTAAACCTAGTGATTTAGGAGGTTTAGTTTCAGAATCTGGTGCTTTTAACCCATATAGACTCAACATTCTGTACATTAACCAGAGCTCAACATTGTTTCTTATTACCATATTCTGAGAAAACATTCTACTTCCTTTTGGAGATTGCTAATAACCTGTCATAATTTTTTTTATTGAGGCCAGCTAGTGGGTTATTTTAGAACTGTTGTGTCCTAATTACTTATTAGAAGAAAAAGGAATGAGAAAGGCTTTTTAAAATTAATATTAAATTATAACCAAATTTGCCACAGCTAGTATTTTATTCTTTTTGGCTCTCTTCCAACTCTTTTAGTTGGTATCAGTAAAAAGAATAGCAGTGAATAATTTCACTTAGTAGAATATTCTGAATACTTATTGGAAGACCCTTATTTAAGATGCAGAAATATTATTCTTTACTAGATGTGTTGAAGCATCAGGTCTGATAATTTTTTTTTTGCAGAGAGGGTAAAAAAAGTCTGTTATAACATAGCTTCCCATATTGTGTTCTGTGATCTAAGCAACATTAATCAGTGTTCCAATGAAAGGAGTTTCATTGTTAAATAAGTTTGTGAGGGCAAGGACCTTATTTATTTTGTTCACAGTTGCATTTCTAGTAGTAGCACATAGATGCCCAGAAAATATTTGTAAACTGTCTAAATAAAGAATAAACACTTTTTTTGGGCCTCCCTGGTGGCGCAAGTGGTTGAGAGTCCGCCTGCCGATGCAGGGGATACGGGTTCGTGCCCCGGTCTGGGAGGATCCCATATGCCGCGGAGCGGCTGGGCCCGTGAGCCATGGCCGCTGAGCCTGCGCGTCCGGAGCCTGCGCGTCCGGAGCCTGTGCTCCGCAATGGGGGAGGCCACAGCAGTGAGAGGCCCGCATACCGCAAAAAAAAAAAAAAAAAAAAAAAAGAATAAACACTTTTTAATAAATAACTGGATGTAATTTGGAAAATACTAATCAAAGGAAAATGAAGCATATATCATTATTCTAAAAGGTACTTTTTCCTCTTTAATGTCTTTCCCACTTACAGGTTTCTAAGATCCAGCCATCAGTTCCTGAACTTTCACTTGTATTGGATGGCAACTTCATAGAATCAAACCCTGTACCTAACCCATTGGAAATGGTGAATAATGAAAATCCTCCTTTGTTGATTAACCCTTCTGAACACTTTGAATCATTGCAACCCCAGCTTTATGATGAGAAACACAGCCCAGAAGCTGAAGCTGGAGAGCCTTCCTTGAGAGGGCTACCAAATCAATTAAATCAGGACACTGCTCCTTTGAGACACTGCAAAGTAAGACAGCCATCTGCCTGTAAGAAAGGGAACCCCCATATCAGGAGCAGTGTTAAACCGTCTTCTTTTAATGGACCATCTCCTGAGGCATCTGAAAAGCTTCAAACAGTTTCTGCTGGAAATGTACACAAAGAAGAGTATCCTGTAAGATCCTCCACATTTAATTCCAGGCAGTCTTCCTTTGCCCCACAGTCCCACCCACACAATTTTGTTTTTTCACCCCATAATTCAGGAAGACCGATGGAATTTCAGATACCTACTCCCCCCCCACCATCTTACTATTCCACAAATGTTTGCAGTTGTTTTCAGGATCATGGCCATATTCAATATAGTCCAATAAATTCTTGGCAAGGAATGAATAGAGTAGGATCCATTCAAGACCTCCAGTCTGAAGCCCTTCAAAAACATTCATTACTTCATCCAAGTGGATGTCCAGCTCAGTATCATAATGCATTCTGTTCCTCAAGTAGTCCTGCAGCCTTGAGACCTCAGGGAAACATGGGGGGTTGTTCTTCCCACAGCAATGTAGAACCATTGCCTGCGGCAAGACTACCTCCACACGTGGACTCATGTAACCCATGGCCTTGTGCAGTATGTGTGCACACACCCAAGACTGGGTCAGATAATGGAATGATGGGACTATCTCCGGATGCGTATAGGTTCGTCACAGAGCAAGACAGACAGCTGCGACTACTTCAGGCACAGGTTTGCTAGCTTTCTTCTGTTAAATTCTTGGTATTAATAGGGTTTTGAAAAAATAGCTGGCAACTCCTCAGTAATTATAGTTTATGGAGTAGAACTGTAGAATGTCAGAGCTAGAAGAGACCTTGGAAACTGAATTCTAGTCCCTCTTGTTTACAGGTAAGTAAAATGAGGATTAGAGAGAAAAAATAATTTACCCAATGACACATTGCTAGTTAGGAGTAGAACTAGCCCTAGAAAGCAAGTCCTCTCTTCTCTGTCTTGTGCATATCCTAACCTACAACAAAACTGTATTTTTCTTTCACTTTTAGCCTCTAATGAGAAGTCTGTAATTGACTAAACTTTATATACAACTAAATATAAAGCCTGCACAATAGGTTCTGATACTCTCTAGTTTGTCAACCTTATAGTGTGTAAACTAACCTTTAGCCAGTGTACCTTTACAGAGTACATGTAGTGCCTCCTCTGTGTATCTATACTAGGCTTGTTCTACTCATTTTATTCTGAAATGCTTTCTTTCTTCAGGCCTTTATGACAAAGTTCTTAGTCTTTTAATTATATCCTTGCACAGTTTAGTCTTCATTGTACTGTGTCTTTTTCTTTCTTTGCTAACTGACACCCTTCTTCCACATACCTACCGCAAACCCCCCACTCCTTCCTTTCCCCGTAGTACCAATGGAAACAACCTGAAATAGATTCTTTCATAGTTTTTTCCATGACCCTATAACTATACTAATATATGTAAAATGGACATATATACATGTGTGATTTTTTTTAATCTTTTATAAAATTGGGGTCATAGTGTTTGCATTTTGCAAAAACAAGACAATGACGTTTTTCAAATTCTGCTTTAAATGCTTTAGATAAGACACCCAAGAAAAAATCAGCTTTGCTGTTTTTTTTAAACCCAGGTATATCCTCTGAAATTGTAAAATGTAAGTTGGATTTTAACAAATGATTATAAACATTTGGCAGAATTTTTAATGTGACTAAATATTTCACATTGAAAAGAAATTTTTCTTTCTTTCTTTTTGGTCTTGTTTTTTTTTTTTTTTTCCTTTTTGCGGTATGCGGGCCTCTCACTGTTGTGGCCTCTCCCGTTGCGGAGCACAGGCTCCGGACGCGCAGGCCCAGCGGCCATGGCTCACGGGCCCAGCCGCTCTGTGGCATATGGGATCCTTCCAGACCGGGGCACGAACCCGTATCCCCTGCATCGGCAGGCGGACTCTCAACCACTGCGCCACCAGGGAGGCCCGGTCTTGTTTTTTTTAAAAAAAAGATATAGCAGCTAAAAAGGTCTTCTAAGCTATTTAGAAATCTTAGTACTTGGGATTTATATACTTAAAATGTAAATTATAGACTACTGGCTCTGGTGTAGATTATGAGTCATTATACTTGGAGAACACAAAAGATGATGTAGAAAATGCTTCTATGATAAATTCACATAGTATTTTGCTAACATATTTTTTAAAACTTTTAAGGTAACATCTTATTAAAATTTTTTTTAACTTTTTTTTTAAGATGTTTTTGATGTGGACAATTTTTAAAGTCTTTATTGAATTTGTTACAGTATTGCTTCTGTTTTATGTTTTGGTTTTTTGGCCAAGAGGCATGTGGGATCTTAGCTCCCTGACCAGGGATCAAACCTGTACCCCCTGCATTGGAAGGCAAAGTCTTAACCACTGGACTGCCAGGGAAGTCCCTATTTAAATTTTTTAAGAGTATCATAACATTTTCTATATACGTTTCTATAGAACTATCTTATTCTGCATAGGATTCCCTTGTTATGTACAAGAAATCGTCTAATTGGTCTCATCAATTATTTCAGCAGTTTGAAGTTTCTGCTTTTGCAAACAGTGCAGCAGTGAACACCCTTATGCTTGTATCTTCCTGTATATATGCATGTACCACTGTGGCATAGATCTCTAGAAGTAAAATTTTGAAGTCAAAGGGAACACATATTTAAATGTTCAAAGGTACCCAAACTTGCTCCTCTTCTAATATTCAAAGTCTTATTTTGGTGTAGTGGTTAAAGAGAGTGGGCTCCTTGGGTTCTAATCCAATTTTGGTGTGACATAAGTTATACAATCTTGGGCAAGTTACTTTATGTGTCTGACTTAAGTTTTCTCATCCACAAAAGAGGAATATACATAAGTGTATGGAGTTCTAAGGGCTGAATGAGTTACTAGGTAGGGGCCAAGAATAGTGCCTGGCATATAGTGCTCAGTAAATGTTAACTATTACTATTATTTTCATTATTGTTATTATCTCAGTTAATGACATCACTTCTCATCCTGCTGCTCAGGCCAAAATCCTATGCCTAAAAACCAAGGCTTTTACTTTTCTAGCTGTATCCTGAACTTAATGTTCTTTACCATCTTTCCTGCTACCACCCTAATTCAAACCATCATTTTCTCTTCTCCATACATGCTGCTTCCAGTACTGTTCCCTCATGTTTTCCTGCAGTTGGAAACATGAGAGCCATCTTTTTAAAGCCCAAGTCAGATCATAGGGATCCTGCTTAAAACACAATGGTTTTCCATTGCAATTAAAATAAAATCAAAATTTCTTACCTTGACCCTCAAAACCCTTTGGGTTCAGCTTCTGTCTCCCTCTCCTCGCTCATCTCTTGCCACTGTCTTCCATGTTGACTACACTTCAGCTTCAGTGGTATGCTTTTTGTTCTTCAAAAACACAAACATCTTTCCACTTTATGTGCTTAAGCTTCTAGTCCCCTTTGCCTGAAACATTCTTCTAATTCTACTAATGGCTAGCTCTTTCTCATCATTCAGTCAGGCCTTAATTACATGTATTAGTTTTTTGTCTCTAGGGAGCTCTAGGCAGGGAGCTTAAAAGATTCATCACTGTATTCTTTAGCACCTTGAATAGTACTTCACTTAAAACAGTTGTTTAATACATATTTTGTAACTTGAATGAGTGAAAAAGGCCACCAGAAAGACTATACCAATTTAATACTTCAAAAATGTTCCCATGTCTCCAATACTGGACATATCTACTCTTAAATTATTATCAGTCTTTATTAATAGAAACTGTTTTGATTTGCATTGTATTATTATGAGTGATCATTTTATTGTTTATTGGCCATTTGTATTTTCTTTCTATAAAGTCTCTGTGTTATTTACCCATTTTTCTATTAAGTCCTTTTCTAATCAATTTATGAGAGCTTATTGTATATTGAGGAAATTGGTCCTTTATCATCTGTATGTGGTATTTCTTACAGTTTGTCTTAAGTGTTTTGTGTTTTAATCATTTGTACAGAATATTCCAGCTTAGACATAATTAGATTTATCAGTCATTTTCTTTTTGGGTTTTGTATTATGTTTAGAAGAGCCTCTTTCCTTTAAGATCATAAAAAATTTAGTCTTCATTACCACCACGCCCCCAGGGTTATATTTGTTGCTTTATTTTGGTATATGAGATAAAAGATTTTTTTATTTTTAATCCTTAGATGACTGACTCCATATATTTACTTAATAATATATCTTTTTGTTAATGATTTAGAAATGCATTTTTTATTGTATAATGAAAGTATCATGTGTTTGTATCTGTTTCTGTACTGTGTTCCCCGTTGATTTGCCTGTCTATTCCAGCACTATTACCATTCAGTTTAATCTCTATAGCTTTATAATAAATCTCTTATCGAGTACTTCCTAGGCAGTCTCTTTAAACCTCACTTTTCTCAGCTGTAAATTGGGAGCACTGATTGGTATTATATGTAGATTTGATGGTTAAATGAATTTATATGTATATGTATATATTTTCACACACACACACACCTGTCTGTCTAGATAAAGTGCTTACTGTAGGATGAGGCTATAGTAAACACTCAACAAATTACAATTATTTTGTTTATCTCTTAGTCCTCACAACAACCTTAGTTTTAGGTAATGTTGAAGCTCATAGTAGCTAAATAGCTTTTCCAAAAGGTAGCAGAGTAGGATTTAAACTTATGTCCTCATGACACTAAAGCCCATGCTCCAAACCACTATAAGTACATATGCCACTTCGTATTATTAATGCAGGTCGTATTTCTGCTGATCTCAACAATTATTGATAATACTTATTTTCCTATATTAATAAAGTTAATCTAAAGTTAATGAGTTGAACACAACAGTATAACTTACAGGGAAATAGAAAATTACAGTGTTTAAAAAGGGAGGCTTTTCCACTCCTAGGTGTATATCCAGGGGAAATGAAAAAATATGTTCACACAAAAACTTGTATACACATGTTCATAGCAACATTATTTATAATAGCCAAGGATGAAATAATCAGTCCATCAACTGATGAATAGATGAACACAGTGTGACACTATCTATACAATGGAATATTTCAGTCATCAAAAGGAATGAAGTACTGATAGGTACTACAGCACAGATGAACTTTGAAAACATTATGCTAAGTGAAAGAAGCAAGATGTAAGGCCGCATATTGTTTGGTTTCATTTATATCAAATGTCCAGAATAGGCAAATCTACAGAGACAGAAAGTAGATTAGTTGCTGCCAAAGGCTAGGTTCTGGGGCCATGGAGAGTGACAGCTAGTGGGTACAGAGATTTTTCGGGGGTTGATGAAAATATTGTAGAGTTAGATAGTGGTGATGGATGCAGACTTTGTGAATATCCTAAAAACCATGGAATTGTATACTTTAAAGGGATAAGTTTTATGGTATGTGAATTACATCTCAATTTTAAAAGGAGGAGGGGAAGCTTTTGGTGTTTGAACTTCAGCTTTGCTACTTGTTAGTTATGTGACCTGGGCAAGTAACTTTATTTTTAGTGCCTCAAGTTTTTTTCTGTGTAAAGTGTGCCTAATAGTAGTACATTCTTCATGGGATCATTGTAAAAATCATACATAAGAGCTCTTATTGTAGCGTCTTGTAAACAGGAAGCACTCAGTGTTAGAGACTGTTATTAATATTTCCAGTTTCAGCATGACCAAATGCAGGCAATTCTGGTTAACTTTTATAAGATGAATCTTGTGTAAAAAATTGTTCAAATTTGGTATATGGAGTTAGAGTATGCCTCCTGTCTTACTTTTGGTTTGTAAGTGAAATAGGAATAAAATGTTTGTTTGAAGTGTTAACATTAAGGTTTTTCTAAGTGAGTGTCAATTTATGAATGCTAATCTAAACACCTGTATGTTTTTACTTTTAAATTTATTGGTAGCCCACTTAAGTTCTTAATAACTAATGACAATGATGTTCAACATTGAATAAGTTTTATGGTATAATCTAGTTGAAATGTGAGAAAATATAGTTAAAAGTCAGTTATTTATAACGGGGGCACTTTGTAATTCATTTTTAAACTCTTATACCAATTTGGTTGATTACTTCACTGTCAGTGTAAAGTATGTTTTTAATTGATACAGATTCAGCGTTTGTTGGAAGCACAGTCTCTGCAGCCCTGTTCCCCTAAGACAACCACTGTTGAAGACACAGTGCAAGCTGCCAGACAAATGGAGTTGGTTTCCATGGAAGCACAGTCTCCTCCTGCTTTGCACATGAGGAAAAGTGTAAGCATTGCTGTGAGCACAGGTAATTTCATTTTTTTAATTTGTACATGGTACACATAATGTCAAAACCAAGGTGATGAGAGTATAACTTAAGTCTTTGTGTAATTTTACTTTCTGAAAACTATACCTGAAAACAGATTGGAAACCATATAACATAATATATTGTTTGTTTTTGCTGCTTTCTCAAGATGAACCCCCAGTTCTAATGAGAGAAGTCATCTGTGGTTTGAGGGATCAGGGAAGGTTTCATCTGCAGTGTTATTGATTCTGGGCTTTGAAGGGAATGTAGAATCTTTGTTGGTGGAATTGAGAGATGGCAGAACAGATGGTAGAGAAAATAGGGCTCAGTGGGAAAACACAGGGTTCTGAGTTGTCTAGTACTCTACACATTACTATGTCATGGAGAGCCTTTACTGCATCTTTCACAAAGCCATGTCTACTTCATTTGGTAAGCAAAATAGAAGGCCTTTGTTGGGTCTTTGTTGCAGCACGCGGGCTTTCTCTAGCTTCGGCGAGCGGGGGCTACTCTTCATTGCGGTGTGCAGGCTTCTCATTGTGGTGGTTTCTCGTTGTGGAGCACGGGCTCTAGGCGCACAAGCTTCAGTAGTTGTGGCACGCGGGCTCAGTAGTTGTGGCACACAGGCTTAGTTGCTCCACGGCATGTGGGATCTTCCCGGACCAGGGCTTAAACCCGTGTCCCCTACATTGGCAGGTGGATTCTTAACCACTGCACCACCAGGGAAGTCCCGACATTTGATTTTTAAATACTTGCCTGATATTATGTATGTCTGATACATCTCTAATATAGTATCATAAATATTGTATTTAAGAATCAAAATCAGAGAGCCTAGGGATTTGCATTTTATATATTTTCTCCTATTTTTCAGAACAGCAGTTTTCAAAACACACATACACCCCAAATCATATTCAGAACCTTGATAGGTAAAACACATCATTTGAGAGCCACAGCTCTTGAAGAGGTAGGGCCCAGAATGTCCTCTTTCCCTTTGTACCCCAGTTTTCTCTCTTTTCACCTTTCACTTACCTCGAGAAAATATAATCTGAAAACAGTTCTGGGTAATTGTGTTAAACTAATATAGCTAGTGTTACTTAACAAAGGTTTGTCAGAGAATTATTTTTATAAGTGAATGTTTGTTTCAGTATCTGTTAACTCATCTAACGTCTAGGTGCCAGCTTGTTTTGGAATGCGGCAGGTGATGATCAAGAGCCTGAATCTCAGCTGAGACAAGATGATACCAAGATTTCCAGTGAGGACATGAATTTTTCTGTTGATATTAATAATGAAGTCACAAGTACTCCTGGTAGTGCATCTTCATTAAAAGCTGTTGATATTCCCAGTTTTGAAGAGAGCAACATTGCTGTGGAAGAAGAATTTAATCAGCAGCTTTCTATATCCAAGTAAGATCTCTTTGATTCAGTATTCATCTTACCTATTTTTTTCTTTTTAAATTCTAATATTCTGGTACTCTAACTCAGAAACTGTTTGTTTTCTAAAAATATTTTCATTGGTGTCTTTCCTAATGTGATTCCTATGTAACAGACAATTCTTTTCTTTTTTTTTTTTTTTTTTTTTTTTTGAATTTTCTTTTTTGGCCGCATTGCGTGGCATGGTAGTTCCCTGACCAGGGATTGAACCTGTGCTGCCTTCAGTGGAATCGAGGAGTCCTAACCACTGGACCATCAGGGAATTCCCTGTAACAGATAATTCTGAGCCTTCTAGAACCATTCCCAGATGTCAGTCATTGGATGTGTAAAACAGTCTGGCTGAATCAGAACATTTGAAGAAAATTTCAAAAATATGTATGCTCAGGCCTCACTAGAGATTCTGATAACACTAGATCCCAGTTGGAGCTGGGGTCCTGAATTTTGTAAATTTTTAAAGATTTACCATATTGCAATTATATATGTATAACTAAGTCTTTATTTCTGAGAGATACAACCTGTTACCTGAGATATACTTCAGAATGAGCTGGTGGGGATGACATGGCTAGGGTTATAGTTGAAGTAAGATAGACTGAGTAGGTAATTTTAAAAAGTGATGGTACATAGTGATTTGTTAAACTATTCTCTCTTGTGTCTGAAATTTTTTATTATGAAATTTTCATTAAAAAAAATAAGCATTGTGAAGTAATTTAGATCCTTAGCAAATTTGGAAATAAATTCAACAAATATTCTTTGAGTTTCTGGTATGTGCTGCCACAGAACTAGGCCCTAGAGATTGAGCAGTAGGTCAGACAAAGCTTCTGACATCATGGAATTTCCATGAGTTGTAGAGACAAACAGTAACCACATCAGCAGGAAATCATATAATTTCATATAATGACAACTGCCTGAAGAAAATAAACCAGGGTGACCAAGTGGAGTGTAACTGGGATAGTGGCATGGGAATGAGGGGGCATTATTAATTAGGGTGGTGAAAGAAGCCTTCCCTGGGGGGGGTAACATTTGAGCAGTGGCTTGAATGATGAGAAGAAGCCAACCATGACAATATCTGGCAAAGAGTGTTCCAGGTGGAGGAAATGGCAAGTGTAGACCCTGAGGTGTGCCTGAGCTTGAGAGTTCCAGAAACAAGCAGGAAAGCCATTGTGGCTGAACTTAGTGACTGAGAGAGCACAGGAAATATGGTCAGAGATAACAGGCAGGAACCAAATTATGTAGGGCTTTGTAGGTTGTAAAAAGGAGTTCTGAATTTATTTTGTGTTCATTAGAACCAGGGAGGATTTTAAATGATGGACTGGTATGATATGATTTTCATTTTTTAAAGGCCATTCTAGCCGTTTTGTGGCAAGTGAACTGATGAGGATTAAGAGTGGAAGTAGGGAGACTCGTTAATACACTAAAGACCAAGTGAGGTGAAGGTGCCTTGGAATTGACTGTGGTGGAAGGGATCAGGTGTAGAATAAATGTTAAAGGTAGAGCAATAATGTAGGTTAAAACACTACAGGGTAATATCACATGAAACAGTTTTAAAAGAGGTGAATTCAGTGGTGGGGGTGGCATGGGGCAGGCAGTTGATTACTTTTTAAAATTATAAGCCTTTTGATAATATTTGACATTTTAAATTATTCTGATTACAATAATGATTAAAACAATAAATACACCCCTCCAGAAAACTAGAAATATTTATCTGCTTTGCTCAGTAGAGTGTATGTCTTAACCTTACAATTCAATTAAGTACTCATAATATGTACCACAAGTGTATTAAAAAGATCTGTATATGTGTCTCCCCGACTAGACTGAATTCCTACAGGATAGGGATCCTGTTCATTTCTGTATCTTTAGGACTTGACCCAGTGTCTGGTTCCCCATGTTCATTCCTTCATAAACGTTCAGTGATAGGAAGAGCAATTTGAGGTGAGCCCCAAAATAAGTCCACATTTTATTTGGAATAATTATAGAAACTGAGAACAGAGAGGCATGAACTGTGGTTATCCTTATTTATTCTCCCTAACTTCTGTAAACTGTAGACTATCAGGAATTAGGAGGTTTTACCCCTGAAATAGTTTTTAAGTCAGAACTTTAAAAAGTCTCCAGTCCAGGGACTTCCCTGACAGTCCACTTGTTAAGACTTTGCCTTCCAATATAGGGAGTGTGGGTTTGATCCCTGGTTGGGGAGCTAAGATCCCACATGCCTCATGGACAAAAAAACAAAACATAAAACAGAAGCAATGTTGTAACAAATTCAACAAAGACTTTAAAAATGATCCACATCAAAAAAAAAAATCTCCAAGCCATTGTGGTTTTTAACTTCAGAAACAGATCTGAGTTCATTGATAGAATGCAGTTAATTGCTTTTTCAGGGCAATTAACTAACTCTGTTGATTCCAACATATAACAGATGTAAATCTGATCTTTGTTCAGCATAATATACGACTTGGATTAAATAGTATCTCCAGTGTTGTATATGGTGGTTTTGGTGGGAGATTCTTCCCAAACATCTGGTCTGATTCATGCTGTGGTTCCCAGTGCTAAGTATTCATACATGGCACCTGGCCACCTGGGTTCCCTGCCCCCTTTGGATGTCTTGCTGAATCAGTCTAACGTTAAAGCAGTTTGTGAAAGATAAATTTTTTGGCTTGCAGCATATATGGTAATTGGTTGCTTTTTCCCAGGGAAGAGTGGTAGATGTTTTTTTTTTTTGATGATATTTCTTTTGACACAAGTTTGCTTTTTTTTTTTTAAGAAGTTGTGCTTTGGACATACCTACTAATACTTGCCATATTAGAATCATCTTTAAACAATTTTTTTAAATTTGAAATCTTTAATGTTTTGGTTCTTGTCTTCTTTTTTAGCTTTTATTTTTGTTTGGTAGGTTAGACACCAAGACACATATTTTTAAATTCTTGAAAATACAATATAGTAGAGTGATTAAGAGCATGGTGCCAAACTGCCTGGATTTGAATCACAGCAGTGTGACCATGGGCAGGTCTCATAATGTCTGGATGACTCTGTTTTCCTGTCTATAAATGGAGACAGTGAAAGTAGTACCTATCTCAGCATTGTTGTAAAGATTAGATGAGTTAATATATTTAAAGCACATAGAATAGTACCAGAATTAGTACCTAATTATTGTCATCATTTAGCTAAAGGTAAAATAAGGCAAACTCAGTAACTGACATGGACTCTCCTTAAAAATAAAGTGCTTTTGCAAATGTTTGCATGATAAAAATCCTGCTCAGTACAAGTACTTTCCCAAAAAGCCATAAAATCTCTAAAGGCTGGATTTCTGCTTCTACATTTGAGTTTTGGTATTTTCACTAAAGTGAAATTAGTTAACATGGTTGAAGATAAAGGTTCAATGTGATATTTAGGAAGCAAGGGGATAGCAGCAGGAGATGAAGAGAACTAGCAATTATGGACCACCCATTATGTTTATCTGGTACTATGCTAGGTACTTTGTATCTCCTTTAATCCTGTCTCATGTTTTTCAACCCAGGGAGGTGGATATCATTTTTCCCATTAGATGAATGAGGAAACTGAGGCCAGAGAGATTAAGAAATTTGCCCCAGACACAATGAACAAACTATTATAAATGAGAATATATGTGACCTAAGAGATAAAAGGAAGTGCTAATGGGGGTTGAAAGAAGCAAGAGGACCTACCCAGTTAAGGTTTTAGAACATCATAAAGGAAGCAAAGTTTTAAAATGTCCCTCGAACAGTAGATAGGATTTTGATGAGAGTGTGCCAATTTAAAGGCATTAGAACAGTAAGTCTTGGCTCAGTGGCACTTGAAAATACAGGTAAATTTGGGCCCTTCACCAATTCAGAATCTCTGAAGGGAGAAGTCCAAACAGTTGTATTTTTTAAAACTTTACAAGTGATATTGATATGTAGCCAAGATTGAGAACTGTTCTGTTGTAGACAAAATTTATGGGCAGAATTCAGAGTACTGTTAGTAATCCAGTTTGTTCAGAATATAAAATAAAACAGGAGGCATTGAAAGAGATTGGCTGAAAAGCCAAGTTGACTACCAAATTTCAGAGCTTTGACTGACAGTATAAGGAATTGTGTTTGTTTTAATAAACCTTTTAAGGTTTTTGCTTGTTTTTTTTTTGTTGTTGTAAAACAAAATAACATAGAATTTACCATCTTAACCATTTATATACAGCCTATAAAGGTGAAATGCTTATCTAGTATCACTAAGAGCTGACGGTACAAACCAGAATGCTGCCGAGTCTTACCCCATTCTCCCAAAGTTACTGCACTTCAAATATACATTAAAGATACCTTGATAACTAACACTTACTTTATATATGTCCTTTCAAGCAGCTCTTCTCCACTTGTGAGAAAAGAACCTGATGTGCCTGTATTCTTTCCAAATCCTCTGCTGGCAGAGAGTGTAAGCATGTGCTTCCAAAGTGGACCAACAGAGGGTGCCACTAATAGCTCTGTAACATCAGGGGAACCCAAAACTGAGCAAGTAATGCAACCCTTGCCTCATCAACCATCAGATAACCAGAAACTATTCCAGGATGTGTTGGTAAGAAAATGTAAAGCTTTTCATCTTTTGTGAGATGGTTATTTAGTCTAGGGTATGCGAGTTAAGCCTTTCCTATCCTTAAACTGATTGGGACCTTGATATAAAAAGATTTTCCCCAAATTAATGATATATCACTTATTTCTTTTAGCTTTTCATAAATTATGATAACCTAAATTCAGTAACTCATTGTAAGCATGCCAGTCATCAGATACTTAGATAGCCAGCGAAAAAAATATCTTATTTTAAAAATATGTTGACATTATGCCAAATTCAAACTAAAGTTAGTACCAGAAAAATAAGCGAGAGTTTGCAAGAAACTTGAAAATTGGAAAGTAGTAGAATATTTATGATATTTACTGACTTTAGTTCAGATAAGCAGATTTTTATTGAATACTTAGCTTAGTCTAAGAAAATGAACTAAGTGGATAATATACAGATGAATATGACCGTCTCTGCCTTCGAAAACCTAGGGGAAATAACCCATGGATACCAGTAACAACTATAGTACAGGCTGAGAAGTGCTGTAAGCAAAGGCAACACACAATAAAAAGGGGTAATTCTGGTTGGAGAAAACAGTCATCTTGGAAAAGCTAGAATGTAAACTGGGACTTGAAGGTCGAATGACCGTGGCTGTCACTTACCAATTGTACACTTTGGAACATTTGATTTCTCCATTTATAATTGAAGGCTAATTAAACATACTTCATAGGGCCCTAAGTATTCATGAGTTAACACGTATTTGTTATTTGCCTGCTAGGTCCTAGACTGGTGCTAGCAGCCGTGTGTTCAAGGGAATGAAATATGATTTAATGTCAGGAAGGCAGAGATAGGATCACAGGTCATTCTCATTCAAAGCGAGAAAAGAGAGGAGTCAAATTCTCAAAGTAACATAAAGATCAAACTTATAACTCTGAAACATCATTTTTCAAATGAAGGCATGATTTTAAACTTGTTTATAAAGAATTTACTATAAGTCCTTAAAAATACTTGAAATAGGGCTTCCCTGGTGGTACAGTGGTTGAGAGTCCACCTGCCGATGCAGGGGACACGGGTTCGTGCCCCAGTCCGGGAAGATCCCACATGCCTCGGAGCGGCTGGGCCCGTGAGCCATGGCCACTGAGCCTGCACGTCCGGAGCCTGTGCTCCGTGACGGGAGAGGCCACAACAGTGAGAGGCCCGCGAACCCAAAAAACAAAAAAACAAACAAAAAAAAACTTGAAATATTACTCAAATGATTTTAAATCTTTTGGTTTTAAAATGAACAAATTCTGAACAAACATTCTAAGTTTTCTGTAGGATCTGATGAAATCATTCATTCATTAGGATGGGCTTCTTTTATAAGAACCCCATAAAACTTGGCAAATGTATTTGATATTTTGTAGAATTTAGCAGGATAATATTTTGCTCTTCTCTGGCATTACTTACCACTATTATTTGCATTTTTGTTTCCTAAGACTCTTTTTTTTTTTTTTTTTTTTGGTACGCGGGCCTCCCACTGTTGTGGCCTCCCGTTGTGGAGCACAGGCTCCGGACGTGCAGGCTCAGCGGCCATGGCTCACAGGCCCAGCCGCTCCGCGGCACGTGGGATCCTCCCAGACCGGGGCACGAACACGTGTCCCCTGCATCGGCAGGCGGACTCTCAACCACTGCGCCACCAGGGAAGCCCCCTAAGACTCTTAATAGTGATTTTTCAAATATGTCCTTTTTCTTTTTTCATCAGGGTCAAGGGAACCACCTATTGAATAACTCCTGCAAGGAAACTGAACAGCCATCTACCAAAGCAGTAATTATCAGTCACGAATGCACCAGAATGCAGAATGTTTACCATACTAAAAAAAAAAAACATGATTCAGGACCGGTGGACAAAGATTGTGTTCTTAATGCAACCCTTAAGCAACTAAGAAGCCTTGGAGTAAAAATTGATTCTCCTACTAAAGTGAAGAAAAATGTACATAAAGTGGATCATGCCAGGTAAGTTTAAAATTTGTTTTAAAAGATAAAGAAAAATTTTAATGTATTGCAGCTGTTTCATGAGAAAAGGTATAAGCTTGCCACTCAATTCAATTGGCTTATCCTTTTTTCAGGGTCTACTATATGATAAATATAAGAGATCGTTTCTACCCTTTAGATTTTTCTAGTAGAGGAGAAGGTTATATACCTAAGTAATTTGGGGGATATTGGGGGATATCTCCTGGGTAAAGATGCCAACAAAATGCTCTGGGAGTCTTATAGAAAGAGAAATGAGCTTTTGCTCATTTTTGATGTCTGGAAAAGTTTTCCCAGAGGTGATGGGGTCTGCGCCAGCTACTGGATGTACAGTTAATGCAGTTGTGCCATCTAAAAGGCAAAGACATTCCTTTTTGTGGGACTCCCCTGGTGGCGCAGTGGTTAAGAATCCGCCTGGCAATGCAGGGGACACGGGTTCGAGCCCTGGACCGGGAAGATCCCACATGCCGCGGAGCAGCTAAGCCCGTGCGCCACAACTACTGAGCCTGCGCTCTAGAGCCCGCGAGCCACAACTACTGAGCCTGTGTGCTACAACTACCGAAGCCTGCATGCCTAGGGCCCATGCTCTGCAACAAGAGAAGCCACTGCAATAAGAAGCCCACGCACCGCAATGAAGAGTAGCCCCCTCTCGCAGCAACTAGAGAGAAAGCCTGTGCGCAGCAACGAAGACCCAATGCAGCCAAAAATACATAAATTTTTTAAAAAGATTATTTCCTTTAAAAAAAAATTCCTTTTTGTAGAAATGTGTTTTGAAGAATATAGTTATATGAACCTTACTTATTGCTCACCAGTTCCAACTGGCCATGTTCTGTTTAGATTCCTCTTCATCAGAGATCACCTCAACACATACTTGTTTTTAAAGAGGATAAAATCTGGAAATTATGTTTTTAAGGCTAGTGTGCTTTCTATTATTTTTGATCTCATTTTCTAGTTACAAAAGTAATACAATTTCATGATTTAAAAAAATATCAAATAACATGCAAGAATATCAGATAGAATGCAAAAGCCCCCACTTCCCAGACTCCTCAGTCTGACTCCTCCTAGGTTATTTCTCTTAACTGTTTCTTTGGTATTCTTCTAGAAATGCTCTAGGCATGTTCAAGTATGTATCTGTGTGATAAGTGTTGCAATTTGGGTTTTTTGCTTAACGTTATATCTTAGGTACTTTTCTTTATAGGTATATGCAGTTATTTCTCATGCATTTAAACAGCTGCATAATATTCTGTTGTGCCTATGTACTATAATATAGTGAACCTGAGTTCTCTATTAATGGATTTTTAGGCTGAATCTCTTATTTCTTATCTCACACAATGCTAAGTGAACATCATTCTACATATACTTGTACAAGTGTCTTTGTAGGATAAATTCCTAGAAGTAGGCAGGATCAAAGGATATGTGCATCTGAAGTTTTGATAGATGTTGCCATTGCCCACCAAAATAGTTTTACTAGTTTGTATGCCTACCAGCAGGGTAGGAATGAGTGTAGCATTTTTGAAGGTTTTATTTCAATACTCTTGGGATACAGGCTATATACATCTGTTAAAATGCATAAATCACCCTGCTATCTGTGTGGAACCCTTACGTTTTGGTATGGCTGCCTGTAGGGAATAGTTTTTAAGTAATGTATTTCTTCATAGTGGCCACCCTGTTTTAATGTCTTAATGTCTTGATTCTGTTTTTAAATACCTATAATGAAATGGAAAGTAAAGCCTTTTGATGTGTGGAGTAGTCACATTCTTCTGCTTTTTATTTAAATGACAGTTTATATTATAAATTTATGCTATAAAAATAATACATGCTCAGGGTTGGAATTTTACAAAGTGAAGAAAATATCATCTGAACTAATAACACCCAAAGAAAATTAGGAAACATAGTTGCTGTTTTACTATATATATAATTTTGTTTATTTTTCTTTACTTACCATTACAAAGTAGACATTTTCATTTAATATTGTGGGCTGTTCCCATTTTTAAAATTCAATTACCTATAAGTTGAAAAATCCATAGATATATATTCATAGATAGGATTTTAGTTTCATGTAAGATGATTTTCTCAAGGAAGTAAAAGCTGATGTGAAAATAATTGTTTTCAGTTCAAAACAATATATTAAATTAATCATTTCCATAGAGGGGTAAACTGGCTAAAATTTTACAATGACATAGCTGTATCTTCACATGAAAACATTTTTTTAAAAAGCTTTATGTTATAAATTGTGTAAAATATTGTAGAGCTTTGGAAATAGAGTTTGATATTTGTTTTGTTTCCATTGTCAAAGTAATATAAGTTTATTTTGGAAACCTTGGAAAATTTAGAAAAGCAGACAAGGAAAAACCCATATTCAGGGGAATTCCCTGGTGGTCCAGTGGTTAATACTATGTGCTTTCCCTGCTGAGGACCTGGGTTCGATCCCTGGTCGGGGAACTAAGATCCCACAAGCCGCGAGGCCAAAAAAACCAAAACAAAACATATTCATACCAACCAACTTCATTTATTATTAAAAATTTTGCCTTTGTATTTCCTTTTATTTTTCTAAAATAATTTTAACAGCAACCATTTACTGAGTGCTCATAATGTATGAGGAACTGTGCTGAAGTTTTATACAACATTATTTCAGTTAATCCTTGCAATAATCTATGTGATAGATACTATTATTATACATGTGTTATAGATGAGGAAATTAAGTACCAATTTACTCAAGACCCCACACCTGTAATTTTTTTTTTTTTTTGCGGTACTCGGGGCTCTCACTCTTGTGGCCTCTCCCGTTGCAGAGCACAGGCTCCGGACATGCAGGCTCAGCGGCCATGGCTCACGGGCCCAGCCGCTCCACGGCATGTGGGATCTTCCCGGACCGTGGCACGAACCCGTGTCCCCTGCATCGGCAGGCGGACTCTCAACCACTGCACCACCAGGGAAGCCCCACACCTGTAATTTTAAACCTACTCTTCTAACTCCAAAGTCCATAGTTTTTTTGTTTGGTTTTGTTTTTTTTACTATTTTTCTCTGTGCTTATTGCTTGTTTAATTTTTTGGTGGGGTCTTAACGGTGGTGTATATTTTGCTGCTTTGTGTTTTGACCATACTGTATATACCCTCCCAAAAAAGTGTCTTTGGTTTTACACTGGAAAATAATCATGTTTTCAAAGTTGTTGTAACATCTTCTAAGCATCGTCTTTAATGGGGAACTAATAAACCAGTAAGTAAGGCATAGTATTTGTTTACTTAACCCTTCCCCTTTTGTCAGAACTGAGTCAAATTGTTTTCAGTGTCTTACTATTTTAAATATTGCTATGATAAACATCCTTTTGCAAAGATTGCATTTTTTAGGTTTAGGATTATTTCCTTAGAATAAAGTCTCAGAAGTGGAAAGACTAAGTCAAATGGTAGGAAAATTTTAAGGCCGTCACTACATTGCTTTCTGAAAGAGTAAGATTTTTACCTTCCTACCAGCTATATGTATTAGTAGTTCACCAATACTTTTACTCATTTTACTTCAATAAATATATAATGAGCTGCTACTGTGAGCCAGCTATGAGAAATATCATGGTATACAAGATAACCTAGGAAAGACATCTTTCCCCTCATAGATCTTATAGTTCAGTGGAGAAGATGCACAAATAAATAGTCAATTATAAAATACTCTGATACCTGCTATGAAAAGGAAGGATATAGTATATCATGGAAGCACATAGGAGAGGTACCTAGCATATTTTCATACTGTATTATAATTACTCTATATTAAAATTGACCATTTTAAAGATCTGTGCTAATTTAGACCAAAAATTCTTAAATTATCTTTAATTTATATTTTATGCATTATTAATGGGTTCTATATATCATTGTGATTGAAAATGAGACTGCACTGAAACTATTTCTCTAACACATATAAGTCATATTTTGTTGTCAGTAGTCTTAGGCTGAGAGGAGATTCCAAGCATAAGACTATCTAAAGCCTACCTAATTAATTCACATTGTTTCACAGTTTGTCTTGAACTTAGTTTTTTTAGTATAATCTCCTACCACTCTCTACGAAATTCCAGTTTACCCATCTTTGGCATTTGCAAAGTTCCTTGCTGTTAGTTTTACCTGGGATGCTCTTTTTTATCTTTCTGCTTGCCAGAATCCTTATCCTTCAAAGCTGAACTCAGACGTCACCTCCTTTGTCAATGTTTCTGGGACCCCTCACCAGAATATTGCTGTTTTGTACTCTCAGAGTACCTTGTTTCTAATAAATTATATAGCAAGTTCTTGTGATAGACTTTCCAGCAAGATTATGAGTTTTATCTATCTGTGAATCCTCATTGCCTCTACCACATTTGGTGGGTCTTCATGGATTGATAAAGGAAGGAAATCCAAACTACTCGGGTCATCACTGAAGTTTACAATGAATGCCTTATTTTTATAAGTACCTCTGTAATACTTATTGTCAGTATTTATGGCCTTGTGTTGTTATCTTTTAACACATATTGGTATAATATAGTTGGTGTGCTGCAAGTTCATAAGGCAGGTGTTTACAATTTAAGACACATTTTTCCTATAGAAATAGTGTATAAATTATAGTTTGGTATTCCAGAAAAGTCATCTTTATAATCCTTGTAATGCCTGTTGTTGTCCTAGTTCTATAAACCAGCTACCTTTGTCATTGTACCTATGTGAAAACTTATTTCATGTTCCAGTTCTGGACTGCAGGAGCATATCTTCCAGCCAGAAGAGTAGCTGAGACAGGGGAAGGAAGATTTCCTTTCTGCTTTCCTGTTCCATAACACTGCAGATTAAGAAGGTCCAAAAACAGGAAAACAATGAAAGAAGGTCCCATACATACCTAGAAATTGTAGGGAAGATGGAGGACTGGCAGCAGCCTCTACAGGCATATTCCCAATTGGAGCGACCTTTTGAATTCAAAACAGATCCTTAGCAGTCTCTCTAGTTATTTCCTTGCTCTCTACTTGAAAATGGTATGTTTTCTCTAGTTGAAAACCCTATGTAGGATAAGTAGGAGGTAACTAATCGGGATTCAAACAGGACAATAGTCAGGGTTGGTTTTCATCTTTAAGTAAGTTGGAATAATTCCCTTAATTGTTGGCATGTGACTCATATTTAAACATAAATAGACTCTCATCATCCTTTTGTGACTGCATATCTAATGAGATTCTAATATAGTATATCTGTGATCAAGGCTTTTAGAATTTGATTAGTGGAATGGCCTACTTTTGCTTTTCATCTTAATTACCCTAGTGTCTGTATGCATTTGTTCTGAGTATTATTGATTTGTTTTGTTTTCAAAGTAATGGTGTTTCCTCCAGACCCCAAATCGAAACTAGCTAGCTGTGTTAGACAATGAAACCTGAAGAACCTTTTGAACTGATATTGATTGTTTCATGGATTTATATAGATCTTCTAACCATTCTATAAAAGATCTGTTATTACTCAGCCATAAAAAAAGAATGAAATAATGCCATTTGTAGCAACATGGATGGACTTAGAGGTTGTTGTATTAAGTGAAGTAAGACAGAGAAAAACAAATATCGTATGATATCACCTATATGTGGAATCTAAAAAAAATGATAGAAATGAACTTACTTATAAAACAGAAATAGACTCACAGACATAGAAAATAAACTTATGGTTACCAAAGGGGATGCGGGGAGGAGATAAATTAGGAGTTTAGGAGTTTGGGATTAACGTATACATATTACTGCATATAAAATAGATAAACAACAAGGACCTACTGTACAGCTCAGGGAACTATATTCAATATCTTATGATAACGTATAATGGAAAAGACTCTGAAAAAGAATATATATATAAATAACTGAATCACTTTGCTGTACACCTGAAACTAACACAACATTGTAAATTAGCTATACTTCAATTTTTTTTTTTTTTTTTTTTTTTTCGGTATGCGGGCCTCTCACTGTTGTGGCCTCTCCCGTTGCGGAGCACAGGCTCCGGACGCGCAGGCTCGGCGGCCATGGCTCACGGGCCCAGCTGCTCCGCGGCATGTGGGATCTTCCCGGACCGGGGCACGAACCCATGTCCCCTGCATCGGCAGGCGGACTCTCAACCACTGCGCCACCAGGGAAGCCCTATACTTCAATTTTTAAAAATGGTTTTAAAAAAAAGATCTAATTCAAATTAGATCTACTTTTTCTTAATATTTAACATTTTGAATTAGAAGTTTTTATTTGCCTTTTCATATTATTTACATTAATATTATCTATAGATATTATATATTTTTAATATGTACAAGTTTGATTTAATATGCAAATTGCTTATAATTTTGAGGAAATAGGCAAAGAAAGTAGAAAAATGACTTTATATTCAGAAGATATTAGCACTATGAATATATCATAAAAGAATAATATCTAGATAGATTGGTACTGTCTCTTCCATCTTATTAAGACAGTCTCCAAAGCAGTAAATACCAAGAAGGTTGAGGAAGAATTCCAAGGTAGTTATAAAGAACAGCATTATTAAGCACATTCTTCCATTGTTTGGTAATGACATCACTGGTTTTAGGGGATATTGTTGGTTGAAAATAGTTTCTTCAAAATTTCAGGTACTTGTGAGAATAAAAATACCTGATAGTTATTTGGGCTTTGTGAGGGTAGGGATGCAGGCAGTGGCTGGCATGTATAAAACAGCTGAATTTCTTCGTTGGATGGTATGGAAAGTCATAGCATATTCTTTGACTAGAATATAATAATAATATAATATATTGTATATTATATATATATATTATATATAATATAATAGTACACAGAGGACTCTGATTTTTAGGGAATAGAAAAACTCTGATAGCAAAATACAAATTGCTGAATACAGTATAGTGAAACAGTGGTTATAGAGCCCCAGAGAGTAAGGCAGACCTGGGCTCAGCTTGCCAGTTACTAGCTGTTCAACTTAGGGAAATTAGTTAAAATCTCTATTCCTTAGTTTTCTCAACTGTAAAATAAAGATAATAATACCTATTTTATTCATTCAGTAAATATTTATTGAATGCCTACCCTGTGCCAGGCACTGTTCCAGGCACCAAGGATACTGCAGTAGTGGGGGAAAGAGACAAAAAATCCCTTGCCCTCATGGATTTTCATGAGGGAGCTAGACAATAAAAAATGTGAGTTAAGTATATAGGTAGCCATAAATGCCGAGGAGAAAACAGAAAAGTAGGGGAAGGGAAATGTGAATTGTTGTAATGGAGAATAAGGTTGAAATACCTGATAGGGACAGCCTCCCAGAGAAAGGTTTCTGCAAGGATTAAATGAGGCACTGAATGTTTATCAGAGTGCCTGGCACATAATAAGGCATCGATAAAAGTTAGCAGCTATTACTGTATATGTGATATACAGGAAAAGGCAAGTCAATTGATTACTGTTAATGAGATAAACCAACCAAAGTGAGTGAGGATTATATCTAACAAAAGAAAATAGGTGTATACACACACACACACACGCATACATGTCCATATCCAGAGACTGGTTGATATTTTTCATTCATTACAAATGGAATCTCTTCAACTATGAACAATGTAATATTCTGAGCTACTCACCAAATCTTGTAATGTTATATTATCAGATGTGTTTTCTGTTTGATTTTATTTTTGTTTTATTTTACCAATATTAAAAAGCTTTACATTTTCGGGTCTTATATTTGGTCTTAAAACCATAACTGATATAAATTTAGGAAAATTAATTTGTGTTCCACTTTCAGTCTTTGCATCATGGATTACCTTCTAGGTTATCATAGTTACCCCTTGAATGTATCTGGATCATCAAGACTTAGATGTCTGAGCTCTCAGATAAAAAGCACCATCAAGCTTAAAGCTGAAGACTTACTGTTACCTTCATAGAATGGAACATATTTATATTTACACTGTTTAGTACTCAGAATAAGATAAATGATGGCCTGCTCTGTTCTGTCTTTCAGTGTGTTGGCATGCATCAGCCCTGAAGCAGTGATCTCTGGATTAAACTGCATGTCATTTGGTAATGTTGGCATGAGTGGCTTAAGCCCCAACGGTGTGGATTTGAGCATGGAGGCAAATGCTATAGCTCTGAAATATTTAAATGAAAATCAGCTGTCACAACTCTCTCTCACTCGATCAAACCAAAATAACTGTGACCCATCTTTTAGTCTTCTACATATTAATACAGACAGAAACACAGTGGGCCTTAGTTTAATTTCACCAAACAACATGTCATTTGCAACCAAAAAATACATGAAGAGATATGGACTGATTCAAAGCAGTGACAATAGTGAAGATGAAGAGGAGCCTCCAAACAATACAGATACCAAGAGTGAACATTTAGTGAATCAAAACCTTACATGCATAGCTGAACAACTTGATTGTCAGAAAGAGCCTTCTAGGAATGCTTGTGAGATAACTACTTGTTGTAACTATGACTCCATGGGCATCCACACAGATATGCCAGTATTGAGAAATATTACAAATGAAGTTGTTCAGCCAAAAGCAACACCACAGTTGAATGAAAACCCAGATTTCATATTAAAGAACCTTAAATCAAGTCCTGCAGTGAAACTCCGAACTGGAAAAGCAGAGTTCACCCAACATCCTGAGAAAGAAAATGTAAGGGACGCTCCGATTTTTCCTGAAAGTTTGAAACCTTCTAATACTTTAAAGCAAATGAATAGTATGAATTCAGTAGGCACCTTCTTAGATGTGAAGCGTCTCAGACAGTTGCCAAAACTATTTTAAACTTTTAATTCCCCCGCCCTCCTGATACGAGGATGAGATGTCTCCTGAAGATACTTACGGAAGCCAGAGCCTTTTGATAGTTTTGGAATTCCTAGTCATTCTAGGCATCACTCTGTTTCTTGGTAACAGCTGATGGCAAAGAGCTGAACAAATGACCTGATTGTCTATGAGATGGCTGGCTATTAGGAGGGCTAAGTGCCCTTTGTTCAAATAGTGGCGTTCAGCATCACTGGATTTTTTTTTTTTTAAACAAATCCTGAGATCAGTTATTTCAACAAATTTAGATAAGCAGATGCTATCCAACTATGAATCTGAATTGCTCTTTTATACTGTACATTTTGAAAAGTAAGTCTTGTTTTCCTAGCATTTTGCATCCACCCAGTATCACCAAAAGAATATAAAGTTATCATGACCCTGAGTAAATTAGCTAAATCAGCCCTTATTGAATTTAAGGGGAAAGTTTTATTTTTAAAAGTAACTTAAGATCTTTTATACAAGGAGTATAGATGTTGTCTTAAGATGCATATTTGTTAAGTACCGTGGAAGTAAAACTTTTGCACTCTTGTGGGTTGATAATGTAACATTTTCAACATATAGCACTAGCTATCACATAATAAAATTATTGAGTATGAGTGTGTTTTATAAACTTTGTGAGTTTTTCAGATGTTTTAATATTTTTTAATGGAACTTAATAAAAATGTCTAGATTGACTGCTTTCCTTTGTCCTCTGCTGTAGCATATCCTTCTCCACTTTAAAAAAAAAACTTTTTAGACTCCCCCCAAATTACAAAAATGATACAGAGAGTTCAGGTGTACCCTTTATCCAGCAACCCCCAATGATAATATATAACCATAGTAAATGATCAAAACCAAGCAATTGACATTGGGTACAATATTAGTAACTAAACCACAGACTTTTCAGGTTTCACAAGTTGCTGCACTCATTTATTTACTTTTTGGTGTATAACTATGAAATTTTATCACTTATAGATTTGCATAACCACCACCACAATCAGCATACAGAACTGTCCCATCATCACAAAGAAACTCCCCAGTTCTACTCTCTTAAAATACAGCCTCCCTCCAACACTAACTCCTGACAACCAATGATCTGTTGTCTATCACTGAAGTTTTGTCATTTTGAGAACGCTAATATAAATGGAATCATAGTATGTAATTTCTTGAAATTGGTTTTCACTCAGCATAATATCCTTGAGATCCATCCAACTTGTTTAGTGCATCAGTAGTTGCTTCCTTTCCTCACCTTCTTAAAAAATAAGTTTTAAATTGTTATTTCTGAATGTAAATGAAAAAGTCCTCATTCACTTGAGAAAGCTCTTCTGAAGTTAAATTAAGAAGACGTCATTGCCTTATATCAAAATTTGATATGTAAACTGGAAAGAAATGGACCTTGGGTCTCTAAATACCCAGCTGGGGCCTTCTAAGGTAATAATCTGATGAAACAATTTATACTTAGCTGGCCAAAGTATGGCAACATGATGCTCTCTGCTGTTCCCCACTGGAGCCAGGCACCAGTTAGTGTACACTTCCCTGTTACATTGCTCTTTCAGGTTAAAATCAAGATATAGAAATGTCACTGATGGTGATTTTCTGTGTTTACCTTTGTTCCCATAGGCAATGTCTGGGGCTTCGGTTATTTTAATAAATATTTTTAAAATCCACTTATAGGTTTCACTGGAGTAAATTTTTAAGTAATGGAATTGTCATCGCCACTTCAAGTGTGTTCTGTTTAGCTTTATCCCTCAGTGTTTCACCCAAGAAGTGAGTGTAAGTACAATTTATATTGCATATTATTTAAAAAACTGAGAGAATGCTGACTCACTGACAGCCTCATTAACTATACCATTATCTCTGGGAATCCTGTAATTTTCACATCAAACAAGAAGCTCTCTATCTGAGCAATAAAAACTGAACCCAAGGCTTTTTAGGCTTTTTCTTTTTTAGCAATAAAAACTGAACCCAAGGCTTTAATTCCATCACTGCTGTTAGCACATCTAATTCAAGGCCTCTGATAAGACACTTAAGCAGTTTTGGAGACTGAATTTAGACTGCAGATTAATTCAACAAAACATGTCTCCTACTAACATCCAGAGAAGAGGGACCATCACTGAAGCCTCTCTAGAAGTTCTCTAAGAAGAGAACTCACTCTGGAAGTTATTTGACAAATTAGTATCTACTATAGCTTTTCAGCATCTTTGGAAAAAGCATTAATACGGGAAAAGTTGGATGAAAAGACTTTGGAGATGATTGCCTCTCAAGTGACATTTGTCTGAATTTCTTTCATCCAGTCCCACAGAATACTGTTTATAGATATGTGGGCGCTACGTCAAATGGAATAAGGAGGTGATGGAGCTTCTATTACCTGGGAAAGAAACCTATTAGTCTAGGTCCTGGCCAGTCGGCACCTCCACCCCCTTCACCAAATGTCCCTTCACTCAACCTCTGAGCCCCTTGATGGTTAATTACTCTATGCTCACTTGTCCTCTGCCTTTCCCTGCCTGTGCTAAATAAGCTCCAGAGAAGTGGATGTAGACATGTTAGACATAAGTCTTGCCTTTGCCAGCTGTAAAGGCTCTAGGGAAAACAGATACACACTGGAAACAGTGGCACAACAGTATGAGACAGTGTATGATGAAAAGCCAAAACAAGTGATTCGGACTATGAGGAGCCACAACAGTGTAATCACGATACCTTCCTTCTTTTAAGACTTAACTACATGCTCACAGGGCGCTGTGCAGAGCACTTCATATTCCTTAGTTCATTTACGCCTCCTGGCTGAGCCCAGCTGGTGATTGTCGTCCTCATAGTTGAGGGACTGACCTTAGGGAAGTAACTTACACAAATAAGTTGTTACCAGAGATTCAAGCTCAAGCTCCTGTTAAGCCACCTAGAAATGCAATTTATCTGAGGCCTGAGGAATTCAGGAAGAGCTTCCTACGAGACACAGATCTTGAGCTGAATGAATGATTTTGAATACTACAGTCAGTGCTATTTCAGGTATGTGCTGTCCTCCAAGCTGCTGGCCTTATTTTCTGCCAAGAAGTCCCCCTGCCCTTTAGCCAAGACCAGAAACTACTGGTTTTTTAGTCAACAGTCCTCAAGAAGGGAACCCCAGGTCTTAATATTAAAGAGTTCACGTCAATGATTTTACATCGTGGTAACCGCTACTGAGTACTGTAACGGCTCCAGGAAATTAGAGGAGCAAAAGAGTTTTCTGTGCCCTTGTTTTCTAGACATTACTCTTTTTTTTTTTAAGATTAATTAATTAATTTATTTATTTATTGGCTGCGTTGGGTCTTTGTTGCTGTGAGCAGGCTTTCTCTAGTTGCGGTGAGCAGGGGCTACTCTTCGTTGTGGTGTGCAGGCTTCTCATTGCAGTGGCTTCTGTTGTGGAGTACAGGCTCTAGGCGCACAGGCTTCAGTAGTTGTGGCATGCGGGGCTTCAGTAGTTGTGGCTCGTGGGCTCTAGAGCGCAAGCTCAGTAGTTGTGGCGCATGGGCTTAGTTGCTCCATGGCATGTGGGATCTTCCCGGACCAGGGCTCGAACCCGCGTCCCCTGCATTGGCAGGCGGATTCTTAACCACTGTGCCACCAGTGAAGCCCCTAGACGTTACTCTTGAGGGCAGAACCTTTCCTAGCTCCAAGATTAACAGAGACCTTTATGCCTGCAAAATAAATTTAGTGATAATGTCTTAGATTTGCAGACTGCTTCACACTCTTCAAAGTGCTTTCCCACACATTTCCTCATATAATCCTCACAACCAAAACCCAACTGAAGTATGTATGGCAGACATCATCAATCTCTTTCTACAGATGATGAGACGGACACAAATAAGGTATAAGTGGGCCAAGGTCACACATTTATAGTTAACAACCTAGTCCTTCATAGCATCCAGCCCAGCAGCAGCCATTCCCTCCGTTCTTCCTCTCCCCACCGGCACCTTTTATACCCCTAGTCATTCAGCAGGTGTCTAATGTTGATTCTGCTGGGCTCTGGGCTGGGATGCTGAGCATACCGTGATGAACAAGACAACTTGTCCTGTAGGATCTCGATCCAATGGGGGAGACACATGCAAACATTAAGCAATACAGTGAGGTCAGGGCTTATCATAAAACTATATGAAGTGAGGATATATTAAGAGGACGGTTATTTTGTAAATGCTCCAGGTTTTTCCAAAACCTTAGAGGAGCAATATGGAAGAGAAGGGGAAGATGTGATATTTCGATAGAGGGAACAGCTTGTTGGAAAGCATGGAGATCTGAATAGGTATAGCATTGGAGGAGGGGGTTGGGGGCAGGAAACCAAAGATAGGAAGGGAAAAAAAACACATCTAGAAAGAACACTGAGTTAGGATAGGAAGGGAAAAAAAACACATCTAGAAAGAACACTGAGTTAGGAGTCAGCAACATTTGGGTTCCTCTTGTCCCTCTGCTCAAAATTCCATAACGTTGGGCAAGTCACCTCATATCACTAGGTTTATTTCCCAGTTTTTTAGGTGAAGGGGTTAGCCATGTATCTCTAACATTCTGTGATTGTATGAAATGTTAACACAGAAATAGGCTGTGAGGAGTGATTTATAAGTCCAGAGGAGGGAAAGCCTTCTGCAAGAGATAGCATTGGAATGGGACCTTGAAGCATTTTGAAGGATTTCCACAGTCATCGATGAGGAAAAGATTTCCTTACTTTTAGTAATACCTAATTATTTAACACTTTAAAAAGAATTCCGGGGCTTCCCTGGTGGCGCAGTGGTTGAGAATCTGCCTGCTAATGCAGGGGACACGGGTTCGAGCCCTGGTCTGGGAGGATCCCACATGCCGCGGAGCAACTAGGCCCGTGAGCCACGACTACTGAGCCTGCGCGTCTGGAGCCTGTGCTCCGCAACAAGAGGCCGCGATAGTGAGAGGCCCGCGCACCGCGATGAAGAGTGGCCCCCGCTTGCCACAACTAGAGAAAGCCCTCACACAGAAATGAAGACGCGACACAGCAAAAAAATAAATTAATTAATTAATAAAAACTCCTACCCCCAACATCTTCTAAAAAATAATAATAATAATAAAAAATAAATAAATAAATAAAAAGAATTCCGTTTTCACCACCAAATTGTTGAGTAATAATATCTGTTCTAAGAGGTACCAACATCTCTTTCTCCAGCTCTGAATTAATACATTCCCTGACTTTAAGGAGCTCAAACTCCAGTGTGGAAGAAAACATCAAACCCACAGAAAGGGACTTAGGGTTTGGAGGCCTGGGTGATGTTCCCTATCTCCTCTCCGCTCCCCAAACGGGAACTGTTTGGATCACAGAAAACATCCTCACAGGAAATCCTGCTTTCCCACCTCCTGGTAAGAGGCTGAACTCCAGGAAAAGGACGGATTTAGGGAGAGCCCTGTGTCCTGCCTCTTCACGGGAGGTCTGGGACCAGGAGGACAAGAGGAACTAATTAAAAACAATGGAAAAGGCGATGTCAGGTATTCAGAGCTGCAGGGCCCTCAGAAATCACTTGGTCCTCACTGTACAAATGAGGACATCGGGGCCTCAAGGAAAGGGACTTGCTCAAAGTCACACAGCTCAGTAAGCACAGAGCTCAGGCTGGAACTCAGGACTCCAGTCTCCCAGAACATGCTGTCATATGCCATGGTATTTGAGTCAGTAAATCAGGTACCAAGCATCAAACCTAGCCTCACCTCCCCCGCCCCCCATTTCCCTTTCTACCATAAAGGAACGAAAAGGCTCTGTGTGCGCGCGGGCACATACACACGCACACACACACTCCAGTTGCTCCTTTTGCCTCCACACCCTCCACGGGCTCAAAGCCCTATTAACTCTTCAAAACGCAGCTTAGATGCTCCCGCGCTCCACGACTCCTCCCCACCCTGCAGGAAACCTTCCCAGAATCTTCCTGTGAGAGTGATTTTTTTTCCCCTCTTGACTTCTCATTACCCTCTCTCTGGTCCTCTTTTTGTCCTCTTCCAGATGATTACAGCCAGCTTGTATCTTGCTTTTGAGTACCCACGGCTGGGAGCTTCTTGAGGGCAGGGACCATGTATGATTGCCTTGTCCAATGAAGAGCCACAGGGACAAGGTTTGTTGAATGTCCCCACTATGTCTGGGACCTTGTGCTAGACCCTTGGGAGCAAAACCAAGAAAGAGAAGGTTTCTGGTAGACCCTGCCACTGTAAAGATGCATCTATGCATGCACGGACATATGTGCAGAATCCCACTCATCGAACACTTGTCTTAGTCCTACTCAGTCTCGTTAGACCTCACCCAGCCCTGCGAGGTAACAGCAGCAAATGTGCAGTTTCTCATGCAGTCACAGAGGTATTCACGACCACAGAAAACTGGAACAAAAGCAGAGGAAAAGACCTGCAGCAAGAGACAAGATCCTGGTTCAGGACTGTGGTAGGAGCATGTGATGGGGGAAAGGAAGACAAGATTATTCTTAGAGATCTTTCTGAAGATCAGAAACTGCCTGTTACAGAGTCAGTACAGTTTGCTTACTGCCTTGCAGATCATTCAGGTCAGAGGAAAGCACAATTACATTTGTTTTCTCATCTAATCACCATAACAACTCAGTGACTTAAGAACAATAGTTCACAGTTACTGACTACATCTGCTATGTACTAAACCCTTTACATTGTTAGCTTACTTATTCCTCACAACAACAATATGAGGTAGATACTCCTATTATCCCCCATTTTAGGGAGTAGGAAATAGGAACAGGGGGGTTAAGTAATTTTCCCCAAGGTCACACAGCCAATGTGAAGAACCAGGTTTCAAACCCTGGCAATCTCGCTCCAGAGCCCTCGCTCTTCACTCGCGCATTCTATGGGGACTATCCCTGAGAGGAAATGGACACTCAGTGATAAAGTGCTGTGCCCAAGGGGCACACGGTGGAAACCAGTGTCTGAATATAGGCCTGTCTGGCTTCTCTTCTCCTTTTTCTCCGCCTCCCTCAGAGCAGAGGGTTGAGGGAAGCATGCGTTTCCATTCCCTAAAGATCCTGTTCCTACCTTGATAAGGTGATACCAGGTCACAGATGCTGGCTGCACCACAGCTGAGTCAATCCTGGTGAGTAACTTGTTCCAAACGCCCAGAATCACCCCCAGGGGGTGCGCTGTGACTCTCGTCTCCTTCCCCTCCCTCACCCCCAGCATGGAGAGTACCACCGAGCCAGGGAGAGTCCAGTGCCCCACCCCCATCAAGGCCTGCATTCCCTGGGCCACCCAGGAAGGGGCTGCGACCCACAGCCTGTGTAATGGCGGAACCATTTCTCTCTCCTACAAGGGCCACACACGGGCACTTGCACGTTCTCTGGGGCTGTTTCCTAGAAGCTGGAGGGCTGACCAGTTCTGTTTCCTCTAAGTTCATGGCCCAGGTTCCTGCTGGGTGGTGTTTCTCTCCCTCAATTTCTTTCTCCAGTTCTGTCTCTGTCGCTCTTATTTCTTCAAAATACATTTGTGGTGCTCCTGCTCTGTCTCTGTGATAGGCTGGGACATGGACAAACCAGACACGGTCCCTGTCTCCGAGGCCCCCACTGGGGTACACAGAAACCCGTCGCATGTGGTCGGCACCACGATGCAGGGAGGTTTAAGGGCCACGGGAGAAGGAGCTGGAGGCAGGAACTCCTGCTCTGCTGGAAGTCCCAGGCCAACCAGAGTCCCTGGCTCCCTCTGTCTTCCTCCAGGAGATTCACCTGGTGTTCACCCTTGTCCCCGCCTCCTCCTGCCTCCCCTGTGCAGCAGGGCCCCAGCGCACGGTCCTGGGAAAACAAGACAGTGATGGGATTAATCCAGGAGAAGCAAGGTACCCAACTGTGTGCTGCCAAAGGCCTAGATCATGGACATGATTTCATTCGACTCCTCTCCGTTCTCCTAAAGGTGAGCCTTAGCTCCTTGCGGGCAGCCCAGCTGCGCTCTGCGTCCTCTCCCATCCCCTGCAGCCAGCGCGGGGTCCAGAACTCCCACTCCAAAAGTGTTTGCTTAAAATGGACTAACAAGCAGGGGCTGTGCCCGCTGTGCTGATGAGGAAACTGAATTCCAGACAGGACAGGAGATTGCTCCCCCACCACGGCTTTTAGTAACAGAATGAGAAGGAGCCCAGCTTTCTTACCCTAGGGCAGGGCATGCTGTCTAAGAAAGGGGAGCATGTCTTATTTGTCTCTGTCACCCAGGCACCTAAGATGTTGTCTGGCACGAACTAGACGCTTAGCAAATGTGGAGTAAAATGAACGAATGGAGCTGGGTGGCATGCGATGTGGAGAGCCCTGGCCCCCCATTCTCGCTGCGTCTACCACGGAGTCCCTGCAGATCACTTGAGCCACAGTCACACTGAGCTGCTTGCTGTCCCCATCTGGGCCCTTCACTTCCCACCACTGGGCCTTTGTACTTGCTATTACTCTTCCCTGTCATCTGCCCCTGTACCTCACAGAGCAAGACAGATGACACCAGTTCTGTAAAGTCAGGTCTTATCCTTCCTGGCAGAATAAACATACACACATGCGCGCACACACACACAGTCTCTCCTGGGTTCCCAGCACACTTTGCACACTCCGCCCTAGTAGCATACTGATTAAGCTGCACTATAATTCTTTTTGCTTGTGTGTCTGTCTCCTCCATCTTAGGATCCCTAGGTCTAAATACAGAGCTGGTGCCAAGTAGAGGCTTCTCATAAAAAATAAGAGCTTCTATGTATCAGATGGTGCTAGGCTCTGTGCTAAGTTCTTTCTATATGTCTCATAATCTTTCCAACAATCCTGTGAATCATATGTTATTTTTACCCCCACTTTAGAGATGAGGAAACCGAGTCACAGAAAAGTGATGTAACTTGCATAGGGACACCACCTACTGAGTAGCCAAGGAGGAACTCTAGCCTAGGTTGGCCTAACAGTCAGTAACATATGCTTAACCACACCATTAGGCTCTGCCCTGTGGCAGTGTTCCGGGCTGCATGCACAGGACCCAGGCCATGTGGACAAGAGGGCTCCTGCCACAGTGTTTTCCTGGTGACTCAGAGCTGGTGACAGAGTCCCGTAGGCCCGTGTGTGTCTTTAAATGGTGACTTTATAAACTCTCCCCTTCCCTTTCCACCTTCCTTTCCATCACCCACCCCCTCACCCTGGCCCAGAACAACTGACAGACCAGCTTATAACTCTCTATCAGGTCTGACTTGTTAGAAATATGACAAGGGAACCGAGATGTCTTGTTGGTATGGGTACCTGTGGGGGAACTGGAGTTCTCAGTGAGAGTCGGAGCAGAGACCAAAAAAAGAGGAAGGAAGCAAAGATGAGAAGTAGATTATGACAGAGACAGAGAGTGAGGACCAGAGGCAGGAAAAAGAGCAGACCCAGCGAGAGAAACAGAGACAGAGACAGAGAGCGCAAGCTTGAGATAGAGGTGGCAGAGTGAAAGAAATGATAAGAGATAAAAGGGAGAGAGGGATCCTGTGGTCCTCTTACCCCATTACATTCCCTATTACAGATGGGGAAACTGAGGGTCAGAGGGAATGACACTACTTCCTGGCAGATGTCTCTGTCACTTTTCTAAACACCATTCATTTAGTTCCTCTCGTGTCCCCAGATACGTACGAATGCCTCCTGTGCTGGCCCTGAGCAGCACGAGTTGGACTGTAGTGGAGGGTTCACGGGGATGCTCATCAGAAGAGCAAGAGATGAGAGGAAATATCCACGCAGGATTGACCAGGGAAGGCTCCCTGGACAAGATACGATTGAAACTGGGCCACAAAAAAAGGTTTATAAATGACTTTATTGAGGCATGATTTATGTACAATAAAACACATCCAGTTTGAGTGTACAATTTCTTGAGTTTTGACATGCATACACTTATATAATCACCACCACAATCAAGATATAGAATATTTTCATTACCCAGAAAGTTCCCTTGTGCATTTTGCTGTCATTTTCCCTCTCCCACCACCCCGATCTGAGCTCCGTCATATTATAGATTAGCTTTGCCTTTTCCAGAGTTCCCTATAGGTGGAATCAGACACTAATATGCTCTTTTGTGTCTGGCCTCTTTCACCGAGCGTAATGTTTTTGAGATTCCATATTCTTGCATGTATCGTAGTTTGGTTCTTTTTTTATTGCTGTGTGGTATTCTATTGCATGAATGTACCACAGTTTATCCGTTCACCTGTTGCTGGGCATTTGGATTGTTTCCAGATTTTAGCTATTATGCATAAGGCTGCTATGAAGATTTATGTACAAGAGGTCCTGTGGATATACGTTTTTCAATTCTCCCAAGTCAGTGTATGTTTATAAACTGCATGTTTATAAGGAACTGCTAAAGATCCACCAAAGTGGTTGAGTCATTTCTGCACTCCCTTCAACAATGTATGAGAATTCCAGTTGCTCCACATCCTCACCAGTACTTGGGATTGTCAGCCTTTTAAATTTTAACCATTTTAGTGAACGTATCATGGTATCTCCTTGTAGTTTTAATTTGCATTTCCCAAATGCAAGTTTGCACATCTTCCCATGACATTTTGGCTATTTGTTTATCTTCTTTAGGGTCACAAGGGATTTAAACCAGGACATACCACGAGATTTTTAAGTAGTTCTCCCAATGTAGCAAATATTTCCTTATAGCCAACAGGAATGGAAAGGACATTGGGTCCAAGCTGACATGGGTAAGATGTTTCCTCACCTCTTAAGTTGGGGTCACATTAGCAGCCCAGCAGGGTTATTGTGGAGGATGAAGTAACCAACAGAGGCAGAAGCCAGGAGCAATGCAGGCACACACAGCAGGTGCTCAGCACATATAGTCCCCCTCATCGATCCAAGGATCCCACCCACAAGTATTTACATTACACAAGGGCCAGGGCCCCATCTGGGTGACCAGTAACAGCTATTTGCTGGCCAGAGGGCTGGTGGCTGCACACATGTTCTTCTGTCCTTTTCTGACAGTTCTGGGAGCAAAATCATTGATGGCAGAGCTGTGTGGGGTTCTCGCCTTGTGAGGACAGACCCACTTAGGTACTATCGGCTCTATAAGTCTGGGGAGCAGCTCTGGTCTTCTGGATGCTCCTGTACGAAGCATGGGTTAGGGAAAGGGAAATGGCTTCAAAACATTGGGAAGCACAGTGCTTTCTAAATACATTCAATTCTTTTACATTGGTCTTTGCGACACGAGGGTTGTAAACCAGAGCAGTGGTTCTCACAGTTTTGTGCTCATCAGAAATCACCTGGTTGTCCTGTTAGAACACAGATTTCTGGGCCTCACTCCCAGAGTTTCTGATTTAGCAGGCTTGGGGTGAGGCCTGAGACTTTGCTTTTCTAACAAGTTCCCAGGTGATGGTGATGGTCCCCTTTGAGAACAACCGAATTAGAGTGAAGTCCTTTCCATCCCTGAGCATTGTGATGGCAGCGCTGGGTTTGGCAGCACAGAGATGACTCTCCCCACATCTCAAGCTTGGAATTCTGGGCTCAGATGTGCTTACTGAGGGGGCAAAGTTCTTCCAGGGCAAGGAATGGAGACAGTGGTCATATGGAGGTAGAAGGGGGAAACAATGACATCTCAAATCAGAGTTTTTACTGTTAAAAATAATCCTAAGAACAGTATGATGTATAGACAATTATCATCTCCCTTCTACAGATGAGGAAAGTGAAACGCAGAGATTAAGTAACTTTCCTGGAAACGTACAGCAGGCAAGTTGGGGAGCAGGGTGGGAACTCAGGGCTGCCTGACTATTGTACTCATTCTGCCTCCCTAGGTGTGCAATCTGACTCCACCACCTACCAGCTGGGTGTTCTCTGAAAGTTGCTCAACTTCTCTGTGCCACAACTGGCTACCTACAATAATGGAGGTAATGGTAGTCCCTAGTCACTGGGTTGTTGTGAGGATTAACTGAAATTAATATTTATGAGGTGTTTAGGACAGCACCTGGCACATAGTACCACCATATACGTGTACTGAAAACGAACCTGGCTGACCACAGCAGTGCACACACACTGCATCCCTCCAGGGGACAAGCTCTGGGGAGAAAGCTCAGAGATTGCCTAGGACGCAGAGACAGGGTAGGCAGAAACACTTGAAAAAAATTTAAAGCCTCGAATCTGGGGGAGAATCCGGCCTTTGGTGGGGGTAGGGGACAGGTCGGAGAGTGGCGACGACGCCCTCAGGCCCAAAGCCCCAAAGCCGGGCTAGGCTGTTCTCTCCAGGCTGCTGCCTCCAGGACCAGACTCCAGACGCACAAGTCTGGGTCCCCACGTCCCCTCCCCCTCGACATCCCCAGCCCAGGAGCTCCGGGTTTCCTGCCCCTCCGAGGCCCCTGCTTGGGGCGGGTGGAGGAGGGGTGGCATTTCCTGGCGGGGCCGTGGGCAGCGTCACTCGCTCCCGGACGCTCGGACAGCGCGCTGATCGACAGGCACCAGACGCTATTTCGGGCGGCTCTCGGCTCAACGCGCAGTTTCCGTTTTTCCATCGACCGTCGGAAACGGGGAAAGGGGGCAGGGTGTAGACGTCACGAGCCCCCAACCCCAGGCAGGGAGCTGGGGGACAGGTCAGGATGGCTGCCAGACTGTCAGAATCTGGAGTTTCGAGAATAGAGGGGGATGGGGAACATCACCTCCCCTCGCGTCTCTCTCTCCCCGCTGGGCAGGGCTGACAAAAGCCTTGCCTGTCCAACAGCCTGTAGGTGCCTCGAAGGCACCTAAACTCAAGAAATTTAAAACCAAATGCAGAATCCCTCTCCGTTTCCCTTGGCTTCCAAGCCCCCATCACCTGGAATAACGCTCCCATCTAGGCAAATACAGCCAGAAACCCAGAGGGTTCCTGGATTTCTCCTTCCCCCTCATCCCTCAAACCCAATTCTTATAAACCCGATTTTGTATCCTAAATACATGTCATCTGCACCTGCCTCTTGCCGTCTCTCCTGGCGACACCCTAGTCCACGCTCCAATCCCCCTTATTTGGACCACTGCATCAGCCTCAGAACTGGTATCCCCACCTCATTCCACCCCACATACCCCTTCTCCACCGTGCAGCCAAAGAGCTTTCTAGAAATGCAAAGCTGATCTTTTATAGGACGTTCCGCACCCCCTCTAACCTAATGAACAAAATGGTGCCGCCCCCCCACCAAATTCTGTGAATTGTCCACAGCCTTGCTCCAGCCAGTACTAGACTCTTCTCTATGCCTTTCATGAACCTCAAGCCCTTCTGTTCCAGCCCTTGGCTTACCTGGAAGGTTCTCAATGCTCACTCCTCTACCTACCCGATCTCAGTCCAGGCATCAGTTCTCGAGAAGCATTCCCTGGATGGGCTCTCCTTTTTGGGAGGGGCTCAGAGATGTGAAATGACTGGCCCAGTGGTGCTACAGCCAAAGGATGGCAGCGCTGGGCTTTGAACTCAGAATTATATTTAGTGATGCAACCAAGCAAAGACAACAGGGACCAGAGGAGAGAGAGATGAAAACCAACCCCCGTTGCAGAGAGACTTCAAGAAGGATAGAGCAGAAAGACTGAGTCTTGAAGGATGGATGTGAGAGGAGAGGGTGCGGTAAGGCAGAGGCTGACACAAAATGGAGGGTGAGTTGACTTTGATAGCAGTGGGTGATGTGTGGCTAGAGCCGCGGGGAGAGAGTATGAGATGGGGCTGAGCAAACCACAGAGGTCGGTCCCCTGAGTCCCTGCTGAGCAGTTGGTGTGGCTGGGCCAGGGGAGGCCTTGTGGCAAGTCCAGGAATTAGACTCTTTTCCTCAGGACATGGGTAGCCCTTCTCCCAAGGAATTCTGTAAAAGTTACCTGTATCCACATGGCATCCTGACTTCCACCAGAGAGCATGAGAGGAACAGAGGGAACAGGCTGCACTGGATTAACTGTATCTTCGCGGAGAGTTTCCTGATGGCCAAGGAGGGGCCAGACTCAGACTGCAGCCACACTCTGGGCTCAGTCCTCGACTGGGACTCAGTCTGTGAATTCTCAGGCGCCAAAAGGAGCTCAAAACCAGAGGTGCTAGAAGGACAAAGCAGCCTGGCATGGTGGATAGAGTTGTGGACTGGGAACTGGATAATTGAGTTTGGGTCTTGGCTTTTCCTCTAGGTCACTGTAAGCTTTGGTCAAGTCACATCTCCTCATGACCTAATTTCCTTCTCTATAAGGATAGACCAGAACTCCTGTGTGCAAGTGCACATGATGTCATGCTGGGCTCCAGGCTGGTAAGTTTCCACAGATTATTGCCTTCACCACCTTTTAAGGATCATCTTATATAGTCCTCATAACAGCTCTCTGAGGTGAAACAGGTTTGGAACTAAGTGACTTTTATTTATTTATTTATTTTTGGCTGCGTTGGGTCTTTGTTGCTGCACTGGGGCTTTCTCTAGTTGTGGCGAGCAGCACGGGCTTCTCCTTGCAGTGGCTTGTCTTGTTGCGGAGCATGGGCTCTAGGCACGTGGGCTTCAGTAGTCGTGGCTCGCCGGCTCTAGAGCACAGGCTCAGTAGTTGTGGTGCACGAGCTTAGTTGTTCCGTGGCATGTGGGATCTTCCCAGACCAGGGATCAAACCCGTGTCCTCTGCATTGGCAGGCGGATTCTTAACCACTGTGCCACCCGGGAAGTCCCTAAGTGACGTTGGGACTCCACCCTAAAAGAATGAGCCCAGATACCCTCCATGGGCTGAGCCCATTGCCTACCCCTCACTGAACCCAGAATTCTAGGACACAGTACAAATCTCAGCTCCTGCAGTGAGTTGAGCCCAGATCCATCCTCCAAGCCTAGGCTCTAGCTGGGCTCCAGAGGACTCTGGTGCCAGATTTCCCTCAAACCCAGGTTCTACCACTCACTAGATATGTGACACTGGGGAAGTTACTTTCTCTCTGCCTCAGTTTCCTCATCTGTAAACTGAATAATTGCACCAACCTCTTAGGACTGTTTATGAGAACGAAATGAGTTAATATTTGTACGGTGCTCAGAAGACTGCTTCAGTAGCGAGATTAAAATGTTAAATTATGAGGGGAGGGATGTTTCCCAGCTCTGGGCTCAGCCTGAAACTCAGGAGGATGGATATTTTAAACTCTTCGTTGACACCAGTTCTGCCTCCATAGACCTTTTGGGTGTGACCTCAGTCCCAACATTCAGGCAAGCAGGCTCCATTTTAGAACAGAAAAGAGCCAGGGTTGAAGGGGGTGAGAGTCTTGGGGAGCTGGGGAGCTTTCTGGGATAAGAGAAACTGCCCATTGAAATCCGGGTATCCAGGACACTGGTATGAATGAATGTCAGGGAAGGAAGGGTTGGATGTGATCATTTTGGTGTTGTGGTCTTGCTGGGGTGCGAGTCGTTGGAGAAATGTGTCTGGAAGGCCGAGGGACTGAGGTTGTGGGGAGCCCGGGTTCCCGAGAGGCCTCGGGATCAGTAATGAGGCTGGACCCGCCGGGTCCTAGACAGAGCGCCCGCCCAACTCTCTCCGTGGCGCATTACGGAGACGGTCCCAGAGCCGCGCAACCAGTCCCCACTCCCTCCGGTGAAATTGCCAAATTAAAATGAATCATTTGGCCCGTAATGGCCGAGGCGCTTATCGGGGGCGAGCGGACCCGCGGCAGTGCCTTATCTCCGCGGCACACACGGCCCCCGCGCGCCTCGGCCCATGCTAACGAGGCCTAGAACGTGAGCGGGATTAGAGCGCGGCGGTGGAGGAGCCGGGCGCGCCGCGGCGCGGAAGGTGGGGACTGGAGGGGGGGGCTGGGGGAGGGCTCGGCACTAAGGACCAGGCCTCAAAATGGCCACACGCGTACCCCCTTAGCGGCAAAACGTGAGCATTCTGGCCTTTTTCTAGGGTCAGGCAACCTGCAACCTCCCACGGAATCCCCCATCCAGTTCCTCCCTCTTTTGCCCGCTCGCAGAAGAGGTTTCGCTCCTTTTCCCTGGGTTTCTTTCGATGGGGGGCATTTTCCACCGACGCCCTTGAGCTCGCCGCCGCCGCCGCCGCCCCTCCCGCCTCGGAGACTCTCTTCCTTCCTTCCCCTTTTCCTTACGCAATATACAGAAATGCGCGAGGCGGTGGTTGGTTTTCATTTCTCCTTGGTGGTTGTGTGCATGCGGTGGGATTGTGAGAGTGAGTGTGTGAGCTGTGGGCAGTGTTGACTTCTTCTGAGTGTGGTCTTCTAGGCGATAGGTTGTGTGTCCAAGTGTGATGGTGTTTGCCCTCTTTAGGGTGTAGATTTGAGTTCTCCGAGGCCCTTCTGCGTTTTCATCTTTGTATATAATTATGCTCGTTTGCCTTCTCGACATGTGTGTTGGGTCGCTTGGCCTTTGCGATTGTGTTTGTATGGTCTCGTTGTTGTGTCGGGCGTGTGTGATCCTGACTACGTTGGGTTGTGCGGCCCTGAGCGATTGCGTTTGATCGATTTCGTTGTGTCGTGCTGGACAATGTTTGGGCCTGACCGAGTCGGCTTGTGGGGCAGTGTTGGGTTGTGCTTACTTTGCTTCGCTTCTATGGGGCTGGACCGCGTGTGGCCCTGTCCGCACCGGGTTGTGTGCCTGTGTGCTGGTGTCCTTTGGAAGTGCGTTTGTAAATCGCTGGGGGGTGGAGGGGAGGGCGAGCGAGCGAGAGATGGATGCGCAAGTTGAGGAGGCGGCATGGGGGCGGGGAGAGGGATTTCACGTTTTATTCCAAATTATGATGTATTCGGAAGCCAGTGTTGGCTTGGATGAGCAGCCCGATCAGCGGCTGCTCTGTCCAGAGGCCACTCTGTGCCTCGGTGTTGGAGGGGTTGTTAGTGAGTGGGAGGCTCTTCCAGGCTGGAAGCTGAGCAGCGCTCGCGGAGGCCAGCGCCTTCAGGCCGGTAGCCGCCGGCTTCGGTTCCCGCCGCATTCAGGCTTCGTCCATTTCTGGTCAGTTTCGCGGGTACGGCCGCCGGGGTCTGCGGGAGAGGCCCGAAAAAGACAATGGGCGCATTCTCCAGGCCTCGCGCCTCGGGTGGGGACCTTCGGGATCATCTCCAAGGAACATTTTTCTACCCCCTCCCCGGGTGAGCGACATTCCCGCGTGGGTCAGGTACCCGTCACATCGATGACCGGGACCGGGCTTCATGGAGGGACGGGGTCAGTGCTGCCCTAGCTCCGAAAGAAAGGATTTTGTTTTGCCAGTTATTGTGGTTGCCAATGTCATCATCATCACCACCACCGCCACCACTACTACCACCACCATCATCATCATCATCATCATCATCATCATATTTTAATTAGAATAATCGTCCAGGAGCGAAGCGGCTTGTCCTTTTTAGCTTCTTCGGGGCCATAACAAAGCAGCGCGGGTTTCCTCCCACCAGCGCTGTTTTTTAAATTGCTGGGTTTGTGGTAGGGAGAGAAAATGGAGAGAGGGACGAACACAGAGACTCCGTCCTAAAGCAAAAATTAAACCCGACCTCAGACACCGGGCATGACTGGATTCCTCCTTGTTCCCACACCTCCCCCCTCATTTGGATTAGAAGAGGAGAAAGAAAACCTCCCGCATTGGACTGAAACCGCAGGGAATAATTATTACTGTATTTCCACTAAAGCCGGGGCAAAAACGAGGTGGCCTTAGCAATTAATCCAAGACTTCGATGTGTGACCATCAACTGGACAATTTAGGCAAAACAAATTAAACAAACCTTCCGGAGGGAGGGGAAAAAAGGTGAACCAAACTTCACTACCGCTACCCCCTGGGAAGCAGTACTGGATTTATTTTTACCCTCCCTCCTTTCCTTGTTTATTGCTGAAAAGAATTACTAAAATTCTCCCCTTCTCGGATGATCTGAATACCGATAAATCGAAAATCTTGTGTAGGGATTGTTGAGGGAAAGGCGAGGGCCTTTCCTTTCTTTCTTTTTCCCTTTCTTTTCTTTTCCTTTCTTTCTTTTCCTCCTCTCCCTCTTCTTCTCCCCCCCCCCACCCTTAATCTGTAGGAAGAAAAAAAGGGACCGGGATACATCAGATATGCCCCCACCCACCCCTTTCTCTCGGATCTGCGCCGTTCAGACTGTATCCCTTCCCCTACGGGAAAGTAGCCTTTGGAATTGGGTTCTGGTTTCGCTTTGGGTTGGAGGTGGGCAGGTGAGAGTCATGGAGAGAATGGGGTCCTCAGAGGTTCTGTCCCACCGACCAGGGTCTGAAGATTGGATCCCCCTTTTCGGACACACATCCCCCTACCCACCCATGCCAGGCTGAGGACGACTCCGCGCTGTGGCCACAGCTCCGGCCTGACTTCGGTTCCCGAGCCAACGGCGTAGACGAGTCTGCTTAGAAAACAAACGGCCACACTGAACCAGACATCCCGGTTGGAGGGTCCGATAACGTTCCGGGCAGTCTGCGGCGGGGTTGTTGTTGTTGGACTAGATAGTTATTCCTGATTGGTCAGGTGTAGGGTTCTTTTTTACGGGGGTGCGGGGGAGGCTTCAAACACCTGCAGGTTGGGGGCGGAAAGCTGCTGGCGATTCCCGGGGCGGGTTGGCGAGGACATGAGGTAATTCCCAGCCATTGACCCCCATTTCTCTCTCTCCCTCCCTCTCGCCCTCCCTCTTTCTCTCCACCCCCATCTTTCCTGGAAACTCGCTTTGGGCGCGGCAGACCGCCCAGGACCACACCGCGGCCTAACTGCCGGTCTCTCAGTGAGAGAGGGGGAAAGCAAAGACCCCCTTCCACAACCTGGACCTCGGCTCCCGCCCCTCTCCCGCCGGAGGAGGAGTGGAGATCCTATTCAGAGGGGCCGCTCTCTCTAAATATGCCCCAGGTGAGTTTTTGGGGGAATAGTCCTGGTGGAAACAGTCACCAGGAAGGCCTTGGGATCTGGCCTGAGGTGGGGAAAGCTTGGGACAGAGGACAGTGCAGTTTCAGACTGGGGAGGAGGAGGGGAGGACGAACCCAGAGCTGGGAATCCGGGATCTGACTCTGCCACTGACTGTGGCCTCTGTGCCACTGTGGCTTCCAGCAGGGCCCTTTCCTGGCCCTGGGTGAAAACAGCTAGTTGGACTTAGTCCCCCCTCACCCAAGGTCCCCCTCTGTCCTGGTTCTGTGGACGTTTCACAGGGCTCATAACTTTGGGACGGCTATATCCGGATAGCGCAGGCTGTGTGCGCCCGGGGCTCTGGCAGGAAGAAGGCCGCAGCCATCCTGGCTAACGCAGTCCCAACTCGGGTGGGCCCAGGCTGGGGCCTAAGGCCTAGGGTGGGGCTGCGTTCAAACACCCCTCCACTCCAGTAGCAGCGGGAAAGTGGTTCTGTTCATGGGCGATTTTGGTTTGCGTGCAGGCTTGGGGCTCCCCCAGTGGGTCATGCGGGTGTGGATGCAGTATCAGGGACCAGAGGCTGTGTTTAAGGCGGTGGCTCCAGCCGGGGCATGGCGGAGGCTGTTTTCACATAAGAAATTTTCCTTGCTGGGAATTGGGAGCTGCCGGAGACCAGGTGCCTGCCCCCCAGGAGCTTTCGGGTTCCCCTGTCATGTTCAGACACACATGGAAGTTATCTGGCTGGCTGGCTGGCAACAGGAGATGAGCCTGTGTAGGGGGCTTCGAGCTGGGTCTTGGTTGCACAAAGAGGAGTTGTAATGGTCCAATAGTTTAGTGCTGTTCGGTTCGAAATCTGAAATCTTCTCACCCCCTTCTTCATTTTCCCTAATAAAAACAAATAAACATCACTCAGGCTTTCCTTTTAATAATCTTAACCAAAGCCAAGTGATGGGGTTTAGTCACCGACCACTGAAAGTGCTTGTGAGTTCTCTGGCAGCTTCCTCGAGAGCCTGGCCCTCTGGCCTGGGTGATCCTGGTGGCAGATGAACTGGCAGGGTTTTCCTGAGGTCCTGGGAGGGGCGGGGAGAGGTTGACCACAGACCCCTGGGGACCAATCATAGGTTTGGTGGGGGGGCTCAGAGATATAGATATTTATAGGCATCTGGAGAGGGCATTTGGGGCCAGAGTCAGCTCATCTGAAATACGTGCTCCCCTTGCCCCTCTGGGATCTGCTCCTACTCAGAGTCTCGGAATTAATCAGAAGGTACAAATGTGTCATATGGAGAGCTTGAGCTCATTCTGGCAATTGCTGAGTGAACCGTTTGTCACTGGGTTAGGAGCTGGGACTTAAGCACGTGTCACTGGGCGCACAACGGTGCCTGGGGACAGTAAGGTAGGGAGCCAGCTCCTTGGGGCTTGTATGTTTTGCCAGAGGATGGTATATTTCTAATGCATTTCACTGTTGCAGGGGAGCCAGGAAGTCTCCAATGGTATACCTCTGGTGCATTTCTAGTGGCCGCAGTGTCTTGACGGTCGGTCCCATTCTGTGGATACAGACAGACCTATTGTTTCCACCAGGAACATAAACTCGTTTCCAGTGAAGTGTTGCGGACCTACTGCCTTTGCAGCCAGGGTACACCAGGTCTGGGGGAATTTTGTCATTTGGGGGCGCTGCCCGTGGGGCTGGCAGAGCTAGGGCAGGAGCTTAATCTGAATGGTGATTCTCCATCAGCTGTGTGTCCGGTGGCAATTGAGCCGAGCTCCTGAGGAGGTTTCAGAAGGTCCAGTCTCTCTTCTGGGGTGGCAGGATGGTTCCCAGGTTGACTCCAGTCCAGAGTGGTGCAGTGGCAGAATGGCTGCCAGGAATGATCAGATGGACTCTGCTTGGTGCTGAGTTGGATTTTTGTGTATTTGTTTTCTGTTACAAAATACGCCAATTATATAATTCCAACAGCAGAAACCTTATTTTGAACATCTGATGAAGCCTGTTGAGTTGATTATATTTTTATTGTTTTATGAAAACTCACAAGCATTTCCCCACTCTGGACACAGAGTCTCATACTTTTTCTGTTTTCATTCTTGAGGGGTGGGGTGTGTGTGTGTGGCGGGTTTTGGAAGAACTGGAGGGAGAGGTAGTGGGGAGTGGAGCCTCTGCCTGCGGTCACCCAGGAGTATGGTTGAGGAGGAGAGGACTGTCCTTGGCTGGAGGGAGGCGGGCAGGATATATGAGAGGGTGTATATGGGAGGATAACAAAGACAGCGAGACTGGAGTTCTAGTCCTGCTCTGGGGCAAACAGGCGAGTGTGACCTTGGGCAAGGTAGTCTCCGGGCTGGCCCAGTCTCCCAGTCTATAATAATGTTTACTGAGCATTTGCACAGTGCTTTTAAATGTATATATGAGGTACTCCTCCCACTTCCCAGAAGACAACAACGAGGTAGGAGAGGGGGATGGGGGAGTGCTGGAGGAGTTCAGCAGCCATCATGACACCCCTTCGCCCCACACTCCTGGATGGGAGCCCAGACCCCTGGGGCTTCAGGAGCACCCTTTGAACGTTGGGGCTTCACACTGCCTCAGGCAGGCTTCCCTTCTAGACCCCACCTCACTTTTGAGTTCAGCTGAGCAGAAGGGGGGTATATATAGTGTATGGGGAGGTATGGCCGGGATCATCTTCCCTTCCTTATGTCCCATATCCAGTCCCGGGAGGAGTAAAAGTAAAGGGCCACTGGGGTTTCTGGCGGCTACACAGAATACAGGTGGATTTGCGGAGTGTAGACGGACGCCGCCCCCGCAGGGGTGAATATGTGTTGAAAGGGAGAGCTGGCTCCTCCGGATAATTCTCTGCCAGCTCTGATCCCTCTTGCACACACACACACACACACACACACACACACCAGGTTTCTGGGTGTATGTATGTGGCGGTAGGCTGGGGGCAGGTATTGCTGAAAGGCAAGGGAGGTTCGAAAAGCACCCCACCTCCGCGCGACAGGTTCCCCGCCAAAACCAAAAGGGGGGCGGGAAGAACACGGTCGGGGATTTGTTCCCTCCTCTTCCCTTGCGGCCTGAGCAGGAGCACGGGGTGATATTTCTTTCTCGCCTCTTTCTACATTTCCTTCCTCCTCCCCCACCCCCTCTGTTTTTCTTTCGCTGGCTGTATTCCTTTTCTTCCAATGTCTTTGTCGTCCTTCTCCACCTCTGTCCTTTTGGCCCTCAGTCTCTGTCTCCCGGGCACCCTCCTCTCTTCTCCCAAACCAGAAGCCCCCTTTCCCTCCTGCCCCAGCACTGCGGGCGGGTGTGTGTCCACGTGGCGCTAAGTTTGTCCGCTTCTTCTCACGTTTCGGTGCGTGAGTTTCTCTCTGCCTTTTACCCCCTCCCGCACCCCCCGCTCCGATCCCACCCCACGTGGATGGGCTGGGGGCGGTGGTCAGAGCGGATGTCCGCTTGTCTGTCTGCCCGCAGGATGACGGAGCGGCCGCCGAGCGAGGCGGCACGCAGTGACCCCCCGCTAGAGGGACGGGACGCGGCCGAGGCCCGCATGGCCCCCCCGCACCTGGTCCTGCTGAACGGCGTCGCCAAGGAGACGAGCCGCGCGGCCCCGGCGGAGCCCCCGGTCATCGAGCTGGGCGCGCGCGGCGGCGGCCCGGGGGGCGGCCCCGCCGGTGGGGGCGGCGCCGCGCGAGACTTAAAGGGCCGCGACGCGGCGGCTGCCGAAGCGCGCCATCGGGTACCCACCACCGAGCTGTGCAGACCTCCTGGGCCCGCGCCCGCCTCGGCCCCCGCAGAGCTGCCCGGCGACGGCCGCATGGTGCAGTTGAGCCCGCCCGCGCTGGCGGCCCCCGCCGCCCCCGGCCGCGCGCTGCTCTACAGCCTCAGCCAGCCGCTGGCTTCTCTCGGCAGGTCAGGGCCGGCGGGAGGGGCGGGTGGGCAGGAGGCATGGGCGCCGGGGCTCTCCTTCCGCACGTCGGGAGCTGGCTGCCCTCCTCCCGGCGGGGCAGTGCGGCTGAGCGTGCGAAGAGAGGGGGAGAGGGGGACGTTTTACACCCGGGGTCGGAAAAGTCTTGCCTGGAGCCCCCGTGCAAGTGAGGAACGAGCCCTCTGCTAGTGTGTGTGTGTATGTGTGCGCACGCGGGGGGCGGTGTGCAGGTGCCTTGTTAACGCGGCGTGCTGGGAGCTTGGAAGCCGAAGAGGGGGAGTACCGGCATGTGGCTGGCTGTGAGCAGAAGCGCGCGCGGGGCGCTGCCTGGTGGTGGTGGTGGTGGGGTGGACAGGAGGAGTCTGAGTGTGAGTACCAGGAAGGAGTGTGTCTGAATGCGCTCCGCTGTGAAATTCTTCTGGAAGCTGCAGCCCTCGGTGGACAGGTAAGAGATGTGCATCTGAGGGTGCTTGCAAGAGGGCTCCCTCCTCTGAAACTCCCCGCCAGCGCCTGCCTGGGGAATGGATCCCTCCCTCCTCTCCCGAGCTCCTCTGCCCCTAGCTGCGATCTCTGGCCAGGACCTGTGCTCCCTTTGGTGTGAGGGTATCCATTTCCCTGCTGGGGCCACTGAGGTGGTGGAGAGCAGGAGGCACGGTTGGGGTGGGGACAGGAAGATGAGGCAGGGAGAGACAGTGGGGGGCAGTCGGTGAGTCTGTGGGACACTGGAGGAAGAAGCTACGGAGAGTCGAGTGGGTGATGGGGGGGCATGTCAGTGGGGCTGAGTCAGGGTTTCCTGTCTGTTGTCTGTCCTTGGGCCCCATGGGGCTGGAGTGAAGGTGGGGTGAAGTTGGGGGTAAGGGACAGGGTGCCCCCATGTGGTGCAGGAATTGCACACTGCCAGGTGTGAAGGCCGTGTCTGCCTGTGTGAGCACCTGTTTGGGAGCGGAGGTGTCTATGGATTGTGTGCTTGTATGTGGGGGGTGTATGTTCATTTTTGTGTTTGCTCCATGTGTTTACCATTAATTCTGTGTGTGTGTGTCTGAGTGTGTGTGTGTGTAGGGGTGTGTGGCCGCCCTCCCCTTGTTTGTCTCACCACAGAGAGAGGCTGGGGATGTTGTGTGTGTGTGTGTGTGTGTGTGTGTGTGTGTGTGTTTCATGCTCCTTCTATCCGCAGTTCCCATGTGAAGGGACCAGGGTTGCCCTTGTTTTTTGGGGCGGGGGCTCAAGAACACGTGGGGAGGATCTGTATGGAGCCCCTCTCTCCCCTCCACCCACATGTGATCTTGTGATCTGCCTGCTCCCTCCCACAGTGGGTTCTTTGGGGAGCCAGATGCCTTCCCTATGTTTGCCACCAACAACCGAGTGAAGAGGAGACCCTCCCCTTATGAGATGGAGATTACTGATGGTGAGTCTACCCCCGCCCCACTTGGGTACTCACTCCCTCAAGCTGTTAGAACCCTGAAGGAGGGATCATCGGGGACTACTCCCTAGGTGTCTCACATAGATGGGCAGCTCTCTTGGAGCCAAGAGGAGCTGTCGAAGCCCTCGCCCTATTGACCTGGGACTAGGGGAGGTCATAGGTGGGGCTGGGGGTTGCCACACTCACAGTCCTGGGAAGAGAGTGCGGACACACTGTGGCGCTTAGCCCAAACCTCCACGGTGAATTGTAGTCCCCACTCTAGCTCCATTCCTACAGTTGGTAAGGATCCCCCGGGAGGGCAGAAACACACAGCGTTTCTAAGCACCGACCTCCAGGGATTCTCTGTATCTCCTCCCAAGTCCTCTTTGGAGTCTGAAGTCTTCTCCCTGCCTGGAATTGCACCTTTAAGGGTCTTGTCCCAGGTCCCTGCAAAGTGGGGCCCTCTTGTCCCCTTTTCCACACTCTGAGCTGAGACTCGGAGTTCCCTTCCTGACATCATAGATTCTACCCTGCTTCCTCCCTCCCCCCCACCCCAAAGGCCTCAGCATTTTTAATGTGAACTACCTGAGTAGTCTTTGGCCCCGAACTTGGGGGAAGGAGTTGGATGAGTGGGAAATTTGGAGGACCCCCTCCCTCTTCCCAAGGTTGACTAGATGTAGTAGATGGGGCCCAGCACCAGGGGGCAGGAGAGCAGGCTCTTCAGAGCCGAGGGACTTCCTGGAGCTCCTGGTGCACGCCGGAGGCCTTGGAGCCAGACTGGGATTTCTGCAAGTTGCTGGTGGGAGGGATGTATATTGAGCTGGGGCTTCTGGAGGGGATCCCTCTGTGGTGTTCTGGAGAGGAGGCAAGCTAGCATCTGGACAAGGAACAGATCTCAAAAGACCCAGCCAGCCTGGGGCACAGGGGTGTAGGGCCGGGAGGGAAGGGTGTTGGAGTGTCAGTGCTGCTAGGTTAGAGACAGGAGGTGGGTGTACCAAACAGGAAGTAGGCAAGACCAGCCCTGAAGCTCCCCAGGGAAGAGGCATTTTCTACAAAGGTCAGAGACGACAGAAATCAGGCACAGAAGAAGGGGCAAGGGGTGAGGGTGTGGGGGGAGTGCAGGAGTGTAGAGAGGCGATTACCCATAAATGATGCCAATATTTACCAAGCACCTACTCTATGCCCTGCCAACATGAGACAGAGGACATGGAGGGAGGTACAGACTCAGGAAAGAGGAAGGTGTGGAGAGGTGGGTGGTTCTCTGGAAAGGACCAGAGAGGAATAGACAGAAATGGAGGTGAAGGGAAGGGTGGAGGGGTGCTGGATATGCCCACAGGATTTTGAAATCAGAGATTTAACGGAAAAGAGTCCATAAAAGTGGAGCTAACACAAGGTCTAAAGCCAGGACTCGATGTGCATTCCTGTTGCTGAACTTCTCTGGGCCTCGGTTTTCTCATTTGTAACGTAGGGAGAATAATAGCTTCCTCACAGGTTGTTGAAGGAACGCAATGGGGTAAAGTGCTTTTAGGGCCTGGCTTGGGGTAGGCACGGCTTCTGGAGTCTGTATAGCTCTAGCTGTGACAGCAGCCATAATGCCTCTCTCCCCACCTAGGAGCTCCCTCAAGATCAGCCAGCTTCAGCCACAGAGCAGTGGTCCTCCTGATGGCACAGCTGAGGGACTCCCCTCTGTCTGTCCTGGAGGCCGGAGAACAGCAAGTTATTTCCTCTGAGGCACCCAGGGTAGGACTGTCCAGCAGGTGTGCTGTATTTTTCCCAGCCTGGGTCTGGCCTTTGGCAAAGAGTCAGCTGGGCTGGGCTGGGGCCTGCTGGGGTTTGGAAAGATAGCTTCTGAAGCACTGTGGGCAGAGGATGAGTGATTCTCCCTGGGGGAAACATTGTGTGTGTGTGTGTGTGTGTGTGTGTGTGTGTGTGTGTGTGTGTGTGTAAGACAGATGATTAAGAGGGAAGTGTCGGCACGGATGAGCTGGGTTGCAGAGGCGAGGTCTGCCTCCGTCCTGGCCGCCGTCTCCCTAGCTGTGAAATGAGCAATGGGTCTTAGGTGATGCCTTCTCTCCTACCCAGCTTTCCACGTTCTGAGATCCGGTTCCAGGGTCATCAGAAGAGGGCAAGCAACCATCCCAGTACTGGCAGTTCCTTCAGTGCTCAGAGTTTCCTGAGGACTGCCAGGAGCTGGCTCTGTGCCTCAGGGTTGCGGAAGGAAGCGGCCGCCTCAGCCCAGGAGCCTGGGAGCACTAACGGGGTGCTCCTCGGCCTTTCCTGGCTTTGGGAATCCCAGGTCACGCTTGGACATTTAGTGCAGTGCTTTGTATACCGTAGATGCTCGATACATGCACGCTGGTGTCTGCCCCTGCTCTGCAAGTCTTAGTACATGAGCGCTAGTGAATACTGTTCTAGTCTGTGATCAGTGCAGTGTAGACACGGGGAGACGGAGGCAGACCTCAGACACCTGCCTAGAGCCTCAGGCCATGCCTGTGCATGGCTGTCTCTCCACTCCTCTCCTGGGGGAGACAGCCCGCAGTGTAGGTCATTTCCCCACCACTCTCTGCTCTCTCCTCCATTCCGTACCTGCCAGCATGATCAGTTAGTCAGCAGATATTTATTAAGCTCCTACCTACTCTGTGCTTCCATCACCCTTAGAATAAAATCCCTGCATCTTACCGCAGGGCCCTATGGGATCTGGACCCAGCCTACTCTGATCTTACCCACACTAATCTATCCGGGCTGGCTTCAGCCATTTTCCAGCTCAGGGCATGTACACATGCCCTTCCAACTTCCCTTCCTGTGTCTGGCTGGCTCTTCTTCGGCCTTAAGTTCTTCCCTTATAGATGTCACCTCCTCCGAAAGGCTGTCCCCAACCACCTCAGGTAAACATGGCAGCTCCTTTCCATCTTTCGTTTACATTCAGCTTCCTGTTTGTTTGTTATTTGTTTGCTGATTGTTCATCATCTGTCATCCCCATTAACATGTAAGCTCCACGAGGGCAGGGACTCTGTGCACCTTTATTCCTTAATGCCTAATTGTCAGTAAATAACTGATGAATGGATAATAATAGCTAACATGTATTGAATGTTTCATCAGAGCCAGGTATTATCTTAAGTACCTTAACTGTATTAGTTGTTAGATTCACAAGACAATCTTACGACTTGAGTTACTAGTATTATCTCCATTTTACAGGTGATGATGCTGAGGCACAGGGAGTTCACGTAATTTGCCCAGAGTTACTGTCTAGAGAGTAACAGTCAGGAATTGAACCCAGACAGTCTGGCTCCAGAGTTTAATCTTTCTAACTAGTGCCATATGGCCTCTTAGCACAAGTGAATGAATGAATGAATGAATAATATATGGTTCCTGTCCTCAGATGTCTCACAGCTCAGAGAGGGGGACAAACATGGAAACATACAGTGATGATCAAGAGTGATGGAGATCACAGGATTATAGGGCCATGGTAGTTGGTTAGATCTGTCTGGAGGGGTTGAGGGAAGTTCTCAGAGAGGAGGAAACAGATTAACAGGGTTTGGAAGGGCAAGTAAAGACTTTTCTGAGTAAAAGGAAAGAGGGCATTCTAGGTTTCCCAAGTTTCCAGGTGGATGGCTTCTCCACTTCCCCACAGGAGAAGATGCCCTGGGGGATCCCCGACCCACTGTCCTAACCCTTGTCCTCCTACCTCCAGGTCCCCACACCAAAGTCGTGCGGCGCATCTTCACCAACAGCCGGGAGCGATGGCGGCAGCAGAATGTGAACGGGGCCTTCGCTGAGCTCCGCAAGCTGATCCCCACGCATCCCCCAGACAAGAAGCTCAGCAAGAATGAGATCCTCCGCCTGGCCATGAAGTACATCAACTTCCTGGCCAAGCTGCTCAATGACCAGGAGGAGGAGGGCAGCCAGCGGGCCAAACCTGGCAAGGACCCTGCGGTGGGGGCTGGTGGAGGGGGTGGTGGTGGAGGGGGCGCTGCACCTCCAGATGACCTCCTGCAGGACGTGCTGTCCCCGAACTCCAGCTGTGGTAGCTCCCTGGATGGGGCAGCCAGCCCGGACAGCTACACGGAAGAGCCGGCACCCAAGCACACGGCCCGCAGCCTCCATCCTGCCATGCTGCCCGCCGCGGATGGAGCCGGCCCTCGGTGATGGGTCTGGGGCCACCCAGGACCAGCCAGGAGGGTGCCCTCAGGCCACGGGCACCATGGGCTTTAGGGCAGGTGGGATGAGGATTGGGCAGCTCTGAAGCAGGGCATGGACTTTTGATGAGCTTTCCTTGATGTCTGAACTGTGGGAAGTCCCAGCTGCCTCTGGGGCTGGCTTTCCTGTTTCCTGCCTCAGTAGGAGAACAGAAAAATGGAGCAAAGTGGTAGGTACTTTTTATGAAGATGGCACGGTCTTCCCCCTTTTCCAAATCCCTAAGACTTCTCAAGTAAGAGGCTGGAGTGGCATTGCTTTTGGCCTGGCACATAGGAGCCCTGTCTTGGCTGAGACCTGGGGTTGTCAGCTCTCTCCTGAGGCGTCCGGCCGCCTCTGCCTTGCCTTTAGCCCCTCCCAAGCTCTCTGGGGTGGCTTTTGTGGCCACACTATCCAAATATACAGGTACCCAATAGCTGCCCATTTCTTGAGCCCCATCTTCACCCAGGCCCCTGTTGGTCCATCCAGCTTGCCAGTGCTGCAGAGAGTCACAAGCCTCGAGGTGCCTTCTTCAGGGCCTGGTTGAAGAAGACAGCCAGTGGACAGCCTGCTCTCGACTAGCTGGGCCAGAGGGTCAGAAACCCAGAAGCCCTTACTTCTTGCCCTGGGGATCGAAGCTCTGCTTTCTCCCCACTGAGACTTGCCTTCCTCATCCTTGTGGCTGTGGGGACTGAGTCTGCGGCTGTGAGCGTGCCCTGTGAGCTTTGTTCGAAGGCAGACAAAGGAGAAATGATGAGAGTGAAATTGAGCAAGAGCTATTTGGGGCACGTGGGCTTCAAATCGTGGTGGTGTCTCAGAGCTACCTGCCTGCGTCCTCAGCGACACGTCGCTGTTCATGCAGGGAGCAGATGCCAGTGTGCTGATCGGTGTGTGTGGGTGCTGAGAGTAGACATGCGGCCCCATCTCGTGTTCTCCTAGCTCCTCAGAGGGGCCTCCCTGCTGCAGGATGTCTGTTTGCTGATGGTCTGGCGGCCCCATCTCGTGTTCTCCTAGCTCCTCAGAGGGGCCTCCCTGCTGCAGGATGTCTGTTTGCTGATGGTCTGGTCTGTGTCCTGAAACTGAATCGACAACAAACTCTGTCCTATGAATTCCTGGCATTTGGGATTTTGCTTGACTTCAGGTATTTGTGGGATCTCTAGGTCTTGATATGACCCAGGATCTAGCCCCACTTCTAGGGCCCGGGGAGCCCAGTGAGAGACCAAGCCCTGGCAGAGACCCAAACACATTGACATTCACTTAGCAGAACCTTCGGCATCCCTGAGTGCACAAATTTTGGTCATCAAGGGTGTGTATGGGAGGCTGGCGTGATGCGGTAGGAGTGCTCCCCACCCAAAGTTGTACATGATGTTTTTGTAAATCAAATCCTTATCTTCACCTTTTAAGGAAATACTGCCACAAGTCCCTTGGTAAAGTGGAGAATCCTTTTGTAGAGTGGACTGCAGCCCCCTCCTTGATCTCCCGTGTCGATCCAGATGGTGGGACATGGTTTCCTTAAGGCGAGGCCTGCCTGTGACCCACACCCCAAGCCCCTGGAACAAACTGCACACAAGTCCTACATACCTGTCATTGTGCCCTCAAGTCACCCCAGCCGGCTCTGACCGGGCTCTGCCTTTGAGGTCAGAGGGAAAACAATGCTCTGACTTTGCCCCGTCCATAGCAATGTGGAAGAACCATCGCTGCGGCTGTCGGGAAAGGCCCTCACACCTTATGGGCTCCAGCCTGGTGGCTCGCCTTCACTATGGCAGGACCTTGGGGACAGCCACATGCCCGTGGGGAATGATCCCTACTCTCCTCCCCTTCCTTTTAAGTTGTGAGAGGTCCAGTTCGTGGGGGTGGGAGCAACATGGTTAACCCTTGTAGCACTCGCTCGGTCCCATTTCAGCGCCTCCCCCAGTCATATTTTGATGAACATTAGGATTCATTCCTTTCTGATACTTGGAAGCTCCTGTGAAAAATCCCATCTGTCTAAAGATGGAGCACCTGTTATAGGTCCTAAGACTGTGTTTGCTTCCGGTGGGTTAATTCGACCTGGGAGTGAAAAGTGGCCACGGTGAGCATAGGTGGATGGGTTTTAGGAGATGGATCACACATTCTATGAGGAACTCCAGCTTCTGGCTTCCTCTTCTCTCAGACTTGCAGTGTGACCTGGAAAAGTTCTCTCTCTGATGGTCAATTTCTCGTAAATACCCTGGCTTGGCCTGTCTCTTAGGGCTGTGGTGTGGACTGGAATCATGAAAGTAGAAGCATTTTGAGACCCTACGGAACTCTGTCCCCCTCACTACCATTCCTGCAGTGGGGTTTCCCACCCTGAGTCCGGGACCTAGGCAGTGGGCCAGTCTGCCTGTCTGCATAGCATTTGGGTAATTTAGGTTCTAAACCACTTTATCCTGAGTTATCTAGGTTATCCTTATCTCTCCAGATTGACCTCATTTCAGTCTCATTCCAAAGCAAGGCACAGGAGGGAGGCTAGAAAAGAGAGATGGGAACAGAGGCAGAATATGTAAAAAGTACTGCAGCTACCCGAGACAGGCCTGGGTAGGGGTGGGCAAAGCTTCGTGTCTTTGTTAAGAACTAGAAAAGATCCATAATTTTCACTTTCATTTCCAGCACCTCCCCCCCACCATACTCTTCTCCTTCCTCTGCCTCCTCTTCACCCATGAACATTCTCCATCCAAGAATAATATCTGTACAAAAAGGAAAAAATGTAAAAAAACATGAGGAGGACAAAGATGATTGTTAATGACTGGAGGGAATCACGTCTTTTAAGACAAATTCGTATTCTTTTATTTGTAGTGGCAAACGACAAGATGGTACAACCTTTATCCTTTTCCGAAAGCAAAACAAAGGGCACAGCATCGGTAGTCAGCCGACAACTGTCTCGGCCTTTAGGGGTGGTCGTGTCGTACTTGTGATGTCAATGGTACGTGGCCCCCGCCGAAGGCTTGCCCCCCAGCCCATGTACATAGCGCATCGTTCCTGCGGGCGGGCCCAGCACTTTCCGTCAATGTTGTACTGTACGTGATGCATTGCGTTGGTCTCTGCATTTTTCTGCAGAAGAGGAGTAACCGCTCCAGGTACCTTGACCTTTGTACAGCCCAGAGGCCAACACTGGGCGTGTGACTCTTTAGCGACAAAACCCATGTGGTGATGATGTGTGTATATATATAAGGATATATTGGGAAGATTTCTAAATAAAAGTTTTACAAAGGGGCCTAGACTCTGTGCTTGCATGTTGCACCCCTAGGACTGAGAGTTGGGACATTAAAGGAAAGGCGTGGCACGAACCTGTCTCCCCTGAAATGGGTTCTCCCGGGGTGGGCTCCCACCTTCTACCCTGAGGCTCCCCCCTTAGGGTTTCCGTTTTTTTTCCTCTGCCAGGCCTCACGGAGGGGGGCCTCTTCTCAGTGCTGTGCACGCACACTTCGGGCATGGGGCCTCGGGCCGGAGAGTCTTCTCTGCGTGTCGGGTTCAGCTCCGTGGCCGGGGCAGTGGCTTTTATCATAGGTTCAGGACAGATTAAGTTCTCACCAGTGGATGGCCCCAGGCTCCCCAGTGACGCAGTGGAGGCTGCTCTTGAGGATTGGGGGTGCGGGTCTTACGTGGGGCTCAGTGACAGAGGCTGAGGCTTCGGGAGCAGTGAGTGGAGGCTCAGGCAGAGAGCCGCCATTCAGAGGCAGGGACTCTGGATGCCGGTGAGGCCTCTGCATGCAGACCGTTGGATCTTCGGGAACCTCAGTAGATCAGGTAGGCACTTCCAACGAAGTACCAATCCTTCTTTCTTTCTTTCATTTAGCAAATATTTACTGAGCCCCTGTTGGGCCAGGTATTGTTCTAGGTACTAGGATCTAGCAGTGGAGAAAACCAAGATCCCTGTTTTTGTGTCACTTGAATTCTAGGAGGGAGACAGTAACCCACAGACACACACAGCCATATGAATATGTTGATTGTATAGTAGGTTAGAAGGTGGTTAGTATTAAGGGAAGAAGATGTGCCAAGTGGGGAGCTCAAGGGGCCCACAGATAACTTTGGCTCTTTTGGGGTGAGCCTTGCTCATCCTGCCAGGCTCCGATCTTGGCCGCCCCTGTTCCGGGGGTGCTTCCAACCGTTGCTAGGAGGGCAAAGGCACAACAGGGCCTGGGGATACTGCTCTGGCCTGTAAGGAAGCTCCTTGGCTTTTGAAAGATGCCAAATGTGCCTCTCAACAGCCCAGGGCAAGGAGGTCCCTGGGCAGAGAGATGGTGAAGCTCAGTCATGGGATGGGGACACCAGTGGGAATGGGTTGCAGGTCTTGGCGCTGGTGGTGAGAGCAGCATGGTGAAGGGACATGAGAGAGAGACAGGGCGGGGCAGTCAGAGGAGTAGGAGAGCTACTGGCAGAGAGTGAGTGTGATGTGTCAGAGGCTGAGGCCAAAGGGTGTTGGGGGAAGTGGTTAGCCAAGCCCAAGGCAGCCGAGAGGGCAAGCAAGAAAAGGTCTGAGAGTGCTGACTGGATCTGGCAACGTGGAAGCCGCTGGTGGCATTGGTGAGAACAGCAGCAGGGGAGGGGTGGAGGCAACAGTCTGACTGTCGTGGACACAGAATCGGAAGGGAGGAGCACCTATTTCCAGGAGGACCTTTCTCAGGAGAGAGAGAGGCAGTCCATGTCCAGAGAGCTCAGGAAGAGCCCGTCAGCTCTGTGACCACCAGGCAGAGACTACGAGGCCATCAACTGCCCAGGCTGGCTGGTGCCCCATCTCCAGATGGGGAGACTGAGGCCAGAGAGGAGAGGAATCTTCCCAGGGCCACACATCCCATGGACAGTGGCAGGCAGGGCAGGGCCGGGCCTCCTGTCCCCCACCCCCACAGGCTGTGCCTGTGAGGGGGAGGGGCGGCCACAGGGCCTCGCCCAAATGGTCTCTCCGGCCTCATTTCTCACCACCCCACCCTTCGTTCTCTCTGCTCCTGTTTCACTAGCCTTTCTGCTCCTGCTACAATTATTTTTATCTGTCCAGTTTTTGCACTTTTGGTTTCTATCCATCCTCTGTTCCCACCCTCCTTCCATCTAGGTAAGTTGTCTTCAGCATCAGGGGACTGTCCTGACTCACTGGGGTCAGCTGCCTCTTTTGTGTCCCCACAGGCCTTCCTTCACTCTCTGTCTGCTTGTCCACTTATCTGCTTTCCCACTAAAACACGAGCTCCTTGAAGGTGAGGCCGTGCCTGATTTGTCTGTTCGCCTCCAGCGCCCTGTGTCAGACCCCGTATGGGGCCCTTTCAACATTTGTTGAATGAAGAGGTTCCCCTGCATGGAATCTCTCAGCTCGGTGTTGAGGCCAGTGTGGAATGAAAGGGTAGAGGGGTGGATGGGTGGGAGGCTGGGTCATTACTGCAAAGATGCCCTCCGCCTAAAACCATGGTCCTGGGCTGGTCAGGGGCAGACGGACAGCTCTGCCCCTTTGGGCTGGCAGAGGACCTTGGGCTGCTTTGGTTGGTGGATAGGAAGGTGGGGTATGTATTTTCTTGGGTTGGGCCCCCCTAGCCTGGTTCTCGTACTGGATCCGGGTTGGGGTGAGGTGGGGATAATGAAGACCAGGAAGCTGATGATCTGGTCCGCTCATAGCAGCCTTACCTCCCCATGCTGCCCACTCCCCTTTCCCCAGCTTGCAAAACAACTAAGTGTTCCCCAGCAACCAGCTCTCCCCCTCCGGCTGTGTGACCAGACTGCTGGGGACGGGCCATGGTGCTGGGCACAGTGTCCAGCAGTAGAGGCTCAGCCATCATGACTGTAAGGACAGGAGTCAGTCAAGATCACCCAGGCACCCTCTCTATTGTCCAGAGGAGGAAATGAGGCCCAGAGAGGGTATGGGCTTCACCAAGATTACACAGGATTTGAATTCAGGTCTGATCCAGAGCCAGTGCTCAGGGCCCCTCAGGAGAGGAAGAAGAAATAGCCAATAGGTAGTTAGTGCTCTTAGAGCAGGTGGGCCTGTGCTAGGCTGGGGGCAGATAGCAGCTCGGTTTGTCCAGCCATCTGCCCAGGACCATGAGCAATCAGTGTGGGCGCTGGAGAGCTTGCCGATAGCTACAGACAGGCTCGGCTTGAGGACAGGCTCGCAGGCAGTGGGGACAGTTGATGTGGTGTCAGCTCAGGGAGGGAGAGGCAGGACAGGAATGGGGTTGAGCAGGAAAGGCAGCAGGGCCACAGAAAGAGCCTGGCCTTTGGGGTTAAGTTCCAGGGCTGCCGCTTCTTGTGCCTGCTGTGTGACTTTGGGTAAATCACTTAATCTCTCTTCGTCTCAGTTTCCTCACCTGTTAAATGAAGTTATTAACACGTATCTTACAAGACTGTCATGGGACTTCAATAATATATGCAAGTGCTTGTGTCTTGTAGAAAGAACCATTACTCTCGCTGGAAATGGGTTTGGGATAGGGCTGTATTTGGAATGGCAGAAGAGAGAAAGAGGGCAGAGGGGAAGTGGGAACATTAATCATTCACAGCAGCAGGAATTCCTCTGGACCTGCCCCATGCTGGGCAATGCTGGGGAGCCAGCAAGGGATCTTCCTTGCCCCTGTCCTCAGGGGGCTTGCAGGATGGGTGGAAGTGAGATGTAGGGGAAGAGATCCAGAGTATGACAACCCTGGAGGCAAGTGCTGTGAGAGAGAAAACCAGTGGGTGTGGGAGACCCGGCTCTGGCAGTGGAGGCCCAGAGTAAATGTTTGCTGAATTGAAGGAGGCTGGGAGGAGGCTGGGGAAGGCTTCCTAGAGACCGTGTCATTTCCATTCTTCTAGGTGCCTTTGCAGGTTCCCGCAGCCTGTCCCGAGCCCCAGCATCTTCTCTCAATGGCAGATGCAAGCTGCTCCAGGGATGCTGGTCCTCCGTCCTGGAGGCCCTACTCCTGTCCAGGCCACCTGGGGCAGGGCTGGGCTGCTGGAGCTGTCCATGCCCACCAGGACATTCCCTCTGGCTCCTCCTTTCTCTCCCCACTCGCTTGGTCCGAGCCCTGCCTCCCTCCCCAGCTCCTGGCCTTCTCTGTCCACACAATAACAGGATGTGATCCGTTCGAAGAGAGGAAGTGGGGAGGACGGGCAGTGCTGATAGCGTGGTTCTGACTCTCTGCTCTCCGTGCCTCCCCTCCCCTTCCCTTTGGACCAGCCCCTGAGGCCGCCTCCTGTCCAAGGCCCTGCCTGCCTGGGCCTCTCTCCGCCTTGGGAGGGATGAGTTTGGGGTCTTCAGGCTTGACTCAGGCCTGTGTAAGCCCACGGAGAGATACACACTGGCCCTCTGCATGGCCTGCCTCCTGGCTCTGGCTTTGCTGGCCTGGAGACAACTGTCTGAGACGCTGAGACTCAGGGAGACTGGCCTGACAAGCTCGGAACTCCAGGCTGTTTTCTGGAGTTGCCAGAGCCTGTGGGTGGGCAGATGGTTCCCTCAGCATCCACAGGAGCAGGGCTTCACCCACCACCTGTTTCCACGTGGGCCTGATCCAAGGCAGCGGGGCAATAGGATCAACCAAGAGGTCCTCATCAAGCACTGACTCTGCTCTGCCTTGCACAGAGTGTGGGATAGGCTGCCATATGGGGAAACTGAGGCTCCAAGAGGCAAAGGGAATGTCTAAACTCAGCATGAACTAGGAACTAAGCTGGAGCTAGAACCCAGCTGTCCTGACCCCCAACCTGGAGCTGTCTCACCCCCTTAGGCCTGTGCGGTCCAACAGAACTGAGCATGATCCATCTGCCCTGTCCAGTATGGAAGCCGCTCGATCAGAGCGTGCAGCTCTCCGGCACTTGAAAGGTGGCTAGTGCAACTGCATAACTGAATTTCTACTTTTGTTTAATTTGAATTAACCTTAATGTAGACCTGTTAAACTGCCATCCCCTCAGGGAAGAGCTGGTTTTGGTAGAGCGAGGCCAAGGTTCCCCTGGCCCCAGACCTGGGGAGCTTGGGAAGAAGATGTTGGTCGCCAAGGTTAGCCTCACCTGTGCTCAGTGTCTGCAGTTTATACCGAAGGGCTGTGCTTTCAGCTCTGCCATCTCACTGACTCCTCCCAAGAACCCGGTGTGAGGGGACAGTCACTCCCATTTCCCAGATGAGGAAACTCCGAGGTCAGAGAGGTTAAGCGATTTGGCCAAGGTCGAGTGGCTGAGAGAGAAGCCCAGCTGGGATTCTGACCCGGGCTGTTTGGGGAACCCATTCCCTCACCCCAATGCAGATGAGCCCCTGGATACTGCCGGGATTACTGAGAGGGACACCACCCAGTCCCTGGCTGTTAGTGTAAGCCTACTCAGAGGAGCAATCAGAGGAGGGCCGCCCCCCATACACTGTTGGGGGGAGGTTTTGTTATATGTTATTTTGTGAGTCCCTGTTACGGGGGAGACACAATCTCTCCTGACTCAGTCTCAGTTCTGCAGATGGTGATCTGAAGATAACACCCCCTCCCTCAATTGGCCCCCACCCCCTTCTTATCCCATAACTGCCACCACCCCCTGCCCCCTGCAAGACCCTTGCGTTTCTGAGACCCAGTGGAGCTACGGGACCAGGGTAGAAAACCCTTTCCCACCCCATGCCTGGTGACAGCCCAGCCAGCTGAGACCCGGGAGCCCAGGGTCCTCAGCCCTCCCCAGCTCACCCCCAGCAGCCTGGGACCTGTGATGCTCCCGGGTCCCAGGCTCTGCGGGATCTTGGCGGGGGGAGGGGGGCGGGGGCCAGGCCTTCTGCCCTCTGGCCGTTCCCACACCGGCAGCCCCAGTGCCTTCTCTCAGCGCTCCGCCCCTTCTCCATCAGTCCCCCGCGAGCTGCCGTCTTCAATGGGCTATCAGGCTTCCTCATCAGTCTCACGCCCCCTCCCCACTACCCCTGAATAGGTGGGATCCAGACAGACACTGGCACTCCCAGCCCCAAGCCCCCAGGCAATCTCTCCCAGGACCTCCTGGGACCTCACAGCTATGATGCCTGCTACCTGCCTTCCATGCTCAAGACTCTAGGTCCTGAGGCTGCAATTCTGTTGTTGAGCAATGACGCATTCTAGAACAGCGGTCCAAACAAGGGGCGACATGCTGTGATTCGACTCCGTGAGTCTAATGACAGGTAGAAGTTGATGTCTCTACGATCCTCAGGTTCCATCGCCCTAGGAGTTGTCATTCAGGGATCATACGCTTACTGGACTCCCTTTGGCTTTTTGGCGGCCGCAGCAGGTTCCGTGGGGCAATGCAAGGGGAGGCTTATGGGGTGGGCAGAGCCGGGTGGGGATTGCCTGGCTTGGTTATTTTTTGAGGAGGGGGGCCAGGGTTGGCCACAGGCCCCTTCAGGGTTCACATCTGCTCGGTTGGGGCTCGGCCAAAGCTGGGCTGCCGGTCCAGTCGCCCGGCTGCGGCTAAGCGGGGAGGCTGGCTGGCAGGCTTTCTGTCTGATGCTAATGAAGGCAGTGGCAGGCGAGGAGGGGGAGGCACCGCTTTTGTCTTGCACTTGTCCATGCTGGGGTCCTCAGAGAGAGACTAGGGACCCTCCTCACACCCAAGTGGCCGTGATTAGCCTGCCGTCACTCACTTTGATGGGTCCCCGTGCTCTGGGGGTGTGGACAGGGTTTCGGGGAGGGAAGGGGGGAGCAACTATGGTCCTGTGCCCCACCCCCAGCTGTGTTTTCCGGGGAGTATCCTAAAAATTGGCTAGTTTAAGATCCGAGCGAAAAATGTGGCCCCGTTCTCTCTCCTCCAAACTCTCTTAAGGGCCTGTTGAGCTCCCCAAGTGTTCCACATCCATCCTTACTTTCCCTCCTCTAAGCCTTTGTATAAACCCGAGATGCCCTCCTTGTAGACTCCCACCACCAGTAACACTTCTGTGTGTTAAACTTTATCTGAGGCTGCATCTGCTGGTCCACCCCCCGCCCCGCCCCGGACCGGGGTCTCTCCTATTTCTGAACTCACAGAGCCCCTTGAACCATATCTGGGTGCTGCCTGCCATCTGCCCCTGTTTGAATCCTGGCCTCATCTCCCCATTTGTCTGTGAGCTGGGCATTGCTGGGACAGTGAGTCACTGGTGCCTCTGTCAGGCCCAGTGTGTGCGTGGGGTACACAGGTGCTCAGTAAATGTTTACTGAGTCATTTCATCAGATCCTTGGGGTGAGTGGGCACAAATGGATCAGTACCATCATTTTAGTGTGGGCATTTTCAAATATACATGAAAATAGAGAGGATCATATAATAAATGACAGGAATCCATCACCAACTTCAACAGTTGTCCACATGGGTAATCTTCTCTCATTCATACCTTCATCCCTCCCCACACTCCCTGTCCTTGAAGAGGATTATTATGAAGCAAATCCCAGACATCATGTTATTTCATCTGTAAATTCAGTTAAAAATCTCTATTAGTTGATTAAATTAATATCAACTGAACATCCATTCTGTCTGGCTGTGTGCTACGTCATTCTGGTAAATTCCTATTCATCTTTCAATGCCCAACTCAAATGTCACCTCTTCTTGGAAGTCTTCCCTGATTCTTCCTTTTCCCAGAGGTGTTTAATAGCTACTTCTTTGGGGTTCTAATTGTATACCTCCTTCACAGAACTCATTGCTTTTTAGTATTGTTTGGTTTTGTTTTGTTTATGTGAGGAGGCATTGTAATGCATGCTTAAGAGCTTTAGAATCAAATAGATGTGGATTCAAGTTCCGGATCCATTTACTTAACGCGTTTAACTTCTCTGAACCTCAGTGTTCTTGTCAGTAAAACAGGGGTATAACACTCCCCTCATACTGTTGTGAGGCGCCTGGTACAGTGCCTGGCCCACAGTAAGCATTCCTTCCAGAAGTGGCAGCGTCACTGATGGGACATGCCTCTCTGTCACCATGAACTGAGCTGGATGGCAGGACCCAGGTACTTCCTGTGTGTGTCCTGGCACCTGAGAGGCCTCTGTAGAAGAGTATGGTGGGGGGAGCCTCCAGTTAGCCAGATAATATACAGAATGGGCTCTTCCACAGAACTCTAGTGGCCCTGCCTGGCCAGGGATGGATTCTTTGGCAAAGAAAGGCTCTGGGTTAACTTTTGGGCTATTTAAGGGCATCAGTAAAAATTTGGAAAAGTAACTTGATTTTGCCTTTTTAATGCACATTTTATTTTATTTTTAAGCTACAAGGTCTCTCGCCACTGCCCGCTATCCTCCACCCCAAACAAACATTCCTTGTTATAGAAAATCTGGAAAGAACAGAGAGGGACTTCCCTGGTGGTGCGGTGGTTAAACTGCGAGCTCCCAATGAACTAGATCCCACATGCATGTCACAACTAAGGAGCCCGCCTGCCACAAGTAAGACCCGGTGCAACCAAATTAAATAAATAAATAAATAATTAAAAAAAAAAACAGAAAGAGAAAACAAACAAACAAACAAACAAACACAAACTCAGCCCAGGTCACCAATGAATGTTTTCATGTATTTCCTCCCTTAAACCACACCCCCCCAAAAAAACCCATGTTTTTCTTTTCCCAACTGTGAAATTGCAATTGCATTTTGTTTAACTTTTGCGTGCAGCCTTTGAAAGTTATTTTCATATTGAAGGTCAAAGTCTGACCTTTCAGATAAAAGCTCCAAGCATGAAGTGGCCCGATAGTTTGGGTGTGGTTCCTTCTAGACCGAGTTAGAGGTGGTGAACCTGTGGCCAGCAGAATGTACCCCTCTCCACCCTGCTGGTGCTTCCGTTCTGAAAAAGGAACGGTTTGGGACAGGGCAGTACAGCTCAAACACTTGACACCTTGTTCAGATCTGAGAGCTCCTAACATTTATCAAGTATCTAAAGCTACAAGGTATTCCGGTGCATTATCCTCCAACCAATCTGCTGCAGCACTACTGGGAGACGAAGGCTCAGAGAAATGAAGAGACTTGTTCAGATCACAAAACTACTGGTGGGTGATGGTCTTGACCCTCAACTCACACTTCCTGGTCCCCAGGGACTAGGCATGGAGTCTGTGCATCCCTCCCCTGCCCCTTGCTGTGCTCTACCTCCCCCTTGCGAGCTCACAGCTCCTGCTTGCACACCTCTAGTGATGGGAAGCTGAGCACCTCTCAGAGTCATCTCTGCTATCTCGAGACAGCTCTTTTAGACAAGCCTTCTCTCACTGAACCAAACCCAGCCTCTGTGTGACTCCTCTCATCATCCCCAGCTCGGCGCTCAGAGGGCACAGAGCACAACTTCGCTCTCTGATCTGGAGACAGAGCCCTCTGAGGCTGCTCCTTTTCAGGCTGAAAGCTCAGCTTCTCCAAATATTTAATAGACCAATGGCAAAATTAGTAACAAGGGAAGAAAACAGTTTTAGTTAGGATGAAATAAAATCAGTTACATGACTCCAAAGGCCCTGAAATGTGAGGCATGCCTGATGCTTGTAGATCGTAAGGGGATAAAGGCCGTATGTGCGGCTTATCTTCCCTTCAGTTCAGATGGAGACCCACTCTCCATCCATTTAAGTAGGGCATTTCTTTCTTTTTTAAAAAATTAATTAATTAATTAGTTTGGTTTTTTAATAGATCTTTATTGGAGTATAATTGCTTCACAATACTGTGTTAGTTTCTGTTGCACAACAAAGTGAATCAGCCATATGCATACACATGTCCCCATATTAATTAGGGCATTTCTTAAGGCTGGGTCCCAGCCTGATGTCTCATCCTTCCCTATCATGGCCATATCATCTCTGCCTAAGGCCTCAGCCACCACTCATGAGCTGCTAAATTCTAAACCTCTAATTCCAGCTCAGATCTCTCTCAGGAACGCCAGACCGACACCCCTAGCTGCATCCTGAGATGTCCCCCAGGCCCTGCGAACTCAGCCTGTCTGCACTAGAAGCCCGGATATGTTTCATTGCTCATTGCTTGTCCTATCCACTAACATGTGAGTTCCCCCAGAGCAGGGCTGCGTAGCTGTAGTGCCTAGAACAGTGCTTGGCACAGAACAGACACTTTGAATGTTTTGTTAAATGAAGGAATACATGCTCTCTCCTCACTGCTTCTCTTCTAGTATTCTCTGGTTTAAAAAACAGCACCAACATCCAAGCATTGTCCAAGGTGGGGACACGGGTGCTGCCTTAACTCTTTTCTTTGGAGGCCCTTCCTCCCTGCATCCATGCGGTCACCGCAGCCTGCCAGTTGTACCCCTTAAATTGATCTTTGATCCTCCCACTTTTCTCCATGCACTGCTCTAAGCCTTGCCACACCATCTCTCTCCTGGATTCCCGCGCCCCTACTCCCCTACCCCCATACACAGCCTGCTTACAGCTTCCTGCCTTATCTAACCCATTCTTCAAGCTGTGGTTGGAGAGATCTTGCTGAAATGCAAGACTGCCTATGGCACTTCCTCGCCTAAAACCCCATAATGGCTCAGTATCCTCTGTAAAGACCAAACCTCTTAACAGGTCCTGCAAGGCCCTCAAGACCCCTTTCCCAACGACCCTCTGCTCTCCGGCCAAGCCCATCTCCCATCAGTTCCTCCTGCTGGGGCTCCTTCCCATAGGCTTTTACCCAGCCTGGAAGGACTCCTCCCTACCACTGCCCAAGCCCAGCACTTCAGATCTTCTCTCCCTGGGACCCAGGGGAGCCTTACATCACTGCCCCACATCTCCCAAATGTACATCTCCAGCCTGGACCTTGCCTCTCAACTCCAGATTCACGTACCCATCTCCAAACCAAACTCGCAAATCCTGCTCCTTCTGAGCAAGAATGGCCTGGTGTTCCTGAACCTTCCCCATCTCAGCCTAGCGCGCTGAGCAGACTCAAAACCTTGATGCCGGGCTTCCCTGGTGGCGCAGTGGTTGAGAGTCCGCCTGTCGATGCAGGGGACACGGGTCCGTGCCCCGGTCCGGGATGATCCCACATGCCGTGGAGCGGCTGGGCCCATGAGCCATGGCCGCCAAGCCTGCGCGTCCGGAGCCTGTGCTCCGCAACGGGAGAGACCACAACAGTGAGAGGCCCGCATACCGCAAAAAACAAAAAAACAAAAAAACAAAAAAAACCTTGATGCCATCCTCTTTCCCTCACATTCAGAGTCATGTCACTTTACCCTCAAAAGACAGCTAGATTCAGATCACATTATCCCCAGTTCATGGCTGCTACCTTGACCTAAGCCACTGACACCTCTTGCCTGGAGTGTTCAGTAGCCTCCTAACTGGCCTCCCTGCTTCTGGTCCTCTTGCTCCCGTGGCCTTTTCTCAGCACAGCACCCAGATCACGTCTTCTGTGCTCATAGTCCTCGAAGAGCTTCTCGTCTCAGTCTGACTAAAAGCTGAAGTCCTTACGGCACCCACAGGCCCCAGAGGAGTGGCCTCTTGCAGCCTTTCAACCCTCCTCTCCTGCCCTGTCCCTGCGCTCACTTCCCTCAGCCACAATGACACCTCCCTCCGTGCTCCTTCCCAGGGCCTTTGTACGTGCTATTTGCTTTCCTCGCCTGCAATCCTCTCCCCTCTGAACGCTGAATATCTTGTTTCCCTACTCTCAGCTCTCCTCAAATGTCACCTCTAGAGGAGCCTTCCCTGAAGTGTCTGTGTAAAACAGCACACCCCTCCCTGCGAGACCTGATCCTATCTGGTCTTTCCCCTACTGCCATGTGACCTCTTTTATCTCTTTATCTGTTTGCTTCCTGGCTAACCTCTCTAGACTATAAGCTCTGTGAGGGCAGGGACTTTGTTTTGTTCACTGCTGTATCCCTGGCATCTCGAAGAGTGCCTGGTCCACAGAAGGCATTCAATAAACATTTGCAGAATGAATGAAGAAGTGAATTTTAGACTTAATACTCCCTTTTCTTGATTTTATAAACTAGAGGGCATACCCATTTATATACTCTTCGCGCCCTTCCATCTCCTTTGAAATATTAGGTGCAATGGTAATTGGATAATAGTATAATGTAAGCTCTACCTTGTTCACTACTGTCTCCAGTCCCATGGGAGACAGTACATGTGTGCTGAGTGAATGAATGAAAGCAAGCCGATTGCTGTTTGCGAAACTGACCAACAAGTAGGTGCTTCACAGTGGGACTGGGCTAGACATAGGAATGCTTGGGGTTTAGCCCTATCTTGCCTACTATTGATAACTTACAGTGTGACCTCCAGTTAGTGACTGTCTCTTTCTGGGTCACAATTTCCCCAGCTGAAAAGTGAGGAGAAAGATCACACTACCCAGGATGAGCCTTTAGGCCAGGAGAGACCGTGATTCTAGAAACCAGCACCCACCGTGCGATTCCACTGCTGACCTACAGCCTGGGGCAGGGGAGCAGGGCTGTGCTGGAACCACTGGGCAAAAATTTGGTCTTGGGACCTCTGCTGGCAGGCTGGGCTCTTGGCCCAGGACCAGCCCTTTAGTTTCTTGGCAGAGTGAGTGGGCAGCAGGAGGTGATTGATCTTCCCCCACTGCGGGGTCCTGGCCCTAAATCTCACCAGCCCAGTGGGGTCACCTAGGACCCAGGAGTCCAGCCAGTACATTCCTTTCTGCTTTCTGCTCCTTCCAGCCCCCCGGGCACTGGGGCCCTCTATGGGCAATCTGACCGTAGCCCCCAGCTCTGAGCCCCAGAAAGCCTCTGTCCAGAGAGTGCCAATCTTTCTCCAGGTCTGACCTTGAGATCACATAGCTTTGCTTTGAGCAGACCTGCCCCCGGCTCCCTGTGTCAGGACTTCCTAACTCTTTGTGCCATGGAAACCTTGGGCAGTCTATGGACCCCTTCTCAGAGTAATGCTTTTATTTATTTAGTTAGTTAGTTTTGAATAGATTTTATTTAGTTAGTTAGTTAGTTTTGAGATTTTGTTTATTTATTTATTTATTTTTGCCTGCATTGGGTCTTCGTTGCTGTGCTCGGGCTTTCTCTAGTTGCGGTGAGTGGGGGCTACACTTCGCTGTGGTGCACGGGCTTCTCATTGCAATGGCTTCTCTTGTTGTGGAGCACGGGCTCTAGGTGCGTGGGCTTCAGTAGTTGTGGCTCGCAGGCTCTAGAGCTCAGGCTCAGTAGTTGTGGCGCACGGGCTCAGTTGCTCTGCGGCATGTGGGATCTTCCTGGATCAGGGCTCGAACCCGTGTCCCCTGCATTGGCCGGCGGATTCTTTTATTTAATATATTTATTTATTTATTTTTGGTTGCATTGTGTCTTTGGTGCTGCACGCGGGCTTTCTCTAGTTGTGCCTTGCTGTGATGCGCGGGCCTCTCACTATGGTGGCCTCTCTTGTGCAGCACGGGCTCCAGGCATATGGGCTCAGTAGTTGTGGCACTCAGGCTCAGTAGTTGTGGTACATGGGCTTAGTTGCTCCGTGGCGTGTGGGATCCTCCCAGACCAGGGCTCGAACCTATGTCCCCTGCATTGGCAGGCAGATTCTTAACCACTGTGCCACCAGGGAAGTCCCTGGCAGGTGGATTCTTAACCACTGAGCCACCAGGGAAGCCCAGTAATGTTTTTAAATGCATAAAATAAAATGTGTGGCATTGCAAGAAAACCAATTACATTGAAATACAGTTATTAAAATATTAAAAATACTAGTTTGCAATATAGTAACTATATGTACTTTATGATAAGATCTAGTGGAAGTCTAGTCCCAATGACTATTATATTTCCATAGTGATGAGCAGAAATAATCCATCCAGATATCTGCAACAATTGTATGGTGACAGGAAAAGATCACAGAGGGACTGTGGTTTGATGCCTTCATTCCTAATGGCAGAATATGGTGAATTTCAATTAGAGGTTAGTGAGATACAGATGTAATGTTTTTCTCATGCAAGTTCGTGAACCTGAGTACTGCCCATGGGCTCTTGTGGAGGGAGTGCTAAGTGAAGTGAGCTGGGGGAACCAAATGCTGAGTCTGAAAGGAGAGAGACTCACCCCTAACCAGCCCACTTCCTCAGAACCTGATTAAAATACAAAAATCTACCATAGTCTTTTAACAGAGTCACAGAATCACAGGCTTCCAGAGATGGAAGGGCCAGAACCCCTTCTGTAGTTGCCCCCACTGGGGGACCTGGTTCCCAGCCTTGGCTTGTGCACCTCTAGGGGTGGGAACTCATGCTCATCCCGGGCTGGCCAGGTCCAGCTTCTCTGAACAGCCGTGACCCTGTCTCCTCTCACCCAGAGATGAAGCAGATCCACGCTCTGCGCCCACAGCTAGAGGACAGAGAAAGATAAGGTCCTGACTAGAGCTAAAATACCTAACTCATTCAACAATCATTCTCTGAGCTGCTCTCTGCCAGGCCAGAGGTAGGCGCTGGATATGCTGAGATTTACATTTGTTGCGTGTGTGCTCAGTACTAGTGTGCTGGGGCTGAAATGGACACGATGCCTTCTCTCCAGGGAGACAAACACTAAATGAGTAAACACACATATCAACATGTCATTGCAATTTGTGATAACGGCTGTGAAGAGATGAGCGGGGGGACTCACAGAAGGAGTGACTTCAGATGGGGGAGAAGGGAGATCAAAGAAAGCCCTTTGGAGAAAGTGACACCTAATGCAAGACTTGGAGGAGTGGTTAGAATCCGCCAGGCAAACAGAGGGGAAGAGCAAGTGTGGAGGAGGCCCTGATGCAGGAGAGAGCTTGGCTGCTGTTAGGAAGTGACAAAGGCCCTGGGGCCAGATGAAGCTGGAGAGGAGGGTAAGGGCAGGTGGTGGGGTCTTCAAGCCGATGCTAAGAAGTCTGCGTATTATCTGAAGAGTAACTGGCAGCCCTGAAGGGGTTTAAGTAGGATCTGTTTGAATGAATAAAACAAAGTCTCCAGGAGCTCTCAGGCTTGCAGCAAAGACATTAGCAAGATGAAATATAAGAATGAGTTAAAAACCATTTTACTTCTGTGCTTTAAGCCCCAACGAGAATGTGCCTCCGTGCTTTTCCTCAGGCTGAGCTCTCTGCCTGGATGCCTGCCCCCAGGCTGTCTCTCTGCTAGGTCCAACAATTCAGCTAAACTTTTCCTAGCATCAGCCTCGCCAGGACGCCATCCCTAACGATTTAGCTGTTAGTGCTTCCCTAGAGCATAGCCCTGAGTATGCCAGGTGCGCTGTTCACAGCATCACTGACTATTTGTCAGCGTCCACCCTCCCTTCCCTCAAACTACCCCTGGAAGGGGTCGGAAGTGGGGCGCTGGAGAGAGGAAGTTGCAGAACCTTCAGCTGCAAACTGGCTCCCCTCTATGCCCTCCCCAACTAGTCTGGGATCAGGGCTAGACTCTGCCACCTGCTGGCAACAAGTGGAATGGCAGGCTGGATGGGGTGCGGATAAAGGGGACTCCTAGAAGCAGTGAGGCCCACTTTGGCTTTTCTGAAGGGTAATCACACAAGACCTAGCTGTGTGGATGACACGGGGTGGCAGAGCTGGGCTGGGAACAGGAGGGAGGAACTGAGCGTTGATGGAACAGTGGCTCAGAGATGAGGACACGGGGTCCAGCCCTTTGGGGCTGCTGAGGCCTGAGTCCAGATCTTGGACCCAAGCCAGACCAGCAGGGGCTCCAACTTGTTACCATGGGGACTCAGGGCTGTGTCCATATAGCTGGGGAGATGACCCCCCCCCCTCAGCTGGATGAGGACACCTAGAGAGAAGGGACCAGCCTCAAAGCCAAGTGTCCACCCACACCCCCCTTTTCCGGAACAACTTGTTTTGCTCTAAAGCTTGGGACTTTGACCTGGGAGGTGTGTTTTCCTCCTCTTGGTCACCTGATGTCCTTCCTGCTCACTCCCCTCCCGCAGGGTCCCCAAGCACGGCCCAGGGAGTTTTTGTCCTTCCCTGGGTTCTATAGGGAAGGGGGGGTGCTTGGATGAGAGAGGCAGGCGCTGGGACTTGGGGACTGATGGGAGAGGCTGGGCTGCTCTGGGGGGGCACTGGCTGGAGGGGGGTCCCTGCCTGTCGTCTCTTCTTGGATCTCACCTTCCACAATTTCTGGGACACGCACTCTCTTGGAGTTTCCCCTCCTGCTACACCCTGACTCCTCTTCCTTTGAAAGACCCTATGCCTTCGGCTGTGTCCGGGTCCCTCACTGCTTCCCTCCTTGCCCTGGCTCTCTCCTTGCCACATGAGCATGCGTACACCCACACAGACACACCCTGGGGAGACCATGTGCTTCTGTGCCTCAGCTACCAACGCCATGCCGCAGGCAGCTCCCAAAATGTGCCTCTCTACTCCAGACCCAGGGATCCCACTGCCTTCTGGATGCGTCCCTCTGGAGCATCCACAAGCACAGTACATCTAAACCTGTAGCTCATCATCCCGCCCTACCTCCTGAAACTTGGTCTGGCCCCTTCGGAGGCACCACCAAGCCTGAAACTGGGAATGACCCTCAGCTCCCCCCGTCCCTCACTCCCCACGCCCAGCTCGTCAGTGTTCTAGTGACCATGTCCCATCCATTTAATCCTCCTAAATAGGGCTCAAGCCCATTCCCTCTGCCCTGCCCTGCTGCAGCCCGCGTCCCCAGCTGTTATAGCAGCTTCCCCATGACCTCCCTTTCTCCGGTCTTTGTGCTCCCCTTTCATTCTCTGCGCTGTCCAGAGGTGTTTTCTTGAACGCAAATCTGACCCTGTGACTCCCCTGCTTAGAAGAAGGTCAGTGGTTGTTTGTCACATTCAACCCAGTTCCCTGCATTCTAATCAGTGATTCACTGGCTGTTCATTAACACACAGGGTGCCTACTCTAGCCAAACTTTGTGCCAGAACACTCTGAAGACACCAAGCTGGGGTAGGACAGACAACAACTGTCTAGGTATAGGAGGCATCACTCACCTCCAAGCCAGGTTCCCCTACATCATCTTGAGACCCCGTCGTTGCACGGCTGTGTGTACCACTCATGGTAGTGGGCACACACATACACACACAGGAAGCAGGGACGAGGCGTGATGTCTGGGTGCTACCACTGGCAATAGATAGGGCTGCCCAGGAGGTCTTGTGAGCAGCCGTCTGGTGGCTTCTGGGCAGGGACGCTGTGGAGGGGCTTCCAGCTCACGCCCTGGCTTCTGGGGACCCTCCATCTCTGAGACTTTGCCCCAGTCTTCTGGCTCCTTCTTTCTTGACATCTGTGGAGCCAAACTCCAGCATCCCTGGCTTCCTGTACTCCTGGGGGAGGGTAGGGGGTGGGGAGAAAGGAAACCCAGTATGGCCCTTGGCCCCGGGGCCTCGACAGGTACTTGGGTCATTCTCAGTTCCTGAGCTGGAGAGTCTCATGGGCTCCATGGGATCTTGGGAGTTGAGGGCCCAGGGGTTCAGGGCCCCAGACTTGGACCTTCCACCTGGGGTGTCCTTCTTTTGTCCTCTAGAGCAGGGCTGTGTTCACTTACTTCCCTCCCTGTGATGGGTGGAGAGGGGTCAGAAGGTGTGTGCAGAGGCCTCTGACCAAGCCCAGATCCTGTCCCAGCTTCTAGGGACCACCTCTGGGGCCAAGAGGAGGAGCTGAACTGGGTCAGGTCAGCTGGGCTGGGTGGGGAAGGCTGGGACTGGGACCCTCAGGCACTCTGTTGTGATCCCCATGGGAGAGGCTGCATTTAGAGAGTTACTGAGCTGGGCAGGGCGTGCAGGGACAGAAGCCAGGTCTGTGCCCCAGGACTGGGGCCCCAGGGTTTGGCTTGGCTGAGTGGGGACAGGTGAGGGGAAGAACAGGAAATAGGCCAGGTTCTCGGGGAGGGGGCAGCTTTGACCTTTCCCTAGCCTCCAGGAATTTCCCCGTGTCCCCGAGCCAGCCGGCAAATTAATTAATCCCACCTTCAGCCTTCCCAGAGGCCCCGCCCACTGGGCTCATTCAAGGCAGGAGCAAGAATGTGTCACTCCTATCCCCAGAGCCCAGCCCCACTGCCAGGAAGGGGGAGCTGACGCAAGACTCCAGGAGGCCTGAGGCTTGGAGGTGAGGCCCCGATTCTCCCCCACATCTCCCAGGACCTCAGACCCCTGGTCTCTGGAAGATGACCTCGAAAGCCAGCCTGAGTGGGCTGGGCTCCAGCCAGGGGAGGCCAGGCCTGGCACGTTACCACGGGAGGGAGGGCAGGTTCCCTCCGCCTTCCCTCCTCCTCCTCCCTCTCCTCCTTCCTTACTAGCACCTCTCCTCCAGGGTCAGACGGAGACCAGGCTGATCTCAGCAGACACCGACAGGCCCCAGGGCAGCTCCAGGAGCCCAGATTCCAGCGGCCGGAGAGAAGGCCCAGGAGCTGCCTGCAGCCATGTCAGCCCTCGGCCTGGTCATCCTGGGCCTGCTCACGGCAGTGCCACCTGCCAGCGGTCAGCAAGGTAGCACAGGCCTGGGCCAGCCTGGGGTGGGGATAGGGACTGCAGTACGGAGAGGGCCGGCCTGGGTGCTGGGAGCCCCGGGGTGGAAGGGGTGGCCTTCTGGCCCCTCTCATCACCCTTGGCACCTACACTTTGGAGGGGGAGCTGGGACGGGCTTAGCCAGAGGAACCTCCAAAGGCAGACAGAGGCTTCTGTCTGTGACTTGTTTCCCACGAGTGAGAAATGGGGGCAGCAGGGGAAATATTGGATCTAGGGTCTAGGGTCGGGGAGGGGAGTTGAGACCCACATTCCAGGAGCAGAAATTGCCCTAGAGGTGGCTGGTTGCTGAGGACAGAGCGCCGGGGGCTATAAGGAGGGTGGGAGTAGTGTGTGAGCCTCAACGAGTGTCTCCCTCAACAGCAGGATTGTTTCAGGGGCAGGCAGTGCTGTCAGGCGTTTGCCCATGGCTTTGGCCTAAGTTGTTTCAGCTTGCTACCCAGAAGACAAGGGTCCCAGTGGGGCCCCACCATGTGCCTGAGCTCTTTGTCCAGCTCTGCGTCTGTCTTGCTGTGTGGCCTTGAGCAAATCACTGTCCCTCTCTGAGACTCAGTTTTCTCATTCATAAAATGAGGACAATAAACCTGCCCCACCCACCTCCCAGGGCAGCTACCACTCAGGGGTGGGGAAGGACTTCACACTGGTAAAGCACCACACCCACCATCCGGTGTCAGCCCTGAGTTGTGGGGAGTCTGCAGGTGGGATTTGTGTCCAGAGCGGGTTGGCAGAGACGCTCCCAATGCACCCCTCCTTTGCAGATGCCCTGAGCTCTCACGCATGTCTGCTTCAACTCTGTTTCTCAGGTCTTAGAAGCCCTCTGTGGGAATCGAAGATCAGAGGGGTGGAGTAACTTGTGTGGGTCACACAGCAGAGCAAGAAGGGACAGGGCTCAGATCACCTGTCTCCTGCCCCAGGCTCTGCCCCTTATGCTATATGTTCATCCCAGAGCCACCTGGAAGGAGGAGCAGTGTCCCTGGTGTGTCTGGAAGGAATTGGCTGCAGGGTCTGGAAGAAGCAAGGACAAGCCTCCCAGGGCTTGAGTAACCACTGACCTGAGGAGACAATGGGTCTGAACCATTGTTTTTTGGGGAAACAATGAGTCCAAAATACAGCTTTTTGGCAAGTACGGAACTTGCAGTAAGCATACTGAGTACCTTTTGTTACCCAAGGAGATAAGCAAGGGCTGACCTGGCCGTGGCACAGAGTTCCCAGAGCCCTCCCTCCTTCCCAACACCTGCCAGGCTCAGAGAGCACTTGGAGAAGAGGCAGGGCCTCCCTGCAGCAGGAGAGCTTTCGGGTAGACTCAAGGAAGGACTTCGGAGCGGGAGTGAGGCAGAATTGAGATTTTTTTTTTTTTTGCGGTACGCGGGCCTTCTCAGTGTTGTGGCCTCTCCCGTTGCAGAGCACAGGCTCTGGATGCTCAGGCTCAGCGGCCATGGCTCACGGGCCCAGCCGCTCCGTGGCATGTGGGATCTTCCTGGACCGGGGCACGAACCTGTGTCCCCTGCATCGGCAGGCGGACTCTTAACCACTGTGCCACCAGGGAAGCCCAGAATGAGATTTCTGATGTTCAGCCTGGGCCCCTCAAGACACAGGATGGCTCTAGGGAGGCAGGTGTTTTGGCCTGGAGGCAGGACTCTTCAAAAGTCTCCTGTTGGCCTCTGTCCCCTCCTGAGACCTCTAACTGCTACTGTGTGTCTGTCCTCTGGGGGCCGGGCCCCCTCGGGCTCACAGAGCACAGTGATGTCCGGGGAGAGGAGAGCCCTTTGGGGCTGCCAGTGGCTGAGGGCAGAGACTTCTGGGAAACCTGAGGGTTAGAGGTGGTGCCAAGCGTCAAGGGGCAAAAGGCAGAGAAGGTGCCTGGAAGAGGCCTCAAATTGGTCTCTGGCCCAGTCCCTGGGGCGCTGAGCCAGAGAAGGCAAAAGGGGCTCAGGTTTGAAGCTCCCCTCCCGGCCCCCAAGACCCAGAGGAGAGCTTGCCCCTCTGTCTTGACTTTCCTAAGACAAGTCCCACCCCTTTCTCTGGGCACTCCTGGCACCCTGAGCCAAGCAGCCCCTTCCACCTGCACTCCCACTGCACTCCCACTTCACTCCCACTTCACTCCCACTGCACTCCCACTGTACTCCCACACCTACCCAAACCCACAGAAACCTCTTACAAAACAGGATCTTCCATATGCCAGCCTAGTCCTATTAGTTCTGGGCTGCCTCAGCCTGGGAGCCACCCTCACTGGAAAGGCCTAGGCCGTCTGTTCAGGGGGCTGCCCTTTGGTCCCTGGGGCCTACGCACTCCCCAGGGGCCCTGCACTGACCCACTGCAGCGGGGGAGGGGTGGGGTGGGGTGGGGTGAGGGGACGGTCTGGGCTGCCTGGACCTCAGATGCTGCTCTCTCAGGCTTGTTCCCTCCTCAGCTCCTTTCCTTCTTCCCAATCCTGTCTTCCTCCAAACCACGGTCCGTTTTATAAGCCCAGGGGTCAGATGGGTCCTCGTTCCCCAGAAGGTCTCCACTGGTCCTGGCAGCAGGCTGGTAGCCTCTGACAGGCCCCAGCCCCGGGGGGCATGAGGCCCCACCTGCACCCGCAGCCCCACTGTGCCCAGCCCTCCACAGCACCCGTCCCCCACTCCTCCCTTTCCAGGCCTGGGGAACCTGCAGCCCTGGATGCAGGGCCTTATTGCCGTGGCTGTGTTCCTGGTCCTCGTCGCAATCGCCTTTGCTGTCAAACACTTCTGGTGCCGGGAAGAACAGTGAGTGCTGTGCGGGGGCCCTGGGAGCTGGACCGGCGCAAGCCGGGAGGTCCCAGGACCACGGCCACTGCTCTGGTAGCAGTGAGAAGGGCCGCAGAAACCCTGAGCCCATTCCTCTCACTGTGTGGAAGGGACACTGAGGCCCGAGGTCTCAGGGACCAGAGCTGAGGCTTGCTGGAGCCCTGCGAGCGCACTTGCTGCGCTTTGGGGAGCCGTCTTTCTTCTTGGAGTCTCAGTGTTTCTATCTATATAGTTGGGACAGTGGCCCGTCTGTGATGGACGCTGTGAAAACCCCTGGACAGGAATGTTCTGCCCTTCTTCAGGGTCTGCTGCTGTGTCACATGCAGGGGCTACAGAGGGGCAATGGGACAGACACTACTCTTGTGCTCACAGACTCCCAGACCAGAAGGGAAGGCAAACATGATCGCAGTGTGAGTGCTGATGCTAAAGGAGCAGGCAGAATGCAGTGTGGGCCTGAGCCGGGGGGCGAGGGTGTGGTCAGAGAAGTCTTCCTACTGTGTGTTTATCCTGAAGCCCAGGCAGGAGCCAGTCACAGCACAGAGTGGGGTGGGAGAGCACTGCCATTGAGGGAAGAGTCACTGGGGGTCCTGAGTTCCGAGCAGAGCACAAAGGTAGAAGGGGTTGGGCTGAAATCCAGCTCACTCCGCACCTGCTGACTCTGGGGCAAGGCTGCATCTGCCCCCAGCTCTCACACAGGCGACCTGGTGCCTGGGTACCAGCAGCAGCACTGTAGGACCCACTGAGGGAACAGAAGCAGCTCACGGATGGAGAGGCCCGAGATAGACTGGTGAGGTCGGCAGGGCCCAGGCCAAGCAGACCTTTGGGCACCGAAGCCCCGAACTTTGGGCTTTATCTTTAGTGCAGCAGGAATCCAGTTCAAGTTTGTAAGCCAGTCTTGGGATGCGATGTGGCCGGAGTAGAATCACTGGCTGCCCCGTGGCGGATGCTTTGGTTAGGGCCAGTCTGCAGGTGAGGTGAGCGATGAAGATGAGGTCAGGAGAGAGTCTGAGCTGTGGAGGCGTCAGAGGGGATGGAGAGAGAGCACGGGTCTAAGAGCTTCCTAGGAGGGGGTGGGGACACTGAGGACAGGAGGGAGGAAGGACAGGGCTAACATCCAGGCTTCTGATGGGACCACCCACTGAGACACAGACCACAAGAGGCAGATCTGGGGCAGTTTGGGACATATTAAGTCTGAGGTGCCCATGGGAAGTCCGAGGAAAGATGAGCAGTGGTTGGGGTCCCTGTAACCCTCATAAGAGTGGTGTCTGGGGAGCTGGGGATAGAGGACACACCTGAGTAAGAGGCGAGGAGATTTTTGTCGGAAATATTTCTTTTCTCCACTGGCCCCAGCTCTGCCTTCAGTGACTGCTCCTACCGCCTAGGAGAACCTTGCAGAAATCTAGGGCAGACACCGAGTCCTGCTGGGTCTGCCCTGGAGCTGAGCTGAGGCCAGAGGAAAACTGCAGAGGGAGGCTAGGAGGTGGCCGGTGAAGGCCTGGGGTACATCTTTAGTAGATCTCAGGCTGGGACCTGAGGGCCCCACGGTGGAGCAGGGAGAAAGATGTGCGGCCCAATGGCCAGAATCAGGCTGCTGACAGGGCCCTGCTGGAGAGAGGAGCTTCTGCCCTAGAGCCTATAGAACAGGGCCTGACTGGACTAGAGGGAGGAGGGGGGACAGAGGGAGAGGGGATCCACAGAGCCCTAATGGTGAGCTCTGTCCCCAGGGAGCCTGTGAACATGGTCATGACCGTTGGAAACAAAGCAGATGGGATCCTGGTAGGAACGGACGGCAAGTACTCCTCGATGGAGGCCAGTTTCAGGTGAGGTGCTAGTATAGGGCTGGCCACCCTGTGCTCCAGTGTCCCCTGGGGACCTCAGGACCAGGTGCTTCTGAAGGGAGAGGGCTCAGAGGATGGGGGCTCATATGGGGAAGGGCTCAGTGAAGGGGGGGTTCCGTGTGGGGAGATGGTGAGCGATGAGGGTTTTGAGAGCACTGCAGGGCTCCATGGAGACATGCAGCCTCAGTTTGGGGAGAGGGTTCAGTTGGGGGATGGGGACTAGGTGGGGGGAGGGGCTCAGGGGGTGGATTGGGACTCATAAGGGTGCAGTGGGGAAAAGAGGCTCAGCGCAGGAAGGGGACTCTGAAGAGATGAGTTGGCGGACTCAGTGTGTGGGGGGAGGATCTGTAGGGGAGGGAGCTCAGTGGGGAGGTGGGTTCAATGTGGGCCCAGTGGGGGAGGGGCTAGGTGGAAGAGAGAGATGGGGTTCAGGGGTGGTGGTGAGAGGCCTCAGGTCTCAGGTGCAGAAGACCAGATGTGGTCGGGGAACCCCCTTCTGGGGCTCAGACATTTATTCTGGAAGACACTGCCCTCACAGATGCAGGATGGGGCAGGCAGAAGGGGATGGGATAGAAGGAGCAGTGACCCCTGTCATCCTCTTTCAGGTCCAGTGAGCATGAGAATGCCTATGAGAACACCCCGGAGGAGGAGGGCAAGGTCCGCAGCACCCCAATGTGACCCCTGCTTCCTTGTGCCCGATGTCCTGGCCCCTCCTTCTCTGTACAGGAAGCTGCAGTAAGGGGCTGACTCCTCCAGCCCTCACACCTGCCCCACCCTCCAGCCAAGCTCGGAGCTCAGACTACGTCCAGGCTGGGGCTCAGCCGTGGCTCTGGGGTCCTAGGGGGTCTCCCACTCAATTCAGTTCAGAAGACCCTTCTGAAAGGGACGATCAGTTCAGCACCTCCCATCCTGCCTCACAGCTCCCTCCCTCCAACCGTGGAAATGGCTCTCATTTCTGTGAAATAAAGCCGTTTTGTACTTCTGGGTCTGAGGCTCCCAGGGCTCAGAAATAGCTCCTCAGGCTACCATCGAGGCCTGATCTTCCTTTCTGGAATCATCTTCCAAAGCCTCTGTCATGGTGATTCTGGAGGATTTCCCAGGAAGCCCTCTCTGGGAGAACCCCTGGGGCCTGGGAGCACACCCCTTACTCCAGGCAGAGACCCTCCTACAAGTGCCCCCCTCTCTTGACCTGCCTTTCACAACTACAATTCTGGGCGATTCTGGGGTCTTCATGCAGCACCAACATCCTGACCCCCTGTCTCCATGCTGCCGGGCACTGAAGTGGGCTCACTCATCTCTCGTCCATCCAGCTCTGTCCTCTTGCCCGTAGCCCTTCTGGGCTGGGCTTTGGGCATAGGAAGCCCCAGGAAAGAGTCTTGGGCTAGGACTCAGGAAGCCCCGATCGGAGTCTGCGGTCCTCTGCTGACTTGCTGTGTGACTTTGGAGAGTCACTGTCCTCTCTGAGCTCTGCTAACCCTCTGTGGAGGATCTGGCCAGTCCCACCACAGAGCTCGAGTAGAATCATCCTCCCTAATGCCACTGACTCCCAGTCCTGGGGGGGGCCGGGGCCAAGGAACTGGGCCCCCGGGGGGAATGAAGCAGGAGGGAGAGGACACAGGAGGCTTGACTCAGTGGGGCTGGCTGACCCTGGAGGACCTTCACCTCTGTGACTGTCATTCTTTTTTGTTTTTAACACTTTTTATTTCTTTTTTTTTCTGCGGCACGCAGACCCCTCACCGCTGCAGCCCCTCCCGCCGCGGAGCACAGGCTCCGGATGCACAGGCCCAGCAGCCATGGCTCACGGGCCCAGCCTCTTCACGGCATGCGGGATCCTCCCGGATCGGGGCACGAACCCGCGTCCCCTGCATTGGCAGGCAGACTCCCAACCACTGGGCCACCAGGGAAGCCCCTATGTGACTGTCATTCTTATGGCAACAGCCTCTGTCTCTCTCTCTGGGGTGACAACTGGAGGCTGGCTTCCCCAGGAGCACTCCCAGATCCAGAGGAGAGGGGCTGGAAGGCAGGAGGCAGCCCACCTTGTCCCAACGGTCTCCCTCTGTCACCTGTCCCAACCTGTCACAGCCCCTCGTTTTTCCGTTAGAGCTGCTCCTTTGCTGTTCCAGGGCTTCACCCAAATATCCCTGGGGAGACCCATCTGAAATCCGAATTATCCTTCTCACCTTACTGGGGTCTAATTTGCAGCCTGCAGCAGAGGGAAGATCCCTGAGCAGAGGGTTGGCTGGGTCTTTGCCCTGCTGTGTGACTTGCCTCCCCTCTCTGGGCTTCAGCTCAGTGAATTGTGGCTGGAGCTCTTGTGATTCCCACTCTAGGCTTTTGTGCACATGGCTGGATGCCTTTTCACCCATCTCTGCCAGTTGAAACTCTGAATATTCCTTTTCCTTGACCCTGTGTAGGTTCCTCTTCCTCTAGGAAGTCTTCCTTGGTTAGACCAGAGGGCGGAGTCAGATGACCAGCCAGCCAGCCTTTGGCTACCTTGGATCTGATCCTCCTAGCATGAAGCTACATTCCCTCCCACCTCTGCCCCCTGTTGTCCCTGGGGGGTTCCAGTCTGACCCCTCACTGGCCTGCCAGGGCCTGAAGACAGAGCTACCATTCCTGTTTTCCCTCCAGCCCCTCACACTTGTGAGGTTTTACCAGCAGGGGCTGTGGCAGCTGCTGTCCTGCCCTGGCGCTGAGGGTGGGGGAGTGGGGAGCTGGGGTCGGGTCGGGGAGGCAGAATCCCCAGCAGGCTGCCTGGGCCTCTCCAGGATCCTCCTCAGCCCCCTCCCCACGGGCAGGACCAGGATGGTGGGAACTCCATCCTGAGGTCCTTGCCGTGCTGGGCTAGCACTGAACTTCCCTCCAATCCCATGTTCCTGCCCTGACAGGGGGCAGGGGGCATGGAGCTGCCGACCCCAGAACTGCCCGAGCCCCCAGTCCTTATCGCCAGTTCCCACCTGCCAGCCTGGCCAGAGGAGGGAGGGAAAGGAGGCTGGGCCCGGGCCAGGGCGGTGCTTAATGACCCTCCGGGGGCCTAATCGCAGACTGGCAGCCGCTGAGTGGCTCGGGCTGGCTCCTGGAGAAGGCTGATAACACACCAGCTGGGCCCCCCACCATCTATCGGGGCTGCACAGCCAGTCCCTAGGGGGCGGCGCTGGGAGGGGGAGCCTCTGGGCTCCGGCGGGGCGGCAGGGGAGGTGGGGGAAGCTCTCCGCCCCCGGCCCTGGGGGAAGCGGATTCTGAGCTCCTTGATTGGCAGACAAGGGGGAGGATGCTCCTTCAACGCCTTCCTGCTCCCTCCCCACCCCTTTCTCCCCAAGCAGGACCTCCCCCACCCAGGCCCGGTCTCCTCTTCGGCTCTCGAAGCCTTTACTCATCTCCGTCTCTGTGCTTCTGTCTTTTTCTGAGCATCTCTCTCGTCCTGTTTTTACCTCCATCTTCTTGTATCTGTCGCGTCTCTCCGTTCTCCTCCCTCCACCTGAACTCAGTGCTCACCGGCCTCTCTCTCCCCTCGCATCCGTCCTCTCTTTCCGGCTGGCTCTCCCTGTGGGCCCCTCCCTAGCTCTCCCCGACGTGCCCGCGCTTCCCTGATGCCTCCTCTTGGCGGGCGGACTCCGGTGCCCTCACTGGTCTCACTCTTTGTGCCCTGTGTGATGTCGCATGACCTCCTGCTGAGCCCGCCACCTGCTCTCTGGGCAGAATGCACAGGCTTACCCAGGCCCTGGCTGTAGGAACCTGAGGTTCTCTTACCCACACGACGTTCTTGCTCTTCCAGCTTCCTGGAACAGGGCTTGCACCTTTCGTATTCTTTCTTCTCTTACCTAAAACATGTGGATTTCACAGGGTTACATTATAGGTTACACACAAACTCATGCACTAAAAGCTCCACCCAGGAAATGAAGAGGTGAAGGTAGATTGCAACACTGCTTACTTCAGTTAGACTTGAAGAGGAACTTCCAGCCTGGAGATGGTTTTGAAAAAAGGCTGCGGAGTTCTAGCTTGAGTGTCACCTGTTGTTAAGACAGAGTGGCAGGGCGTTGGGCTGATTTTCAAGATGACATCCCTTATGCTCAGAGTGACATGAGCAGGAATACTGCTTGCTTATTGTGTTTCAGGGAGCCATCAGATGGGAACTACTGCTGGCCAGAGTCTCCTCCCCCAGTCCAGGGTAAAGGAGTGGGTGTGGGGAGAGGTGCAGAGTGTGTGTGACTTTCTCCTTATCCTATTGTATCCCCTTGGACCAACCTCACAGGTGAGTCAGATGGCTGGAGCCCGCAGAACTTGCTCTGGGATGCGGGTGGGAGGCATCTGCCTCCCCTCCAGATCTGGCCCGGGGCCTGGAGCCCCCAGCTCAGCTCTCCTCCCTCCCTAGCAGTACACACAGTGGCCAGGAGCTTGAGCTTAAGAATCATGAAGACTCTGGTTCAAATTCCAGCTCTTCTCCTCACTGCCTGTGGGACCACCTGGCCTTTCAGATGCTCCTTTCACTTGCCAGTAAAATTGGTTCTGTCATGGCTTCCCTGCGGGGCTGCTGGGAGGACACAGAGATAATGTATGTGTTATCATCACACGTGAGACTCGCCAGAAGTCTGCCTAGGCTCGGCTTAGAAGTCACTTCTTCTGGGAAGCTCATCCCCAACCCCTGGGTTAGGGGTTTCCTCTGAGCCACACCAGCCATCTCTACACTCACTGCCCCGTGTTGTCTGTTTCCTTGTCTGTGTCCAGCTCCAGCCCCAGGTCTGGGAGCTCCTCAAGGGCAGGCAGGGCGTGACTTTCCTCTCTGAGTCACCAGCACCCAGGACGGGGCTGGGCCCAGGGAAGGGAAGCCCAAGGGATGGTGAAGAGACCCAGAAGGTGGACTAAACCCCAGTTGTCTGTCCAGCTGTATGTCTGTCCGTGACCCTCAGCCTCACACAGGCACAGACACACACCTGCACGTGCTCTCTCAAGCTCTCTCTGGCTGAAGGTCCTGGGGTCAGTGAACACTGTTACTCCATCTGGGCTTCAGCTGGCGGGGAAGGGCGGCTCTCCCCCATCTGCCTGTAGCCTCGGCTGCCACCTGGTGGCTGTACACTCAATGGGACAGGCAGATTCAGCAGAAACTTTGAACTTGACTTTCAGGGGGCTCTTCCCCCTTAAGCACCGGGACAAAAGGCCTTCCCATGGCACGGCCCCGGGGACCCTATAGGTTGTGCCAGCACCTTGCCCTGCAGGCTTCAAGGGCAGCCGGACCTCCAGTGTCCCCTCCTTGTGTGGCTAGAGGCCAACTCCATGAAAACCTCAGGTTCCGTGCACTACTGGTGGGGCCAGGCTCTGGGGCACTTAGCCTCCCGGTCCTGATGACACACCTCCCTTTCTCTCAGAAATGGTCTGAGAGCCCAATGGCATCTGCCTGAGTCGCTATTCCAGAGAGTAAGGAATGACAGTGTTTGTGGTGTCCTGTTCCCTAGAGACCCTGGCCCCCTGGAGAAGCTGAATAGAGAGAGTTTGATGAGAGAGAGTGAGAGAAAGTTCAAGGACGAGTCTCAGTATTTTCCTGAGCAAGCTGGAAGATGCTGGAGCTGGGGGGACACCGCACTGGGTTGTGTGGACTGCACCTCTACCTGCAACCTGGTGGGCCTGCATCCGCCTGCAGGGAGGGGTGCCTATTTCTGCTTCTCACAAAGGTACTGCACAGGCTAGTGGATGGCCCTGAGAATGGCAGGTGCCAGGGGACAGGCAGGAGCATGTGGGGTGAGGATGCATTTGGACACATGGAGTTTAGGAGCTGGTGGGACGTCTACAGGGAGTGGACTGGGGGCGGCACAGTTGGATGCACAGGGCATGTCTGAGGCACAGTTAAGCAGTTTGTAGTTGAGCCAGAGATTTTGCCTTCTAGTTGGATGCCTGCTAGGAGGCTAAGAGGCCTGGGCCAGGCAGCCTGGACACAGTGCCACTCTGACACTAATACCACGTGACCTTGGATAAATCAACTCAACCAAGCTCCAGGTTACTCACCTGTAAATTGGAGGCAGTACGCGGTGCCTATTTATTTATTTATTTAAATGAGAAAATGCACTCATAATTTTATTTATTTATTCATTTTGCAGTTCTAGCGCGTCAGCACAGTGTTATCCACTTTCCGCTGTTTTCTTTTTCTTAATTTTATAATTTTTATTGTGGTATAGTTGATTTACAATGTTGTGTTAGTTTCAGATGTAAAACAAAATGAATCTGTTATACATATACATATATCTACTCTTTTTAATTTTTTTATTTTTAAAAATTAGTTTAGGGCTTCCCTGGTGGCGCAGTGGTTGAGAGTCCGCCTGCCGATGCAGGGGGCACGGGTTCGTGCCCCGATCCCGGAAGATCCCACATGCCGTGGAGCGGCTGGGCCCGCGAGCCATGGCCGCGGAGCCTGTGTGTCCGGAGCCTGTGCTCCGCAACGGGAGAGGCCACAGCAGTGAGAGGCCCGCGTACAGCAAAAAAAAAAAAAAAAAAAAAAAAAAAAAATTAGTTTATTGTTCTTATTGTTATTTTATTTATTTTTATTTTTTGGCCATATCGCGTGGCATGTGGGATCTTAGTTCCCTGACCAGGGATTGAACCCACGCCTCCTGCATTGGTAGCATGGAGTCTTAACCACTGGACTACCAGGGAAGTCCCCTATCCACTCTTTTTTTCGATTCTTTTCCCATATAGGCCATTACACAGAATTGAGTAGAGTTCTCTGTGCTATACGGTAAGTCCTTATTCATGGTGTCTACTTAATAAGAGGCGTTGTGAAGATTCAAATAAACGGTGCACACAAAACATATAGAATAGTGCCAGATATACAGTTAGTGCACACAATAAATGTTAGCTTTTGTTTTTTATTACTATTGTTATTATTACAGGATGAACTCGGTTGGATGCAAGACTACTGTGTCAGAGCTAGCAAAAACCTTAGAATCATTTAGCCCAGTTTACTAATATTTCACTGTGGAATCTGAAGCCCAAGGAAGGGATGGCACCTGCCCAAGGTCATGTAATAAGTCCGGGTGAGAGGTAGGCTAGAGGCTCTGCATGGCTGGTGGGTACAGAACATGCTGAGCACAGCTGCTCCCCTGGATCTCTGGAGGCACCAACGTAATGGGGCTAGTTCGTTCTGCATTGCTGAGGCTGGTACAGTTCTGTACCTGGACTTTGCAAATGAATAACTGTGCTCTTGACTGGTTCTGGCTGTGAGCTGGGGGTATGGGATGGGGGTGGTGGTGAGGATGTGTGCTGGCAAAGTGGGGGAGTGGTGAGGGAGGAGAGGGAGCTCCGGGGAGCAGAGGGGAAAGGGAGAGAGAGGGATGGGAAGAAGCCAATGGAAGAATCTTCCAGGTGCCAAGAGCTAAGAAGTTGGAACAAGAGACCGGGAAGGGCCTTCCCTCAAAGCCAAACACAGTGATGCTTGTGGTAATGGTGGTGGTGGTTTGCACGTTGGAGCTGACGGCTACTATATGGTGTGTAGGATGTCTTCTGTTTGGAGACTCATTCTGACCCTATTTTCTTGAGGAAAAAATGCAGACTCAGAGAGGGAGGTGACTTGCCCAAGGTCACACAGCCCGGTAGTGGCCCTGGACCTGGTCCAATTCTACCCCAGCATAGGGTTCTGTGTGTGTGTGTTTGTGAGAGGGAGAGAGAGAAAGAGAGACAGAGAGAGACAGAGAGAGAGAAACGGAGAGCTGAAGAGGAAAACAGAGTGTTTGCCACTGCAGCGCTCACAGTCCCTTTGGAAAGAAGCATCTGGGAAAGCGTCTGAGAGTGGTCCTCACAGCATCTAAGTGGAGTCGTCTGCATCGGCTGCTTCTGCCTCCATCCTTTCCACTAGCTCGTCCAAGTCTTCCACCCCCAACACGATGCCGAGACTGCTCTCACCAGGAGCACCAGAGTCCCGTCTTCTTGTTGCAAGATACGGTGGCCTGTCTGATCCTTCTGCCCTCAGCATAATAGGATGGTGGCCATTTTCTCTGGGGAGCTCTTCCTGACCAACCGCCCTCAGCTCACCAGGCTCCCAGAGGCCTCTGGACTCACAGCCTCATGTTGGTCAGGGTGTTGCTCTCTGAACAAGGTTGTGAACGCTGATCTCCATGAGGCAGAGACCACAACTGTCTTGCTTGTCGTGATGTCCGAGTATCCAGCACAGGTCCAGAATACAGGCGGTCCCCGGTCAATGGTGGTTGAATGAATGACACAGGGACCTTACCACTCCATTCATTTACATCATTTCCCATGAAGTAGCAGCTTCCGAAGCAGCACCTTCAGCCCCGTCCCTTCCAGGACCCAGTTGCCTCCTGCACAACTCCACAGGCACCTCAGGCCAAGGTGGAATTCCTGATCTCTGACCCACCTGAGTTCCCTGTACTGTTAGTGGCACCACCACTCATCCACCCAGGCCAGGGGCGGGACGCACCCTGAATTCCCCTCCCTCATGCCACCCCATCTCCCCTGCTTCAGGTCTGTGGCTTGCCTGGATGTTTGCAGCTACCCTCCGCTCTACTTCTTGTTTTCACTCTGGTTGCATGCTCAAACTGTCCTCCACATGGTCACTAGAGAGACCTTTCCCAAACACAGAGTCAACCAGGACCCATCCCTTCACACCTGGGAGGTGAGCCTCCCTCCTCCGGGCAGGTGTAGCTTAGTGGCTGCAGGCCTGGACTTGAAGCCAGACCTCCCTGGGCAAATCCTGCCCTGTCAATTTTATATTAGTGTGACATTGGGCAAGTTAGTAATAAATGCGCCTCAGCGCCCGAATCCGAAAATTAGGGGTAAAATGATGCGCATATTATTGGGCTGCAGTGAAGAGTAAATAAGTTAATGTATGTACAGGAAACATAGAGTAAATAAATGCTCAATAAGTGTTAGCAACAGACATCTGAATTTTCCTTCCTGTTTTGCCTGCAATGTCTTAAGCAGCCACTAGATGGCCACACTGCAGGCTCTCTGTGATTTCCCACACCAAGCTCTCCTTCCTCCCCTCCCACAACGTTTCACATCTCAGTGCCTATTTGTTCATGTTCCAGGCTCATGTTTTCCCTTCTGCCAGCCTCACCTCCTTCAAGACAGCTTTCTGATACATCTTTCCCACTCCATGCTCACCAAATGGGCTATGTTCTATGTCTGAGAGCTTCTGGAGGGCAGGATACCTCCAGGACACCTGGCAGAGTCCCTGCATAGAACAAGTGCTCAGTGTTTGTCGGATGAATGAATATGTGTCAGCCAGTCCCAGCTCAACGACTTAAATAATTTGCATGATCTTGGGCAAATCACTTAACCTCTCAGTTTTCTTTTCCTTAAATGGCCATCAAAAAGAGGCTCTATGTCGTATTTGTGGAGAGTCCGGTGTAAAGCCCTAGCATAAGATCTGCCATGCTGTAGCCCCAGGGCCAGCATGCACAGACACCTACCAACCATGGCTCATTCTCATCGCCCACCAGCTATTGCCCACTTGTGCTTACACCTTTCCCCTGTCCCAGCTGAGGGTATTAAAAATGGTTTTACCGGGACTTCCCTGGTGGTCCAGTGGTTAAGAATCCACCTTCCAGTGCAGGGAACGTGGGTTCGATCCCTGGTCGGGGAACTAAGATCCTACATGCCACAGGGCAGCTAAGCCTGTGTGCCACAACTACTGAGCTGGCATGCTCTAGAGGACCACACGCCACAATGAGAGATCCCACGTGCTGCAACAAAGATCCCGTGTGTTGCAACTAAGACCCGACACAGCCAAATAAATAAATTAATAAATAAATTAATTAATTTAAAAAATGGTTTTATCTCTTCCCATAGGTCCTTCTTTACCAAGTATGGTCTGGAATTAATCTGCAAGCTGGCTGCGCTTGGTGGGCCTAGGCTTAGTTGATGGTTCAGCAGAGCCCAGTGGGCTCCCACTTGCCTGGAAAGCACAGGTTCAGCCTCCCTGCCCCTGAAAGCCCCACTGTCCTCCTGAATGAGGCCCTCCTGGGTCTCCTTTTCTTCACCCTAGTTCTTGATGTCCCAACACTGGCTGGCGTTTGGCAGGTCTGGTTCCTGGATCTCTGCACTCTTATACTGCCTCTGTCTGGATGACCCTAGTCATTGTGCTTCTCCCATCAAACCACTGAAGCAATGGCCCTTCCTTAGGACAAACTCCCGGGAGTGGGATGTCTCCATCAAAGAATATGAGCATTTCTGAGGCTCTTGTAAGGTACGTGCTCACTAGTGGTTTCCTTAAGAGCTGAATCCAGTTTACATTTAACCAGTTCACTGTAGACAGTGGAGGTGTGGGTGGGGGAAGATTTCAGTTTGCTTTGAGGCCAAACACTTTCTAAAGGGCTGTTCACGAAGTACAGCACTTTCTTTTTGCCGGTTGTCTCTTCTGTCCTTTTATCCTTTCTCCCTATTCCTTGCAATATCCTGAACAGCCACCAGATGGCAGAGCTCACACAGTCCCCGGGACGCTCCCTCTTATACCAGCAAACCCCTTTTCCTGTGTGTATAGGGGAGTGTGCCCAGGCTGGGGGTCTGAGTGTAGTGGCTGTTGATAGGATCCCTGGGGAGATATGGAGGTGGCCCAAATGGAGAGATCCCTGGCTGGAAGTCAGGGCGTTGTATGTAAGGGCAGTTCTTCAGCCCCAATCCATCAGGAGCTCAACAGATTGACCTGAAGCGAAGAAAGTTACCCACAGTAGTAAGAAGAAAGTGACAAGAAAGTAAAAGGAAAATGAAACAGAAAGCACCTGGATGGGAAAAATTAAAAGACATGTTGATTCCCGTATTTTGTACATGTAGCTTTTGTGTGAGCAAAGGGATGGTAAAATTGCATGGATTATGGGTCTTAGGGGATCTAGAATAGAGGTAGAGAAAAGAATTTTCTCCAGTTGGAAGGCAGCAATAAATCATTTTACAATGCTGGAAAAGCTAAAACACCGACCGGATGTAGGTATAATTGAAATAGAAAGATAGGGAAAAAGAGAGTAAAAGTTGACTCTGAGTTGTCTAGTTTGAGCAACTAGGCACATGGAATATTATGTAGGTAATAAACATTACAATGAATAGTGTGTGAAAAATACCACTGCGCTGAATTAAAAAGAGGAAACTTCTATATACTAGGTAATAGCGCAGATCCTCATGAACAAGTAATGGGAGAGATCTAAGAGAAAACTGGAGTAATTGCTTCAGTATACTGGTTAAGAGCACAGACCCTGGAGTTTAACTACTTGGGTTCAAATCCTGGCTCCAACATTTACCGGTGGTAAAATTTCACCTCTTTGTGCCTCAGTTTCTCTAAAATGTACATAATACTATGACTTTCATGGCAGAACTGTTGAGAGGATTAAATGAGTTAATACATGAAAAACATATAGAACAATGCTTACCACCTAGAAAGTGCTATATAACTGTTTGCTTTTTTATTACAGAAGTGAAGCTGATCTTGTAGGAAACAATTAATTGCTGTTGGGCAACTATAGTAGCACAGCTGCAATAAAATACTGCTACAGTTTAATTGGACTACTACAGCTGCCCAAATCAAAGCCAGCACTTGCAAGAGGATTAAGATTAGAGGAAGCTGTAGAAAAACACCCAACATAGTCAAAGATAAATTTTGGCCTATTCCTTTATATGTCTGTAACATCATCTTTTCCAATCTGTCTTGCATTCCACCAGCAGATTCATTTTTCTAAAAAATGAGCTATAATTATGCCACCCATCTGAGGTGTCTTATATATCAGTCTCTTGCTTGATCAAGAAAGGCTGAACACTAGCTGGGCCTTCGAGAGCTCTGTGATCTGGCTATGCCAGGGCTCCAGGTGTAGTCCCATAGCTTCCCTCTGTGGCCCCTGGAGACTGGTGGGTTGTAGGAGCTGCTCAGTGACACGCTGGCATGTGCGTATAGGGAGAGGAGAAGGCAGGCTGCCTGCAGCTTCATGTCTGTTCTTCAATCTGCCTCTGATGCCACCTCTTTCATCTTTACAAATCTCCTAGTCTGTCAAGGTTCAGCACTGAAGACATGATGCTTCATTAAGTCCCCCTGGTCCACCCCTCAGTCTGTGTGGTGGAATTCTGAGGATTTTGCACCTTTGCACCTTGATAATCCAGTGCCAGTTTGGGGGTTCTGAGAGCTCTCTCCTTTTTCTCTCTTTCTGAGAAATAAAAACTCCTGTGGCGCAAGGCACCACAGATTCTAAGGACAAATGTCAGTTAGAGACATGAGTGTGTTAAGACGTTTCAGGACCTGCAGGTCAGGAGCGTCCATCTGGAGAGGTCATGCGTCTGTTGAGAGCACGGGACAGGATTGGGGAGGGCAGGTCGAGGTGGAAGCATTCCTCGCAGCACAGTGTGGTGAAGGGCGTCTGGCTCAGCTGTTCTTTAGGTGGAAGCACAGAGGGAAGACGGAGGAAAGGTAGGCAGTTAGCCATTGTATTGAAAGCCCAGCGTTATTCCACTTCTGTAACTGGAAACGATTTTTTTCTTTACCCAAAGTAGACTTCTGATGTACCGAATACCTCTTTTTTTTAAGGAAAAGATAAATGTGAGCATGAGCCAATTTTCACACATGTGACTGCAAGGTTTTTTTTTTCTTTCCTCTCTCATATATAAGGGTCTTGCCCTGAGACATATCTACTCAGAGTCTAGAAGAGGTATTTGTATACCCATGTTCATTGCAACATTATTCACAATAGAAGCAACCTAAGGGTCCATTTGTGGGTGAAGGGATAAGCAAACTGTGGTATATACATACAATGGGATATTAGCCTTAAAAAGCAAGGAAATTCTGACAGTTGTTACCACATGGATAAACCTTGAGGACATTATGCTAAGTAAAATAAACCAGTCACAAAAATACAAATACATTATGATTTCACTTGTTTGAGGTATTTAGGGTAGCCGAAATCATAAAGACACGAGATATAATGGTAGTTGCCAGGGGCTGGGGAAAGGCAGAAATGGGGAGTTAACGTTTAATGGATGTAGAATTTCAGATTTACAAGATGAAAGGTTATGGGATGGATGGTGGTAGTGGTTACACAGCAATGTGAAGGTATTTAATACCATGGCTGTACACTTGAAAATGGTTAAGATGGTAAATCTTATAAACTCTCACACCTAAGGTCAATTAATCTTTGACAAAGGAGGCAAGACTATACAATGGAGAAAAGACAGTCTCTTCAGAATAAAACTCCTAGAAGAGAACATAGGCAAAACATTCTCTCACATAAACCGTAGCAATGTTTTCTTAGGTCAGTATTCCTTGACAATAAAAATAAAAGCAAAAATAAACAAATCGGACCTAATCAAACTCACAAGCTTTTGCACAGTATAGGAAACCATAAACAAAACGAAAAGACAACCTATGGATTGGGAGAAAATACTTGCAAATGATGTGACCAATGAGGGCTTAATTTCCAATATATACAAACAGCTCGTACAACTCCATAACAAAAAAAACCCACAACCCAATCCAAAAATGAGCAGAACTATTTACAATAGCCAGGACATGGAAGTAACCTAAGTGTCCAGGTACAGGTGAAAAGATAAAGAAGATGTGGCACATATATACAATGAACTATTACTCAGCCATAAAAAGGAATGAAACTGAGTTATTTGTAGTGAGCTGGATGGACCTAGAGTCTGTCATACAGAGTGAAGTAAGTCAGAAAGAGAAAAACAAATACCGTATGCTAACACATATATATGGAATCTAAAAAAAATAAAAAGGTTCTGAAGAACCTAGGGGCAGGACAGGAATAAAGACGCAGATGTAGAGAATGGACTTGAGGACACAGTGAGGGGGAAAGGTAAGCTGGGATGAAGTGAGAGAGTGGCATGGACATGTATACATACCAAATGTAAAATAGATAGCTAGTGGGAAGCAGCCGCCTAGCACAGGGAGATCAGCTCGGTGCTTTGTGTCCACTTAGAGGGTGGGATAGGGAGGGTGGGAGAGAGACGCAAGAGGGAGGAGATACGGGGATATATGTATATGTATAGCTGATTCACTTTGTTATATGGCAGAAACTAACACTCCATTGTGAAGCAATTATACTCCAATAAAGATGTTTAAAAAAATGAGCAGAAGATCTAAATAGACATTTTTCCAAAGAAGACATACAGATGGCCAATAGGCACATGAAAAGATGCTCAACATCGCTATAATTCTTAGAGAAATACAAATCAAGACTACAGTGAGGTACCACCTCACACTGGTCAGAATGGCCATCATTTTTTTTTTTAACATCTTTATTGGAGTATAATTGCTTTACAATGGTGTGTTAGTTTCTGCCGTATAACAAAGTGAATCAGCTATACATATACATATGTCCCCATATCCCCTCCCTCTTGCGTCTCCCTCCCACCCTCCCTATCCCACCCCTCTAGGTGGTCACAAAGCACGGAGCTGATCTCCCTGTGCTATGCAGCTGCTTCCCACTAGCTATTGTTTTTACATTTGGTAGTGTATATATGTCCATGCCACTCTGATTTCTTGGCAGATGTCTTGGGGAATATTTTGATGCCCAAGAGGTGGGTTATTTGGGGCTACTAATAGATGCATTCTCTGTTTGAATTCTTTACCTCCTTGGACTTCACTGTGTCCTAAGAATACACTAGCTCCTAACTTATTTAGCAAGTCTCTCCTGAGGAGAGGGACAGGGCATTCTGGCATATACAAGAATGAGTGAGCGATAATAATGGACCCAATTCTGCAGGCAAGGGGAAACATAAATCGCCTTACCTTTGGCTGTCCATCAACTCCCATCACTGTACAGTCATGGCTGGAGAAGGGGCCGGCTGGCCAAGTCAGAACAGAGCAGGTGGCTCCAGCGTCTACAAGAAATTCAGTTCCCCTACCTGCCATGTCAAGGGTGACCCGAGGCTCCGCTGGAGTGATGAGGATGGATTGAGTGGGATCTGGAGCCCAGCAGGCACTTGGGCCCTGTCAGTCGGTGTGCAGGAATCTATCATCCAAGAGATTTGCAAGGAACTGGGGCCGGTCCGTGTTGCCCCTCCGGCGTCCCACGGGACAGTGCTCAGGACATTCCCTCTTCCAGTACCCTCCTTTCTGACAAAGGCACACTGGTTTGGGCCCAGGCTTCTTCTTAGTGCTCTGTCCAGCCTTCTTGGCCCCCCAGGGTCTCCTCGAGGTGGTGGGTGGATCAGAGCAGCCAAAAGCTGCCTTTTCTTTATTAGCCTCTCATCTTTATTGGCTTCCTCCATTAAGTCTCCATTGTTATAGACCCTGAAGGCTTCCTCTATCAAGTTTGACAGTGGGGTTTGGGGCCCAGCCTCAAGCTTTTGTAGTTTTCTCCAGATATTAGGAGTAGGCTGGGTGATAAAATACATGGCCAATAGTGTCCTCCCTTCTGCGGACTCAGGGTCCGTATTGGTGGACTTCATGAATGCTTCTGTCACCCGGCTCAGGAAGACTGCTGGGTTCTCATCTTTTTCCTGTGAAACCTCTTGGACCGTATCATCATTTACAGGCTTCACCCTACACTTTCCATTCCTTCTAATAGACAAGTAATATAATGTCTCATCCTAGCCTGGCCTCCACGATCTTCACAGTCCCATTGTGGGTCATGATCTGGGATTGCATCCCCACCCACCTGATAAATTTGGTGGTATGGACTGATGGCCACTAAGTCATCTGCATGTCCCCTGGCCTTTCTCAGTATATGCTCTTTGTCATCTGGGGTGCAACAGTGGGCCAGAATAACCATGATGGCCTGCCAGGTGAGAGATCACTTAAAGGCACAGAAACTCACACAAGCTGTTATCAAAAGCAGCGTTCCAGGACAACTTTGTTCTCTTATGAGAGAGAGAAATCAAATCCAGTCTTGTATCAGCCTACTCTTAATAAAATCCATTTACCTTAATTAAATGTAATCCAACCTTAGAAAATCCTGACCACATACAATATTGTTTCCTCAGTGTAGTGTTCCTCTTCCGCAAACCTTCTGCAAATTTCTGTAGCCATAATTTGTCCCTCATTCTTTCCCCATTGAGAAATATCCAGCTCTAGGACACGATCACCCTTTTTCCTTTCGACAAAATATATTTCCATTCCCCATACCTTCTTTTCTGAAAACACGCATCCTACTTTCCTTAAGCAACCATGAACTGTCTTATTTATTCATTTATTTACTTATTTATTTATTTATGGCTGCGTTGGGTCTTCACTGCTGTGCGTGGCTTTCTCTAGTTGTGATGAATGTGGGTTACTCTTCATTGCGGTGTGCGGGCTTCTCATTGATGTCGCCTCTCTTGTTGCGGAGCACGGGCTCTAGGTGCACGAGCTTCTGTAGCTGTGGCTCACGGGCTTAGTTGCTCCACGGCATGTGGGACTCCTGGACCAGGGCTTGAACCTGTGTCCCCTAAATCCCATTGGCAGGCGGATTCTTAACCACTGTACCACCAGGGAAGTCCCCCATGAACTTTTACATAAGCATTCCGTATATTGGTAGAGAACATTTCAAGGCAGTACCAAATAGCTTAATTTCTCTCTCACAAGAAGACAAAAGTAGGTAAATTTAGACCTGTTTAGCAATTAGTATTCCAATATTTTACCTTATTTGAAATGGCCTGAATATTCAAATAGTTCCTATGATTTAACTTAATTTAGTTTCAAATTTACCAAAATTTGGAGAGACTTGTTTTAGATGGATGTTTCCAAAACATAATTATTCCTATAGAGGTTACCAAAAACTTCTTATCCCAGTACTTTTACTTAAAAATTTAATGATATCAGGTTACTTCCCCTGTTGACACGTTTTATAACAGAAACAATAGGCACTTATTGACTTCCAGGAACCCTAGGTACAATGAAAGTCTTGTACTTAATGTCGATGTCTAAAGATAGGTCTGTATTAATTAAACCCACAAGCTTAAGTTAGACAAGTTAATTTCTACAGAACCAGAGATTTCATAGTTTTCCTGCTTGAATTTAAAATGGCTCTCTTTTTCTTTTTTCCCTGGGTGTGGGGGACTACAGATGGATCAGGTACTTCCTGAGAGCCCAGGCAGAATAGTTACATTGCAAAGGCAGAGGCAGAGATGCAAGCCCCTTGATCCCAGGAAAGAATAGTTACATTGCAAAGGGAGAGGAGGGAAAAATGCAAGCTCCTGTCTTTTCTTTTTGTTCTTTAAAATCGCACTAAGTAACCCAAGGCTAGAGTCTCAGGCTATGTGGGCTGTGTTTGTATTTCAAGGCTTAAGTGCTCCACCGTGGTCACAATGGCAGCAGAGACTTGCAGGAACAGTTGCACAGAAAAAACTGCATCACAAACAAAGATGCTGATCACAAAACTTAAAGACACAAACAAGAAGTTTTAGGATAAAGTGGATGGAGTGTAGGGGTGAGGACCAAGGGAGAGGTAAACGGAGGAGGGACAGAAAAGAATGTCAGAAAAAGAGAAAGAGACAGAAAGAGACAGAAATAGAGAGATTGCCCTTTCAACCTGCTCCCGCGGGTGTCTATTCAGGCACCAAACAACGCTCTTCCAGAAAGGGCCAGTGAAGGAGGGAGCCCACTGGGGTGATTAAGCCCGGAAACCAGCCAGTTGTATGTTGTCTGTGGGACTCTCACCCACACGTACACCAGTATATAGAAATCCGCCCCTTCAGCCCGTTCCCAGTGGGACTTTCCTTGGCGGCAGGAAGATAAAGTTGAGAATATTGGGATGATAGGGCTTCCAGCCATTCCAGGATATGAGGTTTGAACATCTATCACTCTCATAAATCTCTGGTCAGGGAGAGCCCTCTGGACCACGATCTGCACGGCGTGAGGCAAGCCTCTCCCACCTCTGCCTGTCACCCGTCAAGGTGAGCCGTTGCCGGCCAGAGGGAGAAGGTCTCACAAGCTGAGAGGAGCGATGCTGTAGCTGCCGGACGTCCACTCTCTCGGAAGGACAGGACAGAGGAGGAGAGGACAGAAAGAGAAGTAGAGAGATTTCAGGAGAGGGAAAGGGACTAAGGGGAAAGGGAAAATGGTGAGGGAAAAAGGACGAAGGGAAGGGGGAAAGTGTTGCCTGAATGAGGGTACTGAAGCCCCCAGGGGCCAGGAAGGCAGACTTACCAAACGTGGTGACACTGAAGCAAGAGGTTCAGGTGACTGCTTGTCACCCACTGTGAAGCTGCGTTCGGTGGTCCCAGAGGTGCCCAGATCCTCTTCCCAGACAGGCACAAGGGCCCAACATTGGGCACCACAAAATATGTAACCAACCAGAGCTCTTGGCCTCTTTGATCAATAGAAATTGATCAGAGGCCAGACAAGAAATGCAGGCAAGGCTTTATTGGGGTCCCTGCTGCAGTGGGGGAGCCAGAACAAACAACAGGTTACCTTGCTTGCTCGCTCCCTGAAGGGGGGCAAGCTTGTCTCTTATATGGGGTGAGGGTAGGGGTGTGTCCAGGGGTCGGGCCAGAGGGTGGCTTAGGTGGTCTGCCTACCCCTTAGGTGGTGTCGTGTGCAGGGGGAAGGCGCAGCACCCTGTTTTTGCTCCCGACACCCTGTTTTTAATCTAGGCTCTTCAAAAGTGGCAGTTGGGGGTCAGAAGCAAAAGCAGGGTGCTGCCCATGCCCCCTGCACACAACACCACCTAAGGTGTGGGCAATAAGTGGTGCTGGGAAAACTGGACAGCTACATGTAAAAGAATGAAATTAACACACTCCCTAACACCATACACACAAATAAATTCCAAATGGATTAAAGACTTAAGACCAGACACTATCAAACTCTTAGAGGAAAACATAGGAAAAACACTCTTTGACATAAACCACAGCAAGATCTTTTTTGACCCACCTCCTAGAGTAACAGAAATAAAACCAAAAATAAACAAATAGGACTTAATTAAACTTAAAAACTTTTGCACAGCAAAGGAAACCATAAACAAGACAAAAAGACAACCCTCAGAATGGGAGAAAATATTTGCAAATGAAACAACAGACAAACGATTAATCTCCAAAATATACAAACAGCTCATGGAGCTCAATATCAAAAAAACAAACAATCCAGTTAAAAAATGGGCGGAAAACCTAAACAGACATTTCACCAAGGAAGACATACACATGGCCAAGAGACACATGACAAGATGCTCAAATCACTAATTATTAGAGAAATGCAAATCAAAACTACAATGAGGTATCACCTCACACCGGTCAGAATGGGCATTATCAAAAAATCTAGAAACAGTAAATGTTGGAAAGGGTGTGGTGGAAAGGGAACCCTCCTGCACTGTTGGTGGGAATGTAAATTGATACAGCCACTATGGAGAACAGTATGGAGGTTCCTTAAAAAACTAAAAATAGAACTACCATATGACCCAGCAATCCCACTACTGAGCATATACCCTGAGAAAACCATAATTCAAAAAGAGACATGTACCACAATGTTCATTGCAGCTTTATTTACAATAGCCAGGACATGGAACCAACCTAAATGCCCATCGACAGATGAATGGATACAGAAGATGTGGCACATATATACAATGGACTATTACTCAGCCATAAAAAGGAATGAAACTGAGTTATTTGTAGTGAGGTGGATGGACCTAAAGTCTGTCATACAGAGTGAAATAAGTCAGAAAGAGAAAAATAAATACCATATGCTAACGCATATATATGGAACCTAAAAAAAAAATTGGTACTGATGAACATAGTTGCAGGGCAGGAATAAAGAGGTAGACACAGAAAATGGACTTGAGGACATGGGGTGGGAGGGCGAAGCTGGGGTGAAGTGAGAGTAGCATCAACATATATACACTACCGAATGTGTAATGTATAAAATAGTTGGCTGGTGAGAAGCAGCAGCATAGCACAGGGAGATCGGCTGGGTTCTTTGCGATGACCTAGAGGGGTGGGATAGGGAGGATGGGAGGGACACTCAAGAGGGAGGGGATATGGGGACATGAGTATGCATATGGCTGATTCACTTTGTTGTGCAACAGAAACTAACACAGTACTGCAAAGCAATTATACTCCAATAAATATCTATTAAAAAAACACAAATATTAGAAACTATCAAAACTGCTTTATCAAGGGATTTTGCCCTCTCTCTCTCTTTTTTTTTTTTTTTTTTTGGTGGTACTCGGGGCTCTCACTGTTGTGGCCTCTCCCGTTGTGGAGCACAGGCTCCGGACGCGCAGGCTCAGCAGCCATGGCTCACGGGCCCAGCCGCTCTGCGACATGTGGGATCTTCCTGGACCGGGGCACGAACCCGTGTCCCCTGCATCAGCAGGCGGACTCTTAACCACTGAGCCACCAGGGAAGCCCTGCCCTCTCTTTTTAAGAGCCTTTGTGTACAACTGTCCTCAGTGGGATAGGGACAGTGCGAGGGAGGCTCAAGAGGGAGGGGATGTGCGGATATATGTATACATATAACATATACATATACATATAACTGATTCACTTTGTTGTACAGCAGAAACTAACACAACATTGTAAAGCAATTATGCTCCAATAAAGATGAAAAAAGAAAAAAAAAGTGACAGTTGGGTTTTTTGGTCTCTTTGTATGTTTTGTTCAGAATTTGCCCCAACTGTGCATGGACATAGTTATTTTTAGTCCCACACACTTTCTTTGTATTTTGTTGCCTGAAGACAGGTGTAACCAGGTGCAAGCATTGCAGCGCTGCAGCAAAATGTCCCAGGCCCAGTCTGTCTCAGCTGAGCCCCTCTAAAGATGTAGTTGAGGAAGCTACCACACAATAGCTGGGAGGCTCCTTCCCCGACAGGTGCCTGGGGTGAACTCCTTCCATCTGAGCCTTTGGAGATGAGCCCTTTATCCTGACTCAGCTGCCGTGGGAGCCTCAGGTGACAGGCGGGTTGTGGGGCGTGAGGGACCCCAGAGTGTGAGGCTGCAGGGGCCCTGGGACACGCTTGTCCTGCTGGGGTTCTGGGCCCACAGACCAGGGGTCATGTCCCCTCCTCGTCTCCTCTGCCTTCCCTCCCCTTCTCTCTCTCTTCCATTCCATCCAGCTCCTTGCAAGGGAAGACACACACACTCCATATGACATTGTGAATTTATCCAGGGAGTGGGAAAGAGGGGAAGCCAGGTTAGTAACAAACGGGTAGACCCGTAACACACGGGAGTGATCCGGGGCCCAAGGCGATGGTAGTCACACAGGACTTAGCAGCTACAGTAACGGCTGCCCAGGGTGTCCTGATCCTAATCCCTGGAACCGGAGAAGAAGCCTGTTTGATCTGCTTGGGTCCATGTAATCACAAAGGCCCTTATGAAAGAGAAAGCGATGTCAAGACAGAGCAGGGAAACATTTGAAGAAGCTGCTGGATTTGAATATGGAGGAGGGCCCAGGAGCCAAGGAATGCAAGGATTGCAGCTCTAGATGTGGGAAAAGGCAAAGAGAGGGATCCTCTCCTAGATCCCTGCATAGGGGGCCGTGCCAACATCTTGGTTGTGTCCAGGGAAACCCATTTCCGACTTCTGACTTCAGAGCTGTCAGAAAATAACTCTGGGTTGTTCTAAGTCCACAAGGCTGTGGCCAATTATTTTAGCAGCAAAAGGAACTGAATTCAGAGACAGACAGACAGGCAGAAGGGGAGAAAGACAGAGAGAGAGTAGACAGACTGAAGGAGGGCAGGCGATCAGGATTTAGGTGGACAGTCAGAGACACAGGTGGGTCAGAGACAGACGGAGAGATAAGCAGATAGGGAGCCTGGAGAAAGGTACAAGGAGGAGGGCAGAACGTCTGATGGGCAGGAGGCAGGAGATGAGGTAGGCAGGCAGGTTGGCAGACAGAAGCAGGAAGTGGGCACAGAGGCAAGGATGGGAGAGAGTGACAGCGAGCCAGGACGGCAGGCAGGGGCCCTCAGAGCTCGTCCTTGTCTCCAACAAGCATTACAGGAGCTTTCTGAGCTGCAAGTGGATCCCATTCTGGGACTTCAGCACAAGCCTTGGAATGGGTACAGGGAGCCTGGAGGGATCCGGTGCCAGCTCAAAGCGAAGCAAGGTCAAGGCCACGGCCACCTTCATCTCATTCATGGCAAACTGCTTCCCGATGCAGTTCCTGGGTCAGGGAGGGAAAAGGAAGTGAGCAGAGCCTTCTAACCCCTGCCGGGCACGGGGCATTCAGGGCTCTCCTCCACGTGGCCCAGCCCCGATCCCTTCCTTACGGGTCACACTGAACGTGCTGCCCAAGCCTCGGTCCACCCTCTCCCCCTGACCTTTACAAAGCCCACCTCTCTCCAGGACTAGCTCCTAATTCCTACTTCTGCTCTCAGCAGTAGCAAGTCCTGTTGGGGAGGGTCGGCCCTCTAAGCCACAGGGTCAAGTCATGTGAATCAGTAAATATGAATTAGTACTTTGTTCACTCGTCCACAGGCAGTTTCTGGTTTCAGGCCAGGCCAGGGCACTGTAGGGGGGTGTGGGCCACTCTTGGGCCCTCACCACCCATGGCAGACAAGCAGGAGACCCAGTCCCCAGACAGGACAGGACAGAGTTGTGTAAGAAAGTCAGGATGGCAACTGGGAGGCTTCTTGGAGGGGCCACGGGTTAGCGCCCCTCGACCTGCTGGACCACTTGCCTCCCAGTCAATGCTCTGGCCTCCTGTCTCCCCGCAGCCCCTCAATCAACCCGCCCCTGGAGCCTTCCCATTCTACTCCAGCAAGGCCCCTCCTCCCGTCCCGTGGGCTCCTCACTGGCCTCTTCAGTCTCCTTGCCTCCCCTCCCTCTACTGCAGCCACGGCGGCTCGGGGCCTGCTGCGCCCTCCATCACAGGGAGGACACGTCGCGGGGCCTCAGCTGGCGTCACAGTGCTCTCTGGGCTGTTCCTCACTCACCTCGTACCTATCCAGCCCCTCTTCCTCACTCCGCTCCTGTTGAGGTCCCCTCCCCCTGCCTCTGCCGGCCACATGCTCAAGACTCAGTCTAGTGACCGCCTGGCCTCCTGCCTCTGCCACCTGCACCTCTTTCTCCCACATCCCCAAGCAGCTTTAGTGTTAACTCAAGGACACATCACCGTCCAGTGACCAGGACAGTGCCAGAAACATGGAACATTCCACAATCTGCTCAGTGAATGAATGAACGAGTGAAAGAGTGGATGAATGCATGATGTCTGTCTTGTAAGGCAAACGTACTGACCACTACACTATGGAAACGTCGCATGTCTGTCTTGAATAGCAGTAGTTGTTTCTTGACTGTGAACTCTTGGAGCAAGGAAAGTTCCTTTCGTCTCTGTGTTCCCATCTTGTAATATATGGTTTGGCACACAGAGGCTTCCTTAATAAATAGCTTTCTATTTGAACAAAGTTAATTGAATTGAAAATAAAAGGACTGGAGTAAAATTAAACATTAATTCTGACCTCGGAATTGAGTTGCCAGGTACCCCCTGTCCTCTGGTGGCAGCCGCATGACCTGCAGCCAATGTCTACAAGGAAGAACAGGACCCTGGCACAGACCAAATCCTAGAGCAAATTCCGGGAACGTGTTGTGTCAAGCCTGTTTGTGAAGGTTGATTCACCAACTGAAAATTTCACAGAATTATACACTCAGAAAAACCTTGGATTACTAAGTAGTTCCAAAGTTATGAAAGTTACTATTTCAGGGGGGATCTGTAGCCATTGAAGATTTTCACAGCAGTCATTTTGGAGTCTATCATCCAGCTTAACAGCCATGTCATACATGCTTTATATTTTACACGGCAGGAACTTCTCAAATGCATGTGTCAAACACAACATAGTGAGTTTTCTCTCAAAAGCACTTGATTGACTTCAATTTCATCCTTTTTTCCAAAATTAGACTGTGTAGATTTTGGGACTATGGTATATAATCCCCGCTATGTATATAGAATTTTGGCAACTAGAAAAGGTGTCATGTGTATATTAATACGTGGTCATAACTTTGTTGGGTTCGACCACAGAAATAGAGAACACAATCAAGGCTTTCTTCAAATGGCAACTGTAACTGATCACATACATAGCTTGAATCCTCGGGACAAGAAGGCAGCTGGAAATCCAAATCCATGAAAACATGACTGCTGATACAGTGAGAGGTGGATTGGTGAATTAAGTAAAAAAGACAGTGGGCTGGACTAGAAATGTGCCAAGAGAGAAAACCACCTTTTAAGAAGACTGATAATTGGGAAAAGCAAACATCTGAAGTTTAAGTTTCATGGAAAATTCTAATGTTGAAAAGTCATACACCTAAAGTGAGGAAAACCCTGGAATACTTGGGAGAGGCCACGGCCATGAAAATGTGGCTGGTTGTTGCGGAAGTCAGGAGGCCAAGGTCTCCGTGGCGTGCCCTGAAGGCCTTCTTGTACATGGGAATACACGCCTCCTTCTCAACATGCCAACATACAGGGACATAACTGCATATACCACATATGAATGTATACAGTCACACACATCAGGTAGCACTCAGTGACACCTGACTGCCCCAGGTACAGAAGGCCTCACCTGGATCCTCCTGAGAAGGGCAGGAAAGCATGGCTGTGTCGAGCAGAACCCGGTGCAAACCGGGATGGGTCAAACACCTGCAGAGAGAGCACAGGGCCAGGGCAGGTGGTGTCAAACTCCTTGCACCAATCCATCAGGGGACAAGAATCCCCGAGGGAGAGCAGAGGAGGTGCTGGTCTGGAGAGAACATCCCATCCCCTCCTCCCATGGCCATCATACCTCTGGTTTCGGCCACACCTTCGGGTTGTGGTGAAGTGCATAAAAGGAGAGGGAGAGTAGGATTCCTGTGGGGAAGGGAGGAGAGAGAGAAGACTGATGGTACCCATGGCAACAGGGGCAATGTGCACAAAAGGCCTGGGAACCACCATGAGAGCTACCCTCCATCACTCTGAATGAAATGGTGCTCTTGCAAGACAGGTGGGCTGGAGGTGACAAAGCACATGAGCACAGATTAGGAGTAGGTAAAAATGGCCCAGGACTGAGAAGGAAAAGAATTGGAGGCTTACATTTAGGATCACCTCACATGAAAACTCACATTTATCAGGTGCCATCATGAGCCCTTGGGGAAAGTGCATTAACTCATTTAATCCTCACAGCAGCCCTCAAGGAAGACACTCCTATCCTCACGTGCAGCTGAGGCACCTGAGCCTCCGAGAGGTTGAGGGATGTGTCTGTGATCCCACAGCTAGGAGGTGGCTGGGCTGGGATTCAGACCCACTGGGAGGTGAGCCAATGGGTGGCCTCCAACCATGGCAGTGTTCTCAGACCTGAGCATCAGCTGCTCTCAGCCATCCACCTGAGGGCTCCCCAGAGACTGGACCCTCTGACCCATGACAGTGGACTCCCTGAGCTCCCTCGTTTACATAGACCCCATATGGAAAGAACCACATCTCCCCTTACTTATTTCTGCTTCTCTCTCAAGCCTTCACATCTCAAGGAATTAGAATTTTAGGGCTTCATTACAAGACCACATTCAAGGGCTAGCATTTGCTTATTGAGCTTTCGTTGGTTCAAGTTCTGTGTCAGGCGTTTTACAAAACGTCCACACTGCAGAGTAAATATTAATTATCTTCAGGCGGAAACAACCGACACAGCATCCCGGGGCTGGAAAGCACATGTGTATTTCTGATCTCCCATGTGGTCTTGCAGAGTGCTTAGTTTAGTGGGTGTGGTGAAGTTCATACCTGCAGGTAAGGAGCGTCCATCAGGGAAGGTGATGGGCTTGCTCATTTCTCTGCTAACGAATGGCACTGGTGGATAGAGTCGTAGTGCCTCCTTGATGCACATAGTGGTGTAGGGCATCTTGTCCAGGTGGTCCCTGAAAAGAAGCCCATCTAAGGGCAGGCAACCAATGGTCCTCCACTCATAGAGGGGAAACGTTCTCCCATCTGTTGGGCACTCACCAGGTGATGGAGGCGCCATCCCCCAGGAGGCTCTGGATCTCTTCCCGGCACCTCTGCTGATGCTCAGGGTGGGAAGCCAGAGCATAGAGGGTCCAGGAGATGCCACTGGCTGTGGTGTCGTGACCCTCGAACATGAACGTATCCACTTCGGCACGGAGGTCCGTGTCAGACAAGCTGCTCCCATTCTCCATCTGCGGAGGCAGGGAGAGTGCAGGGTTTGCCCTTCCTCTGTGCTTCTGGGCAAATCCTCAGGCCTCTCCTGCCCACACTCACTCTGGCAAAGAGGAGGATGTCCAGGAAATCCAAGTGCCTCTTGCTCCTCACCTTCTCCAGCTCTCCCTCCTTCTGCAGGTGAGCTTTCCTCCGCTTGATCACTTCATCTGTCCCAGAACAGTGGTTCCCAGGCAGAGCTGAGGGCTCTGGGGAACCAGATGCAGCACCCACCATACCCCTATCTGCCCCTCAGGCCCAATCTGGGTACCAGATGGATGAGGACGAGGGTGGGAATGGGCGCACATGTCAGGGCAGAGAGCTCCAGCATCGAGTGATCCAGGTCGGGCATCCCCTCAATAGCACAGCCCATGGAGGCTCTGTCTGAATGCCGCTGGGAGGGGCTCTCATTCCACCATCAGCAACGTGGTGACACATGTATCTCCCTGCACATCACCTGACACCCTGACATCTCGGTTCCCAACCCCTGCACCAGGAAGTACCCAGTGTGGGTGTGTGCCAGCCCCTGAAGAGGAAGCAGGAGTCTGGGCTCTGCCTGAGGGCTCAAGGCCAGGGGAGGAGTTACCCAGAAGGAGGAGAAGAACCTGTGTGTTGATGGGCCAGCTGGCAGGCCCGGTGGCTCCAGCGGCCTTCAGGGGTCAGTCTGTAGATGATGTCGTTCTGGTGGAAAGCATTTCTTATTCGGGAAATAATCAGATTGCCGAGGTCCCTGATGGCCTGGATGTAGGACTGGATGTTCCTGAAGGGAGAGGATGCAGAGGAGACTGGAGTGGAGGGAGCCTCTGACCTGGAGATGGAGTGGGGCTCCAGGTGGGGATTCCTCAGTCAGTGGGGACAGGCAGCACTGAGGCTTCGTCATTTCTGCCTTACAACCCTGGAGACCCTCAGTCCTTTACAAGTGGCCTGAGCAGCCAGGCTTCTCCCTGTGCAGGAATCAGGGACCTGTGACTGAGTCAAAGTTGGTCTGGGTGGAATTTGACTGTGGTCCATGACTCTGTGCAGAATGTTGCTTTTTGGGCTGAGAAGCATCCACGCTGCCCTAACTGCCTCTCAGGTAAGTCCTCCCCAGCTGGTGAGAACAAGGACCCTGGCATTGAAATGTTGCCACTGACCTGTCTGTCTGGATGCTGCCCTGGTGGCTGAAGGCGCACTTCATGATGGTGTCCAGTGTCATCAAGGAGACGTGTCCAAGGACCTCCAGATGTGAGTCCAGGCTGATGAGCTCCTCCCACTTGTCCTGTGGTGGGAGGGGGACATTGACCCTGCTCTGCTCTGCCAGAAGGCCTGTGCTGACAAGGCCAGGCTCTCTCTCTGTCTCTCTAAATCTTCGGTTGAGATTTCCTCACTTTCAAAGCAGATATGTTTTAGCAGTTTGAAGCTGTAACACATGTGTGTAATGTGGTGTCTATTTTCTCAGAATCATTTATTATATAATTAATTATACTCTCTCATAATATTCTGAATCAATTCTGAATTCTAGGAACAATTTATGGTGATAATCACTTTGTGGCAGACCAGAAAACATTGTTTCTCAACGGACAAAGGGGTAATCTTTTGTGTCTTGAGATCGGAACTGAACAGGCGATGGCCAACTTTAGTAAACAAATATTTCAAGGCAGGGAAAAGGTTGAGGGACTCTATTTGGGCTCCTATGAAGGGGCGATTCCTTTCATTCATCCATTGTTAACTGAGACCAGCTGGTGCTCAGTCTGGATCAGAGGTGATGTTTGCAAGACCTGGCTCTGTGAGTGTAGACGTGGCCTCATTTCCTCCCATGAGTGGCTCAATTCCATGCAGAGGCCTTGGGCCCCAGACCAGAGACTAGTTGAGTAACATCCTGGGATGTCCACTCTGCCACTGAAGCTGCCATTGTCCAGGGCATCCGGGGGCAGCTTGCACCGCTGTCCAGGGGAATGACCCTTGCTCTAATCTTCTGTGTTGAAGATGTGGAGATGAGAGGGGAGTGGACCCTAAATACACTATGTCCCTGCTTTCCCTTTCTTCAGAGCAAATTGTGGATCCAAGCTGCTGCCTGGGGACCCCTGTGTCCCTTCCAGGTTTGGTGAGCTGTGTCTCAGAGTACGTTCTGAATGCATCATTCTGGAGGCTGTGTCTGACGGACGTCTGAGGGACACAAGGGTCTGAGAGTGGACTTTGTCAGCAGTGCTGGATGGAGTGGGTCCAGGTGACAAGGGATGGACTCACCAGCATCACTCGGACAGAGTCGGCCATGAGACCCACGTAGGGCTTCAGGATGTCATAGTGGAAGGCTGGGGTCAGCATCCGCCGGTGCTGGAACCACGTCTGCCCCTCCAACAAAAGCAAACCATTCCCTGGGCCACAGATGGGTGTGTGTGGGTCGGAGAGACTGGATCAGAGAGATGACTAGGGACAACTTGGGAGGAAGCACGGGTGTCAGGAGGGGGCACATCATGGGCAAAGGTAGGAAAGACCAGTACATTTCAGGAATGTGAATTTCCAGAATGGCTGGTCCATAGGATGTGATTATGACAGCTGTGAGACAGAGGTTGAAAAAGAGTAGGGGGGCAGGTGATAGAAGGAATCAATTAATAGTCAGGCTGAGAATACCGCAGAGGACTGAGGAGTGATAAGAAGAGGCTGAGCTTCAGGAGGGCTCTCAGCACCATTACAGAGGGTGAGAGTTTCACTGGAAGGAGAGAAATGAGGCTTGACTGAAAGATGAGGTGGTGACAGGGTGCCTGGCACCCGTTGTTCTCCATTAACCAAAGTGGTAGCTCTTGGTAAACCTAACTGGTGGGTGGACTGCAGTTGTATTTAAATGTACTTACCAATCCAGGGAATCAGCAATCTGTAGGCATCATGAGACTTTGGGTCTGAAAGGTAAGGAAGGAAAGTGGAGGGCACCAAACAAGACAGGCAGCCCCCAGAGCAGCTGTGGTACCTTCCATTCCTGATGCTTGTCAGCTGGCAGTCTGTCTCAAGCCACCTCCCTCTTGCCTCCCATCCCTGACTCTCTCTGTCCTGATGGTCACTGTGGGCCCAGGAAGGCAGACTCAGTGTCCCAGCAGCAGAACACCCACAGGACTAAGATGGTGAATCGGCAAGAAAGATAGGCTCTGCTCAGTGCCACAGGGTAAGAAAGAAGCCTGTGGTTTTCCTACAGTTTGTGGTGGTTTGGCCATTTCATGACCCAGGACAGGCAACAGTGAGAGGTGCCAAACCTAAATCAGTGTGGACAGGGAATTGTCTTCCAGACCTGGGATCATCTCAATTGGGTTAAAACAAGAAAGAAAGTAAGACAGAAAAGAGAAGTCAGCCCCACCCAGGTGTTTAAGCATTCACTAGAAGTGAATAATGTTGGCCTTAGTCTGGCTTGTGGGCTGCAAGGTTGGTAGAGAGTCAGGTATTGATGGCTGAAGTGCCAGTTTCTTCTGGAATTTCACAGATCCAGGGGCATGTACCCAGGAGGGAAGATTCTCTCCTGCTGGGATGTGGGTTTCCCTCTCACCTGATCTCCCCAGGACCACCTTCATGTAGTCAGGGTCATAGATCAACACTAGGGCTTTCGTCCCCCACAGCCAGCGAACACAGGCACTTGGGTATTTCTCTACCCTCTTCAGTAGGGGTCGCAGCTCGGTCTCCTCTTGGAACTGTCCCCAAGGGAAAGATAAATCAATAAAACCCTTCTGTGAGTTCCAGTGCTGGAGTGGGGGTGAAGGGCTGGATGGGTACAGGGAGATCGTTCTTTTTTTTTTTTTTTTTTTTTATAGTGTTTATTTTTACTTGTTGACAGTTTGCTTTATTTATTTATTTATTTTTGGCTATGTTGGGTCTTCGTTTCTGTGCGAGGGCTTTCTCTAGTTGTGGAGAGTGGGGGCCACTCTTCATCGCGGTGCGCTGGCCCCTCACTATCGCGGCCTCTCCTGTTGCGGAGCACAGGCTCCAGACGCACAGGCTCAGCAATTTTGGCTCACGGGCCCAGTTGCTCCGCGGCATGTGGGATCCTCCCAGACCGGGGCACGAACCCGTGTCCCCTGCATCGGCAGGCAGACTCCCAACCACTGCGCCACCAGGGAAGCCTCCAGGGAGATCGTTCTTGATCGATCCACAGAACTAGGAGTTTGGAACTATTTCTTCTGACCTGGGCTCTGCCCCAGACCTTGCTGGCTGTCCACCTTCGTCCTAAGACCACATTCTGTCCCTTGTCGGGTAGAGCCCTCGGCCACCGGTACAAACTGCCTACAGAAACTTACATCAGGGATTCACTCCCAGGCGTAGAAAACTTTGGGAAGTGATTCGTACAACATTTGCATGAGCAATTTATGATAAATCGTATCAATTGATAACCAGTTTAGTCATATAATTTTATTTAGAGAATAAAGTAGTTTATATTTAAAAAAATAAATTTATATATTAATTTCCTTTTGCTTACTGACTTCTGTATATCATCAATATTCTCCCAGCATACATGTAAATGTTTGCTAATATGAAAGTGTTAGGATGTATATGGCTAAGTGAAAAAAACTAAGTACTAAATTGTATGTGTATATATTATTTTATTTTATTTTATTTTATTTTATTTTATTATTTTTTTCTTTTTGCGGTATGTGGGCCTCTCACTGTTGTGGCCTCTCCCGTTGCGGAGCACAGGCTCCGGACGCGCAGGCCCAGCGGCCATGGCTCACGGGCCCAGCCGCTCCGCGGCATATGGGATCCTCCCAGACCGGGGCACGAACCCGTATCCCCTGCATCGGCAGGCGGACTCTTAACCACTGCGCCACCAGGGAGGCCCATATTATTTTAAATATTGAGTGTATACACAGTGATAGGATAGATTCTGGATGTATACATCAAAATGGTATTGATCTAAGGTTCTTACATGTGGATCTTTAAATCTTATTTTCACTTACCAATAACTAGAAACTTGTGTGCACTTTCCACCGCCTAGAGGAACCTCTTGAAACTCCTCAGTGTGGACCACAAAGGCCCTTGCTTTCTGGCTTTACCCTCTCTATTCTTGCCTCCTGCCGGGCTGGCGAGTCCACAGGACCCATTGCTCTGCCTCCAAAGATGCTGCCGCCAGTGCTCCTTGCACTGGCCCCACCTGCTCACACTTCTAGGCCTCTGCCCAGGTTCTTTCCTCTACCTGCTGTGCCCCTCCTCTTTGCCACAGAGCAACTGCCTCTCCTTAACCTTAGAGATTCAGCTTCGTTTTATCACCTCTGGATTTCCCGTCAACATTTGGTCCTAGGCATGTTCTATGCAGTCACCTCGTCTTTAATTCAATGGCTTCTGTGTAGCTCAAAGCATCCCCCTGCCACTTTGGTATCTAATCTCTGCCTGCATCCTTCTACCATCAGGACTCACCAGCTCTGAGGCAACTTGCCTACTGGAGGATGGGTTCCTTCACTGAGCACGTATTTACTGAGCATTTACTATGTGCCTGGCACTGTTTTAAGGCACTGAATTAGGATGCGGCTGTAGATGCTTGTCTGTTTGGAGCCTCCAGGAGGAGACAGTGAGATTGAGGACATGACAACCATAGGGGCTCATGAATCTGTGATGGACGGAAGACCAAGCCTCTGGGGAAGCTTTGGGGCAGGGACCCTAACTCAGACCTGAATGTTAGAAAGCTCTTCGTCATGCACTTGCTCATTCATCGAGTCATCATTTACCAAGATGCTCTCGGGTTACAAAGATGAACCAGAGGCGGGCTCTCCCAGAAGGAGCTCACAGCTATGACCCTGCAGACAAAAGTAGCTGAATCCGGTTAGCACTGCCTTATGAGAAGGACAGCCAAGGGAAAAAGGGTTGTCCCCTGCGCTCCTGGGAGACCCAGAAAGACATCTTGGAGGAGGTGGCTTGGGGCTGGGCCTTGGTAGACAGACATATGAGGGACAATTTCATTCCAGGTAGAGGGCACATGGGAGCAGAGTCCCAGAGGCCAGAATGCCCAGGCAGGCGGGGAGGACGCTGAGTAACCTGGGGTGCAGGAGATTAGGAAGGAGAGGGGAGAGAGGTACTGGGCCAGCCCACGTGGGGCTTGGGCTGTTTCCGGTTCCCGTCTCTGGCTCCACTCTACAATAATCACGCTGCAGAGAAAGGGAGGCCTCAGCTCTCTGCAGCCCCTGATTTTCTCCCAACATTTGTTCAGTCCACAAGCCCCTGATGAGCCCCTCTCCATGTGGCCCCTGACTTGGCTCTGAGCCCCCGCCGCCCAGGCTAGTGCTGCCAGTGCTGGGTGGGTAGGCGCTGCCCCTCCCCAGCCTGCAAGCCGCTCCTTCCCTCCTTCCTGTCCCTCCACACATTGGACTGACATCCCTCTGCGCAGGCTCTGTGCAGGGTGCTGGGGGTGAGGGGGATTTCACACTCGGTTCCAAGAGCTCATAGTCCAGTGAGGGAGGACACCAGGCGGGTGACCTCACCCTGTGGATGGTGCAACTCAAATGTCAGTTCTCCTTACCTGGCACCCTCCTGGGAACCTCGCTCATGTGTGCCAGCAGCTTGTCAGGGTTTAAGCACTGAAATCAGGAGGCTGGAAAATTCCTCAGTCTTAACAAACCGAGCCAGTTTGTCCCTACAGCTGATGTAACACCCCACCCAGGAGGTGGGTCTCTTCTCCTGTGACCTGACATCTTCCTAGATTCCTGTCTGTCATCTCCACCAACAGTGAGCCCACAGGGCAGCATCCATCAGACTGATTGATGTCTGTGCTCCCAGGCAAGCTCAGGGCCAGGCAGAAAGGATGGGATTGAGGGGTGGGGCAGGGAAGCATCTAGAAGCCTGTTCTATGAGAACAGCTGAAGCTGCTCAGCCTGGAGATGGGGGAGACTCAGGAAGGAACAGCCACTGTCCTCAAAGTGCAGGGCTGCTAGGACAGCCTTCAGATCTACCTAAGGGAGGAGCATCTGACAGACCTGAGGACACCAGCACAGGGTCCTGGGAGGGAGGGAGCTACCCAGACTGGGATGAAGAGCCAAGACCTGAGAGGTAAGCTGGGTCCTTTTGTGAGGTCACGTGCTCTTCCCACAGCAAGGCTTTGTCCCATGGGCTTGCTGATCAGGACCATGGTCTGAGAGCCCCGGCCCTCCCTGCCCTCCCACTCCCCCGTCCCACTCCATCCTACCTCCTGCATGTGCCCATAGAGCCAGTGGGAAGGAGGAGACGGGAATTGCTGAAGGGCTTTGAGCAGCCACTGTCTGCGCAGGTAGAGCTGTGCTGCCTTGAGCAGAAGCAGAACCAGGCCGAGCAGGGAGACCACCTGCAGGAGACCAGAGACACCACCCAGGGCTCTGAGGGTGCTCAGTGCAGAGACACTCATGGTGCAGCGGCTTCTGGATCGCTGACTGTCCCTGAAGGTGGCTGACCTCCCCTGAGCACCCAGCCTGGTCAGAGAGGCTTGCACCGCCCACCTGGGGGAGGGTGAAGGTGAGGGCAGAGCTCAGACCTGGGCCTCCAGAGTTGATTAACTGTGGAGGATGCACTTCTGGAAACAGTGGGAGAAAAACTTCCTCAGCTGACAGTGACAATGGCCAAGCGCAACCCCACTTTCCTTCTCCATATTACCTACCAAGTATTTAATGAGCACCTACAACGTGTCAGGCAGTCTGCTAGCTGCTGGGACACAGCCGTAAGCAAAGCAGACATGAATCTTGCTGACTTCAAGACAGTCACAGTCTCGTTTACCAATGTTCAGTAGATTTGGTTGGTTTTATTATCATCCCATTTCGGAGGGGAAAACTGATTTCAGAGAAGAAAAGTGATGTGGCCAGAGGAAAACAGCCTCTGCTTGTCCCAGTTGAAACTGAAATCCTTCTCTGTTGGACTTCAAAGCTGCCTGCCTCAGCTGCCTCTGAAATGTTCCCCAGGGCTTGTACCCATCCACTATGCAGTGTGTCCTGGGTGACTGTGCCAGTGGACATAGCACTGGCCTTGGATTCAGGAGGTCCAGCCCCAGGGCAGTTTCACTACATATGAAGCTAGAGACTTGTCCTCTCTGAGCCTCAGCTTCTCCTTTGAAAGGTGGGAGAATAATTCATTTCCTATTTACATCCAAGAAATGTTCATTCAGTCATTCATTCACTCAGCAAATATTTCTTGAGCTCACAGGCTATAGGTAAAGGTATAAAACTATATTAGTTAAGAAAAATGGTAGGCTTGTGCTGGAAGAATGAATAGTGTCCAGACCGATCAGGAAAGGAGAAAACTAAAAAAAAAGAATGGGGCTTTGAAGGGTGAATAGGAGTTCACTAGGTAGAGAGTGCTTCTAGAGGGATGGGCACTGAAAAAGTCATGGAGGTCATATGTGAAAGAGCAAGGGATGGGGAAACCATTTTCTGTCTTCCCCAGGATCAAATCCAGTGTCCATAATTCAGAAAGTAAAACACCAAAGATTTCCATGAAGAATTACTTGGAAGCAAGCTCTCTTAGGAGCCTTGAGTTTCCTCCTGACCTGCTCCCCCACCAAGTTTAACTTCTGTCCCAAAAGCCTCTTCCTTTGCCTGTCCTCATGACAGGTGCTTCACACATAACCTATGGGGCCACATTCTGGGTTGCTGTCCTAACTAAAGGTCAGGGGTGACTAACCACCTACACATACCCCCTCACAGCCCAACCTTTCACCCCCTCTCAGGTTCCTCTCAGGTCTCTGCCTCTGCTTCCCCCGAGATTGTGAGCAACTAGACTTTCCTTTGTTGGTTCAGCAACTTGGTCCAGCACTAGGAACAGTAAGGAAAGTGAGTGCCCATCGTCCCATGCTCTCAGAGTGACCAGCCCGAGCCCTTCTGCACCACCTGATGCCAGGGGACCTGCCAAGCTTCCTGTCCAGGACAGTCCCAGCTAACTCTCCTGCACCACCCCCGGTCAGGCACAGAGTGTACTCCTGGCCCCAACTTTTTTTTTAACATCTTTATTGGAGTATAATTGCTTTACAATGGTGTGTTAGTTTCTGCTGTATAACAAAGTGACTCAGTTATACGTATACATATGTCCCCATATCTCTTCCCTCTTGTGTCTCCCTCGCTCCCACCCTCCCTATCCCACCCCTCTAGGTGGTCACAAAGCACGGAGCTGATCTCCCTGTGCTATGCGGCTGCTTCCCACTAGCCATCTATTTTACATTTGGTATGTATATATGTCCACCTGTCCCCTTCTTGGAGCTGAGTGAACTAGCCCTGTGACCTAGGAATGGGGAGGGGACTGGACAGAAGGTTCCAGCTGCAGGCAGCGGCTGGGGGCGATGTCCCCCTCAGGACGCACATGGCGGCATCACAGCACAGCACAGCACAGGGCTGCAGGGGGGTCTCCTCTGGCATCCGGGGCCCTGGCTTAGGAAGGGCAGGGGTGGGACGGGAGGAGGACCTGTGTGCAGAAGCAGCAAGAGAGCAGGGCTGATGCAGAGAGGCTGGTGGACGAGTGCAAGGGGCCTGGCGCTGGTCAGGGTCAGGAGGACCAGTCCCCCCAAGGTCTCCAGGAGTGCCAGGGTTGAAGAAGCCCGTCCTTGCTCAGGGGCCGGGCAGACACACGGGGGACTGCAAGGGGCTGTCCTGTGGGGGAGGTGCACTGGCTGGTCCTCTGCTTCGGGTCTGACATCCTCTCCCAGCAGCCAAGCCTCGTGCCCAGCTGTTTCCTCCCAGACCCTCCTGCACAGCCACCCGCTCGGGCCTCTGTGGAGCCTGCAGGCCCTGCGTGTGAGGAAGGGCTGCCGAGGGCTGGTGACATGGCCAGGCTGGGCTCTTCTCAAATCTCATTTGGGGTGAAGGATTGACTTCCTGAGGCCCTCGCGTTGAGCCAAGTCTGTAAGTCTTGTTTGCTCAGGGCAGGATGGACTCTGGCTGGGCCCCTCTAAAGATGTAGTTGAGGAAGCTACCACACAATAGCTGGGAGGCTCCTTCCCCGACAGGTGCCCGGGATGAGCTTCTTCCCTCGGAGCCTTTGCAGATGAGCCCTTTCTCATGACTCAACTGCCGTGGGAGCCTCAGGTGACAGGCAGGTTGTGGGGCATGAGGGACCCCAGAGTGTGAGGCTGCAGGGGTGCTGGGACACGCTTGTCCTGCTGGGGTTCTGGGCCCACAGACCAGGGGTCATGACCCCTCCTCGTCTCCTCTGCCTTCCCTCCCCTTCTCTCTCTCTTCCATTCCATCCAGCTCCTTGCAAGGGAAGGGTAAGCTGGGACGAAGTGAGAGAGTGGCATGGACATATATACACTACCAAATGTAAAATAGATAGCTAGTGGGAAGCAGCTGCATCGCACGGGGAGATCAGCTTGGTGCTTTGTGACCACCTAGAGGGGTGGGATAGGGAGGGTGGGAGGGAGACGCAAGAGGGAGGAGATATAGGGATATATGTATACGTATAGCTGATTCACTTTGTTATACAGCAGAAACTAACACAACATTGTAAAGCAATTATACTCCGATAAAGACGTTAAAAAAACAACAACCAGGTTTAAAAAAAAAAAAAATGAGAAGACACACACACTCCATATGACATTGTGAATTTATCCAGGGAGTGGGAAAGAGGGGAAGCCAGGTAAGTGACAAAAGGGTAGACCCGTAACACACGGGAGAGATTAGGGGCCCAGGGCAATGGTAGTCACACAGGACATAGCAGCTACAGTAACGGCTGCCCAGGGTGTCCTGATCCTAATCCCTGGAACCGGAGAAGAAGCCTGTTTGATCTGCTTGGGTCCATGTAATCACAAAGGCCCTTATGAAAGAGAAAGCGATGTCAAGACAGAGCAGGGAAACATTTGAAGAAGCTGCTGGATTTGAATATGGAGGAGGGCCCAGGAGCCAAGGAATGCAAGGATTGCAGTTCTAGATGTGGGAAAAGGCAAAGAGAGGGATCCTCTCCTAGATCCCTGCATAGGGGGCCGTGCCAACATCTTGGTTGTGTCCAGGGAAACCCATTTCCAACTTCTGACTCCAGAGCTGTCAAAAAATAACTCTTTGTTGTTCTAAATCCAAAGGGCTGTGGCCAGTTTTATTATCAACAAAAGGAGGTGAATTCAGGGACAGACAGGCAGGCAGAAGTGGAGAAAGACAAGGAGAGAGTAGACAGACTGGAGGAGGGCAGGCAATCAGGATTTAGGTGGACAGTCAGAGACACAGGTGGGTCAGAGACAGACGGAGAGATAAGCAGATAGGGAGCCTGGAGAAAGGTACGAGGAGGAGGGCAGAACGTCTGATGGGCAGGAGGCAGGAGATGAGGTAGGCCGGCAGGTGGGCAGACAGAAGCAGGAAGTGGGCACAGAGGCAAGGACGGGAGAGAGTGACAGCGAGCCAGGACGGCAGGCAGGGCCCTCAGAGCTCGTCCTTGTCTCCAGCAAGCACTACAGGAGCTTCCTGAGCTGCAAGTGGATCCCATTCTTGGGCTTCAGCACAACTTTTGGAATGGGAACAGGGACCCTGGAGGGATCCGGTGCCAGCTCAAAGCGAAGCAAGGTCAAGGCCACGGCCACCTTCATCTCATTCATGGCAAACTGCTTCCCGATGCAGTTCCTGGGTCAGGGAGGGAAAAGGAAGTGAGCAGAGCCTTCTAACCCCTGCTGGGCACAGGGCATTCAGGGCTCTCCTCCACGTGGCCCAGCCCCGATCCCTTCCTTACGGGTCACACTGAACGTGCTGCCCAAGCCTCGGTCCACCCTATCCCCCTGACCTTTACAAAGCCCACCTCTCTCCAGGACTAGCTCCTAACTCCTACTTCTGCTCTCAGCTGTAGCAAGTCCTGTTGGGGAGGTTGGTGCTCTAAGCCACAGGGTCAAGTCACGTGAATCAGTAAATATGAATTAGTACTTTGTTCACTCGTCCACAGGCAGTTTCTGGTTTCAGGCCAGGCCAGGGCACTGTAGGGGGGTGTGGGCCACTCTCGGGCCCTCATCACCCATGACAGACAAGTAGGGGCCCCAGTCCCCAGACAGGACAGGACAGGGTTGTGTAAGGAAGTCAGGATGGCAACAGGCAGGCTTCTTGGAGGGACCACGGGTTAGCGCCCCTCGACCTGCTGGACCACTTGCCTCCCCCTTAATGCTCCGGCCTCCTGTCTCCCCACAGCCCCTCAGTCAACCCGCTCCTGGAACCTTCCCATTCTGCTCCAGCAAGGCCCCTCCTCCCGTCCCGTGGGCTCCTCACTGGCCTCTTCAGTCTCCTTGCCTCCCCTCCCTCTACTGCAGCCACGGCGGCTCGGGGCCTGCTGCGCCCTCCATCACAGGGAGGACAGGTCGCGGGGCCTCAGCTGGCATCACAGCGCTCTCTGGGCTGCTCCTCACTCACCTCGCCCCTGTCCAGCCCCTCTTCCTCACTCCGCTCCTGTTGAGGTCCCCTCCCCCCGCCCCTGCCGGCCACATGCTCAAGACTCAGTCTAGTGACCGCCTGGCCTCCTGCCTCTGCCGCCTGCACCTCTTTCTCCCACATCCCCAAGCAGCTTTAGTGTTAACTCAAGGACACATCACCGTCCAGTGACCAGGACAGTGCCAGAAACATGGAACATTCCACAATCTGCTCAGTGAATGAATGAATGAGTGAAAGAGTGGATGAATGCATGATGTCTGTCTTGTAAGGCAAACGTACTGACCACTACACTATGGAAACGTCGCATGTCTGTCTTGAATAGCGGTAGCTGTTTTTTCTTTTCTTTTCTTTTCTTTTTTTTTTTTTTTTTTTTGCGGTATGCTGGCCTCTCACTGCTGTGGCCTCTCCCGTTGCGGAGCACAGGCTACAGACGCGCAGGCCCAGCGGCCATGGCTCACAGGCCCAGCCACTCCGCGGCATGTGGGATCCTCCCAGACCGGGGCACGAACCCACGTCCCCTGCATCGGCAGGCAGACTCTCAACCACTGCGCCACCAGGGAAGCCCCCGTAGTTGTTTTTTGACTGTGAACTCTTAGAGCAAGGCAAATTCCTTTCATCTGTCTTCCCATCTTCTAATACAGGAGTTGGCACACAGAGGCAGGCTTAATAAATAGCTTTCTATTTGAACATAGTTAATTGAATTGAAAAAAAAAGGGACTGGAGCAAAATTAAATACTAATTCTGACCTAGGAATTGAGTCGCCAGGTACCCCCTGTCCTCTAGTGGCAGCCACATGATGTGCAGCCTGTATCTACAAGGAAGAACAGGTCCATGGCAGAAAACAATTCCTAGAGCAAATTCTGGAAGAATGTTCGCGTGAAGCCTGTTCTGTGAAGGTTGATTCACCAACTGAAAACTTCACGGAAGTATAGACTCAGAAAAATCTTGTATTACTAAGTAGTCCCAAAGTTATGGAAGTTACTGTTTCAGGGAAGGATCTGTATGTAGCCTTTGAAGATTTTCACAGCAGTCATTGTGGAGTGTATCATCCAGCTTAACATCAATTTCATGTGTGCTTTATATTTTACATGCCAGGAACTTCTCAAATGCATGTGTCAGATACAAAAGAGTGAGCTTGTTTTTAATCAAAAGCACTTGGTTGTCCTTCATTATATTCCTTTTCACCAATGAGAAACTCTGGACTCTGGGACTATGGTATATAACCTCCGCTATATATAAAGACTTACGGTAACTAGAAAAGGTGTCATGTTTATATTAATACACAGTCACAACTTTGTTGGGGTCGACTACGGAAATAGAGAACACACACAAGGCTGTGTAACTTTCTTCAAACGGCAACTGTAAATGATCACATACATGGCTTGAACCATCAGGACAAGGAAGGCAGCTGGAAATCCAAACCCATGCAAACATGACTGGTACAGTGAGATGCTGTCTGTTGAATTAAGTAGAAAAGGCAGTTGGCTGGACTAGGAATGTGTAAAGAGGGAAAACCACCTTTAATGATGACTAAAAATTACAGAAACCAAACATCTGAAGTCTACCTTTCATGGAAAATTCTAACGCTGAAATGTCATACTCCTAAAGCAAGGAAAACCTTGGAATACTTTGGAGCGGTCACAGCCATGGAAATGTGGCTGGTTGTTGCGGAAGTCAGGAGGTCAAGTTCTCCGTGGCGTGCCCTGAAGGCCTTCATGTATATGGGGACACACGCCTCCTTCTCAACATGCCAACATACAGGGACATAACTGCATACACCACATATGAATGTAGACAGTCACACACATCAGGTAGCACCCAGTGACACCCTGATGCCCCAGGTACAGAAGGCCTCACCTGGATCCTCGTGAGAAGGGCAGGAAAGCCCTGTGTTGAGAAGAACCCAGTGCAAACTGGGATGGGTCAAACACCTGCAGAGAGAGCACCGGGGCCAGGACAGGTGGGGTCAAACTCCTTGCACCAACCCACCAGGGGACAAGAATCCCCTAGAGGGAGCAGGGGAGGTGCTGGTCTGGAGAGAGCATCCCATCCCCTCCTCTATCATACCTCTGGATTCGGCCACACCTTCGGGTTGTGGTGAAGCCCATAAAAGAAGAGGGAGACTGGGATTCCTGTGGGGCAGCGAGGAGAGAGAGAAGACTGCTGGTAACCATGGCAACAGGGGCAATGTGCACAAAAGGCCTGGGAGCCGCCATGAGAGCTACCCTCCATCACTCTGAATGAAATCGTGCTCTTGCAAGACAGGTGGGCTGGAGGTGACAAAGCACATGAGCACAGATTAGGAGTAGGTAAAGATGGCCCAGGACTGAGAAGGAAAAGAATTGGAGGCTTACATTTAGGATCACCTCATGTGAAAACTCACATTTATCAGGTGCCATCATGAGCCCTTGGGGAAAGTGCATTAACTCATCTAATCCTCACAGCAGCCCTCAAGGAAGGCACTCCTATCGCCATGTGCAGATGAGGCACCTGAGCCTTCAAGAGGTTAGGAGACATGTCTGTGACCCCACAGACAGGAGGTGGCAGGGCTAGGATTCAGACCCACTGGGAGGTGAGCCAATGGGTGGCCTCCAACCATGGCAGTGTTCTCAGACCTGAGCATCAGCTGCTCTCGGCCATTCACCTGAGGGCTCCCCAGAGACTGGACCCTCTGACCCATGACAATGGACTCCCTGAGCCCCCTCGTTTACATAGACCCCATATGGAAAGAACCACATCTCCCCTTACTTATTTCTGCTTCTCTCTTAAGCCTTCACGTCTCAAGGAATTAGAATTTTAGGGCTCCATTACAAGACCACATTCAAGGGCTAGCATTTGCTTATTGAGCTTTCGTTGGTTCAAGTTCAGTGTCAGGCGTTTTACAAAACGTCCAAACTGAAGAATAAATATTAATTATCTTGAGGCGGAAACATCAGACAGAGCATCCTGGAGCTGGAAAGCACATGTGTATTTTTTATCTTCCATGTGGTCTTGTTTAGGTTAGTGGGTGTGGTGAAGTTCATACCTGCAGGTAAGGAGCGTCCATCAAGGAAGGTGATGGGCATGCTCAGATCTCTGAAAATGAATGGCACTGGTGGATAGAGTCGCAGTGCCTCCTTGATGCACATGGTGGTGTTGGGCATCTGGTCCAGTTGGTCTCTGAAAAGAAGCCCATCTGAGGGCAGGTGGGGCCGGACAACCAGGAGTTCTCCACTCACTGAGGGGCAAGGTTCTCCCATCTGTTGGGCACTCACAAGGTGATGGAGGCGCCATCCCCCAGGAGGCTCTGGATCTCTTCCCAGCACCTCTGCTGATGCTCAGGGTGGGAAGCCAGAGCATAGAGGGTCCAGGAGATGCCACTGGCTGTGGTATCGTGACCCTCGAACATGAACGTATCCACTTCGGCACGGAGGTCCATGTCAGACAAGCTGCTCCCATTTTCCATCTGCGGAGGCAGGGAGAGTGCAGGAGGCATGTGCGGAGCCAGGGAGAGTGCCCTCCATCTGCAGAGGCAGGGAGAGTGCCCTTCCTCTGTGCTTCTGGGCAAAGCCTCAGGCCTCTCCTGCCCACACTCACTCTGGCAAAGAGGAGGATGTCCAGGAAATCCAGGTGCCTCTTGCTCCTCACCTTCTCCAGCTCTCCCTCCTTCTGCAGGTGAGCTTTCCTCCGCCTGATCACTCCATCTGTCCCAGAACAGTGTTTCCCAGGCAGAGCTTAGGGCTCTGGGGAACCAGATGCAGCACCCACCATAGCCCCATCTTCCCCTCAGGCCCAATCTGGGTACCAGATGGATGAGGACGAGGGTGGGAATGGGTGCACATGTCAGGGCAGAGAGCTCCAGCATCGTCTGATCCAGGTCGGGAATCCCCTCAATAGCACAGCCCATGGATGTTCTGCCTCAATGATGCTGGGAGGGGGTCTCATTCCACCATCGGCAACGTGGTGACACATGTGTCTCCCTGCACCTCACCTGACACCCTGACATCTCAGTTCCCAACCCCTGCACCAGGAAGTACCCAGTGTGGGTGTGTGCCAGCCCCTGAAGAGGAAGCAGGAGTCTGGGCTCTGCCTGAGGGGTCAAGGCCAGACCCTTTTACATGTGCATGATGGGGGTGGGTGGGCGGGAGCCGCCCAGAAGGAGGAGCAGAACCTGTGTGTTGATGGGCCAGCTGGCAGGCCCGGTGGCTCCAGCGGTCTTCAGGGGTCAGCCTGTAGATGATGTCGTTCTGGTGGAAAGCATTTCTTAATCGGGTAATAGTCAGATTGCCGAGGTCCCTGATGGCCTGGATGTTCCTGAAGGGAGAGGATGCAGAGGAGACTGGAGTGGAGGGAGCCTCTGACCTGGTGATGGAGTGGGGCTTCAGGTGGGGATTCCTCAGTCAGTGGGGACAGGCAGCACTGAGGCTTTGTCATTTCTGCCTTACAACCCTGGAGACCCTCAGTCCTTTACAAGTGGCCTGAGCAGCCAGGCTTCTCCCTGTGCAGGAATCAGGGACCTGTGACTGAGTCAAAGTTGGTCTGGGTGGAATTTGACTGTGGTCCATGACTCTGTGCAGAATGTTGCTTTTTGGGCTGAGAAGCATCCACGCTGCCCTAACTGCCTCTCAGGTAAGTCCTCCCCAGCTGGTGAGAACAAGGACCCTGGCATTGAAAGGTTGTCACTGACCTGTCTGTCTGGATGCTGCCCTGGTGGCTGAAGGCGCACTTCATGATGGTGTCCAGGGTCATCAAGGAGACGGGTCCAAGGACTTCCAGATGTGAGTCCAGGCTGATGAGCTCCTCCCACTTGTCCTGTAGTGGGAGGGGGACATTGACCCTGCTTTGTCCCCCAGAAGGCCTGTGCTGACAAGGCCAGGCTCTCTGTCTGTCTGTCTGTCTCTCTAAATCTTTGGATGAATTTTTCTCACTTTCTAAGTAGATGTGTTATTTAAGACTGTAAAGTAAGTGTGTAATGTGATGGCTATTTTCTCAGAAACTTTTATTATGTAATTTATGATCATCCCTTATAGTTTGACTAAAGTTTGAATTTTAGAAATTAGTTATTATGATAATCAATTTTTGAAGACCAGAAAACACTGTTTCTCAGGTGCCAAAGGGGAGTCTTTTTCTTGATAGCTGAGCTGCACATTTTGGACAGGCGAAGTTCAACTTTAGGGAGTAAACGTCTCAAGTCCAGAGAAGGCTAACTGGATGTTATTGGGGATCCTAAGGAAGGGACATCAGGGACTTCAATTTCTTTTGTTCAACAAATGTTAGCTGAGCACAGCTGGGTGAGAAGCTGGAAACCTGATGGAAGGCGATGTGTTGGCAGGACAAAGCTCTACACAGATTGTAGACCTGGTTTCCAGTTCTTCCCATTAGTGGCTCAGTTCCATGCAGAAACCTGGACGTCTGGCCAGAGTCCACCTGAATGCCATCCTGGGATGTCTAACCTACTGCTGAAACTGACATTGCTCAGGCCAGAACTGCTCAGGCCTGACATTGCTCAGGCCGTGTCCTCAGGTTGTCCTGCTGTCCAAGGAGAATGACCATTGTTCCAGCCTACACTGCTGAAGACTCACAAGCAGGGGCAATGTGAACCCTGTATCCACCATGGCCCTCCTTTCCCTTGGCAATGAACAAATTGTACATCCAAGGTGGTTACTCTTCTGTCCAATCCATTTTACGGGGAGCCCTGTCTCATAGTCAAGACCTGGGACTCTGCCTTTGGAAATATCTTAGAAGGACTTTCCATCAAAGGAAGAGGGATTTATTTATACCAATTTGAAAAGGAAGCTTCTTTCTAAGAGTTGCAAAGTCAGTATATTTGGACATACATAGCCCGAGTGTATAAATGCATGCCTGTGTACATCTGTCAGGTATGTCTCAAGGTGTCCAAATATGTGCATATGTATGCCAATGAGTGTGTCCAAATTCTTATCTCCATATAGCAGTAGCACATGTGTGTTGAGGTGTATGAGTCACATAGGGTGTGTGATAATGTGTCTATGTGTCTGCAAGAGGCAACAGGGTCTGGCTGTACAGGGGTGTCTGAACACTTGACATTGCATATGTGCACTTCTAACGTGTGATGTGCCTCTCTGTGGGATTGAGCGCATGATTCTGGGGAGCTCTGTCTGATGGATGTCTGAGGGATATATCTGTCTGAGAGTGGACTGTGGATTGAGCTTGCTGTGAGTTGTGCAGGTGAGAGAGAGATGGACTCACCAGCATCAGAGTCAGCCATGAGACCCACGTAGGGCTTCAGGATGTCGTAGTGGAAGGCTGGGGTCAGCATCTGCCGGTGCTGGAACCATGTATGCCCCTCCAACACGAGCAAACCATTCCCTGGGCCACAGATAGGTGTGTGTGTGGGATGGGGAGACTGGATCAGAGGGACGACTTGGGAGGATCCAAGAGTGTCACAAGGAGGTCTGTCACAGAAAAGGCAGTAAAGGCCAGTACATTTCAGGAATGTGAATTTCCAAAATGGCTGCTCCATTAAGAAGTGACAGTTTGACATAAAGTTTGAAAAAGAGTTGGGGGAACAAGGACCTACTGTATAACACAAGGAACTATACTCAATATTTTGTAATAACCTATAAGGGAAAAGAATCTGAATCACTCTGCAGTATACCTGAAACTAACAGAACATTGTAAATCAACTATACTCCAATAAATATTTTAAAAATATATTATAAAAAACTAATATATGTTTGAAATATAGTCACAATCTGAAAACATTTAATAATTTCTTACTTTGGTTAGTCATTATTAATTATTCATTGTGCAGAAAAAATGAGAAAAACAAGACATTTACCTCAGAAGTTTTGTCCATAATGATAGGTCATGAAATATAATCTCCTTTCTAGTATATGAAGAATAATATAGTGTAACTTATAGGGCTATTTTAAAGATTAAATGAGGCAATAAATGTATGTTGCATAGAACACATCTGACACTTCATTTTTTAACGTTTTTATTGGAGTATAATTGCTTTACAATGGTGTGTTAGTTTCTGCTTTATAAAAAAGTGAATCAGTTATACATATACATATATCCCCATATCTCTTCCCTCTTGCGTCTCCCTCCCTCCCACCCTCCTTATCTCACCCTTCTAGCTGGTCGCAAAGCACCGAGCTGATCTCCCTGTGCTATGCAGCTGCTTCCCACTAGCTATCTATTTTACACTTAGTAGTGTATATATGTCCATGCCACTCTCTCACTTCGTCCCAGCTTCCCCTTCCCCCTCCCCGTGTTCTCAAGTCCATTCTCTAGTAGGTCTGCGTCTTTATTCCTGTCTTGCCCCTAGGTTCTTCATGACCATTTTTTTTTTTTTTAGATTCCATATATATGTGTTAGCCTACGGTATTTGTTTTTCTCTTTCTGACTTACTTGACTCTGTATGACAGACTCTATGTCCATCCACCTCACGACAAATAACTCAATTTCGTTTCTTTTTATGGCTGAGTAATATTCCATTGTATATATGTGCCACATCTTCTTTATCCATTCATCTGTCGATGGACACTTAGGTTGCTTCCATGTCCTGGCTATTGTAAATAGAGCTGCAATGAACACTGTGGTACATGACTCTTTTTGAATTATGGTTTTCTCAGGGTTTATGCCCAGTAGTGAGATTGCTGGGTCGTATGGTAGTTCTATTTTTAGTTTTTTAAGGAACCTCCATACTGTTCTCCATAGTGGCTGTATCAATTTACATTCCCACCAACAGTGTATTGAGGGTTCCCTTTTCTCCACACCCTCTCCAGCATTTATTGTTTGTAGATTTTTTGATGATGGCCATTCTGACCAGTGTGGGATGATATCGCATTGTAGTTTTGATTTGCATTTCTCTAATGATTAATGATGTTGAGCATTCTTTGCCATGTGTTTGTTGGCAGTCTGTATATCTTCTTTGGAGAAATGTCTATTTAGGTCTTCTGCCCATTTTTGGATTGGGTTGTTTGTTTTTTTGATATTGAGCTGCATGAACTGCTTTTAAATTTTGGAGATTAATCCTTTGTCCACATCTGACACTTTAATAAGAAGAGTTCATGTTAATAAGAGTTCTTGTTACCTCTTCTTCTTTAGACCTGAAAAAACACTTTAAAGCGTTGTTGGGACTTCCCTGGTGGCACAGTGGTTAAGAATCCGCCTGTAGGACTTCCCTGGTGGCACAGTGGTTGAGAGTCCGCCTGCCAATGCAGGGGACATGGGTTCGTTCCCCAGTCTGGGAAGATCCCACATGCTGCGAAGCGGCTGGGCCTGTGAGCCATGGCCGCTGAGCCTGCGCGTCCGGAGCCTGTGCTCCGCAACGGGAGAGGCCACAACGGTGAGAGGCCCGAGTACCGCAAAAAAAAAAAAAAAAAAAAAGAATCCGCCTGCCAATGCAGGGGACATGGGTTCGAACTGTGGTCCAGGAAGATCCCACCTGCCGCGGAGCAACTAAGCCCGTGCGCCACAACTACTGAGCCTGCTCTCTAGATCCCGTGAGCCACAACTTCTGAGTCTGCGTGCCACAACTACTGAAGCCCGCGCTCCTAGAGCCTGTGCTCGGCAACAAGAGAAGCCACTGCAATGAGAAGCCCGCGCACCACAACAGAGTAGCCCCCACTCACCTCAACTAGAGAAAGCCCGCGTGCAGAAATGAAGACCCAAAACAGCCAAAAATAAATAATTTATTTTAAAAAGTGTTGTTGCTACTATCATGAATACTTTTAATAATAATAATACTGTGGGCTGCCTTCCCGTCCTGATGCTTGTCTGCTGACAGTCCGTCTCAAGCCACCTCCCACTTGCCTCCCATCCCTGGCTCTCTTAGGCTGGCTTGTGGGCTGTAAGGATGGCTGGTAGAGGGTCAGGTATTGATGGCTGAACTGCCAGTCTCTTCTGGAATTTCACAGACCCAGGGGCATGTACCCAAGAGGGAAGATTTGCTCCAGCTGGGATGTGGGTTTTGCTCTACCTGATCTCACCAGGACCACCTTCATGTAGTCAGGGTCAGAGATCACAGGGCTAACCTTGCTCCCCCCTAGTCAGTGAGGATGGACACATGGGAATTTCTCTATCCTTTTCAGCAGTTGTTGCTGTTTCTGTTCCTTTGGAACTATAACAAGAGTAACAAAATAAAAAAAACCTTGTTTTAAGGTCAGTTGCTTGGGGTGGGGGTGAATGTTTGGACAGGCATGGAGAGATGGTTCAGAAACTATCTGCAGAGATCAAAGATTAGCTCTGATGAGCTGGGCTCTGATCCAGATTCTTGATATCTCTCCAGAACTTGGCCTAAGATCGGATTCTGTCTCCTTGTTTGTTTCTCACTCAGAATTGCCATTATAAGTTTACACATAGTTCATGCTTGATAAATGTTCAGGGATTAACTCCATGGCGTATAAAACATTTTCATAGACATCTGTAATGCTCAAGACAAACATGTATAAGGGAGGGATTATTACTTGATCTATCTCACTGAAGAATGAGGCAACCCATATTAAAGGATATGCCCGGGCTTCCCTGGTGGCGCAGTGGTTGAGAGTCCGCCTGCCGATGCAGGGGATACGGGTTCGTGCCCCGGTCTGGGAAGATCCCACATGCCACGGAGAGGCTGGGCCCGTGAGCCATGGCCGCTGGGCCTGTGCGTCCGGAGCCTGTGCTCCGCAATGGGGGAGGCCACAACAGTGAGAGGCCCGCGTACAGCAGAAAAAAAAAAAAAAAAAAGGATATGCCCAAGTGAGCTGCATCTAAAGTCAAACCTGCTGACTCCAAGGTGTCCTTCCCCAGGGTTCCCAAGGCTCCCTGGGTGCTTCTATTATCAGGTTTCAACTCAATGTTCTAATTGTGGGGCACCGTGTTGACAAGCTTACTTTTCATATATGTCATCCCTGTGTTCCTAGAGCCAGCATAGATCATGGTTCATAGAGATTGTGCCTCCTCACTTTTAAAAGAATCAATAATGTTTATGAAGAAGGAGTGAGTACATGCAGGAGTGTGAATGAATGAGTCTTGATTAAAATTGCTGTTGCAAGTGACAGAATCAGAGCTAACGGAAGAGAGAGGAAAAGGACAAAAAGAAAGCTGGGGGCCCAGGGGTGTCTCACGGACCCCAAGGGCAAGGGGCAGCCAGGCTGTGGAAGGGCAGAACCAGGGACTGAAGGGCTGCCAGGACTGTTTCTCCCATTCTTTCTCTCTGTACCTCCATGCATTCATCTCCCAGCAAGTGTTTATGGAGGTTCCACCTCGTACAGGCACTTTTCTAGAAGCTGGTGATACAGTTACGAACAAACAGATACAGTCGCTGTCCTTGTGCAGCTGGGTCCAGGCAATGCAGGAGTGAACATCTACCCTTCTGAGGTTGGCACCTCACCATTCTGCCACCATCATGTCTGAGAGGCACTGCTGAATCCTATTCCAAGAATCTGATTCTAATCTCATGGCCAAGGCGTCCACCTGCTACAATCAACTGTGGCTGGGGGTGAATAGGGTTTTCGAAGACCACCCTGTGCGAGGGAAGAGATCTCAGAGCAGACATCCCCAAATGTTTCCACTGCAGTGAATGTCAAATACAAGAATAAGTAGATGGGTAGAAGGATTCATTCGTTTATTTGGTAACTCTGAGTTGAGTACTTACTTTGGGTCAACTTTCATCCTAGGAGCTAGAGATCCAGCAGTGAACAACAAAATCCCTGCTATTGTGGAGCTCCTGTTCTAGTGGTGTGGGCGGGGCTGACAATCCTGCCCTGAACTGAGACGTGTCCTGCTTGAATTCATTCTGGGGGCTGCCCTGTGTTCCCAGGTCACATCCATCATTGGGACTGCCCTGCTCTGTTGATCCAGTGCAGGGACTGACTGGTGGGAGCCTCTTACCTCCCAGCTATGTTACCTAGTTTTCCTGGATCTCCTCTTGTTGGCCCAGAGGACTTGGGGTCCGTGTTTCTGCACAGGAGCATGCCTCCTTTCTGATTGCTTGGTGCCCAAGCCAGCCAGCTGCCTGCAAATCCTTCTTCATTGGCACTGCATTTGTTCTACCCAATTATGTATGGCATTCTAATTCCTGACTCTGCCAATATTAGAGGGGTTGAAAGAAATCTCAGTATTATAAGAGCTAGAAATATTTGGTTGTGATTGCTATATTAGGCCAGTAGAAATTGAGAGGTGATTAAGCACCATGAGTAGTATAATTTACGTAAGAGAAATTATCTACTTATTGAGTCTATATATTCTCTGATGGCCATCAGTGTAATGGGAACATCACCTGAGGTGTTTTAGGGGTTCCATCCGTCAACTCTTAACTCAGAAAAGTGACAACTGCATCAAAAAAAGACCACAATTTCTCAAAATCAAAATAATCTGGAAATCAAATATAACCATTTTCATGAACAAACTGGGCTTTGGCTGACTCTCTGTGGCTTATTCCAATAGGAGCCATCTTAGCTCCACTCTGCTGATAATTGCTCGGTCTCCTTCTTTTGAGAAAAGACTGGCTCTCACTGTGTGCCCTCACCCTCTGCATCTCTCCAGGGCTGAGGGCTGGCTCATTCACTGGGTAGGCACTGCCCTCCCCCAGCCTGCAAGCTGCTCCTTTCTCTCTGTCTGCTCTCACTCCACACACCTGGGCTGAGCATCTCTCCAGGTCAGGCTCTGTGTTGGGTACTGGAGTACAGGGGTACAAGAAGGGGACGATACCTCAGCCCCAGGGAGCTCATAGTACAGTGTATGAGGGAAGAGAGCCCAGAGATGAAAAGACCCTATTTAATGGCACAAGTCAAATGTCAGTACCCTTGGCTAGAGGTCAACCTTGAGGCGCGATTGATCACTTTGCCTAGGAATATCACAGTTTTAACCACTCAGAGTCCTGCATTCCACCAAACCGAGCCAGTTGGCCCCCCTCTGACTGACATAACCCCCCACCTAGCAGGTGGGCCTCTTTTCCTGTGACCTGACACCTTCTTAGATTCCTGTCTATCATCTCCATGGACTGTGAACCCACAGGGCAGCATCCATCAGACTGATGTCTGTGCTCCTAGGCAAGCTCAGGGCCAGGCAGAGAGGATGGGATTGAGGGATGGGGCAGGGAAGCATCTAGAAGCCTGTTCTATGAGAATAGGTGAAGTTGCTCAGCCTGGAGAGTAGGGAGACTTAGTAAGAAGAGCCACTGTCCTCAAAGTGCAGGGCTGCCAGGACAGCCTGCAGATCTACCTAAGGAAGGTGTGTCTGACAGACCTGAGGACACCAGGAACACAGGTTCCTGGGAGGGAGTGAGCTCAGCGAACTGGGATGAGGAGCCAAGACCTGAGAGGTAAGCTGGGTTTTCCCCAGGAACCACATGCTTGTTACACAACAAGACTTTGTCCTGTGGACTTGCTGACCATGACCATGCTCTGAGAGCACTGGCCCTCCCTGCCCTCCCACTGCCCCCTGTCCCACCCCTTCCTACCTCCTGGTTTTGCCCGTGGCTAATTAGAAGCCCTTCAAGAACATTTTAATAATCACATTGGAGAGATAGGTTTTGCAATATCAATAGCATAATCATTTCTCCATTCAAATACATGAGAATTTCAAGATTAAGTTTTATCCTTAATCTTAATTATGATATTTTCCTACTAATAGGTTTACTTTGAACTGCAACCAGGAAATGTGCTCAACTGGGACTACATCCCTCACTTCCATCATCCATAGAGGGTCCAACACCAGTTTCAGTGCTACTTCACTGAAGTACTACAGTTGTAGCAGGAGCAGTTTTACTAGTTCCTTTTTATCCTATGTTAGAAAATAATTATACAATTAAATTTTTTATACTCTGCTTAGGAGCCTTTAATATATCATTTATTGCAATCTCTTCTTAAACAAAAAATGGTATTTTAAAAATTGTTCCTTTCTTCTGATAAAACTTTACCTAGGTTCACCAAGAAAAAAAAGAGGATATGTTACAACTCATAACCATAGAAGTACAAAGGAACATGAGACTACTATGAATAATTAAATGCCAACAAATTTGATAACTTAGAAGAAATGGATAAATTTCTAGAAACGTACAGCCTACCAAGACTGAATCATGAAGAAAATAGAAAATCTAAACCGGCTGATTGCTAGTGAAGAGATTGAATCGGTAATCAAAAACCTTCAACAAACAAAACTCTAGGAACAGACAGCTTCACAGGTGAATTTTATCAAATATTTGAAGAAGAATTAATACCAATCCTTTTCAAATTCTTCCCAAAACAGAAGATAAGAGAACACTTCCAAACTCATTTTACAAGGCCAGTATTACCCTGATATCAAATGCAGACAAGAAGACCACAAGAAAAGAAAATTACAGGCCAATAACACTGATGAACATAGATACAAGAATTTTCAACAAAATGTTAGTGAACTGAATTCAATAATAATTTAAAACGTGGAAGCACAAAAGACCCTAAATAGCAAAAGCAAACTTGAGAAAAACAGAACAAATCTGGAGGTATCATCCTCCCAGACTTCAGACTATACTATAAAGTTATAGTAATCAAAACAACACAGTATTGTTGTAAAAACAGACACATAGATCACTGGAACAGAATAGAGATCCCAGAAGTAAACTCTCCTAAATGGTTAGTTAATTTATGACAACGGAGCCAGGAATATACAATGGGAAAAGGACAGTCCCTTTAATAAGTGGTGGAAATTCAGAATGAAGTGGAAGAATGGAGGGAAATGCTTAGAGTCTTAGAGAATACACATTTCATCATAACAGAATGTTGGGAGAAATATAAGCATTAAAGGTATTTCTGATGATGGCTCAGAAGGAAATGAGGGACATGTTATTGGAAACTAGAGAAAACCAAACTTGTTATATAGTGGCAGGAAATTTAGCCGAATTATATGCAACAGTTGTGTGGAAAGCAGGACTTCTATGAAAACACCTTGGATATTTAACTGACAAGATTTCCAAGCAAAATATTGAAAATATGGCCTGGTTTCTTCTTGCTGCTTATAATAAGAAGTGAGAATAAGGAAATAAATTGAGGGAAGAACTGTTAAACAAAAAGAAACTAGTTCTTTATGATCTGGGAAATTGCCAGCTTATCCAGATTGCAAAAATTATGCTAAAATGAAGAGAATCTTTCTTAGGAAATCATGTCATGCAGACAAGTCCAAGGGTGTCCTTTGCTGGTTCTGAAAAGGTCAATGTGTGGCTCACAGATTCTCTCAAAAACTCAGAAGGCAGGAATAGAGGTGGGATTATTCAGAAAAGACCTCTGGAGGATCTTCCTGTCTAATGGTCTGAATCCCTGTGGCATACAGGGGAGATCCACAAGATTTATGAGAATGTTCTATTAGCTGAGCTAACTTGTACTGAAAGGGATCAAGAAAGGACAAAATGAAGGAAGCCTGCTGGACTCCAAATTCTACAGGAAAGAAACAAGCTAACAAAATTACTCAGCTGCAAATATATTCTATCCTTCAAGAGAAAGGGAGAATGACTCCAAGACAAAACCTTAGTGTCAGAGGGTACAGTCATGAGCCCAGAGGATGGAACCTCAAGCCACAAAGGATTATTCCCAGGCCTGAAATATCATGACATTTTCCCTGCTGAATTTTGAAATTGCTACAAACCGGAGACTCCTTTCTTCTCTTGTCTTCCTTTTGGAATAGGAATGTCTATAGCTTTTATACTAGGCTTTGTCGCCAATTTATTTTAGGAACAGATAAACTGTTTTTTACTTTCAGAGGGCCAAATATTTAGGGGAATTTTGTTCAAGGATGGTTTATACCCAGGCTCACACCCATACCAAAGTGAGATGATTTAGGTAATAAGATTGAGACTTTTGAGCCGATGATATTTCCATGAGACTTTGGACTTGAGTTGATACTATAAAGGATGGAGGTTTGGGGGGTTATAGGATGGAGTGAATGTATTTTGCAAGTGGAATGGACATGAATCTTTGGGAGACAGAGGGCAGACATTCGTAGGCTGAATAATGACTCCCAAATATATCAGATTCTATTGATAATTCTAGGACCATGTAAATATTACCTTACTAGAAAAAAATGGTCTGGGAAGATGTGATTACATTCAGAATTTTGAGACTGGGAGATTATCCTGGATTATCAAGGTGGCTCCCAGATTAAATCATTTGTATCCTGATAAGAGGGAGGCAGAGGTAGATGTAACACACACGGGAGATGATCATGTGAAGACAGAGTGAAAAGAGATTTGAAGATGCTGACTTTGAAGAACGGAGATATGCGGCCATAAGCCAAGGAATTCCAGCAGCCACCAGAAGCTGGAAAAGAAAGGGAATGAATTCACCCTATAGATTCCAGAGAGAGTGTGGCTCTGCCAATATCTTGATTTTGCCCCAGGGATACTAATATCACACTATGGCCCCAAGAATGATGACATATTAAATTTCTATTGTTTTAAGCCACCAAAGTTCTGGTACATTGATACAGTTGCCCCAGGAGACTAATATAGGTAGGATAGGAATCCTTTCTCTGAATACTTCATAGAATTAATCATTTAGTCAGTCATTAATTCACCCCAAAACTACTATATTTTGAGTTCACAGTTTAGTGCCCAAAGGCAGAGAAATAAATTAGTACAATAAATTATGATAAAGGATGTCCTGAAGGAATGAATAGTAGGTGTAGGCAACCTAGGGAAAGAGATGATTAAAAAATAAAGAAGTCTTACTAGCTGAATGGACACAAAAACAGGATCCATATATATGCTGTCTACAAGAGACCCCCTTCAGACCTAAGGACACATACAGACTGAAAGTGAGGGGATGGAAAAAGATATTCCATTCAAATGGAAATCAAAAGAAAGCTGGAGTAGCAAGTCTCATATCAGACAAAATACACTTTAAAATAAAGACTATTACAAGAGACAAAGAAGGACACTACATAATGATCAAGGGATCAATCCAAGAAGAAGATATATTGTAAATATTTATGCACCCAACATAGAAGCACCTGAATGCATAAGGCAAATGCTAACAGCCATAAAAGGGGAAATTGACACTAACACAATAATAGGAGGGGACTTTAACAACCCACTTTCACCAATGGACAGATCATCCAAAATGAAAATAAATAAGGAAACACAAGCTTTAAATGACACATTAGACAAGACGGACTTAATTGATATTTATAGGACATTCCATCCAAAAACAACAGAATACACTTTCTTCTCAAATGCTTATGGAACTTTCTCCAGGACAGATCATATCCTGGGTCAAAATTCAAGCCTTGGAAAATTTCAGAAAACTGAAATCATATCAAGTATCTTTTCTGACAACAACGCTGTGAGACTAGATATCAACTACAGGAAAAAATCTGTAAAAAATACAAACACATGGAGGCTAAACACTACACTAATAAATAACCAGACATCACTGTAGAAATCAAAGCGGAAATAAAAAAATACCTAGAAACAAATGACAGAGAAAACACGACAACCCAAAACCGATGGGATGCAGCAAAAGCAGCTCCAAGAGGGAAGTTTATAGCAATACAATCCTACCTCAAGAAACAAGAAACATCTCAAATAAACAACCTAACCTTACACCTAAAGCAATTAGGGAAAGAAGAACAAAAAAACTCCAAAGTTAGTAGAACTAAAGAAATCATAAAGATCAGATCAGAAATACATGAAAAAGAAATGAAGGAAATGATAGCAAAGATCCATAAAACTAAAAGCTGGTTCTTTGAGAAGATAAACAAAATTGATAAACCATTAGCCAGATTCATCAAGAAAAAAGGGAGAAGACTCAAATCAATAGAATTAGAAATGAAAAAAGAGAAATAACAACTGACACTGCAGAAATACAAAGCATCATGAAAGATTACTACAAGCAACTATATGCCAATAAAATGGACAACCTGGCAGAAATGGACAAATTCTTAGAAAAGCACAAGCTTCCAAGACTGAACCAGGAAGAAATAGAAAATATAAACAGACCAATCACAAACATTGAAATTGAAAGTGTGATTAAAAATCTTCCAACAAACAAAAGCCCCGGACCAGGTAGCTTCACAGGCAAATTCTCTCAGACATTTAGAGAAGAGCTAACACCTATCCTTCTCAAACTCTTCCAAAATATAGCAGAGGGAGGAGCACACCCAAACTCATTCTATGTGGCCACCATCACCCTGATACCAAAACCAGACAAAGATGTCACAAAAAAAGAAAACTAGAGGCCAATATCACTGATGAACACAGATGCAAAAATCCTCAACAAAATACTAGCAAACAAAATCCAACAGCATATTAAAAGGATCATACACCATAATCAAGTGAGGTTTATCCCAGGAACGCAAGGGTTCTTCAAAGTATGCAAATCAGGGCTTCCCTGGTGGTGCAGTGGTTGAGAGTCCACCTGCCAATGCAGGGGACATGGGTTCGTGCCCCAGTCCGGGAAGATCCCACATGCTGCGGAGCGGCTGGGCCCGTGAGCCATGGCCACTGAGCCTGCACGTCTGGAGCCTGTGCTCCACAACGGGAGAGGCCACAACATTGAGAGGCCCGCATACCGCAAAAAACAAAAAACAAACAAACAAAAAAACGCAAATCAATCAATGTGATACACCATATTAACAAATTGAAGGAGGAAAACCATATGATCATCTAAATAGATGCAGAAAAAGCTTTTGACAAAATTCAACACCCATTTATGATAAAAACCCTCCAGAAAGTAGGCATAGAGGGAACTTACCTCAGCATAATAAAGGCCATAGATGACAAACCCACAGCCAACATTGTTCTCAATGGTGAAAAATTGAAAACATTTCCACTAAGATCAGGAATAAGACAAGATTGCCCATCCTCACCACTATTATTCAACATAGTTTTGGAAGTTTTAGCCACAGCAATCAGAGAGGATAAAGAAATAAAAGGAAGCCAAATTGGAAAAGAAGAAGTAAATGTCACTGTTTGCAGATGACATGATACTATACATAGAAAATCCTAAAGAAGCTACCGGAAAACTACTAGAGCTAATCAATGAATTTGGTAAAGTAGCAGGATACAAAATTAATGCACAGGGCTTCCCTGGTGGTGCAGTGGTTGAGAGTCTGCCTGCCAAAGCAGAGGACATGGGTTCATGCCCTGGTCTGGGAAGATCCCACATGCCACAGAGCGGCTAGGCCCGTGAGCCATGGCCACTGAGCCTGCGTGTCCGGGGCCTGTGCTCTGCAATGGGAGAGGCCACAACAGTGAGAGGCCTGTGTACATCAAAAAAAAAGAAAAAAAAAAAATTAAGGCCCAGAAATCCCTTGCATTTCTATACACGAATGATGAAAAACCTGAAAGAGAAATTAAGGAAACAACCCCATATATCATGAATAAAATACCTAAGACTAAACCTACCTAAAAAGACAAAAGACCTGTATGCAGAAAACTATAAGACACTGTTGAAAGAAATTAAAGATGATACATACAGATGGAGATATACACCATGTTCATGTACTAGAAGATTCAACATTGTGAAAATGACTATACTACACAAAGCAATCTACAGATTCAGTGCAATCCCTATCAAACTACCACTGGCATTTTTCACAGAACTAGAACAAAATATTTCACAATTTGTGTGGAAACACAAAAGACCCCGAATAGCCAAAGCAATCTTGAGAAAGAAAAACAGAGCTGGAGGAGTCAGGCTCTCTGACTTCAGATTATACTACAAAGCTACAGTAATCAAGACAGTATTGTACTGGCACAAAAACAGAAATATAGATCAATGGAACAGGCTAGAAAACCCAGAGAAAAACCCATGCACATATGGTCACCTTATCTTTGATAAAGGAGGAAAGAATATACAATGGAGAAAAGACAACCTCTTCAACAAGTGGTGCTGGGAAAACTGGACAGTTACATGTACAAGAATGAAATTAGAACACTCCCTAGCACCATACACAAAAATAAACTCAAAATGGATTAAAAACCTAAATGTAAGGCCAGACACTATTAAACTTAGAGGAATACAGGCAGAACACTCTATGACATAAATCACAGTAAGATCTTTTCTGACCACCTCCTAGAGGAATGGAAATAAAAACAAAAATAAACAAATGGCACCTGATGAAACTTACAAGCTTTTGCACGGCAAAGGAAACCATAAAGAAGACGAAAAGACAAGCCTCAGAATGGGAGAAAATATTTGCAAATGAAGAAACTGACAAAAGATTAATCTCCAAAATATACAAGCAGTTCATGCAGCTCAGTATTAAAAAAACAAACAATCCAGTTTAAAAAAGGGCAAAAGACCTAAAAAGACATTTCTCTAAAGAAGATATACAGATTGCCAACAAACACGTGAAAGGATGCTCAACATCACTAATCATTAGAGGAATGCAAATCAAAACTACAATGAGGTATCACCTCAAACAGGTCAGAATGGCCATCATCAAAAATCTACAAACAATAAATGCTGGAGAGGGTGTGGATAATAGGGAACCCTCTTGCACTGTTGGTGGGAATGTAAATTGATACAGCCACTATGGAGAACAGTATGGAAGTTCCTTAAAAAACAAAAAATAGAACTACCATACGACCCAGCAATCTCACTACTGGGCATATACCCTGAGAAAACCATATTCAAAGAGAGTCATGTACCACAATATTCATTGCAGCACTATTTACAAGAGCCAGGACATGGAAGCAATGTAAGTGTCCATTGACAGATAAGTGGATAAAGATGATGTGGCACATATATACAATGGAATATTACTCAGCCATAAAAAGAAACGACATTGAGTTATTTGTAGCGAGGTGGATGGACCTAGAAACTGTCATACAGAGTCAAGTAAGTCAGAAAGAGAAAAACAAATACTGTATGCTAACACATATATATGGAATCTAAAAAAAAAAAAAAGAAAATGGTTCTGAAGAACCTAGGGGCAGGACAGGAATAAAGACGCAGACGTAGAAAAAATCTGATCACAGACTTCCGGGGAAGATGGCGGAAGAGTAAGACGCGGAGATCGCCTTCCTCCCAACAGATACACCAGAAATACAGCTACATGTGGAACAACTCCTACAGAACACCTACTGTACACTGGGAGAAGACCTCAGACCTCCCAAAAGGCAAGAAACTCCCCACGTACCTGGGTAGGGCAAAGCGGAGAGATTCCCGCACAGAGGATCGGTGCCAACTGGCACTCACCAGCCCGAGAGGCTTTTCTGCTCACCCGCCAGGGCGGGCGGCGCTGGGAGCTGAGGCTCGGGCTTCAGTCGGAGCTCAGGGAGAGGACTGGGGTTGGCGGCGTGAACACAGCCTGAAGGGGCTAATGCGCCACAGCTAGCCGGGAGGGAGTCCGGGAAAAAGTTTGGACCTGCCGAAGAGGCAAGAGACTTTTTCTTCCCTCTTTGTTTCCTCGTGTGCGAGGAGAGGGGATTAAGAGCGCTGCTTGGAGGAGCTCCAGAGACGGGCGCGAGCCGCAGCTGAAAGCGCGGACCCCAGAGATGGGCGTGGGATGCTGGGGCTGCTGCTGCCGCCGTGAGGCCTGTGTGCGAACGCAGGTCACTGTCCACGCCCCCCTTCCGGGGAGCCTGTGCAGCCCGTCACTGCTGGGGTCTCGGGATCCAGGGACGGCTTCCCTGGGAGAACGCACAGTGCGCCTCGGGCTGGTGCAACGTCACGCCGGCCTCTGCCACTGCAGGCTCCACCCGCACTCCGTGCCCCTCCCTGACCCCCGGCCTGAGTGAGCCAGAGTCCCCGAAGCAGCTGCTCCGTTAACCCTGTCCCGTCTGAGCGAAGAACAGACGCCCTCCGGCGACCTACACGGAGAGGTGGGGACAAATCCAAAGCTGAGACCCAGGAGCTGTGAGAACAAAGAAGAGAAAGGGAAATCTCTCCCAGCAGCCTTAGAAGCAGTGGATTAAAGCTCCACAATCAACTTGATGTACCCTGCATCTGTGGAATACATGAATAGACAACAAATCATCCCAAATTGAGGAGCCAGGAGTCAGTGCTGTGCCTCTGAGGTGGGAGAGCCAATTTCAGGACACTGGTCCACAAGAGACCTCCCAGCTCCACATAATGTCAAACGACGAAAATTTTCCAGAGATCTCCATCTCAACACCAGCACCCAGCTTCACTCAACGACCAGCAAGCTACAGTACTGGACACCCTATGCCAAACAACTAGCAAGACAGGAACACAACACCACCCATTAGCAGAGAGGCTGCCTAAAATCATAAAAAGTCCACAGACACCCCAAAATACACCACCAGACGTGGACCTGTCCACCAGAAAGACAAGATCCAGCCTCATCCACCAGAACACAGGCACTAGTCCCCTCCACCAGGAAGCCTACACAACCCACTGAACCAACCTTAGCCACTGGGGACAGACACCAAAAGCAACGGGAACTACGAACCTGCAGCCTGCAAAAAGGAGACCCCAAACACAGTAACATAAGCAAAATGAGAAGACAGAAAAACACACAGCAGGAGAAGGAGCAAGATAAAAACCCACCAGACCTAACACATGAAGAGGAAATAGGCAGTCTACCTGAAAAAGAATTCAGAATAATGATAGTAAAGATGATCCAAGATTCTATTTCCAAGATCCAAAATCTTGGAAATAGAATGGACAAAATGCAAGAAACAGTTAACAAGGACCTAGAAGAACTAAAGATGAATCAAGCATCAATTACAAACACAATAAATGAAATGAAAAATACTCTAGATGGGATCAATAGCAGAATAACTGAGGCAGAAGAACGGATAAGTGAGGTGGAAGATAAAATAGTGGAAATAACTGCAGAGCAAAATAAAGAAGAAAGAATGAAAAGAACAGAGGACAGTCTCAGAGACCTCTGGGACAACATTAAACGCACCAACATTCGAATTATAGGGGTTCCAGAAGAAGAAGAGAAAAAGAAAGGGACTGAGAAAATATTTGAAGAGATTATAGTTGAAAACTTCCCTAATATGGGAAAGGAAATAGTTAATCAAGTCCAGGAGGCACAGAGAGTCCCATACAGAATAAATCCAAGGAGAAATACGCCAAGACACATATTAATCAAACTGTCAAAAATTAAACACAAAGAAATCATATTAAAAGCAGCAAGGGAAAAACAACAAATAACACACAAGGGAATCCCCAACAGGTTAACAGCTGATCTCTCAGCAGAAACTCTACAAGCCAGAAGGGAGTGGCAGGACATATTTAAAGTGATGAAGGAGAAAAACCTGCAACCAAGATTACTCTACCCAGCAAGGATCTCATTCAGATTTGATGGAGAAATTAAAACCTTTACAGACAAGCAAAAGCTGAGAGAGTTCAGCACCACCAAACCAGCTTTACAACAAATGCTAAAGGAACTTCTCTAGGCAAGAAACACAACAGAAGGAAAAGACCTACAATAACGAACCCAAAACAATTAAGGAAATGGGAATAGGAACATACATATCAATAATTACCTTAAATGTAAATGGACTAAATGCTCCCACCAAAAGACACAGATTGGCTGAATGGATACAAAAACAAGACCCATATATATGCTGTCTACAAGAGACCCACTTCAGACCTAGAGACACATACAGATTGAAAGTAAGGGGATGGAAAAAGATATTCCATGCAAATGGAAATCAAAAGAAAGCTGGAGTAGCAATTCTTATATCAGACAAAATAGACTTTAAAATAAAGACTATTAGAAGAGACAAAGAAGGACACTACATAATGATCAAGGGATCGATCCAAGAAGAAGATATAACAATTGTAAATATTTATGCACCAAACATAGGAGCACCTCAACATATAAGGCAAATGCTAACAGCCATAAAAGGGGAAATCGACAGTAACACACTCATAGTAGGGGACTTTAACACCCCACTTTCACCAATGGACAGATCGTCCAAAATGAAAATAAATAAGGAAACACAAGCTTTAAATGATACATTAAACAAGATGGACTTAATTGATATTTATAGGACATTCCATCCAAAAACAACAGAATACACATTTTTCTCAAGTGTTCATGGAACATTCTCCAGGATAGATCATATCTTGGGTCACAAATCAAGCCTTGGTAAATTTAAGAAAATTGAAATTGTATCAAGTATCTTTTCCGACCACAATGCTATGAGACTAGACATCAATTACAGGAAAAGATCTGTAAAAAATACAAACACATGGAGGCTAAACAATACACTACTCAATAACGAAGTGATCACTGAAGAAATCAAAGAGGAAATAAAAAAATACCTAGAAACAAATGACAATGGAGACACAACGACCCAAAACCTATGGGACGCAGCAAAAGTAGTTCTAAGGGGAAAGTTTATAGCAATATAAACCCACCTTAAGAAACAGGAAACATCTCGAGTAAACAACCTGACCCTGCACCTAAAGCAATTAGGGAAAGAAGAACAAAAAACCCCCAAAGTTAGCAGAAGGAAAGAAATCATAAAGATCTGATCAGAAATAAATGAAAAAGAAATGAAGGAAATGATAGCAAAGATCAATAAAACTAAAAGCTGGTTCTTTGAGAAGATAAACAAAATGGATAAACCATTAGCCAGACTCATCAAGAAAAAAAGGGAGAAGACTCAAATCAATAGAATTAGAAATGAAAAAGGAGAAGTAACAACTGATACTGCAGAAATACAAAAGATCATGAGAGATTACTACAAGAAACTCTATGCCATTAAAATGGACAACCTGGAAGAAATGGACAAATTCTTAGAAATGCACAACCTGCCAAGACTGAATCAGGAAGAAATAGAAAATATGAATAGACCCATCACAAGCACTGAAATTGAAACTGTGATTAAAAATCTTCCAACAAACAAAAGCCCAGGGCCAGATGGCTTCACAGGCGAATTCTATCAAATATTTAGAGAAGAGCTAACACCTATCCTTCTCAAACTCTTCCAAAATATAGCAGAGGGAGGAACACTCCCAAACTCATTCTACAAGGCCACCATCACCCTGATACCAAAACCAGGCAAGGATGTCACAAAGAAAGAAAACTACAGGCCAATATCACTGATGAACATAGATGCAAAAATCCTCAACAAAATACTAGCAAACAGAATCCAACAGCACATTAAAAGGATCATACACCATGATCAAGTGGGGTTTATTCCAGGAATGCAAGGATTCTTCAATATATGCAAATCAATCAATGTGATACACCATATTAACAAATTGAAGAAGAAAAAACATATTATCATCTCAATAGATGCAGAGAAAGCTTTCGACAAAATTCAACACCCATTTATGATAAAAACCCTGCAGAAAGTAGGCATAGAGGGAACTTTCCTCAACATAATAAAGGCCATATATGACAAACCCACAGCCAGCATCGTTCTCAATGGTGAAAAACTGAAACCATTTCCACTAAGATCAGGAACAAGACAAGGCTGCCCACTCTCACCACTCTTATTCAACTTAGTTTTGAAAGTTTTAGCCACAGCAATCAGAGAAGAAAAGGAAATAAAAGGAATCCAAATTGGAAAAGAAGAAGTAAAGCTGTCACTGTTTGCAGATGACATGATACTATACATAGAGAATCCTAAAGATGCTACCAGAAAACTACTAGAGCTAATCAATGAATTTGGTAAAGTAGCAGGATACAAAATTAATGCACAGAAATCTCTGGCATTCCTGTACACTAATGATGAAAAATCTGAAAGTGAAATCAAGAAAACACTCCCATTTACCATTGCAACAAAAAGAATAAAATATCTAGGAATAAACCTACCTAAGGAGACAAAAGACCTGTATGCAGAAAATTATAAGACACTGATGAAAGAAATTAAAGATGATACAAATAGATGGAGAGATATACCATGCTCCTGGATTGGAAGAATCAATATTGTGAAAATGACTCTACTACCGAAAGCAATCTACAGATTCAATGCAATCCCTATCAAACTACCACTGGCATTTTTCACAGAACTAGAACAAAAAATTTCAAAATTTGTTTGGAAAAACAAAAGACCCCGAATAGCCAAAGCAATCTTGAGAACGAAAAACGGAGCTGGAGGAATCAGGCTCCCTGACTTCAGACTATACTACAAAGCTACAGTAATCAAGACAGTGTAGTACTGGCACAAAAACAGAAAGATAGATCAATGGAACAGGATAGAAAGCCCAGAGATAAACCCATGCACATATGGTCAACTTACCTTTAATAAAGGAGGCAGGAATGTACAGTGGAGAAAGGACAGCCTCTTCAATAAGTGGTGCTGGGAAAACTGGACAGGGACATGTAAAAGTATGAGATAAGATCATTCTCTAACACCATACACAAAAATAAGCTCAAAATGGATTAAAGACCTAAATGTAAGGCCAGAAACTATCAAACTCTTAGAGGAAAACATAGGCAGAACACTCTATGACATAAATCACAGCAAGATCCTTTTGGACCCACCTCCTAGAGAAATGGAAATGAAAACAAAGATAAACAAATGGGACCTAATGAAACTTCAAAGCTTTTGCACAGCAAAGGAAACCATAAACAAGACCAAAAGACAACCCTCAGAATGGGAGAAAATATTTGCAAATGAAGCAACTGACAAAGGATTAATCTCCAAAATTTATAAGCAGCTCATGCAGCTCAATATCAAAAAACAAACAACCCAATCCAAAAATGGGCAGAAGACTTAAATAGGCATTTCTCCAAAGAAGACATACAGACTGCCAACAAACACATGAAAGAATGCTCAACATCATTAATCATTAGAGAAATGCAAATCAAAACTACAATGAGATATCATCTCACACCAGTCAGAATGGCCATCATCAAGAAATCTAGAAACAATAAATGCTGGAGAGGGTGTGGAGAAAAGGGAACACTCTTGCGCTGCTGGTGGGAATGTGAATTGGTACAGCCACTATGGAGAACGGTATGGAGGTTCCTTAAAAAACTACAAATAGAACTACCATATGACCCAGCAATCCCACTACTGGGCATATACCCTGAGAAAACCATAATTCAAAAAGAGACATGTACCAAAATGTTCATTGCAGCTCTATTCACAATAGCCCAGAGATGGAAACAACCTAAGTGTCCATCATCGGATGAATGGATAAAGAAGATGTGGCACATATATACCATGGAATATTACTCAGCCAGAAAAAGAAACGAAACTGAGCTATTTGTAATGAGGTGGATAGACCTAGAGTCTGTCATACAGAATGAAGTAAGTCAGAAAGAGAAAGACAAATACCGTATGCTAACACATATATATGGAATTTAAGAAAAAAAAATGTCATGAAGAACCTAGGGGTAAAAACAGGAATAAAGACACAGACCTACTTGAGAATGGCCTTGAGGATATGGGGAGGGCGAAGGGTAAGCTGTGACAAAGCGAAAGAGAGGCATGGACATATATACAGTACCAAACGTAAGGTAGATAGATAGTGGGAAGCAGCCGCATAGCACAGGGAGATCAACTCGGTGCTTTGTGACCGTCTGGAGGGGTGGGATAGGGAGGGTGGGAGGGAGGGAGACACAAGAGGGAAGGGATGGGGGAACAGATGTATATGTATGACTAATTCACTTTGTTATAAAGCAGAAACTAATAAAAAAAAAACGCAGATGTAGAGAATGGGCTTGAGGACACAGGGAGGGGGAAGGGTAAGTTGGGACGAGGTGAGAGAGTGGAATGGACATATATACACTGCCAAATGTAAAACAGATAGCTAGTGGGAAGCAGCCGCATAGCACAGGGAGATCAGCTCGGTGCTTTGTGTCCACCTAGAGGGGTGAGATAGAGAGGGTGGGAGGAAAACGCCAGAGGGAGGAGATATGGGGATATATGTATATGTATACCTGTTTCACTTTATCATACAGCAGAAACTAACATGCCATTGTAAAGCAATTATACTCCAGTAAAGATATTAAAAATACATAAATAAATAAATAATAAAAAATAAAGGTCAAAGCTTTTCCCAGTTTGGTGGGTAATAAAAAAATAAAAAAATAAAAATAAAATAAAGAGGTCTTGGAGGATGGATAGGAGAATACCAGTTGGCAACGCTAGAAAAATTTTAATGTATTAGCAAATCCATGGATATCATACATAAAAAAGCCAGGGATGAGGACACCATCGTCAACCCAACACTTCTCTCACTTTTCTCATCGTTATCTCCTTCAAGATCATATCCAAGACCCAAAATGCAGAAAGTAAAAAAAAATGAATTTCAAGGAGAATTACTTGGAAGGGATCCTCCAAGGGGCCCCATTTCCTACAGACCTGCTCTTCCACCTATTTACCTCTTACTCCCAACACCCTCCTCCTTTGCCTGTCCTCGTGACAGCTAATTCATTACACAACCCATGAGGCCAGAGTTCTTTTCTTTCTCCCCTAAATCCTGGGCTCGGTCCAAACTCCAGGGCATGTAACCACTTACATTCATTCCTCTCCACTTTACCCCAGTTCCACGGAACTGATCTCCATCCCCCTCTGGGCTCCCCTCGCCCCCCCACAGGGACTCTTGGACTCCAACTCTTTCCCTTACTTGGCTCAGCACCAGCTTTTCGCCCACAGCATAGGGGCAGTAAGGCAAAGACCTTTGAAGTGGGAGAGCCTGGGTTTGAATTCTGCTTGTACCTCTTTCTTTCCCTCCCTCAGTCCTCGGCTTCTTCTATATAGTTGGGCTCACAATGCTCGGTAATAGTGAACACTAGTGAGCACTTCCTATGTTCTAGGCACTGAGCAAAGCCCAGTATATCGTTTCTCCCACAACAATCCTACAAAACTGATGAAAAAAGAAAATTGCCATACTCTAGAAGAGAAAACTAAGGCACAAGGAGCTTAGCTGCTTGCTCAGGATCACTCTGTTGGTAAAAAGTAGAACCAGGATGCAAACCCAGGGAGTCTAGCTCCAGAGACTTTGCTGTTAACCGTGAACGTAGAGCAATGACTAGTGGGTTGAGCCTCTGTTCCATACATGACAGCCCCCTAATTTTCCAGGGGCGTTTCATGCTTGATCTGTTTTCCAGTGTTTCCAAGTAGCAGGAGAGTGTTTCAGGTTATCAACTCCATGTACTGGTATGAATGCCAGCGTCACTATCCAGGGATGCTTTTGTGAGAAAGGGTTAGGCAAACCATGTGCTTAGATGGAGCAGTCATTGAAAATGATGTTTATGGAGACTTTTTAATGAGCTTATAACAAAGTGATCAAAGCAGACTGTACAACTCTCTGTAGCGTATGAGCTAAACTCAAAAAAACTGTGTCATCTGTGGTCAATATTTATTAACCAGTAAATATTTTTCCCATTCATTTGGTACCCACACAACCCAACCAAGGACTCCTTGAAGGTTGTCACTAGGCGTTCTATATCCTTATACCTTCCATAGCCTGGACCAGAGGACTCTGCCTACTGATGATGCCCAATAAATAGTTACTGATTTGATGAACAGATGAAGGAGGGACAAGCACAACTTTGCACTGGTTAAATCATCACCTTCAACAGACCAGGGTCAGTTTTAGGTGTCATATTTTAAAAAGGAAATTAATATTTTTATTCCAGGATGCTTCCTGATTCAGTTTATAGGCAACAGAAAGGCAGAAGAGGTGATGTAGTCAATTACAAAGGCAGCAGCTTGAAGCGATTACTGCTGTGGGGAGATCACTCCAGGCACTTCTTGTTTTCTGTGTTTGAAAAAGTTGGGTTTCATGCTGATGCAATTTATCATATTGTGATTATTTTTACTCTCCTACAAAGACTGCAACTTCCAGGCAAAAGTTTTTTAAACCTAAATCTTTGCTTGCTTTCCCATTCAGTGCAAGGCACAGAGCTATTCTGTTTATTTTCACCTGGGTCAATCTATATCATCACTTTTTACCTGGAATGAGATACAGAAGTGATTCTGAGACAGTGAGGTCTCTTACTCTGTACCCTGCACGACACAGGCAGTATAAGCAGGAAAGGTTTAAAACTATCTCCTCAACGTTTGCATAGTGCTTATACTTTCCAAAGCACAGTCGCAATGACTCCTCAATTTACCAGGTGTTATTAACCTTGGCTGATGGACAAGAAAACAGGGCCAGACATGTCAGTTGACTTTTCAAGGCACAAAGCAAGTAAGTGTCAGAGTTAAGACCATCACCTCAAATTTCTAACTCCAGGTTTGCTAATACATTGCTCTCACTCATTTTGCAGCTACTTGCTTTGTGCTGGCATGGTGCCAAGTGCTCTCTCTATGATGCCTCTTCATCCTTTCAATACTCTGTCCTAGAGCACACACCAACCTCTGGACAATCTCTCCAACCTTATCTCAGGCCACTGTCCTATGTAGTGGCAGCTCCTGGGAGACACCATACTTTTTCCTACTCCAGACTCTGTGCTTGCTGTTCCCTCTCCCTGGAATGCTCTTCCCTTACTCTTCACACAGTCAGCTCCTTATCAAGCTTCCGGTTTGACCTTGAATGTCCTTTCCAGCAAGAGCCCATCCTGGGTCACTCTATCTAAGCAGGGCCTCCCGTTAGTCTCTCTCCCAGTGCTGCGTTTATTTCCTTCTTATTACTCACTACTTTCTGCAATCTGTTTACTTTGTTGCTTGTTTATTATCAGTCTTCCCCCCATAGAAGGAAAGGGCAGGATCATGTTTCTCTCATTCCCCTGAGACAGGGCTCTGCACATAGCAGGTCCTCAATAAAAATGTGTTGCATGACATAACAGGGCTGGAATCAAGGTGGTTTCTGTTTTGAGCAAGAAGCTGGAATTCTCTTTCTAATGAAAAACTTTGATGCTGAAAAGAAATCTCTTTCTGGCTACAGTGGAGATAGGGGTTTGGTGGCAGACAACAGATGGAAGTAGGTTGACCAGTTTGGGATTGCTGTGCTCACCCAGGGGCAATAAGAAGGTGGCTTGGACTTAGAGCAGTGGCTATGGGGCTGGAGAGGGGACTGAGCCCAGAGATGTGTAGGACAGGGTGACTGGCTAGGAGAAGGGGTGCAGGAGGAGAGAGTGGGTGCTCCCTGGGCCTTCCTGGGCAGCCTCCTCTCTTCCCCGCTGGCCTGGCTGGTGATGCTGGGTTCCCGAGCGGCCTGGCCTTCTGTTGCCATTTCACATCCAGCAGATGGGGAGTCTGGACAAGGTGGTGTCCCCACACCCACCCACTGTGGTTGGGTCAGTTCCTTGACTTCCTGAACATCTATGACCATGACTACACCAAAGCTATGTACAGTCGAGGAGGTGAGGGTTCCTGGGAGAAGGTGGAGCTTTCTGAGAGCAAAGGAACCATGTGGGGAGGGGTCCTGGGCCTGTACCCTAAGTCTAGGCAGCTGAGGTTCCCACCCTATTTATCACCAAGCATCCTCCGGAAATCCCCAGTCCCCACTTGACCCAAGTTTCTCTTTGTCATGCAGATCCTAAGGCCCCGGATGTGTTTGACTTCTTCCTCCAATGGATTGGTGAGTGGGCACCTGCCTTTCCTGCCCTTGGTGCTAGGTGAGCAGGAGCCTTCCCTGTCCGGACCTCTCTGCCCAGTGCCCAATCTGGTAGTTGTTCCATCCACCGGACCACCCGGCCCCCAACTGCCTATGCTAAGCTCAGCTGCTCAGTAGGAAACGCGGGAGAAAGCAGGAGAGCTCCAGGTTGCTAGGGATGTGGGTCTCAGGCAACTTCTCCTGCCAGAGTGTCTCTTCCTAGAGAGGCAGGGCAAAGGCTCAGGACAATGTGTCCCTGTGAGGAACAGCGTCCTGCAGGCGGTGGCACTAGAGGTGATCCAGGAGGTTTTATTGGTGGCGCTGGCTGTGGCCAGGGCCTGAGGAAAGGAGTGGTGGCAGGACCCAGGCTGGTGTCACCAGAGGCTGCGAGGCTGTGTGGCTGGAAGGCAGAGCTGGGTTGGGATGCAAGGCTGGGCAGGGAGGACGGGGCAGGGTTGGGTGGTTTGGCTGTGCTTGGCCCCGGGCTGCCAGGGATGTGGCAGGATTGTATGACCTGACCGGCCCACCCTCTCCCGTCCCTTCCCCAGGGAAAGGCTTGCTGCTCCTCCAGGGGCCCAAGTAGTTTCAGTATCACAAGCTGCTCACACCTGGCTTCCCCTATGACATGCTGAAGCCCAATGTGGCTGTGCTCGCCGAGTCTACACGTGCCATGCTGGCGAGCTCCCCATGCCAGGCTCCCGGAGGCTGTGCTGCAGGGCCAGTTTTCCCTGCGGGAGGGCAGTGAAGAGAATTGCTGAGGCCCCACGGTCCATTTCTGTGTGCAGTAGCTGTGCGAGCCTTGCCCTGCCTGACACCTACTGCGGGCTGGGTGCTGACCAGGTGCTGAAGCTCCAAGTAGCCAGGCAGCCCCGGCCCTTGTCTCCACCAGGAGACCCAGTCCTCCCTCTTCCCAGATCAAAGGGCCTCTGTGAGACCCCAGTAAAGCTTCTACTGTAGCCGATTTGAGGGCTGCCTCTACTTGAGAATATTAGGAAGACCCTCCATATCTAAGAAGTGTCTCCTCATTCTTGGCCTAGCACAACCGCCTGAAATAACGTCAAGAGCAACTCATCTCTAAAATGGATGCCGGGAGACTTCCCTGGCAGTCCAGTGGTTATGACTCAGTGCTCCCAATGCAGGGGCCAAGGGTTTGATTCCTGGTTAGAGAACTAAGATCCCGCATGCCACATGGCGTGACCTCAAACATAAAATAAAATAAAATAAAATAAAAATTAAATAAAATTAAAATAAAATTAAATTAAATATAAAATAAAATGGATGCTGGGTATCGGGGTCCAGTTCAGAGTCTTAGGGCTGGATAATCCCCAGACGTTACCCAGGCTGGTCTTTCCCTTTGCAGGAGGCTCCTCCCCAGTATTGCTGCAGGCCTGACTTACACACAGACTGTGCTGGGGAGCTCACCACCCCTCGGCCCTCCTCTCCCCTTACACACAGCTGCCTGGCTGGGAAGAAGTGTCTGTGTGTGCTGGGCAAGGCTGCCTCCTGGTTCTGCCCTCTGAGCCTGAAGCCTCTTCCCTCCACCACCCCCATAACAGCAGGATGGAGGCCAGGCCAGGGACTGGGGGTGTGTGGGGGGAAGACAGAGGCGGGTCCTGGAGTGCAGGTGTTGGGCACCCAGCCTGGCTGGCCTCTCTCCCTCATCATCTTCCATCTCTGGATTCTAGGACAAGTGGGAGGAAAAGTCTCGTGAGCCTAAGAGCTTTGACATCTTCTGCGATGTGGGCCCCACGGCGCTGGACTCGCTCATGAAGTGCACCTTTGGCAGAGGAAAGAGCGGCCCGGGCCACAGGTCAGGGGCCCTCGGGGCTGACCACAGTCTCTACCCAGGCAGGCTTGGCGGGGCGAGGTGGCAGGACTCCCAGGCCCTGGTCTGAGAGGAGATAGGGTCCTGCCCTAGGGAGCCCAGCTCAGGTGGAGCCGGGCCTTTCCCATGGCTTTGGTGGGAGGCTAATGGCAGGGAGAGGACAGGCAGAGAGCGCAGCGGTTGAGGCTGGATTGTGGAATGGAGCCGCTCAGGGGGCTCTGCTGGGGGTCAGTGTCTGAGCATCCCTCCCTCCCTCCGCTGTGCAGGGACAGGAGCTACTGCCTGGCGGTCAGCGATCTCTCGCTGCTGATGCAGCCGCGCTTCGAGCCCTTCCAGTACCACAAGGACTCCATCTACTGGCTCACCCCGCAGGGCCGCCACTTCCTGCAGGCCTGCCAGGTGGCCCATGACCACGCAGGTGGGACCTTCCTGCACGGCCCACCCACGGGAAGCCCAGGTTCTAGTCTAGCTCCTCCCGGCCCCTGGGGGACCCCTCCCATTGCAGGACATCTGTTCCCCCTTCGGGCAGAGGGCAGGTCCCCAGGCAGTGACACCCTGTGCTCCCGGGACAGACCAGGTCATCAGGGAACGGAAGGCAGCCCTGCAGGACAAGAAAGAGAGGGAGAAGATCCAGAGCCGGAGGCACCTGGACTTCCTGGACATTCACCTTGGGGCCCGGGGGAGTGCACAGTCGTCCACTCCGACCTAAGAACTTGTCCCACATGGGTCTTCAGAGCGTCCTCCTGGGACAGGGCTCACTGGACAGCAGCAGGGGCTAAGCATTTTCTTCCTCTTTCCCCAGCACATATGACCTGTTTCGTGTCCCATGATACATATCAGCAAAGGCTCAGAGGTGGGAAGGGGCTGGCTGTGGCTGGCCATGGCACTGGGGAGAGATGTAGTGGCAGGGATGCTGGATCACATGCCTGAAGACCAATTCCAGACTTCTAAGACTGTGAAGAATCTTAGCACCCGCGAATCTTACAATCTTAGGCTTTATACATTACTTATTCATTCATTCACTCATTCAGTTGGTCCTTTATTCATTCACTCCACAAACTCACTGAGCCCTACCCTGGGTTAGTGTCCGTGCTAGGGATGCAGACGCTGAGAAAGCCTTGGCCTTGGCCTCCAGACGCTGACGGTCTAGTGCAGGAGACAGGAGGTGGACATTGACAGACCTCTTCCTCCTCCGGGTGGTATTCTGTGTGTCAAGTGAGCCAAGATGACAGAGCTGGTGAAGTCACAGGTCACTTGGCCAGAGAGGTCAAAGAAGCCTTCCTGGAGTAGGAGGCATCCAAGCTGTGCTTGGGAGAACAGATAAGAATCTAGGGGAAGGTCCTCACCCCCCAGTATGACAAGGAGTTTTCCCTCCCTCCCTCAGACCTTCATTTGACAGCTACTGTTATGAGGTCTTGTTGGAACCTACCTCAGATGCCTTGGGCGGTCTCACTGTGCCTTTGTGACCCAGGATGAAGATGGGATCGAGCTGTCAGATGCAGACCTCTGGGCCGAGGTGGACACGTTCATGTTTGAAGGCCATGACACCACCACCAGTGGCATGTCCTGGTTTCTCTTCTGCATGGCCCTGTACCCCGAGCGCCAGCATCGCTGTCGGGGGGAGGTGCGAGAGATTCTTGGGGACCGGGACTCCATCCAGGGGTGAGTGAGGCTGTGGGTGAGCCCCGTCTGTCCTGCTTCCCGGTCCCAGGGAAGAGCTGTGCTTACAGGGCCACTCTGGAAACCACGTGATGGCAGGTAGCCCTTGTCCTTTTCCCCTTCAGTGCTGTGGCTTTGTGGGGAGCTCTGCGTGGACACAGCCCTGAGCCCTTTCTCTAAGAACAGACCCTTTTCAGATGGGAGTCATGGAGACAAGGTGGTGAGCAGGAGGCTGACCTGTGTTCCGGCTCCCTCTGCTGGCAGAACCTGATGACCCTTCTGGGTTCCTGGACAGAGCAAGCAGCACCAGGAGAGGAAGGTTTCGAAACTGAGGATGCACAGAGCTGGGGCAGCCGGGGGAGCAGATCCCTCCCACCTGCCTTTGGATGGCCATGTGCAACCTCTAGACTCCTCTGATGAAGGAGAAAAGGCTGTTTCCCAAACTCCATCACTTCAAAACTTGCAACTGTTTTCCGTTTCTTGGTTCAAGCTTGAGCTCACTGACACGACGCTGGTTGACGCTGACCTCTCTGTGCAGAATGAGCTTTGGCGATCTCCCACGGGCCCCTCTCCCAGCTGTGCCCTCTGCCCCGTCTCCCTTCCTCCCCTCAGGCCTTTGAGTCCTGTCACCTTCCTTTCTCACAGGGCTAGGCACACAGCAGGGGCTCCGAAAATGCTCAGTTGAGGGGAGACACTTTAGATTCACTGAGGGAGACTGACTGAGAACTCCAGCATCCGGATGAAGGATGTGTGGTTTTTGTTTTTGGGTTTTTTTGGTTTGTTTGTTTTTTTGCAGTACGCGGGCCTCTCACTGTTGTGGCCTCTCCTGTGTGGAGCACAGGCTCCGGACGCGCAGGCTCAGCGGCCATGGCTCACGGGCCCAGCCGCTCTGCAGCATGTGGGATCTTCCCGGACCAGGGCACGAACCTATGTCCCCTGCTTCGGCAGGGGGAGTCTCACCCACTGCGCCACCAGGGAAGCCCAGGATGTGTGGTTTTATTGGTAGGACACTGGAAACCTCCCAGGGTGTGTGGCCCTGTGCCAGGCGCTCTCCGGGGTGTGGGTGCGGAGGGGGTGGAGGCACGATACTGCCCTCGGGGAGTTTTCAGAAAGACAGACTCACAGAGCCAAAAAGCTAGAGAAAACCGCAGAACGGGGTACGTGGCCCCGTGTTGAGAGCGGAGGAGTCAAAACGGGTGGGCCTGAGTTGGCTTCCTAAGGAGTCCTGAAACTCAGGTAGGCAAAGGGGGAGAGCTGGGCCCTCCAGGTCGGGGAGCAATGTGAACACGGCCTGGGGGCAGGGAGTTGAAACATGTATTTAATTTTCATTTCAATCCATTTCAAACTTGAAGCAACTTAAAGGACACCTATTCAATGAAATGTAGAGCACACATGAACAATGAGGACCAGGGGGATAAACCCTAGGGTTGGGGCTCTGTAATATGGTGTTGCACAGTAGTTATAGTTGGACCACATTGGGTCTGAGCTTCCTAGTGGCAATATATTCCTATATATAGAAAATTACTCACCCTCCTCTGAGCTTGTCACTGTTTATGCATTTCTTGCTTCATTTGACCAGTGTATATCAGCCCCTATTCCTCTCCATTCCAGCTCCCCAGGGAAACCAAGCAGAACCTAAAGAACTGTCCCTTGTGGGGTTTCTGTGGGGCCCTGAGAGACACAGGAGTGACCTTGTGTTTGACGGCCGGGAGCACATACACCCCTAGGGTCCTGTGCTTTCCCTTCCTAGCAGTGCAGGTGAGGGAGGGATGGAGAAAAGTGGAGCTAGACCCCTGGGTCTGAGTGGCCACCCTATGTCCAGCCTGGCCTGGACACTTGGAGCACTCGTGTCCCTCTGACTCTCGGGTGTGTGATGGTGGTGAAGGGAGGAGCTGGGGCTGGGCCCGCCTTCCCGCAGGACCGTGTTGCTCGCAGCCCAGAAAGGCCTGGCTGTGTTGCTGGCAGCGATGATCTGAGGAAGATGACCTACCTGACCACGTGCCTCAAGGAGAGCTTCCGCCTCTACCCCCCTGTGCCCCAGGTGTACCGCCAGCTCAGCAAGCCCGTCACTTTGTGGATGGTCGCTGTCTACCTGCAGGTGGGATAGGGTGGATTCTGGGTGGAACCGGAGTCCTTGCGGGTGCTCTCTGTACCCTCGCACCAGTGGGGAAGAACCCAGGCTTTGTGTTTGGCCTGTGTCCAAGTCCTAGCTCCACAAGGTAGGGGTAAATCTCTCCAGCTCTAAGCCTCTGCTCTCTCTTCTGTACCTGGGGATGAGAAGGGTCCCTGCCTTACTGGGTTGTTCTCAGGAGGAAAGAGACAACTTTCATCAGGGCTGTCATGTACCACCAAGCAGGTGGGGCCCTGAACAACTTCAGGAGGCATCATTCACTTCGGGTACGATGCTGTGCAATGTACAACCTGTATAACTGTGTGTGGTAGCTTTGTAAGGAGTGTTTAATGCTGGATCTGACACATAGTGAGCACCAATGAATGGTAGCTGTTACTGCTAATAGCATAATATCATGAACAAGTACTTCCCTTGAGAGTCAGTTAATGGAAACCAGAAAGTGTGTGATAGTCCTTGCCTGTCCTACCTCGTGGTGGGGTGCATCAGTCCTTTTTTCCTTTTCCTTTCTACAAATGTCTGTGTCAAGTGTTGTGCTCAGTGAAGGGGCTGCAGGAAGTAGGTGTGATGATGATGATAAGCATTTTGACATGTTGAGGGTGGTCGTTGACTCTCTGTCACTGGCGGTGCTCAAGGAGGGGCTGGTACCCTGTTAGGGGGACGCTAGGGGATTCTGGCCCTGTGAGGAGGTGGGCCTGGCTGCCTCACAGCCACCTGGTCACCAGGCCTCTGTTCTGCCCACAGGTAGCCTGATTTCTCTGCATATCTATGCCCACCGTAGGAATAGTGCAGTGTGGCTCGACCCCGAGGTACGCCATCCCAGGGCCCAGAGGTCAGGTGGGGTGGGTGGCTATGGGGTCAGCCTGCCCTAGGACCTGGCAGGTATTTAAGCAAGGCCTGTCCCCTCAGGTCTTCGACCCCCTGCCCTTTTCCCCAGAGAATGTGGTTGGATTTTTGCCTTCATTCTGTTCTCTGCTGGGCCCAGGTAAGGAGAGCCTAACATCTCTGGTCCTCTGGACCAGGGAGGTGAGGATGGAGGATGTGGTTGGGGTGGCATCCTTTGGGTGAACTCTGGTATGAGGGGGACCATGCTGGGTGTGCAGTGACCCTGATGCAGGGGAAGTTCCAGGGACCTTCCTCCTACCATTAGCATAGTCTTGTCCTTGGCAGGTGGGTGGGTGAGTCGTTCCAAGAGAGACCCCCTAAGCCACAGCCCACAGGGTGAACCTACCTGGTCTGGGGCCCTCACCATACTCCCCGGATCTGTTTCTTAAGCCCAGGTCAGTCAATCAATCATTCAATTGATCAATTGATTAATGAATCAATTCATCCAAAAAGAGCTACTGATTTCTGCTGGTCACTTAGAGCACTGGTTTTCATCCCTCTGGACACCCTGTAGCCTGATGTCATTTTTTGCTGCTCGTCGCAGGAACTGCCTTGCATAGCAGTTTGCCATGAACAAGATGAATGTGGTCACAGCCCTCTGCTTGCTCTGTTTTGAGTTTTCCCTGGACCCCTCAAGGCCACCCATCCAGATACCCTATTCTCCAAGAATGGCATCCACCTCCACCTGAAGCCACTGGGCCCCGGCTCTGGGAAGTAGATCTGCTGAGAGTAGGGCCCCAGCCAGCCCAGGTTGTGGCCTCTCCCTGGGTGCTGCCATCTCCAAGCTGGGTTGCAGAGTAGCTGTGTTCCCTTGTCTTCCGCAGGCTTGTGGATTAGTGGGGAATAGGCACCTGCATAGACTGTCACCTCGAGGGCAGTGCCATGTAAACATGTGTGTCTATAAATGCTTACAATGCGTGTGTTCCAGAGCTCACTCAGTCATTCAACAAACATATAGTGAACACCTACTTGCTTCTAGACTCTCCATTCATCTCCCGTAATTGTCCATCTTTCTAAAGTTTACACAGCGTTCGCAGCCGAAGCTGTGCCTTGGGATTGGTGGTTATGACCAGGCACTCACCCATTCCACCTGATAGATGGATGGCTTTCAGGGCCTGCCCCTTCACTGTGATCTGTGTCTTTGTTTAACTTTGTGTGTACGTTTTTGGAATATAACAGACATAAGGAAAAATTGCTTAAACCAAAAATACACAAGACAATGAATTTTTAAAGAAAACTCCCTGGTAACCACTGCTGAGGTCAAGGAATATGGACGATGGTTCCATGGGTGTATCCTCTGTCCCTCCTGTGACAGGTCTGTGCGGAACTCCTGCCATCATCAGTGTCTGTGTCAGAGTCATCTGGTGCACTGGGCATGCAGGGTTTTGCTGGGGAAGGCAGCAGGGTGGCATTAGAGTGTGGCTTCCGGGAAAAGATGGTGCCTGAATCAGGCCTTGAGGCAGGGTGAGGTATGAAGGTGCAAAGGAGGACTTTTGGAGACGGACTGTGGCTGGGGCCACATGGGGAATTAGCACTCCTACCCTAGTTGTCCCTGCAGCAGCTGCCTGATGGCTGGGGGCACATACACCTCTAGGGGTCAAGTCTAAGGGCATTAGTGCACTCCAATCCAGGAAGTAGACAGGTGTGGAAGGGAGGGCACTGGACGTTGTGGGGAGGGCCAAGAGAGGGGACTTCTGGCCCTGGGACTTGGGGATGCCTTTATGCTGCCCTGGGGATTGACCATCTGGAGACACATCCTTCCTGCTATTGATGCTTCCCCTCTGGGAAGAAGCTCACAGCCTTGGAAGTTTGGTCATGGGCTACATGTTCACTCCTGCAAAGCCCTGTCAAGACTGAGACCTCCTTGCTCAACTGAGGCTGGGATGCCGAGGCCTCAGCCAGAGTGTCCCCCATGCCACCCACTTTCCCCTCTGTCCTGTCCCTGGACAGACCTTTCTCTGCACAAGTGAAGAAATGGTTTCAACAGGCATCATCAGGGAGCAGAGCCCAGTGTCCCAACCATGTCTGGCCCACGGGTGGCACGCAAGTCTAAGATGTGTCTACTTCCCTGATCTCTGGATCCTCAGGAGGCCAGTGAGGCAGGACTGAGGAGGCTGTTATCCCACTTAAATACTAAGGGAAGGAACCTGCCAAGATGCTCATCAGGGAGGAGCTTGAGTGGAGGCCTTCTGACGCTGGCCTCTTTTGACTAACACTCCATGGGTAGAATTGCCTTTCTCTCTGAGGACACGTGTCTGTGGGAGCTCTGGAGCCAGAGGGAAGGAGGAGGCTCCTTGTCTCCAACAAGCATTACAGGAGCTTCCTGAGCTGCAAGTGGATCCCATTCTTGGGCTTCAGCACAACTTTTGGAATGGGAACAGGGACCCTGGAGGGATCCGGTGCCAGCTCAAAGTGAAGCAAGGTCAGGGCCACGGCCACCTTCATCTCATTCATGGCAAACTGCTTCCCGATGCAGTTCCTGGGTCAGGGAGGGAAAAGGAAGTGAGCAGAGCCTTCTAACCCCTGCCGGGCACAGGGCATTCAGGGCTCTCCTCCACGTAGCCCAGCCCCGATCCCTTCCTTACGGGTCACACTGAACGTGCCGTCCAAGCCTCGGTCCACCCTCTCCCTCTGACCTTTACAAAGCCCACCTCTCTCCAGGACTAGCTCCTAAGTCCTACTTCTGCTCTCAGCAGTAGCAAGTCCTGTTGGGGAGGGTTGGCCCTCTAAGCCACAGGGTCAAGTCACGTGAATCAGTAAATATGAATTAGTACTTTGTTCACTCGTCCACAGGCAGTTTCTGGTTTCAGGCCAGGCCAGGGCACTGTAGGGGGGTGTGGGCCACTCTCGGGCCCTCACCACCCATGGCAGACAAGTAGGGGCCCCAGTCCCCAGACAGGACAGGACAGGGTTGTGTAAGGAAGTCAGGATGGCAACAGGCAGGCTTCTTGGAGGGGCCACGGGTTAGCGTCCCTCGACCGGCTGGACCACTTTCTTCCCAGTCAATGCTCTGGCCTCCTGTCTCCCCGCAGCCCCTCAGTCAACCCGCCCCTGGAGCCTTCCCATTCTACTCCAGCAAGGCCCCTCCTCCCGTCCCGTGGGCTCCTCACTGGCCTCTTCAGTCTCCTTGCCTCCCCTCCCTCTACTGCAGCCACGGCGGCTCGGGGCCTGCTGCGCCCTCCATCACAGGGAGGACATGTTGCGGGGCCTCAGCTGGCATCACAGCGCTCTCTGGGCTGCTCCTCACTCACCTCGTCCCTGTCCAGCCCCTCTTCCTCACTCCGCTCCTGTTGAGGTCCCCTCCCCCCGCCTCTGCCGGCCACATGCTCAAGACTCAGTCTAGTGACCGCCTGGCCTCCCGCCTATGCCGCCTGCGCCTCTTTCTCCCACATCCCCAAGCAGCTTTAGTGTTAACTCAAGGACACATCACCGTCCAGTGACCAGGACAGTGCCAGAAACATGGAATATTCCACAATCTGCTCAGTGAATGAATGAATGAGTGAATGAATGCATGATGTCTGTCTTGTAAGGCAAACGTACTGACCACTACACTATGGAAACGTCGCATGTCTGTCTTGAATAGCGGTAGTTGTTTCTTGACTGTGAACTCTTGGAAGCAGGGAAAGTGCCTTACATTTCTGTGTTCTCCTAATACATGACTTGGCACACAGAGGCAGCCTTAATAAATAGCTTTCTATTTGAACAAAGTTAATTGAATTGGAAAGAAAATTGGAATAAAATTTAATGTTTATTCTGACCTAGGAATTGAGTTTCCAGGTACCTGCTGTCCTCTAGTGGCAGCGACATGATGTGCAGCCAGTGTCTACAACCAAGAAGGACCCTGGCAGAAACCAAATCCTAGAGCCAATTCTGGAAGCATGTTTGCTTCAAGCCTGTTCTGTGAAGGCTGATTCACCAACTGAAGATTTCACAGAATTATAGATTCAGAAAAACTTGTTTTACTAAGTCATTACTAAGTTATGGAAGTTACTATTTCAGCAGGGGACTTATACTGTTGAAGATTTTCACAGCAGTCATTTTGGAGTGTATCATTCAGCTTAACAGCTATTTCAAGTGTCCTTTATATTTTACATGCCACAAACTTCTCAAATGCATGTGTCAATTACAAAATAGTGAGTTTTCTCTCAAAAGCAATTGATTGCCTTTAATTTTGTGCCTTTTTGCCAATGTTAGACTCTGTAGATTCTGGGACTATGGTATATAATCCCTGCTATATATAAAGAATTATGGCAACTAGAAAAGGTGTCTTGTTTATATTAATAAGCAGTCACAACTTTGTTGGCTTCAACTGCAGAAATAGAGAATACACACTGCTGTGTAACTTTCTTCAAACGACAGGGACTGTAAGTGATCACATACATGGCTTGAAACCTCAGGACAAGGAAGGCAGCTGGAAATCCAAACCCATGCAAACATGACTGATAATACAGTGAGAGGTGGATTGGTGAATTAAGTAAAAAATGCAGTGAGCTGGACTAGAAATGTGCCAAGAGAGAAAACCACCTTCTAAGGTGACTGATAATTGGGAAAAGCAAACATCTGAAGTTTAAGTTTCATGGAAAATTCTAATGCTGAAAAGTCATACACCTAAAATGAGGAAAACCCTGGAATGCTTTGGAGAGGCCACGGCCATGGAAATGTGGCTGGTCTTTGCAGAAGTCAGGAGATCAAAATCTCCGCGGCCTGCCCTGAAGGCCTTTTTGTACATGGGGACACACGCCGCCTTCTCAACACGCCAACATACAGGGACATAACTGCATACACCACATATGAATGTAGACAGTCACACACATCAGGTAGCACCCAGTGACACCCAGATGCCCCAGATACAGAAGGCCTCACCTGGATCCTCCTGAGAAGGGCAGGAAAGCCCTGTGTTGAGAAGAACCTGGTGCTAACCTGGATGGGTCAAACACCTGCAGAGAGAGCACCGGGACCAGGACTGGTGGGGTCAAACTCCTTGCACCAATCCACCAGGGGACAAGAATCCTGAGGGGGAGCAGGGGAAGTGCTGGTCTGGAGAGAACATCCCATCCCCTCTCCCATGGCCATCATACCTCTGGTTTCGGCCACACCTTCAGGTTGTGGTGAAGCCCATAAAAGAAGAGGGAGAGTGGGATTCCTGTGGGGCAGGGAGGAGAGAGAGAAGACTGATGGTACCCATGGCAACAGGGGCAATGTGTAAAAGGCCTGGGAGCCACCATGAGAGCTACCCTCCATCACTCTGAATGAAATGGTGCTCTTGCAAGACAGGTGGGCTGGAGGTGACAAAGCACATGAGCACAGATTAGGAGTAGGTAAAAATGGCCCAGGACTGAGAAGGAAAAGAATTGGAGGCTTACATTTAGGATCACCTCACGTGAAAACTCACATTTATCAGGTGCCGTCATGAACCCTTGGGGTTGTTCATTAACTCATTTAATCCTCACAGAAGCACTCAAGGAAGGCACTCCTATCCCCACGTGCAGTTGAGGCACCTGAGCCTCCGAGAGGTTGAGGGATGTGTCTGTGATCCCACAGCTAGGAGGTGGCTGGGCTTGGATTCAGACCCACTGGGACGTGAGCCAGTGGGTGGCCTCAAACCATGGCAGGGTTCTCAGACCTGAGCATCAGCTGCTCTCAGCCATCCACCTGAGGGCTCCTCAGAGACTGGACCATCTGACCCATGACAGTGCATTCCTTGAGCTCCCTCGTTTACATAGACCCCACATGGAAAGAACCACATCTCCACCGGCTTCTGTCTGCTTCTCTCTTAAGCCTTCATGTCTCAAGGAATTAGAATTTTAGCCCTCCATTATAATACCACATTCAGGAACTAACATTTGCTTATTGAGCTTTTGTTGGTTCAATTTCTGTGCCAAGCATTTTTCAAAAGTCGTTCAAACCACAGAGTAAATATTAATTATCTTGAGGTGGAGAAAATAGTCATGTCATCCTGGAAGTGGGCAAGCCCATGTGGATTTCTGATCTTCTATGTGGTTTTGCAAAGTGTTTAGTTTAGTGGGTGTGGTGAAGTCCATACCTACAGGTAAGGAGCGTCCATCAGGGAGGGTGACGGGCTTGCTCAGATCTCTGAAAATGAATGGCACTGGAGGATAGAGACACAGTGCCTCCTTGATGCACATGGTGATGTAGGGCATCTGATCCAGGTGGTCTCTGAAAGGAAACCCATTTGAGGGTGGGCAGGGCTGGACAACCAGGAGTTCTCCACTTGCTGAGGTGCAAGGTTCTCCCACCTGTTGTGCGCTCACCAGGTGATGGAGGCGCCATCCCCCAGGAGGCTCTGGATTTCTTCCCGGCACCTCTGCTGATGCTCAGGGTGGGAAGCCAGAGCATAGAGGGTCCAGGAGATGCCACTGGCTGTGGTGTCGTGACCCTCGAACATGAACGTATCCACTTCGGCACGGAGCTACCTGTCAGACAAGCTGCTCCCATTTTCCATCTGCAGAGGCAGGGAGAGTGCAGGGTTTGCCCTTCCTCTGTGCTTTTGGGCAAAGCCTCAGGCCTCTCCTGCCCACACTCACTCTGGCAATGAGGAGGATGTCCAGGAAATCCAAGTGCCTCTTGCTCCTCACCTTCTCCAGCTCTCCCTCCTTCTGTAGGTGAGCTTTCCACCGCCTGATCACTCCATCTGTCCCAGAACAGTGGTTCCCAGGCAGAGATGAGGGCTTCTGGGGAACCAGATGAAGCACCCACCGTACCCCTATCTGCCCCTCAGGCCCAATCTGGGTACGAGGTGGATGAGGACGAGGGTGGGAAGGGGCGCACATGTCAGGGCAGAGAGCTCCAGCATCGAGTGATCCAGGTCGGGAATCCCCTCAATAGCACAGCCCATGGAGGCTCTGTCTGAATGCTGCTGGGAGGGGGTCTCATTCAACCATCACCAAAGCTGTGGCACACGTTATCTCCCTGCACCTCACCTGACACCCTGACATCTCAGTTCCCAACCCCTGCACCAGGGAAGTACCCAGTGTGGGTGTGAGCCAGCCCCTGAAGAGGAAGCAGGAGTCTGGGCTCTGCCTGAGGGGTCAAAGCCAGGCCCTTTTACATGTGCATGATGGGGGTGGGTGAGCGGGAGCCGCCCAGAAGGATTAGAAGAACCTGTGTGTTGATGGGTGAGCTGCCAGGCCCGGTGGCCCCAGCGGCCTTCGGGGTTCAGCCTGTAGTTGATGTCGTTCTGGTGGAAGAGATTCCTCACTTGGGAAGAATTCAGATGATTGAGATTCCCTGATGGCCAGGATGAGGACTGGGAGTTCCAGATAGGTGAGGATGCAGAGGAGACTGGAGTGGAGGGAGCCTCTGACCTGGAGATGGACTGGGGCTCCGGGTGGGGATTCCTCAGTCAGTGGGGACAGGCAGCACTGAGGCTTTGTCATTTCTGACTCACAGCCCTGGAGACACTTAGTCCTTTACAAGTGGCCTGAGTGGCCAGGCTTCTCCTTTTGCCAAGATCGCGGATTTGACCATGGTCCATGTCTCTCTGCAGAATATTGCTTCTCGAGCTCATAAGCATCCAAGCTGCCCTAACTGCCTCTCACGTATGTCCTCCCCAGCTGGTGAGAACAAGGACCCTGCAGTTGAAGGGTTGTCACTGACCTGTCTGTCTGGATGCTGCCCTGGTGGCTGAAGGCACACTTCATGATGATGTCCAGGGTCATCAAGGAGACGTGTCCAAGGATCTCCAGATGTGAGTCCAGGCTGACGAGCTCCTCCCACTTGTCCTGTGGTGGGAGGGGGACATTGACCCTGCTCTGCTCTGCCAGAAGGCCTGTGCTGACAAGGCCAGGCTCTCTGTCTGTCTCTCTAAATCTTTGGATGAGATTTCCTCTCTTTCTAAGCAGATGTGTTTTAGCAATTTAAGGCTGTATCACACATGTGTAATGTGATGCCTATTTTCTCAGAATCTTTCATTATATAATTAATCATGTTCTCTCATAATATTCTGAATTAGTTTCGAGTTTTAAGAATAGAGTATGATGATGACCACCTTGTGGCCGACCAGAAACCATACTTTTTTATGGGACAGAGGGGGAAACTTAGGGGTTCTGAGATCAGAACTGGACAGACCATGTTCAACACTAGTAAGCAAATATTTCAAGTAAAGTAAAAGCATAAGCGGCTCTATTGGAGCTCCTAGTAGGGGGCATGATATACTTCAATTCCTTTCATTAATCCAGTGTTAGCTGAGATCAGGTGGTGCCCAGTCTACATCAGAGGTGATGTTTGTCAGGACCCAGCTCTGTGCATGTAGACCTGGCCTCATTTCCTCCTGTGAGTGGCTCAATTCCATGCAGAAGTCCTGGGCCCCAGGCCAGAGCCTACCTGAGTGACATCCTGGGATGTCCACTCTGCCACTGAAGATGCCATTGTCCAGGGCATCCGGGGGCAGCTTGCACCGCTGTCCAGGGGAATGACCCTTGCTCTAATCTTCTGTGTTGAAGATGTGGAGATGAGAGGGGAGTGGACCCTGAATACACTATGTCCCTGCTTTCCCTTTCTTCAGAGGAAATTGTGGATCCAAGGTGCTGCCTGGGGACCCCTGTGTCCCTTCCAGGTTTGGTGAGCTCTGCCTCAGAGTACGTTCTGAATGCATCATCCTGGAGGCTGTGTCTGATGGACGTCTGAGGGACACAAGGGTCTGAGAGTGGACTTTTTCAGCAGTGCTGGATGTGAGTGGGTCCAGGTGACAAGGGATGGACTCACCAGCATCACTCGGACAGAGTCAGTGATGAGACCCACGTAGGGCTTCAGGATGTCATAGTGGAAGGCTGGGGTCAGCATCCGCCGGTGCCGGAACCACGGCTGCTCCTCCAACAAAAGCAAACCATTCCCTGGGCCACAGATGGGTGTGTGTGTGGGTTGGGGAGACTGGACCAGAGGGACAACTGGGCACAACTTGGGAGGAACCAAGGCTGTCAGGAGGGGGCACATCATGGGCAAAGGTAGGATAGGCTGGTACATTTCAGGAATGTGAATTTCCAGAATGGCTGGTCCATAGGATGTGATTATGACAGCTGTGAGACAGAGGTTGAAAAAGAGTAGGGGGGCAGGTGAGAGAAGGAATCAATTAATAGTCAGGCTGAGAATACCGCAGAGGACTGAGGAGTGATAAGAAGAGGCTGAGCTTCAGGAGGGCTCTCAGCACCATTACAAAGGGTGAGAGTTTCACTGGAAGGAGAGAAATGAGGCTTGACTGAGAGATGAGGTGGTGACAGGGTGCCTGGTACCCGTTGTTCTCCATTAACCAAAGTGGTAGCTCTTGGTAAACCTAACTGGTGGGTGGACTGCAGTTGTATTTAAATGTACTTACCAATCCAGGGAATCAGCAATCTGTAGGCATCATGAGACTTTGGGTCTGAAAGGTAAGGAAGGAAAGTGGAGGGCACCAAACAAGACAGGCAGCCCCCAGAGCAGCTGTGGTACCTTCCATTCCTGATGCTTGTCAGCTGGCAGTCTGTCTCAAGCCACCTCCCTCTTGCCTCCCATCCCTGACTCTCTCTGTCCTGATGGTCACTGTGGGCCCAGGAAGGCAGACTCAGTGTCCCAGCAGCAGAACACCCACAGGACTAAGATGGTGAATCGGCAAGAAAGATAGGCTCTGCTCAGTGCCACAGGGTAAGAAAGAAGCCTGTGGTTTTCCTACAGTTTGTGGTGGTTTGGCCGTTTCATGACCCAGGAGAGGCAACAGTGAGAGGTGCCAAACCTAAATCAGTGTGGACAGGGAATTGTCCTCCAGACCTGGGATCATCTCAATTGGGTTAAAACAAGAAAGAAAGTAAGACAGAAAAGAGAAGTCAGCCCCACCCAGGTGTTTAAGCATTTACTATAAATGAATAATGTTGGCCTTAGTCTGGCTTGTGGGTTGCAAGGATAGCTGGTAGAGAGTCAGGTATTGATGGCTGAAGTGCCAGTTTCTTCTGGAATTTCACAGATCCAGGGGCATGTACTCAGGAGGGAAGATTTTCTCCTGCTGGGATGTGGGTTTCCCTCTCACCTGATCTTCCCAGGACCACCTTCATGTAGTCAGGGTCATAGATCAACACCAGGGCTTTCGTCCCCCACAGCCAGCGAACACAGGCACTTGGGTATTTCTCTACCCTCTTCAGTAGGGGTCGCAGCTCGGTCTCCTCTTGGAACTGTCCCCAAGGGAAAGATAAATCAATAAAACCCTTCTGTGAGTTCCAGTGCTGGAGTGGGGGTGAAGGGCAGGATGGGTACAGGGAGATCATTCTTGATCAATCCGCAGAACTAGGAGTTTGGAACTATTTCTTCTGACCTGGGCTCTGCCCCAGACCTTGCTGGCTGTCCACCTTCGTCCTAAGACCACATTCTGTCCCCTTGTCGGGTAGAGCCCTGGGCCACCTGTACGAACTGCCTACAGAAACTTACAGCAGGGATTCACTCCCAGGCGTAGAAAACTTTGGGAAGTGATTCGTACAACAGTTGCATGAGCAATTTATGATAATTTGTATCACTTGGTAAGCAGTTTTGTTGTATAATTTTGTTTATTTAGAGAATAAGATAGATTATATGTTTAAAATTAAATGTATACATTAATTTCATCGTCTTACTTGTTTTATATTTTCAATAGTATCTCAGCATACATATAAATGTTAATTTGAAAGAGTGTTTGGGATGTATATGGCTAAGTGAAAAAAATTAAATACTAAATTGTGTTTGTATCATATTATTTTACATATTGAGAGAGTACACAGATTCTGGATGTATCATGAAAATGGTATTGAACTAAGGTTTTGATATGTGAATTAATTTATCCCATTTTCATTTACCTGTGTCCAGAAACTTGTGTGCACTTTCCACCGCCTAGAGGAACCTCTTGAAACTCCTCAGTGTGGACCACAAAGGCCCTTGCTTTCTGGCTTTACCCTCTCTATTCTTGCCTCCTGCTGGGCTGGCGAGTCCACAGGACCCATTGCTCTGCCTCCAAAGATGCTGCCGCCAGTGCTCCTTGCACTGGCCCCACCTGCTCACATTTCTAGGCCTCTGCCCAGGTTCTTTCCTCTACCTGCTGTGCCCCTCCTCTTTGCCACAGAGCAACTGCCTCTCCTTAACCTTGGAGATTCAGCTTCGTTTTATCACCGCTGGATTTCTCGTCAACATTTCGTCCTAGGCATGTTCCATGCAGTCACCTCGTCTTTAATTCAATGGCTTCTGTGTAACTCAAAGCAACCCTCTGCCACTTTGGTATCTAATCTCTGCCTGCATCCTTCTACCATCAGGACTCGCCAGCTCTGAGACAACTTGCCTACTGGAGGGTGGGTTCCTTCACTGAGCACATATTTACTGAGCATTTACTATGTGCCAGGCACTGGTTTAAGGCACTGAAGTAGGATGCGGCTGTAGACGCTTGTCTGTTTGGAGCCTCCAGGAGGAGAGAGCGAGATTGAGGCCATGACAACCATAGGGGCTCATGAATCTGTGATGGGCGGAAGACCAAGCCTCTGGGGAAGCTTTGGGGCAGGGACCCTAACTCAGACCTGAACGTTAGAAAGCTCTTCGTCATGCACTTGCTCATTCATCAAGTCATCATTTACCAAGATGCTCTCGGGTTACAAAGATGAACCAGAGGCGGGCTCTCCCAGAAGGAGCTCACAGCTATGACCCTGCAGACAAAAGTAGCTGAATCCGGTTAGCACTGCCTTATGAGAAGGACAGCCAAGGGAAAAAGGGTTGTCCCCTGCGCTCCTGGGAGACCCAGAAAGACATCTTGGAGGAGGTGGCTTGGGGTTGGGCCTTGGTAGACAGACATATGAGGGACAATTTCATTCCAGGTAGAGGGCACATGGGAGCAGAGTCCCAGAGGCCAGAATGCCCAGGCAGGCGGGGAGGACGCTGAGTAACCTGGGGTGCAGGAGATTAGGAAGGAGAGGGGAGAGAGGTACTGGGCCAGCCCACGTGGGGCTTGGGCTGTTTCCGGTTCCCGTCTCTGGCTCCACTCTACAATAATCACGCTGCAGAGAAAGGGAGGCCTCAGCTCTCTGCAGCCCCTGATTTTCTCCCAACATTTGTTCAGTCCACAAGCCCCTGATGAGCCCCTCTCCATGTGGCCCCTGACTTGGCTCTGAGCCCCCGCCGCCCAGGCTAGTGCTGCCAGTGCTGGGTGGGTAGGCGCTGCCCCTCCCCAGCCTGCAAGCCGCTCCTTCCCTCCTTCCTGTCCCTCCACACATTGGACTGGCATCCCTCTGTGCAGGCTCTGTGCAGGGTGCTGGGGGTGAGGGGGATTTCACACTCGGTTCCAAGAGCTCATAGTCCAGTGCGGGAGGACACCAGGCGGGTGACCTCACCCTGTGGATGGTGCAACTCAAATGTCAGTTCTCCTTACCTGGCACCATCCTGGGAACCTCTCTCATGTGTGCCAGCAGCTTGTCAGGGTTTAAGCACTGAAATCAGGAGGCTGGAAAATTCCTCAGTCTTAACAAACCGAGCCAGTTTGTCCCTACAGCTGATGTAACACCCTACCCAGGAGGTGGGTCTCTTCTCCTGTGACCTGACATCTTCCTAGATTCCTGTCTGTCATCTCCACGGACAATGAGCCCACAGGGCAGCATCCATCAGACTGATGTCTGTGCTCCCAGGTAAGCTCAGGGCCAGGCAGAGAGGATGGGATTGAGGGATGGGGCAGGGAAGCATCTAGAAGCCTGTTCTATGAGAACAGTTGAAGCTGCTCAGCCTGAGACGGGGGAGACTCAGGAAGGAAGAGCCATTGTCCTCAAAGTGCAGATCTATAGGCCTGCAGATCTACCTAAGGAAGGGCGTCTGACAGACCCGAGGACACCAGCACAGGGTCCTTGGAGGGAGGGAGCTCCCTGGACTGGGATGAAGAGCCAAGACCTGAGAGGTAAGCTGGGTCCTTTTGTGAGGCCACGTGCTCGTCCCACAACAAGGCTTTGTCCCATGGACGTGCTGACCAGGACCATGGTCTGAGAGACCCGGCCCTCCCTGCCCTCCCACTCCCCCATCCCACTCCATCCTACCTCCTGCATGTGCCCATAGAGCTAGTGGGAAGGAGGAGACAGGAACTTCTGGAGGGCTTTGAGCAGCCAATCTCTGCGAAGGTAGTGCTGTGCTGCCTTGAGCAGAAGCAGAACCAGGCTGATCAGGGAGGCCACCTGCAGGAGCCCAGAGACACTGCCCAGGGCTCTGGAGGTGCTCAGTGCAGCAACACTCATGGTGCAGCGGCTCCTGGATTGCTAACTGTCCCTGAAGGTGGCTGACCTCCCCTGAGCACCCACCCTGGTCAGGGAGGATCACCTCACCCACCTGGGGGAGGGTGGCAGTGAGGGCAGAGCTCAGACCTGGGCCTCCAGGGTTGGGTTTTTATGTTTTGTTTTGTTTTTTAAATTTAAACCAATCTCTTTTTTGTTACAAAATGTAAGTAATATAAAGAGAAGATAATATTTATAAATAGAAGTGGGAGTTTGTGTTGTACCAGGATCCTGCAAACTAAAACATGCTTACATTTTTAAACACTTTAAACAAATTGAAATAAAACAGGATAGTAAATGTTTTTTCAAACTCCCTTGAATAACGTATCTCTGTGATATCTTGTTTATCACTGTGATATTGTACAGACCAGAATTTAAGTCTGTCGTATCATCCAGCCGTGGACTACCCTGCATGACCACACGAATCATTTTCATTTGTCCAATGCAACTGAAAATTCCATCCCACCCTTTTTTTCAACTAACCAGCAGGTTAATGCACACAGAGTGTATGGATGCTTAAATATTTTTTTAAGTTTGCAGGGGTTTTGTCTGTGTGAATACCTCTGTCTTCCTTCTTAAGAAATGAGAGAATACAAATTTGAAATGTAGTGAAAGATGGCTACTACTGAAATATGATATATTTTTAAAAAGGTTTGGAATTATGTACTTAATATTTAAAGAAATCTTTATTCAGATGTCTTGCTTTAGTCAGCTTTTGAGGCTTATAGACCCTTAAAGCAAGATTCCTTTCAGAGTCATTGTTTTCACTCTGTTGTTTATTAGTCATTGAATTAATTTGTATTTTTCTGTTGGATTAGATAAAATAGGTAGCTGAGAATCTTGTAATCTTTATATTGTTAGCTATATTATAAGTGCAGCTTCTTTTGCTGTATATGAAGTCTTTCCTGAATACAGTGTTTTTTCAGAAATTAAAAAAATGCTGAAGAAAAGAGGACAAATTAAATTTTCATGAAAGGAAATCTTAATCAGCAGTGACAGTGTAAGAGAAAGATGATTGCCACTTGGTCATCATGGAGAGGCACTTAGATTTGGTGTCAGTGCTTCTGTTAACAATGACTAATGTCTTTCTTGGAGCAAGTGCATGCTCCATCATAACTGTACCTGCCTAGAAAGAGAGGGCTCAGCAGTAGGCACCACTCAGCAAAAGCAAAAAACAAATGCAAAACAATTAAGAAAATGGTAATAGGAACATACATATCGATAATTACCTTAAATGTGAATGGATTAAATCCTCCAACCAAAAGATATAGGCTTGTTGAATGGATACAAAAACAAGACCCACATATATGTTTTCTACTGGAGACGCACTTGAGACCTAGGGACACATACAGACTAAAAGTGCAGGTAAGGAAATAGATATTCCATGAAAATGGAAATCAAAAGAAAGCTGGTGTAGCAATCCTCATATCAGATAAAGTAGACTTTAAAATAAGGAAATAAGGAATGTTACAAGAAACAAGGAAAGACACTACATAATGATCAAGGGATCAATCCAAGAAGAAGATATAACAATTATAAATATATATGCACCCAACATAGGAGCACCTCAATACATAAGGAAACTGCTAACGCTATAAAAGAGGAAATTGACAGTAACACAATAATAGTGGGGGACTTTAGCACCTCACTTACACCAATGGACAGATTATCCAAATAGAAAATTAATAAGGAAACACAAGCTTTAAATAGCACAGTAGACCAGATAGATTTAATTGATATTTATAGGACATTCCATCCAAAAACAGCAGATTACACTTTCTTCTCAAGTGCACACAGAACATTCTCCAGGATACATCACATCTTGGGTCACAAATCAAGCTGCAGTAAATTTAAGAAAAGTGAAATCATATCAAGCATCTTTTCTGACCACAACGCTATGAGATTAGAAATCAATTACAGGGAAAAAAATGTAAAAAACACAAACACATGGAGGCTAAACAATACGTTACTAAATAACCAAGAGATCACTGAAGAAATCAAAGAGGAAATCAAAAAATACCTAGAGACAAATGACAATGAAAACACGATGATCCAAAACCTATGGGATGCAGCAAAAGCAGTTCTAAGAGGGAAATTTACAGCTATACAAGTTTACCTCAAGAAATGAGAAATCTCAAATAAACAATCTAACCTTACACCTAAAGCAACTAGAGAAGGAAAAACAAAAATACCCAAAGTTAGTAGAAGGAAAGAAATCGTAAAGATCAGCACAGAAATAAATGAAATAGGAATGAAGAAGACAATAGCAAAGATCAATAAAACTAAAATTTGGTTCTTTGAGAAGATAAACAAAATTGATAAACCTTTAGCCAGATTCATCAAGAAAAAAGGGAGAGGATTCAAATCAATAAAGTTAGAAATGAAAAAGGAGAAATTACACTGACACTGCAGAAGCACAAAGAATCATAAGAGACTACTACAAGCAACTACGTGCCAATAAAATGGACAACTTGGAAGAAATGGACAAATTCTTAGAAAGGTACAACCTTCCAAAACTGAACAAGGAAGAAATAGAAAATATAAACAGGCCAATCACAAGTAATGAAATTGAAATTATAACTAAAAATCTTCCAACAAACAAAAGCCCAGGAACAGATGGCTTCACAGGCCAATTCTATCAAACAGCTAGAACAGAGCTAACACACCTATCTTTCTCAAACTCTTCCAAGAAATTGCAGAGGGAAGAACACTCTCAAACTCATTTTATGAGGCCACCATCACCCTGATATCAAAACCAGACAAAGATACTACAAAAAAGGAAAATTACAGACCAATATCACTGATGACTATAGATGCAAAAATCCTCAACAAAATACTAGCAAACAGAATCCAACAACACATTAAAAGGATCATACACCATGATCAAGTGGGATTTATCACAGGGATGCAAGGATTCTTCAATACACTCAAATCAAGCAATGTGATACACCATATTAACAAATTAAAGAATAAAAAACATATGATCATCTCAATAGATACAGAAAAAGCTTTTGACAAAATTCAACACCCATTTATTGCAAAAACTCTCCAGAAAGTGGGCATAGAGGGAACCTACCTCTACATAATAAAGGCCATATATGACAAACCCACAGCAAACATCATTCTCAATGGTGAAAAACTGAAAGCATTTCCTCTAAGACCAGGAACAAGACAATGATGTCCACTATTGCCACCATTATTCAACATAGTTTTGGAAGTCCTAGGCATGGCAATCAGAGAAGAAAAAGAAATAAAAGGAATCCAAAGTGGAAGAGAAGTAAAACTGTCCCTGTTTGCAGATGACATGATACTATACACAGAGAATCCTAAAAATGCCACCAGAAAACTACTAGAGCTCATCAATGAATTTGGTAAAGTTGCAGAATACAAACATAATGCACAGTAATCTCTTGCATTCCTATACTCTAACAATGAAAGATCAGAAAGAGAAATTAAGGAAACAATCTCATTTACCACTGCAACAAAAAGAATAAAATATCTAGGAATAAACTTACCTAAGGAGGAAAGACCTGTACTTAGAAAACGATAAAACACTGATGAAAGAAATCAAAGATGACACAAACAGATGGAGAGATATACCATGTTCTTGTATTGGAAGAATCAGTATTATGAAAATGACTATACTACCCAAAGCAATCTGCAGTTTCAGTGCAATCCCTATCAAACTACCAGTGGCATTTTTCACAGAATTAGAACAAAAAAATTTTACAATTCATATGGAACCACAAAAGACCCCGAATAGCCAAAGCAACCTTGAGAAAGAAAAATGGAGCTGGAGGAATCAGACTCCCTGACTTCAGACTATACTACAAAGCTACAGTAATCAAGACAGTATGGTACTGGCACAAAAACAGAAATATAGATCAATGGAACAGGATAGAAACCCCAGAGTTAAACCCACGCATGTATAGTCACCTTATCTTTGATAAAGGAGGCAAGAATATACAGTGGAGAAAAGACAGCCTCTTCAATAAGTGGTGCTGGGAAAACTGGACTGCTACATGTAAAAGAATGAAATTAGAACACTCCCTAACACCATACACAAAAATAAACTCAAAATGGATTAAAGATCTAAATATAAGGCCAGACACTATCAAACTCTTAGAGGAAAACAGGTAGAACACTCTATAACATAAATCACAGGAAGATCCTTTTTAACCCACCTCCTAGAGTAATGGAAATAAAAACAAAAATAAACAAATGGGACCTAATGAAACTTCAAAGCTTTTGCACAGAAAAGGAAACCATAAACAAGACCAAAAGACAACCCTCAGAATGGGAGAAAATATTTGCAAATGAAGCAACTGACAAAGGATTAATCTCCAAAATTTACAAGCAGCTCATGCAGCTCAGTATCAAAAAAACAAACAACCCCATCTAAAAATGGGCAGAAGACCTAAAAGACATTTCTCCAAAGAAGATATACAGATTGCCAACAAACACATGAAAGAATGCTCAACATCATTAACCATTAGAGAAATGCAAATCAAAACTACAATGCGATATCATCTCACACCGGTCAGAATGGCCATCATCAAAAATAGCAAAAAGGGGCTTCCCTGGTGGCGCAGTGGTTGAGAGTCCGCCTGCGGATGCAGGGGACACGAGTTCGTGCCCTGGTCCAAAAAGATCCCACATGCCGTGGAGCGGCTGGGCCCATGAGCCATGGCTGCTGAGCCTGTGCATCTGGAGCCTGTGCTTTGCAACGGGAGAGGCCACAACAGCGAGAGGCCCGCGTAATGCCAAAAAAAAAAAAAAAAAAAGCAAAAAAACAAACAACCCAATCCAAAAATGGGCAGAAGACCTAAATAGACATTTCTCCAAAGAAGATATACAGACTGCCAACAAACACATGAAAGAATGCTCAACATCATTAATCATTAGAGAAATGCAAATCAAAACTACAATGAGATATCACCTCACACCAGTCAGAATGGCCATCATCAAAAAATCTAGAAACAATAAATGCTGGAGAGGGTGTGGAGAAAAGGGAACATTCTTGCACTGCTGGTGGGAATGTGAATTGGTACAGCCACTATGGAGAACGGTATGGAGGTTCCTTAAAAAACTACAAATAGAACTACCATATGACCCAGCAATCCCACTACTGGGCATATACCCTGAGAAAACCATAATTCAAAAAGAGTCATGGAGACTTCCGGGTAAGATGGCGGAAGAGTAAGACGCGGAGATCACCTTCCTCCCCACAGATACACCAGAAATACAGCTACGCGTGCAACAACTCCTACAGAACACCTACTGAACGCTGGCAGAAGACCCCAGTCCTCCCAAAAGGCAAGAAACTCCCCACATACCTGGGTAGGGCAAAGCAGAGAGATTCCCGCAGAGAGGAGCGGTGCCGAGCGGCACTCACCAGCCCGAGAGGCTTGTCTGCTCCCCCGCCAGGGCGGGCGGCGCTGGAGCTGAGGCTCGGGCTTCGGTCAGAGCGCAGGGAGAGGACTGGGACTGGCGGCGAGAACTCAGCCTGAAGGGGGCTAATGTGCCACAGCTAGCCGGCAGGGAGTCCGGGAAAACTCTGGAGCTGCCGAAGAGGCAGGAGACTTTTTCTTCCCTCTTGGTTTCCTGGTGCGCGAGGAGAGGGGATTAAGAGCGCCGCGTAAAGGAGCTCCAGAGACGGGCGCGAGTCGCGGCTGAAAGCGCGGAGCCCAGAGACGGGCGTGGGACGCTGGGGCTGCTGCTGCCGCCGCCAAGAAGCCTGTGTGCGAGCGCAGGACACTGTCCACACCGCCCTTCCGGGAGCCTGTGCAGCCTGCCACTGCCGGGGTCCCGGGATCCAGGGGCGGCTTCCCTGGGAGAACGCACGGCGCGCCTCGGGCTGGTGCAACGTCACGCCGACCTCTGCCGCTGCAGGCTCGCCCCGCACTCCGTGCCCCTCCCTCCCGCCCGGCCTGAGTGAGCCAGAGTCCCCGAAGAGGCTGCTCCTTTAACCCTGTCCTGTCTGAGCGAAGAACAGACGCCCTCCGGCGACCTACACGCAGAGGCGGGGCCAAATCCAAAGCTGAGGCCCAGGAGCTGTGAGAACAAAGAAGAGAAAGGGAAACCTCTCCCAGCAGCCTCAGAAGCAGCGGATTAAAGCTCCACAATCAACTTCATGTACCCTGCATCTGTGGAATACATAAATAGACAACAAATCATCCCAAATTGAGGAGCCAGGAGTCAGTGCTGTGCCTCTGAGGTGGGAGAGCCAACTTCAGGACACTGGTCCACAAGAGACCTCCCAGCTCCACATAATATCAAACGGCGAAAATCTTCCAGAGATCTCCATCTCAACACCAGCACCCAGCTTCACTCAACGACCAGCAAGCTACAGTGCTGGACACCCTATGCCAAACAACTAGCAAGACAGGAACACAACACCACCCATTAGCAGAGAGGCTGCCTCAAATCATAAAAAGTCCGCAAACACCCCAAAACACACCACCAGACGTGGACCTGCCCACCAGAAAGACAAGATCCAGCCTCATCCACCAGAACACAGGCAGTAGTCCCCTCCACCAAGAAGCCTACACAACCCACTAAACCAACCTTAGCCACTGGGGACAGACACCAAAAATAACGGGAACTACGAACCTGCAGCCTGCAAAGAGGAGACCCCAAACACAGTAACATAAGCAAAATGAGAAGACAGAAAAACACACAGCAGGAGAAGGAGCAAGATAAAAACCCACCAGACCTAACAAATGAAGAGGTAATAGGCAGTCTATCTGAAAAAGAATTCAGAATAATGATGGTAAAGATGATCCAAAATCTTGGAAATAGAATAGACAAAATGCAAGAAACAGTTAACAAGGACCTAGAAGAACAAAAGACGAATCAAGCATCGATTAAAAACACAATAAATGAAATAAAAAATGCTCTAGATGGGATCAATAGCAGAATAACTGAGGCAGAAGAACGGATAAGTGAGGTGGAAGATAAAATAGTGGAAATAACTGCTGCACAGCAAAATAAAGAAAAAAGAATGAAAAGAACAGAGGACAGTCTCAGAGACCTCTGGGACAACATTAAACGCACCAACATTCGAATTATAGGGGTTCCAGAAGAAGAAGAGAAAAAGAAAGGGACTGAGAAAATATTTGAAGAGATTATAGTTGAAAACTTCCCTAATATGGGAAAGGAAATAGTTAATCAAGTCCAGGAGGCACAGAGAGTCCCATACAGAATAAATCCAAGGAGAAATACACCAAGACACATATTAATCAAACTGTCAAAAATTAAACACAAAGAAATCACATTAAAAGCAGCAAGGCAAAAACAACAAATAACACACAAGGGAATCCCCATCAGGATAACAGCTGATCTCTCAGCAGAAACTCTACAAGCCAGAAGGGAGTGGCAGGACATACTTAAAGTGATGAAGGAGAAAAACCTGCAACCAAGATTACTCTACCCAGCAAGGATCTCATTCAGATTTGATGGAGAAATTAAAACGTTTACAGACAAGCAAAAGCTGAGAGAGTTCAGCACCACCAAACCAGCTTTACAACAAATGCTAAAGGAACTTCTCTAGGCAAGAAACACAACAGAAGGAAAAGAACTACAATAACGAACCCAAAACAATTAAGAAAATGGGAAGAGGAACATACATATCTATAATTACCTTAAATGTAAATGGACTAAATGCTCCCACCAAAAGACACAGACTGGCTGAATGGATACAAAAACAAGACCCATATATATGCTGTCTACAAGAGACCCACTTCAGACCTAGAGATACATACAGACTGAAAGTAAGGGGATGGAAAAAGATATTCCATGCAAATGGAAACCAAAAGAAAGCTGGAGTAGCAATTCTCATATCAGACAAAATAGACTTTAAAATAAAGACTACTAGAAGAGACAAAGAAGGACACTACATAATGATCAAGGGATCAATCCAAGAAGAAGATATAACAATTGTAAATATTTATGCACCAAACATAGGAGCACCTCAATACATAAGGGAAATATTAACAGCCATAAAAGGAGAAATCGACAGTAACACAATCATAGTAGGGGACTTTAACACCCCACTTTCACCAATGGACAGGTCATCCAAAATGAAAATAAATAAGGAAACACAAGCTTTAAATGATACATTAAACAAGATGGACTTAATTGATATTTATAGGACATTCCATCCAAAAACAACAGAATACACATTTTTCTCAAGTGCTCATGGAACATTCTCCAGAATAGATCATATCTTGGGTCACAAATCAAGCCTTGGTAAATTTAAGAAAATTGAAATTGTATCAAGTATCTTTTCCGACCACAATGCTATGAGACTAGATATCAATTACAGGAAAAGAGCTGTAAAACATACAAACACATGGAGGCTAAACAATACACTACATAATAACGAAGTGATCACTGAAGAAATCAAAGAGGAAATTAAAAAATACCTAGAAACAAATGACAATGGAGACACGACGACCCAAAACCTATGGGATGCAGCAAAAGCAGTTCTAAGAGGGAAGTTTATGGCGATACCATCCCACCTTAAGAAACAGGAAATATCTCGAATAAACAACCTAACCTTGCACCTAAAGCAATTAGAGAAAGAAGAACAAAAACATCCCAAAGTTAGCAGAAGGAAAGAAATCATAAAAATCAGATCAGAAATAAATGAAAAAGAAATGAAGGAAACGATAGCAAAGATCAATAAAACTAAAAGCTGGTTCTTTGAGAAGATAAACAAAATGGATAAACCATTAGCCAGACTCATCAAGAAAAAAAGGGAGAAGACTCAAATCAATAGAATTAGAAATGAAAAAGGAGAAGTAACAACTGACACTGCAGAAATACAAAAGATCATGAGAGATTACTATAAGCAACTCTATGCCAATAAAATGGACAACCTGGAAGAAATGGACAAATTCTTAGAAATGCACAACCTGCCAAGACTGAATCAGGAAGAAATAGAAAATATGAACAGACCAATCACAAGCACTGAAATTGAAACTGTGATTAAAAATCTTCCAACAAACAAAAGCCCAGGACCAGATGGCTTCACAGGCGAATTCTATCAAGCATTTAGAGAAGAGCTAACACCTATCCTTCTCAAACTCTTCCAAAATATAGCAGAGGGAGGAACACTCCCAAACTCATTCTACGAGGCCACCATCACCTTGATACCAAAACCAGACAAGGATGTCACAAAGAAAGAAAACTACAGGCCAATATCACTGATGAACATAGATGCAAAAATCCTCAACAAAATACTAGCAAACAGAATCCAACAGCACATTAAAAGGATCATACACCATGATCAAGTGGGGTTTATTCCAGGAATGCAAGGATTCTTCAATATACGCAAATCAATCAATGTGATACACCACATTAACAAGTTGAAGGAGAAAAACCATATGATCATCTCAATAGATGCAGAGAAAGCTTTTGACAAAATTCAACACCCATTTATGATAAAAACCCTGCAGAAAGTAGGCATAGAGGGAACTTTCCTCAACATAATAAAGGCCATATATGACAAACCCACAGCCAGCATCGTCCTCAATGGTGAAAAACTGAAACCATTTCCACTAAGATCAGGAACAAGACAAGGTTGCCCACTCTCACCACTCTTATTCAACATAGTTTTGGAAGTTTTAGCCACAGCAATCAGAGAAGAAAAGGAAATAAAAGGAATCCAAATGGGAAAAGAAGAAGTAAAGCTGTCACTGTTTGCAGATGACATGATACTATACATAGAGAATCCTAAAGATGCTACCAGAAAACTACTAGAGCTAATCAATGAATTTGGTAAAGTTGCAGGATACAAAATTAATGCACAGAAATCTCTGGCATTCCTATATACTAATGATGAAAAATCTGAAAGTGAAATCAAGGAAACACTCCCATTTACCATTGCAACAAAAAGAATAAAATATCTAGGAATAAACCTACCTAAGGAGACAAAAGACCTGTATGCAGAAAATTATAAGACACTGATGAAAGAAATTAAAGATGATACAAATAGATGGAGAGATGTACCATGTTCTTGGATTGGAAGAATCAACATTGTGAAAATGACTCTACTACCCAAAGCAATCTACAGATTCAATGCAATACCTATCAAACTACCAATGGCATTTTTCACAGAACTAGAACAAAAAATTTCACAATTTGTATGGAAACACAAAAGACCCCGAATAGCCAAAGCAATCTTGAGAACGAAAAATGGAGCTGGAGGAATCAGGCTCCCTGACTTCAGACTATACTACAAAGCTACAGTAATCAAGACAGTATGGTACTGGCACAAATACAGAAAGATAGATCAATGGAACAGGATAGAAAGCCCAGAGATAAACCCACGGACATATGGTCACCTTATCTTTGATAAAGGAGGCAGGAATGTACAGTGGAGAAAGGACAGTCTCTTCAATAAGTGGTGCTGGGAAAACTGGACAGGGACATGTAAAAGTATGAGATTAGATCACTCCCTAACACCATACACAAAAATTAGCTCAAAATGGATTAAAGACCTAAATGTAAGGCCAGACACTATCAAACTCCTAGAGGAAAACATAGGCAGAACACTCTATGACATAAATCACAGCAAGATCCTTTTTGACCCACCTCCTAGAGAAATGGAAATAAAGACAAAAATAAACACATGGGACCTAATGAAACTTCAAAGCTTTTGCACAGCAAAGGAAACCATAAACAAGACCAAAAGACAACCCTCAGAATGGGAGAAAATATTTGCAAATGAAGCAACTGACAAAGGATTAATCTCCAAAATTTATAAGCAGCTCATGCAGCTCAATAGCAAAAAAACAAACAACCCAATCCAAAAATGGGCAGAAGACCTAAATAGACATTTCTCCACAGAAGATATACAGACAGCCAACAAACACATGAAAGGATGCTCAACATCTTTACTCATTAGAGAAATGCAAATCAAAACTACAATGAGATATCATCTCACACCAGTCAGAATGGCCATCATCAAAAAATCTAGAAACAATAAATGCTGGAGAGGGTGTGGAAAAAAGGGAACACTCTTGCACTGCTGGTGGGAATGTGAATTGGTACAGCCACTATGGAGAACAGTATGGAGGTTCCTTAAAAAACTACAAATAGAACTACCATATGACCCAGCAATCCCACTACTGGGCATATACCCTGAGAAAACCATAATTCAAAAAGAGACATGTACCAAAATGTTCATAGCAGCCCTATTTACAATAGCCCGGAGATGGAAACAACCTAAGTGTCCATCATCGGATGAATGGATAAAGAAGATGTGGCACATATATACAATGGAATATTACTCAGCCATAAAAAGAAATGAAATTGAGCTATTTGTAATGAGGTGGATGGACCTAGAGTCTGTCATACAGAGTGAAGTAAGTCAGAAAGAGAAAGACAAATACTGTATGCTGACACATATATATGGAATTTAAGAAAAAAATGTCATCAAGAACATAGGGGTAAGACAGGAATAAAGACACAGACCTACTAGAGCATGGACTTGAGGATATGGGGAGGGGGAAGGGTAAGCTGTGACAAAGTGAAAGAGCGGCATGGACATATATACACTACCAAATGTAAGGTAGATAGCTAGTGGGAAGCAGCCGCATAGCACAGGGAGATCAGCTCGGTTCTTTGTGACCGCCTGGAGGGGTGGGATAGGGAGGGTGGGAGGGAGACGCAAAAGGGAGGGGATATGGGAACATATGTATATGTATAACTGATTAAATTTGTAAAAAAAAAAAAAAAAAAAAAAAAGAGTCATGTACCAAAATGTTCAAAGCAGCCCTATTTACAATAGCCCGGAGATGGAAACAACCTAAGTGTCCATCATCCGATGAATGGATAAAGAAGATGTGGTACATATATACAGTGGAATACTACTCAGCCATAAAAAGAAATGAAATTGAGCTATTTGTAATGAGGTGGATAGACCTAGAGTCTGTCATACAGAGTGAAGTAAGTCAGAAAGAGAAAAACAAATACTATATGCTAACACGTATATATGGAATCTAAAAAAAAAAAAAGATCATGAAGAACCTAGGGGCAAGATGGGAATAAAAATGCAGACCTACTAGAGAATGGACTTGAGGATATGGGGAGAGGGAAAGGTAAGCTGGGACAAAGTGAGAGAGTGGTATGGACGCATATACACTACCAAATGTAAAATAGGTAGCTAGTGGGAAGCAGCCTCATAGCACAGGGAGATCAGCTCGGTGCTTTGTGACCACCTAGAGGGGTGGGATAGAGAGGGTGGGAGGGAGGGAGACACAAGAGGAAGGAGATATGGGGATATATGTATATGTATAACTGATTCACTTTGTTATAAAGCAGAAACTAACACACCATTGTAAAGCAATTATACTCCAATAAAGATGTTAAATAAAAAATAAAAATAAATAAATAAAAATAATAAGGTACCACTACATGTCTACTAGAATGGTCAAAATCCAGAAGAGTGACAACACCGAATGTTGGCAAGGATGTGGAGCAACAGAAACTCTCATTCATTGCTGGTGTTAATGAAAAATGGTACAGCCATTTTGGAGGACAATTTGGTGGTTTCTTACAAGAGTAAACTTATTCGTACCATACAATCTCCAGTCATCCTCCTTGGTATTTATCCAAAGGAGCTGAAAACTTAAGTTCACACAAAAACCTGCACACAAATGTTTATAGCAGCTTTATTCAAAATTGCCCAAACTTTGTTTTTTGAAAGGAACTAAGATGTCCTTCAATAGTTGAATGGGTAAACAAACTGTGGTACACCCATACAATAAATATAATTTAACAATAAAAATAAATGAGCTATCAAGCCATGAAAATACATGGAGGAAGTTTAAATGCATATTGCTAAGTGAAAGAAACCAATCTAAAAAGGCTACATATAGTATGATTCCAACGAATGACATGGAAGAAGCAAAACTATAGAGACAGTAAAAAAAATTAGTGGTTGCTGGGGGTTCAGGGCAAAGAAAGGAGGAATAAGTGGCTGGAGCACAGGGGAGTTTTTAGGGCAGTGAAACTATGCTTGTGATACTGTAATGGTGGAAACATATCATTATATATTTGTCAAAACCCATGGAGTGTACAACATAGAGAGTGAACCCTCAATTATGGACTTTGGTTAATAATAATGGCTCACCAATTACAAGAAATGTACCATACTAATGCAAGATGTTAATAATAAAGGAAACTGTGTATGGGTGGGGGTGAAGAAGTATCAATATATGGAAACTCTGTGCTTTCTGCTCAATTTTTCTGTAAGCCTAAAACTCTCTGAAAAATACCTTAGTAATTAAAAAAACATACTACAAAGTCTCTTTAAGTGAGTCAGTGTGATTCTAGCACACAAATAGAGAGATGAATGGAATAGAAAAGAAAGTCAAGAAATAGGTCCAAGTATATATGCCAATTTAGAATATGATAAAAGTGGTTATCATCTCAAATCACTGGAAAAGATGGAACTTTTTAATAAATGGTGATGGGACAACTGGATAACCATTCAGAAATATTAGAGCAACTCCTCATATCATACATAAGAATAAACTTTAAATGGATCAGAGATCTAAATCCAAGAAGAACAAAACCACGCAAGCACTAGAAGAAAATGTGAATGAATATCTTTACAATTTGGTTACTGGGCAGTGCTTCTCAACCAGGGACAATTTTGACCCCAGGGGACATTCAGCAATGTCTGAAGATATTTTGGTCGCCGCAACTGTCAGAGTCCTACTATCATCAAGTGGGGAGACGTTAGGGATGCAGCTAAACATCCTACAGGGCACAGGACAGCTCCTCACTGCCTGGATAACAAAGACTTATCTAGCCCAAAATGTCATTAATGTCACAGCTGAGATGTTCTGGAATAGGGAAAGGCTTCTGACTAACACTCAAAATCTAGATGCAGGGCTTCCCTGGTGGCGCGGTGGTTGGGAGTCCACCTGCCAATGCGGGGGACACGGGTTCGTGCCCCGGTCTGGGAGGATCCTGCATGCCGCGGAGTGGCTGGGCTTGTGGGCCCTGGCCGCTGGGCCTGCACGTCCAGAGCCTGTGCTCCGCAGCGGGAGAAGCCACAACGATGAGAGGCCCGCATACCACACACACACAAAAAAATCTAGATGCAGTAAAAATATTGATAAATTTGACTAATAAAATTTTTTAATTTGAAAAGTTTTTATTTTTAACAAATTTAACATTTAATTTCCCCCGAATATTCTGCATTTTGTTTTTTCATCATAATTATGTAATAGAAAGAAAATGTGAAGAATTTTTTTTCACAACGTTCTGTGTAGATGCCCCCAAATCCACTCTTGTTTCCTCCAATGAGCCATACAAATATTAATATTTTCTGTGTGGGTCATGATGAGAACAAGTTTGAGAACTACTGCTATACATAATGTACATTTGTGTCTTAAATAATTTCTAATCTGCTTATCTGAGTGTCCTCCTTATAATATCTATGTTTGTGTGTGTCTATATGTATGCATGTGTAGGTGTGTCTTGCAAGTTTCCTGGGGCAAATATATTTTATATTTAACATTTATTCAGTTCCAGGCACTGTCCTAAGTGCTTTACATATATTAACATATTTAATCATCACCACAAACCTATGAGATAGGTTCTTTTTTATCTCCATTTTACAGATGACACTGAGACAAAGCAGTCACTTGCCCAAAGTCATACTGCTACTTAGTGGTGGAGCTGATGAAGGATTAATTAACTGCCTGATAAATATCCTCTATTATGGTGTTCATGAAAAGTGATGTTGAACTGCTTAAAAAGCTTAATTGAGTCCACATATATGTGTTAGCATATGGTATTTCTTTTTCTCTTTCTGACTTACTTCACTCTGAAGAACCTAGGGGCAGGACAGGAATAAAGATGCAGACGTAGAGAATGGATTTGAGGACACGGGGAGGGGGAAGGGTTAGCTGGGACGAAGTGAGAGACTGTCATGGACATATATACACTACCAAATGTAAAATAGATAGCTAGTGGGAAGCAGCCGCATAGCACAGGGAGATCAGCTTGGTGCTTTGTGACCACCTAGAGGGGTGGGATAGGGGGGGTGGGAGGGAGACGCAAGAGGGAGGGGATATGGGGATATATGTATATGTATAGTTGATTCACTTTGTTATAAAGCAGAAACTAACACACCACTGTAAAGCAATTATACTCCAATAAAGATGTTAAAAATAAAATAAAATAAAAAATTTAAAAGCTTAATTGATTTCAACTTTTATGTTTATGTTTTGTTAAAACGATTTATTTCTGGACCAAGCTTCTTTTATTTTATTTTTTTAATTGTGGTAAGAATACTTAACTTGAAATCTACCCACTTAAATTTTTAAGTGCACAATACAGTATTGTTGGTACTTCCCTTGTGGTCCAGTGGTAAAGAATCCACCTTCCAATGCAGGGGACATGGGTTCCATCCCTGGTCGCGGAGCAAAGATCCCAAATGCCACAGGGCAACTAAGCCTGCGCACCATAACTACTGAGCTCGCACGCCTCAACTAGAGAGAGAGAGAAAAAATTTTGTTTTCTTGGCATGCTGTACTATAGAAAGGGGACTTCAAGAGAGAGTGGGTCAGTCACCCCCTTCGTTTGCACATACATACCAAGGCATGGAACCATGAACTCATACAGGAGCTTGGACTTGGGATCTGCAGAGTCAAGCAGAGGAAACGAAAGACAACATTAGAGGAAAATTACCAAATTTGGTGAAGGTTCTCTTCATTTGCCTGCACTAACCATAAATAGTGAGCAAAAGGGAGCCCAGGGCTCATTACTTATAGCCTTGGCCACCTGGGGAAACATACAAATCTTGGTTCACAAAGCTGACAACAGCAGCCCCAGAAGGCAGACAGGTACACAAACCCAGATTCTTTCCTTGTTTCCACTTCTCCCAACAGAAACAGAGATTGCAAAGTGTCCAGAACAGGAGTTGGGACAATATATCACATCTTTTTGGAAAGCAAGTTAAATATTAGAGCAGGGACCAGCAGACCCCAGAGAGTGAGAACCCTCTCAGGGTTCTCGTGATCTCTAACATGAGTGTGTTTTACAGCTCGTGTCCTTTACAAGGTGAACATGAGACGAATCAGAGCTGGGGGACTGGGAGACACGGATCAAGGAAAGGCTGCTTTCTTTTATCAGGTTTTACTAAGTGTAATGGAGGTAATAGCACAAAGAAGAAAGGTGAACATATCAGATCTTAGTTTTACAAAGTTGTGGGAGCAAAAACTGGACATTTCAATTTTGTGGTATGAGATAATCTACCCTGGAAGCATTGAGAAAGTACTCATGGGAAGGTTAGATGCCTCATGCCCCAAAAGGGAACACAGCTGAGAAACATGCAGAAGACAGAAACATTTTAGACCACAATCAAGAGGTTAGACTGGCAAATGGATGATCTACATTCAGGTTTACATACTGAACCAGCAGAGACAGCGCTACTTCTGAATCCTCCTTCAGGAGAATAAGGAGACTTTATGTTCAAGAAAGGGGATGAGCGTGGGGAATAGTGCTGATGCTGAAGTCACAAAACCAAGAGAGGCAAAGGAAGGCCCTGGAGATCTGGTGGTGCCAGGTGGGCTGTAAGATACACTGACCTAAAAGGGCCCACGGGAGTCTGAACTAGACAAGGGACTGGGGGATGTGGGAATCCCCTTCAGGATTGGTGGGAAACCTCTCCACACTTCCCCCAGTGTCTCTTAAAGGCCCAGTACCAATCTTTGCTTCAGAATCCAGCTTGTGGGTTGTGCATATCGCTCCTAGGAGGATTAGGATCCTGAGATTCATCCCTTTTCTTACCCATTCTGCTCAGAAATGTCTTTGCATAGTCTGGGTCATAGATATAGAAAAATGTCTGAAAGGGCCCAACCCAGTGAGGAAAGGCACAAGGGTAGTTTTCTGTAATCGCCTCAAGCTTCTCCATTTTACCATTCTGAAATATCTGCAGTGAAAAAAGTGAAAGAAATTAGAGAAGCCAGCCAACCTGGACTCATCCCGTTTACAGCCACAAGTTGAGCTCAAGGCCTGGATGAGGTCCCACAGGTAGAGGGCCTTGACTCTTTTTCTGGAAGTGAGTGAACACACATTCCTTGGGATTTCCAAGCCTGGGGTATAATTTTCGAAACAAGGTTAGTGTATTCATCTTTTCAATATAAATATATGTTGTATCCCCAGACCACATCACTGTTGAATGACATATACTGTGAGCTGCTTTTCCAAGTGAGAAGGTGAAGTTAGAAGAGTCACACACTCTGCCTCGCCTGCCAATGTCACATAGGTTAGGAGTGGGGTCTGGAAGCTGAAAAAAATGTTTTTACGTGGGAAGGAAAAAATGTTAGTAGACTGAACATGACCCACCATCCAGCTCACCATTCCCTCTCTGTAATTACTGATGACTGATTCTTTCTCATGACTTAATAGTAAGTGCTTTTCTAAAAACCTGCCAATTCCATCTACAAAAAAACCTAATTCTTTTCCATTATAACAACAGAAGGCTCTTTTTCACAGGGGTGTAAAGCTGGAAGCAAACTCAAAAAACAAAACTCTGAGCTTCCAACATTTATAAATTAGTGTACAAACACTGCCATCAGAGATGAACTTTTTGCCTTGATAAGCAGATTACTACGGCTCCTTCTGAGTAGGAGATAGTTGGGCCTCAGGCTGAGCAGTTGGAGCTTGTCTCCTGCTGACATTTCAAAGAAAAGACAGGAGGAGAGAGGAGCTGAGTTCTGCTAGAGTAAAAAAATAAGATGATCACATTTTTTGGAATCAAGGAGACTTCCCAGACCACACATGTGCAGAAAAGATCCTCAGGGGTCAGGGAAGGGAGGGGGCACCAACCCATAATATGTCCTGCCAACCTCCCAGAGACTCTTTTTTTTTTTTTTTGGTACACGGGCCTCTTACTGTTGTGGCCTCTCCCGTTGTGGAGGACAGGCTCCGGACGCGCAGGCTCAGTGGCCATGGCTCACGGGCCCAGCCGCTCCGCGGCATGTGGGATCTTCCCAGACCAGGGCACGAACCCACGTCCCCTGCATCGGCAGGTGGACTCTCAACCACTGCACCACCAGGGAAGCCCCCAGAGACTCTTGCACTGGAATTCATCTTGGCTAAAAGATGTGTGTGCACATCGGGTAGGGCACTGAGTCAGACCAGATATGAGCAGTGAGCAAGATGATTGGCCAGAGGAAACCTGCAAGATGATTGGCCAGAGGGAACCTGGAAAACTGCCCCCATATAAGCAATTTAAGCCACCCCCAAAGCACAGCTCTCTCTCTGAGCCCACCCATGCGTCCTTTTCACAGGTACTCTGCTTCTAATAAATGCTTTACCCACTTTACTATCTTCATCTCCTTGCTGAATTCTTTCTTCAGAGAAGACAAGGACCAAGGTTCCATTTCAAGCTCGCTGGCCCTTGTGGTCTACTGGTTAAGGATTCGGCGCTCTAACCAATGTGGCCTGGGTTCGATCCCTGGTTGGGGAACTAAGATCCCGCTTCAAGCTGATGTACATTCCCCCCCACCCGCCGCCGCCCCCCAGATCACTTCTAAATCACTGACAGTAAGATCCATTTACATCTGCTTGTTGTATAAAGTGGGAGGGTGGAGGGGCACCTGTGTGTGCGTGTCTGGTTGTTCCTAGCTATGCATTTGAGCACAACTGTGGGGGGTCTGACTTGCAAAGAAATCTTAAAGCTGGCAAGTTCTTCCTTGTGTGACCAATCACAGAATTTGCCATGTGATTGTTTGCTCTTTCCCTCAGAAAAGGTGGAAAACTTCAGTTCCTAATTTCCTCTTTTACCATCTAGCAGCTCTAACCCATGAAGTGTTCCCTGGATAGTTTAGGGCCCCTAAAACATTGAGACTCTTGAAATCTAGTTCCTGAAATGCTGCACACTCTGTTTTGCTAACATTCCCACAATCAAGCCAGTGACAAGGGCCCACCAACAGTGCAAAGGTGTTTTCCAACAACGTAAATATTTATTCATTTGCAAACAATGAACAGATGAGTATTTATTAAGTGCCTATTATATGTGCCAGGCGAATAGAGATGCAGAGAAATATAAGACACGGAGGTCTTTGCCCTTATGGAAAGTGTAACTTAATATGAGGATTATTTCTTTAGGTTTGAAATTGTCATAGACGCCCTCAGCCATAAGCATTTGGTTATACTTTTAGTAACTCTTGCCTGGACAAAAAGGACAGAAAGCTATCGTGAGTCTTATAATAGATGAATTTATATTTCTTCATCCACAAATATAAATACATTTGAAAATAAATGTCACACATATTTAGGAAACACTGTCCAGAAACATTCGAAAAATGCTTAGCCCCTGAGAAATAGTAATAGCTAACATTTACCAAGCACTACGATGAGCTAGGTGCTGCTGCTGACGGAAAAAAAATGCACAACTTAAAAGTTGAGAATTATGTTTTAGTTGGCAGACAAAACTGAGGACTTAAGCCCAGAACTCAGCCTCTCAGATACCTCTGAGAAACTGCTCCCAAGAGGTAAGGGAGGAGCCAGGATATACAGGAGTTTTTGTAACAAAGACCAGGTAGCTGAAACTTCAAAAGACTAGTGTTAATTAAAGAAAATCAGATCTCAAGTTAAGGAATTTGGCACTTTTCTATGTATCAGAAGATGCAAGAGTCTGGGTTCATTGAGATCATTCATTTAGTATGCACCTCAGCTATCTGGGAGCAGTATCCTGATTTTCTCCATCCTGAATCCCCTCAGGGTGCACCACTGGGGGTGTGGTTGCAGCTGGCTGAGGACTTGGCAGCCGGCAGCCCGTCTGTCTCCATCCTGAGTTCCTTCAGGGCTCACCTTCGGGAGTGGCTGTAGTGGCTTGATGGCTCTAACATCCTTTGTTTGCTGACATGGTGGGCCACATTTTATACTCACACTGCCAAGTGCTTTCTATGCTTTATATTCTTTAATCTTTACATCAGGAACCCTATGAAGCAGATACGACTGCAATCTCCATTTTACAGATGAGGAAATTGAACTTTAGAGAGGTTAAGTAATCTCTCCCAGATTATGTAGCCAGCAACTAGTAGTAAGGATTCAAACCTGGATTGAACTATGGAGTCCAAGTGCTACTTATCTACACAGACTTTCCCTGAATTACATACAAGCATACATACACACACACACACACATATACCCTGCATAAACACACACTAGGTCCCCCACACTGGCTGGGATACACTGGTCTACTGAACAAGTGTCAGTCTACCTGGTCTATGCTTTGTAGTCAGTAAATCTTTGAATGAATGAATTTATTTAGCATCTAATATATGTGAGCATTCAACAAAGTAGTCTTTTTATTGAAGTATATAGTTGATTTACAATGTTGTGTTAATTTCTGCTGTACAGTGAAGTGATTCAGTTATACATATATACTTTCTTTTTTATATTCTTTTCCATTATGGTTTCTCAGGATATTGAATATAGTTCCCTGTGCTATAGAGTAGGACCTTGTTTATCCATTCTACATGTAGTAGTTTGCACCTGCTAACCCAAAAATCCCAGTCCATCCCTTCCCCACCCCCACTCCCCCTTGGCAACCACAAGTCTGTTCTCTATGTCTGTGAGTCTGTTTCTGGTTTGTAGATAGGTCCATTTGTGTCATATTTTAGATTCCACATATAAGTGATACCATATGGTATTTGTCTTTCTCTTTCTGACTTACTTCACTTTGCATGATAATCTCTAGTTGTACCCATGTTGCTGCAAAGGCATTATTTCATTCTTTTTTATGGCTGAGTACTATTGCATTGTATATAGGTACCACATCTTCTTTATCCATTCATCTATCGATGGACATTTAGGTTGTTTCTTGGCTATTGTGAATAGTGCTCCTATGAACATAGGCGTGCATTATCTTTTTGGATTATAGTTTTGTCTGGATATACGCCCAGGAGTGGGATTGCTGGATCATATGATAATTCTATTTTTAGTTTTTTGAGGAACTCCCATACTTTTTTCCACAGTGGCTGCACCAACTTACATTCCCACCAACCGTGTGGGAGGGTTCCCTTTTCTGCACATCCTCTCCAGCAACAAAGTAGTTATTGAACACCTACTATGAGGCAAGCACTGGGTTTATAGTGGTGAACAAAGACTCTCCTCTCACAGATCCTATATTCTAGTGGGGAGAAGGGGAGTGTGGATGAAAAATGTTGCCTGCCATATCAGCAAACAAAGGATGTTGAAGCCATCAGCCACTACCACTGCCCCCCAACAGTGAGCCTGAGCATACATAGAATGGGAAAGAACAGGATGCTGCCCCTAGATAGCTAAAGTGCATATCAAAGGAATGACTTCAATGAGCCCAGACTCTTGCATCTTCCCATACATAGAAAAGTGCTAAACTTAAGTTGAGATATCTGGTTTTCTTCATTCTATTATTATTAATATTATTTTTGGTCACACTGTGCAGCTTGTGGGATCTTAGTTCCCTGACCAGGGATCGAACCCATGCCCCCTGCAGTGGAAGCTCTGCGTCCTAACCACTGGACAGCCAGGGATTGCCCCTGGTTTTCTTTAATTAACAGTAATCTTTTGAAGTTCCAACTACCTGATCTTTGTTGCAAAACTCCTACATATCTTGCCCCCTCCCTTATCTCTCTGGAGCAGTCCCTCAGAGCTATCAGAGAGGCTACCTCCCAGGCTTGAAGTCCTCAGAAAGTCCACCGAATAAAATATAATTCTCAACTTTTAAGTTGTGCATTTTTTTTCAGTCAACAGGAGTGTATAGTAACAGAGTATATAATATGATGTCAGAGAGTGATAAATGCTAAGATAATAAAAACAAAGTTAGGGATAGAGAGTACTGGAGGTTCTATTTTAGTTTGAGTGACATTTGTTCAAAGGCCTGAAAATAGTGCATGGAGAGCATTCCAACCAGAGAAGAGCATATCCAAAGCCCTGAGGGAGCCCTGAGGGAATTTGCTTGTCATGTTTGAGGAATAGTGGGAAGACCAGTATGACTGGAACAGAGCAAGGAATGAAATTTTCGGTCTTGTAGGGAATTTTCACTACACACACATTTTTCTTCTGGAACCTTATGACTATATCTAAAATGTTACTGTCTATGTGAAGTAGTTCCATCCTTTCCTTGCGACTAAGTGATGAATCATCAAAAGGAACATAAAAAGTTAAAAAAAGGTAAATAGGCAGGGTTGGGGATATTAGCCAGCTTGACATATCAGCCACTTCTAATCTTGAAAACTCTGATAGAGGCATCTCTAAAATATTCAAAAAATAATCTAGTGACAGTCAAGAGGGATATGGACTTTAAAACACTATGAATACAATTAAAAATCTGAAAATAAAACCATTCCATTTACAGCAGTATCAAAAAGAATAAAACATTCAGAAATAAATTTAACAGAAGAAATGTAAAACTCATACAGCAAAAGCTACAAACCATTGCTGAAAGAAATTTCTAAAAACTTAAATAAAATGAAGGACAGCCATGTTCATGGCTCAGAAGATTCAGTATTAAGATGGCAATACTTCCCAAATTGATCCGCAGATTCAATACAGTTCCTATCAGAATCACAGATGGATTCTTTGTAGAAATTGACAAGATGATCCTAAAATTTGTATGGAAACCAGAGGTATCCAGAACAGCCTTATTCTTGAAAAAGAATAAAGTAGGAGGACTCACACTTCCTGATTTCAAAACTTACTATAAAGCAACAGTAATTAAGACAGTGGTATTGGCATAAAGATAGACATATAGCTCAATGGAACAGAATTGAGAATCCGGAAATAAAACTTCACATGTACAGTCAACTGATTTTTGACAAAAGTGCTGTGAGATAATACAAAAATAATTGTACATATTATTATAATTATATATATATCTGCTCCTGGTTCCTGGCACAGAGCTCCTAAAACCCTTGTAATTCTTAAGTGATAAGAGTACTGGGAACATCTTTTGTTCCAATATTTGATCTTTTTTTTTTTTTTTTTGCGGTACACGGGCCTCTCACTATTGTGGCCTCTCCCATTGTGGAGCACAGGCTCCGGACGCGCAGGCTCAGCGGCCATGGCTCACGGGCCCAGCCGCTCCGCGGCATGTGGGATACTCCCGGACCGGGGTGAGAACCCATGTCCCCTGCATTGGCAGGCGGACTCTCAACCACTGCGCCACCAGGGAAGCCCCCAATATTTGATCTTTGACCCCAGTTCCTGACAGAGTTCTTAAATTCCTTAGGATTTCCTGGGTGATACCAGTGTCTTTTGTTCTAATGAGATGACTCTTGGCGGGCTCCTGGATGGGGGATGGTCACCAGAAAGACCAAACCATGATAAGAAACTTGGAATCTTCAGCCCCCTCCTCCCATTATCCAGAGATGGGAGAAGGGCTAGAAATGGAATTAATGATCATTCACGCCTACATGATGAAGCCTTCATAAGAATCCCCAAAGTACAGGGTCAAAAGACCTTCTGGGTTGATGAACAGGTGGTGGTGCTGGGACAGTGGTACACCTGGAGAGGGCATGGAAACTCTGTGTTCCTTCCCACACACCTTGCCTATGCACCTCTTCCATCTGGATGTTCATGTGTATCCTTTATCATATCCTTTTACGATAAACCAGTAAGTAAACTGTTTTCCTGAGTTCTGTGAGCTGTTCTAGCAAATTAATCAAAACTGAGGAGATGGTCATGGGAACCTCAGGTTTGCAGCTGATTGGTCAAAAGCATAGGTAACAACCTGGACTTGCAATTGGCATCTCATCCCATAAGTCTTATGGGACTGAATGTTATCTTAATCTGTGGGATCTGACGCTATCTCCAGGTAGATAATGTTAACTGAGTACAGTTGAGGTAAATTGTAGGACACGCAGTTAGTGTCACCGAACTCCTTGATGTGGGGAAAACCCACACACATCTGGCATCAGAAGTGCTGTGAGTGTGGTAGTAATGTGAGAGTAAAGGAGAAACGCAGGAGGAAGACTGGAATCTTCCTACTCAGGTACCACAACAATTCAACTGGGAGAAATAATAGTCTTCTCAACAAATGGTGCTGGGATAACTGGACATCCACATGCAAAAGAATGAACTTGGACCCCTACTTCACACAATACACAAAAATTAACTCAAAATGGATCAAAGTTCTAAATAAAAGAGCTAAAAACATGAAACTTTAGAAGAAAACATAAAGACTTAGTCTCGGATTTGGCAGTTGTTTCTTAGCTATGACACCAAAAGCACAAACAATAAAAGAAAAAAACAGATAAATTAGATTTCTTTAAAATTAAAAACGTTTGTGCTTTAAAAGACACTACAGAATGGGAGAAAATATTTGCAAATCGCATACCTAATAAGAAACTTGTAGCTAATATATATCTTTAAAAACTCTCTTACAACTCAATAATAAAGACACATAACCCAATTAAAAATTGACAAATAATCTGAATAGACATTTCTCCAAAGAAGATATACAAATGGCCAATGAAGAACATGAGAAGGTGTTCAATATCATTAGTCATCAGGGAAATGCAAATCAAAACCATGAGAGACCACTTCATACCTACTAGAATGGCTATAATAAAAAAGACAGATAATAACAAGTGTTGGTGAGGATGTGAAAAAATTGGAACTTTCATACACTGCTGATGGGAATGTAAAATGGTGTAGTCACTTTGGAAAAAAACTCTGGTAGCTTCTCAAAAAGTTAAACACAGAGTTACCATTTAACCCAGCAATTCCAATCCTAGGTATATATGCCCAAGAGAAATGAAAACATACACCCACACAAAAATATGTTAAAAAATGTTCAAATAATAGCCCCAAATTGGAAACAACTCAAATGCCCATCAATTGACAAATGGATAAACAAAATGTAGTACATACATACAATGGAATATTATTCAGCCACAAAAGGAATGAAGCATAGATATATGCTACAACGTGGATGAACCTTAAAAACATTACACTGAATGAAAGAAGCAAGTTGCAAAAGACCATGTTATTTAATTTCATTTATATGAAATATTCTTAAGAGGCAAGTATATAAAGACAGAAAGTAGATTAATGATTGCCCAGGGATGAGTGATGGGGTGCTTTGGGACTGAGAGCTAAAGGGTATAGGTTTTGTGGGGTTTTTTCAGATGATAAAAATATTCTAAAATTGATTGTGGTTATGATTACACAACTCTGTGACTATACTAAAAACTATCTAATTATACACTTTAAGTGGGTAAAAGTTTGTGGTATGTGAGTTATATCTCAATAAAGCTTTACAAAAAACTACAGGGCCTCCCTGGTGGCACAAGTGGTTGAGAGTCCGCCTGCCGATGCAGGGGATACGGGTTCGTGCCCCGGTCTGGGAGGATCCCATATGCCGCGGAGTGGCTGGGCCCGTGAGCCATGGCCGCTGAGCCTGCGCGTCCGGAGCCTGCGCGTCCGGAGCCTGTGCTCCGCAACGGGGGAGGCCACAGCAGTGAGAGGCCTGCATACCGCAAAAAAAAAAAAAAAAAAAAAAAAAAAAAAAAAAAAACTACAATGAAGCAATTTATCTATCAGCTGATAGAATATAGTAATGGTGTCAGTGAAGAATGAGATTTGCTTTAACAATGGACTAGTAAGCATGTAATAGACAAGCCAAACCAAATAGCACAGAGGGAACAAGAACAAGGAATATACAAAGTACCAGGTGCTGAAGACATGGAATTAAGACAGGTTAGTGCCTTACCCTATAGTGGTCACAGTCTGGTGGTGGAACTTATGTTTCATTTAACAAACACTTACATAGCACTTACAAAGTGCCAGACATCGTCTCAGTTCTTTTCAAATATCAAATAAATTTATCCTCTGAAAAAGTCAATAACATATCAGTAATTATATTACATGTAAATAGCCTAATTATTTCAAGTAAAAGACAAAGCGTGTCAGATTATGTTTTTTAAAAGCCTACCTATATACTGCTTACAAAAGACACAAGACAAAAAGTCCAAAAGGTTAAAAATAAAGGATTGAAAGTATCATTTAAATACTAACAAAAAGTTGGTGTAGTTACACTAATATCAGATAAAGTAGAATTTAAGGCAAGAAGTCTTACTAGATATAAAAAGGAATGGTTCATATATAAAAAGGATTAGTCTACCAGGAAGATATAATAATTCAAAATCTGTATGCACACTATACTATATCTTGAAAATTGATAAAACAAAAATGGACATCAGAACTAAAAAAAAGAAATAAACAAATTCACAATAAGAGTGGAAGACTTTAACACAATGTTACTGAAAGCATGGTCCATAAACCAGTCCATGATGAGATAATTATAGAAACTGAGCATAGCATTTAGAAATTTTTATAGTAACTTGACATTGTTGCAATTTCTGGGGTTTTTTTTATATGAATGTAAACATCTACAAGAGATTGGAAAAAAACTGGTTCTTCACTACAAATACTTTGAGAAGCACTACATTAATACATCATTCTCAATAGCTGGTAGAACAGATCTCTTGGGCCATTTTCAGTATTCTCAACTTCTGATTGATAGCTCCTTCTCAACTCCAGTTTCTGGAAGGTAAAAATCAAACTCTACTGAGAAACAGAGTAAATGGAAGTTGAGGAATGGGTTTAGAAAAAGTCAATCAGGTTAAATTTTTTAAAAAAGTTACATAGAGAGCAGTAACTTAAAGGAGAAGTAGATTAAAGGAAGGGCTGGTTCAACCCCAGATCTCCACCCTCTCCCCATGCAATACCCCCTTTAAGTCCCACAACAGATCAGAGGTTTTATTTTCTAGAAAAACTAAACCAGAGAGGCTCTAAGACTGGAAGAAATCTGGCATTGTGGAGGGCAGGGATGAATCACTGGACTAAAAATAGAGGAGTTAAATGAAAGACTGCATACAAATGATTAGATCCCTAACTCCCTTTTTCTGCTCCCAGAATGACAGAAGTCATCTGCAATCTCCTAAGTAAAAGGCAGATTCATCTCTAAGAAACTGGAAAAAATAAAATAAAAACAAAACCACAGATACTGGCAGTTTGGGTCCTCCAACAGGTTTGCTCTCAGGGAAAGTTCTCGCTCTGTACACAAGACTTCAAACATCTTTAGTGCCTCACTCTAGAAAATGAAATGACAGCCAAAGAGCATCTGACATTTGAGGATAGCCTCCAAGAAGAAAAGCATAAAGCAAAACAAACTGCAGTAGCCAGCCTCCAAAATGGCCTCCAATCATCTCCCATCTTTTTATATTGTCCCCTCCCACACTGTTCACGGATTTGTCAGTGTGACTGATTGCATACAGTACAAGTGATGGTATAAACATTCCAAGATGAGGTTATAAATGATTGCAATTTCCATCTTAGATTCTCTCTCTCTCACTCTTGCTCTCTCACAGCTTACCCTGAGGGAAATAAGCTGCCTTGTTGAGAGCAGGGTGACTAACCCTTCCACCTTGCCGGACTGAAGAGGTTCCCAGGAGATAAAACCTTCAGAACTAAAATCAGGAGACAACCAGGTAACCTGGGACGAGTAGGTCAGCCTAGTTGTGAGCAGCCCTATGGAAAGGTCCATGTGGGAAGAACCGAAGTGTCCTGGCCAATAGCCTGTTAATAGCAATGTAAGTGAGCTTGAAAGTGGATTCTCCAGCTCCAGTGGAGCCCTGCGATGACTGCAGCCCCAGCCAACCCCATGCAACCTTAGGAGAGACACTGAGTCTCTCACAGAGACTCACCCACCTAATCAATGCCACTCCCAAATTCTTGACCTTCACAAACTGTGTGAGATAATCACCATGGGTTACTTTGCTAAGCTGCAATAGATAACTAATACACAAACAGAAAAAACACTGACAAAAGTTATTAATACTTCAAAAAAGACATGATATAGCATTTCATGAAACAAGATCAGGATTCTATACCAAAGAAGAATGTGTTAAATTGACTGTAGTAATGGCCTCAATTTGTTAATGCCTCCTTGTATTCATACACTTTGATAGTGTTCTCCCACACTGACTCTGCCATGTGTCTTCCTTTGGGAGAGTAGCAAACATGACTCAGAGACTTAGAAAGCACTTGCACATTGAAGCTTGGTCTCTTGCTATTCTTGAGACCCTGATACTATGTGAGCAAGGCTGGGCTAACCAGCTGAAGGATAATAAACTAGATGGAAGAGAACGAAGGCACCCAAGGTGACAACCAGCCTTTACCTGCCCCAGCAGCTGACCACAGATGCATCAGTGAGCCAAACTGAGGTCAACTGAGCCTGGATCATAACAGCAGAACCTCATAGCCTAGTCCAGCTCAAATTGCTGACCCACAGAATCATGAGCTAAATAGCTGGCTGTGTCTTAAGCCACTAAGTTTTAGGGTGGCTAAAGGAAACTGATGCAAGAATAGATGAAGAATAGGACAGAGCTCTTGGAAATCAAAATTATGACAGTCAAAATTTTTCAATGTTTTAGTAGAAATTCTAGGAATATAAAATCAAGCAGAAAAGATTAAAAAATGGATCTAGAAGGTTTATCTCCAACCAATAGGAGTTCCAGAAAGAGAGAAAAGAGAAATTGAGAGAGGTAGGGGACATATCAAAGAAATTGTAGTATTCACTGTTAGTGTCCTGTCCCTAACTCTTCATCCTTACCACCTTAACATATACCATAATCAGCATCTGCATTTATTAACCTAGGGTTTATTCGTGGACATTGGAGCCTGCTTTGCTGCCTGCATATCAAAAAGAATAAATAAAATACTTAGGAAGTGAAACTCCCGCCTTTCCAAGTATTGGAAAACTATGTATTTCCAAACAACAAAGTGAAAGACTTATTCATTGAAAATTATAAAACACTGCTGAAAGAAATTTAAAAAGGCATAAATAGGTGGAAACATATCCCATGTTCATGGATTGGAAGATTTAATATTAAGATGTGAATTCTACCCAAAGCAATCTACAGATTCAATGCAATCCCTATCAAAATCCCAGTTATGCTTTTGCAGAAATAGAAAAATCCATTCTAAAACTCATGTGGCATAGCAAAGGACCTTGAATAGCCCAAACAATCTTCAATAAGAACAAAGCTGGATGACTCATTTTTCCTGATTTCAAAACTTACTACAAAAGTACAATAATCAAAATAGTATGGTTCTGGCTTAAAAATAGACAAATGGAATAGGATAGAAAGCTCAGAAATAAACCCTTTAATATATGGTCAAATGATTTATGACAAAGGTGCCAGGACCATTAAATGGGGAAAGGGCAGACTTTCAACAAATGTGCTGGGAAAATTGGATGTTCACATGCAACAGAATGAAGTTGTACCCTTACCAAAAATACAAAATATAACCCAAAATAGATCAAAGGCCTAAAACTTTAAAACTCTTAAAAGAAAATATAGGACAAAAGCTTCACAACATTGGATTTGGCAATGATTTCTTAGGTACGACACCAAAGGCACAAGCAACAAAAGAAAAAATAGACAAATTCATGAAATTAAAAAATTTTTGTACATGAAAAGACAGTATAAACAGAGTAAAAAGACAATCCACAGATTGAGAGGAGATATTAGCAAATCATACATCTGAGATCAATATCCAGAATATATAGAGAACTCCTAAAACTCAACAACAAAAAACCACCTGATTCAAAGTGAACAAAGGACTGAATAGACATTTTTCCAAAAAGGAAATGCAGATGCCAACAGGCACGTTAAAAGATGCTCAACATCACTAATCATTAGGGAAATGCAAATCAAAACCACAATGAGATATCACCACATACCTGTCAGAATGGCTATCATCAAAAAGACAACAAATAATAAATGTTAGTGAGGATATGGAGAAAAGGGAGTCCTCGTACACTGTTGGTGAGAATTGTAAACTGTTACAGCCACTGTGGAAAGTATGAACGTTTCTCAAAAAACTATAAATAGAACTATTATATGCCTCAGCAATTCCACTCCTGAGTATATATCCTAAAAAAACCAAAAACACTAATTCGAAAAGATACATGCACTCCAATGTTCACAGCAGCATTGTTTGCAATAGCCAAGGTATGGAAGCAACCTAAGTGTCCATCAACAGCTGAATGGATAAAGAAATTGTGGTATATAATACACACAATGGAATACTTCTCAGCCATAAAAGATGAAATTTTGCCATTTGCAACAATATGGATGGACTTGGAGGGCATTATGCTAAGAGAAATAAGTCAGACAGAGAAAGAAAACTACTGTACGATATCACTTATATGTGGAATATAAAAAATACAACAAACTAGTGAATAAAACAAAAAAGAAGCAGACACAGATATAGAGAAGAAATTAGTGGTTACCAGTGGGGAGGGGGTGGGCAATATAGGGGTGGGGGAAAAAGGGTTATTAGGGGATCATATGAAATCGTGTGTGAAACTTTTGAAAATTGTAAAGCACTAAAGAATTTAAAGAATTTTCATTCAGGGGCTTCCCTGGTGGCTCAGTGGTTAAGAATCCACCTGCCAATGCAGGGGACATGGGTTCGATCTCTGGTCCAGGAAGATTCCACATGCCGCAAAGCAACTAAGCCCATGCACCACAACTACTGAGCCTGCGCTCTAGAGCCCGCGAGCCACAACTACTGAACCCACGTGCCACAGCTACTGAAGCCTGTGTGCCTAGAGCCTGTGCTCGGCAACAAGAGAAGCCACTGCAGTGAGAAGCCCACACACAGCAATGAAGAGTAGCTCCTGTTCTCTGCAACTAGAGAAAGCCCACGCGCAGCAACAAGGACCCAACGCAGCCAAAAATAAATAAATAAAATAAATAAATTTATTAAAAAATAATGAATTTTCATTCAATAAAAAATTTTAATTAAAATTTTTTTAATTTCAGAAAAATGAACAAAAGAGTTAAATAGACATTTCTCCAAGTAAGATATACAAATGGCAATAAGCTCATGAAAAGATGCTCAGTATCACAGATCACTAGGGAAATGCACATCAAACTATGAGCTACTACCTCACATCCATTAGGATGGCCGCTATTAAAAAAAAAAAGCATAGAAAATAACAAGTTTTAGCAAGAATGTTGAGAAACTGGAACCCCTGTGCACTTCTGGTGAAAAAGTAAAATGATATAGCCACTGTGGAAAACAGTACAGTGGTTCCTCAAAAAATTAAAAATAGAATTACCATATGATCCAGCAATTCCATTTCTGGATATTTACCCAAAAGAATTGAAAGCAAGGTCTCAAAGAGATATTTGTACACCCATGTTCACAACAGCTAAAATGTAGAAACAACCCAAGAGTCCACCAACTCCATTAAGTGAATGGATAAGCAAAATGTGGTATATACATACAATGGAATATTATTCAGCCTTAAAAAAGCAGGAAATTCTGACATATGCTACAATATGGATGAACTTTGAGGACATTATGCTAAGTGAAATAAGCTAATCACAGAAAGGTAAATACTACACGATTCCACTTGTATGAGATACTTAAGAGCAGTCAAAATCTTAGAGACAGAAAATAGAATGGTGGTTGCCAGGAGCTGGGGAAAGGCAGAAGTGGGGAGTTACTGCTTAATGGGTAAAGAGTTTCAGTTTTACAAGATGAAAGAGTTACAGAGACGGATGAGTTGATAGTTTCACAACATTATGAATGTATTTAACATCACTGAACTATACACTTTAAAAATGGTTAAGATGGTAAGTTTTATTTTAGGTGTATTTGACCACAATAAAAAAGTTGGAAAAAAATAAGAAATTTTCAAGTCATCCTGAAAGCTAGAAGGCAATGGAACATGTTTTCAAAATTATGACAGAAATTTATTTCCAAAGTATAATTCTATATCCAACCAAGTTATCACTCAAGTTCAAAATTATAATAAAGACATTTACAATGACTCAGGAGCTCAAAAAATTCACCTGGCATTCCTTCACTCATTCTCAAGAAGTCACCCATAAAAATGATTAAATAAATTAGGAAGAAAAAAGACATAATGTCCAGGAGACAGGAGATATGACACAGGACAGCACAACCAGTCCAGATTGGAACATGAAGAGAGGTCTGTGAGAGAAATGCCTCCAGAAGAACATATGGGCTGATAGATTGTTTGATATGTTCCAATATTTGGAAATATTATTGCAATGTGTTTGACAGACCTATTAAAGCATTTGGGGAAAAAATAGTGATAGATATTGAAAAACTAAGCAAATGAGAAAAGGAGGAAGTTAACAACGCCATGAGGGGAAAAAAAGCTCTATGAGAAAAGGACCAAAATCAACCATTAGGTCAGTGATAAATAACATTTACATAATCAAAAGAATATAAATAATAATTTTTCTATTTAATAAAAAATACAATATAACTATATTGGGACAGTAAAAGATGGGTGTAAGGGATTACTCATCATAAGGTAGTTAATAGATGGATAACTAAAATTATTAAATTAAGAAATGCAATGTAGTAATATTGGGTTGGCCAAAAAGTTCATTCAGGTTTTTCTGTAAGAGCGTATATAAAAACCCAAACAAACATTTTGGCCAACCCAGTATTATCTTACAGGTAAGGATTTAAATAAACAGATAAAAGAGGGGAAAGTGGTTGCTTTAGGGAAGAGGGACTAGGAGTCGGGGAGCCAAAAGATCACACAATAGGTCTGCTGGGAACACCCTCTCCACCCACCCATCCTTTAAGATTCTGCTCAGCCTTTCATAGTACTTTTTCTCCTCTAGTCAGAGATATATACTTCCCTCCAAGGTTGCCTTGTCCCTAGGCCTCTGCCAAAGCACTCATTACCCTGTATTTTCATTTTCCCTTTGTGGTCTAAGTATACATCTGACTTGGGCCCCTTGAGGGCAGGCACCTGTCTTCTCTTTGTAATCTTAGCACCTATCACACAACTGACACTCAAAGTTGGTTGAATGAATAAAACAAGGAATGGGTGGGGAGTGGATTTAGAGAACAGGAGAGAACAAAAGGTAAGGGGTCTCTCTCTACAAATTCCAATTAGTCAGTAATTTTTGTGTGATTGGCTGGGGCTGCTCCCTACTTCACAAGAATCTCTGGTTGGAAAGGACTAAGGGTGGCAACTATTGTGTCCAATTTTGTGTATCTTCTGCACTTAATAAGTATTATTTAGGATAACAGACTATTTTTTAGCAGTATACGCGGAAGGCTTTTTAAAACAGTACAGGGCTTCCCTGGTGGCGCAGTGGTTGAGAGTCTGCCTGCCAATGCGGGGGGCGCAGGTTCGTGCCCCAGTCCGGGAGGATCCCGAGTGCTGCGGAGCGGCTGGGCCCGTGGGCCATGACTCCTGGGCCTGCGCGTCCGGAGCCTGTGCTCTGCGGCGGGAGAGGCCACAGCAGTGAAAGGCTCGCGTACCGCAAAAAAACAAACAAACAAAAAAAAACACAGTACACAAAATGCAAGAGATGGGTGAAGCAATTAGACCTGAATTAAACCACAGCCCTCTTTTTTCCTATTGTGTCTTTAAATAGCCCCCCCCAGCCTCCCAAACTCCTTTCTAGTGGCTCTAGGGTGTTTCCATTTCCCTGGGGGCTGTGAGAGAACAAGTCTGGAGTAATGAAAATGCCGAGAGCCACAGGTGGGGCAGGAGAGGTCTGTGTAGGATGGAGGGATGGGAGGGATGGGAGTAAGGGAAGGAAACAACCACTTCTCTGCCCGCCCAGTTTCCAGCATCCTCCTTCACCCCTCCCTTCCCTCTATCTACCTTGTGATGCCCGTAGAACCAGTGGGTGGGGTGCCAGAGGAAGGGGCGCAGGTCTCGAAGCAGCCGACGCCTCTGCAGGTAGAGCTTGACGGCCTGCAGCAGCCCCGGGGCCAAGCAGAACACCAACGCCAGGTCAAAGGGCCTTGCCCAGTGCTCCTGGCGCCAGGAGGATTCCATCGCTCTGCGCTGCGCGGATTGCTGGGGAGCTTTCTGTAGCCCGGCTCTTGGGGGAGGATCCATCCACTCACTCCAGGGCAGAGCCAGCCCACCGCATCTCTGAGCCCTCGGGCAAGATCCCCGCTTCCCCCAGAGAAAGCAGGAGCGGTGGGAGGGGCAGCTCTGGCTTGGCCGGAGAAGGCAGGCAGGCGCGAGTTCCTGGATTTCTAGCCCTTTATCAATTGGTGCCGACCTTCGTTCAGGACACTTTCTTCTCATGGAGTGTCATAATTCAACTGTGACAATTTTCAATCACGGAAGGTCTGCATTTAAGTTTTGAAATAATGCCAAAGCTGAGGTCATTATTTTTCTTCTTTGTCACAAAGAACTAGTAAACTGCTCTGAAAAAAGAGCTCCTTTCTCACTGAAATGCTATCAAACCCCACAGGTGTCTGGGGGCTGGTAGTGGGTGTGTATGATCACTAGGCCTGAAGAGCGTGGTCTGTCCAGTGGTGCGCTGGTAAATGTTTTACAACTGGTTCTCACTCTGATTTCTGGTGCTTGCCAATGTCTACCATGTCCTATTTCAAGCCTGCCAGCAGAGGACCCAGAACACTCAGCTGGGAAGAGATGCAAAGTAGCTACCATCATACAGTATTTCCACCACATGGACACAAGAAGGGTCCACTGCAAGATTTGTGGGTCCCAGCGCAAAGTGAAAATGTGGGGCCCCTTGTTAAAAATGTATTAACAATTTCAAATTGATGACAGCAGAGCATTAAACCAAGCACCCTTTTGAGTGCAGAGCCCCGTGTGACTGCTCAGGACCCGGGCCCATGAAGCCAGCCCTGGATACAAGAGATATAATTAATCTCAAGCTTATCTATTATTATAGATAATGGTAAAATATAGTAAAATAATTAGAAAGTGATGAGTTTTTAGTACTTATTACCTATCAGATGGTAAACTAGGACCCAAAGGACATAACTTCCCAAGCTGCTGTCCCCCACTCCCAGCCTGCTTTTTACACATTGTCCAGAATTCTTTTATTCATTCATTTATTTATGCTAAAACAGGCACATGTAAGGTGTTGGATTTACAGCCCAGAACAATAAACCCAGTCTCTGCTAAAACTCCCTGCCCTCCTCTCCTCACTGCCTTGCACTCCTCAGGTTGGGAACCCCAGTCTCTGGAGCCAGATTTTACTTGGCAGGGTAATAGTTAAGACACACTCCAGTGAGGATGACTTCATCTGGACCGAGTGCTGGCCCTTTGAATCCATCGTGCACCACACATGAAGTGTTTCAGCTCCCTCTTCTCCAGATCTTCCCACCTCCTGCCTACCTCCATCCCTCAGCTAGAAGTTGCTATTTGACAGTGTCTCAGAATCTTCTGGTTTATAGTCTCTCCTGGGAGACTCGTGGCATTTTCGTTTTTCAGATTCTTTCTCTGTGCCCTGCTCTTTCCCCAAATCATGATGAGTGTATGGTGGCCTTCATAAGACTGCACCATGGTGGTCAGGCTGAAGACCTCAGGTCCATGCCTAGGGTCCTGGCTAGTCTAATCTTCGTGAGATCTAGTCTTGTCTGGTCCCTGGGTTGGTGAACTTCTAGTTAGTTCTCTCGGCAAGGTCAGGGCCTGAGGACACCTCAGCTGACCCAGTCATACCCAGGCTCTTGCTGGAGGTGTTATCCCTCTGAGACCTGGCCAGTCCATCAGCTGCATTTCATGTCCTTCCTTGGAAAACAAAGGAACTTTGGGGCTTTTTACAACATACCCTGGAACCTAAAAGAGGCTTGAGGGTGCTAGCTCAGGCCTTCTTTCTGCTTCACTGCCATTTTCACTCTGGTTCCTCCCAAAAAGGAACTCTGTGCTCTCAACTCTTCCCTCATGTATCCAAAACTCTCCCTCCCCGGATTTCCGCCTCGATGGGAGAAATCAGTTACTCTCCTGAGCACTGGCTTCCTGGCCTCTGCCCATTCTTGCCTCAGCCCACCAGGCTGGAAGAGGTGGATTTTCCACAACCTCCATTTCATGTAGTAGAAACTTTCCTTATGATATTGCCTGTGTTCTTTCTACCTCTAATTGAGAGCAAAGATCTACAACCCACTCCAACAGTGGGAGATACAGGAATTTAGAAAATTATTTATTCTGGCCAAAGAATGGCTTACCATACTTAGTGCGACTCAAAAATCCCATTTTGGGGAAGCGATCCCTTCCTTCTCTCGGCATTCCTATGCAAATGTCCACTGAATTAAATTTCCTCAGCTGCAATACAGGGGACAGCGGCCATTGAAAAAGCCCCCAGCAACACAGATAATGATGCTTGGCAGGTCCAGGTAAGGATTTCGGACTTTACTTAGGCCACTGAAGGGATTTAAGATGGAAAGTTACACGTTTAGATACTAGAGCACTCTGATGACTATTTGGATAATAATAGCAGGTAAATATTCATTGTGTGCCGACTAAGTGCCAAGTACTGTTCTAAAGTGATTTATAGGTAGTAGCTCATTTAATTCTCATATTAAAAATTGGAGGTTGGTATTAGCATTTTACTTATCCTCGCTTTACATATATGGAAACTGGGACACAGAGAGATTATACAATTTGCTCAAGGACATCAGAGGGTAAGGAGGCAGTTTCAGAAATCCCCGTCCCAGGATCTTAACATTTATGGGAGCAAATTATGTGTGTGTATAGGGGGTATAAGACCTGAACTAAGAGACCAGTTCAAATCCTATTGTAGTATTCAGATAGAACGTGATGATGGCCTGGACTGGGAATTTCATGGGACAGAGAGGCAGAATGAGTGGGAGAAATATTGGAGTGTATTTTTGATGGGAATTGGTAACTGGCTGGGTGTGGGCACAGTAGGGAAGAAATCTAGGACGATCCCTATGTTTCTATTCATTGAGATAGACAAAGGAAGAAGAATCAATATTCCTAACACCACCCTCCCCAACATCCCCCAACTCTTGTCCTGTGTGTCTCATGCTCTTCTCAAAACCATGTTCATGACTCACCTCCTCTATAAACGCTTCTCTAACCACCACCCGCCCATGGGAATCTAACCTGTGAACAATTAAAGCATTCATTTTTATAGCTCTCATTTGACACTTTTTTCATTTACTATTCATTCCACAATCAGCAATCCTAAGCAGCCTCTTTATGTATCTCTTTGTATATACAACTTGTCTTCCTAATTAGGTTTTGAAACTCTATGGTGATTCAAACATTGTTTTTTTCATCTCTTGGATTCCCTTGGAGCTCAGATTTGGGCTTGGCACACAGTAGATGTTTTACAGTTATTTAATTTACTTGAACTAAGAAGACGTATGGGAAGAGGGGGAGACTTAGGAAAGAGCAGAATGAGGAATATAGAAATGATCTCTAAAGCAAGGGGGCAACAAAGAAATGGAGACATTGCAGGTCAAGGAGTTTGTATACTAAGAGAATAAACATAGGGCAGGGAGTGGGGAAAGGAGCTGAGAAGAGGAAGAATAAAATAAAATGACAGCTGTTTTCATGACAGGGAGCCTGGTGTTTGTTCATAAGGGAGATGGTGCTGAAAAGTGCTGAGAGAGGGGCAATAAGAGAGAAAAAAATGGGGCCAGGGGATGAATGGGCATTAAATAAAATGGATGAGCTGGATGGGATGGGGCTCAGAAACTTCACAGATGGACATTTTTACTAAAGTATTGAGGCTAGGTAGAAATCGCTTTGTTCTGCTCTTAATTTAACACAGTAGTCGTAGTTTGTGAAGGGGTCCAACTGGGAAGACCAACACGTTAGAAGTATAAGAGACAAGAAAGGGGGAGGGAGTGGGCAGATTAGATTTCTGATGCCAAATAACCTCAAGTTTCTTAGAGGATTCAGAGGCATCATCTGCCCTGGCAGGGGCAGGGAGGATTGAGTGCCTGAGCAGAGCGACGATTTAGAACAGCTGCTATGGTTAATGTTGAGGGCATGGGCAAGCAAGTTGTTAAAAGACAGGAAGCAATAGCATTTACATAGCAGGTTCCATACAGAGGGCCAAGGACTCATAGTTCCATTATTTTCTCCCTCAAGAGCCTGGAGGTAAGAGAATGGAAATGTTCAGGAAGGAGGTATAGACTCAGTCCCCACACTCACTGCTGCCTCCTGTATACCAGCTAGTGCTGAGCAATGCCAGGATACAAAGGTGAATAAAGGGAAGGCCTTTCCCTGGGACAGCTCACAATCTGGTGGAGGGGACAGATTGATAAGCAAAGAGATACAGTATAATGGATATATGCTACAACTGGAAGGACGCACATGGATCATCTAGACCTTGTCCTGTCTTCCGAATAAGGAAATTAAATCCGAAAAAAGGAAAGGGGCTTGCCCTAAGCCCCTTATCACCAGACTGAGAATTTCAAGGTCCTTTCTCCTTTCCTCATCACCTGTATGACACAGCAGTTGCACTATTCTCCCCACTCCCTTTGAATGACACAACCAGTGAATCGGGGAGACTTTTAAATGAATGTGTCTAATCGTGTTGCTCTGTTACCTTGAGTAATTCCAATATTTTAAAAACTGGGTAGAGAAGTGTGAGGCTCCAGAGGAGGAAAAGGAGCCAGTAGAGAGGTATGAGGGAAGCCAGGAGCACCAAGGCTTATGGCCTACAAGGAGTATCGAAACACATGAAAAGAAAGATGGATGTCAAGCACTCCTGAGATAACAAGGACCAAGTATAAAATGTGTTTCTTGGAATTAGTGTCATGGAAGTCAGTGGTAACTGTTAGAAGAGTTGTTGAAATGATAGATATTGAAGCCAAAATAAAGTGGGTTGAGAAGTGAACATGATGGCAATTTGTTGAGACTGTGGAGGAAATATTAACCACCCTGAAAAGTTTGGCTCTGAGAAAGAGAAAATGAGGATGTTACCTAGTTAGGGATTTGAGAGTGGAAGTTAAGGTCTCCCCGCTACCCTGGTTCTTAGGAGAGGGGTTGGGATCCTTGGTGCAGTCACTAGTCTTGAGCTAGAAGGAAGAAGGAAAGGTTAGGGGTAGATGCAAAGTTTCACACTTTGTGGTATTTCAAACCACAACAGAGAAGAGCACAAAATGTAAATCTCCTAAAAATCCCATAAAAAAGTCTCCAGATCATAGTTTTGAATTATATACATATCACTCAATTTTACAATTTCAAGAGCTAGTCTCTTATCTTCTTTTTTAAAAATGTAAATGTTAAAATAGTTTCAAAACTATTTTAAATTTACAATACTTGAATTTAAGAGTACATTGAAGTCATCTGATCAAAAGTATACTTGCATATCGAGTTAAATAAATTGTTATTCTCAACAGTAAGTTAAACAAATGCCTTCAGCAAACCTTCACATTTGTTTGAATTGGGTGCAATTCAAAAAATAATTTTATTTGAGCTATCACATAAGTAACATAACTATAGGGCATAATAGCCTTTGCTAAGATAGACTCTCATCCAGAATAATAATAAAATCAAAATAATATTGAACCCATACTACATGCCAGGCACTTTGCATGCACTGTCTCCATTCTTCTAGGTAGGCCTTACTTACCATCCCCACTTTACAGATGAGCACATTGAAGGCTAGAGAAGCTAAGTCACGTGACCTTGATCTGTCCTCTGTATCACATGGTGCCTCCAAGGTATCATAAGACCCCTCCCCTGCCAGTTCTCCTCATTACACAGACACATATAGTGAGCCATAAATGGACCAATATTTTCTAATATCAACCTGCATTCATTATTGACTAAATAATAACATTATACCCTGGTAAGAAACAAAAAGGAAAATCAGCCTGAATTATACATTTTGAAGTATTCAATATTACCAAATTCAAATCATCTAAGTATTTTACCACGTGACCACTATTCACATTTCCTTAAATTACTTAAATTCCTGAAACTTAGAGCACAGTTACCTACTCCAATTACAATGAACTCTGAGCCTTATTCAGAATTAGAAAAATATATCCAGGTTCCTATATTCCTGTAGAACAGGATCCAAACTTTTCTATGGACAACAGAAGGTGCTTATTTTTCTATAAGTAAATACCACATAACTTTATTCATAAAATGGCACCCATTTTGATAAACAAAAACTATATATACAAATATGAAATCTTAAACTTTAAGGAAAAACTTGACAAAGACTAAAGACGTTGCCTTTACAAGCAAATTTTAAAATTTTTAAAATATTTTAAACTTAAAATATTCTTCTTTGTAATGTGACATTAGCAAAATTATAAATGTGTTACTACTTCCATTTTTTTCAATTGCTTTAGCTTCCATGGTTAATAGCAGTAGCTCTATTAATCATGGCTATCCCATTGTGTTACTTAAATGGCTTTTAATTTTTAATATGCAGAAAGACATTCTACCATAGAGACAAAGATGGGAATTGTCAAAATAAAATTAATGAAGAACCTATTTTGCAAAACTTGCATGTATATTGTATTTATGATAATGATCTCAGCAGACCTGCAGAAGTATTTTTTCAATTTCATTTTTAATGATTTTATTCAAAGCCTTCATTGTATTGGTAATAGCTCTGATGGGTCACTTCATTTTTTGTTTTTTTGCAACCTTTATATTTTTTACAATAGATTTTCCTCCACTTGAAATAATTGGGTTGGAGGGGAAAAAATGCAAGTATGTTGGCATCAGTAAGTCAGTTCTTGAAATATTAAAATTGCTAAAGTAATCACTCTATCAAGTGCATAACAAAAATGATACTTTATAGCCCTTTTGCCTGACACTCTGCTCAGAGTTGGAAGCACACCATCTGGATCTCAGCCAGTAGAAAACAAAGCAAGAGAAGAAACCAGTCTTTCTGCCCTGCCTGCCCTACATTAAACTTTCCCCAGGACAAGAAATAACCGAGCCAGGAAAGAGGGAAATGAGGATTAATGTCTCCAAAAATTATCCTGCTTTGTGTCAGATCTACTTACAGATCAAACCGCTGACCAGCTTCCTGCAATGTGCCATTCTGTGGATGGAACATAACTCCTGGACTCACATGGTACTTAAGCCAGTGGCAACCTAAGCCTTAGTTTCCCCAACTGTAAAACATGGCAATGACAATAGCACCTACCACAGTCAGTTACTGTGAGAATTAAATGCACAGCACTGAGCACTGTGCCAGAGCAGAGAGTGCACACATGTTTTTATATACTGTGATTATCAGAGAAACCAGGGCTCCAGCCAGGGAAACCTAAGGAAGTGAAGGAAGGGGTTTGTCATTCAGCCATTCAGCCATTAAACAAACATAAATTAAACCAAAAATATGTATACTAAACAAACATATCCCATCAATAAACAAACATGCAAAGACACCATCATGCAGTTTACCATCTACCACATATTTCCCACCAAGTGAATGTTTATTGAGTGAGTGAATGAACCATGGTTCAAACCTCTTTTTCAATGCTTTCATCCCTACATTTTCAAAAATTCTGAGCAAACCAGCTACAACAGCTACCACTATTGAGGAAATGGTGGGGCGGTTTTGCCCCTAGAATGAATCTGAAAGCTGGAAATTACTTTATGTGCTGCTAAGGAACTGAAAAGCACAGCCAAAACCTTTTAAACAGAAAGATGCTCAAATGGGCAGAAATGAGTTAAGTAATAAGGTTAGGTAAAGGACTTTAATTATTTTTTGTTACAGAAAAAGGGACTTATTTTAGAGACAAATGGACTTTCAGACTCTTGTAATTTAAAAGAATCCATACCTGGAACACAAGGAAGCGGAAATAACAAGAGCTTACAGAAATATGTCACTTTCAGAAATATTCGCTTGCTTGATTCTCCCGATTGCTCTGTGAAAGGTAGGGCAACATAAGGTTCATTTCACAGATAAGGATGCAGAAACACAGAGAGCTCCCAGGGTGAGCCGGATGTACAAGTGAGACTAAATCTGGGTTGCTGGTCCCAGCTTGGGCTCTCGGCAGCCGTTGCAAAAGGGACTGGCATGTGTATTGTTTCACATTTGTGTCATCTCTTTCTGGCCAGGATTTTCCAGAACTGGTAGGAGGGCATGCATGTGTTGCCAAGGAAGGGGGATGTAGGAAAGGAGAGAGTGGAGGTCAGACGATCAGTCAGTCTTGAAGAAGCTGAGCTGAGGAGGTAGAAAAAATGCAATGCCTGGGGTAGGGGCTAACTTATATAAGTCAGAGAGACCCACCTGATGATCTACAAGGGAAACTAATGTCTGGGCCCAGATGAGGAAGTCGTGGTCAGGGTGTGGATCAAGACCCAGTGCAGAAAGTTGGGGTGTAGTGATGAAGATAGATTCAGATCCCCCAGATTCCAGGGTAGAACAGATGCCTGACCCCCCATTCCAAAGTCCCTTCTGTAGCCCGTATTTTGAGAGTCAGGGTAGAAGCCCTAAGTCAGTTCTTATTCTGGGAGCTCAGGAAGCCTTTGTCCTCCCCCTACCCCACCTCAGAATGGATGCTTCCTATCTGTGCTTGGTATTTTTAAAGAAACGTAGGCTCTGCACGGGGTCCCACTCAGACTTCTTTTTTTTTTTTTTTTTTTTTTTGCGGTATGCGGGCCTCTCTGTGCTGTGGCCTCTCCCGTTGCGGAGCACAGGCTCCAGACATGAAGGCTCAGCGGCCATGGCTCACGGGCCCAGCCACTCCTCAGCATGTGGGATATTCCCAGACCGGGGCACGAACCCGTGTCCCCTGCATCGGCAGGTGGACTCTCAACCACTGCACTACCAGGGAAGCCCTAAATTTTTTTTTCAGACTTCTTAATGAGCCTAGTGGGGAACCCCAGGGGTAAACTGACACTTTGGTCCCTGAGGGGGTGAATGGAGGCCCCTCTGTAGTCTGACAGATACTTTCTCTTCCTGTTCTGCCTCACAAACGGCTGACTCTACCTTACAAACAAATTTCAAATCTGATTTGTCCAGTCTTGCTGCTGCCATGGTTGTAGGTCAGACCTAGACCAAGTCAATGTCTTGCTTCAAAACTATCATGGGTTTTGGAAAAGGTCTTCTTTCTTGTGATGGCATGCAAGGCCTATCACAAGTTATACCCCTACTCTTACTTCCATCTCCATCTTCCACGGCCCTTTTTCCCCCTCAGCCAACTCACCTCATCATTCCCTAAAAGCACCATGCCTTCAGACCTTTGCCTTTGCTGTTCCTTCCTTCTGATTCCTTCTCAATTCACCTCCTCCCCAATTGGATGGGCTCTGAAGATCCCAGCAGAAAATTCACAGCCAGTAGAAGATTAGAGAAGATAAAGCAAGGGATTCATTTCATATCAGGAATGCCAACAGGCACAGAGTTTCAGCCAGCTTCCTCTTGAGGCCTTTCTTTCCACACATCTCCCCCCAAGGGACTTACTCGAGGTCCCAAAGTAGGTAGTCAAGTCCAGACCAAAAGTGGAGTCTACTAGCCCGGCCACTGTCATTGTTCTTACTGACAGGAGGTGGCACTGTTGGAAACTGGTTTTGCTCTGTAAAGCCACCTGGGAGGGATGCTGAGGTACCACTGATGTTGCCCAAGCTTCAGTCAGGGCTGCCCATCTAGGGGACTGCTAATGTCACAATTCTTTTTAGTTGACACCATCTCCCATTTCAGCCACTGTGCCTCAAAGCACTGCACCAGAAAAAGCTACTAGAATGAGCCACAAACCAAGGCAAAAATCATTCCTTCCCCTAAAAACTCCTAGGGGCTTACGTTGAATGTGGTGCCCGGTCTAGAATATCCCTTTGCATAAGGTAATTTTATTTAAATGGAATCACTGCCCTTCCCTGCCACTGAGATTATCAGGACCACGTTGTTGGTCCTCCCAAATCTCCCTCACTTCCAATTATGCAGCTGAGGAAGGAGTGTTTGTCCTTCTGTACCTGTCTGTGTAGAGAACTTTGACTCAGAGACACAGTTTTTGCCAAATCCCACAAACAGAAGGTCCTATTACACCCTGAGTTGTCCCAGAAAATGGATATCTATTCTCCCTACAACTCAACGGACTCTCATAGGACAAACAGAGTCAGCTTCAAGGTGTACATCTGATTCTACTTCTAGGTTAATATCCAAAATATATAAACAGCTCATACAACTCAATATCAAAAAAACAACCTGATTGAAAAATGGACAGAAGACCTGAATAGACATTTTTCCAAGGAAGACATACAGATGGCCAACAGGCACATGAAAAAATGCTCAACATCACTAATCATCAGAGGAATGAAATAAAAACCACAATGAGATATCACCTCACACTTGTCAGGATGACTATCATCAAATAGAACACAAATAATAGATATCAATGAGGATGTGGAGAAAAGAGAACCCTCACACACTGTTGGTGGGAATGTAACTCGATGCAGCCACTGTGGAAAATAGTATGGAAGTTCCTCAAAAAAATAAAAATAGAACTACTATATGATCCAGCAATTCTAATCCTGGGTATATATCTGAAGAAAATGAAAACACTAATTTGAAAAGATACATGCACCTCAATGTTCATAGCAGCATTACTTACAACTGCCAAGATATGGAAGCAACCTAAGTGTCCATCAACAGAAGAATGGATAAAGAAGATGCGGTATGTATATACACAATGGAATACTAATCAACCATTTTAAAAAATGAAATTTTGCCATTTGCAACAACATGGTTGGACCTGGAGGGTATTATGCTTAGTGAAATAAGTCAGATAGATGAAGACAAATACTGTATGTTATCACTTATACAAGGAATCTAAAAAATAAAACAACTAGCGAATATAACAAAAAGAAACAGACTCACATATATAGAGAAGAAACTAGTGGTTATCATGAGGAGAGGGAAGTGGGGAGGGATGAGATTGGGGTAGGAGATTAAGAGGTACAAACTACTATATATAAAATAAATAAGCTGCAAGGATATATTGTACAGCACAGAGAATATAGCCAATATTTTATAATAACTATATATGGTGTATAGTCTTTAAAAATTGTGAATCACTATGCTGTACATCTGAAACTTATATAATATTGTAGATCAATTATACCTCAATAAAATTGATTAATTAGTTAATTAAATTTAAAAAGAAGAAAAGCCAAGATGAGAGGTGGAGAGAATGTGACCCCCTTGGAATCTCTAATTCCAGGTCTATGGCATCCTGTGATTTGGTTATGTGAATCAGTAAAGTCTCAGGTTAGGTTTCTGTTACTTTCCACTAAAACCTAAACAGACAAACAACAACAACAATGAAACTCCCAACTAATATATCTGATCCTCACTAAAAATGGCACGTTGTAATCTTATAAAGGTTTTGTGTACCCTTTCTCTCTGTCTCCTAATAACCCTGTTAAGAAGCACATGTATTTTCTTTAAAAAATGAGACATAATTCACAAACTACAAAATTCACCATTTTAAGGTGCACAATTCAGTGGTTTTTAGTATATTCCCAAGGTGTACAACCATCACCACCATAAAAATATTTTTTTTCAGTTGACACTGTGCAACTCCTATAGCTACACAAATGGAGGGAAGCAGGAATAATTTCAAAGGAAGGTGTATTCATTTTCTACTGCTGCCACAAAGTGCCACAAAGTGCCACAAACTTAGTAGCTTAAAATAACACTCATTTATTATCTTACAGTTCTGTAGGCCAGAAGTCTGACATGGGTCTCACTGAGCTAAAATCAAGGTGTCAGCAAGGCTGCATTTCTTTCTGGAGGCTCAAGGGGAGAATCCATTTCATTGTTTTTTCCAGCTTCTAGAGACCATCCACATTCCTTGGTTCATAGACTCCTTCCACCATCTCCAAAGTCAGCAACACTGGATCTCTGACCCTTCTGTAGTCACATCTCCCTCTGACCACAGCCTGGAAAGGTTCTCTGCTTTAAGGACCCATGTGATTCAGTTTGGACCCGTCCAAATAATACAGGAAAATCTCCCCCATCTCAAAGTCTTTAACTTAGTCACATCTGCAAAGTCCCTTTTGTCATGTAAGTGACATATACGCAGGTTCTAAGGATAAGAACATGGACATATTTGGAAGGGCTGTTATTCTGCCTATCACAGAAAGTAATCCAAAAGTTAACTGAGGGTTGTCTAAGTAACTAAGTAGGTTTTTGAAGCTGAGATATTTGGCAAACACACTCATGAAATATAACATATTGGTTAAGATTCTTGGCTCAATATTCAGAACAAACCAGTTTCAAATATGGGGCACTATTTGCTATCTGTGTAGCCTTGAGCAAGTTACTTTGCGGCTTTGGAGACTCAGTTTCCTCTGTTGTAAAATGGGCATTTTTTCCAGTACCTATTCATAGGGCTTGCAGCGGAAGCCCTTGTTCACCTTCTGATCCCCCTGCAGAACCAAGGCATTCATTCTTCTAGCTCCCTGGTGTGTTGGCCGTTAATGGCTCCAAGATGCATCCTTCTCCTGGGATTGCCCTGCTGCAGCCAAAGGGCAGAAAGGACTGAAGATCAGCTCCAGAACTTAATTCCAAGAAGAACAAAGCTCCAGAGGAGGTTAAACTTTCAACCTCAGCAGGATTGCCACAACAAAGTCAGGATACCAGTTGGGAAGAATGGGACCCTAATACATGAGATAGGACATCTGAGTCAATGCACTTAAAAATCTTGGGTCCTGAGCAGAGAGTGAACAGCAGGCGGAGCCGGGGGAGCTGCTCTCCTAGCTCCTCCTGGCCCTCTGCCGGGGAGGAGTTACCGCAGCTCTTCGCTTTGGGGGAAGATGAAGAGTTGGAAGAGGAATATGAAGAGGAGGAACCTCTTAAGTTTCCCAGTGATTTTTCACGTGTGCCCAGTGGAAAGAAACCTGCACCCCAGAGACAACGGCACCGCGTTCCAGCCAAGGAGGATACTTGGGAGGGTGGACGCAGCGATCCCAGATCCCCTGGTCTACATCGGCTGGGTCGGAAATGGAGTCAGGCAGAGGACTGGAATTGTGGGGGGCAGAGGAACTGTGTCAGCTTGGACAGGCAGGTTTCTGGAGGCTGATCGAACTGCTGGTATTAGTGGGGGAGTACGTGGAAACTTATGGCCAACTCATCCATGCACGCAGGGAGCTGAAAGGCAGTGATCTGGACCTTTTTTGTGTCTGGGTGGGAGTCTGGGCAGGGCGGCTGGGGGGCTGGGACCAGGTAATGTTCCAATTTCTGAGCCAAGGGTTTTGCTATGGGGTAGGGCTGTTCACCCGTTTTCTTAGGCTACTGGGTGCTTTGCTGCTCCCAGCTCTGGCCCCTTTGTTGGGCTGCCTACAGTTGCGCTGGAAGTTTCTGGTAGCACTGAGTGACCAGGTAGGCTGGAGGGGTAAAGCCACCTGGCTCTTCTCTTGGCTGGCTTCTCCCACCTGGCAGCAGTGCCTGATTCTGCCGAGAGATAGCAGGCCGTGGCAGCAGCTGGTGAGAATAGTTCAGTGGGGTTGGCTGGAGTTGGCCTTGGGTCAAGCAGAGGAATAAGCAGGGGACTGCACCTGTAGCTAGTCGTTGTTACTGCCAGCCTGAAGAGGACGTGGCTCGACTGTTGACCATGGCTGGGGTTCCTGAGGATGAGCTAAACCCTTTTCATGTGTTAGGGGTTGGAGTCACAGCATCGGATGTTGAACTGAAGAAGGCCTATAGGCAGCTGGCAGTGATGGTTCATCCTGACAAAAAATAATCATCCCCAGGTGGGCCATGGTGTATTCAGGGTCCACTATCCTCCCAACTCCATGTCTTCAATGCAGTGGACTAGATCAAGTGTTATTCCCCTTGACAGCAGGGCAAGCTGCCCCTGGATGGCCTGGGCAATGACACCTTTGGGGGAAGGGTGGACATCCCAGGATATCACTCAGGTGGGCTCTGGCCTGGGACCCAGGGCTTCTGCATGGAATTGAGCTCCTCAGGGGAGGAAATGGGAGCAGGGCTATCATACATTCACAGAGCTGGGTCCTGCAGGATTTTGATTTCTCACCAACTGGTCTCAGCTAACGTTTAATGAATGAAAGGAAGTCTCTGATGTCCCTTTCTTAGGGACCCTAGTACTGGAATCTTATGCTATCTCTTACCTTGACAAATTTGCTTACCATGTTGGCCATCGTCTATCCAGGTCTGATCTCAGGATACAAAAGATTCCCCCTTGTCTCCTGAGAAACTATGCTTTCTGGCCTTCCAAAAGGCCAGAAATATAAAAGTTATAAAAGTTTCTGATAAAATAAGCATCACATTACACATGTGTGCTATAGCCTTAAATTGCTAAAACACATCTGCTTAGAAAGTGAGGAAAACTCATCCGAAGATTTAGAGAGACAGAGAGAGAGCCTGGCCTTGTCAGCACAGGCCTTCTGGGAGAGCAGAGCAGGGTCAATGTCCCCCTCCCACCACAGGACAAGTGGGAGGAGCTCGTCAGCCTGGACTCACATCTGGAGGTCCTTGGACACGTCTCCTTGATGACCCTGGACATCATCATGAAGTGTGCCTTCAGCCACCAGGGCAGCATCCAGACAGACAGGTCAGTGACGACCCTTCAACATTAGAGTCCTTGTTCTTACCAGCTGGGGAGAACTTACCTGAGAGGGAGTTAGCACAGCGTGGATGCTTATCAGCACAGAAAGCAACATTCTGCACAGAGCCATGGACCACAGTCAAATTCCACTCAGACCAACCATGACTCAGTCACAGGTTCCTGATTCCTGCACAGGGAGGAGCCTGGCTGCTCAGGCCACTTGTAAAGGACTGAGGGTCTCCAGGGTTGTAAGGTAGAAATGACAAAGCCTCAGTGCTGCCTGTCCCCACTGACTGAAGAATCCCCACCCGGAGCCCCACTCCGTCTCCAGGTCAGAGGCTCCCTCCATTCCAGTCTCCTCTGCATCCTCTCCCTTCAGGAAAATCCAATCCTACATCCAGGTCATCAGGGACCTCAGCAATCTGACTTTTTCCCGATTAAGAAATGTTTTCCACCAGAACGACATCATCTACAGGCTGACCCCTGAAGGCCGCTGGAGTCAACGCGCCTGTCAGCTCACCCATCAACACACAGGTTCTTCTAATCCTTCTGGGCGGCTCCCGCCCACCCACCCCCATCATGCACATGTAAAAGGGCCTGGCCTTGACCCCTCCGGCAGAGCCCAGACTCCTGCTTCCTCTTCAGGGGCTGGCACACACCCACACTGGGTACACACTTTGGCGATGGTGGAATGAGACCCCCTCCCAGCATCACTGAGGCAGAGCCTCCATGGGCTGTGCTATTGAGGGGATGCCCGACCTGGATCAGACGATGCTGGAGCTCTCTGCCCTGACATGTGCACCCATTCCCACCCTCATCCTCATCCACCTGGTACCCAGATTGGGCTTGAGGGGAAGATGGGGCTACGGTGGGTGTTGCATCTGAGCCCCCAGGAGCCCTCAGCTCTCCCTGGGAACCACTGTTCTGGGACAGATGAAGGGGTCAAACTGAGGCAGTCTCACCTGCAGGAGGGAGAGCTGGAGAAGGTGAGGAGCAAGAGGCACTTGGATTTCCTGGACATCCTCCTCTTTGCCAGAGTGAGTGTGGGCAGGAGAGGCCTGAGGCTTTGCCCGGAAGCACAGAGGAAGGGCAAACCCTGCACTCTCCCTGCCTCCGCAGAAGGAGAATGGGAGCAGCTTGTCTGACACAGACCTCCGTGCAGAAGTGGACACGTTCATGTTCAAGGATCAAGGCACCACAGCCAGTGGCATCTCCTGGATCTTCCATGCTCTGACCTCCCACCCCGAGCATCAGCAGAGGTGCCGGGAAGAGATCCAGAGCCTCCTGGGGGATGGCGCCTCCATCACCTGGTGAGTGCCCAACAGATGGGGTAACCCGGCCCCCTCAGCCAGTGGGGAACCCCTTGTTGTCCAGCCCTGCCTGCCTTCAGATGGGCTTCCTTTCAGGGACCACTGAACCAGATGCCCAACACCACAACGTGCATCAAGTAGGCACTGCAACTCTATCCACCAGTGCCATTCATTTTCAGAGATCTGAGCAAGCCCATCACCTTCCTTAATGGATGCTCCTTACCTGCAGGTATGAACTTCACCCCACCCACTAACCTAAGCACTCTGCAAGACCACATGGGAGATCAGAAATCCACATGGGCTTGCCCACTTCCAGGATATTCTGACTATTGTTTACACCTCAAGATAATTATTCACTCTGTAGTTAGGATAAGGTGTATGAAATGCTTGACACAGAACTTGAACACAGCAAAAGTGCGATAAACAAATGCTAGCCCCTGAAGGTGGTCTTGTAATAGAGCCCGAAAATTCTAATTCCTTTAGACATCAAGGCTTAAGAGAGAAGCAGGTGGAGATGTGGTTCTTTCTTTATAGGGTCTAAGTAAATGAGGGAGCTCAGAGAATCCACTGTCACGGGTCAGATGGTCCAGTCTCTGAGGAGCCCTCAGGTGGATGGTAGAGAGCAGCTGATGCTCAGGTCTGAGAACCCTGCCATGGTTGGAGGCCACCCATTGGCTCACCTCCCAGTGGGTCTGAATCCCAGCCCTGCCACCTCCTAACTGTGGGATTATGGTCACGTCCCTTAATCTCTCAGAAGCTTAGGTGAGTCATCTGCACATGGGGATAGGAGTGCCTTCCTTGAGGGCTGCTGTAAGGATTAAATGAGTTAATCCACATTCCCCGAGGACTCATGATGGCACCTGATAAATGAGAGCTGTCACTTGAGTTGCTCCTAAATGTAAGCCTCTAATTCTTTTCCTTTTAAATCCTGGGCCATGGTTACCTACTCTTAATCTGTGCTGTTGTGCTTTGTCACCTCCAGCCCACCTGTCTTGCAAGAGCACCATTTCATTCAGAATGATGGAGGGTAGCTCTCATGGCGGCTCCCAGGCCTTTTGTGCACATTGCTCCTGCTGCCATGGGTACCATCAGTTTTCTCTCTCTCCTCCCTGCCCCACAGGAATCCCACTCTCCCTCTCCTTTTATGGGCTTCACCACAACCTGAAGGTGTGGCCGAACCCAGAGGTATGATGGCCATGGGAGGAGGGGATGGAATGCTCTCTCCAGACCAGCACTTCCCCTGCTCCCCCTCGGGATTCTTGTCCCCTGGTGGATTGGTGCAAGGAGTTTGACCCCACCTGTCCTGGCCCCAGTGCTCTCTCTGCAGGTGTTTAACCCATCCCGGTTTGCACCAGGTTCTTCTCAACACAGCCATGCTTTCCTGCCCTTCTCAGGAGGATGCAGGTGAGGCTTTCTGTACTTGGTACAGCTGGGTGTCACTGAGTGCTACCCCATGTCTGTGACCTCCTGCATTCATATGTGGTGCATGCAGTTATGGCTTTTATGTTGGTGTATTGGGATGGAAGCATGTTTCTGTATGTTCAACATACAAGTGGCCTTTAGGGCAGGCCACAGAGTAACCCACAGCTCTTTCTCAATGGCTGGCCACATTTCAGTGTTGATGGCTGTTCCAAGTTTAGTGTATTGTAGTGTTTTTCCTCACTGTAAGATGATGACTCTACCTAATTAAAATTACTCACTGTATGTTAAATTTCAACTGTCCTCCGTTTCAATTGTCATAATTTTAAAGGGTAGATTTTTTAATTCTACATCTTCTCAGTCCCACCTTTTCTATTTACTTCCCCATTATGCATCCTGTTGCATCATGAGTAGTTTACATATGCTTCCATTTTCAGACGCCCTGCGTGAAACTGTTGAAGCCATATACTGGAAAAGTTATAGCAGCTTTTTAAGAAAGTTTGTTAGCAATGTGTGTCACTTTGTACTTGGGGTCTATCCAAAAGACGTTTTTTTTTTTTTTGGCGGTATGCGGGCCTCTCACTGTTGTGGCCTCCCCCGTTGCGGAGCACAGGCTCCGGACGCGCAGGCTCCGGACGCGCAGGCTCAGCGGCCATGGCTCACGGACCCAGCCGCTCCGCGGCATATGGGATCCTCCCAGACCGGGGCACGAACCCGTATCCCCTGCATCGGCAGGCGGACTCTCAACCACTTGCGCCACCAGGGAGGCCCCAAAAGACGTTTTGACAGCATATTAATGTCTGATACACATGACAATTTCCCCAGTTGTCAAAACTTTTCCTGTGATCTTAGATCTTTTTCCATGATATTATACATTGAGTCCAATAGTCCAAGCAGGCAAAAGTATAGAATTGAGACAATCAAATGCCTTTGAGAGAAAAATCTACTAATCTGTATATGATACAAACATTTGAAAGGTTTCTGGCATGTAAAATATAGAGCATACTTGAAATAGCTGTTGAGCTGGACAAGAATACTTCATATCGGCTGCTGGGAAAATCCTCCCAGGCTGCTAGAATCCTCCCCTGTAATGGTAACTTCCATAAACTTTGTAATTACTTAGTAGAAACAAGTTTTTTTCTGAATCTCTAATTCTGTGAAATTTTCAGTTGGTGAATCAACCTTCAGAGAACAGGCTTGACACAAACATGCTTCCAGAATACGCTCTAGGTTTTGGTTTCTGCCAGGGTCCTGTTCTTTCTTATAGATATTGGCTGCACATAATGCGGCTGCCACTAGAGGACGGGGGTATGTACTAGGCAGCTCAATTCCTAGGTCAGAATTAATATTTACTTTTATTCCATTCTGGTTTTATTTTTCAATTCAATTAACTTTATTTAAATATAAAACTATTTATTAAGTTGTCTCTGTGTGCCAAGTTCTGTGCTAGGAGATGGGAAGGCAGAGATGAAAGACACTGTCCCTGCCTCCTAGAGTTCACAGTCAAGAAACAAATACCTCGGCAATTCCCTGGCAGTCCAGGGGTTAGGACTCTGGGCTTTCACTGCCGTGGCCCAGGTTCAATCCCTGGTCAGGGAACTAAAATCCCGCAAGCCTCGTGGCACGGCCAAAAAACAAAATAACAAACACCTCTACTCAAGACAGACATCATTCCTTCTTTCTTTCACTCACTCATTCATTCACTGAGCAGGTTGTTAAATGTTCCATGTTTCTGGCATTGTCCTGGTCACTGGACGGTGATGTGTCCTTGAGGATGTGGGAGAAAGAGGTGCAGGCGGCAGAGGCGGGAGGCCAGGCGGTCACTAGACTGAGTCTTGAGCATGTGGCCGGCAGAGGCGGGGGGAGGGGACCTCAACAGGAGCGGAGTGAGGAAGAGGGGCTGGACAGGGGCGAGGTGAGTGAGGAGCAGCCCAGAGAGCGCTGTGATGCCAGCTGAGGCCCCGCGACCTGTCCTCCCTGTGATGGAGGGCGCAGCAGGCCCCGAGCTGCCGTGGCTGCAGTAGAGGGAGGGGAGGCAAGGAGACTGAAGAGGCCAGTGAGGAGCCCACGGGACGTGAGGAGGGGCCTTGCTGGAGTAGAATGGGAAGGCTCCAGGGGCGGGTTGACTGAGGGGCTGCGGGGAGACAGGAGGCCAGAGCATTAAGGGGGAGGCAAGTGGTCCAGCAGGTTGAGGGGCGCTAACCCGTGGCCCCTCCAAGAAGCCTGCCTGACTTCCTTACACAACTCTGTCCTGTCCTGTCTGGGGACTGGGGCCCCTGCTTGTCTGCCATGGGTGGTGAGGGCCCGAGAGTTCCCCAGACCCCCCTACAGTGCCCTGGCCTGGCCTGAAACCAGAAACTGCCTGTGGACGAGTAAACAAAGTACTAATTCACATTTACTGATTCACGTGACTTGACCCTGTGGCTTAGAGCGCCGACCCTACCCAACAGGACTTGCTATTGCTGAGAGCAGAAGTAGGAATTAGGAGCTAGTCCTGGAGAGAGGTGGCCTTTGTAAAGGTCAGGGGGAGAGGGTGGACCAAGGCTTGGACGGCACGTTCAGTGTGACCCGTAAGGAAGGGATCGGGGCTGGGCCATGTGGAGGAGAGCCCTGAATGCCCCATGCCCGGCAGGGGTTAGAAGGCTCTGCTCACTTCCTTTTCCCTCCCTGACCCAGGAACTGCATCGGGAAGCAGTTTGCCATGAATGAGATGAAGGTGGCCGTGGCCCTGACCTTGCTTCGCTTTGAGCTGGCACCGGATCCCTCCAGGGTCCCTGTTCCCATTCCAAAAGTTGTGCTGAAGCCCAAGAATGGGATCCACTTGCAGCTCAGGAAGCTCCTGTAATGCTTGTTGGAGACAAGGACGAGCTCTGAGGCCCCTGCCTGCCGTCCTGGCTCGCTGTCACTCTCTCCCGTCCTTGCCTCTGTGCCCACTTCCTGCTTCTATCTGCCCACCTGCCGGCCTACCTTGTCTCCTGCTTCCTGCCCATCAGACTCTCTCACCCTTTCTCAGGCTTCCTACTTCTTTTTCTGTTACCTTTCTCCTACCCACCTGTATCTCTGTCTGCCAAACTCCTCATCACCTGCCCTACTGCAGCCTGTCTGCCCTCTCCCTGCCTTTTTCCCTTTCTGCCTGCTTGTCTGTTCTGTATTAGTTTCCTCTTCCCGCTACAAAAAAATTACCAGGAATTTAGTGACGTACAACACCACAAATTTTTTTTTTTTTTTTTTTTTTTGCGGTACGCGGGCCTCTCACTGCTGTGGCCTCTCCCGCCGTGGAGCACAGGCTCCGGAAGCACAGGCCCAGCGGCCATGGCCCACGGGCCCAGCCGCCCCACGGCATGCGGGATCCTCCCGGACCGGGGCACGAACCCGCGTCCTCTGCATCGGCAGGCAGACTCTCAACCACTGTGCCACCAGTGAAGCCCCAACAACACAAAATTTTAATCTTACAGTTTAGGAGATCACAAATCTGAAATTGGTTTAACTGGGCCACAACCAAGGTGTTTCAGAAGCTCTAAGGGAGAATCTCTTTTCTTGCATTCCCAGCTTCTAGAACTTAGCAATGCTTTTCAGTGAGTGGATTAGGCCCTCCCAGATTATCAAGGAAATCTTTTCTTAAATTCAGTGGATTGTAGATGTTAACCATATCTACAAAATCTTCAGAGCGACAGCTAGACTTCTGTTTAATTGATTAACTGCATCTACAGCTTATCCAAGTTTACACAAAAAACTAAACATTACAGTCCACCCCTTCAACTTGGCATCCCTACAAATCCCCTTAAACCATACTTAATCTGCAAATAAAGACTTTATAAAGTCATACTCTGCCAAGTATCTGACGTATAATTGAAAGACTCTAACCCTTTCCCCTCAAGACAACAGAAAGTCATTGGATGGTGGTCACTCTTCTCCCTGATATCCTGGAATTTTAATGCTGTGAGGTTAAGTTAACTATTATTAATACACCTTATGTTATATGTGAAGAGAATAAGAGAAGGAAGAAAAAAGTCTGATACACACAAACATGCACACACAGTCATATTCATAACAAAATAAGGAAGAAATACTCATAATAATTACTGTCCTTGTTTCTGCAACTGATCACATGGTCATAACTAGCTATGATAACTACCTTCTCCCATCACCCACTCTATGTTCTCTTTGCCCTCAGAAAGCACCTCATCTGGTCATGGTTCTTTGCCTAGTGGGATGATTCAAAACTTCATTCTTGAAGGATCTGGGCCATTACTAGCCTGTCTGAACTGCACTGTGGCATTTTTCCATTTATTTTAATGACTGGGCATGGTAGTTCTAAGAGTCACCCAAAGTATCTCCTCTATTCTGGACATACTCCTCCTGACCTTCAATGGTAAGGAACCTACCAATTTCACTTCAGTATTCAGGATTATTCCAGTACAGAAACTGTCTTCGATACAAAGGCATGAGGAGCCGAAAGTGGCCAGGTGGCAACCTTAACTTTCAGTTCAGTGTCATCATTGTTGTGTTTCTGGGTGGAAGCCTGCCTCCCTTTGGAACTAAAGGAGCTCTAGGCTAACAGAGCATAAAGTTGCAGGGACAAGAAGCAAACATTTTGCTAATAGGATCACTTGGCGTTATAATAATAATGAGTGGTGCCACTCATATTTCCATTCCTTGATTCCTGGACATGTGAATCTTGGCAGTGGAAGAAACAACACCATGTTTATAGCAGCACTGTTTACAATAGCCAAGACATGGAAGCAACCTATGTCCATCAACAGATGAATGGATAAAGATGTGGCATATATACAATGGAACACTACTCAGCCATAAAAAAGAATGAAAGAATGAAAGAATGGTGTGTTAGTTTCTGCTTTATAACAAAGTGAATCAGTTATACATATACATATGTTCCCATATCTCTTCCCTCTTGCATCTCCCTCCCTCCCACCCTCCCTATCCCACCCCTCTAGGTGGTCACAAACCACCGAGCTGATCTCCCTGTGCTATGTGGCTGCTTCCCACTATCTAGCTATTTTATGTTTGGTAGTGTATATATGTCCATGCCACTCTCTCACTTTGTCACAGCTTACCCTTCCCCCTCCCCATATCCTCAAGTCCATTCTCTAGTAGGTCTGTGTCTTTATTCCCATCTTACCCCTAGGTTCTTCATGACCTTTTTTTCCCCTTAGATTCCATATATATGTGTTAGCATACAGTATTTGTTTTTCTCTTTCTGACTTACTTCACTCTGTATGCCAGCTCCACATAATATCAAACAGCAAAAATCTCCCAGAGATCTCCATCTCAACACCAAGACCCAGCTTCACTCAACGACCAGCAAGCTACAGTGCTGGACACTCTATGTCAAACAACTAGCAGGACAGGAACACAGCCCCATCCATTAGCAGAGAGGCTGCCTAAAATCATAATAAGGCCACAGACACCCCCAAAACACACCACCAGACGTGGACCTGCCCACCAGAAAGACAAGATCCAGCCTCATCCACCAGAACACAGGCACTAGTCCCCTCCACCAGGAAGCCTACACAACCCACTGAACCAACCTTAGCCACTGGGAACAGACACCAAAAACAACGGGAACTACGAACCTGCAGCCTGCAGAAAGGAGACCCCAAACACAGTAAGATAAGCAAAATGAGAAGACAGAAAAACACACAGCAGATGAAGGAGCAAGGTAAAACCCCACCAGACCTAACAAATGAAGAGGAAATAGGCAAAGAAGCTTTCTGGTAGTTTACCTGTAGTTTGGGCTGGCAATTCAAATGCCCCATCTCATCCGTTTCTTTCCGCACTTTCTCCAGTGCAGCCAGGAGCAACCAGCCAGTCTTATTATACCCTTTAGTTTGACTAAAATGTCATGATATCAAATATATGGTCATCAGAGCCTTGCCTTTTATAAAAATTTGGTTAGTAGCATCCAGTGATGATGTTTTGTGTATCTCTATTGCTACCTCATGCCCTGGACTGCCTGTGTCCTCTTTACCATTGACCACAGAGTCATTAGTATCTTTCCAACTACTTCTATTAGAGAACCAATTCTGGAAAACCCAGAAGCCAATTCAGGAAACTCATCCAAAGATTCTGTTCCTCTACAACCATTCTGGGTACTAAAATCTGTATTAGTCAGAGTTCTAACAGAGAAATAGAACCAGTAGAATAGATGTCCATGCAGGGAAAGAGACAAACCCTGCAGGAGAGGGTACCTGAAGGCTACTTCCCTGGCCAGCCCGGAGCTCTTCTGCCTCCTGCCCTGTAATCCCACTGAGCAGCTGAGCTTAAGAGGGGAACATGGGTACCAGGCAGTCTGATGGATGGGATAAATGACTGAGTGGGAACAGGGCAGGGAGAGCCAGGCCAGGGAAGCATGCTGCTCCCCCAGCACCAAAGTGGAGTGGGAAGGGAAGGGAAGGCAGGTGCCCACTCACCAATCCACTGGAGGAAGCAGTTATACACAAATGGGGCCTTAGGATCTGCAGGAGAAAGAGAAGATTGAGTCAGGCAGGGACTGAGGGGTTCCCAGATGAGGTCTGGTGATAAATAGGGTGGGAACCTCACCTGCCCAGACTTAGGGCATAGGCCCAGGACCCCTCCACACATGGTGCCCTGAGCCCATTGCTCTCAGGAAGCTCCACCTTCTCCCAGGAACCCTCACCTCCTCGACTGTACATAGCTTTGGCAGAGTCAGTGTCATAGATGTTCAAGAAGCCAAGGAAATGTCCCAACCACAGTGGGTGGGTGTAGGGGGATTGGTGGGCCCAGGACACCACCTTGTCCAGACTCCCCATCGGCTGGATCTGAAATGGCAACAGAAGGCCAGGCCACTCAGGAACACAGCATCAACAGCCAGGCCAGCGGGGAAGAGAGGAGGCTGCCCAGGAAGGCCCAGGGAGCACCCCTCCCTCCTTCTGCACCCCCTCTCCCAGCCAGTCACCCTGTCCTACACATCTCTGGGCTCAGTCCCTTCTCCAGCCCCATAGCCACTGCTCTAAGTCCAAGCCACCCTCTTATTGCCCCTGGGTGAGCACAGCAATCCCAAACTGGCCAACCTACTTCCATCTGGTGCCTGCCTATCTCCACTGTAGCCAGAAAGAGATTTCTTTTCAGCATCAAAGTTTTTCATGAGAAAGAGAATTCCAGCTTCTTGTTCAATACAGAAACCACCTTGATTCCAGCCCTGTTATGTCATGCAACACATTTTTATTGAGGACCTGCTATGTGCAGAGCCCTGTCTCAGGGGAATGAGAGAAACATGATCCTGCCCTTTCCTTCTATGGGGGGAAGACTGATAATAAACAAGTAAACAGCAAAGTAAAAAGACTGCAGAAAGTAGTGAGTAATAAGAAGGAAATAAACACAGCACTGGGAGAGACACTAACGGGAGGCCCTGCTAAGACAGAGTGACCCAGGATGGGCTCTTGCTGGAAAGGACATTCAAGGTCAAACCGGAAGGTTGATAAGGAGCTGACTGTGTAAAGAGTAAGGGAAGAGCATTCCAAGGAGAGGGAACAGCAAGCACAGAGTCTGGAGTAGAAAAAAGTATGGTGTCTCCCAGGAGCTGCCACTACGTAGGACAGTGGCCTGAGATAAGGTTGGAGAGATTGTCCAGAGAGTGGTGTGTGCTCTAGGACAGAGTATTGAAAGGTTGAAGAGACATCATAGAGAAAGCACTTGGCACTATGCCAGCACAAAGCAAGTAGCTGCAAAATGAGTGAGAGCAATGTATTAGCAAACCTGGAGTTAGAAATTTGAGGTGATGGTCTTAACTCTGACACTTACTTGCTTTGTGCCTTGAAAAGTCAACTGACATGTCTGGCCCTGTTTTCTTGTCCATCAACCAAGGTTAATAACACCTGGTAAATTGAGGAGTCATTGTGACTGTGCTTTGGAAAGTATAAGCACTATGCAAACGTTGAGGAGATAGTTTTAAACCTTTCCTGCTTATACTGCCTGCGTCGTGCAGGGTACAGAGTAAGAGACCTCACTGTCTCAGAATCACTTCTGTATCTCATTCCAGGTAAAAAGTGATGATATAGATTGACTCAGGTGAAAATAAACAGAATAGTTCTGTGACTTGCACTGGATGGGGAAAGCAAGCAAAGATTTAGGTTTAAAAAACTTTTGCCTGGAAGTTGCAGCCTTTGTAGGAGAATAAAAATAATAACGATATGATAAATTGCATCAGCATCAAACCCAACTTTTTCAAACACAGAAAACAAGAAGTGCCTGGGGCTTCCCTGGTGGCGCAGTAGTTGAGAGTCCGCCTGCCGATGCAGGGGACAGGGGTTCGTGCCCCAGTCCGGGAAGATCCCACGTGCCGCGAAGCGGCTAGGCCTGTGAGCCATGGCCGCTGAGCCTGCGCGTCCGGAGCCTGTGCTTCGCAGCGGGAGAGGCCACAACAGGGAGAGGCCCGCGTAACGCAAAAAAAAAAGAAGTGCCTGGAGTGATCTCCCCACAGCAGTAATCACTTCAAGCTGCTACCTTGGAAATTGACTACATCCCCTCTTCTGCCTTTCTGTTACCTATAAACTGAATCAGGAAGCATCCTGGAATAAAAATATTAATTTCCTTTTTAAAATATGACACCCAAAACTGACCCTTGTCTGTTGAAGGTGATGATTTAACCAGTGCAAAGTTGTGCTTGTCCCTCCTTCATCTGTTCATCAAATCAGTAAGTATTTATTGGGCATCATCAGTAGACACAGTCCTCTGGTCCAGGCTATGGAAGGTATAAGGATATAGAACGCCTAGTGACAACCTTCAAGGAGTCCTTAGTTGGGTTGTGTGGGTACCAAACGAATGGGAAAAATATTTACTGGTTAATAAGTATTGACCACAGATGACACAGTTTTTTTGAGTTTAGCTCATACGCTACAGAGAGTTGTACAGTCTGCTTTGATCACTTTGTTACAAGCCCATTGAAAAGTCTCCATAAACATCATTTTCAATGACTGCTCCATCTAAGCACATGGTTTGCCTAACCCTTTCTCACAAAAGCAGCCCTGGAGAGTGAGGCTTGCATTTGTACGAGTACATGGAGTTGATAACCTGAAACACTCTCCTGCTACTTGGAAACACTGGAAAACAGATCAAACATGAAACGCCCCTGGAAAATTAGGGGGCTGTCATGTATGGAACAGAGGCTCAACCCACTAGTCATCTCTCTAGGTTCACGGTTAACAGCAAAGTCTCTGGAGCTAGACTCCCTGGGTTTGCATCCTGGTTCTACTTTTTACCAACAGAGTGATCCTGAGCAAGCAGCTAAGCTCCTTGTGCCTTAGTTTTCTCCTCTAGAGTATGGCGATTTTCTTTTTTCATCAGTTTTGTAGGATTGTTGGGGAGAAATGATATACTGGGCTGAGCTCAGTGCCTAGAACATAGGAAGTGCTCACTAGTGTTCACTATTACCGAGCATTGTGAGCCCAACTATATAGAAGAAGCCGAGGACTGAGGGAGAGAAGGAAAGAGGTACAAGCAGAATTCAAACCCAGGCTCTCCCACTTCAAAGGTCTTTGCCTTACTGCCCCTATGCTGTGGGCGAAAAGCTAGCTGGTGCTGAGCCAAGTAAGGGAAAGAGTTGGAGTCCAAGAGTCCCTGTGGGGGGGCGAGGGGAGCCCAGAGGGGGATGGAGATCAGTTCCGTGGAACTGGGGTAAAGTGGAGAGGAATGAATGTAAGTGGTTACATGCCCTGGAGTTTGGACCGAGCCCAGGATTTAGGGGAGAAAGAAAAGAACTCTGGCCTCATGGGTTGTGTAATGAATTAGCTGTCACGAGGACAGGCAAAGGAGGAGGGTGTTGGGAGTAAGAGGTAAATAAGTGGAAGAGCAGGTCTGTAGGAAATGGGGCCCCTTGGAGGATGCCTTCCAAGGAATTCTTCCTGAAATGCATATTTTTTTACTTTCTGTGTTTTGGGTCTTGGATATGACCTTGAATGAGATAATGATGAGAAAATTGAGAGAAGTGTTGGGTTGAAGATGATGTCCTAATCCCTGGATTTTTTATGTATGATATCCATGGATTTGCTAATACTTTAAAATCCTTTCTAGCGTTTGCCAACTGGTATTCTCCTATCCATCCTCCAAGATATCTTTATTTTTTAATTTTCTCTTTCTCTAGGTGGTCTATGCCTACTATTCATTCCTTCAGGACATCCTTTATCATAATTTATTGTACTAATTTTTTTTTCTGCCTTTAGGCACTAAACTGTGAACTCAAAAGATAGTAATTATTGAGTGAATGAATGACTGAATGAACGAATAATTCTATGAGGTGTTCAGAGAAAGGATTACTATCCTATCTATCTTAGTCTCCTGAGGCAACTGTAGCAATTTACCAGAAACTTGGTGGCTTAAAACAATATAAATTTAATATGTCATCATTCTTGGGGCTATAGTGTGAAATCAATGTCCCTGGGCCAAAATCAAGATATTGGCAGGGCCACACTCTCTCTGGAATCTCTAGGGTGAATTCATTTCCTTTCTTTTCCAGCTTCTGGTGGCTGCTGGAATTCCTTGGCTTATGGCCACACATCTCCGTTCTTCAAAGTCAGCATCTTCAAATCTCTTTTCACTCTGTCTTCACATGATCATCTCCCGTGTGTGTTACATCTACCTCTGCCTCCCTCTTATCAGGATACAAATGATTTAATCTGGGAGCCACCTTGATAATCCAGGATAATCTCCCAGTCTCAAAATTCTGAATGTAATCACATCTTCCCAGACCATTTTTTCTAGTAAGGTAATATTTACATGGTCCTAGAATTATCAATAGAATCTGATATATTTGGGAGTCATTATTCATCCTCTGAATGTCTGCCCTGTGTCTCCCAAAGATTCATGTCCATTCCACTTGCAAAATACATTCACTCCATCCTATAACCCCCCAAACCTCCGTCCTTTATAGTATCAACTCAAGTCCAAAGTCTCATGGAAATATCATCGGCTCAAAAGTCTCAATCTTATTACCTAAATCATCTCACTTTGGTATGGGTGTGAGCCTGGGTATAAGCCATCCTTGAACAAAATTCCCCTAAACATTTGGCCCTGTGAAAGTAAAAAACAATTGATCTGTTCCCAAAGTAAATTGGCGACAAAGCCTAGTATAAGAGTTATAGACATTCCTATTCCAAAAGGAAGACAAGAGAAGAAAGGAGTCTGGTTTGTAGCAATTTCAAAATTCAGCAGGGAAAATGTCATTATATTTCAGGCCTGGGAATAATCCTTTGTGGCTTGAGGTTCCATCCTCTGGGCTCATGACTGTACCCTCTGACACTAAGGTTTTGTCTTGGAATCATTCTCCCTTTCTCTTGAAGGATAGCACATATTTGCAGCTGAGTAGTTTTGTTAGCTTGTTTCTTTCCTGTAGAATTTGGAGTCCAGCAGCCTTCCTTCATTTTGTCCTCTCTTGATCCCTTTCAGTACAAGCTAACTCAGATAATAAAACATTCTCATAGATCTTGTGGATCTCCCCTGTATGTCACAGGGCTTCATGCCATTAGACCAGAAGATCCTCCAAAGGCCTTTCCTGAATAATCCCACCTCTATTCCTGCCTTCTGAGTTTCTTGAGAGAATCTATGTGTCACACATTTGACCTCTTCAGAACCGACAAAGGACACCCTTGGACTTCTCTGCATGGCATGATTTCCTAAGAGGGATTCTCTTCATTTTAGCATAATTTTTACAATCTGGATAGGCTGGCAATTTCCCAAATCATAAAGAACTAGTTTCTTTTTGTTTAACAGTTCTTCCCTCAATTTATTTCTTTATTCTCACTTCTTATTATAAGCAGCAAGAAGAAACCAGGCTATATTTTCAATATTTTGCTTGGAAATCTTGTCAGCTAAATATCCAAGGTCATTTCTTAGAAGTCCTGCTTTCCACTCAACTGTAGCATATAATTCGGGTAAATTTCCTGCCACTATACAACAAGGTTTGCTTTTCTCTAGTTTCCAATAACATGTTCCTCATTTCCTTCTAAGCCATCATCAGAAATGCCTTTAATGTTTATATTTGGCCCAACATTCTGTTATGATGAAATGTGTATTCTCTAAGACTATAAGCATTTCCTTCCATGCTTCCACTTCATTCTGAGTTTTCACCAAAGCACCTTTCATGTCCATATGCCTACTAATAATCTGTTCAAGGCAGTCTAGGTTTTTTCTATCATGCGCTTCAAAATTCTTCCAGCCTCTACCTATTACTCAATTCCAAAGCCACTTTCACTTTTAGGTATTTGTTACAACACCCCCTCCTCTGGTTCAAAAACCCTAGGGCTGCTGTAACAAATTACCACAACCATGGTCACTGAAAACAACAGAAATTTAATCTCTCACAGTTCTGGAGGCCTGAAGTCCAAAATCAGCATCCTGGACCAAAGCCAAAATGTCAGCAGGGCTGTGCTTTCTCCAAAGGCTCTAGTGGAGAATCCGTTCCCTGATGCTGCCAGCATTCCTTGGCTATGGCTGCATCACCCCAATCTTCAAGGCCAACATCTTCAAGTCTTTCTCTTCTGCATCTTGGCATGCATGATTTTCTCCTCTGTGCGTGCCAAATCTCTCCCTGCATTTAGGGCCCACCTTGATAACCCATGATAATTTCCCCAGCTTGAGATTCTTAAGTTATCACATCTACAAAGACTATTTTCCCAAATCATATAACATCCACAGGTTCTCAGGATGAGACCCTGATATCTTTGGGGGTCATTTTTCAGCCTACTGCAGTCTGCCCTCTGGCTTTCAAACATTCTTGTTCATCCCCTTTGCAAAACACATTCATCCCATCCTAACATTCCAAAAGCCTCAACCCATTACAACATTAACTCCAGTCCAAACTCTCCTCAAACATCATTGGCTTAAAACTACAGTATCTTTCTTTCTTTTTTTTAATGTTTGTGGTGGAATAGTGATAATGTAATGGAGATTGAAACATGTCACATGAATAGGGCTCAGGTTAGTGGCAGGAAATTATTTCATAGGAAATGAATGAGTTGGCCATAACAAAATAATGGGTAAGATGCTGGCACTCATAGAAATAAAATTGTTAAAAAGTCTTAACAATAAAATCAAATGTGTAGATTTCTGGAATACAGAGGTTATGAAATGCTCCTAAAAATTGAATTTTGAGGGTGAGGGATAAATTAGGAGTTTGGGTTTAACAGATACACACTACTATATAGAAAATAGATAAACAACAAGATCCTACTGTATAGCACAGGGAACTATATTCAATATCTTTAAATTACCTATAATGGAAAAGAATCTAAAAAATAATATATATACATGTATATATATATATATATATGTATGTATAACTAAATCATGTTGCTGTACACCTGAAACTAACACAACATAGTAAATCAACTATACTTCAACTTTAAAAACTGAATTTTTATAGGAGTATTGATCATGATGATATTAGCATACTCAGCTAATACTCAGCTAAGAAGAAAAGGGAAATGGTCCAACTGCATATTTAACATGAAAGCCAGGTACAGGTTCTGATTCTCCCTCAGTTGAGTCAAATGGAGCTCAAGTCATTTCTTTTAAAGTTGAAATAAATCCTATTATGGTAAGTGGTCATGAGGGGAAATTTAATCATAAATGATCTTGAGTAATCATAAGAGTACATAGTATACATGACCCACTTATTAATATAACTGATAATAAAATCATTGCTGAAATTACCTCATATGAAATTGTGCAACTGCTCCTGTGTACCAATTTTAGGCATATTTTGAATTTGAAGCCTATCCTGATCTTAGGATGGAGTACACAGCTAACTTGCTATTGGTACAATAAATCATATCCCTAATTTTATATTAGTTAATGGACATGCTTTGGGTAAGGGCATTCAATTTTCTAACATTAAGGCAAGCAACAGAACTGATATAATGATAAATATTAACATAGAGGAAGTTCATGCTTAGAATGATTCTTTAATAATTTTACAGCTTTGGCGATTAGTTATAGTAGTCCATAGAAGACAATAATACTAGGTCCTTTTTGAAGTTGTGTATACCCTAAAACTTTTTGTACAATTAACATTAGGAATGCTATGGCTAATTAAATAGGAATAGCTTGTAACAAGTGATTAATAATGAGCGTATTGTTAAGAAGAAGAGTTGCAGGACTTCCCTGGTGGCACAGTGGTTAAGAATCCGTCTGCTGAGCAGAGTCAAAATGGCAGACAAGGAGGACGTGGAATTCGTGTCTCTGTACAACTAGGACACCTACCAGGCACCGGTAGGGGACCACGGACACCTAAGGGGACCACGGACACCTAAGGGGATGGGAGGAACCCGAGCAACCGGGTAGGACATGAGGTTTTGGGGGGAGTGAGGGGGGAGGAGAAGTGGAGGTGGGACAGGACCTGTACCCCTTAGGGGTGGGTGGGGGAGGGGAAGGGGTCCCACGCCTGGAGGGGGAGAGGGGGGCACCATTGGGAGGGCACAGGATAAAAAAGGAGTGTGACCAGGGTTTCCCCTGCCCACTTGGCTCCTGGGAGTCTGCTGAGATGCCAGGCCTGATCCTCTGCCCACAGAGGCCCCCTCCAGCTGCATGGGTCCTGAGGGAGTGGGAGGGAGGGCAGGGGGAGCAAAAGTAAAGGCCAGACCTATGGGACCAGCACCCCTGAGGGGCGGCTGGGGGAGAGGAGGAGTTCCTACACCCAGCAGGACCCACCCATGGTTAGGGGTCCAGCAGCAATGGGGGAGACCCTCAGGGGAGGCAGAGGAACAGAAGAGAATGTGGCCAGTGCTTTCCCTGCCCATGTGGGCACTGGGGAGCCTGTTGGGCTCCCAAGCATAATCCTCTGCCCTCAGAACCACCCTCTTGCCACAAAGAGCCCAAGGTCTGCACCTACACCCCCACCCAGGGCCCTACTTCTACACTCGGAGACCCCCCTCTGAGACCCCCTCCAACTGCACTGGGCCTAAACCTCACACACATACCCTCACCGAGGGCCTTACCTCCAAACTCCAGAACTCCACATTCCGGAGGCCACACTGTGGACTTGCTGTCTTTCCCCTTCCACACAGGCCCTAAGACTAGGCCCTTCCCCATGCTTAAAAGTAACCACCCCTACCATGCCTAGGCCCTGCCTCACCCTAAACCCCACCCCTAAGTCCCACCCCTGCATAAGCTCCACCCTCGATAGCCAGGGCCTTTTTTCTTCTTCTTCTTTCTTTATTTTTCTTCTTTTAGGTTGGGGTTCTGTTTTACCTGATTCATTTATATTTTTATTTTTCTAATAAATCTTCTATTTTTCTAATTTTATTCTTTGTTTTTTTCCTGCTCCTTTTGGCTTGTCCCCCCACAACCCACTTTTTTTTCTTTATTCTGTTGTGGTTTGTTTTATCTTGTTGCAGTTGTTTCAATAATATTTTTATTTTTCTTAATGTATTTTTTATCTTTCTAATTTTATTTTATTTTTTATTCTTTGTTATTGTACAGCTCCTTTTTTTTTCTTTTTTTGTTTTTTGCTGTACTGCATGGCATGTGGGATCTTGGTTCCCAGGCTGGAGGTCAGGCCTGAGCTCCTGTGGTGGGAGCACTGAGTCCAAACCACTGGACTAACAGAGAACCTCAGACCTCAGGGAATATTAATCAGAGTGAGGCCTCCTGGAGGTCCTCATCTCGACACCAAGACCCGGCTCTAACCAACCACCTGCAAACTCCAGTGCTAGACACCTCAAGCCAAACAACCAGTAAGACAGGAATACATCCCCACCCATCAAAAAAAAAAAAAAAAACAATGAAATGACAAAAAATTATGTTACAGACAAAGGAGCAAGGTAAAAACCTACAAGACCAAATAAATGAAGATGAAATAGGCAACCTACATGAAAAAGAGTTCAGAGTAATGATACTAAAGATGATCCAAAATTTCAGAAACAGAATGGAGAAAATACAAGAAATGTTTAACAAGGACCTAGAAGAACTGAAGAGCAAACAAACAGTGATGAACAACACAATAACTGAAATTAAAAATACTCTAGAAGGAATCAATAGCAGAATAACTGAGGCAGAAGAGTGGATAAGTGAGCTGGAAGATAAAATGGTGGAAATAACTGCTGCAGAGCAAAATAAAGAAAAAAGAATGAAAAGAATTGAGGACAGTATCAGAATTCTCTGGGACAACATTAAACACACCAACATTTGAATTATAGGGGTCCCAGAAACAGAATAGAAAGAGAAAGGGTCTGAGAAAATATGTGAAGAGATTATAGCTGAAAACTTCCCCAACATGGGAAAGAAAATAACCACTCAAGTCCAGGAAGCGCAGAGAGTCCCATACAGGATAAACCCTAGGAGAAACACTCCAAGACACATATTAATCAAACTAACAAAAATTAAATTCACAGAAAAATATATTAAAAGCAGCAAGGGAAAAGCAAAAATTAACATACAAGGGAATCCCCATAAGGTTATCAGTTGATTTCTCAGCAGAAACTCTACAGGCCAGAAGGGAGTGGCAGGACATATTTAAAGTGATGAAAGGGAAAAATCTACAACCAAGATTACACTACCCAGCAAAGTTCTCCTTCAGATCCAATGCAGAGATCAAAAGTTTACAGACAAGCAAAAGCTACGAGAATTCAGCACCACCAAACCAGCTCTACAACAAATGCTAAATGAACTTCTCTAAGTGGGAAACTCAAGAAAAAGACCCACAAAAACAAACCCAAATCAATTAAGAAAATGGTAATAGAAACATACATATTGATAATTACCTTAAATGTAAATGGATTAAATGCTCCACCCAAAAGACACAGACTGGCTGAATGGATACAAAAACAAGACCCTTATATATGCTGTCTACAAGAAACCCACTTCAGACCTAGGGACACATACAGACTGAAAGTGAGAGGATGGAAAAAGATATTCCATGCAAATGGAAATCTGAAGAAAGCTAGAGTAGCAATACTCATATTAGATAGAATAGACTTTAAGATAAAGTCTGTTACAAGAGATAAGGAAGGACACTACATAATGATCAAGGGATCAATCCAAGAAGAAAACATAACAATTGTAAATATCTATGCACCCAACATAGGAGCACCTCAATACATAAGGCAAATGCTAACAGCCATAAAAGGAGAAATCGACAGTAACACAATAATAATGGGGGACTTTAACACCTCACTTACACCAATGGACAGATCATCCAGACAGAAAATTAATAAGGAAACACAAGCTTTAAATGACACAATAGACCAGATAGACTTAATTGATATTTTTAGGACATTCCAGCTGAAAGCAGAATACACTTTCTTCTCAAGTGCACATGGAACATTCTCCAGAATAGATCACATCTTGGGTCACAAATCAAGCTTCGGAAAATTTAAGAAAATTAAGATTGTAGCAAGCATCTTTTCCAAACATAATGCTATGAGATTAGAAGGTAATTACAGGAAAAAAACTAAAAAAACACAAATACATGGAGGCTAAACAGTGCACTGCTAAATAACCAGGAGATCACTGAAGAAATCAAAGAAGAAGAAGAAAAAAAAAACCTAGAAACATGACAATGAAAACACAACAACCTAAAACATATGGCATGCAGCAAAAGCAGTTCTAAGAGGAAAGTTTATAGCAATTCAAGCTCACCTCAAGAAACAAGAAAAATGTCAAATAAACAATCTAACCTTACACCTAAAGCAACTAGAAAAAGAAAGAACAAAGAAAACCCTAGTAGAAGGAAAGAAATCATAAAGATCAGAGCAAAAATAAATGAAATAGAAACGAAGAAAACAATAGCAAAGATCAATAAAACTAAAAGTTGGTTCTTTGAGAAGATAAACAAAATGGATAAACCCTTAACCAGACTCATCAAGAAAAAAGGGAGAGGACTCAAATCAATAAAATTATAAATGAAAATGGAGAGATTACAACTGACACTGCAGAAACACAAAGCATCATAAGAGACTACTATAAGCAACCATAGGCCAATAAAATGGACAACCTGGAAGAAATGGACAAATTCTTGGAAAGGTACAACTTTCTAAGATTGAACCAGGAATTAGAAAATATAAACAGACCAATCACAGGTAATGAAATTGAAACTGTAATTAAAAATCTTCCAACAAACAAAAGTCCAGGACCAGATGGCTTCACAGGCGAATTCTATCAAATATTTAGAGAAGAGTTAACAACTATCCTTCTCAAACTTTTCCAAAAAACTGCAGAGGAGAAACACTCCCAAATTCGTTCTACAAGGCCACCATCACCCTGATACCAAAACCAGACAAGCATATCACAAAAAAAGAAAATTACAGACCAATATCTTCATAAACATAAACAGATGGAGAAATATACCATGCTCCTGGATTATAGACACAAAAATCCTCAACAATATACTAGCAAACAGAAACCAACAACACATTAAAAAGATCATACAACATGATCAAGTGGGCTTTATCCCAGGGATGCAAGGATTCTTCAATATATGCAAATCAATCAATGTGATACACCATATTAACAAATTAAAAAATAAAAACCATATGATCACCTCAATAGATGCAGGAAAAGCTTTTGACAAAATTCAACAACCATTTATGATAAAAACTCTCCAGATAGTGGGCATAGAGGGAACCTACCTCAACATAATAAATATCCATTCTAACATAGGATAAAAGGGAATTAATAAAACTACTCCTGCTACAACTGTAGTACTTCAGTGAAGTAGCACTGAAACTGGTGGACCCTCTATGGATGATGGAAGTGAGGGATGTAGTCCCAGTTGAGCACATTTTCTGGTTGCAATTCAAATTAAACTTATTAGTAGGAAAATATCATAATTTAGATTAAGGATAAAACTTAATCTAGAAATTCTTATGTATTTGAATGGAGAAATGATTTTGCTATTGATATTGCAAAACCGATCTATCCAATGTGATTATTAAAATGTTCTTGAAGGGCTTCTAATTAGCCACGGGCACAACCAGGAGGTAGGAAGAGGTGGGACCGGGGGAGTGGGAGGGCAGGGAGGGCCAGGGCTCTCAGAGCATGGTCATGGTCAACAAGTCCACAGGACAAAGTCTTGTTGTGTAGCAAGCACATGGTTCCTGGGGAAAACCCAGCTTACCTCTCAGGTCTTGGCTCTTCATCCCAGTTCGCTGAGCTCAGTCCCTCCCAGGAACCTGTGTTCCTGGTGTCCTCAGGTCTGTCAGATACACCTTCCTTAGGTAGATCTGCAGGCTGTCCTGGCAGCCCTGCACTTTGAGGACAACGGCTCTTCTTACTAAGTCTCCCTACTCTCCAGGCTGAGCAGCCTCACCTATTTTCATAGAACAGGCTTCTAGATGCTTCCCTGCCCCATCCCTCAATCCCATCCTCTCTGTCTGGCCCTGAGCTTGCCTGGGAGCACAGACATCAGTCTGATGGATGCTGCCCTGTGGGTTCACAGTCCATGGAGATGATAGACAGGAATCTAAGAAGGTGTCAGGTGACAGGAAAAGAGGCCCACCTGCTGGGTAGAGGCTTATGTCAGCCAGAGGGGGGCCAACTGGCTCCATTTGGTGGAATGCAGGACTCTGAGTGGTTAAAACTGTGATATTCCCAGGCAAACTGATCAATCAGGCCTCAAGGATGGCCTCTAGGCAAAGGGTATTGACATTTGACTGTGCCATTAAGTAGGGTCTCTTCATCTCTGGGCTCTCTTCCCTCATACCCCGTACGGCGAGCTTCCTGGGGCTGAGATATCATCCCCTTCCTGTATGCCAGTACCCAGCACAGAGCCTGACCTGGAGAGATGTTCTGCCCAGTGTGTGGAGTGAGAGCAGACAGAGAGAAAGGAGCAGCTTGCAGGCTGGGGAAGGGCAGTGCCTACCCACTGAGCGAGCCAGCACTCAGCCCCGGGGGGATGCAGGGGGTGAGGGCACACAGTGAGAGCCAGTCTTTTCTCAAGAGAAGGAGGCCGAGCAATTATCAGCAGAGTGGAGCTAAGATGGCTTCTATTGGAATCAGCCACAGAGAGTCAGCCAAAGCCCAGTTTGTTCATGAAAATGGTTGTATTCGATTTCCAGATTATTTTGATTTTGAGAAATTGTGGTCCTTTTTTGATGCAGTTGTCACTTTTCTGAGTTAAGAGTTGATGGATGGAACCACTAAAACACCTCCAGTGATGTTCCCATTACACTGATGGCCATCAGAGAATATATAGACTCAATAAGTAGATAATTTCTCTTACATAAATTATACTACTCATGGTGCTTAATCACTTCTCAATTTCTACTGGCCTAATATAGCAATCACAACCAAATATTTCTAGCTCTTATAATACTGAGATTTCTTTCAACCCCTCTAAAATTGGCAGAGTCAGGAATTCGAATGCCATACATAATTGGGTAGAACAAAGGCAGTGCCAATGAAGAAGGATTTGCAGGCAGCTGGCTGGCTTGGGCACCAAGCAATCAGAAAGGAGGCATGCTCCTGTGCAGAAACACGGACCCCAAGTCCTCTGGGCCAACAAGAGGAGATCCAGGAAAACTAGGTAACATAGCTGGGGAGGTAAGAGGCTCCCACCAGTCAGTCCCTGCACTGGATCAACAGAGCAGGGCAGTCCCAATGATGGACGTGACCTGGGAACACAGAGCAGCCCCCAGAATGAATTCAAGCAGGACACGTCTCAGTTCAGGGCAGGATTGTCAGCCCTGCCCACACCCCCACTAGAACAGGAGCTCCACAATAGCAGGGATTTTGTTGTTCACTGCTGAATCTCTAGCTCCTAGGATGGCAGTTGACCCAAAGTAAGTACTCAACACAGAGTTACCAGATAAACGAATGAGTCCTTCTACCCATCTACTCATTCATGTATTTGACATTCACTGTAGTGGAAACATTTTGGATGTCTGCTCTGAGATCTCTTCCCTCGCAAAGGGTGGGCCTTTGAAAGCCCTATTCACCACCAACCACAGTTGACTGTAGCAGATAGACGCCTTGGCCATGAGATTAGAATCAGATTCTTGGAATAGGATTCAGCAGTGCCACTCAGACATGATGGTGGCAGAATGGTAAGGTGCCAACCCCAGAAGGGCAGACGTTCCCTCCTGTATCGCCTGGACCCAGCTGCACAAGGACAGTGACTGTATCTGTTTATCTGTGACTGTATCTCCAGCTTCTAGTAAAGTGACTGGTACGAGGTAGAGCCTCCATAAATATTTGCTGAGAGATGAAGGCATGATCATACAGAGAGAAAGAATGATAGATGTAGAAAAACACAGATTAAGTCAATAATTAATAAATAGCAAGGTGAAAACAATGACTCTGAAAGGAATCTTGCTTTAAGAATCTTTAAGCCTCAAAAGGTGACTAAAACAAGAGATCTGAATAAAATGTATTTAAATATTAAGTACATAATCCTAAACCTTTTTTAAAACTAAGACTATCATATTTCAGTAGTAGCCATCTTTTACTACATATCAAATTTGTATTCTCTCATTTCTTAAGAAGGAAGGCAGGGGTATTGACACAGACATATCACTGCAAACTTAAGAAAATATTAAGCATCCATACCCTCAGTGTTCATTAACTTACTGGTTAGTAAAAAAAAAAAAAGCAGGGAAGATGGAATTTTCAGTTGCATTGAACAAATGAAAAAGATTCATGTGGTCATGCAGGGTAGTCTACAGTTAGATGATACTACAGACTTAAACTCTGGTTCTGTACAATATCACAGTGTTAAACAAGATATCACAGTGATAGGTTATTCAAGGAAGTTTTAAAAAACATTCATTTTTCTGTTTTATTTCCATTTGTATAAGTTTTTTAAAATGTAGGGCCTCCCTGGTGGCGTAAGTGGTTGAGAGTCCGCCTGCCGATGCAGGGGATACGGGTTCGTGCCCCGGTCTGGGAGGATCCCATATGCCGCGGAGCGGCTGGGCCCGTGAGCCATGGCCGCTGAGCCTGCGCGTCCGGAGCCTGCGCGTCCGGAGCCTGTGCTCCGCGACGGGGGAGGCCACAACAGTGAGAGGCCCGCATACCGCAAAAAAAAAAAAAAAAAAAAAATGTAAGCATGTGATAGTTTACAGGATCCTGCTACAACCCAAACTCCCATTTCTATTTATAAATATTATCATCTCTTTATATTACTTACATTTTGTAACAAGAGATATTAGTTTAAATTTAAAAAAAAAAAAGACAACTCTGGAAGTCCAGGTCTGAGCTCTGCCCTCACCTTCACCCTCCCCCAGGTGGGCGGGGCAAGCCTCCCTGACCAGGTGGGTGCTCAGGGGAGGTCAGCCACCTTCAGGGACAGTCAGCGATCCAGAAGCCGCTGCACCATGAGTGTCTCTGTGCTGAGCCCCACCAGAGCCCTGGGCAGTGTCTCTGGGCTCCTGCAGGTGGTCTCCCTGATCAGCCTGGTTCTGCTTCTGCTCAAGGCAGCACAGCTCTACCGGCACAGACAGTGGCTGCTCAAAGCCCTCCAGCAGTTCCCGTCTCCTCCTTCCCACTGGCTCTATGGGCACATGCAGGAGGTAGGATGGAGTGGGGCAGGGGAGTGGGAGGGCAGGGAGGGCCGAGGCTCTCAGACCATGGTCCTGGTCAGCAAGCCCATGGGACGAAGCCTTGTTGTGGGAGAAGCACGTGGCCTCACAAAAGGACCCAGCTTACCTCTCAGATCTTGGCTCTTCATCCCAGTCCAGGGAGCTCACTCCCTCCCAGGACCCTGTGCTGGTGTCTGCGGGTCTGTCAGACACTCCTTCTTTAGGTAAATCTGCAGGCTGTCCTAGCAGCCCTGCACTTTGAGGACAGTGGCTCTTCCTTCCTGAGTCTCCCCCGTCTCAGGCTGAGCAGCTTCAGCTATTCTCATAGAACAGGCTTCTAGATGCTTCCCTGCCCCACCCCTCAATCCCATCCTTTCTGCCTGGCCCTGAGCTTGCCTGGGAGCACAGACATCAGTCTGATGGATGCTGCCCTGTGGGCTCATTGTCCGTGGAGATGACAGACAGGAATTTAGGAAGATGTCAGGTCACAGGAAAAGAGACCCACCTGCTGGGTGGGGGGTTACATCAGCTGTAAGGACAAACTGGCTCGGTTTGTTAAGACTGAGGAATTTTCCAGCCTCCTGATTTCAGTGCTTAAACCCTGACAAGCTGCTGGCACACATGAGCGAGGTTCCCAGGAGGGTGCCAGGTAAGGAGAACTGACATTTGAGTTGCACCATCCACAGGGTGAGGTCACCCGCCTGGTGTCCTCCCTCACTGGACTATGAGCTCTTGGAACCGAGTGTGAAATCCCCCTCACCCCCAGCACCCTGCACAGAGCCTGCGCAGAGGGATGTCAGTCCAATGTGTGGAGGGACAGGAAGGAGGGAAGGAGCGGCTTGCAGGCTGGGGAGGGGCAGCGCCTACCCACCCAGCACTGGCAGCACTAGCCTGGGCGGCGGGGGCTCAGAGCCAAGTCAGGGGCCACATGGAGAGGGGCTCATCAGGGGCTTGTGGACTGAACAAATGTTGGGAGAAAATCAGGGGCTGCAGAGAGCTGAGGCCTCCCTTTCTCTGCAGCGTGATTATTGTAGAGTGGAGCCAGAGACGGGAACCGGAAACAGCCCAAGCCCCACGTGGGCTGGCCCAGTACCTCTCTCCCCTCTCCTTCCTAATCTCTTGCACCCCAGGTTACTCAGCGTCCTCCCCGCCTGCCTGGGCATTCTGGCCTCTGGGACTCTGCTCCCATGTGCCCTCTACCTGGAATGAAATTGTCCCTCATATGTCTGTCTACCAAGGCCCAGCCCCAAGCCACCTCCTCCAAGATGTCTTTCTGGGTCTCCCAGGAGCGCAGGGGACAACCCTTTTTCCCTTGGCTGTCCTTCTCATAAGGCAGTGCTAACCGGATTCAGCTACTTTTGTCTGCAGGGTCATAGCTGTGAGCTCCTTCTGGGAGAGCCCGCCTCTGGTTCATCTTTGTAACCCGAGAGCATCTGGGTAAATGATGACTCGATGAATGAGCAAGTGCATGACGAAGAGCTTTCTAACGTTCAGGTCTGAGTTAGGGTTCCTGCCCCAAAGCTTCCCCAGAGGCTTGGTCTTCCGTCCATCACACATTCATGAGCCCCTACGGTTGTCATGTCCTCAATCTCACTGTCTCCTCCTGGAGGCTCCAAACAGACAAGCATCTACAGCCGCATCCTACTTCAGTGCCTTAAAACAGTGCCTGGCACATAGTAAATGCTCAGTAAATACGTGCTCAGTGAAGGAACCCATCCTCCAGTAGGCAAGTTGCCTCAGAGCTGGTGAGTCCTGATGGTAGAAGGATGCAGGCAGAGATTAGATACCAAAGTGGCAGAGGATTGCTTTGAGTTACACAGAAGCCATTGAATTAAAGACGAGGTGACTGCATGGAACATGCCTAGGACGAAATGTTGACGAGAAATCCAGAGGTGATAAAACGAAGCTGAATCTCCAAGGTTAAGGAGAGGCAGTTGCTCTGTGGCAAAGAGGAGGGGCACAGCAGGTAGAGGAAAGAACCTGGGCAGAGGCCTAGAAATGTGAGCAGGTGGGGCCAGTGCAAGGAGCACTGGCGGCAGCATCTTTGGAGGCAGAGCAATGGGTCCTGTGGACTCGCCAGCCTGGCAGGAGGCAAGAATAGAGAGGGTAAAGCCAGAAAGCAAGGGCCTTTGTGGTCCACACTGAGGAGTTTCAAGAGATTCCTCTAGGCGGTGGAAAGTGCACACAAGTTTCTGGACACAGGTAAATGAAAATGGGATAAAATAATCCACACGTCAAAACCTTAATTCAATACCATTTTCATGATACATCCAGAATCTGTGTACTCTCTCAATATGTAATATAATATGATTCAAACCACAATTTAGTATTTAATTTTTTTCACTAGCCATGTACATCCCAAACACTTTTTCAAATTAACATTTATATGTATGCTGAGATACTATTGAAAATATAAAACAAGTAAGACAAAATGAAATTAATGTATACATTTAATTTTAAACATATAATCTATCTTATTCTCTAAATAAACAAAATTATACAACAAAACTGCTTACCAAGTGATACGAATAATCAGAAATTGCTCATGTAAATGTTGTACGAATCACTTCCCAAAGTTTTCTACACCTGGGAGTGAATCCCTGCTGTAAGTTTCTGTAGGCAGTTCGTACCGGTGGCCCAGGGCTCTACCCGACAAGGGGACAGAATGTGGTCTTAGGATGAAGGTGGACAGCCAGCAAGGTCTGGGGCAGAGCCCAGGTGAGAAGAAATAGTTCCAAACTCCTAGTCCTGCGGATCGATCAAGAACGATCTCTCTGTACCCATCCTGCCCTTCACCCCCACTCCAGCACTGGAACTCAGAGAAGGGTTTTATTGATTTATCTTTCCCTTGGGGACAGTTCCAAGAGGAGACCGAGCTGCGACCCCTACTGAAGAGGGTAGAGAAATACCCAAGTGCCTGTGTTCGCTGGCTGTGGGGGACGAAAGCCCAAGTGTTGATCTATGACCCTGACTACATGAAGGTGGTCCTGGGGAGATCAGGTGAGAGGGAAACCCACATTCCAGCAGGAGAAAATCTTCCCTCCTGAGTACATGCCCATGGATCTGTGAAATTCCAGAAGAAACTGGCACTTCAGCCATCAATACCTGACTCTCTACCAGCCATCCTTGCAGCCCACAAACCAGACTAAGGCCAACATTATTCATTTATAGTAAATGCTTAAACACCTGGGTGGGGCTGACTTCTCTTTTCTGTCTTACTTTCTTTCTTGTTTTAACCCAATTGAGATGATCCCAGGTCTGGAGGACAATTCCCTGTCCACACTGATTTAGGTTTGGCACCTCTCACTGTTGCCTGTCCTGGGTCATGAAATGGCCAAACCACCACAAACTGTAGGAAAACCACAGGCTTCTTTCTGCTGCTGGGACACTGAGTCTGCCTTCCTGGGCCCACAGTGACCATCAGGACAGAGAGAGTAGGGATGGGAAGCAAGAGGGAGGTGGCTTGAGGCAGACTGCCAGCTGACAAGCATCAGGAATGGAAGGTACCACAGCTGCTCTGGGGGCTGCCTGTCTTGTTTGGTGCCCTCCACTTTCCTTCCTTATCTTTCAGACCCAAAGTCTCATGATTCCTACAGATTGCTGATTCCCTGGATTGGTAAGTACATTTAAATACAACTGCAGTCCACCCACAAGTTAGGTTTACCAAGAGCTACCACTTTGGTTAATGGAGAACAACGGGTGCCAGGCACCCTGTCACCACCTCATCTCTCAGTCAAGCCTCATTTCTCTCCTTCCAGTGAAACTCTCACCCTTTGTAATGGTGCTGAGAGCTCTCCTGAAACTCAGCCTCGTCTTCATCACTCCTCAGTCCTCTGCGATATTCTCAGCCCGACTATTAATTAATACCTTCTCTCACCTGCCCCCCTACTCTTTTTCAACCTCTGTCTCACAGCTGTCATAATCACATCCTATGGACCAGCCATTTTGGAAATTCACATTCCTGAACTGTACTGGCCTTCCCTACCTTTGCCCATGACGTGTCTTTTCCTGACACCCTTGGTTCCTCCCAAGTTGTGCACAGTCGTCCCTCTGATCCAGGCTCCCCGACCCACACACACACCCATCTGTGGCCTAGGGAATGGTTTGCTTGTGTTGGAGGGGCAGACGTGGTTCCAGCACCGGCGGATGCTGACCCCAGCCTTCCACTATGACATCCTGAAGCCCTACGTGGGTCTCATGGTCGACTCTGTCCGAGTGATGCTGGTGAGTCCATCCCTCGTCACCTGGACCCACTCATATCCAGCACAGCTGACAGAGTCCACTCTCAGGGGCTTCCCTGGTGGCGCAGTGGTTGAGAGTCCGCCTGCCATTGCAGGGGACACAGGTTCGTGCCCCAGTCCGGGAAGATCTCACATGCCACGGAGTGGCTGGGCCCGTGAGCCATGGCTGCTGAGCCTGTGCGTCCGGAGCCTGTGCTCCACAACGGGAGAGGCCACAACAGTGAGGGGCCCGCATACCGCAAAAAAAAAAAAAGGTCCACTCTCAGACACTTGTGTACCTCAGGCATCCGTCAGACACAGCCCCCAGAATGATGCATTCAGAATGTACTCTGAGCAGTGCTCACCAAAACGGGATGGGACAGAGGGGTATCCCAGCACCAGCTTGGATCTGAGGAAAGGGAAAGCAGGGCCATGGTGTATTCAGGGTCCACTCTCCTCTCATCTCCACATCTTCAACACAAAGGAAAGAGCAAGGGTCATTCCCCTGTACAGCAGTGCAAACTGCCCCTGGCTGCCCTGGACAATGGCAGCTTCAGTGGTAGAGTGGGCATACCAGGATGTCACTCAGATAGGCTCTGGCATGGAGTCCAGGGCCTCTGCATGGAATTGAGCCACTCATGGGAGGAAATGAGGCCAGGTCTACACTCAGAGAGCTGGGTCTTCACAAGCATCACCTCTCATCCGGACTGGGCACCACCTGGTCTCAGCTAACATTGAATGAATAAAAGGAATTGAAGTACCTCATGTCCCTTCCTAGGAGCCAATAGAGCCCCATAAGCTTTTCCTTGCCTTGAAATATTTGCATAGTAGTGTTGGACATCACCTGTCTTGTTCCAATCTCAGGACACAAAAGATTCCACATTTGTTCCCTGAGAAACTATGCTTTCTGGCCTCCCATAAGGTTGTTATGATCAAAACTTGTTCCTAAAATTTGGAACTAATACAGAATATTATGAGAGAACATGATTGATTATATAATAAAAGATTCTGAGAAAATAGGCGTCACATTACACGTGTGTGATACAGCCTTGAATTGCTAAAACACATCTGCTTAGAAAGTGAGGAAATCTCATCCGAAGATTTAGAGAGACAGACAGAGAGCCTGGCCTTGTCAGCACAGGCCTTCTGGGAGAGCAGAGCAGGGTCAATGTCCCCCTCCCACCACAGGACAAATGGGAGGAGCTCGTCAGCCTGGACTCACATCTGGAGGTCCTTGGACCCGTCTCCTTGATGACCCTGGACACCATCATGAAGTGCGCCTTCAGCCACCAGGGCAGCATCCAGACAGACAGGTCAGTGACAACCTTTCAGTGGCAGGGTCCTTATTCTCACAAGCTGGGGAGGACTTACCTGAGAGGCAGTTAGGGCAGCGTGGATGCTTCTCAGCACAGAAAGCAACATTCTGCACAGAGTCATGGACCACAGTCAAATTCCACCCAGACCAACCTTGACTCGGTCATAGGCCCCTGATTCCTGAACAGGGAGAAACCTGGCCACTCAGGCCACTTGTAAAGGACTAAGTGTCTCCAGGGCTGTAAGGCAGAAATAACAAAGCCTCAGTGCTGCCTGTCCCCACTGACTGAGGAGTCCCCACCCGGAGCCCCACTCCGTCTCCAGGTCAGAGGCTCCCTCCACTCCAGTCTCCTCTGCATCCTCTCCCTTCAGGAAAATCCAATCCTACATCCAGGCCATCAAGGACCTCAGCAATCTGAGTTTTTCCCGGGTGAGGAATATCTTCTACCAGAACGACATCATCTACAGGCTGACCCCTGAAGGCCGCTGGAGTCAACGCGCCTGTCAGCTCACCCATCAACACACAGGTTCTTCTAATCCTTCTGGGCGGCTCCCGCCCACGCACCCCCATCATGCACATGTAAAAGGGCCTGGCCTTGACCCCTCAGGCAGAGCCCAGACTCCTGCTTCCTCTTCAGGGGCTGGCACACACCCACACTGGGTACTTCCCTGGTGCAGGGGTTGGGAACCGAGATGTCAGGGTGTCAGGTGAGGTGCAGGGAGACACATGTGTCACCACGTTGCCGATGGTGGAATGAGAGCCCCTCCCAGCAGCATTGAGGCAGAACATCCATGGGCTGTGCTATTGAGGGGATTCCCGACCTGGATCAGACGATGCTGGAGCTCTCTGCCCTGACATGTGCACCCATTCCCACCCTCGTCCTCATCCACCTGGTACCCAGATTGGGCCTGAGGGGAAGATGGGGCTATGGTGGGTGCTGCATCTGGTTCCCCAGAGCCCTAAGCTCTGCCTGGGAACCACTGTTCTGGGACAGATGAAGTGATCAAGCGGAGGAAAGCTCACCTGCAGAAGGAGGGAGAGCTGGAGAAGGTGAGGAGCAAGAGGCACTTGGATTTCCTGGACATCCTCCTCTTTGCCAGAGTGAGTGTGGGCAGGAGAGGCCTGAGGCTTTGCCCAGAAGCACAGAGGTAGGGCAAACCCTGCACTCTCCCTGCCTCCGCAGATGGAGAATGGGAGCAGCTTGTCTGACAGGGAGCTCCGTGCCGAAGTGGATACGTTCATGTTCGAGGGTCACGACACCACAGCCACTGGCATCTCCTGGACCCTCTATGCTCTGGCCTCCCACCCTGAGCTTCAGCAGAGGTGCCGGGAAGAGATCCAGAGCCTCCTGGGGGATGGCGCCTCCATCACCTGGTGAGTGCCCAACCGGTGGGAGAACCTTGCCTCTCAGCTAATGGAGAACCCCTGATTGTCTGGGTCTGCCGCTCTCAAATGGGTTTCCTTTCAGGGACCACCTGGAACAGATGCCCTACATCACCATGTGCATCAAGGAGGCACTACGACTCTATCCACCAGTGCCATTCATTTTCAGAGATCTGAGCAAGCCCATCACCTTCCCTGATGGACGCTCCTTACCTGCAGGTATGAGCTTCACCACACCCACTAAACTAAGCACTCTGCAAGACCACATGGGAGATCAGAAATACGCATGTGCTTTCCCAGTTCTGGGATGCTCTGACTTGTTTCCACCTTAAAATAATTAATGTTTACTCTGTAGTTTGGACAAGTTTTGTAAAATGCTTGACATAGAAGTTGAACACAGCAAAAGATCAGTAAACAAATGCTAGCCCCTGAAGGTGGTCTTATAATAGAGCCCGAAAATTCTAATTCCTTGAGACATCAAGGCTTAAGAGAGAAGCAGGTCGAGATGTGGTTCTTTCTTTATGGGGTCTAAGTAAATGAAGGAGCTCAGAGAATCCATTGTCATGGGTCAGATGGTCCATTCTCTGAGGAGCCCTCAGGTGGATGGTAGAGAGCAGCTGATGCTCAGGTCTGAGAGCCCTGCCGTGGTTGGAGGCCACCCATTGGCTCACCTCCCAGTGGGTCTGAATCCCAGCTCTGCCACTTCCTAACTGTGGGATTATGGTTATGGCCCTTAATCTCTCTGAAGCTTAGGTGAGTCATTTGCACATGGGGATAGGAGTGCCTTCCTTGAGGGCTGCTGTAAGGATTAAATGAGTTAATCCACATTCCCCGAGGACTCATGATGGCACCTGATAAATGAGAGTTGTCACTTGAATTGCTCCTAAATGTAAGCCTCCAATTCTTTTCCTTCTCAACCCTGGCCATGGTTACCTACTCCTAATCTGTGCTGTTGTGCTTTGTCACCTCCAGCCTACCTGTCTTGCAAGAGCACGATTTCATTCAGAATGATGGAGGGTAGCTCTCATGGTGGCTCCCAGGCCTTTTGTGCACATTGCCCCTGTTGCCATGGTTACCAGCAGTCTTCTCTCTCTCCTCCCTGCCCCACAGGAATCCCAGTCTCCCTCTTCTTTTATGGGCTTCACCACAACCCGAAGGTGTGGCTGAATCCAGAGGTATGATAGAGGAGGGAATGGAATGCTCTCTCCAGACCAGCACCTCCCTGCTCCCTCTAGGGGATTCTTGTCCCCTGGTGGGTTGGTGCAAGGAGTTTGACCCCACCTGTCCTGGCCCCGGTGCTCTCTCTGCAGGTGTTTGACCCATCCCGGTTTGCACCAGGTTCTTCTCAACACAGCCATGCTTTCCTGCCCTTCTCAGGAGGATCCAGGTGAGGCCTTCTGTACCTGGGGCATCTGGGTGTCACTGGGTGCTACCTGATGTGTGTGACTGTCTACATTCATATGTGGTATATGCAGTTATGTCCCTGTATGTTAATGTTTTGAGAAGGAGGCGTGTGTCCCCATGTACAAGAAGACCTTCAGGGCACACCATGGAGACCTTGACCTCCTGACTTCCACAACGACCAGCCACATTTCCATGGCCGTGGCCGCTCCAAAGTATTCCAGGGTTTTCCTCACTTTAGGAGTATGACTTTTCAGCTTTAGAATTTTTCATGAAAGGTAAACTTCAGATGTTTGCTTTCCACAATTATCAGTCATCTTTAAAGATGGTTTTCTCTCTTCACACATTCCTAGTCCAGCCCACTGCCTTTTCTACTTAATTCAACAATCCACCTCTGACTGTATCATCAGTCGTGTTTGCATGGATTTAGATTTCCAACTGCTTTTCTTCTCCTGAGGCTTCAAACCATGTATGTGATCACTTACAGTTGCCATTTGAAGAAAGTTACATAGCCACGTGTGTCTTTTCTATTTCTGTAGTCAAACCTAAGAGTTGTGACTGCATATTCATATAAATATGACACCATTTCTGGTTGCCAAAATTCTATATATGTAGTGGGAATTATATACCATAGTCCCAGAATCTACAGAGTCTAACTTTGGCAAAAAAGGTTGAAATTGAAGGCAATCAAGTGCTTTTGAGAGAAAATTCACTATTTTGGGTTTGACACATGCATTTAAGAACTTCCTGCTGTGTAAAATATAAAGCACATATGAAATAGCTGTGAAGCTGGATGATACACTCCAAAATGACTGCTGTGAAAATCTTCAATGGCTACAGATCCCCCCTGTAATAGTAACTTTCATAACTTTGGAATTACTTAGTAATCCAAGGTTTTTCTGAGTGTATAATTCTGTGAAATTTTCAGTTGGTGAATCATCCTTCACAAACAGGCTTGACGTAACACATTCCCAGAATTTGCTCTAGGATTTGGTCTGTGCCAGGGTCCTGTTCTTCCTTGTAGACATTGGCTGCAGGTCATGCGGCTGCCACCAGAGGACGGGGGAACCTGGCAACTCAATTCCGAGGTCTGAAATAATGTTTAATTTTAATCCAGTCCTTTTTTTTTTCAATTCAATTAACTTTGTTCAAATAGAAAGCTATTTATTAAGCAAGCCTCTGTGTGCCAAACCATATATTATAAGACGGGATCACAGAGACGAAAGGAACTTTCCTTGCTCCAAGAGTTCACAGTCAAGAAACAACTACCGCTATTCAAGACAGACATGTGATGTTTCCATAGTGTAGTGGTCAGTACGTTTGCCTTACAAGACAGACATCATGCATTCATCCACTCTTTCACTCATTCATTCATTCACTGAGCAGATTGTGCAATGTTCCATGTTTCTGGCACTGTCCTGGTCACGGGACAGTGATGTGTCCTTGAGTTAACACTAAAGCTGCGTGGGGATGTGGGAGAAAGAGGTGCAGGCGGCAGAGGCGGGAGGCCAGGCGGTCACTAGACTGAGTCTTGAGCATGTGGCCGGCAGAGGCAGGGGGAGGGGACTTCAACAGGAGTGGAGTGAGGAAGAGGGGCTGGACAGGGGCGAGGTGAGTGAGGAGCAGCCCAGAGAGCGCTGTGATGCCAGCTGAGGCCCCGCGACGTGTCCTCCCTGTGATGGAGGGCACAGCAGGCCCCAAGCCGCCGTGGCTGCAGTAGAGGGAGGGGAGGCAAGGAGACTGAAGAGGCCAGTGAGGAGCCCACGGGACGGGAGGAGGGGCCTTGCTGGAGTAGAATGGGAAGGTTCCAGGGGCGGGTTGACTGAGGGGCTGCGGGGAGACAGGAGGCCAGAGCATTGACTGGGAGGCAAGTGGTCCAGCAGGTCGAGGGGCGCTAACCCGTGGCCCCTCCAAGAAGCCTCCCAGTTGCCATCCTGACTTTCTTACACAACTCTGTCCTGTCCTGTCTGGGGACTGGGTCTCCTGCTTGTCTGCCATGGGTGGTGAGGGCCCGAGAGTGGCCCACAGCCCCCTACAGTGCCCTGGCCTGGCCTGAAACCAGAAACTGCCTGTGGACGAGTGAACAAAGTACTAATTCACATTTACTGATTCACGTGACTTGACCCTGTGGCTTAGAGCACCGACCTCCCCAACAGGACTTGCTACGGCTGAGAGCAGAAGTAGGAGTTAGGAGCTAGTCCTGGAGAGAGGTGGGCTTTGTAAAGGTCAGAGGGAGAGGGTGGACCGAGGCATGGGCGGCACGTTCAGTGCGACCCGTAAGGAAGGGATCGGGGCTGGGCCACGTGGAGGAGAGCCCTGAATGCCCCATGCCCGGCAGGGGTTAGAAGGCTCTGCTCACTTCCTTTTCCCTCCCTGACCCAGGAACTGCATCGGGAAGCAGTTTGCCATGAATGAGATGAAGGTGGCCGTGGCCTTGACCTTGCTTCGCTTTGAGCTGGCACCGGATCCCTCCAGGGTCCCTGTTCCCATTCCAAAAGTTGTGCTGAAGCCCAAGAATGGGATCCACTTGCAGCTCAGGAAGCTCCTGTAATGCTTGTTGGAGACAAGGACGAGTTCTGAGGCCCCTGCCTGCCGTCCTGGCTCACTGTCACTCTCTCCTGTCCTTGCCTCTGTGCCCACTTCCTGCTTCTATCTGCCCACCTGCCGGCCTACCTCATCTCCTGCCTCCTGCCCATCAGACGTTCTGCCCTCCTCCTTGCACCTTTCTCCAGGCTCCCTATCTGCTTATCTCTCCATCTGTCTCTGACCCACCTGTGTCTCTGACTGTCCACCTAAACCCTGATCACCTGCCCTCCTCCAGTCTGTCTACTCTCTCCCTGTCTTTCACCCCTTCTGCCTGCCTATTTGTCACTGAATTCACTTCCTTTTGCTGATAAAACAATTGACCACAGCCTTAGGGACTTCGAACAACACAGAGTTATTCTCTGACAGCTCTGGAGTCAGAAGCCGGAAGTGGGTTTCCCTGGACACAACCAAGATGTTGGCAGGGCCCCCTGCGCAGGGATCTAGGAGAGTATCCCTCTCTTTGCCTTTTCCCACATCTAGAGCTGCAATCCTTGGCTCCTGGGCCTTCCTCCATATTCAAACCCATCAGCTTCTTCAAATGTTCCCCTGCTTCAGGCTTCACATCGCCTTCTCTTTCATGAGACCTTTGTGATTACACAGGCCCACTCAGATAAAACAGGCTTGTTCTCTGGCTCTGGGTATTAGGACACAGACACCCTGGGCAGCCGTTACTGTAGCTGCTAAGTCCTGTGTGACTACCATCGCCTTGGGCCCCCGATCACTCCCATGTGTTATGGGTCTGCCCATTTTTCACTCACCTGGCTTACCCTCTTTCCCACTCCCTGGATAAATTCACAATGTCATATGGAGTGTGTGTGTCTTCTCTCGAAAGGAGCTGGATGTAATGGAAGAGAGAGAGAAGGGGAGGGAAGGCGGAGGGGACAAGAAGGGGACATGACCCCTGGTCTGTGGGCCCAGAACCCCAGCAGGACAAGCGTGTCCCAGCACCCCTGCAGCCTCACACTCTGGGGTCCCTCACGCCCCACAAGCTGCCTGTCACCTGAGGCTCCCACGGCAGTTGAGTCATGAGAAAGGGCTCATCTGCAAAGGCTCCGAGGGAAGAAGCTCATCCCGGGTACCTGTCAGGGAAGGAGCCTCCCTGCTGTTGTGTGGTAGCTTCCTCGCTACGTCCTTAGAGGGGCCCAGCCAGAGCCCATCCTGCCCTGAGCAAAGAAGCCTTACAGTCTTGGCTCAGCGCGAGGGCCTCAGGAAGCCAATCCTTCACCCCAAATGAGATTTGAGAAGAGCTCAGCCTGGCCATGTCACCAGCCCCCGGCAGCCCTTCCTCACACGCAGGGCCTGCAGGCTCCACAGAGGCCCGAGCGGGTGGCTGTGCAGGAGGGTCTGGGAAGACCAGCTGGGCACGAGGCTTGGCTGCTGGGAGAGGGTGTCAGACCCGAAGCAGAGGACCAGCCGGTGCACCTCCCCCACAGGACAGCCCCTTGCAGTCCCCGGCATGTCTGCCCGGCCCCTGAGCAAGGACGGGCTTCTTCAACCCTGGCACTCCTGGAGACCTCGGGGGGACTGGTCCTCCTGACCCTGACCAGCGCCAGGCCCCTTGCACTCGTTCACCAGCCTCTCTGCATCAGCCCTGCTCTCTTGCTGCTTCTGCACACAGGTCCTCCTCCCGTCCCACCCCTGCCCTTCCTAAGCCAGGGCCCCGGATGCCAGAGGAGACCCCCCTGCAGCCCTGTGCTGTGCTGTGCTGTGATGCCGCCATGTGCCTCCTGAGGGGGACATCGCCCCCAGCCGCTGCCTGCAGCTGGAACCTTCTGTCCAGTCCCCTCCCTGTTCTGAGGTCACAGGGCTAGTTCACTCTGCTCCAAGATGGGGCCAGGAGGACACTCTGTGCCTGACCGGGGGTGGGGCAAGAGAGTTAGCTGGGAGCGTCCTGGACAGGAAGCTTGGCAGGTCCCCTGGCATTAGGTGGTGCAGAAGGGCTCGGGCTGGTCACTCTCAGAGCATGGGACGATGGGAACTTTGTCTTCTGGGTGCCAGCCATGGACGTGAGCTCTAACCACAGGATTTTACAGGAGCTGAAGAGAGTGACTAAGAACAGACCCTGCTCGCTCCACGCAGTAGGAAAAACCCCAGCTGTGTCCACACTCCTATGCACACCCCCCAGGACACATACATAGACAGTCACCCCTGTGCAGCCTCACCTATATGTGCCCCTTGTACACTCCACGCTCTGCTCACACACATGCACACAGGCTCTGGATCCCAGGAGGCCGCAGGCTTTGTTTTGCAGGCGGGTAGGATTGCGTGGAATTCATCTTGGTTGCCCGCTGCTCCCAGCTCCCCTCTCACATGGAGCCTCCTCCTTCCCTCTGGCTCCAGAGCCCCCACAGACACGAGTCCTCAGAGAGGAAGGCAATTCTACCCATGGAGTCTTAGTCAAAAGAGGCCAGAGTCAGAAGGCCTCCGCTCAAGCTCCTCCCTGATGAGCATCTTGGCAGGTTCCTTCCCTTAGTATTTAAGCCTCCTCAGTCCTGCCTCACTGGCCTCCTGAGGATCCAGAGATCAGGGAAGCAGACACATCTTAGGCTCACATGCCACCCGTGGGTCAGACATGGTTGGGACACTGGGCTCTGCTCCCTGATGATGCCTGTTGAAGCCATTTCTTCACTTGTGCGACTAAGCACATACACCACAACTACTGAGCCTGCGCTCTAGAGCCCACGAGCCACAGCTACTGAGCCTGCGTGCCACAACTACTGAAGCCCGAGTGCCTAGAGCCCATGCTCTGCAACAAGAAAAGCCACTGCAATGAGAAGCCCACGCACAGTGACGAAGAGTAGCCCCCGCAACTAGAGAAAGCCTGTGCGCAGCAACAGACTCAACGCAGCCAAAAGTAAATAAATAAAAATAAATAAATTTATTTTAAAAATTCATTGTCTTGTGTATTTTTGGTTTAAGCAATTTTTCCTTATGTCTGTTGTATTCCAAAAACATACACACAAAGTTAAACAAAGACACAGATCTCAGTGAAGGGGCAGGCCCCGAAAGCCATCCATCTATCAGGTGAAGTGGGTGAGTGCCTGCTCATAACCGCCAATCCCAAGGCACAGCTTCTGCAGCAAACGCTGTGTAAACTTTAGAAAGATGAACAATTATGAGAGATACCAGGAGAGTCTAGAAGCAAGTAGGTGTTCACCATATGTTTGTTGAATGAATGAGTGAGCTCTGGAACACATGCATAGTAAGCATTTATAGACACACATGTTTACATGGCACTGCCCTCAAGGTGACAGTCTATGCAGGTGCCTATTCCCCTCTAATCCACAAGCCTGCGGAAGACAAGGGAACACAGCTACTCTACAACCCAGCTTGGAGATGGCAGCACCCAGGGAGAGGCCACAACCTGGGCTGGCTGGGGCCCTACTCTCAGCAGATCTACTTCCCAGAGTCAGGGCCCAGTGGCTTCAGGTGGAGGTGGATGCCATTCTTGGAGAATAGGGTATCTGGATGGGTGGCCTTGAGGGGTCCAGGGAAAACTCAAAACAGAGCAAGCAGAGGGCTGTGACCACATTCATCTTGTTCATGGCAAACTGCTATGCAAGGCAGTTCCTGCGACGAGCAGCAAAAAATGACATCAGGCTACAGGGTGTCCAGAGGGATGAAAACCAGTGCTCTAAGTGACCAGCAGAAATCAGTAGCTCTTTTTGGATGAATTGATTCATTAATCAATTGATCAATTGAATGATTGATTGATTGACCTGGGCTTAAGAAACAGATCCTGGGAGTATGGTGAGGGCCCCAGACCAGGTAGGTTCACCCTGTGGGCTGTGGCTTAGGGGGTCTCTCTTGGAACGACTCACCCACCCACCTGCCAAGGACAAGACTATGCTAATGGTAGGAGGAAGGTCCCTGGAACTTCCCCTGCATCAGGGTCACTGCACACCCAGCATGGTCCCCCTCATACCAGAGTTCACCCAAAGGATGCCACCCCAACCACATCCTCCATCCTCACCTCCCTGGTCCAGAGGACCAGAGATGTTAGGTTCTCCTTACCTGGGCCCAGCAGAGAACAGAATGAAGGCAAAAATCCAACCACATTCTCTGGGGAAAAGGGCAGGGGGTCGAAGACCTGAGGGGACAGGCCTTGCTTAAATACCTGCCAGGTCCTAGGGCAGGCTGACCCCATAGCCACCCACCCCACCTGACCTCTGGGCCCTGGGATGGCGTACCTCGGGGTCGAGCCACACTGCACTATTCCTACGGTGGGCATAGATATGCAGAGAAATCAGGCTACCTGTGGGCAGAACAGAGGCCTGGTGACCAGGTGGCTGTGAGGCAGCCAGGCCCACCTCCTCACAGGGCCAGAATCCCCTAGCGTCCCCCTAACAGGGTACCAGCCCCTCCTTGAGCACCGCCAGTGACAGAGAGTCAACGACCACCCTCAACATGTCAAAATGCTTATCATCATCATCACACCTACTTCCTGCAGCCCCTTCACTGAGCACAACACTTGACACAGACATTTGTGGAAAGGAAAAGGAAAAAAGGACTGATGGACCCCACCACGAGGTAGGACAGGCAAGGACTATCACACACTTTCTGCTTTCCATTAACTGACTCTCAAGGGAAGTACTTGTTCATGATATTATGCTATTAGCAGTAACAGCTACCATTCATTGGTGCTTACTATGTGTCAGATCCAGCATTAAACACTCCTTACAAAGCTACCACACACAGTTATACAGGTTGTACATTGCACAACATCGTACCCGAAGTGAATGATGCCTCCTGAAGTTGTTCAGGGCCCCACCTGCTTGGTGGTACATGACAGCCCTGACGAAAGTTGTCTCTTTCCTCCTGAGAACAACCCAGTAAGGCAGGGACCCTTCTCATCCCCAGGTACAGAAGAGAGAGCAGAGGCTTAGAGCTGGAGAGATTTACCCCTACCTTGTGGAGCTAGGACTTGGACACAGGCCAAACACAAAGCCTGGGTTCTTCCCCACTGGTGCGAGGGTACAGAGAGCACCCGCAAGGACTCCGGTTCCACCCAGAATCCACCCTATCCCACCTGCAGGTAGACAGCGACCATCCACAAAGTGACGGGCTTGCTGAGCTGGCGGTACACCTGGGGCACAGGGGGGTAGAGGCGGAAGCTCTCCTTGAGGCACGTGGTCAGGTAGGTCATCTTCCTCAGATCATCGCTGCCAGCAACACAGCCAGGCCTTTCTGGGCTGCGAGCAACATGGTCCTGCGGGAAGGCGGGCCCAGCCCCAGCTCCTCCCTTCACCACCATCACACACCCGAGAGTCAGAGGGACACGAGTGCTCCAAGTGTCCAGGCCAGGCTGGACATAGGGTGGCCACTCAGACCCAGGGGTCTAGCTCCACTTTTCTCCATCCCTCCCTCACCTGCACTGCTAGGAAGGGAAAGCACAGGACCCTAGGGGTGTATGTGCTCCCGGCCGTCAAACACAAGGTCACTCCTGTGTCTCTCAGGGCCCCACAGAAACCCCACAAGGGACAGTTCTTTAGGTTCTGCTTGGTTTCCCTGGGGAGCTGGAATGGAGAGGAATAGGGGCTGATATACACTGGTCAAATGAAGCAAGAAATGCATAAACAGTGACAAGCTCAGAGGAGGGTAATTTTCTATATATAGGAATATATTGCCACTAGGAAGCTCAGACCCAAATGTGGTCCAACTATAACTACTGTGCAACACCTTATTACAGAGCGCCAACTCTAGGGTTTATTCCCCTGGTCCTCATTGTTCATGTGTGTTCTACATTTCATTGAATAGGTGTCCTTTAAGTTGCTTCAAGTTTGAAATGGATTGAAATGAAAATTAAATACATGTTTCAACTCCCTGCCCCCAGGCCATGTTCATATTGCTCCCCGACCTAGAGGGCCCAGCTCTCCCCCTTTGCCTACCTGAGTTTCAGGGCTCCTTAGGAAGCCAACTCAGGCCCACCCCTTTTGACTCCTCCGCTCTCAACACGGGGCCACGTACCCCGTTCTGCGGTTTTCTCTAGCTTTTTGGTTCTGTGAGTCTGTCTTTCTGAAAACTCCCCGAGGGCAGTATCGTGCCTCCACCCCCTCCGCACCCACACCCCAGAGAGCGCCTGGCAGAGGGCCACACACCCTGGGAGGTTTCCAGTGTCCTACCAATAAAACCACACATCCTTCACCCGGATGCTGGAGTTCTCAGTCAGTCTCCCTCAGTGAATCTAAAGTGTCTCCCCTCAACTGAGCATTTTCAGAGGTCCTGCTGTGTGCCTAGCCCTTTGAGAAAGAGAGAAAGGTGACAGGACTCGAAGGCCTGAGGGGAGGAAGGGAGACGGGCCAGAGGGCACAGCTGGGAGAGGGGCCCGTGGGAGATCGCCAAAGCTCATTCTGCACAGAGAGGTCAGCGTCAACCAGTGTCGTGTCAGTGAGCCCAAGCTTGAACCAAGAAACGGAAAACAGTTGCAAGTTTTGAAGTGATGGAGTTTGGGAAACAGCCTTTTCTCGTTCATCAGAGGAGTCTAGAGGCTGCACATGGCCATCCAAAGGCAGGTGGGAGGGAATCCACTCCCCCGGCTACCCCAGCTCTGTGCATCCTCAGTTTCCAAACCTTCCTCTCCCCGTGCTGCCTGCTCTGTCCAGGAAGCCAGAAGGGTCCTCAGGTTCTGCCAACAGAGGGAGCCGGAACACAGGTCAGCCTCCTGCTCACCACCTTGTCTCCATGACTCCCATCTGAAAAGGGTCTGTTCTGAGAGAAAGGGCTCAGGGCTGTGTCCACGCAGAGCTCCCCACAAAGCCACAGCACTGAAGGGGAAAAGGACAAGGGCTACCTGCCATCACGTGGTTTCCAGAGTGGCCCTGTAAGCACAGCTCTTCCCTGGGACCGGGAAGCAGGACAGACGGGGCTCACCCACAGCCTCACTCACCCCTGGATGGAGTCCCGGTCCCCAAGAATCTCTCGCACCTCCCCCCGACAGCGATGCTGGCGCTCGGGGTACAGGGCCATGCAGTAGAGAAACCAGGACATGCCACTGGTGGTGGTGTCATGGCCTTCAAACATGAACGTGTCCACCTCGGCCCAGAGGTCTGCATCTGACAGCTCGATCCCATCTTCATCCTGGGTCACAAAGGCACAGTGAGACCGCCCAAGGCATCTGAGGTAGGTTCCAACAAGACCTCATAACAGTAGCTGTCAAATGAAGGTCTGGGAGAGGGAGGGAAAGCTCCTTTTCAGACTGGGGGTGAGGAACTTCCCCTAGATTCCTATCTGTTCTCCCAAACACAGCTTGGATGCCTCCTACTCCAGGAAGGCTTCTTTGACCTCTCTGGCCAAGTGACCTGTGACTTCACCAGCCCTGTCATCTTGGCTCACTTGACACACAGAATACCACCCGGAGGAAGAAGAGGTCTGTCAATGTCCATCTCCTGTCTCCTGCACTAGACCTTCAGCGTCTGGAGGACAAAGACAAGGCTTTCTCAGCGTCTGCATCCCTAGCACGGACACTAACCCAGGGTAGGGCTCAGTGAGTTTGTGGAGTGAGTGAATAAAGGACCAACTGAATGAGTGAATGAATGAATAAGTAATGTATAAAGCCTAAGATTGTAAGATTCGCGGGTGCTAAGATTCTTCAGAGTCTTAGAAGTCTGGCATTGGTCTTCAGGCATGTGATCCAGCGTCCCTGCCACTACATCTCTCCCCAGTGCCACGGCCAGCCACAGCCAGCCCCTTCCCACCTCTGAGCCTTTGCTGATATGTATCATGGGACACGAAACAGGTCATATGTGCTGGGGAAAGAGGAAGAAAATGCTTAGCCCCTGCTGCTGTCCAGTGAGCCCTGTCCCAGGAGGATGCTCTGAAGACCCATGTGGGACAAGTTCTCAGGTCGAGGCAGGCGAGTGTGCACTCGCCCGGGCCCCGAGGAGAACGTCCAGGAAGTCCAGGTGCCTCTGGCTCTGGATCTTCTCCCTCTCTTTCGTGTCCTGCAGGGCTGCCTTCCGTTCCCTGATGACCTGGTCTGTCCCGGGAGCACAGGGTGTCACTGCCTGGGGACCCGCCTTCTGCCCGAAGGGGGAACGGATGTCCTGCAATGGGAGGGGTCCCCCAGGGGCTGGGAGGAGCTAGACTAGAACCTGGGTTTCCCGTGGGTGGGCCGTGCAGGAAGGTCCCACCTGCGTGGTCGTGGGCCACCTGGCAGGCCTGCAGGAAGTGGCGGCCCTGCGGGGTGAGCCAGTAGATGGAGTCCTTGTGGTACTGGAAGGGCTCGAAGCGCGGCTGCATCAGCAGCGATTGCTGACCACCAGGCAGTAGCTCCTGTCCCTGCACAGCGGAGGGAGGGAGGGATGCTCAGACACTGACCCCCAGCAGAGCCCCCGAGCGGCTCCATTCCACAATCCAGCCTCAGCCGCTGCGATCTCTGCCCGTCCTCTCCCTGCCATTAGCCTCCCACCAAAGCCATGGGAAAGGCCCGGCTCCACCTGAGCTGGGCTCCCTAGGGCAGGACCCTATCTCCTCTCAGACCAGGGCCCGGGAGTCCTGCCACCTCGCCCCGCCAAGCCCGCCTGGGTGGAGACTGCGGTCAGCCCCGAGGGCCCCTGACCTGTGGCCCGGTCTGCTCTTTCCTCTGACAAAGGTGCACTTCAGGAGCGAGTCCAGCGCCATGGGGCCCACATCACAGAAGATGTCAAAGCTCTTATGCTCACGAGACTTTTCCTCCCACTTGTCCTAGAACCCAGAGATGGAAGATGATGAGGGAGAGAGGCCAGCCAGGCTGGGTGCCCGACACCTCCCCTCCAGGACCCGCTGCTGTCTTCCCCCCGCACACCCCCGGTCCCTGGCCTGGCCTCCATCCTGCTGTTATGGGGGTGGTGGAGGGAAGAGGTTTAAGGCTCAGAGGGCAGAACCAGGAGGCAGCCTCACCCAGCACACACAGACACTTCTTCCCAGCCAGGCAGCTGTGTGTAAGGGGAGTGGAGGGCCGAGGGGTGGTGAGCTCCCCAGCACAGTCTGTGTGTAAGTCAGGCCTGCAGCAATACTGGGGAGGAGCCTCCTGCAAAGGGAAAGACCAGCCTGGGTAATGTCTGGGGATTATCCAGCCCTAAGACTCTGAGCTGGACACCTGATGCCCGGCATCCATTTTATTTTATTTTATGATAAATTTTATTTATGTTTTATGCCACGCCATGTGGCATGCAGGATCTTAGTTCCCTGACCAGGGATCAAACCTGTGCCCCCTGCATTGGGAGCACAGAGTCATAACCACTGGACCGTCAGGGAAGTCCCCCAGCATCCATTTTAGAGATGAGTTCCTCTTGACCTTATTTCAGGCAGTTGTACTAGGCCGAGAATAAGGAGACACTTTTTAGACATGGAAGGTCTTCTTAATATTCTCAAGTACAGGCAGCCCTCAAATCGGCTACAGTAGGAGATTTACTGGGGTCTCACAGAGCCCCTTTGATCTGGGAAGAGGGAGGACTGGGTTTCCTGGTGGAGACAAGGGCCAGGGCTGCCTGGACACTTGGAGCCTCAGCACCTGGTCAGCACCCAGCCTGCAGCAGGCGTCAGGCAGTGCAAGGCTCGCACAGCTACTGCACACAGAAACAGGCCTCGGGGCCTCAGCAATTCTCCTCACTGCCCTCCCCCAGGGAAAACTGGCCCTGCAGCACAGCCTCCAGGAGTCTGGCACGGGGAGCTCGCCAGCATGGCACGTGTAGACTCGGTGAACACGGCCACATAGAGCTTCAGCACGTCATAGGGGAAGCCAGGTGTGAGCAGCTTGCGATGCTGAAACCACTTGGGCCCCTGGAGGAGCAGCAAGCCTTTCCCTGGGGAAGGAATGGGAGAGGGTGGGCCGGGCAGGTCACACAATCCTGCCCCATCCCTGGCAGCCTGGGGCCAAGCACAGCCAACCCCACCCCTGTCCTCCCTGTCCAGCCTCGCATCCCAACCCAGCTCTGCCTTCCAGCCACCCAGCCTCGCAGCCTCTGGTGACACCAGCCTGGGTCCTGCCCCCACTCCTTTCCTCAGGCCCTGGCCCCAGCCAGCGCCACCAATAAAACCTCCTGGATCACCTCTAGTGCCACCGCCTGCAGGACGCTGTTCCTCACAGGGACACATTGTCCAGAGGCTTTGCCCTGGCTCTCTAGGGAAGAGACACTCTGGCAGGAGAAGGTGCCTGAGACTCACCTCCCTGGCAGCCTGGAGCTCTCCTGCTTTCTCCCGTGTTTCCTACTGAGCAGCTGAGCTTAGCGTAGGCAGTTGGGGGCCAGGTGGTCTGGTGGATGGAACAACTACCAGATTGGGCACTGGGCAGGGAGGTCTGGACAGGGAAGGCTCCTGCTCACCTAGCACCAAGGGCAGGAAAGGCAGGTGCCCATTCACCAACCCACTGGAGGAAGAAGTCAAACACATCCGGGGCCTTAGGGTCTGCAGAACAAAGAGAAGCTTGGGTCAAGTGAGGACTGGGGATTTCTGGAGGATGCTTGGTGATAAATAAGGTGGGGACCTCAGCTGCCTAGACTTAGGGCACTGGCCCAGAACCCCTCCCCCCATGGTTCCTTTGCTCTCAGGAAGCTCCACCTTCTCCCAGGAGCCCTCACCGCCTCGACTGTACACAGCTTTGGTATAGTCAGGGTCATAGATGTTCAGGAAACCAAGGAACTGTCCCAACCAGACTGGGTGGGCGTAGGGACACCACCTTGTCCAGACTTCCCATTTGCCGGATCTGAAATGGCAACAGAAGGCCAGGCCACTCGGGAACCCAGCGTCACCAGCCAGGCCAGCGGGGAAGAGAGGAGACTGCCCAGGAAGGCCCAGGGAGCACCAACTCCCTCCTCCTGCACCCCCTCTCCTAGCCAGTCACCCTGTCCTATACATCTTTGGGCTCAGTCCCCTCTCCAGTCCCATAACCACTGCTCTAAGTCCAAGCTACCCTCTTATTGCCCCTGGGCAAGCTCAGCCAACCTACTTCCATCTGGTGCCTGCCACCAACCTCCTATCTCCACTGCAGCCAGAAGGAGATTTCTTTTCTGCCTCAAAGTTTTTCATTAGAAAGAGAATTCCAGCTTCTTGTTCAATACAGAAATCATATCGATTCCACCCCTGTTAAGTCATGCAACACATTTTTATTGAGGACCTGCTATGTGCAGAGCCCTGTCTCAGGGGAATGAGAGAAACATGATCTTGCCCTTTCCTTCTATGAGGGGAAGACTGATAATAAACAAGTAAACAACAAAGTAAAAAGATTGCAGAAAGTAATGAATAATAAGAAGGAAATAAAACAGCACTGGGAGAGAGACTAACGGGAGGCCCTGCTTAGATAGAGTGACCCAGGACGGGCTCTTGCTGGAAAGGACATTCAAGGTCAAACCAGAAGGATGATAAGGAGCTGACCGTGTGAAGAGTAAGGGAAGAGCATTCCAGGGAGAGGGAACAGCAAGCACAGAGTCTGGAGTAGGAAAAAGTATGGCGGCTCCCAGGATCTGCCACTAGGGGGACAGTGGCCTGTGATGTGGTTGGAGAGATCATCCAGAGGGTGGTGTGTGCTCTTTGGAGGTTTTTCTAGCCACATCTACTCACCTAAAAGTGTTTTATGTAAATGGGGTATACGACAAATACTTTTCCAAAACCTGCCTTTTTTAATTTAACATATTTTGTCCTTCTTTCCAAACTAGTGCATTTAACTGTCCCTCAGTATTTCTAACAACTGCCTAGTATTCCACTGCAGGATATATTTATCCATTTTTCCCTGTGTGGTGGGAGACTTTTAGAGATATACTTAAAACCCTTCAGTGGGACTTCCTTGGTGGCACAGTGGTTAAGAATCTGCCTGCCTGGGCTTCCCTGGTGGCGCAGTGGTTGAGAGTCCACCTGCCGATGCAGGGGATACGGGTTCGTGCCCCGGTCCGGGAAGATCCCACATGCCGCGGAGCGGCTGGGCCCGTGAGCCATGGCCATTGAGCCTGCGTGTCCAGAGCCTGTGATCCGCAATGGGAGAGGCCACAGCAGTGAGAGGCCTGCGTACCGCAAAAAAAAGAAAACCTGAAGGAAAAATGAGTCCAATCTAGAATTTTATATCCAATCAAACTATTAATCAACTTCCACAGTAGAGTAAAGGATTTCAAACAGTGAAGATACCCCAAATTAAAACACTTTCTCACAAAGTATAATAAGAGAGTAAACCATTAGAAGAAATATATGAGTTGTGGGAAACAAAGGGACCCAGAAAGAGACACAGAGACAGAGACAGAGAGAGAGAATTCCTAGAATAATGGTGAAGGAAGATCTCAAGGCAGTGTCACAGCAGCTTTTATATAAAATTGCAACTTGAACTAATTTGAACAGGTCAAAAAGCCCCAGGAGAGGACTGTCCTGGTGGAGCAGTGGTTAAGAATCTGCCTGCTAATGCAGGGGTCATGGGTTCGAGCTCTGGTCCAGGAATATCCCACATGCCGCTGAGCAACTAAGCCCGTGCGCCACAAATACTGAAGCCCACGCACCTAGAGCCCGTGCTCTGCAACAAGAGAATGAGAAGCCCACGTACGGCAACGAAAAGTAGCTCCCGCTCGCGGCAACCAAAAAAAGCCCGCGCATAGCAACGAAGACCCAATGCAGCCAAAAATAAATAAATTAATTAATTGTTTAAAAAGCCCCAGGAGAGGTTTATTCAAATACTGGTAATGAGTTAGAATGTATGATTAAGAGATTTATACAATTCTAGATGGTTTGAGGTTGAGTTAGCAGTAAGTATACTGAAAACCAAGCAAATATAAAGAATATAAGACAACTATTAACAAAATGTTATGCTGAAAAGTAATAATATATTATTATATGACTAAACTAGTGAATAGCATTTATATAACCCTTCAATGTAAACACTGAATATTTATTTAACTAAAATTATGATGATAACTATATTGATAGGTTGTAGGAGTGGAAAAGGTGCATGTGTGACAGGAAGAGAGGTAAATTCATCCACTAGAGAGGAAAGTTAAAAAGATAATGCTCAAACTGAAAAATTAAGAAATCGCAACACAAGTATGTTGAATGGCAATACAGAGGCAAATAACAAAAGATCCAGGGGCTTCCCTGGTGGCACAGTGGTTGAGAGTCCACCTGCCGATGCAGGAGACACGGGTTCGTGCCCCAGTCCGGGAGGATCCCATGTGCCGCGGAGCGGCTGGGTCCCTGAGCCATGGCCGCTGGGCCTGCGCGTCCGGAGCCTGTGCTCCACAACAGGAGAGGCCACAACAGGGAGAGGCCCAAGTACCGCAAAAAAAAAAAAAGTCCAGCTAATTGTGTGGAAATAATTGCCCCTGGGGAGGACGGAATAGGAGAAGGGGTTCCCTGGGTTGGCAGTTCTTCACAACAGGCTTCATAGAACTGTTTGACTCTTAAGCCAGGGCCATATATAGGCTGGCCAAAAAGTTCATTCGAGTTTTCCCTGTCTTACAGACAGACCCGAACAAACTTTTTGGCCAATCCAATATAACTCTATAAAAATGACAACTACCTTTAAAAAATTAAAATTGTGTTAACTTACAAAATTCTATCATCACAAATTCCCAACCGTTTTCACATACTTTAATTGATGTGGTAATCCAACATCAGTTTACTTTTTTGTATTATTAATAATACTGATTTGGCTTATGAAATATTAGTTAACTTTTTAAAAATTTGGAAACATTTTCTGAATAATACTGCAGATATCAAATGCAACATAAATGCTAATGAATGAAGAGCACTTTACCGTCTGATCCTGCAGGTCCTGGCAGCCCTGGCGCTCCAGGCAACACAGGTGGGCCCTGGTTCCCTGGTTTTCCTGGAGTAGAATCAGCTCTCCCAGGAATGCCAGCTGCCCCTGGAAATCCTGGATGACCAGAAAACCCTCGTGGCCCAGGGGGTCCCGTCATGCCTCCAAGGGAAATCAAGAATGAAAACCACATATCCTCTCAGATTAAATTTTTCTATAGAAGAAATCAAAATCAGTACATTCTTCTTAGGGTGTGGAATTGGTTTTTAAGGAAAAAACTGTAGATAAAAAATAACTGAAGATCACAACCATCAAAATGCCTCACCTCCTTCAAAACAAGCACACAAGGGGTAACAAAGTTTTGGGGAATCAGATTTCCTGACCTTTTCGCCATTCTTTAGGGTTATTGGGAAAGAAATGTATATTATTTAATTTAAATTATTTTTAAAATCTTTCTACCTAAATAACTTGATAAAAATAACCTGAATAAACATATTAGCACATATAGTGAACTAAAGTATATACTCACAAAAAGACAAATACTGTGTGAGACCACTTACATGTGGAATCTAAAAAATACAACAAACTACTGAATATAACAAAAAAGAAGCAGATTCACAAATACAGAGAACAAACTAGTGGTTACCAGTGGGGAAAGGGAAGGGGGGAGGGGCAATATAGGGGTAGGGGATTAAGAGGTAAAAACCATTATGTATAAAATAAGCTACAAGGATATATTGTACATCACAAGGAATATAGCTAATATTTTATGATAACTATAAATGGAGCATAACCTTTAAAAATTGTGAATCACTATATTGTACACCTATAACATAATATTGTATATCAACTATTCTTTAATAAAAAATTTTTTTAAAAAACCACTGTGTAAGATGTTTACTTCCTAGGACTCTTTTGTCTCTATGCACTGCCCTCCCCATCCCCTTCCCAGTACCCACCCAGGCAGCTAGGCCTGCAATTCTTTGCAATCAGAGTGAAATTCTTGATTTGGGGATTCAAAAGCCAAGGCCTGGAGTTGCAAAAACCCAGGCTTTCTAACTTCAAAAGCCTAAGCCCTGAAGGATTTGGAGCATAAGCTCTGTAACATACATAGCAGATTTAAAGGAATACATGAGCAATCGGCGCTACCCTCCCGCAGCTGAGACTGGAACCGAACTGAAGGGAGCAGCAGGGACAGAGAAAGAGCCAGGGGTGAGGAAGAGATGAGACTCTGATGAGTCCCTGAGAAAGTCCTCATGTTACCTATGTGGGAACTCAGAGAGCAAAAAGGGACACATGCCCTCCCAGGGTCAAGCCCAGGAAAGCAGCACAGCCCAGGTTGCTCTGGAAATGTGGTGAGGAAGGGGCTGCATGGTGCTTCTAGGCTGATGGGTCTTAACAGTCTCACAGCATGGGAGCGGATGAGTGTTCTGTGCACCCAGGTGGGATTCAGGGGCGGCTGAGAGGGAGCTGGACCTGGAGAGACCTTGAGGTTGGACACAAGGGAAGACCCGGTGACCACCTTTGCTAATTGACAATAACAGTGAGGCAGAACCATGTACACTCAGGGCACACCCCCCAAGAACAGACACCACACCCCAGCTGCACTAGTCTTTCAGTGACTCCCAGAATGTGACACACACCTGGTAGAGGAGTGAGGATACCCAGAAGTGACTGAGATATGTTTCTGCCACCTGTAGGAAGGGTGCTGGGAAAAGAAATTAAGTTCACATGGAGAGAAATAATCTTTCATTTCTTGCAGCCTTATGTTTGTGGACTAAGACTGTAACGGTTGAATGGCTCTGCCTGTGAAAACAAGAATTAATGCAGCTACAGAGGGAGAGGAGGATTGAGGGTGGAGGGAGAAAGAGAGGTCCAAGATGATGGCAGAAAGCCTTGACCCAAGGATGTACAGGACCAGCAAAAATCCCCCGTGGAAGGGAATGCCTGTGAACTTTCCCTAAAGGGAGTTTAATACTCAGATTCAAGTTCTCATTTGTCCTGGTCTTTGCTGCAGCTCCCCTCTGTGGCCCCAAACCTTCAATATCATCCACTGCACATACTAGTTTTGCATGAGTAATGCTTTGCAAGGATGAAGGAGGAGGAGCAATGGTGTGTGTGGACCCAAGCAGCAAAGAAAGAGGATAGCACTGCCAGGACATAGCGTGGTGGCAGTCAGACAGTGGCTGGGGCTGGAGTCCTCTCAAAGGCTTCCTCACTCACCACTCACATGTCACCTGGGACCACAGTTAAGGCTGTTGGCCAGAACACCTGCATATGGCCTCTCCATGTGGCCTGGGCTTCCTCACAGCATGGCGGCTGGGTTCCAAAAACAAGCATCCAGAAAGAGAGCCTGACAGAAGCTCTATCATCTTGTATAATGTAGCCTCAGGAATCAAGCAGCATCACCTTCGCCTCTTTCCGGTTGTTTCATTTTGTTTTGTTTGGCCATGACACATGGCGTGTGGGATCTTAGTTCCCCAACCAGGGATCAAACCCACACCCCCTGCAGTGGCAGCGCGGAGTCCTAACTTTTGGACCGCTAGGGAATTCCCTTGCCTCTTTCTGTTTATGAGAAGCAGATCACTGAGGCCAGCCCATAGTCAAGGGGAAGGGGATTAGACATCACTTCTTGATAGGAAGAATTTGTAGACAAGTTTAAGATCACCACAAAGACCAAGAAATCACCAGGAGAAACACAAGCCCCTGAGAATCCCTGAAGATATTGATTGTGAGGGTCAGGCTAATCTTCCACCATGTGTGGAAATGCATCTCAGATGATTCTATTTGAGTGGCAAAGGGCAGTGTGACCCCAGAGGCTAGAGGCCTTTGGGGAACCCAGGGAATTGCTGCCAGTTTGCCTGTCTGACCCCCCAGTAGGCAGTAAACTCACTACCCTCTGCCTTGGACATTGGACTGCGCTGGTGAATGAGTAACCTGGAGCAAGTGAAACTGTTCAGGGCTTGTTTCCATAATATGCACATGGTTGCTTAAAATTTGACAAATGTGTAAAATTTGTGGCACTCACTCTAAGCATTGCTACAAGAGAGGGTACAGCAATTTGCAGACATGGGAATGAGTATCTGGAATTGACTTTGGGACTGACCAGGACTCTGCTGGACACACCCAGAGGTGGGTGATGGTTCCTCCAGTGATCAAAACTCACAGACTAAACCAGACAGTTAAAATCAGCATAGATGGGGCTTCCCTGGTGGCGCAGTGGTTGAGAGTCCGCCTGCCGATGCAGGGGACACAGGTTCGTGGCCGGGAAGATCCTACATGCTGCGGAGCGGCTGGGCCCGTGAGCCATGGCCGCTAAGCCTGTGCGTCCGGAGCCTGTGCTCCGCAACGGGAGAGGCCACAACAGTGAGAGGCCCGTGTACCACAAAAAAAAAAAAAAAAAAAAAAAATTCAGCATAGATGGATTGAAAAGTGAATCCCTCTACAACATGGTTAGTGTCTAATAGTAAAGCAAATCAGAACTTATGTATTGCAAACATGTCTGCGAGTGGGAGAGGACAAGACAAGGGCAGAAAATGTGAATTGGGTTCTGCTAAAAGGCAGGCACCTGCTGGCTCCAGGTGCCTCTGAGGACCTTCCCTCAGGGAAGGTGTTGGGGTTCCTGATATTAAATCATTCATCCCCTTCCCTGCAAAAAGTGCCAAAGAGGAGGAGTTACTTCTCCTTGCCCCTTCACTGAGAAGACGGAAGTCCTAGAACATCAAGATATGACTCACCCTCTCCACGTCCACTCTCTCCTATCTCCAACCCCACCTGCTCCCTCGTCCTCTCTCCTGACAATTGACAACAGAGGGTGAGTAAAGCCAGGAGGCAACAGGGGATGCCAAGAGCTGCGCATTTTATAGACTCTTGGCAGACTTTTGGAGAGGGAAGTGGTTGGGAGAGAAAGAAGGAGGGAATGTGCCTCAAGGCTTATGCCAAGGCGGAACTCCAAGGCAGGATCTCCCTCTGGCCATGGCGGGATATGGTGGGGGATGCTTACTCATTGTGGAAGGGTGTCCAGAGAAAGGGGGAGCCTGACCAGCAGGGACACTGAAGCCAGCTCTTTCTTCATACAACTTTGCCCAGTTTTCCCATAACTTCAGAGGAGATTGCAGCAGCAGGAGCCTGAAGCCACAGGCCTGAGCAGTAAAGCCATCATGCTTTCAACAGACACCCACTAAGCTACTACTATGTGCTGGGCCCCGTACTGAGTGCTGGGGACACAGAACTATCTCAGACATGGAGGAACTCGCAGAGGAGTGGGAGAGAAAAACACAGAACGAATTAGGCAGTGAAATACTTCCCATTACTGGAACCACAGGGAAGGGAGTGGAGGAGGAATTTGTTCCAGCTGGGATGGAAAGAGAGGTCATGGAAGCATGCCCAGAAGAGAGTCACTAGAATTGAGTCTGGAAAGATAAGCAAGCCTTCCCTAGCAGAGAAAATAATGTGGATGGCCAAGGCCACAGAGGCAGGGGACAGCCAGCCAGTTGTTGAGTAATGCCAGGGCACTGGGCATGAGGATGGGGCAGACTGAGGGAAGAGGCTGGAGAGGCAGGCCAGACCCAGATCACACCAAGCCTCGTAGGCCAGGCTGAGGAGCTGGGGCTTTACCCTAGAGGCCATGGGGAGGGCTGAAAGATTTGAAGGGAACTGAGGCATTAGTCACTCTGGCTAATGTGGGGATTAATGTGGAGAGGTGGAAAGGCCTAGAGGGTAGTAGAGCAGTGAGGAGGGCTGACCAGAGAGGGTGGAGGCTTATACTAGGGCAGTGGCCACTGAGGATTACCTGGGTGTAAGACTAGCAGCAGCAAGACCAGAGGTCAGAGGTCAGCAGTCCAGTCCAGTCCAGTGTCCCAGACTCTAGCCCCAAGCTCCTGTTTCCTGTCCCAGCTTTGGATGGAAAAGAAGCATTGGAGGCAGCTTCAGAAAGAAAGAAGAAAAAGACATTATGGGAGACTTTGGGCAGTGACAGAATCAGGAGGTAGAAGGCAGGGAGCAGGATGATTTCCTCCTCAAGCTGGAGATCAGCACTCAGCTCTGTGTGGTGTCAACCCCAAGAAGTAGGATGGCTTGGGGGAGTAGGGTGTCTGGGAGGGAGGAGGACCCTGCCTTGACTTCATTCAACAAGTTTGTTCAACAGACATTTGTCCTGAACTTGCTAAGGGAGACACACCAATCCTTTGGAACCAGCAGACCTGGTTCACATCCCAGGTATACCATTTACCAGTTCCACGGCCACAGGAAAGTGACTTAATTTCTGAACCAGTTTCCCCATCTCGAAAATGAAGACTGTCCTCCCTTCCACGTGCAGTTGTTTTAAAGATTAAAAATAATATATATGATAATAATTGTGGCACATAGTAGGCGTTCAGTAAATGGCAGTCGTTATTACTTGCCTAGAGCTCTGCCGAGGCTCTGACCGTGGAAAGGGAGGGTGAACCCAAAGCAGTCCTGGGCTTTAGAAAGTTCTGTGTTTCAGTGCTTCCCTCTGCTGGCCAAAAGGAGCAGACAGCACCGGGGAAAGGAGGCTGAAAGCAGACAGAGCTCCCTATCTCCTCAACCACAGTAGGAATCTCCCTACATTGAGCATTCCCCAGTGGGAGGACACCAGCCTCCCTCCAGATGTGGATCCCTCCAGAGGCAGCAGATGTGAAGCAGCATATAGACTGCCAGCCACTTACCAGCAGTGTGAAACTGGATGTATCACTTACCTCTCTGAACCTCTGTTTCCTTGGCTATAAAATGGGTGATGATCCCTACCATGTTTCAAAGAATTGTCGTGACTTTAGGGAAAAGAGATTATGCCTGGATAATGTCTGTGGACAGACATGATCTGAGCTACCCCACAAATGTTAATGATCAAGCATTTTCTGATGTCCCTTCCCCAATGTGCTGGGTGCTAGGGACCACAGGAATATATAAGAAGTTGGCCCTGCCCTTAAGGAGCTCCAATCTGGTGGGAGAGGCAGCCATGCTTCAGGCAGGTATTGATGGGGTGGGATGAGGACTGTGCATGACTGGAGGAGTCAAGGAAAGACCTGCTGTTGCGCCAGCCTGTCCCAAGGACCCAGTTGTTCAGCCCTAAAACAACAGAGGATAGAGCCAAGCCCAGGATGACCTACAGGTCTCCAATCATAGCGTCTCTTGGCATAATCCTTTCTGCTCCTCAATCCCCTCTCCCCCAAAGCAGTGAACAGGGAAATGTGGCAGGAGGTCAACAGAGTCAACCAGCCAAAGCCACAGCTGTCTCTGAGTATAAGCCCACCCTGTATTCAGGTAAGGCTCTCAAGACCTTGCAACACATTGTAATACCTTCTCACTGGAATTCCTGGACCAACTCCTGAAGGAGTTGCCCTCACCTTCAAAGCTTTGTTTTAACTTCACCCCACTAATCTTGTTAGACTCCACAGGTGGGTTTCCACCAGAGAAATTTATCCTGGTTCCCACAACCTATAGAAATTTCTTAGGACATGGATATTGACAAAGACTCACAGGGACAGAAAGAAGTTAAGACAACAGACAGGAACCAACTGGCCGGGAAACACACATATTTAGTCCTTCCTTAGAAGTTAGGTTCAGAAGAGAAAAAAATTTTGCATGACAGGGAAGCACTGGGGCTGAGAGAGCACAAAGGAGAAACTTCAACCCTAATAAATGAAAAAGGCATTCAGGCATAAATGACTGGAAAGGGAGAAATAAAGTTGTCATTAAACACAGATAATATGATTGTCCACATAAAATGAAACAAAACAAAAAAATCTACAAATTATTAGAATTATTAGGAGAGCAAGGCAATTGGACATAAAGGCAATATACAAAGGTCATTGCATTTCTATACACCAGCAACCAACAATTGCCATAGAAAACAATATTTAAAAGATTCTAACTATAATAGCAACAAAATTATAAAGTACTTAGTCATAATAGTAACTAAAAGTTGTGTAAGATCCACATGTAAATAATTATAATAAATTACTGAGAGATACTTCCTCAGAGAAATGATCAAATCTAACTTCACCAATAATTACACAGATGACACTGTACCCTCAAATGTGATGCACTGAGATGGATATCTCAGTGTTATAGTATTCCTGCCAAAAATGTTTAACCTGAATCTAACCTTGAGGAATTCCTGCCAAAAATGTTTAACCTGAATCTAACCTTGAGGAAACAATCATACAACATTTCCTGGTGGGAGTGTATATTTGACAACCATTTTGAATCTAAACTGAAGGACATTTTTGCAAAACAACTGGCCTGTACTTTCAAAAATATCACAAAAGACAAAAATTCACACAGGTTAATTACAGCTGGGAAACTGCTCTAGATTAAAGGAGAAAAAAGACAAAGCAATTAAATATGGTGTGAGATCTTTGATTTGATCCTGATGTTTTTTAAATCAGCTATGAAGAACATTAAAGGAACAACTGAGGAATATTTATTAAGAACTTTATATTAGAAAATAATAATACATCAGTGTCAAATTTCCTGAATATGATCATTACACTGTGCTCATGCAGAAGAACATCTATGTACTTGGGAGTTATATGCAGAAATATTTGGGAGTACAATTTCATAATTTGAGAGTAACTTACCCTCAAATTGTTCAGAACAAAAGAGCACATTAATACTTATATAAATATAGAGAGCTAAAGCAAATATTGCAAGGGTGCGCAGGTATTGATTTACTACTCTTGTGGATGTATATAGTCCTGATTATTGTTCCCAAATTAAAAGCTGGGGGGAAAACCTCACTGAAAGATATGAAAGATCTAAATAAATAGAGACATATCTATCCCATGTCTCCAAATAGAAATATTTAATATGGTTAATTTTAGATTCAATTCAACCTCAATCAAAATCCCCATAGAGCTTTTTAAAAATTCAACCTAAAAAGCTGATTGTAAATTAATATGGAAGAGGAAAGGGCCAAGAATATCCTAGATATTTCTGAAGAAGAAAAGGGAGGAAAGACTTGCCCTACCAGTTATCAGAATATATTATGAAATCACGGTAATTAAGACAGTATGATGATAGAAACTGGCCAATATGAATTAGAATAGACAATCCCCAAACAGATCTCTCATGTAATATGACAGAAATGAAAAATGTGAAATTGGATCCATATTTTGCCCTATACACAAAAAATCCGTTCAAGATGAACTAAGGACCAAAATGGAAAATATAAAACTTTGAAGCATTTAGTACAAAATACAGGTTAATATCTTTATAACTTTGACCTGGAAAATAATTTCTTAAACAATTTACAATAGAAGAGCTAATCATAAAATAAAAAGAATAATGAATTGTATTAAAATAATTACTTCTGTCCATTAAAAGACATTTTAAAGAAAGATAAGCAAAAATTTACAAATTGGAAAAAATACAGTTGTAACAGAAAACCAACAAAGGACATATTAAGAATGTATAAAATGCCTCAAGTCATTCATAGAAGGAAAAACAATAGAAAAATGAACTAAAGTCACAATTAGGCATTTCACAGAAAAGGGAACCAAATCTTTAATAAACATTTGCTGAACCTCATTAGTAATCAGGTAAAGGAAAACAAAGGCTACAATGAAATCCCAATGACCCCATTCAATTTACAAAGATTAAGAAGTCTGACAGCATAGCACAGGGAACTATATTCAATATCTTGTAATAAACTATAATGGAAAAGAATCTGAAAAAGAATATATTTATGTATATATGGAGAGAGATATAGATATAGATAGATATAACTGAATCACTTTGCTGTACACCTGAAACTAACACAACATTGTAAATTAACTATACTTCAATTTAAAATGGTTAAAAATAAAAAATAAATAAAGAAGTCTGACAATAGCAAATGTTAGAAAGAATGTTGGTCAACTATTCTACTATACACTGTTCGTTGGAGTGTAAATTTACACAACCATTTTGATTAAAAATTTAGTATTATCTTATAAGTTTAAATTTTCACATACTCTACAACCCAGAAATTCCACTTCAAGATATGTATGTGTGTGTATGTAAGTGTGGGTGTGTATGAGGAGAGATGCACCAGGATACATGTAAAATAATATTTTTAGCAGTACTGTTTGTAATAGCAAAATAATAGAGACAACTCCATTACTATCCATTGACAGGAAAATCAATAAATTGTGATATATTTTCAGAAAAGGATATTTTATATGCAGCAGCAAAATTGAATGAACTATAGCCCATATTACAATTTGGTTGAATACTGGTAATATTTATATTAAAAGAAAAAAGCAAGTCTCAGAAGATTGTATACAGCATGATATTTTTTTTGTAAATTTCAAAAAAAAGCTAGAACTACAAAAAGTGTGTATGTGTGTTTGTTTTGAAAATCAAAGAAATGACAAAAAGAAACTTCAGGATGGTGTTTACATGGGACAGGGAAAGGGGATGGACACTTAAATGTAATTATTGTTTTCATTTTTGTTTTTTGCTATTCTTTTGTGAATTTTATTTTATTATTTTTTTATACAGCATGTTCTTATCAGTTATCCATTTTATACATATTAGTGTATACAGGTCAATCCCAATCGCCCAATTCATCCCACCACCCCCACCACCACCTCCGCTTTCCCCGCGTGGAGTCCATATGTTTGTTATCTACATCTGTGTCTCTATTTCTGCCTTGCAAACCTGTTCATCTGTACCATTTTCTAGATTCCACATATATGTGTTAAAATATGATATTTGTTTTTCTCTTTCTGACTTACTTCATTCTGTATGACAGTCTCTAGGTCCATCCACGTCTCTAAAATGACCCAATTTCATTCTTTTTTATGGCTGAGTAATATTCCATTTTATATATGTACCACATCTTCTTTATCCATTGCTCTATCAGTGGGCATTTAGGTTGCTTCTATGACCTGGCTATTGTAAACAGTGCTGCAATGAACATTGGGGTGCATGTGTCTTTTTGAATTATGGTTTTCTCTGAGTATATGCCCAGTAGTGGGATTGCTGGGTCATATGGTAATTCCATTCTTAGTTTTTTAAGGAACCTCCATACTGTTGTCCATAGTGGCTGTATCAATTTACATTCCCACGAACAGTGCAAGAGGGTTCCCTTTTCTCCACACCCTCTCCAGCATTTGTTGTTTGTCAATTTTCTGATGATGCTCATTCTAACCGGTGTGAGTTGTAGTTTTGATTTGCATTTCTCTAATAATTAGTGATGTAGAGCAGCTTTTCATGTGCTTCTAGGCCATCTGTATATCTTCTTTGGAGAAATGTCTATTTAGATCTTCTGCCCATTTTTGGATTGGGTTGTTTGTTTTTTTAATATTGAGCTACATGAGCTGTTTATATATTTTGGAGATTAATCCTTTGTCCGTTGATTCATTTGCAAATATTTTCTCCCATTCTGAGGGTTCTCTTTTATCTTGTTTATAGTTTGCTTTGCTGTGCAAAAGCTTTTAAGTTTCATTAGGTCCCATTTGTTTATTTTTGTTTTTATTTCCATTACTCTAGGAGGTGGGTCAAAAAAGATCTTGCTGTGATTTATGTCAAAGAGTGTTCTTCCTATGTTTTCCTCTAAGAGTTTTATAGTGTCCAGTCTTACATTTAAGTCCTTAATCCATTTTGAGTTTATGTTCGTGTATGGTGTTAGGGAGTGTTTTAATTTCATTCTTTTACATGGAGCTGTCCAGTTTTCCCAGCACAACTTACTGAAGAGGCTGTCTTTTCTCCATTGTATATCCTTGCCTCCTTTGTCATAGATTAGGTGACCATAGGTACATGGGTTTGTCTCTGGGCTTTTTATCCTGTTCCATTGATCTATATTTCTGTTTTTGTGTCAGTACCATATTATCTTGATTACTGTAGCTTTGTAGTATAGTCTGAAGTCAGAGATTCTGATTCTTCCAGCTCTGTTTTTTTCCCTAAAGATTGCTTTTGCTGTTTGGGGTCTTTTTTGTCTCCATACAAATTTTATATTTTGTTCTAGTTCTGTAAAAAATGCCATTGGTAATCTGTTAGGGATTGCACTGAATCTGTAGATTGCTTTGGGTAGTATAGTCATTTTCACAATATTGATTCTTCCAATCCAAGAACATGGTATATCTCTCCATCTGTTTGCGTCATCTTTGATTTCTTTCTTCAGTGTCTTATGGTTTTCTTAGTACAGGCCTTTTGCCTCCCTAGGTAGGTTTATTCCTAGGTATTTTATTCTTTTTGTTGCAGTGGTGAATGAGATTATTTCCTTAATTTCTCCTTCTGATCTTTCACTGTTAGTGTATAGGAATGCAAGAGATTTCTGTTCATTAATTTTGTATTCTGCCACTTTACCAAGTTCACTGATTAGCTCTAGTTTTCTGCTGGCATCTTTAGGATTATCTATGTATAGTATCATGTCATCTGCAAACAGTGACAATTTTACTTCTTCTTTTCCTATTTGTATTCATTTTATTTTTTTTTCTTCTCTGATTGCCGTGGTTGAGACTTCCAGAATTATGTTGAAAAATAGTGGTAAGAGTGGACATACTTGTCTTGCTCCTGATCTTAGAGGAAGTGCTTTCAGTTTTTCACCACTGAGAATGATGTTTGCTGTGGCTTTGTCATATATGGCCTTTATTATGTTGAAGTAGGTTTCCTATATGCCCACTTTCTGGAGAATTTTTATCATAAATGGGTGTTGCATTTTGTCAAAAGCTTTTTCTGCATCTATTAAGAGGCTCATACGGTTTTTACTCTTCAATTGGTTAATATGATGTATCACATTGATTGATTTGTGTATACTGAAGAATCCTTGCATCCCTGATAAATCCCACTTGATCATGGTATATGATCCTTTTAATGTGTTGTTGGATTCTGTTTGCTAGTATTTTGTTGAGGATTTTTGCATCTATATTCATCAGTGATATTGGTCTGTAATTTTCTTTTTTTGTAGTATCTTTGTCTGGTTTTGGTATCAGGGTGATGGTGGCCTCGTAGAATGAATTTGGGACGGTTCCTTCCTCTGCAATTTTTTGGGAGAGTTTGAGGAGGATGGGTGTTAACTCTTCTCTAAATGTTTGATAGAATTCACCTGTGAAGCCATCTGGTCCTGGACTTTTGTTTGTTGGAAGATTTTTAATCACAGTTTCAATTTCATTACTTGTGATTAATCTGTTCATATTTTCTATTTCTTCCTAGTTCAGTCTTGGGAGGTTATACCTTTCTAAGAATTTGTCCATTTCTTCCAGGTTGTCCATTTTATTGGCATAGAGTTGCCTGTAGTAGTCTCTTCGGATGCTTTGTATTTCTGTGGTGTCTGTTGTAGCTACTCCATTTTGATTTCGAAAGTTATTGATTTGAGTCCTCTCCCCTCTTTTTCTTGACGAGTCTGGCTAATGGTTTATCAATTTTGTTTATCTTCTCAAAGAATCAGCTTTTAGTTTTATTGATCTTTGCTATTGTTTTCTTTGTTTCTACTTCATTTATTTCTGCTCTGATCTTTATGATTTCTTTCCTTCTACTAACTTTGGGTTTTGTTTGTTCTTCTTTCTCTAGTCCCTTTAGGTGTAAGGTTAGAGTGTTTATATGAGATTTTTCTTGTTTCTTGAGGTAGAATTGTGCTGCTATAAACTTCCTTCTTAGAACTGCCTTTGCTGCATCCCACAGGCTTTGGATTGTCATGTTTTCATTGTCATTTGTCTCTAGGTATTTTTTGATTTCCTCTTTGATTTCTTCAGTGATCTCTTGGTTATTTAGTAATGTATTGTTTAGCCTCCATGTGTTTGTGTTTTTTATGTTTTTTTCCCTGTAATTTATTTCTAATCTCATAGCGTTGTGGTCAGAAAAGATACTTGATATGATTTCAATTTTCTTAAATCTACCAAGGCTCGATTTGTGACCCAAGATGTGATCTATCCTGGAGAATGTTCCATGTGCACTTGAGGGGAAAGTGTAATCTGCTGTTTACAGATGGAATGTCCTATAAATATCAATTAAGTCTGTCTGGTCTACTGTGTCATTTAAAGCTTGTGTTTCCTTATTAATTTTCTGTCTGGATGATCTGTCCATTGGTGTAAGTGAGGTGTTAAAGTCCCCCATTATTACTGTGTTACTGTCGATTTCCTCTTTTAGAGCTGTTAGCATTTGCCTTACGTATTGAGGTGCTCCTATGTTGGGTGTATATATATTTATAATTGTTATATCTTCTTCTTGGATTGATCCCTTGATAATTATGTAGTGTCCTTCCTTGTTTCTTGTAACATTCCTTATTTCCTTGTTTTAAAATCTGTTTTATCTGATATGAGTATTGCTACTCCAGCTTTCTTTTGATTTCCATTTGCATGGAGTATCTTTTTCCATACCTGCAGTTTCAGTCTGTATGTGTCCCTAGGTCTGAAGTGGGTCTCCTGTAGACGGCATATATGTGGGTCTTGTTTTTGCATCCATTCAGCGAGCCTGTGTCTTTTGGTTGGAGCATTTAATCCATTCACATTTAAGGTAATTATCGATACGTATCTTCCTATTACCATTTTCTTAATTGTTTTGGGTTTGTTTTTGTAAGTCCTTTTCTCTTGTGTTTCCCACTTAGAGAAGTTCCTTTAGCATTTGTTGTAGAGCTGGTTTGGTGGTGCTGAATTCTCTTAGCTTTTGCTTGTCTGTAATGCTTTCGATTTCTCTGCTGAATCTAAATGAGATCCTTGCCAGCTAGGGTAATCCTGGTTGTAGGTTCTTCCCTTTCATCACTTTAAATATATCATGCCACTCCCTTCTGGCTTGTAGAGTTTCTGCTGAGAAATCACCTGTTAACCTTATGGGAGTTCGCTTGTAAGTTTTTGGCTGTTTTTCCCTTGTTGCTTTTAATAATTTTTCTTTGTCTTAAATTTTTGTCAGTTTGATTACTCTGTGTCTTGGTGTGTTTCTCCTTGGGTTTATCTTGGCTGGGACTCGCTGCACTCCCTGCACTTGGGTGGCTATTTCCTTTCCCATGTTAGGGAAATTTTTGACTATTATCTCTTCAAATATTTTCTCAGGTCCTTTCTCTCTCTCTACTCCTTCTGGGACCCCTATAATGTGAATGTTGGTGTGTTTAATGTTGTCCCAGAGGTCTCTTAGGCTGTCTTCATTTCTTTTCATTCTTTTTTCTTTTTTCTGTTCCACAGCCGTGAATTCCACCATTCTGTCTTCCAGGTCGCTTATCCGTTCTTCTGCCTCAGTTATTCTGCTATTGATTCCTTCTAGTGTATTTTTCATTTCAGTTATTGTATTGTTCATCTCTGTTTGTTTGCTCTTTAATTCTCCTAGGTGTTTGTTCTTTAATTCTTCTAGGTCTTTGTTAAACATTTCTTGCTTCTTCTCAATCTTTGCCTCCATTCTTTTTCTGAGGTCCTGGAACATCTTCACTATCATCATTCTGAATTATTTTTCTGGAAAGTTGCCCATCTCCACTTCATTTAGTTGTTTCTCTAGGGTTTTATCTTGTTCCTTCATCTGGTACATAGTCCTCTGCCTTTTCATTTTGCCTGTCTTTCTGTGAATATACTTTACGTTCCTCAAGCTGCAAGACTGTAGTTTTTCTCACTTCTGCTGTCTGCCCTTTGGTGGATGAGGCTATCTAAGAGACTTGTGCAAGCTTCCTGATGGGAGGGACTGGTGGTAGTAAAGCTGGGTGTTGCTCTGGTGGGCAGGGCTCAGTAAAACTTTAATCCACTTGTCTGCTGATGGGTGGGGCTGAGTTCCCTCCCTGTTGGTTGTTTGGCCTGAGGTGACCCAGCACTGGAGCCTAGAGGCTCTTTGGTGGAGCTAATGGTGGACTTCAAGAGGGCTCACACCAAGGAGTACTTCCCAGAACTCCTGCTGCCAGTGTCTTTGTCCCCTTGGTGAGCCACAGCCACTCCTCCGCTTTTGCAGGAGACCTTCCAACACTAGCAGGTAGGTATGGTTCAGTCTCCTATGGGGTCACTGCTTCTTCCCCCTGCGTCTTAATGCGCACACTACTTTGTATGTGCCCTCCAAGTGTGGAGTCTCTGTTTCCCCCAGTCCTGTCAAAGTCCTGCAATCAAATCCCGCTAGCCTTAAAAGTCTGATTCTCTGGGAATTCCTCCTCCCATTGCCAGACCCCCAGGTTGGGAAGCCTGACGTTGGGCTCAGAACTTTCACTCCAATGGGTGGACTTCTGTGGTATAATTGTTCTCCAGTTTGTGTCACCCACACTTCTACTCTGCCATCTTGAACCAATCTCTATAATTACTGTTGATGTTACTTGCTGGGTTGGGTTGTGAGCTTCTGTATGTCTCTGTGTGTGTGTGTGTTTGTGTGTGTGTGTGAGAGAGAGAGAGCGGGAGGAATGGAGGGAGGAAGGAGAGGGAGAAAGAAAGGAAAGAGGGAGAAAGGGAGAAAGGAAGGAAGGAGGGAAGAGGAGGGAAGGAGGGAGGAAAAGAGGTCTGTGCAAAGACTAATGATGACAGTGTCATGAGCCAAGATTATAGGTAAGCCAATTTTGTGCAACTGGTGTCAATTAAGATGAAGAGGAAGAGTAGGAAAAGAAAGAGACACCTAAGCAACTTGGATATCAGAGAAGGCTTTCTGGAATAAGGTACCCCTAATCTGAGCATTGAGGAGCACCTAGGATTGATTCAGATGAAGGAGGCATAAAAAGGCTTTTCAGGAAAAGTCAACATGCAAATATAAAAGGCCAGAAAGTTTGGGCTTGGGTTGTTAAGGATAAGTGCTGAGCAGAATGGGAAATAGGCTAAGGAACTGTCCCTATAATAGAAAAGTCTAAGGAACTATGCAGATCCAACAACCTCAAACACATGGGTGGGGTGGGGCCTAGAAAAGTGACTGGGTCAGTGCCCTCCATTCCCTAGGTATGAAGCCTTTCTCAATCTGTCTGGCCAGCAAGACTCTATCAAAGCAACAATGCCCTGGGAGATCTGAAAAGAGGTGGAGCCAGACACACAATGCAAAAACATCTTTTATCACATCCCAATGCTCTGAGCCTCTGGCTATATGCAGAGTGATGCTGGGCTGGTTGATTCTGTGCCAGTCCTGAAAGCTGAGATAGGAACACAGAAGTGCCTTCAAGAGGTGGAGAGAGGACCTTACAAATCAGCACCATGGACAGAGGCCTTGACTATTCATTTCTTCTCAGGGCTCAGGTCAAGCCAGGAACACCCAGCTGGAATCTTTGGCAGACAAATCCGTGGGCTCCAGGAGCTCAAGGACAGGGAAATCCAAAATCAGGAGATCATCAGTCCTGATTTGGCCTGATTGGATGACCTCATGATTGCTTTTGCCTCTTCCCTGGTCTTCCTGCCTACAGCCTCACACCTTCCTAACTTCCATTCCAGCCTCACAGTGCTACCAGAACAATCTTTCTATGTCTTGAATCTGATCATGACTCTGTCTTTTTAGAAACCCTTCATTGATATCCCTATCCTGGCATTCAAGGCCCTTCATGACTTCCGCTGCCCATATGTCTATTATCAGTCTCTTCTCTTCCTAACACCTTTGCTCCTAACAAAGCTTTCCCTCCTACTTCTCTGATGAACCCCTCTAATCCCCCAAGTGCTAAATATTGGAGGATCCACAAAGCTCAGTCTTTGGAATTTTTCTTCTATTTCCACTCATCCCATTAGTCATCTTATCCAATCCCATGACTTTAAATACATCTCTAGCCTAGACTTCTACCCTAGACTTCAGATTCATATATCTATCTACTTGATAGCCCCACTTGGGTAACCAATAGATATCTCAGATTTATGTCTCTAACAAAATTGTTGGGAGGAGGGATATGGAATAATATCCTCTGAATTGAGAAGGAACTTCAAGATTGAAAAACACAGCAGGCAACTCCATAAAGTGCAATAATGAAATTTACTGTGGGTAACTTACATACAGGCAGGACTGGGCAGACTATGATCCAGAGGCATGTGTAGCGGTGCTGCACACCAGACTGCGGAAGGGGTACAGGAGGATTAAAAGAGGACAAAGCTAGGGGCTTCCCTGGTGGCGCAGTGGTTGAGAGTCTGCCTGCCAATGCAGGGGACACGGGTTCGTGCCCCGGTCCGGGAAGATCCCACATGCCGCGGAGCAGCTGGGCCTATGAGCCATGGCCACTGAGCCTGCACGTCTGGAGTCTGTGCTCCGCAACGGAAGAGGCCACAATAGTGAGAGGCCAGCGTACCGCAAAAAAAAAAAAAAAAAAAAAAAAAAGAGACCAAAGCTAAAAGTAAAACCTGACTACCAAGTGAGAAGCACGTCAACACCAGATGGAACTGGGTGTTTTTCCTCTCCCCCAGGGGTCTCATGACCATTAACCATCTGCGTCAGCAAAAAGCATTCTTCCAGTTTTCATATGAAAGAGGCAAGGGTAAAAGTTGATAGAGAACTTATCTGGCTTGGGCGCATTCCTTGTGAGTAAATTAAAGCTCAGTCATGCAGAAAGGGGAGGGGGTAGGACTTCAGGTGTAAGATGAAGCTGACAAAATGGAGTCAGTGTGGTTCAGCCACACAAAACCCTTGGTCTCATCCTCCTACCAGCTTCCCCATCTCAGTAATCAGCAGTTCTGTTGTCCAGTTGCCCAGGCCTTAACTTCTCTCTTTCTTTCTTTCATATCCTATATCCATTTCATCAGGAAATTCAGTCAGCTCTGCCTTCAAAAATGTTTCCATAAACCAACCACTTCTCACCACTTGGTCTAAATCACCATCACCTCTGTATTATTGCAGTAGCCTCTAAACTGATTTTCTGCTTCTGCTCTTTTGCCTTTCATTCTGTTCTGAACATGGCAGCCAAAGTGATCCTATTAAAACATTAAGGGGGATCATATGATCCCTCATATCAAAATCCTCTAATAGCTCCCTAACTCACTTAGAATGAAATCCATTATCTCTTTGCATTAATCATTCTGCTCCAGCCATACCAGTATCCTCAGTGTTCCTCAAACGTGCAAACATGCTCCCACCTTGGAGCTAGTCTTAGAATCAAATGTTGTAAATCTTCTAACTTTGTTCTTCTTTCTCAAAGTTTTTTTTACTATTATAAGTTTTTGGCATTTTTATATATATTTTAGTATCAGCGTGTCAATTTTTATCCAAAAAAAAAATCCTGCTGGTTTTTTGCTTAAGGCTGCATTGAATCTATAGATCAATTTAGGAATAACTGACATCATAACAATATTGTCTTCCAATCCATGAACATGGTACATGTCTTCATTTATTTAGGTCTTACTTTAGTCTCTCAGCAATATTTTGTAGTTTTAGTGTACCGATGTTACACATAATTTGCTAAACTTATCCATAAATATTTCATGTTTTTAAGTCATTGTAAATGGTACTTTAAAATTTTTATTTTCCAGTTGTTCATTTCTAGTATATAAAAATACAATTAACTTTTGCACATTGACCTTTTATCTTGTGACTTTGCTAAACTAATATATTAGTTCTAATAGCTATTTTGTAGATTCCTTAGGATTTTTTATTTACAGTACATGATCATATCATCTGATCTGTAAATAAAGACAGTTTACTTCTTCATATCTAACTATGTGCCTTTTTTTTGGCTATGGCAATGAATAGGACCTCAGTACAATGTTGAACAGAAATAGTGAGAGCAGACGTCCTTGTTTTGTTCCTAATCTAAGAGTAAAAGTATTCTCTTTCAGCATTACGTATGATATTAGCTGTAGGATTTTCATAGTTGCTTTTTATCACATTCTACTCTTAATTTTCTTAGAGCTTTTCTTATAAATAGTTGGTGAATGTTAACAATGCTCTTGTTTTTGCATGTATTGTGATAAATTTTGTTTTTCTCCTTTATTTTATAACATGGTGATTTTCAAACGTTAAACTAATCCTGCATTTCTAAGATGAACCCAACTTAAGTCATGATATATGCTTTTTATTTGTAGTTGGTTACAGTTTGGTAACAATTGTTAAATGTTTTTTGTACCTATTTTCATAAGAGAAAATTAGTAATTTTCTTTGTAATATCTTTGTTTGGTTTTAATATCAGGATAATATTCATCTCAAAAAATAAATTGGAGAAATTTCCTTCTTCCCATGTTTTTTAATGAGTTTGTGTTGAATTAGTATTATTTCTTCCTCAGCTGTTTAATAAAACTTACCAGAGAAGCTATTTAATCCCGGATTTTCTTCTCCTTTATTATTTTTGGGGGGAAGTGGGGAGAGATTTTAATTATAAATTTAATTTCTTTAATAGATGTAAGGCTATTCAATACAGATTTTTTTTCTCTAGTAAGTTTTGGCAGTTTGTACTTTTCAAGGGATTTGTCCATTTCATCTAAGTTGTCCGATTTATTGGCATAAAGTTTTTCAAACTATTACCTTATTATCCTTTTCACATCTAAAGGATATGTAGTGATGTTCTCTCTTCTATTTCTGTTATTGATAATTCACATCTTCTCTCTTTTCTCTTAATCAGTCTGACTAGAGATATACCAGTTTTATTGATATTTTCAAAGAGCCCAGCTTTGGTTTAATTTTTTTCTATTGTCTGTTTTCTACTTAATTGATTTCCACTCATATCTTTATTATTTCCTTCCTTCTGCAGTTGGCCCTTGAACAACGTTAGTTTGAACTGCATGGACCCACTTACAAGTGGATATTTTTCAATAGTAAATACCACAGATCTACATGGTTGGCTGAATCTGTGGATGCAGAGAAACCATGGGTTCAGAGGGCCACTCTAAGTTATACACAGATTAACCCTCACATTGTTCAAGGGTCAACCATATTTGTTTTTAACTTAATTTGCTCCTTTTTTTCCTATTATGTTTTTGTTTGTTTGTTTGTTTCAGTATGCGGACCTCTCACTGTTGTGGCCTCTCCCGTTGTGGAGCACAGGCTCCGGACACGCAGGCTCCGGACGCGCAGGCTCAGGGGCCATGGTTCACGGGCCCAGCTGCTCCACGGCATGTGGGATCTTCCCGGATCGGGGCACGAACCCGTGTCTCCTGCATCGGCAGGTGGACTCTCAACCACTGCGCCACCAGGGAAGCCCCCTATTATGTTTTTTAAAATTATTTCTTACACTTTTATTTTTTAAGGAAAACCTTTTATTTATTTATTTACTTTTGGCTGCATTGGGTCTTCATTGCTATGCTCAAGCTTTCTATAGTTGCAGAGAGCAGGGACTGCTCTTTGTTGCAGTGCACAGGCTTCTCATTGTGGTGGCTTCTCTTGTTGCAGAGCGCAGGCTCTAGGCACAGGGGCTTCAGTAGCTGTGGCACGTGGGCTCAGTAGTTGTGGCTAGCAGGCTCCAGAGTTCAGGCTCAGTGGTTGTGGTGCAGGGGCTTAGTTGCTCCACGGTATGTGGGATCTTCCTGGACCAGGGCTCGAACTCATGACCCCTGCATTGGCAGGCAGATTCTTAGCCACTGCGCCATCAGGGAAGTCTCTCTTATTATGTTAAGGTAAACTTTTATATAATTACTTTTCAACCTTTGTTTCTTTCTAATGCAAGAATTTTAAATTACAGATTTCATTTTAAGTAATTTTAGTCACTACCCTCAAATTTTGATGTCCTTTTTTTTTTCCTGCCTTCTTTTGGATACAGGGGGTTTTGTTTGTTTATTTGTTTGTTTTACTATTTTGTTTACACCATTGGCTTATCAGTCATGCATCTTTTATTTTCTCTAAGGTTTAAAATATGCATCTGTAACTTATCACACTCTACCTTCAAACAATATTATACCACTTCACACATATTGAAGGAAATAATAATATGCTTCCATTTCTCCTTCCTATCCTTTTTTGTCATACATTTTACTTCTACATATGTGATAAATACCACAGTACCTTGTTATTATTTTGCATTAAATAGTTAATTTAATTTTTTTTAAACTGAGATGAAAGGACTCTGTATTTAACATTCCCTGTGCTTGCCATTTCTTTGTATAGATCCAAATTTTCATCTGGTATCACCTTACTTCAGCTTGCAGAATTTCCTTTAGCATTTCTTTTAGTGCAAAGTAGTTTGTGTAAATTCTCTCAGCTTTTGTTTGTCTAAAAATGTCTTTATTTTCATTTGATTTTGAAGAGCATTTTAACCAGTGTATAATTCTAGTTTGATCTCTCTGTCTCTCTTCTCTCTCTCTCTCTCTCCCTCACCTCTTTTTTTTTTTTTTTTTGTGGTACGCGGGCCTCTCACTGTTGTGGCCTCTCCTGTTGCAGAGCACAGGCTCCGGACACGCAGGCTCAGCAGCCATGGCTCAGGGCCCAGCCGCTCTGCGGCATATGGGATCTTCCCGGACCGGGGCACGAACCCATGTCCCCTGCATCGGCAGGCGGACTCTCAACCACTGCGCCACCAGGGAAGCCCTCTCTCTCACCTCTTTAAAGACATATTCCATTGTGTTTTGCCTTGCATTGTTCCTAGTGAGAAATCAGTGATGATTCTTTTTTTATTTCCCTGTATATAATACATATCTTCTTTTCAGTCTGCCTCTAATATTTCCTACTTATCACTAATTTTTTAGTAAATTGGTTATGATGTGCTTTGGTATGTTTTTTTTGAATGTGCTTATCCTTTTAGGGTTTGTTGAGTTTCTTGGGTCTGTTGTTTATAGTCTTCAAATTTGGAAAAATAGGGCTATTATTTCTTCAAATGTTTTTCACCCCTACCCTTCCTGGGACCCCAGTTACAAATATGTTAGATTACTTGTAGTGCTCATAGGTACTGAGGCTCTATTCATTTTTTTAAGTCTTTTTTCTTTCTGTGCTACCGTTTGGATATTTTCTATTGCTGTGTTTTCAAATTCACTGATATTTTCTTCTTCAGTATCTAATCTGCTATAAAGACATACAATGTATTCTTTAGTTCAGATACTGTACTTTTAAACTCTTGAGGTTCCATTTGGTAACTTCAAATTCTTTCTTCATTATGCTCATGTTTCCATTCAAATCTCTTAATGTATATTTAGAATTGTTGCTTCAAAGTCTATGTCTGCTAATTCCATCATCTCTGTCATTTCTGGATCTATTTCTATGAATTAAGATTTCTTCTGGTTATGGATCATATTTTCCTGCTTCTTTTTTTTTTTTTTTTCTTCTTTTTGCGGTATGCGGGCCTCTCACTGTTGTGGCCTCTCCCGTTGCGGAGCACAGGCTCCGGATGCGCAGGCCCAGCGGCCATGGCTCACGGGCCCAGCCGCTCCGCGGCATATGGGATCCTCCCAGACCGGGGCACGAACCCGTATCCCCTGCATCGGCAGGCGGACTCTTAACCACTGCGCCACCAGGGAGGCCCTTTCCTGCTTCTTTTCATGTCTAATCATTTTATTGGATGTCGGACATTGTAAATGTTTCATTGTTGAGAGTCTGAAGTTTGTTTCCTTTCTTTAAAGAATGTGGAAGTGTGTTTTGTTTGGGCAGGCAATTAAGTTACTTGTGGATCAGTTCCATCCTTTTTCAAGCTTTATTAAGGTAGCTCTAGAGTAGTCTTTAAGGCTACTTTAGCCCTACTATTATGATTCTTTTGAGGTTTCTACTGAATGTCCCTGGTTCAACAAGTTCTCTCCACTCTATACAGATGGAACGTGAATGTCTCCCAGCCCAGTCTGAATTCTGGAAAGTATAACTCCCCAGTAGTTTTTACCCACACTCATGGAGTTTCATCCTGTGCATGCACAATTTAGCATTTAGACAAAGACTCAAGTGAGACCCTCTATGCATATTTCTTGAGCTCATTTCTGAGTAGCTGCTTCCTCTCTGGTACTCTTACCCTGCAAATTCTAATGTGTCAGCCTTTCCAAACTCCAACATCCCTCTCATCAACACAAAAATACCCCTGCGGTCTACTTGGGTTTTCTCTCCCTGCTCTGCCAGAAAGTGCCTCAGGCATAAAGCTAGGGTGATCATCAGAATCATCTTATTTGTTTTCCTTCTCTCAAGGCTCATAGTCCTGTGCTAACAGTTGTCCAATGACTGAAAAGTTGTTTCATATATTTGTCCAGTTTTCTAGTTATTTATGCAGGACAGAAAGTCCAGTACAACTTAATCATGTTCAGAAGCTAAAATCCCTCTCCCTTGGGTCTTTTTATTCAAATTTCACTTCAAAAGTTGTAATCACTCCTACAATACTCTCTGTCCTCCTTTCTTGCTTCATTTTTCTCCTTAGTACTCATCATCCAACACTGTATATATTTACCATCTTATTTATGAATTCTTCCCTTTCATTAGAATGTAGGTTCCATGCAGGCAAGGATATCTGTATATTTTGTTCCCTGTTATAGCTCTAGCACAAAGATTAGGGCTTAGAATACATTAAGTGCTCAATAAATATACGATGGATAGATGGATGGATGGATGAAAGATTACCTCTTTTCAAAATCTTTCCCTAATGCCATCCCTACCCATTCTGCATCTTGTATCATGGTGCTGATCACATCTTTATTGTTCATGTGTCTGTTTCTCTCTGTTTCTCTCTCTGTCTCTGTCTCTCTCTCTCTCTCTCTCTCTCACACACACACACACACACACACACACACATGCACACACACACACCCCAGAAGTTCTTACACAACAGGAGTGTGATCATGTCTATCTGTGTGTCCCCATCTCCCTACACAGGGCTGGACACAGGAGAGTTATCATTTGTGTTGAATGGAAATTGTCCCCATCCAAGAGGTACAGTTGTGCAGGAAACCAGCAGAGGGCAGCACGAGGTCATGCATGACTATTGTCTTCTAGAGCCAGTCTTCTCAGGTAAGTAGGGACTGGTCTCAGATGGAGATGGACTGTAGTCTCAGGCTGACTTAGACACACAGATCTAGTGCTATTCCCTCAGTAAAGGACTCAGGAGGGCCCAGGCAGCCTCTCCTGGTTACCCCCACCCCTTGCTGATTCAGCATCTCCTGCCATTTACGCCTTCATCCACACCCAGCATTGATGGAGGGAGTGCACGTACACACACAGCCCTTCCTCAATTATAAGAGCCTTCCCTTCACCACCTTCTCTCCCAGCCTGTGCTGTTTAAGTTCCCTGCTCCAAATAGGATTTCTCAGAGGTCTGTTTCCTGGCCTCCCTGTCCACTCAATGCACTTAGCAATTCCCTTGAAGTCCTTTAATGCCCACCATTTAAATTTAATCCTACCACAGGCACTACCAGGAGGTGAGCATTGTTAGTTCCAATTTACAGATGAGAAAACAGACTCAGAGAGGAAAAGGAACTCACCTAAGATCACACAGTTTAGTGGGTGAAGAGGCTGAGACTCAACACCAGACTGTACTGGTCCAGGGCTCCTTCTGGTCCAGCTGCAACCCCCCCTCCAGCCCAAGCCCCCAGGGAAGAGGGCAGGAGCAGGTGTTCTGGAGGTCATAGTGTACGTGCTTTCCTCCCGGGATTATTGTTCTCATCCTAAAATAAACCCAGTCGCTCCAGACTTTCTTTTTTTTCCCTCCCAATATAAACCCTGGGGACCTCTGCCTGCTTCCTGGGAACTCTTACAGAACAGAGCTTGGATATTACTGGTGTATTCCAGGGCCAGACACGGGGCTTCGCACATGGTAGGGGCTTCCTTAAGGCAGGATTGTCGGATGGATGGATGGATGGATGGAGTCACCAAGATGAAGGACAATGCCTGGAAACTCTATTTAGAGTCTCCTCTGCTCTTCCAATAATTTAATTCAGCAAACAGTCCCTGAGGTCCCTCCAACACTGGACCCTGTTCTGGGTGCTAAGACACCGTCAGTATATGGGGAAACTGAGGCTTGCAGCAACAAAAGCTTGCAGCAACTCGGAGGAGACTGTGCCTGGAATAGAAGAAGAGACCCGGCGGGGGCAGCCCTCACCCCTGCCCACAATAATGCTGGGAACCAGTGTTGCTTCCTGCTGCCTGGGACCCACCGGGAGAAAAACCATTGTTTAGCTTGGAGCTTGGCCCCTTTCCTACCACCCAATCCTTCCCTTTCCCATTGTCTTTAGCCCTCTCATCAGGGTACAGGAAGCAGCTGCCGACACAGCAGCAAAAAGAATGGGGAAGGGGCTGGGGGGAGCAGATGAGGCCATCCCAGGAGAGGTAAGACGCTTCAGCTGGTTGTCCCTTCCTAGATGAGCTGCAGACAAAGGCCCAGGCAGCAGACTCCGCCAGTATGGAGCTGGGCACCAGGTGCAGAACTCAGGCTTCAGAGGCTCAGATCCAGATTCAAGCCCCAGTATCTGCCACTGATGTGCTGTGTGTCCCTGGGCAAGCCTCTTACAATCTCTGAGCATCAATTTTCTTCTCAGTTAGAGCAAGGATAAGTTGCTTGCCTAGTGAGGATTAGCTTATTGCAGTCACAATTAACACAAAAATGCCTAATACCTGAGTGTTTTTAAATGTTCATTTCTGTTCCTTCCCCCCACTTTAACCATAGAAAAACACCAAGAAAGACGATGGCAAAGGGTGTTATTGTAGCAGATGGAAGCAGCGCTTTCTATTAGGTAAATGAAGATGTATTACCACAACTGGGTCATCATCAAAATCACACTTAATAAATCTGTAATAAATCACATTTAATAATTAATAATCACATTAATGGAACAGGTACATTTATTGAGCAGTTACTATGAGTCAGGCACATTACTTCTTCACAGTTATGCTGTGAGTTAGGTATTGTCAGGGCCAGCTTCATGGGTATGTGACCAGTGCAGTTGCACAGAACCCGTAACTCAGAAGTTTGCCCCACAATTGGGGTTTAATGCTCTGTGGTCGCCATCTTGAAATTCTTAATCATTTTATTTTTGAATTTCTGGTTTGAAAGTGAAGTCTGATGGAACATGGAGCATACACTGGGGACTTGGAAGCTCCACTCATACATAGTCCTGCCTCTCCTAACCTCCCTCTCCCCGTCCCCAGGAGGGGTTCTAAGCTGCCTGTCCCCCTGCCCCGCCTCATCCTAGACAGGGGCCTGCGTGCAGGCACAAAGAGGGCTGGGTTGGCGGTGCATGCCAAGTCTAAGGAAGGCCCCCCCCCGCCCCGTGAGGGTCCCTATGCCCAAGGGAGCACGACGTTAACTAGTGAGCAATAAACAGCAGGATGTGCTGAGCAAGAAATCATGAGAGAACGGAAAAAAGCTTTTTTCCTGATTTTTGAACAAGGGGCCTTGCATTTTCTTTTGCACTGGGCCCCACAAATTATATGGCTGGTCCTGGGTACTCTTATTACCACCATTTCACAAAAGTGGAGGCTCAAAGAGGCTCAGCCACTTGTCCAAGGTCACACAGCTGCCAAGTGGCAGAGTTCAGATGTGGACTTCGATCCCAGAGAAGAGAGGATTCTTAAAGCTCTTAAAGCTCTTAAAGAGCTTCAGCCCAGGAATCAGAAGTCCTGGATCCCATTTCTGATCATGGCCCTAGGCAGGTTTGCCCCCACTCTCTGCCTCAGTTTTCCCAAGTGAAGGTGCTCTGTAGAGTCTTCTAAGATAGCACAGCATCTCAAGAGGCTTTGTCACTCACACAGGATGGAATTCTGAGCCCAGGGAAGTCATCCTTGCTCACTCTCCCCACAGAGCTGCTAGGAGGATTCAGCAGGCATCACCCACCCTACATGACACTTCACAGCATATAAACACTTTCATGCTGCTCCCTCCCCCAAAAAGCACAGAGCAGAAGGCTGGGCAGGGAATATTCTTATTCTCATTTTACTGACAGGAAAGTTGGAGTACCAGAGCTGCAAAGTGACTTATGGAAGATCACATTGCGTTTCAGGCAAGTTTTGAATGGGTAACAGGCCTCCCTAGGCACAAGATCATAATATGAACATCCCCAAATGAAAACATGGGTTACAATCTTGAGGAGTCCTGGTGTAGGAGGGCACCATGGGCTCCTCAGTGCAGGAGCCCTTGCTCTGAGACGGTTGGATTACTCTAATCGTTGGCCTTGAGGGTCCCAGGTATGAGGGAGGAGGCTAGGGAGGTACCAAGAGCTCCTGAGAGAAAAAAACATCTGGCCATCAGTTTTCAAAGGATGACTCCGCATCTCATGGGATATTTACCCAACACAGAAGGGTGTATTATCTATAGACCAATAGACAAACAGGCAGACAGAGGGACTGAATGGTAGATCCAGCAGAAGCATCCCATTAGCTCTCAACTACCCTCCTCCAGCCTCCCCACCCATGACCAGTCCATTGCATGAAAGGGCAGGGCCTGGCTGACCAGATGTCATTGTAACTAGGTGATACATCGTTGGCTCCACCTTACTCCCTTGGGTTCCTCAGTCCCTGGTTCCCTTGGTGAACATGCAACATCTACAGCACAGGAGGGCCATGGGAAGGGCCATCCTGGGTCAGTCACCCCTTTTGCCTGTGTCTTCTTATGAATACAGGGTTTGTTTGTGAAATGGTTCTTGAAGTCAAGACCTTTTCTTGTCCATCCCTAGACCTTCAGGGAGGTGCTACTGCAGAGTTTTCCAATAAAACTTTCTATAATGATGGAAATGTACTGTTCTGTGCTGCCCAATAGCCACTAGCCACATATGGTTGTGGAGCACAGTGGCCAGTGAGACTGGGGAACTAATTTAAACTTTTAATTTAATTTTAGTTAAGCTAAATGTAAATTTAAATTGCCATATGTGGCTAATGACTACTTATTATATTGGGCAGTGCAGCTCTAGAAACAAAAGGAGACAAAAAAAAAACCCAAAATAACTGCCCATGTTTGGGGGCTTCAAAAGCACTTTCACATGCATCTTCTCATTTGTCTGTCCTGTGAAATAGATATTAATCCTCATTTTGCAGAGAGGAAAACTGAAACTTAGAATTTATATGGCTTCCATGCAGACAGTTAGCAAATATTCAAAGCATGATTTCGTTGCAGATCTCTTGATTCCAAAACTCCACTCATACCTCTGTATAACTCTGCCCACTCATGTAGGCATCACATATATATTGGATCATCTACCTCTGGTCTAGACACATAAAGATAAATAAGAGACAGACCCAGACTTTGGGTGGGTCCCTAGACAAAGACAGTGTGATTGACACAATAAGAATGTGGGTATAAAAATTACTTTAAGCAACTTTTTTCCAAGTAGTTCAAAGCACTTTGCTTTAAATACCATCTACATCTGATGACTTTCAGATTTACATTTCAGGCCCCAACCTCTGCTGAGAACTCCAAATAGATATACCAAACGGTCCATCTGAATACTGAATTGACTTCTCAAGTTTGCCCCAAATCTGTTCTTTCCCATCTCAGTAAACAGCAATTCCTTTCTTCCAGTTGTTCCACCCTAAGACCCTGGAGTCATCTATTACTCCTCTTTTTTTGCTCACCTTCTGTGTAAACCATCAGCAAATATTGTTAGCTCTGTGGTCAAGAAGCATCCAAAATGCTCACCATCTCCACAACTGCCATCATCTTTATTTGTCCCTCACTGTTCCCTGATTCTCTTTTCCACACAGTGGCTTAGATCTTTCAAAAATCTAAGCCAGAGCTTAAAGCACCAAGGGTTTTCCAAAGTCCTCACAGTGGTCCATAAGGCCCTACAAGATCTGCCCCTGGGGCTTCCCTGGTGGCGCAGTGGTTGAGAATCTGCCTACCAATGCAGAGGACACAGGTTCGAGCCCTGGTCTGGGAAGATCCCACATGCCACGGAGCAACTAGGCCCATGAGCCACAATTACTGAGCCTGCGCGTCTGGAGCCTGTGCTCCGCAACAAGAGAGACCGCGACAGTGAGAGGCCCGCACATTGCAATGAAGAGTGGCCCCCACTTGCTGCAACTAGAGAAAGCTGAAGAGTGGCCCCCACTTGCCACAACTAGAGAAAGCCCTCGCACAGAAACGAAGACCCAACACAGACATAAATAAATAAATAAAATTAGAAAAAAAAAAAAAAGATCTGCCCCTGATGCTTGTCTGACCTTATTTTCTACCGCTCTCCTCTTGCTCTTCAGGTCCAGCCACAGCAGGTCTTCCAGGCCACTCCTTCCTCTTGGCCACTTGCACAACTCACTCCCTCACTGCCTCCCAATCTCTAACCAAAGGTCCCCTTATCACAGAGGCACTCCCCGTCCCCTTATCATGTTTCAGTTTTCCTCATACTATTTATTATCTCCTGACATTTTATATGTTATTGCTGTCCTCCCACTCGAGTATAAGCTGCAGGAATAGAGTTGGCAGATAAAACACAGGACACCCTGTTAAAAGTAATTTCAGGTAAAATAGAATTAACTTTTAAAACTATGAAGATGTCCCAGACGTTGCATGGGATATACTTATACCAAAAAAATATTCGTTGTTTACCTGAAATTCAAACGTTACTGAGTGTCCTGTATTTTTATTTGCTAAATTGGGCAACCCTATGCAGGAAGGCAGGGATAGTGGTTATCTTGTTTATTGTTCTATCCTCAGCGGTAGAACTGCTCCTGACATATGGTAATCTCTCAATAAATATTTACGCAATGAAAGAATGAACATGTTCAACCGGGTCATTAATCTGTAACACGGCTAAACCTTTAATAAACAGCATGAGAGTCAGAGGGTTGGAGCCTCTAGGCTGGGTTAGTCACAACTTGGGGGGCCCGGGCGGCTGATGAACTTCCCAAGCAGGTCGAGCAGCTGGATGCTTTGCCTGGCCCATCCCTGCTCCTCAAGAAACAAAACTCTGGGCTTCCCTGGTGGCGCAGTGGTTGAGAGTCCGCCTGCCGATGCAGGGGACACGGGCTGGTGCCCCGGTCAGGAAAGATCCCACATGCCGCGGAGCGGCTGGGCCCGTGAGCCATGGCCGCTGAGCCTGCGCGTCCGGAGCCTGTGCTCCGCAACGGGAGGGGCCACAACAGTGAGAGGCCCGCGTACCGCAAAAAAAAAAAAAGAAAAAGAAAAAGAAAGAAAATAAAAGAAACAAAACTTGTCCTTGTCAGCTGAGCTACAGGTCCCAGACCCTCCTGGGGGCGGGGCCTCCTCGACTGGCAGGTGGGACCTGCCCTCGCTGGAGCCTGCATCCTTTTAACACCCCGCCTCCCCACCGCCTCCTCGCAAGACGTCACCAGACGGGCGGCCAATGGGAGCGCGCCTTACTGGCAGGCGGTGTCGGCGGTTGCTGCCAAAGGGAAGTGAGTTGGGGCTGGAGCTATGGCCCGCGTCTGGAGCCCGCGGCCGCCGCCGCCGCCGCCGCCGCCAGCGAGTCGGGAGCAGGTGCGGCCGCAGCCGGAGCGGGGGCCGGAGTCGCGGCTGGAGTGGAGGCGGCGCGTGTGAGTTGCCGAGAGTCGCCCGTGCCGGAACACCTCGAACTCTGGGTGGGAGCGCTTCAGGTGGGCTGAGCCGCCGTCGCCCCTCCTCACCGCGCCCCCAGGCCCAGACAGCAGGGCTGGGGTCTCCCCGGGCGCGGGACTGGCTCCTCTCAGGCCAAGCCCTCCAGGCTGGGCTCTGGGTCTTCCTCGGCCTCTGGCTTCCTTCAAACTCAGGCCGGAGGACGGTGATCATCTCAAACTCGGGCATTTTCTCTGTCGGGGTGGTAGCGGCTGGGAGCCCCCTCCTGCTGCCAGCTAGGGAGGGAACAGCGCCTTCCCATCGTCTCGCTCTGCATCTCTCCCTCTCCTCCCATTGAAGAACAAGTTTCTTTTTTTCTCTCCATTGGAAATTCTACCCCGGAAGTCCAAAGCACCCATCTGTGTCCTTCCCCAGCTCCTGGAGCACCCTTAGAAATACTATATACTGACCAGGTCTGAGAGTCTCTTGACTTGACTTTTTATTTTCTTTGGGAGACAAAGGTTCCCCCCTCCTCCACGTCCAACACCCCCTTCGGTAACTGACAGTGCATGCCTAGGACTTTATCCATTTGGATCACCAGCTCCCTGGCCATCTTTAGGTGACTTCCCCCACCCATCTGAGTTACAGTTTCCTCTGGGCTCCAATCTCCAGCCCCCAGCGGATCTGGTCAGTCCCACTCCTGGGTGGGACTGACCAGAGGGGCTCTGGCCCAGGATTCCTCACCCTGGAAGGCGGCTCCAAGGCCTCGAGAGAATTGGGCGTCGGGTACGAACCTGGCAGCTCAGGAGTGGGTGCTCCACTTACCCCACACAAGAAGATGAAAAAGCGCAAAGAGCTCAATGCACTGATCGGCTTGGCTGGGGACAGCCGGAGAAAGAAGCCCAAGAAAGGCTCAGGCCACCGCCTGCTTCTCACCGAGCCTCCTGACTCAGACTCTGAGTCCAGCTCAGAGGAGGAAGAGGAATTTGGTGTAGCTGGAAATCGCTCTCGCTTTGTCAAGTGAGTAATGCAGTACTCAGGGGTGGGATGGGGAAAAGGCATCTCCTTGCACTACCAAGGAGGCAAATCAAAGGGAAGGAGAAGGGAGTTCTTAGGGAGAAAAAAGTGTGTCGACCTTGGAAGGCACAGAGGGAGGAAGAATGTTAGGGAGAAGATGAGTTCAGTTTCTGAATGAAGGATAAATTAGAGACCTATCTCTGAGTATGCAAAGAAGAGCTCTGAATCTAGGGTGGAAGGGTGGACTTGGGGAACGTGCTAAGAGCCCAGAGAGACCAAGGTGGGAGTAGCAAAGAAGCTAAGAATAGGGAACTAAGAACAGAGAAATTTGGGGGACTAGACCTTTTGTTAAGTATAGGAGAGACAGGGACCTTAGGACTGCAGGTTTTTTTGTTAGGTTGGTTGGATTTTTTTGGTTGTTGTTTTTGTGGGGGGGTTGTTGTTGAGGGTTTTTTTGTTTCTGTTTTTTTTGCACTCTTGATGGGTCTGAATCTTGGTGATGGGGGAATATGGTGAGGGACATTCTGTTAAAAGCATGAGCCTTGAGAGAAATGACGGGTGGGAAACAAAAAGAAGAAGCCGGTTTTCTCAAACCACTTTTAGATGGTGCAGCCACTAGACAAATCCAGTAGTGAGTACAAAGACATTGCGAATTGGGGGTTACGGTAGGAAACGGCTGAAGGGAACCTTGAAGGTGCCCTTGGACTCTCTTAAGGAGCACGTTAAAAGAAGAATATGCTGCTGAGGTTGTGGAAGCAAGAGCTAGGCAGAAGGTTGGGATGCTAAAAGAAAAGAGATTGAATCCTTTGAGGTTTGTTTGTTTAGAATGTCTGTGTCCTTTTATGTTAAAGGAAGAGATTGGTTTCTTTGCCACGTGAGGTAGTTCAGGGTAATCCTGGGTTTGAGCTGTGAATATCTGATGAAGTGGAATAGTTAACTGGAATAGTTATCCTGTTGGGTTAGTTTAGACCTTGAGTGCTGGTTGAAATTTGGTGTGAAATCTAACCCCTTTCTATGTTTCCCTTCCTTCTGAGCCAGTAAGCTGGAGTGTACCAGGTGTCCATTTAAACCTACTGTCTACTTTTTTTCATTCCATTTGGAGTAAAACTCACTCAAAAGTTTATAAAGTTTCAGTAAACTGAAACGAGGTCCTCTGGCGTGAGTATGTATTTAAGAGAGAGACATAGATAAGTGAATTACAGTACAGTGATGGAATGGCAGAGAAGCTCTGGTCTTTACACTTCCCTAACCTGAGCCAGTTTCCAAAGAAACTGATGATGACTTGATGATGGCAGTGAGCTGCAGTGCCCGCAGGTGCTTCCTGTAGCTCACAGGAACTCCCTCTGTTTCATGTGCAGTTTGAAACCTTCGTCCCCTATAGATGAACTCTTTATAGGTCCTATTATTTAGACATATTCAACCTGCTGTTCAGATTTAAGTGTGTTACCCCTGTGTTCCCTGGTGAATTAACTGGTATTCATTAGAGATTATAATTGCATGGCAAAACGTGCTATTTTGAATAAAGCTGTATTCAAATCTTTTTTGTACTCCTGGTTGAATTTGTTCTTATGATCAGGGGAGACTATTTACGATGCTGCAAGATCTGTTATCCCCTCTGTGCTTTTGTCATCCTTGCCGCCTGTGTCGTGGCCTGCGTTGGCTTGGTGTGGATGCAAGTTGCTCTGAAGGAGGACCTGGATGCCCTCAAGGAAAAATTTAGAACAAGTAAGTGGTCACCCTTTTCAGAGTATAATTTTGGACTCTTCTTCCAGGTTCTAGGACAAAGTGAACCACACTGAATTAAGACTTTTGCTCACTCTGATGAAGCAATTATATGTTCCTGTCAGCATTTTTAAACTCTTTCTTAGCTGTCAGCTTGAATGCAGTAACAGTTACTCATTTTTAAATCCACAAACCAAAAACAGTGCTTATGCACCACTAGGACAAATAGCATCTGAAATAATGGTATTGCAGTCAACACTTACAGTGCAGAAGGCAAGGGCTAAGATCCAGAAGTGTAGAATCTTGGTTAATCTCCACCTGTTACCACTTCATATTCCCCAACTATAAAGTGGCAATAGCAACACTAGGCTGTTTCCTTCCTCCTCACAGGGACACTTGAGAAAGCATGTGGGAGTGTCTGTCAGACAGTTTCCTCCTTAAGAAAAACCTATAGAAACATAGGACTGAGCAGTAATAATGATAGCCAGCATGTATGGAGTGCTTACTGTATGCCAAGTCAGAAATAAATATTTGTCTCATGAGTGTTTTAAAGTTTAAGAAACTTTAAGTTGAAGAGTTTTATATATTCAAAATTGTCAAGTTGTATTTTGCACATCCAAAGTTCTTTTTCTGAAAGGTGTGTTTGCATGGTAGCTTCAACCTGTTTTAACCTAAAGATCTTCCTTTAGCAATACTGAGATCTTTAGTTCTAGGTTGCAAGGGTTAATTTTCTAAAGCTAGTAAAGTTATACCCAAAAGATGCTTTACTCAGTCTTTGTTTTAACTAACAATTAGTGCATAGCTACAATTACAACCTGAATTTTATTATAAATAATAAAATTAATTTTTAAAAAATTTCTAAGCTAAGGAAGCAGTTTCAGGTTAATCAAAAATACCCTAACTTTAGCAGCTTTAACACACCAGGAAACTGACCACCAGGCTTTCTCAAGGTCATAAAGAAATCTGGCCCCAGAACTAGAATTAAGAGTTGTTTCCTTACTTCCTCTCTTAAGCCATAGGAGATCACAACCTCCTAGCTTTCCTTCACCCCAGCTTCTCTTTGCTGCCCGCAGTTAGTTAAGTTCCAAACCTGACCTAGGGACAGCTAATCCTTAGTGAGTATGTTAATGACGTTCCTAGTGGTTGCTTGAAAAAAATATATTGAGGGGCTTCCCTGGTGGCGCAGTGGTTGAGAGTCCGCCTGCTGATGCAGGGGACGCGGGTTCGTGCCCCGGTCCGGGAAGATCCCACATGCCGCGGAGCAGCTGGGCCTGTGAGCCGTGGCCACTGAGCCTGCGCATCCGGAGCCTGTGCCCCACAACAGGAGAGGTCACAAAAAAAAATATATATATAGATAGATAGATAGATAGATAGATAGATAGATAGATACTAACTTTGGTTTTCTTCTGAGCTTCTGATTCAGGGAATGGGATAGGGTAGGCCACAGTTCTCTGCCAGGATCATCCTGACCTATATGTTTTATCAATTGGTGGGATCAGACTACAGTGTAAGAATGAGATTTGTATTCTAGTTATTTTCCCTCCTGAATGCTGTCCTTAGCAGTATTACAAGGTGTTTTTAAGGCCAGTGTTTTCTTGGTAAGTAGTAATCATAACTTGGAAATGAGGTTCTGAGAAGCAGTGTTTAACTATAAATAATCACTGACGACACTTGTCTGTGCCATCATCTCTCCGTAACTAGTTGGGCCTCCTCCATTTGTACTACAGCTTGTTTTGGTTACATATAGGAGTTATTTATTTATACATTTCAAAACATTGCTCACTTCTGCCTTCCAGGGATTCATTTCTCTGATTGCTCTGTGCCTGTGTTTTCAGGACACCAGTGTAATTTGTACCTTAGCTGAGCTTTTCATTTTCAGGAAATTTCTTTGTTTAGAAATGCATATTTGAAGTGTATACATGTAATAGACCTGACATTCAATCAGGCAACAAATATTTATTGAGCACATGTTAATACAAATATTTATTGAGCACATGTTAATACCTGGAAATACTCTATTCAGGAGATGCCAGGAGTTGTACCCTGGACTGTGAGACCTGCTTTCTATCACTGAGCAGCCTTCCCCTGGGACCCTGACTGCATTTGTCAGCCAGTTGAATGAAGCAGATTCAGAATTGTCAGTCCAGCTGCTCTGTGGGCTTTGGTTTGCTGCAATAGATACGCCAGCACCTATACTGTCGAAAGCAGGACTTCCTGAGGGAGGATGGGGTAGGGCCTGGGGCATAAATCAGTCCGCAGGCTGAACCATTGTGGACTACTTGGCAAGAGTTTTTTTGTGAAAACCATTTTCTTGGCTAAATGAGGTTAATCTTGTTAAACTTAAATAATCTTCCTTTGAATTATGCTTCTACTTTCAATATATTTCAATAAGTTTATTTTTATTTCTTGTTTTTCAAGAGGACAGTGGAAGTAAGACCACCTGCTGACCTGGTTTAAATACCTTTTTGAAAAATTCAGAGCCCCTTGTCCTTTATCTCATTATCTTCCAAGACACTTGTGAGGAAAGGAGGCAGGATTGCTGAAATATCTGGAACAGAAAGCAAAGCAGATAGGCTTGGTATTTTTCCCTTGAGGCCAAGGAGTAACTTGATCCTTAAGCTTGAAGTGCTGGCTGGGCTGAAACTCTCAGCTCAGTATTCTTCTTCTAGAACCAGGTACTCCAGAAGACCTCCACAGTTGTTATAAAGAAAATTCTATTCCCAAGCAATCTTCCCTATCGCTCAAGGCTAAAGTGAGGGGAAAGAATTTGGAAGAAAAACACAGTATTGATAAATCAGACATCTTCATTGCTGGTCATACAGGGAGAGTAGCAGTTTGGTCATTCAGTGCAGAACTTAAAAATGGTCTTGTTAGGCTATAAGCATCTGTGACAGCTGAAGTATACTAGAAAGAGTATTGGTCTTAGAAGCACAAGGTTTGACTGTTGAATCCTGACTTGCTCATTACTAGCTATGAAACATAGGCAAGTCACTTATTCTTTCTGAGCCTCATTTTCCCATCCATAATATGTAAAGATGTATTTGTGCTATGAAAGCACTTTGGGCATTCCTCTGTCATAACACCTGTCACATTGTATAGTAATTCTGGGGCGACGCCTTGCTCCCCACTAGACTGAGAGCTTCAGGGTCTTTTGTATGCACTAGTGCCAAGTACAGGGCCAGGCACACAGTAGGGACTCGATCACAAGATGAGTAATTACATAAAAGTTATTGTAAATTATAAAGATGTATAATTATAAAGTATTGTTATTGGCATTCTATGTTGTATCTAAAGGGTATAGGCAAAAATCTCCATTTCCTGATCTTAAAGATCAGGAAAAGGGCTAAGTAAGTTCTTCTGAGTATTACTATACTAAATTTTAAATAAGTTGCTTTCCATGTTGAAAGAACATGAATTAGTAATCATAAGTTGTTTGTTTACTACACTTCATTCCATTTATGTAATCAGAGTGCCTTTACTTGTCTTATCTCTCCTAAAAAACCCCAAATCAGATCATGAATATAATCCCCTCTTAGCTTATACAATGCTCAGGATCCAGAGTGTTTTCAGGGCTTGGCAGACTCACATGTTTATTAGTTAATAATTTTAATCCAAGTTATTTATGTGTTTGTCTTACTTCCTCCTCTACTTAATTCATATAGATTACAGGAAAAAAAGAGACTCTCCCCCAGCCTTAGGATGTTTTACCAACAGAGAATGGCAGACGTGTGTGGGATAAGTTTTTCTTTATAACCTAACTGAATATATGAAATTCAGTTGGGTGCTATAAGGGCTACATTAATTTCGACTGACTGGTAAAATATTCCTACCACATGAGATGAATGTATTCCTGCAAACTGTGTGTAAATCAAATGTTACATTAAAAGCACATAGCCAAGTCTACTATTTTTTAAAGAAATCCTTCAGCACATATTTTTGAAAAGTGAATAAAAATATCTAATTTCTTTTAATAATTCTGAATTTTCAGGTAGTGGGTTTGCTTACAGTGAGGATACCACCACCACCCCCTGATTTTTGTGGGGATTTTTTTGTTGTTGAATTTATTTATTTGTTGAGTTTTCTTTGTTTAACTTAATAGGATAATATTAACTCCATTTCATACCATACAGTCATTTCACTGGACAGGCATTTGCATGCTTCTGTGTACCTGGGACTGCGCTGGGCCCAGGAATACAGGACCCAATAAGACCTGTCCTCAGACAGCTCTCTGTCAGTCTGATGGAGGGGACAGACAAGTAAATAAGTATAGCACAGTGTGTTCAGTGCTCAGTAGAGTTTGGAGTGGTAAAGAGGTAACGGTGGTCCAAGGTGGGGGCCAGCTCTTTGTGCTGAATCTTGAAAGGAATTAACTAGGCTAAGGTGGCAGAAATGAAGAAGGGGCAAGCCAAGGGCATCTAGGCAGAGAGAATAGTGTGTGCAGTCACTGAGGCTTAAAGAGGTTGGTGTGTCAGGAAAATCAGCTTGGCTAGAAAGTAGATTGAAGTGGTAGCTAAAGTGATGAGAAATATGGTTGGGAGGTAAGCAAAGGCCAGATTTATTCAGTCTCTAATACTTACTGAGTGCCTGAAATGTGCCAGGTATATTCTAAATGCCAACTATACAGAAATGAACAAAAAAAGTCTGGGAACTTACATTTTAGTAAATTATTTTTTATCTGTCCATTATGCCAGTTTTTGGTTTTAAGGAAAGCATACGATAACTAATCAGGCAGTCTGTGGCTTTAAAAGAAAGACATAGGTTTTATTCTGGAGGACCAACCACTATCAATCAGTATTTTATTTTCCATGAAAAGGAAAGAATACTCTAAAGAAAGAAGAGAAAGCACTCTTTCAGGCCTCTACCTTCAGGCTGGCAAATCTCTAAACCATCCATGAGATGTTGTTTCCCAAAAGAAAGGCCAAATAATACCCTATACTTCACCTAACATTTTCCTTTATCTTCTGTTTCACTTTGAGCTTTTGGGTTGATTTAAGAAAACACTATTTGCTGTTTATGAAAAAGATTTAAAATCTTCACTCTCATAACAGTACTTGAAAGGTGGTAAGAATCTATCTTGCGTTTGACCAATTTGAGATAGAAAAAAAATAGATTTAAACATTTAGAGATATAACTTAGGCTGTCACCTTGAACATTAATGGAGTAAGGTTTATAAATCTTCATTGACCAGTCAGAAAGCTTCTTAATTGAGCAGGTCAGTACTTAACATTTATTTATCACGTATTGTATGCCTGGCCAGCTGTGTGTAGTGCTTTACAGCCATTCTTTCACTTAAAATATACTTCACAGGATGGTTAGAATTATCACTGTATTACAGATGAAGAAACTAAGCTCAAAAAATTTGAGTAGTTTGCTCAGAATCACAGTTAGTAAGTTACAGAGTTGAAATTCAAATGTAACTCTTTCTGCTGATGTTGTTTGTTATCATTCTTAGCCACCTGACTTTAAAAAGTTGTATTGCCAGTAGTGAAATCGCCCCAGTTAAATGGAGCTTTAGCGTTAAAGATATACATTTACGTAAATAAAAGAACAGTGGAGTTGATAGATGTGAATTGTCATTATCCTCCCAGAATTAACTTTCATTAATCTATCTTCTTTCCTGCCGTATGATCATTTTTTCATCTTGGAGCCATGAGGGAACTTTATGGCTATTTATCATTGTTCTTATTTTTGCTTTTAGTGGAATCTAATCAGAAAAGCTCATTCCAAGAAATTCCCAAACTTAACGAAGAACTACTCAGCAAACAAAAACAACTTGAGAAGATTGAATCTGGAGAGCTGGGATTGAACAAAGTCTGGATAAACATCACAGAAATGAATAAGCAGGTAGCAAAAGTGTGATTCTATTTCTGTGTAAGCTATGAATATTTCATTTTGCCTGTTTAGTATGTATCTGTAAGTATAGGGAACTCACTTCAGATTGTTTTACTTTTTGAAATGGTGCTTTGCATACTGTGATCCCAACACATTAAAGTCAGGTAAAATAGGTAATAATTATGCATCTACCCAATATTTAAAATGTTAACCCTTTCTGCAAAGGAACAGAGTTTTACCAAGTTAGAGGAAGTTAGAAATTCTTGAATCAACTTTTCCTAAGGAACAATGTAGGTATTAAATTTAAGAACAGTGTCGTCTAACGCCCAAGAAAATTGGATAACTTGTTTTTATTAGATAGTGAGAGCTTATCTTGTTTAATATAGTTTACAGACTTACAGCCTTGCGGTGTAGTGCTATATGCTGTACTAAAAACTTAGCAGCAGCTAATGATAAGTATTATTCTAGAATAGCATTGGAGGAGATGGCAGAGTTGGTTAAATACCTTGACCAGGCAAGCAGGACTAGAGCCAAAACTTTTCCAGTCCCTAAATTGGCCAGATCTCACATTCATTCCGAAAGAGGGACTCTGCCAGAGGAAAAGAGCATATTCAGAAGATGTTGATGCAGCATTGTCAGGATTCAGCAGTCAAACCTTGTGCTTATATGAATAAGGTGCTGCAGTTGCCACTTGGTAACTATAGCCCCTGTTCTCAGTTTCTGTGGCTTAGTTAAGAAAGACATGTGCATCGAGAAGAAAACTCAAGTGCCAAGTGAATAGTACACCCACAAAGTGCTTAAAGCTAGTTTTCCCTGTCATCCCTGTCGTGGCTAAGAGGATATTCTCTTCTCAGAGTGGAGTCACAAAGTTCAGAATCAGCCAGGGCAGAGAGCACCATGCTAGAATAAAGTGCTTGCCAATGTTTTGGAAGCTACCCCCTCCTTTCAGCAGTAGTTTGGGAATGGGGCGGTTCAGCACTTGCGACCAGAGATCAGTGACCTGGGGCAGAAGCTTTCAAACTTCTGCCTGGAACCCACATTAAGAAATATTTTCCATCATTACCCAGTAAACACATGCATACATGTATGTAACTGAAATAAAAGTTTCTGAAAACAGTCACTTGTCCTTAATATTATGCTGCCTTAGGATATTTTATTATTTTTTGTTCAGTTCTCTTTCATTTTTAAAAAGTATTCGTGAAATAATTGATGGGTTGCAGCACCTAGTATTTATTAGTTATCATTTAGCCTTGGACTCTGAGTTATAAGGGAAAAACAGGTATTCACTCCGTTTTTACAAGAAAAATAGGATAAACTGTGGTCTTGCTTGTATTCACAGAGCAAATGAGCAGTTTGTCCAGAGAGTACATCAGGTGAAAGTAAACCACCATGAAGCACTGAGAGACAATTAGCATCTCTCTCTGGGGCAAACTGTGGGTTCTTTATAGTAGCCAGTCATGGAGTTTACTGTTCTGAGGCATCTAATTACACCAGAAGGTTGTATATTGTGTTCTGAGCTTTGAGCACAGTACTGATGGTGATGGCATTTAAGATGGTAACTACCACTCATTAAATGCCTTCTTTATGCAGGCCCCTATTAGATGTACTACATATGAGATCTCCTTTCTCCTTTTTCACTTCTATAACTCTATGAAGAAGGAGGTGCTATCTCCATTTTTTTTTTTTTTTTTTTTTTTTTTTGCGGTACACGGGCCTCTCACTGTTGTGGCCTCTCCCGTTGCAGAGCACAGGCTCCGGACACGCAGGCTCAGCGGCCATGGCTCACGGGCCCAGCCGCTCCATGGCATGTGGGATCTTCCCGAACCGGGGCACGAACCCGTGTCCCCTGCATCAGCAGGCGGACTCTCAACCACTGTGCCACCAGGGAAGCCCATATCTCCATTTTATAGATAAGAAAACTAAGGCTCAATGAGGTTAAGTAGTTTGCCCAAGGTCAACAGCTGTGTAGCAGTTCTAACAAAAGATTCAAGTTGTAGGAGCCTGTTTTCTTTCCAATTTTCTACTCTGCCTTCCATCTTTATAACCTCTAAAGGACACAGTAGGTGCTTAGTAGATAAAGGTGAAAGGATGTGAAGTCAAGTCCCTATCAGGGCTCATAATCATTCATCATTGATGATTGTCTGTTTTAGTAACTTTTTTACTTACTATTTAAAGAACACTTAATTTTAACCCCAAAGCAGAAAAGCAGCATTTCAGGCTTTATAGTGTAAAATGGTCTAATAAAATGGTCTACAGTAGCTATTTTTAATTTCACTAATGAAAAGTCATGTAATATGCATGAAAGTCATGACTCATCTTTTGGCTGGAATGTGGGGGATTTTTCCTTAATGGTTTGTACCTAATTCAACTTTTTAGACTCTTTGAGTTGCAATGTGTGACTTTAGAGATAAGTTCTATAACACTTGAATCCAATCTGACATGCTAGAATGTGTCTATCAGAGACCAAAGCAGTCCCAGATATCAATAATGGGAGAGTGCCCCTTGTTTCTCTATTCTAGTTAAACATGTAGCTTTGCTGTAGTTTTCCATAGGTTTGGGCATTATTCCACCCAAGAGAGGGGCTGAAAAATGGAATCCAGCTTTGCCCTTTCTGGGACTGTAACTGAGTCCTAGTGACAGTGTGTGGTCCAGGTCTTATAAGAGAGTAAGAAGTCCTAAGTGTTGCCTGGTAATTGGAGAATTAGTGGTCAGCTCTCCAGAGCATACTTTTTCTGTGAGGCAGCTGATACCCTAGGCCTAGAGCTTTTGGGGCATGGGGAGAAGTGGAACAGCACCTCACCTTACGTTGCCTCGGCTTTCAGGCTGCTCCTCTGGTTTTGGGTGAAATGATAGCTGTTAACCAGCCACACTGGCCATTTGTGAGACCATTACCATTTTTGAGATACCTGTGACTAACATCAGGCTCTGCCACAGCCTCAGGATAGAGCCTTACCTGGGAGAGTAGTTTCTACCCAGATTGTTCCACCTAGAACACAGCTTGTTGTCCCTTTAAGATCTGGCCAGTTGTCACTGAAAGGAGTTGTTCCCTCAGGTGAAAAAAAGGGAACCACACAATTGATAGGTCATTTGGAATAATCATATCCTTGCCCATCAAGTTGGTGTAGAGCCAGTTGTGTACATGATTTGGGACACTGAGTAAAACACACATGGGGGAGACCCCTTCCAAATACTTTATGATTGAGCATGTTAAGATAGTCTTGGAAGGCCCGGTGGAGGTCATGGGGAAAGGGCCAGCCAAGGAAATCTGTCACACCCCTTCCAAAGCTTTGTGATGTGTTTTCCTATGTGTATATTTCTTCCCCATCTTTTGTCTTTAAAATTTCATGAGTAATATGTGAATGTATTCTTATATAAGATTTAATAGTAAAATATACATAGAACTCTTACGAAAACTCCCCTTCAACCACATCTCTGTATGTGCCCCCATCACACACAGATACACACACATAACACACATTCCCTGTCCCCATAGTTCTTCGCTGTCAGTAGTCTGGGCTACATTCTTACAGTCCCCTTTATATGCATTTACAGAATTGTAATAGCTTTTAATATGAATTAGCTTTTAGGTTAGCGTGTGCACATGCACACGCATGTATGTGACTAAATGGAGTCATTAGGTATATATTCTACAGCTTTCTCTGTTTAACTCAGTATATCTACATCCTTAGTGTTAGACATTTAGATGTTTCTAGAGTTTTGCTATTACAAATAAGAAAGCAGTGAATAGTCTTGAACGTACATCTTTATGCTGGTGAACATAAAGTAATCTTTTTTTAATTTGTTTTCTTCCAGTTTTATTGAGATATAATTAATATACAGCACTGTATAAGTTTAAGGTGTACAGCATAATGATTTGACTTAATACATCTAAAATGATTATCACAGTACATTTACTGAACATCCATCATCTCATATAGATACAAAATTAAAGAAGTAGAAAAAATATACATATTTGTCCCTGTGATGAGAACTCTTAGGGTTTACTCTCTTAACTTTCATATATAACATACAGCAGTGTTAATTATGTTTATCATGTTGTACATCACATCCCTAGTACTTATTTATCTTATAACAAGAAGTTTGTACCTTTTGACCACCTTCCTCCCACTCCCCCTCCCCTCATAATTCCCCCCCACCCTGCCTCTGGTAACCAACCACAAATTTGGTCTCTTTTTATGAGTCTGTTTGTTTGTTTTTGAACTATAATTGACCTGTAATACTGTTAGTTTCTGTTATACAACATAGTGATTTGATATTTATATACATTTCAAAATGATCACCACAATAAGTCTAGTTACTTATGCCACCATATAAAGATAATATGTAGTTATTAACTGCATTCCTAACACTGTGCATTTCATGCCTGTGACTCATTTATTTTTCACCTGGAAGTTTGTACCTCATAATCTCCCTCACTTAGTTCTTTCCTTCCCCCACGCTTCCTCCCCTCTGGCAAACACCTGTTTGCTCTCTGTATCTGTAACTGTTTCCATTTTGTTACGTTTGTTCATTTGTTTCTTAGATTCCACATATAAGTGATATCACACAGTATTTGTCTTTCTCTGTCTGACTTATTTCACATAGCATAACATCCTTTGGGTCCATCCATGTTGTCACAGATGGCAAGATTTTATTCTTTTTTATGGCTGAGTAATATTCCATTTTGTATATATGTGTGTGTGTGTGTGTGTGTGTGTGTGTATCATAACACACCACAACTTCTTTATCCATTTATCTATTGATGGGCACTCAGTTTGCTTCCATATCTTTTCTATAGTAAATAATGCTACAATGAACGTAGAGGTATATATATCTCTTCTAATTAGTGTTTTCATTTTCTTTGGATAAATACCCAGAAATGGAACTGCTGAATCATATGGTAGTTCTGTTCTTTATTTTTTTGAGAAATCTCCCTACTGTTTTCCATAGCGGCTGCACCAGTTTACATTCCCAGTGCAAGAGGGTTCCCTTTTCTCCACATCCTCGCCAATACTTGTTATTTGTTGTCTTTTTGATAGTAGCCATTCTGACAGGTATGAGGCAGTATCTCATTATGGTTTTCATTTGCATTTCCCTGATGATTAGTGATGTTGAACATCTTTTCATGTGCCTGTCTTCTTTGGAAAAAAGTCTGTTCAGATCCTCTGCCCATTTTTTAATTGGGTTGTTTGTTTTTTAGATGTTGAGTTGTTTGAGCTCTTTGTATATTTTTGAGTATTAACCCCTCCTCAGATATATCGTTTGCAAATATCTTCTCCCATTCAGTGGGATCCCTTTTTGTTTGGTTGACAGTTTCCTTCACTGTGTAAAAGCACTTTAGTTTGATGAAATCCCATTTGTTTATTTTTGCTTTTGTTTCTCTTGCCTAAGGAGACATACTCAAAAAGGTATTAATAAGACCAGTGTCAAAGAGCTTACTACCTGTGTTTTCTTGTAGAAGTCTTATGGTTTCAGGTCTTTACATTTGAGTCTTTAATCCATTTTGAATTTATTTTTGTTCATGGTGTGAGAGAGTAATCCAGTTCAATTCTTTTTCATGTAGCTGTCCAGTTTTCCCAACACCATTTGTCAAAGAGGCTGTCTTTTCCCCATTGCATAGTCTTGCCTTATTTGTTGTAGATTAATTGCCCAGATAACTGTGGGTTCATTTCTGGGCTCTCTATTCTGTTCCATTGATCTATGTGTCTGTTTTTGTGCCAGTCCCATACTGTTTTGATTACTGTAGCTTTATAGTATAGTTTGAAATCAGGGAGCATGATACCCATAGTTTTGTTCTTTCTCAAGATTGTTTTGGCCATTTAGAGTCTTCTGTGTTTCCATTCAAATTTTAGAATTATTTGTTCTAGTTCTGTAGAAAATGCCATTGGTATTTTGATATGGATTGCATTGAATCTGTAGATTACCTTGGGCAGTATGGTCATTTTAACAATAATTTTCCAATCCATGAACACGATCTATCTTTCCATCTGTTTGTGTCGTCTTCAGTTTCTTTCATCAGGGTCTTACAGTTTTCCAAGTACAGGTCTTTTACCTCCTTAGTTAGATTTATTCCTAGGTATTTTATTCTTTTTGATTAAACAAGAAACCTTTAGGATAGATTTCTAGAAATGAAATTGCTGAATTAAAGGGTGTGAACGTTTCAAATTGTGACAGATAATCCTAGATAACCATCTAACAAGTCTTCTCCAATTTACATTTCCATTAACAGTGCATGAGAATACCTATTTCCATATGTGCTTTTCAAACCTCAGTGTTATTCATTTCTTTTTAAGGGCATGTGTTAAAACCTCCTTGATGTAACTGCTGCTCTTAAGAGGTTTATAGTTTGCTGAGAGTATCTCTCTGGAGCTGAAGTTTCTCACCCATTTTATTTTTAAATGGATAGAGTTGGAATGTTGAAGATTAGTCTGAGTATTTTGGAGCACTTATGGAGAATTGCATGTTTAAGTGCTTATTAAATTTCATTATTAAAGAGCTAACACTTGGTATTTTGTTTGTATCAGGTACTGTGCTGAGAGCTCTAGATATGTATCTCATTTAAGCCTCATAACCTGTATTAGTCATCTGTTGCTGTGTTACATTTGTCCCAAAGCTTAATGACTTAAAACAACAAACATTTATTATCTCACAGGTTTTCTGGGTCAGAAATTTGGAAGCAGCTTAGTTGAGTTGTTCTGACTAGGATCTCTCTAAGGTTACAGCTAAGATATACGGCCAGGGCTGCATATCTGAAGGCTTGACTGGGACTGAAGCATCCTCACTCACATGGCTGTTGGCGGGAGGTCTCAGTTTGTCCCACCGTGGCTTCTCCATGGGGCTGCTTGAGTGTTATCACAACATGGCAGCCGGCTTATCCAGAGTGAGTGATCCAAAAGAGAGCAAAAAGGAAGACAGTGCTTTTTTATGACCTAGTTTTCAAAGTTGCCCATTGTTACTTGCACTTTATTCTGTGGGCCAAAAGTGAGACACTCAGTGCAGGCCACACTCAAGGGAAAGGGAATTAGTGTCCACCTCTTGACGGGAGGACTATCAAAGAATTTGTGGACATATTTTAAAACCATCATATGTCCCAATGAGATGGTTGTTGTTATACCATGCTACCAGTGAGGAAAATGAGTTCACACTTAATGTAGCCTTATCTCCTACTTCCTAGACTCTACCCTCTACTCTGCTTGGACTACCCTTCTCAGCATCCATCCCAGACACAGAGTGTTCATTCTTAGCCATTCATTCATTTGGTAGATGCTTATTGAATGCCTGTCTTTGTGTCAGGAGTATTTTGGAAAATAAAACAAGACATGGTCCTTGATGACATGGAGCTTACAGTCTAGTGGAGGAGAGAAACCTTAATTTAAAATCACACACATAAATAAATCATTGTCACTCTGAGAAATGCTATGAAGGAAAAGTATTCTGGGCCTATTCTTGCTATTGCTTCTTACCTATTCCCTGATGCCACACTCACCCTTCTAACCTAGAAAGGATAGCTGATTTATTTCTATATATAAAACTCTTACTTCTCTATCAGAGTCTGATTTGAGTCCTGCTTCACTGAACCCTGTCCCTTTCAACCTGCACTAATATTTCCTTAGACTGTATTCAGTATCACATTTAGTACCTTTCTTTAGTGTTACCTATCTACTTCTACCTCTCCCTCTCCCTCCCTCCCTCTCCCCTCCCTCTGCCTCTCCCTCCTCCTCTCTCTTCCCCTCCCCCTCTCCCTCTCCTTTTCTCACTCATATTTTGCTCCTGACCCCCAGGCCTTCTTTCTATTCTTCAAATATGCCAGGCTCTTCCCCACACTGGGACCTTTGCCCTAGCAATTCCCTCTGCCCTGAAATGTACTTCTTTTTATCTCTCTCTGGTTAATTCCTTATTATTTAGATCTCAGTTTAAATTTCATCTTCTAATAGAAGCCCTCTCTGGCAGTCCAATCTAAAGTAGCTACCCAGTCACTCATCATCACCTTATTTTATTTTTTTTCACATCTTTGTTGGAGTATAAATGCTTTACAATGTTGTGTTAGTTTCTACTGTACAACAAAGTGAATCAGCTGTATGTATACATATATCCCCATATATCCTCCTTCTTGAGCCTCCCTCCCACCCTCCCTATCCCATCCCTCTGGGTCGTCACAAAGCAGCGAGCTGATCTCCCTGTGCTATGCAGCAGCTTCCCACTAGCCATCCATTTTACATTTGGTAGGGTATGTATGTCACTGCTACTCTCTCACTTCATGCCAGCTTCCCCTTCCTCCCCATGCCCTCAAGTCCGTTTTCTACCTCTATGTCTTTATTCCTGCCCTGCCACTAGGTTCATCAGTACCACTTTTTAAAATTCCATATATATGCGTTAGCATACAATATTTGTTTTTCTCTTTCTGACTTACTTCACTCTGTATGACAGATTCTAGGTACATCCACCTCACTACAAATAACTCAGTTTCGTTCCTTTTTATGGCTGAGTAATATTCCATTGTATAAATGTGCCACATCTTCTTTATCCATTCATCTGTTGATGGACATTTAGGTTGCTTCCATGTCCTGGCTGTTGTAAACAGAAGTCACCTTATTTTCATTTTCCTCTAATGTATCCCGCTATCTAGTATTTTTCTTATATCAAATTGTCTCTTTGCACTAAAATGTAAACACCAAAGATCACTGGCATCTGTGTTGTCCACCACTGGAATAAAATAGGGCTTAATAGATATTTGTTGCAGGAATGAATGAATGAGTGGATGAATGAAAGGAAAATGGTCTGACGCCCCTGAACACATCCCTCCTAAAAGGAAAGAGGGAGAAGAGTTCCAAGGCTCCTCACTGCACTCCCTTGTTCAGAACACGCTGCTGCTCACTCCAGGAGCTCTCTTTAAATACTGTACACAGTACTTATTACTATCTAATACTTTGCTTCTTTGTTCTTCTGTCACCTCCTACCAGGATGTAAGCTCCATGAAAGCAAGACCTCACGGTCTTATTTGCCACTTTCTCCACAGTTCTGGGCACAGAGAAGGTGCCAGACATTTGTTGAAGAAAAGAATAAGGGGTCAGGTTTACTTTGTCTTGTATCCATCTGATGCCTACCACAGGTTTAGGCATGTCACAAGTGCCTAGAAACTTTCATGGTCACTCTGTGAGGCCATTCTGAATATAATTGCTGTTGGTAGATCTGTGTCCTCATCCTAGAATTTGGGACAGGAAAGCAGTGTGGAACCAAGTTTTGAGCCACATTGCAAGGTTTTTAGAATATGATCTCTGCAACCTGAAACTGAGTATTACACAGGTTCCACCAGTCCTCATTCTAGAGAGAAGTCCAGCTATTTAGAATTTTACCCATAAATAGCAGAAGGGAAGATACATTTTATTTCGATTCAATTCCTATTTTAATACATTCAGTATTATCAGTCAGCCAGCAGGTCCGTGGGTATTTATTGAGCCCCTTCAGGGTACAAAGTAGTGCTTTGGTTGAGCTATTGAGTTTGAAATATTAATCACATTGTTAAACCAAAACTAAATCCCCAAGTAGTTGAAAGTGCCATTCAAGTTGTCAGGGTTCAGTTGCTGTCAACTGTATATTGTGATGTTGGGCTTTTACTTTATAATATACGTTCCCACTTGGGCAGAAACAAAAGTTCAGCAAATAACTGAGGTGGTATTTTTTACCAAAATAAAATCTTTCAGAGGTCCTTGATCATTAGCTTTCTTCCTGTCCAGTTGTTGAAGGATTGTGTTGTAATTACTGCATCTTTTGGGTAATTTAAGATTTTTGCATCTTGTAGCTGCCAGGAGTGGGATAAAGAATAATGCCTGCCTTTCCCTCCTTGGCACTGGTATTTAAACTGGGCAGGGAGAGAAGGGGTGTTATTGCTTCCTCCCACATCTCAAGTCTATCCAAGGTACTCTGCAGAGTTCTTCTACTCCTGTGACCTGACCGGGCAGAACGTCTGGATCACAGAATCGCATGATGTCCAAAGGTGCTTGACATCACCATCAGCTGTAGAGTGTGTGAAGGGAGCATTGTTCTACAAGTCCTGTTTTCACTGTTTATTATTCATTTCTTTTCAGATTTCTCTGCTGACTTCTGCAGTAAACCACCTCAAAGCCAATGTCAAGTCAGCTGCAGACTTAATTAGCCTGCCTGCCACTGTAGAGGGACTTCAGAAGGTAAGTGCTGTGTATGGGCACTGAAATTAACCTACTGTAATTCTGTCTTCTTACAAATTCTCTTTGAAAGGCTGGCATTTGAAATCAGCTACTCCAAGAGGACAGTAATAGAGTTCAAGACATCTCTGCTTTGGTCTGGTTAGTTGGGCCTTTAATTTGCAACAGGTGGTTTTAGCTATGGTTTATATGGATTCACACCTTTTTATTTGGCTTTCCAAGTCCCAGGATTGCTTTGCTGGGACTCTTTTTTTTTTTTTTTTTTTAGTTTCTGCTTTATAACAAAGTGAATCAGTTATACATATACATCTGTTCCCATATCCCTTCCCTCTTGAGTCTCCCTCCCTCCCACCCTCCCTATCCCACCCCTCCAGGCGGTCACAAACCACCTAGCTGATCTCCCTGTGCTATGCGGCTGCTTCCCACTAGCTATCTACCTTACGTTTGGTAGTGTATATATGTCCATGCCTCTCTCTCGCTTTGTCACAGCTTACCCTTCCCCCTCCCCATATCCTCAAGTCCATTCTCAAGTAGGTCTGTGTCTTTATTCCTGTTTTACCCCTAGTAAACATGTTAACATGTGTGGGTTTGATTTTCATTACTTGCCTTTTCAGTTCATCATCCACAACATCTTTATGAAAGCAGAGCAATTGTACATGAGAGTTGCTCTAAGTTGCTATTATTTTCCATGATTGAGAAAGAGAGAGGATTTTTTGTTTGTTTTCATTGGTTTTGTTTTTTAAAAAAAGATAATTTGGGAGAGTGCAAAATAAAAATTCAGGATGTGATAAGTACTGCCAAGGATATGGATAGAGGGAAACTTTCAAACACTCCTGCTGGGAGTATAAATTGGTAAAAAGCATTTTGGAAAACAATATATATTATTTTATAAAGGTAGAGAGACACACCCTCTAAGCAAATCACTGTTAGGTATATGCCCTAGACTCTAGGGCCTAGGCAAACATTACTTTAGAATTTCTGTTTACTTGATCCCTAGGATTCAGCCTAGAGCAGGAGGCAGTAACCAACCAGTTGAAGAATATGTTGGGATCTTTAGAGCTGGGTGGGGAGAGTGGGTAGGGAATGGAAGGAAAAGAGCATGCTTAATGGGCACACAAGCAACATGAGGCCCTGTAGCAGGAAGTGGAAGAAGGATTCTGGAGCAGGGAACCCCAAACAATGGGTATCAAATCTAGAATCTTTGGCTTTTAAAAGTCAGTGTGTGCTGAGTTTGATTTGATTATATACCAGGCTCTATAAACATACAAATTGTTTCCTCAAAGGAGTGAGAAATTCCTAAGCCAGAAACAAAACTTGTTATTTTATAGCCACACCACCTGTGTGTGCTCAGTCTCTATAGTCTGCTGTTTGTCCAATATGGTCATCTGCTTACAACTTAAAAAAAAAAGTAGGGACAACTTTGATGAGGCCAGACTGTTTTTGCCATTATTCCCAAGGGTCAAATGGAAAAGGTAGTCCTCTGTAGCCTTTAATACAGAAGCAACTCTGGCAGTCTTGCATTCAAAAAGGAAATTGGTTTATTCTTGCATTCATTAATTCAACAAACATTTGTGGGGCTTCCTCCAGTGTGTGCCAGGCACTTCACAGTTGGTGAGAATACTAGTTTCAGGGTTTTGCTCTAGAGTTCACATGGCTCTGTCAGCTGCTTCCTTAAAAAAAAAAATCGTAAACAAGAGCTTACTATCTTCTTGCATCCTGATGGGCTCATGCATCCAGCCAGTGAGGATTCTCTAACAGTGGATGTCTTTGAATGCTTGTAGCTTCTGTAACAACAGAGCTTACGTAGACAAAATCCCAGCTTAGAGACTTCTACCCAGTATATTGTCTCTTTGCAAATCTGTGCATTTATAATGTCAGGCACTACTTTTATTACAGGTGGCTCAGTTTTGAAGTGGTAGGTCATCTCAAAAAACCTAACTTCAATGTATCTCATGTAATTTTTTTTTTAATGTTGAAAATGTCATTTCTTTTTCTCTTGGATTCTTGGCTATCAGTATAATAAAAACACCCTTGGTTAAAAATACTAATGGGACACTATAAAATTGTCAGTATATCTTAATGAAAGACCAAAACCTATCAAATTAGTAACACTCTTTTAGATGTTCCTTTAGGACAAGCCTGTTTTAAAAGATCGTTTCTGAATTATATTCCTAAGTCCACAATCCACTTGGGCTCCTTAGACCTAATGAAAGCAAGTAAGCTACTAGCCATATCTAACTCTACTCAGTAGTTACTGATGGGATTCTAAAGCAGAAGAACACATGCTGCCAAATGGAATTTTCCCTTCATCTCTGCAATGCTGGGTTTTCCAAGGCCAAAAATGGTTCCACCCGTTTTCACTCAGAAGTCATCATTTGCTCCTGAGAGTGGCAGTCTACAATGGTAGCTCTGGCCATCTGCCTGCAGGGCTTGATAGAGGCAGTTTGTGGGAGAACTTTATCTGCAGATCCCAGATTTATAAGCTAGTTTTTTGGGGGTTTTTTTGTTTTGTTTATTCTGTTTTGTTTTTAAGGAAAGATCTGGCTTTCCTCTATGAAAATTACGTGTGTGTGTATGTGTAGTTTCTGGTTAATTGTGTCAGTATAAACTACATGGAGTTCATAGTTCGAAGATATTTGAAATAATCCTCCATTAGGTCAGTGTTTAAGTAAAATCACAATGATATACCACTACACTCCCACTAGAATGGCTAACGTGGAACAGATTGAGGATACCAGTATTGATGAGGAGATGGAGTAAAAAAGTTAAGCCTACACCTACCATATGATCAGCCACTCACCTCCTAGGAATTGTGATAACGAGAAAGCTTATGATGAAGGGAAATGAAAGCATATGCCCACATGAAGGCTTGTACGTCAATGTTCATAGCAGCTTTATTTGTAATAGTCAAATGTTAAAAACAACCTAAAACCTAAAACACCATCAACAGGTCAAGGTGATGTATCCGTAGAAGGGAATGCTGCTCCACAACATGCTGAGTAGCTACAACATGCATAAATCTCAGAATAATTATGCTGCATGAAAGAAGCCATACCAAAAAAAAAAAAAAAGTACATGCTCACTCACTGTTCTATTTATGTAAAATTCCAGGAAATGCAAACTGATATATATGAGTATGGATAGACAGATAGATAGTGACACATATATATATAGTGATAGAAAGTGGATCAGTGGTTGCCTGGGAACAGGGAGGGAAGAATTACAAGGAGGCATGAGGAAACTTGGGGGTGATGGATGTTTATTATCTTGATTGTGGTAATGGTTTCACAGGTATGTGTGTGTGTGTGTGTGTGTGTATATATATATATATATATATATGTAAAAACTTATCAAGTTATACATTTTAAATACATAAAGTTTACTGTTTCTCAGTTATATCTTAATAAAGTTATTAAAAAATTTTATAAAGGAAAAAACACTGACCCTACTACATGTTTCTGTTCAGAGTGTAGCTTCCATTGGCAATACTTTAAACAGCATCCATCTTGCTGTGGAGGCAATACAGAAGACTGTGGACGAACACAAGAAAACCATGGAGTTACTGCAGAGTGATATGGTACGGAAATCTACAAATGCTACAGAAAGTCAGCATACTCCTGCCTACCCTTTTCTGTGTAATCTTGTGGTACCAACTTTCCATTTACCTAAACAGGCCCCACAGGCACCTTTTTAAAAGATAAAATAAGCAGTGTTGATTGATTTTACTACAATCTATAAATTGAGGTAGATAGGATTAAAAGCTGAGTCTTTTGCAAACGTGGTAGAGGAGATACAGCACTAAGACACTGTCCTTAGAGTTGAATGGGTAGGAAGGAAAATGGAAAAGAAGGAAAGGGGAGTGGGGAAGTGTCTTATTTATTGCTACATAACAAATCACCCTAAGACTTAGTGGCTTAAAACAACAGTTTATTATTTCTCACTGTTCTGTGGATCAGGAGTTTGGGCAGGGCTGTTAGACTGGGAATGATTAGAGGCAAAGCAAAGAGGAGCTCCAGAGGATGAAAGGCTATCTTGGGTGTTCCAGCTTCAGCCAGTCTCGCAGTCGAATACAACCACGTGTGTGACCTCATCCTATACCACGGGGAACAGGAAGCCACCCCACCCCCACTGAGCCCAGTCAACCCACAGAATCATGAGAAATAATAAACGTTTTAAGCCACAAAGTTTGGGCATGATTCTTTTTTTTTTTAAGATTTTTTTTTTTGATGCGGACTGTTTTAAAAGTCTTTATTGAATTTGTTACAATATTGCTTCTGTTTTATGCCTTGGTTTTTGGGCGGCGAGGCATGTGGGATCCTAGCTCCCCAACCAGGGATCAAACCCTCACCCCCTGCACTGGAAGGCGAAGTCTTAACCACTGGACCGCCAGGGAAGTCCCTGGGGATGATTTATTTTACAGCAACAGATAACTGAGACAGAAGCAAACCCCTGCAGTGCTCAGGAATTGTTTTCAAACATTGCTTAATGCTGTGCAGATGTAAGCTGTCTGCAGTCATTCAGAGGCCTTAATTAATCTCCTAATGGATACTCAGCTCCATGAAAGATTTATGAAGGGTGAAAAAGGATGGCACAGCCCTCGCTGTCCTGCTGGAGAGATGAGTTATACATATATGAAATCAGGACAGTTCAAGGCACACAGAAGTTCCCTAGCTTCTCCACCAAGTTCTAGATCTGCCCTACATGCTCTTTTCAAACGTTGGAGTTTCAAGTTTAAACTGGGCAGTTTGTGCCAAGGAGACCTGGGCTATATTAGAGCTCTAGAAAGGAGGGTTCTTCATTTTCTTCAGAACAAATACTCCTCACTTTTATTTAGTGGGGCTGACCCAGAGGAAAAAGCCTTGATCTAGGTATCCAGACACCGTGGATTCTAATTCCAACTCTGCCACTGAGTAACTGTGTGATCCATAATAATAAAGACTTCTCTAACTCAACAGTTCTTTTATTATTATTATTATTATTTTTAATAGCTTGAGCATTTTCTCAAAGTAATTATTTTCTAAAATACTTTTTACTAACTCAAAAATTCATACTTTATAGAACCATGGGGTTTTTTTCTTTTTTTTCTCATCCTCTCCTCCTTTTCTCTTTATTGTCACCATTTGTCTCCTATAAAAGCAGAGTTGACAAATGTCTAGGATTTCAGATTTCAAGGAAAACAATTTATTTTGACCAGTTGCATCCTGTTATCATTAAATGTGCATCTTTTAAACTTCCATGGTTGCCACTGGTAATCCTCCTACTGAATAAGCCATACAAAGTTTTTCCATTAGAGGGAAAAGTGTATATAAGCATGTTATACTTCAGTCGCCACCAGGAGAGACTTGAGCAGTGGGAAGGGGATGAGAAAGGAAGGGTTACCCTCATAACTCTTGGCACGTGCTGTACAAACTGAAAAACTAATAATGTGCATGGTTGGTTACTGTGCTCAGTGCCCAAAGCCAGTGGTTCCTTGGCTTGCTGTTCTTTGAATGTATAAATCTCTTTAGTCCTGGGGAAACAATGACACTAACCGGGTTCAGACTGAGTTGGTCCTGGGAGATACAGTGGTTGTATAGTTTCTCTGGGAGTACAGGTGACAGGGAGAGGACGCCTGGTTTCTAGGGCGTTCATTCCATTCAGAGACTGAGAAACAGAGGACCTCAGTTCCCTGATGCAGTCTGGGTGCTGCTGATCCAGTCCAGGCTTTAGGCTGGGGATCCCCAGAAGTACCTGGTGCCCTCAGGCCTAGCACAGGATTGGTCATACCAAGGCTCCTGGGAAATAATTGTTGATTAATCTGTGGATGCCACCTGTGAGAAGCTAGAATGTTCCAGGACCATCCCTGATGGATAAGTAGACTTAGTTATTGCTTATTGCCTATACCAACCTTCATTCCTGTTCACAGAATCAGCATGCCTTACAGGAAACCAGTGGAAGCAACCAGATCATTCCATCACCTTCAGCTACATCTGAACTTGACAGTAAAACCCACAGTGAGAATTTGAAACAGGTACTTTTGTCTCTGGCTTAACTCTCTGTGACCAGTAAACTCTGGAGGCGGCCTGAGTAGTGTAGGCTCCATGTTGCGATCCCTGAGCAGGCATCTCGTGCACATGTTTGCCTGCCTGAGAGCTGAGCGGCTGGGGGGGGTGGGGGGGGCGCGGGCGGGGTGGCTCTGTCAGGGAGCTACGTGCTGCCTGTGTCTTCCTTGGTAGTCTGCTTTTTCTCCCTGCATGTCGATCAATGGAGTAAATTCCTTTTCACATCTTGAAAGTTATAAAGTGACCAGATTATCCTGAAACTGTTTTTGAACAGTTTTTGAATAACAATCTGGGCAAGTTAAAGATGGATGGATAGCAGATTAATTCAAAGTGATGGCTGTTTGGGGTCACAGTAAATACTAAGAACATTAGAAAGCATATCCTTGAAAATCAAGATTTTCTAAAGACCAGAGGAGGGAAAAGGATGAGTTCAGAATCACGTTAAAAAGAATAAAAGAAATCTTCACTGAGAAGAATTCCTGTTGTGAGTTTAATGCCCTTTAAAGCCTATAATCATCATTCCTTTCTAAATAACAATCAGTACTGGAGAATGTCAAAAATAATTGAATCTTGTACTAAATAATGCACTACCTGTTATGGTTTTGCTACATGAGCCAATTCAGTAATTGGTATTGTTTCTACGGTAGTTTTGTTCTGACAAATTAGGTTAATGAGCGTTTCAGTCAATAACCCAGCAGGCTTTCTCGCCAGCAGGTGAGGTAAACATTGGGAAATCAGTTCCCAAGCTCTCAGCTTTCTGGGACCAGAGAGTGAATCATGTTGGTAGTCTCTTCCCTCTCTCCCCCTCCTGTCTAACTGACGTCAGACAATTCCAGAGGGAGTAAACTGGGAGCAGTTCAGAGTGGAGGGACAAAACAGAGACTGACGATCAATGGTCAAGAGCAGGAAAAGGAGTTTACTTCAATAAGTTGACATAATAATGGTTGTTCAGTGCTGCTGGCCTGCTTGTCTAGTACATGTCTTTAGCTGGATTCCACAACTTGATTTATTTCCACTCCAGGATATCCTGTACCTCCACAACTTTTTAGAGGAGGTAAACAGTGCCCTAGTGGGGTACCAGAGAGAGAATGATCTTAAACTCAAGGGGATGAATGAGACAGTCAGTAATCTTACCCAGAGAGTCAACTTGATAGAAAGAGATCTGGTTGCTATGAGCAAGGTAGAAAAGCGAGCGAACCTGTCCTTCAGCATGGTAAGCCTCTTCACGTCTTTTGTGACATGTTCTGTGTTGCAGTGTGTTTTGTCTGTACGTGGATGACATTCCACAACCTTTTCAGACCACGACTTCTAGGATACTTGAGAGGCTCCACGTTTGTGTTATGCTTAATCCTTGTCTCCTTTAATCCTTACACTAGCTGTGTGATGTGAATGGCACAGACGATGTCAGTCCTGATTTGGAAGGGAGATGTAGAGAGATTCAGTTGCTTGCCAAGGCCTCACCACAAGTAGTTGGCAGAGATGACAAGCTTCCTTTGATGTTACCAGTGACTCATCTGGTAGGGAAGCTCTGGCACGTATTTCCAAGGGAGGTCTTCTTGATCTTTACTTTTTTAATTTATTAAGGGTGGGAACAATGACAGTGACAATAACTAGAGAATCTTTTGTCATTTCCTTAAGCCCAGACTCGGCCTTCAGACTTGTCCTGTTTCATGGGCATATGAGAGGGATCCCCTTGCAGATAATGTCAGGAAAGCTATTTAAGAGAAATCAGACCAGCTCCTCCCCTTAAGAGATCATTGAGTCTATCCTCTCATTTTACATAAGAGGAACCTGAATGACGTACTAAGTCACTGATGCTGACAGACCGTATGGTTTACTGGTTTTCGTGTTATTGCAAATAAGATGTGGTGGTTGTTTCTTTTAATCACCTTTCACATATACATTGTTCTAGGATCCACGTGGGTTATTTTTTAATAGCTGCAAGCCCCACTCTTAAAGATTTCATACAGCAAAGATATAGGCATATAGAAATGGAAACCAAATACAGGAGATTGTATAAATTATATAAGTCAAGTAACTGTATAAATTGTATAAATTTATAAATTGTATAAATCAAGTAACTACCAAAGCTGGAAGCAAGTCTACAAGTAAAGTCAAGCTCTGGCACATAGGAAGCAGCCTTTGAACTGGCTCTGCTACAGTGGAGCCCTGGCAAGTTGCCTGGCCTTGGCTTTGAGGGTAGAGTAAGAGGACCTGCTCCTCTTCCTCCTTTACAGGGGTGTGTAATTTACTACAAAGCTGTGAAGATTAAAGGAGCCTCATTTTTAAAAGCCTTTTTGAACTTAGCTAAACTGAGTACGGTAGAGGCTAGGAACTTTGGATGATTTGATGAGTATTAGGTCTTGAAGGTTGGTTTTCAAGGCTTATAGTGAAAACTCACCAGCCCCAAGACTCTCCATACCGTCCCTCCCCTCCTCACCCTATTTTTTTCCAGAAGAGGAAATTGCCAATAGTGCCATCTGTCCTACTGTTTCTTCCAGCAGCATCATACCCAGCATGGTTTTGGGTAGAAGTCCTCTCGCCTTTTATACGTCAAAGTTTTAAAGTTTATGATGGAAACTAGAAGCACCAGTTTCAGCTTTGTCTCTCTGAGGCCTTTCTCTCTCTCTCCTCTCATTCTCCTGCTGGTTTTCTGTTGAAAATGTTCTGAGACCCTTTATTTATTTATTTATTTTTAATTTTTATTGGAGTATAGTTGATTTACAACGTTGTGTTGGTTTCAGGTGTACAGCATAGGGAAGCAGTTGTATATCGAAACCCTTTAAATAAGTTTGGCCAGTTTGTTTTCAAAATGCTGGATGTTGTTTAAGTTTTAATGTTTTCCTTTAATCTTCTCTTGTTTTGTTCCTTTTACCCTTTAAGATGAATGATAGAGCTGCCACTCTGAAGAGGGAGTCTTTGCATCAAGTGACCAACAGAACAGAGTCAGTAAAATCCCAGAGCATAAAGGTAAATAATAGGAGGCTTTCTCTGAAGTAAGAATAAATGCATGAGCACCTGCTTCTTTCTCAAAGGAGCACTTTGGTCTTTTTTTGAAACTTCAAGACAAAGTAATTAGTAAATTAGTATATTGGTAAATAAGCAAATACTTTATCAGGAGCCTGCCCTTTGCCCAGCTCTTTGCTAGGAGCTGGTGTGACCACTGTGAGCAGGGTAGCCATGTGACACCTATTCTGGTGGAGCTCGAAGTCCCTCAGCCAGAAGATCATTAACACATAACTGAGCAGATAATCACGAGTATGATAAGTGCTACAAAGGAAAGGTATAGGGTATAACAGTGCTAACAGAGAACAGGAGGACTTCCCTAAGGAAGTGACTTTTAAGCTAAGACAGTAAGTTATCTGTACTAATGATGAGAGGCATAGATAATCTAAAAATGGTGTCTAAACTAAAAATTATTTCTTATTTTTAAAATTACAGACTCTTGGGGGGTGGAAGGGGGAAAAGAAAGACTGCAGCCTCAGTACATACATAGTCCCTTTAAGCTTCAGCCAGTTCCCTTCACCTTGTACCTTCCCTTTTTTTGTTCTTCCCAGACATATTGTCAAGATAAGACAAGTAGTCTATGATGTGCTTTGTTATCCCAGGAAAGAAAGTTTGTTTTCAGCATTCTCTGTAATTAGAGTACTGTTTAACATTATAAGATCTTGGCTAAAATAAAGGAAAAGCCAGAAAGATTGTGACTGAGTGACTAGATGCACATTGCATTCGATGAGCTCAAGGATGGGGTTCACAGGAAATGAACTTGGAAATGAACCATATGTCAGGCAGTTTTCAATGTAATGCTTTGCATCTAGACTTGTTTTGTATTGTCTGGATAAAAATCACATATTAAGATTTTAGTGCTTTATAAGCTAGGCTTTTGTTGAGTTTTCTAACTGCTGCTACCCAAAAAAACATTTATCTTCACCTAGAGAATGACAAGAAAAATTTAAGATCCAGATAAAAATGTTCAAGCACAAAAAAAGTAACGGGTGGTTACTATTGGAAAATAGTAGTTATTTCAGCAACAGTTCAGATTTTGACAGTAAATATCAGAATAAAATAGAGCTAGTACACATTTTTGCCTGAATTTTTTGGCTTTACTTTCTGACACTTTGTGTTTTTAACTCTTACCCCAATGTATTAGTCCCTCTGTCCTACCTCATCTAAGTGTCCAAAAGAAATGTAATTTCTCCTTGGCATAAATTATTCAAGCATTTAGGACCTAGTTTTAGCTATATACATCCATATTTTAGCTCCCTAAATAAACTAAGAGTGATCTACTGTACAGTAACTGTTAGGGTAGTATAAGGATAGGAGAGAAATAAGTAAATATATATTGAATAAAAGAAATGTGTGACGGTCGATATTCTAACTAAACATGGGCTCAGGACCTTTCACGCTAGCCTACGCAGTTAGAAACTGACCTCACAGAAACCAGACTTCTCTCTTTTTATAATTAATTGTATTTTTTCTATGCCACTGTGTCATCTGGGAATGAGGCAGGGTAGGGGAAAAAAATTTTTTAAAGATACAAGTAAGGCCTAGAATTAGAAATATTATAGCTCCCTGATCAGCTTGGTACTTTGTGACCACCTAGAGGGGTGGGATAGGGAGGGTGGGAGGGAGGGAGACGCAAGAGGGAAAAGATACGGGGATATATGTATATGTATAGCGGATTCACTTTGTTATAAAGCAGAAACTGACACACCATTGTAAAGCAGTTATACTCCAATAAAGATGTTAAAAAATAAATAAATGAATGAAGAACAGTAAAAAAAAAAAAAAGAAATAGTGTAGCTCCCTTATGTTCCTAACAGTTCCTGCCACCAGTTGAATCATTACCATGGTGGCAGAAAAGGAAGGTCAGGGGGAATACTTGTGGTTTGGTTGCTTTTTTTTTTTTTTTTAAGGTGATAAGAGCATAAAACTGCCTAAAGCGATCTAGTCACAGGGTGAAGTAAGCTATTCAGGAAAATTATGTAGTTAGTGTGAAATAGTACCTAGAAAACAATATCCTACCCATTTAGGAAATGGGTATCACAACAACACCTGAGCAAGTGTATGTTTCCTTTACTGCTGACACATGCTTGCCTTCCCCATCCGCCAAATGCACACAGTGAATCAGATCATCTGTAGCATAATGTTCCCTTGATGGCCTAGGCTCAAATCCAGCCAGGCCCTGATCAACACTGAGTACTGAAGATATCTCTAGTAATTGTTGATTCATTCCTTCATTGCCTTCAGAGGAAGCCTACTTGGGGTCAAGCACTACAGGCTAAATAGGCTTTGGATATATCATGAAGAATCAGATGAGGTCTTCCTTCCGCCTTAAACCTTCTGTGATCTTTGTTTTGGACAGAAAGAAGATAGTTCAGATTCTCAGGTATCCAAGCTCAGAGAGAAACTGCAGCTGATCAGTGCTCTCACAAACAAACCTGAGAGCAGCAGGCCGCCTCCAGAGACTGCCAATGAAGGTGAGATATTCAGGGTTGGCTTCTGAATATTTCACGCAGGCTTGGGCAGCTCGCCTCCCACACAGAGTGGGGAAAGGTGTTCCAGCAGGACTGATGACACTGAGTGAGTGATGCCTGAGTGCACTGAGATGAAGCTGCTACACTTTGCTTTCATTTAGAAAAAGCCCATTTTGCACATGATTTGTACTCCAGTCTATTAAGGGAAAAATGGGTAATGTTTAGCTGGAAATAGACTTCTCCATGCTGTCTGCATCCAATTATAGGCAAAAACATTACTGTCATAGCATGTATTAAACCAGCCCTAAATGTTGTTTACGGGAGTCTTCATTTCTGTAAATGCATAAAAATTTACTTAAAAATAAACATTAGTCCTTCTGAAAAACCATTAACAAATAACAATGGGGTCATTGGGTTGGAAGGGCCTTTGGCTTTAGTCAGGGACATAACCTAATCGATATTAGCAGGTGCATCAACTTCTGCTGGTGCTGCTCTATGAGGATGTAACCACGGCATTATATTTGTTGGTTTTGACCCCTACTCTCCCACAAGTATTTTTCATTTTGGGGAGAGCAATACAACTTCTCTTACTCTCTTTTAAGTGAGAGACAAAGTACAGTGAGAGGCCTTGTCCTAACACTGTGCTACATAATCGTATGTTAGCACTCTTTCAGCACCAGCTGGTCTGGTGGCACATACCCCCAGATCGGGCTCATAGCACAGCTCCTAGGATGTCAAATACCCAATGCTTTCTCACTTGCAGCTTGAACTCTCAACCTCTAAACATGTGGAATGCTAACTTGTACTATAAGAGCATCCAGTGGGACCACGGCTTCAAACCTTAATGTTACATAATATTGATTGATCTTCACTTATCTGCAAAACATCTCAATTCGTATCTTTTACTTCATGTAGTCACTATGCTACTTAATTCTCAGCTGTTTCTCTTAAATTAAGTACATATGAATTTGCCCTAAAAGGTTAGGACCTTCAATACTGGTTTAATTTGGTGTCACATTAGTAATCTAAAACTGTATTGTTTGTTACAGAGCAAGTTCAGAGTTTCACATCAAAGCCATCAGCATTGCCAAAATTCCCACGGTCTCTTGGAGGCCAGATTGAGAAAGCTGCCCAGCTAAGGCCTGTCTCCCTACCAGGAATTTCTAGCATCGAAGGTAAATTTTTATATTATGGAGTGATAGAGGAAATGCTCAAAGTTATAACTTTCTGACTTTTTTAACTTGTAAGATAAAGAATGATACCTAACATGGATTGAGCACTTCCTATAGGCCAGATACTTGATATGCATTATATCATATAATCCTGATAACAATCCTGGGACCGTCAATATTCATGTATTATACCCATTTTACTGATAGGGAAACTACCTACGTCCACATAGCAAATAATTGATTGAGGCAAAATTCACACCAAGGCAGTTTGACGCTGAAGTTTGCACTCTTAACCACACTGCACTATATTATCTCTCTATGAATGTTTTTTAGAGTCTTCTTCATTCATTCAATGAGTGCCTAGTTAGACCCAGTGTAAGCAGTAAGAATACAGTATAAGAAGCATTCTCACTTTCTTCATGGATATAACAGTCTAGTGGAGAAGACAAGCAAACACAATACTGAGAGGTTAGCAAAATAAAGTAAAAGTTGACCCTGTTTGTCAGAGCCCTCCGAAAATGAGGAGTCCTTTGGCTGAAAATCAGCAAGAAAAACTTCAGTAGGAAGCATCTGATTCACAGAGAAATGTGCTTGCCTTGCTTCCAACAGTGTGTGTTCCATCCCTTTTCGTGGGGTTTGGTCTCCTGTTTTTGCACTTGCTAACTGCCTGAAAAATCACCCATTCCTGTCACCCTGTCTCTGCCCAGCTCTTCACCTCAGTTTAGATACCTTTCCACCAGAAAACATTTTCTTACCTCCCAGGACTGGATTATGCTCCTCCTATGTATGCACTCATAATATCTTACATTTGCACGTGTCACTCCATTGTAATTTCCTGGGGACCTATAACATTTAACTTCACTCCCAGCCCCTAGCCTAGTGCCTGGTACATGTGAATATTTGTTAAGTGAATGAGTTGTCTACAGGCTACAATTAATGCTTTTAAAGCATAGAAGGCTTAAATTTATATTGTCATTTAAATGCAATTACTTTTTTCCCTGTCCCCAATTTTTTTTTTTCTGTTTTCTGGAGAGACAAGAAAGTGTTAAGTTGTGTTTATTGGCAACACAAGTTGCCTCCTCCTACTCTTCATTATTACATCAAGAATTGATGAGAATAAAAGGAGGAAAGACTGTTAGAGCAGATTAAGAAATAGCCAATTTAACATTTATACTTTAATCCCTAACGGAGACCTTACACACTTTTGAATGACTACATTTTATAAATGACCTGAGGTATCAATCAGATTTTTATTTGAATACTGCTGTAGAGTACATAGCATGCTCTATAAACTCATGCCCCATGTACACACACACAAACATTTTCCAGCTAGCCACTTGGTGGCAGGCATTGGGAACAAGTGTCTCACTGCTTTTCTGGCTTTTCGGAGAGCTTTTGAGACTTTATTTAGCTGCTTTGTTGGGGCTGTCTTAGGACTAAAAGTAGGGACTTACCCAAAAAGCTTGTCTACAAAATTGCTTGACAGTCCTGTCCTCTGGTATTAGAGACTGAATCCACTAAGTCATTCAGTGGGGACACATCCAAGCCCTTTTTAGACGTTGTGTAAACAATCGGCCCTCCTAGGTATTTATTATAGGGCCCTCTCTTGGGTCGGGGAGGGGGTCAGTCGCCAAGAGAGAACAGTTACACCCTGTTATCCCCCTGCCCCCACCCCTGGCAACCACTAATCTCTCCACCACTGTCTCTTTGGATTTGCCTATTCTGGGTGTTTCATATAAGTGGAATCATAATACATGGTCTTATGTATGCTTCTTTCTTTCAATATGCTCCTTTCACTTACCATAATGTTTTCAAGGTTGGCATGCATGTTGTGGCATGCAGCAATATTTCATTCCTTTTTATGACTGAATAATATTACATCCTACGGATATACTGCATTTTGTTTATCCTTTCATTAGTTGATGGACATTTATTTGGGCTGTTTCCACTTTTTGACTCTTAGGAACAATGAAACTGAACATACGTATACAACTTTTTGTGTAGACAACATGTTTTCATTTCTCTTGAGTATATACCCTAGGAGTGGAATTGCTGGGTTATATAGTAACTGTTGAACTAACAATATGCCATACGTAGTCTGTTTTATAGGCTATCAGAGCTCCTATCAGTTAGCTCTTTAGGCTTCTACAGTCCTTTCCACTCCTTCAACGTAAGAATAAAATCTGGAAGATCTAAAAGAAAGGCCCTGAACAGAGAGAAAGCCAGTCCATTCACTTCTCCTGTGATTATCTGTCACTGATTCTATTTTGGGACGATAGTGCCTTACAGTGTTCCTCTCATTCTTAAAGGAAGAATTAGTCTTTCAGATTTAGTGAGATCTTAAACTTTACCTTTTGGGAACAAAGTCTGCAAAGTAGCTTTTCTTCCAGTGCTTAAAATGTTGTTGAGACTACTTTTTAAACTGTTAACTAAATTTAGTTATATGTATAGACATATACATTTTTTTGTAATTCCTTTTTAACAGATCTTCAGGATTTATTCCATAAGACTGGGCAGGATGTGGATGGGAAGCTGACCTACCAGGAAATCTGGGACTCCTTACATTCTGCTGTGCCAGAACCAGAGCGTTTGAGGGAGTTTGATTCTGATGGAGACGGAAGATACTCATTCCTGGAGCTAAGAGTAGCTTTAGGTGTCTAGCCTCATCAGGCTTATTTTAGAAATGGATGTATGCCCTGGACTACCTAATACCTACTCAGCTAACAGAAACAACCCTTCTACCTACCCATCAATCCTCCAGTCCTCCAAACTACAGTAGCAGACACATTGCCACCTTTTAACTTGTTTGAAAAAGCTATGTAAAAGTTATTTTTTTATAAAAGACCATTTTACTTATAATATGATATTCAGATATCTATGATTTCCTTAAACCAGTAGGATCTTAATTTTAAAATTGCCAGAAAAAAAGTCAAGCCCTCTTTTTTCTCTTTCCTTTTTTTTTTTGAGGGGAGGAGACCTTATCTTTTAAAACTGGAAAATGTGTATATAGAGAGAATAAGCCACCTTTTATATTTCACATAAATTTGCCTTAAATTAGCTGCACTTTATACAGACTCAGAAAATGTCTTTCCTTTAACAGATAGACCTTTTCTGTTTGTAAATATTTCAAATGAAAGAGTTGTCCATATTTTGTGGGAAGTAGGAAGAATGGTTTGAAACAGGACGTGAACAAATGACTTGCTGTTAAAAAATGCTAATCTGATCTGGTAGCAGCTTGAAGCTGTGTCCCCATCTCCTTAAGACAGCCTCTTTGGGTGCTGCCATGGGGTTTGGCCTGGTGCTGGGGGAGTAGATCTAGGGAGTGGACACTGTGGGGACGGTGCTGCCTGCAGGCTCAGGATTCCGGCTCTTTGGTCTATCCTCTCAGCTCCTCCCAACCTGTGAACCAGGGAAGTCTTGTTTGGGGATTTTCTCTCTTTTAATCCTGTTTCAGGGTTTATGAGCATCAACAGTTATCCAGTGGGAGCTACCTTTCCTCCCTGAGTGAACTAGATTATCTTCCCCCACGCACCCATTCAAGTCTACCTTTAAGCCGTAACTGACTTTCACCTCTGATACTCCATTCTGAACGGCAGGGCTGCAGTCCTTCGGCCACTGTCTCAGCCTGGCTACTCAGGAACTATAGAGGAAAGCTCTGCCTCTAATTTTGATCCAGGAAACTTCTTGAGATTTTACCTGGGGCCTAACCAAGAACCTAATGTTCTTCTGTGGGCTGACTAAGGCCCAAAAGGTTGTGAAATGAAACACCTGAAATCATATTAGGTTTCCTTACAATTACAGCTCAGAAATAGCTAGAGGCTTTCTGTCCAGAGGATGCCAAACATGGCAGGCAGGCCTAGGGTGGGGGGCTTCACGTGATGGCAGCAAATCTAATACAAGCAAGTGCAGTACTTCTCCCATTAAATACTTCTGTAGCCCTGCTACTAAAGGTCCCTGAACTGGAAGGAATTATTCCTCCATGTCACCTCTGTGTGTGCTGTGTTGATCTTAGAAGCAATCTTCAGGCAACACAAAAGGAAAACTGCAAAACTTAACTGTGCTGTAGGCCAAGTCAGGGAGAAACTAGAGAAGCTTTCAGACTTCTTTAGTAAAGCTTGTTTCCATTTTAACTTTGTCCAAGTTGCCCTGTTAGCCATGGATGCAGTGGAGCACCCTTAAATATTTAAGGGCTGTTTTTTTTCTTTATATGATGTTCAGCTCGGTGTTGGCTAACCTTGGGGTTTTTTTCTAGAAATATTAAAATTTAGTTAAAGTAGGATGAAGTCTTTTCCCATGAATGTGTCTGCTTACCTCATTATGGCTTATGCTTCTCACTCTATTTCTCTCAAACAATTCCTTTGCCTACCTATGCTATTTTACTTTCTTGGAAAGGTTTAAATATAGTATAAAATTAGCCTGGCACTTTAGGTAACTTGAAGGTAACTTACTCTTCTGGCTGCCTTTCATGCCCCCCACCTTTTTAATATATATACCCTTGCAGATTTTGTAACAACCAAATAAAATGCTAGCAATAAACTGAATTATACTGCTATATTTATATGTACTGTACAATAAATAGTATGTCTGTACCTGGAAGGTATTTTTTTGAGAACTGATTTATATGAAGTGTACTTGAGGGTAATGTAGCTTGTCCTTTTTAGTTTCAAATTCTTATTCATAGGCAAATACTTTGAGGACACCTTAACTCTTTGTATATACTTTTCTTTTGCATCAGCTGTGCTTTTTAGTTTAGCCTCCATTCTTCCCACCTGAAGCTTGTCCGCCACCTACCATCATCCCTGAGCCAGCTGGATGGTTCCATCCTCTCCCCACCAGATTTGGCAGAGGTGTTCCTGCTGCACCCTCAGACCTGTGAGTACCCTTGCCACACCGCCTGGGAAAGTGCCATATCTCCCAGGCAGAACTAGGACATCTTGAACTCCTTTGTTCTAAGTTAAGCATATTCATTGGCTTAAAAAAAGAATTCTCATAAGCCTATATCATTCAGTATTAATTTGGGATTTTTATTTGAAAGTTGTCTTAATTTATCCAACCTATGACTTGTGTCGATCTGTAATCAAGCCTCACCTACCACACCTCAGCCCTGAGAGGAAGGCTAGGTAGTAGTAGTGAGTTTGGTTTTGTTTTTGGTTTCAAATGCTTTTACCTTTGCACTCCGGCAGCTCCTCCTGCTGCTTTCCTGAGTTACCCAAAGCATGTCTTCTTGGTCCTGTTTTTCTTTCGCCTTCTATCTGGTATAATGTTTACCTAGAGCACCTCCCCCATAAATCAGAGAGGCAATGTATTATAGGAAGAGAAGAAGCAAAAGAAGAGAGAACCTGGCTTAGGGATGACTGTAGTGTTGTCTTAAAGGCCGAGAAGGGCCTGGCTCTTAGGATTGTGTCTGATACAGCACAGCTGAAGAGTGAACACCCTTCACCTGCAGCTGGTTTCTTTCCCTTTCTTTGGCGTTCCCCCTCACATTATATCTCTGGACGTAACCACGTCTGCGCGCCCCTGCGCCCCCCCATGTTGGTCTTGCCGGTCACAGTTGAAGATTTTGACTGTGATGGGCTCATACTCCTATGGCCTGCTGTTGAGTTGTTTTTAGTAACAGCTTTTGTTTGCTACACCTCATTGGCTTGCTTACCAACGCTAGTTTGATATGGTCCCCTCTTTCATATCCAAACCAGAACACATTTGGGTATTCCTGAGACTTTATAGAGCGTGTACTGTTTGTTATACGAACCTAACCTACCTTGTTGTTTTCTCATATTAAGAAATGTAAATCTACTTTCCTTAAGTGGAGCTATTTTGGTAATGTTTAAGCAATTTTGGTTCTGTTTAGGGAGGGAATTCAAGATTTCCATCACTTGATTTGGGCTTTGCTAATTTAATATCAGTAATAAAACAATTTTAATTTAAATAAAACATTTCTTTTTTCTCTCACTGTGTCTGTGATTAAAGGCTCACCCCCCATCCCCCCAATTACTAAGAAAAAAATCTGCTTTGATCCCTATTTTTATGGACTCCTTCCTCCTTTTGAATGCAAAGCCTAACAGATGGTGGACAGAAAGTAACGCTGAAGAATCTGCCTGAAGATCCGCCCAATTTGGCCTGAAGAAATGAAGGCTGTTTTGGCATGTGCAGGGTGGGAAGGGAGCAGGATGAGGGAATAGTGAACCCCTGGCTCTGTATCAACCAGAGCAGTTCCACTTATGCCTGTTTTCTATTTTGAGATGCAATATAAGAGCATGTTTACAAGAAATATTCCAATGTCTTTGGAAAAAAAGAAGGAAAAAGGCTTGAAATCCATTTCAAGATAAGGGGGTCGGTCATATAGGGAGGGGCTGGGCTTTTTTCACACACAGGAAAAAAAAATTGTAATAGCTCTACATGACTGCTAGATTCTGGGGTTGCACACACACACACACACACACACACAATCTGGGTGGCCTTTCCTCTCAGGAGGAAAAAGGCTTAGCTCATTTACAAATATGGTAAGATGATTTTCTCATTTCCAAAGTGAAAGGGAAAATTTTATATCCTGGAGCAGAGCTGGGTTTCCTTGTCTTTGAACTGGGACCAAATAGCCAGTATTATCTTTGTCTCTCCTTTTAGAATAGTTTCCAGAAGGTACAAAAATTAATATTTGCACACAGTGGATCTTAACTTTGCGAGAGGCCGTGAATCCCCTTGAGAAAGATTAAAAAATATATATATATACATTTTTTAGTAGGTTCATTGACTAGCCCTTCCCCCAAGCCAATCCTTGAACCAAGTTAATTACACCCCCGTACACAATAAATCATTTTCCAAGTGTCTTCAAACAAGACATCACTAGGGAATGGACACCATGGTATATGGTGGGAAAATCAGGAAATTTGATGCTAGACAGACATAAATTTGAGACCTTGCTCTGCAACATAAAAATGATACGGCAAACGCCCTTGGAAGCTTCATCTGTAAGAGGAGGATTGTGATATCCGTTTGGCAGTGTTCTTGTCTTAGAAATAATGTAGACAACCACACAAGAATGCAATACATCTTAGATGTTAACAAAGAATGCAGTTCCAGCAGCAGTGCAGTGTGGCTCATGGGTTTCATACTGACTTGTTTTGGCCACTACCAGTCACCATCGTTCATGCATCCTCAGTGGCTGTCACTCGTCGCAACTGTGCTTAATGTCCCACAGAACGGCAGTGCCTTTGGGTACCTAGCCCAGGGTCTGGCATACGGTTTTGTTCTTAACTACTGTTGAGAGGGATGTTGAGCCCATCACAAGTACTGGTTCAGCGTGTCTCCCCACAGCCAACCCTCAGTTCCCATTGGTATTGGTGAGACTCTGACCTTCAGCTTGGTTTGTGAAGCGCCCCCCCCCTCAGACACTTTCCCTCCTAACAGCAAATGAGACGCAAGGGAGCCTTGGACTTTTTAAAATCTTTCATTATGTGACATCCAGATGGGCCCTGGCCTCTGTATCAGTACCACCTCCCTGAGGTCAGCTCCATTTCCTGCACCGCCCCGATACCTTCAGCTCCCAATTCTGAAGCAGACAGCTTGGCATTTAAGCAGTGGTCCCCATGGGCCAGTGTGGGGAGGGAATGGAAGTGGATGTTCCTTTCAGGACAAGTGGCCGAAGGGTAGGAGACTGAGTGGTTCAGCACTGGGGGTAGGTTACACAGCGAGAGGGAAAAGGGCACCTCCTGAAAAATGTGAATCGGGAGTTGGGAGCTGGCCTGGGGCTGCAGCACCGGGGAAGGTAGGGGCTGCTGTGAGATCAGCTGCACTGCAGGTTGCAGGGGGCTGGGGGCCTCCACCTTGGGGCTGCTGTCTCGAGTAGCATAGCTCCTGATCTCAGGGACGTCCAACTCCCACGGGTGATCTGAATCCTGGGTGTCAGTCTCGCTCTTGGTGGCATCAGGGGGAGGGCCCGTGTTGATGGCTGCGTTCATGCCGTAGTGCCGTCGCTTGTTAATCCAGTACAACAGCGGGCTGTAGGTAAATGTGGCTGCTCGCATCACCTCCATCCACTCCTGGGCACGCTTTTCCCGCCGCAGGTTCTTCCTCCAGTGCAGAAAAAGAACGCAGCCGCCGGTCATCACAGAACACAGCCCCAGGAATCCAAAGTACGGTGGCACCCATGCTAAGGAAAGCAATAAGAAAAAAAGCAAGCTGGCCGATAGCTGTAGCTTGGCGTCTCAGCTGTTTCTCATTCCTCTCCTTAGCCCTTTCACCAATCGTTCCCTCCACTTAACCACTCTCTCCATTCCTTCCTTTTCTCCTCATTGACTGGCCTCATCATTCTTTTACTCAGTCAAAGCAGGATTTCCAGGGAGTTTAAGAGGCCACCTTTCGCTCTTCACAGATAAGGAAAGCTAGGTCTAGAGGGGCACGACCTGCCCAGGCTTACTCAAGCCTCTGGTTCCCAACCCTGGCCCCATCTGATCCATCAGAATGAGAAGCCTCACTAAAGGCAAAGCCCATCAAGAAAGTAAAAGTTTACCAGTCGATGGGACACCAATGTCCCATCCCATTCCACCACACCCCTAACCATTCAGCTGTGACGTCCTGGGGTATTTGTGGTACCCACTCTGAGCCGTCAGAGAGACATGGTCTATGCCCTCAAGAAATCCATAGTTTTCTAGAGGAAACCCTGTCCTAACTCCTAGCATGCTTCCATGCAGGCAGCCATCACCCCCATCCATGCAAAAGGTCTTCCCTGAGTGCCCCCAAGCCTAGGGCATAAAGCAAGGGGCAGGGATTTGGGGAGGGAGCACATTTACCACCAGGGAGGCTGAGGTCCTCCCTTTGGGAATCCATAAGGTCAAACCTTGGTACCAAGCTGGCCGATGGCTCTGGGGAGAGGGAGCTCACCTACCCATCTGTCTAGCCAATAGGAGTCCCCAGAATGCCCAGACCCCATTGTTCCCTAAAGGTGGTTCACGGAGTTCTGAACACTGAGCATCCAAGGGCAATGATTGTGAAGTCTAATGGAAGGAACAGACTCCACCAGTGGTGTTTCCTAGGCATAGTGCATCTCTACTGCTTCTACCAGGGGCTGACCCACCCTCTGAATTGTCGGCCCCCTACCTCTGACCCACAGAGCAGCCCCCAGGAAAGGGCCCTAGATTCCTCGGGGGCTTATTTTGTCCCTAGGCTTTAAGGAACAGTTGACGGATCCCTGGGCAGGGAGCACCCAGAGCAGTGGGCAGCCCTGCTGTCAAATCTGCTACGACTGACTTGTCAGGAGACAACCCACTCAAGGGAGCTATGTGGTCAACACCTCCTTCCTTGGCTCTTACAATTTCTCTTTTGTTTCATTACCTTCCTTCAACGAGTATTGGCAAATGCTTCCGGGGCATCAGGCCCTATGGGAGCTCCCCACCATCTGGCCCTACATCTCTTTTCAGCTTCACCTTCCTCCCCATCCTTCACACACCTTTCCCTTCTGACCAGACCCTGCTTAACAGACCCTGCTTATTCACAGCTTTGCTCACACTGCTCCTCCACCTAGGAGTGCCCCTCCCCACTCTCCCCCCCCGCACTGAACACCTGCTTATCCTTCAAGGCTCAGCTCAACAACCCCTACTCTGTGACAAAGTTCTTGCAGTTGGCTTCCCAGAATCACACCGTTTCCAGTTTGAAGGCACTTTGAGAGTTGTCTAGTCCAACTCCCAGCACATGATTGAGCCCTAGAGGCAGATCTCCCCTACCCAGCACTAATACGTGGGGAATTGCTTGGGTCAGGGACTTGCCCACACCTCCTGAAGCAGCTTGATCCATTTATGGGCAGCTCAGTTAGAAAGCCCTCCCCTAACTAAACCCACGTCAGCCTCCCTAAAGGTTGCACCACTAGGCCTAGCTCAGCTTCTGGGCACCATCTAAGTACTTCCCTCTTTAAGCCCCCAGCATGGGACTTGGGGCACTAATGAGCACAGATTTCTCTCCAGGTTCCACTTTCTCTGGGCTCTACCTCACTGGCTTCTGCTTTTCAGTCTCCTTTGCTAGTTTCTCCTCTTTTCCCTGATCTCTAAATGTCAGGTGCCCTAGGGCTTAGTCCTTAGCCCTCTGTCCACATTAGTTCCCTCAGTGATCTCACCCAGACTCATGGCTTTAAATAGCATATCTACCGTATCTACACTGTCAACTCTCAACGTTGTACCTCCAGCCCAGACCATTCCTCAGGACTTTAGACTCATACTCCCAAAAGACTGGCTGACATCCTACTTGCCAGTCTGTTAAGTTATCTCAAACTACCATGTCCAAAACCAAACTCCTGATGGTCCATCTCCAAAACCTACTCCAGCCTCCTCCTCTTTGTAAGTGGCAACTCTCTCCCTCCAGTTGTTCAGGCCAAAAACCTGACAGTCACCCTTGATGCCCTTCATTCTCTCACACCCACATTCACTCCAGTAGCAAAATCTTTAGGCTTTGCTTTCAAAACATACCCAGAATCTGACCATTTTTCCATCATCATCACTTTAATACAAGTACCACCCTCCCTCACCTGGTCTCCCTTTAGGGTGATCAACCATCCCTGTTTGCCTGGGACTGAGGGAGTTTCCAGGACATAGGACTTTTGATGCTAAAATCAGGAAAATCCCAGGTAAACTAGGACAAATTAATCACCCTTGGGAGAGCTTGCATCCTTGTCCCCCACGCCCTATATTCCACCAGCAGTCAGAATGAGCCTTTTTTATTTTTTTATTTTATTATAAATTATTTTTTTATTTATTTATTGTTGGCTGTGTTGGGTCTTCGTTGCTATGTGCAGGCTTTCTCTAGTTGCTGCAAGCGGGGGCTACTCTTTGTTGCAGTGCGTGGGCTTCTCATTAAAGTGGCTTCTCTTGTTGCGGAGCACGGGCTCTAGGCGCGGGCTTCGGTAGCTGTGGCTCACGGGCTCTAGACACAGGCTCAGTAGTTGTGGCACACAGGCTTAGTCGCTCCACGACATGTGGGATCTTCCCGGACCAGGGATCGAACCCGTGTCCCCTGCATTGGCAGGGAGATTCTTAACCACTGTGCCACCAAGGAGGACCCTCACTCAGATTTAAAACCAAAGTCCTTAACCAAAGCCTACAAAGCCCTGAGTGATCAAACTACCCCTCCCCATGCCTCCTTCGCACAATAACCTTCTTGCTGTTCCACAAGCAGGGCAAGCATGCTCCTGCATCAAGGCCTTTGCACTTGCTATTCCATCTGGAAGACTCTTCCCCCAGATATCCACACAGACCATGCCTCATTTCCTTCAGGTCTCTGCTCAACTGGCCCCTTATCTCTGTCTCTCTTAGCCTGCTTTGTTTTTTCATAACATGTATTATCACCTAACATTATTTATGTATGTATGTAGGTATGTATACATATTGTGTCTCACCCCACTAGAATGTAAGCTCCATGAATTAATGTAAACAAGGAAATAAATACGTAGGAATTTCAGGTAGCCTTAACTGCTCTGAAGTAAATAAAATAAGGTAGTGGGATAAAGAATATAAAGTGATGGGGGTGCATCAAGAAAAGTCCCTTTGAGGTGCTGACTTGTGAACTGAGCCCTAGATGATGAGGAGATAGCCACGTGCAAAGGGAGCAGCCAGTGCAAGGATGCTAAGGCAGGTACAGGCTGGCACACTTAAAGGACTTGTGCATCTCAGGGTTTACCACACTACTCCCAGCACAGGCCAGGGCCCAAGGCCCATCTCCAAAAGTGCAGGCTGGACTGAGCAGAGTTGAAGGCACTGTCCCTGACCCTGAGAGGTCCATCATTCAAGAGGGGTTTCTATCAGGTAAGACCCGACAGGAGGACTTTCATGAGGGCAGACTGATCAGTGCCATCACAGGGGGCCTGCTCCAGGCCTGGCCCTGTGCTGGGCACAGGTGAGACCAGGTGTTGATGTCACCGTTCTTGACCCCAGGAGTTCACTCACACCTGGTTCAGGGGGTGAAGATGATGGTGGCATTGGGTGGAGAGACAGCATTCCAGGTATAAAGACTTGTCAAGGACAAATCCAGGTGTCTCTTTGGGGAGAAGCATAGTGCAGTTTGGCTGGAGTTCAAGGTGGGTGTCAGGAAGCAGAGGAAGAAAAGGCTTCGGAGGCAGCTGGCATCTTTAAAAGAATTCAGCCCTTGGACAAGTCTTGGACAAGTCTCTTAATGATTCTCAGCTTCAGTTTCCTCGTCTGTAAAATGGGGATAAAACCTGCCTCACACAGTATGAAGCAGATGGTGTCCTGCACATAGAAACGCTCAATAAAGAGAAGCTGCTACTGTGATTACAGCTGATGAAAAGGCCTTCGATGCTGAAGGATGACTACTCCAGCATGTGCCTAAAGAATTTAAAAGGGAGCAAGCTCGGTGAGGACCAGTAGGTCCGAGCAGCTTACAAGAGGAGACTTGGCCCGCAAGGGCTGCTGGTCGCAGGCTCGGCGAGAAGGCTGGGCGGGGGCGCTAGAGCTGCAGAGCACGGGCGCGGGGCGCGGGGCGCGGGGCGCGGGGCGCGGGCGGGGGCCGGGGCAGGAGCGGCGAACCCCCTGCCTCCCACCGCGCCCTTCACCGACTCCCGGAACCTTGAGCGCGCGGAACCTCGCTGCTGGACCGCGGGCGCGGCGGACCCGGAGGGCGATGGAGCGGGCGCGCGGGCCGCGGGCCGAGGCCGACGTGCCCGGGGAGGAGGAGGAGGAAGCGGGGGCGGCCATGGCTGCCGTGGTGGCGGCGGCGAGTGGCGCGGGCCCGGCCGTCCTGCAGGTGGCCGGCCTCTACCGCGGCCTGTGCGCGGTGCGCAGCCGCGCCCTGGGCGTGGGGCTCGTGTCACCCGCGCAGCTGCGCGTGTTCCCGGTGCGCCGCGGCTCGGGCCGGCCCGCGGGGGGCACCGAAGGCAGCGGGGTCGGGAAAGAGATTGAGGCCAACCCCTTCTACTACCGCTACCGCGACAAGATCCAGCAGCTGCGCAGGTGCGGGCCCGGCCGGCGGCGGGCGGGGAGGAGGGGCGGCGCTCGGCCCGCGCTCCTGGTGTATCTGTATCTGGCGCTCTGAGCCCTTCCAGCAGCCCTGCCAGAGGATCACTGGCACTGTCCCCACTCTACAGATGGTTATCTAGGCTCAGAGAGGCTCGGTCACTTGGCTAAGATCACACAGCTAGTGTGAGAGCCGGGAGTCTCTGCGAAGCCCCAGTTGTCTTTCTGTCTGCTTTAGTTCTCAAAACGCTGAGGTCGACTCTTACGACAGCCCTTAGGAGGCAGGCAACTCCGAGAGACCTGTACTCATTATCGAAATGGGAAAATGGAGCCTTCCAGAGAAGGGACTTGACTTGCTCAAGGTCACCTATTTGAGTCAGCTGAGCCCTGTCCTAGGACTCGGGTTCCCAGGCTTCTAGCTGAGGACCCTGACTGTAAGGAAAGGAGATTGGGTCGGGGCAGGGCATCAAAGATTAATAGTGTTACAGTTGGCTCTCAGTTGAACTCTCCCATTAAGATGAGAAAACTGAGGGTCAGAGAGAGTAAGAGGCCTGCCAAAGGTCACACAGCTGGTTGGGATTTCTCTGACTTAGAATCTGGGGTTCCTAACACTACCCTTCACCTTCCAGAGAGAAGGACCTGGAGATTAGAGGAGGTTGAGGTGGGTATAAGGGGGCCTTGGAGGGTCCAAAGAGTTGAACTGGGAAGAGCTGAAAGAGATCAAAAGTGAAAATTGAAGGGACTTGGGAGAGAATCTGGCAGGGTGGGCAGACAGTTGTCTTAGGAAAGGAAACCTAAGACTGATACTGTAACTTCTTTGAGTTCTAGCTCATCTCTACTTCCACAGCCTTAATTTACTCTATCATCTTCACCCAGAATATTGCAGTCATCCTCTAACTCAGCGGTCCCCAACCATTTTGGCACCAGGGGCCGGTTTTGTGGAAGACAGTTTTTCCACAGACTGCGGTGGGGGGGGGAGGCGGGTTATGGTTTCGGGATGATTCAAGTACATTACATTTAATGTGCACTTTATTTCTATTATTATTACATTGTAATATATAGTGAAATAATTATACAGTTCACCATAATGCAGAACCAGTGGGAGCCCTGAGCTTGTTTTCACTTGCCACTCACTGAGAGGGTTTTTGTTTGTTTATTTGTTTTGGTTTTTTTGCGGTACGCGGGCCTCTCACTGTTGTGGCCTCTCCCGTTGCGGAGCACAGGCTCCGGACGCGCAGGCTTAGCGGCCATGGCTAACGGGCCCAGCCGCTCCGCAGCATGTGGGATCTTCCCGGACCGGGGCACGAACCCATGTCCCCTGCATCGGCAGGCAGACTCTCAACCACTGCGCCACCACGGAAGCCCCAAGACATGTATTTATTTATTTATTTATTTATTTGGTCACACTGTGCAGCATGTGGGACCTTAGTTCCCCAACCAGGGATTGAACCTGTGCCCCCTGCATTGGGAGCGTGGAGTCTTAACCACTGGACCACCAGGGAAGTCCCTACTGATAGGGTTTTGACAGGAGTCTGCAAGCAATTGATTTATTATGGTCTCTGTGCAGTCAAACCTCTCTGCTAATGATACTCTGTATTTGCAGCCACTCCCCAGCGCTAGCATCAGCGCCTCAGCTCCACCTCAGATCATGAGGCATTAGATTCTCGGAAGGAGCGCACAACCTAGATCCCTCACCTGCGCAGTTCACATTAGGGTTCGCGCTCCTATGAGACTAATGCTGCCGCTGATCTGACAGGAGGCGGAACTCCGGCAGTAATGCGAGGGATGGAGAGTGGCTGTAAATACAGATGAAACTTTCCTTGCTTGCCAGCTGCTTACCTCCTGCTGTGTGGCCCAGTTCCTAACAGGCCACGGACTGGTACCGGTCCGTGGCCCGGGGGTTGGGGACCCCTGCTCTAACTAGTCTTCCTCACTTCTGGTCTTAGACCCATCTACCCCCAGTCCATGTCACTGCTACTATAATGATCTTTCTTTGAAAGAATGACAGAGTAAATGAATGAGGATTTTTGCTCTCCTTCAACAGCATTCAGATACACTCAAGTATTTGTCATCTTAAAAACCTTTTCTTGACCTACATTCCCCTTCAGCCTTTTCTCACTGATCCCTTTCACAGACAAGCATCTCAGAAGAGTGGTCCACTAATATTCTGAATACTTCACAGCTCCTGTTCATTCTTATTCATGAACAAATGAATGTCTGGTTTTACTTTCCTTCCCCACTAGATCATTCCTGTGTCAGTATTTACACATACTACTGCTATCTCCTAAAGAGTGGCTTTCCAAGGCCACTCCATATCCTTAGTGTTCCATGCAAGGCCCTTGTGCTCTAGTACCTGCCAGTCTCCCTAGCTTTATCTAATACCAAAACTTCCTTTTAGCTCCATGGCCCAGTGCAAAGGAATAAAGGACTGATGTTGGGGGCAGGTGTTCCAGGTAAGGGGAGCAACAGAGCCTGAAACCACCTCAGCCATTTGGGAATATCTGAGCAAATTTTCATCATAATACCTGTAGCACTCTCACGTACTTATTTACGTCTTTCTGTCCTACTAGATGGTAAGCTCCTTGAGGTAGGGACTCTTTCTTATTTACTTCTGTATCTCTGAAGCCCAGCAAGTTAACCAACAGGCGAGAGACAACAAGTCAAGTTTGTTGAATGAGTGAAAGGGAGAGAGGAAGGAATAAGTCCTAGAAGAAGTTGAGTGAGATGGGAGGGAAAACTGTGGCTACAAAAGGGAAAAGAACATGAAGTAGAGGAAAAGGGAGGTAAGCAGTGAAAGCAGGGCCAAAAAAGGATCAGTAGAACCTGGGCCAAGTCAAGGAAAGAGGCAAGACAGAGCTTCGCCGTGAGGCCCAAGACTAACAGGTAGGCTATCGTGAGATATTTTTAAAGGAATTATAGTCCTGATTGGTTAGTGCTGTAGCATACTCACTAAAACCTGGGCTCTTGGAGCACTTATAACCCCCGTTCAGTGTGAGCCAACAGCAAGACAAGGCTGTGTGCCCTGCTGACCCCACTCCAGTCCAGTACCTGGGTTTTTGCATCACACTCTACACTGGTGAGAGCTTTAGGCCCACTGTATCTAGAGTGTGCATAAACGATTCCCAGAGAGCAGGTCCACGGTAAGGAATGATTTACAAATCATGTATATGAAGAGAGGCTAAAAAAGCTGAAGAAATTCAACCTAGAGAAGAGAAACTTAGGAGGTGACATAAGAGCAATTTTCAGGTACTCATAAAAAGAACTAGACATTTTCTCTTGTTCCTGGGGGAGTGAAAGATACAGAGAGGTCGACTTAGACTCTGAATGTTTTAATAATAAAAGATGTCCAGGGTGAGAGTACACAGGGCTCCACTGCCTGGGCCACCCCTCACCGTCTCCATCTGCTCACTGGCAACACTGACCTAGGCCCTGGTACTTGCAGCCCTGGCCGGGCAGGTGCCACACCCTACCAGGTTAGGCCCTTGGTGCAGCTCTTCATCGAGGAGGAGCTGGCCTTCTCCGGAAGGGAGGAAGATCTATCCAAGTACATGGCAGTGAAGGGAGTGGTGTTCGACATCACCTCCAGAAAGGAGTTACATGGAGGAGGAGCACCCTCCGTTGCCTTGACCAAGAAGGACCAGAGGGGTGACCAGGATGCCCTTGGAGCCTGCAGACATCACCCATGACACTACAGTTCTCATGGCCCGGGAGCTGGAGCCCCTGGATGACATCTTCACCAAAGTGTACACAGCCAAATATTGTCAGCTACACAGCCTGAAGCATTCTTAACAGATGGCAGCCCCAACCTGGACTTCACGCCTGAAGACCAGCCCCATTTTGACATAAAGGACAAATTCTGATGTTCCATCAACTGGAGCAGGTTCTTTGGAGAGAGGGTCAGGGAGAACTCAGGTGCTAAATCTGCAAAATAGGCTGCCTGAAGCCTCTGAATTGCCGGGATCTGAATAAATAGAGATTTGCCCTAGTCGGGGAGGGAAGGGAGATGTCTAAGAATTAGATGTGTTCCAGTAAAAGCTTGACACCTGGGATTCCTGCCTCAGGATTCTTGCATCTAACCCAGCAAGATGACCACAAAGTACCTTTCCCATCTTAAGGATTTAAATTCCAAATACCCAGAGTGTAAGTACCTGAGGGAGCAAGCCCTGTGTCACCCTAGGGAATATCCTGCAGGAGAAAAATGTTACACAGGCCCCTTGAGGATTAATAACAGTTGAATAAGTGGATTTCTTTTTCCACCTTCTTGATTTGTAGGCCTGTGCTCAGGCCTAACTAAATTAAGACAAATCCTTCAGCCTCTGACTGTCCTCTCTCTGTGAAAGTGGAACATGGTGCTTTGTTATTTCAAAATCCAGAAAGGCGGGCTTCCCTGGCGGCACAGTGGTTAAGAATCCACCTGCCAGTGCAGGGGACATGGGTTCAAGCCCTGGTCCAGGAAGATCCCACATGCTGTGAAGCATCTAAGCCCGTGCGCCACAACTGCTGAGCCTGCACTCTAGAGCCTGTGAGCCGCAACTACTGAGCCCGCGTGCCAAAACTACTGAAGCCCGTGTGCCTAGAGCCCACGCTCTGCAGCAAGAGAAGCCACCGCAATGAGAAGCCTGCGCACCACAAGGAAGAGTAGACCCTGTCTCCACAGCTAGAGACAAGCCCGCGTGCAGCAACGAAGACCCAACGCAGCCAAAAATAAATTAAATAAATAAATTTATTTAAAAAAAGAAAGGCCCAGGTGGTTTATCCTTTGGTTTACCTTTGATCAGGTCTGACCCAACTGCTTTTGAGTCCCGACTGGAGAAGTGCAGTGAGTTTCGGAAGCAGCCAGTGGGGCACTCCAAGCAAGGTGACTTTATCAAATGTGTGGAACAGAAGGTAAGACTTAGCCCTTTGGGTGTTGTTGGCTCACCAGTGCTCTACATCCCCACCCCTGACCCTTATCCTGGGAGTGGGCTCATTGAGGGGGTCAGCTCCATCCATAAATGGTATTCTGCTCTTTCTGGCAAGGTACTGTAGTCATGGTGGAGATATAAGGGGATGAAAAGGGTAATCTCTTCTCCCAGGGGGTATAGTCGAGTGGTCAAGGAAGGGCACACATGTAGGGATCAGGGAGGAAAAAAGGGCTTAATACATGTTAGCTCTTACTGGGGAAAAGCATGTTGAAAGCTGTGTATAGTCAGCCCTCCCTACCTGCAGGTTCAGCATCCACAGATTTTGCATCTGTGGATCCAGCCAACAGCTGATAGAAAGTATTCAGGGGGGAAAAAAAACTGTAGAAAGTTCCAAAAAGCAACACTTGAGTTTTCCACTTACAGGTAGCTATTTACATAGCATTTATTGTATTTACAACTATTTACATAGAATTTACATTGTATTAGGTATTATAAGTAGTCTAGAGATGATGTAAAGTGTATGGGAAGATGTGCGTAGGTTATATGCAAATACTACACCATTTTATACAAGAGACTTGAGCACCTACAGATTCTGGTGTCTTCAGGGGTCCTGGAACCAATCCCTGACTGATACCAGGGGACAACTGTATAGGGAGATTAATCTAATGCAGTGCTTCTCAAACTTTTTGACCATGACCCATGGTAAGAAATATATTTTACATTGCAATTCATTACACATATATGTATATAATTATAACTGAAACAAATGCTTACTTTTACTATTGATACATGCAATGCACTCTTATTATTATTTTCATCTTTTAAAAACTTTGGCCACAGTCCACTAAATTGATTTCACAACCTATGATTTGAAAAATACTAATCTAAGGTGGTGCACAGAACAAATTGGAGTGGGAGAGGCCAAAGCCAGGGAGAATATATCCAGGTGTGGGCTGCATGGGCCTGAAATAAGGTAGTTACAGTGGAAAATTGGGGTTCTACATTGTAAAAGGAGAGATGTTTATTTTACTTGGAAAATAACTTTTTTTGCCTTGGGTATCCTAAATTTTAAGAGAATCCACTCAGTCTTTTAATAACTGGTTGAGTTAATTAGAATAAGAATAGTTAATGGGTTAGTCATTACAAGGTTGGGGAGCAAATTCAACTTGTGATAAATGTAGTTTACAATTTTATATGAACAAATAACTTTCTACTACAAATATTTTATCAAATGTAATTTCCTTTAGCAAACATTTATAGTGTCAAGATTACAAATAAATAGCTATGGGAAATATTACTGTATTATAAACTTTCAATATTATCTGGGAAAGCTTTTTGCCCCTTTTTGAAACAAGACTTAGAAATTCAGCTTTACGATGACAAGAGCAGAATAAGTAAAGATTTAATTTAAATTATGGCAACTCAGGTAAATATTCACTTACTGTCTTTCTTACCTAGCTAGAGGAAGGCTAATAGCTAATGGGTACATTTCTAAAGCCTTTTCTTTACTTTGAGTCATTGGTTCCCTACCACGTGATACCCAACATCCCCTTTTTATAATAAATTATATTTAATTCTCTCTAATTCTACCCTGAAATGAAATGTAGACAATATAACCCACCTACACACATAATTTCAGGGGGAAAAAATAAATATAATGCCTTAACTGTAATAAAAGGAAGTATTTTTTAAATAAAATACAGATTTCAGCATGTAAGTTCTTGGGCACGACTATGCTGTGAGACCTAGTACAGTCATCAGGTTCTTTCACCTCTATGAAATCACCATAAATACGTAAGCAACAAATGCAAACTGGTACGGGATGTTGGTAATTATAAAAACTCCCAAACCATAAGCAGTGTTGTTATCAGTGACCCTCATGAGATTCCACAATGTACAGTCTTCTCTTAAGTTACATAGTAGTTGCATTTCTGAAAAATTCAGTATTGAATAAAACTGTTTTAAAAAGGAGAAAGAAAGAGAAAGGAAAGGAAGGAGGGAGGGAGGAAGGAGAGAAGGTCTGGCTAGGATCGGAAAGTTGTGTGGGATGAGGGGAAAGTCATCATGTAGAACTCATCTGCAGAATTGCAGCTCATTTACCACCGCTGCCGCTCCCGTAAATGCAGGTGAAACCATCCAGTCAATTATTGTGATAACAAAAAAACAGGTCCCCATAGGTTTCCAAAGCATCAGTAGTAGGCATGCTTTAAATGTTTCATTAATTGCTCTTGAGACTTTGGGCACATAGGGTGTATCCAGTAGGTTTTTCTACAGCACGCTTTTGTCTAATGTGCGGGTACTGGTTCTACGGACATCGTTCATAAAAGGTTTGGATTCATTAAAGCACAGAGTAATGAAAAACAGGGTTTAATGCAGAAAGTATGTTTCAGCTTCAGAATCCCAGGTGTGGATTGCACTCCTCTCTGAAAGGCACAGAAATTGAATGGAAAACTTAGAACAACACATCCCTACTGTCAGAAACAACTCAAAATTGTATTTCCTGGCCATGGCCTTTATCTGAGAGTGGGCTAGGAGAGAAAATAATCACTTTCAGTTGTTCCTGGCCTTTTTTGAGGGGGAGTCTAATTTGAGGGAGGGAATACTAAGATGGAGTACTAGAAAAGACTCAGTAGTCTGCTGAGGTTGCCTGACTTCAGAAGTGCTGTCACAGATAAGAAGCAGCTTGGAAAATACATCATTCCATTCTTACCTCCTCTGTGGCTCACTGGGAAGGAGAGCACAGGAAACCCAAGTAGGCTTGTTCTGGGAAGGATTCCCTCATCCATGGTGGCAGGGATAGAATGGACTCTCAGTACCAGTAGATGGTGTTTACTAACAAAGAACTCCTTTCTCATCTCTGTATCTCAGAATAAGTCAAAGAAAAGTTGTCTCACAAACAGTAACTCTTAGAACAGTGTGTACAGTTACTGTATAGAGTGGAGAGAAGTGAGTTCTGAGGTGCAACATTACTAAATGAGTTATTGGGCACCTCACCTAGGGAGGGTGGTCTTCTTCTTAAGAGTAAAGTATAGTTTAATATCCTGTTCCATTGTATATTTCAGACAGACACATTGGGGAAACAGCATATGAGCAGAGGATTCACCAAGGACAAGGTAGGTTTCTAATTAAATATCCAAGCGTGAATTCATATGGAACATCTATAACAAGAGGCTGCAATTTTGAACATATTTACTGTGGTTCAGTGATTTTGTGATTTTCTAACTGTGGAGATGAGAGATATTACTACGAATTTTTGTTATGACCTTGATATGACTCCTAGTATAGTGTGGGTCCTGGGGGTGCTAGAGGAAATGTGAAGGAAATGTAGTGTACTACTTCCTACTTTCTATAGGAAGTAGATTTTTTTTTTGGCCACGCTGCGCAGCATGCGGGATCTTAGTTCTCCAACCAGGGATTGAACCCGTGCCCCCTGCGGTGGAAATGTGGAGTCATAACTACTGGACCGCCAGGGAAGTCCCAGGAAGTAGTTTTAAAAAATCAAATAAAAACATGTTTACTCTGTCATTTAACTTGCAAATAAGGAGCCACTTCTGGCAGAATAGCAGTTAAAGGTAACAACCGAACTCTCTCCTCTTAGGAGCCCAGTAGATATTCCCTGAAAATAGAACTGTGAAACCTGCGCTGGGGGCTCCCTTTTCTGAGCATGTGGGTTTTCTTATACTCATTCTCCACGTATTGAAGATCTGCTTTACTGTCCTCCCATGTTGCTTCCCACAAGGCTTATGGATAAACTGTTTTATTTTTTTAATTGTGGGTGTTAATTGCCTTTTATTTTCTCTTTCAGACTCTCAGTTCAATCTTTAACATTGAGATGGTGAAAGACAAAACTGCAGAAGAAATAAAACAGGTAATGAATGAAAATGAATTGGCATACTTTATGAAAATGTGTGCTCTGTGAACCAAATCTGAAAGTAGAAAGGAGCATACATTTCCTGACACCTCTTTCTAGCCAAAATGAAAGGCAATCATTGAAAGCAAAAATGATGAATTACATGAAAAATAGTGCATACAAAAACTTGGTCTCACTCCTATATATCTAATCAACTCACATTTCCCCTTTCTTTTTCATTCCTGTTGTCCACATCTTATTTAAAATCATCACTACTCTATGCCTGGATGACTACCTTTCTAAATAGGTTTCCCTGCTCTAACTTCTCCCACCCACTCTCCCCCTATCATATCCTCACCAGTTCAATCCTCCTAAAGTTCTACTTCACATAGTGTATTGGTTAAGAGCACAGACTCTAGGACCAAGCTGCCAGTTTTAAGTCCTAGCTCTGACACTTACTAGTGGAATGACTTTGATAAGTTAGTTAACTTTTGGAGGCCTCAGATTCCCTATCTGTAAAGTGGACATAATAATAGTACTTACCTCATGGAGTTATTTGGGGAATTAAATGAGTTAATATTTATAAAGTACTTGGAACAGTGCCTGGCACAGAATAAGTGCTATATTTGTGTTTTTAAATAAATAAATATTATGTTAGTAACCTGCTCTCAAATATTCAGTGACTTCCCATATTCCTTTGCTTGACATTCAGAGTCCTCCATTATTTTAGGACCTTCTGCAGGAAGCTTCCTGGACACCTTCCTTCAAACCATGTGTGATCTATTCCGCTTGTTTGGCCATTCCATATACCAAGCATTCCATATTGCTTGAATTAGCATTTGTAAATGCTATTTACATTTTCACATCTGATTCTTTCCTCTCTAATTAGAATATAATAAGCTATTTATTGGCATTCCTTATAGTTCCATGAATTATATTTTAGGTCTATTGAGAGAATCAAAATAATAATAAAAGCAGTATACTACGTGTCAGGTACTGTACTTAGTGCTTTATATACAGTATTTCATTGTATTCTCATAACCCCCTTATAAAGTAGGTGCTATTATTCCCAATTTACAGCTGAGGAAACTGTAACTTAAAGACATGAAGCAACTTAGTGGCAGAGCTAGGACTCAAACCCTTGTCTGTTTGACTCTACATCATATTCCCTTACGGGAAGCTGTGCCAATTGCTGTGGGTGTCCTTGAGCGCTGTGTCATTGATTTCAGCAGACAGTTATTAAATGTCAGCCTCTGTGCCAGGCACAGAAATAAATGAGAGAATCCCCAGCTCTCAAAGGGTTTCAGCCTAGTGGAAAGACAGACACAAAAACAAAAAGAGAACAGCGCAGAGTTCTAACTTCTGTTAATAGAGGCTTAATGCAAAGTCTCCAGGAGACCTGAAACTGCCTTTGGGAAGAAGTGCCAATAGAAAGTGGACACCAGGCATGTCCTTTAGGGGAGAGAGAAACCAGGCCCAGGAGGCCTGATCATCATATGACAAATATCATTTAGACCTACATTTTTAGATACGAATTTGTGTTCATTAATATAATTTTGAGTAACCAAGGTCAACTATGTTAGGGAACGTCTGTCAGTCTCATAAATTCAGTGTGGATTCATAAACTATCTTCTAATATAAATTAAATAAAAATAAGCAGGATATGCTGTCCTTAAAATGAGGAGACAGTGTTTTTTTTGTTTTTTTTTTTTGTTTTTTTTTTTTGCGGTATGCGGGCCTCTCACTGTTGTGGCCTCTCCCGTTGCGGAGCACAGGCTCCGGACGCGCAGGCTCAGCGGCCATGGCTCACGGGCCCAGCCGCTCCGCAGCATATGGGATCCTCCCAGACCGGGGCACGAACCCGTATCCCCTGCATCGGCAGGCGGACTCTCAACCACTGCGCCACCAGGGAGGCCCGAGGAGACAGTGTTTTGACATGCAAAAAAAAAAAGGGAAAAAATGAAAAGCAACCTTACTGCATTGATAGAGTGAGGTCCTAGGAGGTAATAGTCCTTCTGTGCTTTGTGTTGGTGAGATCACACTTTGATTAGTATCTTCAGTTACCCCCCTCCCCTCCCATTTTCATGGGAATGTTGACAAAGCAGAGCAGCTCTAAAGGAAAGTGACCCAGTCTTCAACACCAGCTCCCTCAGGTGTCACCTTGGCTATGATGCCTTCCCCAACCTCTGTGCCTTTGCTACTGCTTGTCATTCTCTGCTTAGAATGTGTCTCTTATCTTCTCTCCTACCTGTTTATCTTCCCAGACTCCCTGTTCACCTGGCTAACTCCTGATCATTCTTCAGGATACAGCTCAAGTGTCGCTTCCTCTGCCACTTGTTCCCTAACTTGGATTAAGTGCCTCTTTTTTGCCCTTGGAGCACCTTGGCTTTGGTTTGCATTGTAATTCTGTTGTGCTAAGCACAAACATTATTTCAGTAGTCTTCACAGTAATCCTCTAAGGTTAATATTACTATTTTATTGAGGAGTATATTGATATAGTTCAGTGATTTCCAGTAGTTTTCCCAAAGTAGCATAGCCAGCAAATGATAAGAGCTGGGATTTGCATCCAGATCTGCCTGACTTCAGACCCTGGTTCCGAATGACTGATCCTGGCTCTCCGAGAGGGCCCACAGTTGGCCGGACAGTGCGGGTTTTGGGAGAGAAGAGAGAAGATATGATAAAAAAAAAAAAAGCTTGTCTATTACACACAAGGCACACCTTAGGAGAAGTGATTAACAGGGTCTCAGAATCTGTTTCTCTGATAGGAATTTGTTATTAAGAGTTACAGATTAATCATCTAGAAGAGTAGGTGGTATTAAATCTTTTTTGTAATCATGTACTAGTAATAAAAGTATTACGTTGGGTTTTCCTCCCTGTTATCAAATAGCATATTACTCCGAGCAATGAAAGCTGTCACCACTTCTTGGTACAGGTTGAAAAGGTTACTGATGTGTCACAGACACTCTATCTTTTTTGTACAGATTTGGCAGCAGTATTTTGCAGCAAAAGGTACAGTCTACGCAGTTATTCCTGTAAGTAGTTTGGAGGGGAAAATGAAAGTGTTATAACATGAAAGTCAGGGCTCTAACCTTAGCAGGCAGTTGCTTTTACTTTTCCTATGTTTATTGCCTCTTGAGAACTTACATTTATAGCTCTGAGGGTTTTTATTATGCCCTGAGAACCAAAGATTGGGAGCTCCATATGGTATATTTATGGCTTCTGTTTTTCATCTTTCTGGTTTAGAAATGTCTCTTTGAGTCAAGTCTCTGACAAGGGAGCATGGTGTAAGTTTATGTTGCTGAGCAATTTCCAAGTGTCTTTTATTTCTTTTTGGTGTTTTCCAGCCAAGCTGTTGGAATTTAGGACAGGGCCTCTGGCCTAGCTTTCTTCCCTTCCTGTCTATGAGTAACCTATACCTGAGCTGACTTGGAGCTTCCTCCTAGTCTTTTTCTGGCATTTCCCCTTAGCAAGAGACTTTTTTTTTTTTTTTTGGCTTTCTCAAAATTGCTTTCTTGGAGATAGTAACGGGCCACTGCTTGACCATTAAGATCTGTGACTGGGAAGGAATGCTGCCGACTTCTTCTGGTTTATGTCCTGCTGCCTTCTACCAGAAGAAAGCATTTAATGTACTGGGTTATCAGCTAGTTCTTTAATTGTTCTTCTCTGAAGAGGAAGTAGCTTTAGGTTAAGTTTATATCAAGCACCCAAATATATACTGAGCTTACATGTGTAAGTTTAAGGAGGAAAACTTGCAGATGGAAAAATAAAGCCAGGCCTTTTGGTTGTTGTGAGAGTATTGCTATCTTTTATTTTCTTTTAAGAAAATAAAAAGATCTTTTACATATATACCCTTTCCTTTCATGAGTCCAACATTCAGAAGGCTCAGCACTTTTCATGATATTTTAGGTCTCCAACGCTGACTCATTGTTTGAACAGGCTTTCTTAGCTCTCCCTGGACAAAGTCAGTGACCTGTTGTCTCTGACACTGGGCAGAGTCCCCTGAAGAGTTAGAGCATTTGCAGTATGCACTCTTCACACATAATTCTGATATTGAACAGGAAAGCATACCTCTGCTTTTTCCTCTTTGTTGTAAGAGGGATTTGTAAATGATGGAACTTGGGATTGTTTTAGTTGTATTTTAGTTCTAGAGTTCAGTCTTGGTGAATTTAAATGTGATTGTGGCCTTTTATGTTTTCTTGTTTTTGAATTTTATTCTCTTCTAACCTACAGAAAGAGAAGTTTGATCTGATCTGGAACCGAGCTCAGTCCTGTCCAACAGTAAGTGTCCAGTGACCATATGAGGATTGCTTATCAGTGCTGCCAGACAAGGATGTTTCCTAACCAATCTCTTCATGCTCCATACCATCTCACATGTTATAGTTATTTAACAAAGACGCTCACATGTTGATTGTACTGATAAGTAACATTTTTAGCCTTATGAAATCATGTGGGTTTGGCCCAATAAGCCTGTGGCTGTTTAGCTCTCTGAAACATCTCAGCCCTTTCTGATGTGGATCTTAATTTATTAATATAAGTGAATGTTGGAAGCAACACCTGAGACCTTAATCTTTTCAGCCTCCTTTAAGTTTCTCTTTTATTGGCAGTTTCTTTTCAGTTTTGGCCATGCTATTTTGATTATATATACCTAAAAGGAATTATGAAATTGTTGCTGGGGTATTGAGCTGCCAGAAGACCTAAGAGAAAGGGAATAGGTGAGATGGATCAGCTGACTTGGTGTCTATACTGATTTCTAAGATTCTCAGAAAATGCTTCTAAACATTGCTGAGAGAAAATAAAAAACATCTAAGTAAATGGAGAGATATACTGTGTTGGACGACTCAATATTGTTGTCATTTCTCTCCAAAGTGATCTCTAGATAAAATATAATCCCAATCAAAATCCTAATAGGCTTTTTTTCTTTTTTTTTAAATTGACAAGCCAATTTTAAAAACTTATTTGGATATCCAAAGGACCTAGAATAACAAAACAATTTTGAAAAAGAAGAACAAATTTAGAGAACTTACATTACCTGATTTCAAGACTATGTTTTTATAAAGCTACAGTAGTGAAGACAATGTGGTAACAGCATAAAGACAGACAAATAGATCAATGGAACAGAATAGAGAATTCAGAAGTAAACTAATGTATGCATGGTCAGTTGTTTTTCAGCAAAGGTGCCAAGGTAATTAAATAGAGAAAGGATAATCTTTTCAACACATGTCCAACAAATTGTGCAAAACAATTTGAGTATCCATATGCAAAAAAATGAACCTCTACTCTTACCTCACACAGTATCCAAAAATTAACTCAAGATCTAGAAAAAGGGCTTCCCTGGTGGCACAGTGGTTGAGAGTCCGCCTGCCGATATAGGGGACACGGGTTCATGCCCCGGTCCGGGAAGATCCCACATGCCGCGGAGCGGCTGGGCTCGTGAGCCATGGCCGCTGAGCCTGCGCGTCTGGAGCCTGTGCTCTGCAATGCGAGAGACCACAACAGTGAGAGGCCCGTGTACCACAAAAAAAAAAAAAAAAGATCTAGAAAAAAAAAAAGATTGAATCTTAGTGACCTGGGCTTGGCAGAGATTTAAGTACCGATAAATCACAAAAAGCACAAAACCATAAAAGAAAAAATCAATAAATGAGATTTTGTCAAAATTAAAATTTTCTCTTTGTATACCCATGTTCATAACAGCATTGTCACAGTAGCCAAAGGGTAGAAGCAACACAAGTGTCCACTGATAGATGAATGGTTAAATAAAATGTGATATATACATGCAGTAGAACCTTATTCAGCC